>NC_140078.1:77802964-80202964 GCF_964194135.1 Talpa europaea | reverse complement strand
GCGGGATAGAGTATTCTTGGTTGGCATCTGTTTTCTTGGAGTCTGTTGACTATGTCCCTCCACTCTCTCCTTGCCCGTAGTGTTTCTTCGGAGAAGTCTGATGTCAGCCTGATTGGCTTTCCTTTGAATGTTATCTGTTTCTTCCCTCTTGCCAGCTTCATTATTTTTTCCTTGTCCTGGATTCTTGGGAGCTTTACTATTATGTGTCTTGCTGTATTTTTTCTTTCGTCGTGGAAGTTTGGTGTTCTTCTTGCTTCTTGTATATCAATTTTCAGCTCCTTCTTCACATTTGGGAAGTTCTCTTCAATTATCTCTTTGAATATTTTCTCTGTTCCTACTTCTCTCTCCTCTCCTTCTGGTATTCCTATAACTCTTATATTTCCTTTCCTCATGGAGTCAGATAGTTCCTGAAGTCTTTCTTCATTCTTTTTCCTTCGTACTTCTCTTTCCTTTTCTGTTTTGGTTCTTTTTATTTCTGTGTCTTCAAGAGCACTTATTCGTTCTTCCATTTCATGAATTCTGCTTTCATTGCTTTTCCCAGAATTCTTTAGTTCTTCCACTAATTCTTTGATCTCCTGCATTTCTTTTACTTCCCTCTTTAGGGACTCAATTTCATTCTTCTGATCGTTGATTATTTTTCCCTTATCATTGTTTTCCTTTATGACTTCTGTCAGTTTTTTAATCACGGCAATTTTAAATTCTCTTTCTGGAAGGCTCAGAAGTTCTTCCAAGTTACTGTCGTTGCAATCTGGGGGCTGGATTTCTTTTTGTGGTGTGCTTTTTCTCTGGAGAGTTGCTAGGTTGCGTGTGGTTCTTCTCCTCCCTACTGTCTGTTTTCTAATTTGCCGTATGCGTTGGGACACTGTGTTGTTGGGACTGGCCAGCATCTTGGGTGGGCTTCTCTTCTCCCCTCTGGTTCCTCCAGGAGTCATCTGTCAGTTTCAAGCAGTCTTTATTGGAGAAAGGTCCCTGTCCTAAAATGTCGATGTGGGGACACACTCCCCTGTGCGCCTGGTCTGCCCCGGCGGTGGGTTCCTGCTCCCCCTCTGGGCTTGGACTGCAGGCCAGAGGGGGTCTGGCGTGGGCAAACTTCCCCCGCTCACCTCTGGCTCCTGAGGAAGCCTTCTGCAGGTAGTCTTTACTGAAGAAATGTCCCTGTTCTAAAATGGTGATGTGGGACACACTCCCTGCGCGTCCGGTGTCAGGCACACTCTTCTGCGTGCCTGGTCTGCCCTGGCTGTGGGTGCTTGCTCTCCCTGTGGGCTCAGACTACTTGTTCGGAAGGGGCCGGGTGTGGGCTAACTCCCCAGCTGGCCACTAGCTCCTTCAGGAGCCTGTGCTGGCTACAAGTCGCTAGGTGGCGCCAAAGATCTCTCCTAGAGCCCTTGGGGAGCTGATTTTCCACCCCGTGGGACAGGGAGCAAAGCGGGGATGGTAGGGTACACCTCAACGGCTTTGGGGTGCTGTGTCTGCCTTGTGCTCCACCGTCGTGGGGAACCCACGCCCCTAATTTCGTGCCCCGGGTCTCAGTTCCAAAGCCCTCAGTTCCAGGACGTGGGCTGTAGCCCAGTTCAGTGGCGCGGGAATGGCGCCTTTTGCACCGCTCCCGTGCCTGGGCGCCTGGTTCCTCCTTACTCAGGGAAGGACCTTCACCTCAGTGAGGACCTCCGCGCGTCTCCCCGCAAGCCTAGGTCGTCTCCCAAGCCTAAGTCGCAGGCGCGGGGACCTGGGCAGCCGCGATCCTGGTCTGCACTTGCTTTTCAAGCTCAACGAGCGCGCTGCTTTCAGCGCAAGCTTACCGGCAGCCCGGGCTGTGTGCGCCTCTCCCGGGGTCTTTGTTCTTCTCTAATGGCGCCCGGAGCCGTTCGCTCACCACCGAGGCGAATCCTGCAGGGTTCGCCTCAGCTCCCGTTCACGGGGTGTGGTGGCTGCAATAGTTCCTTTCCACTCACAGTCCCGCTTGCTGCGTCGTTTGTTCTTGGTGGCCGTTTTGGTTTGTTGTTTTCCTCCTCTCTGCCGGTCGGAGAGTGCCGCCTCTGTGGGCGGGGGAGGGGAGCAGGGTTCTGTGCTTCCCTCCCTTCTAGTCCTCTTTTATGGCCACTTTCTTCTTCGGGTAGTTTGCTGGAGTCACCTGTTTATCTTCCGTGTCCCAGTTCTCACTGGGACCTGCCACTTTTCCTCCCTATTAACTTTTTTTAATGGGAGATCTTACTCGCAGCTTCTCCTCGCTGACATGTTGCTCCGCCCCCTCCACAACCACAATATAATGCAAGATGTGACAAATGTCATAGAGATATATATGCAACATTTTTGGAACACAGTACAGGGAGAATTAATGTTTTGCCAATGGTCAAGGTTAGAGGGTTTTGCCAATGGTTAGAGAGGGTCAGGGGGTCATGAATAGAAGTTAGAACAATCTCTGGAGAGCATGTAATTGGAGTGGGACTTTTCCCAAGTTAAAGTTGGACACAAATGTATTCATTTTTCCTTCAACAAATATTTCCTGAGAACCTATTTTGTCTGATACTTTTCTTTTTTTTTTTTTAATGAATTTTACTTTTATATTCCCCATACAATTGCAACCCCCTTATTTTGACCCCAATCCCTCCCCTCCCCACCCTCCACCGCCCCCCCCCCCATAGTGTGTCTCTGGTTCATAGTTGTTTGTTGATTTTGATTTTCACTTTCTTATAGTTATTCTTTTTCCTGGTCCCTTATTTAAGTTTTCTAGATTCCTGCTATGAGTGAGACCATCTGGTATTTTTCTTTTTCTTTCTGGCTTATTTCACTGAGCATGATCCCTTCCAGCTCCATCCATGTTGCTGCAAATTGCATGTGTTTATCTTTTCTGAATGCTGAGTAATATTCCATGGTGTATATGTACCACATCTTCTTGATCCGGTCATCTATTTTTGGGCATTTGGGCTGTTTCCAAATCTTAGCTATTGTAAACAGTGCTGCTATAAACATAGGTGTGCAGGTGCTCTTTGGAATTGATGTTTCTGTGTCCTTTGGGTAAATACCTAGGAGTGGAATTGCTGGATCATATGGAAGCTCTATGTTTAGTAGGTCAAGAAATCTCCACACAGCTCTCCATAGTGGTTGGACCAGTTTGCACTCCCACCAACAGTGCGGGAGAGTTCCTTTTTCTCCACACCCTCGCCAACATTTGTTGTTGCTAGTTTTTTTAATATGTGCCATTCTCACTGGTGTAAGATGGTATCTCATGGTAGTTTTGATTTGCATTTCCCTGATTACAAGTGATGTTGAACATTTTTTCATATGCCTGTTGGCCATTTGCATTTCCTCTTCAGAGAAGTTTCTTTTTAGCTCTTCTGCCCATTTTTTGACTGGGTTATTTTCTTTGTTGTTGTTGAGTCTCATCAGCTCTTTGCAGATTTTTGTGATCCGTCCTTTTATCATTAGTGTTGTGTGCAAAAATGTTCTCCCAGTTGGTGGGGTTTCTCTTTGTTTTTGTTATTGTCTCTTTTGCTGTGCAGAAGCTCTTTAATTTGATGTAGTCCCAGCTGTTTATCTTTGCCTTCACTATCACTGCTTTGGGTGATGTGTCTGTAAAGATGTCTTTGATGTGCATGTCATGTAGTGTTTTGCCTATATTTCCTTCTATGTATTTTATGGTTTCAGGTCTTATGTCTAGTTATTTAATCTATTTTGAGTTGATTTTTGTGTATGGTGTGAGGTAGTAGTCAAGCTTCATTCTTTTGCATGTAGCAACCCAGTTTTCCCAGCACCATTTATTGAACAAACTTTCTTTGCTCCAATGCATAGTCTTTGCTCCTTTGTCAAAGATTAGTTGACCATAAATCTGTGGGTTTATTTCTGGATTTTCTATTCGATTCCATTGGTATGTGTGTCTGTTCTTGTTCCAATACCATGCAGTTTTGATGATTATGGCTTTGTAGTATATTTTGAAGTCTGGGAGTGTGATGCCTCCATTTCCTTTTTTTTTTCAGTAGAGCTTTGGCTATTCAGGGTTTTTTGTGATTCCATATGAATTTCATCAATAATTGTTCTATTTCTTTGAAGAATGACATTGAAATTTTGATTGGAATAGCATTGAATCTGTATATTGCTTTTGGTACGATGGCCATTTTAATAATGTTTATTCTTCCAATCCATGAGCAGGGGATGTCTTTCCATTTCTTTGTGTCTTCTTCTATTTCTTTTAACAGAGTTTTATAGTTTTCTTTGTATAGGTCCTTTACCTCTTTTGCTAGATTTATTCCCAAGCATTTGATTTTTTTTTGTTTTGATAATAAAAGGGATAGTTTTTTTTATTTCTTTTTCTTCAGATTTTTTGTTTGTGTATAGGAAAGCTACTGACTTTTGTGTGTTGATTTTGTATCCTGCCACTTTACTGAACTGATTGATGAGTTGAATTAGTTTTTCTGTGGAGTTTGTCTGATACTTTTCTTGGTATACTTTTCTAAACCCATTTCCATGGATCTGACCTTATACTAGGGAAAAAGAATAAAATAGATTAAAAAAAACTAAAAAACGTAATATGTCTTTATAGTATGATATAAAGTGCAAAAGAGAAAAAAGATAAGCCAGGAAAGGGGGTAGGGTGTTGAAGGTAGGTGATGCTTCACCCAACATGTCGGCGAGATTCTCACATGTCAGTTGAACAGAGCATGCTTCTCAAAAATGTTGATTGCAGATGTTTTATATTGACTCTAGATAGATTTGTTTAATTTATTGCTGAGAACAGAACTAGGTGCTGAATGAGTTAACAGAAACTGCTTTGAAACATAGTGAAATTTTCTCTGAATGATTCTAATCTAAAATGGAGGACCTATAAGTGCAGCTGTGAAACTATTTTAACTCAGAGCTCAGACTCTTCAAGATGGAAGGAGCATCACCCATGACCTGATTCAGCCTTCTCATTTCAGAATGTCTTGTGGGTTAAGTGGCTCCTCAAGGGTGAACAGAGAGTTGGTGGCAGCAGACCTGATGTTCAAGTCCAGATTCACTGCCTCCTAGTCCCTTTCTGCTTCTGTTCAACCAACTTTTCACTTTGCTTCAGGCAGACCACAGGCCTCTGAGAAAGGGAGCTTGACCTTGAAGAAATCAGACTGAGTAGAAAATTGAGAGAGAGCATTTAATAAGGGGCTACATAGATAGTATCAGCCACAGTTCTGAATTTCCACTTTGACTGTCTTATTTTGTCTTCATGACAACCATTTAAATGAGGTATTACTAGTCTGTAATTCCTTCTGATTTTTTTAAGAAATACAAATGTGGCATATATTAAAGTACCAGGTATTTAAATAAAGTGTCTGAGCACTTGTCCTCAATTCTGCCTTCCTTTTCCAGAAAAAAAGCTACTATCTTAAACTTGATATTACTTTAGGCCTTGGATGATTTTATATGATTACACATGATATGTATACTTAAAAAAATAATATTATCTTTCGTTTTCCCAATTTCATTACCAGCTTAGTATAAATGTAGGATTCTGCAATATATTTTTAACTTGTAAAACATTTTTGAGATTTATTCAAATCCAACATGAATTCTATTTTACTCATTTTTTCTCTTTTAAGTAAACTGTGTTTTTTTAAGTTTTAGATTCACAGAAAAGTTGATCAGAAAGTACAGAAGGCTCCTATATAACCCCTGTCCCAAACAATTATTTCAGTTAGCATTTTCTAGAAGGTTATTCATATTGAGAATCTTATGCAGCTATTGGCTATTTTTATTCAGATTCTCATTTTTTAATTTGTCTTTTAAATATTAAGTTTTAGTGTTTCCACATATACTTTAGGTACAAATATCTTATCACAGAAATAATTTGAAGGCACTTTTCTTTCATTCTCTAGTTCATCTTTTCACTTTGATAGTATCCTTAGAAGCACAAATACTTTTCCATTGATGATTATATATATACATATATGTATATATTTATATGTTCCCTATGTGGATTCATCCTACTGTTTTCAAAAAAGAAGGATAAAAAATATCCATTTGAGTGGTCTTTAAAATTTGTAAGTTTCCCCAATGTCTCTGCTTCCAGAAAATGTCTCCTTCTGATTTATTGGTCAATAACTGGTCACGTGGCAACCTCTCTGTCTGTCTGTGGGGAGGCTAGAAGACTGAGGATAGGCTTAGACAAGTAATGACCAAGATAAATCATGATTCATCATGCAATGCTTGGCACTGCCATACCCTCATTCCCCCAAATTGTGATTCTGTTAGATAGGTAGGTAAAGAAAGGTAAGTATTAGGTAGAAGAAGCAGCATCATATGCATTACACAATTCATAAACTTAACACACAAACTACTACCAAGGGAAAGCTTAGTTTCAGTTAGAGAAATGCATTTTCTAATTGCTTATGATACTACTCAATAAGAGCAACTGAATTCTTCCTAACAAAATAATTCTTGTTTAATTCATAGTCATAGTCTATCACTTAATATACATGCATTTAATGCATACCACTGATTTTCTCCCTCAGAGCACAACTTCTGTTTGGATCTGTTATTTAGTAAATTTATGAATGGCATTTATTTATGGCCTGATGCCAATACTGCTAAGAGAAGAGGAAACAGATTGCTGGTCCTGTATATTAAAGGTATACAGAAGGAATGGAGACCTTCTGAACAGGTCCCCATATTTTCTGTATTTTTCTTTGGGGATAAAAGAAACAGCATTCCTACTGGGGATAAAAGAAACAACATTTCCTATTTTCATGAAAATGGAAAAATGAGGAAATAAGGAATGAGTTTTCACTGGGTTATTGGAGGTTTTATATCTAAATATTGGATGCAGGACACCTTATTCCTACACACTGCTACAGTGACCCAATTATTTTAATACAATTTGTGTTTGAACACCAGCAATCTGACCTCAATGGTGATCTGATCCTATACTTATCAATATGAGCAAGGTTTATAGCTCATCAATTTCAATTATGACCCCAATTGTTCATTTCCTCTGTCCATGACATTTGTCACATGACTTGCAGCTCCTTCCATTAAGAAGTGAAAGTAATTTTCCTCACATTTTGAATCTGGCCTCCTCTTGTAACTTGTATCAAACAAAACAGTAGGGTACCAGTGATGATGCACCAATTCCAAACCCTGGCTTTGCTAACTTATGATCCCATATAAGCAATTTCTGGATATGCAGCTGGAGGAGGACACTGATAATCCATTACCCCCTCTCCCTGACCAATATCTGATCCCTCCCCTGATGTGTGAGTGAGGTAATTCTGGACCAATTGCCTACCTGATAGTCACAGGTGCATTCATGAGGCCAGGTGAGATCAACTAAATTTGACAAAGACCAAAAGATCCATCAACATACAAGCTAAGAGATGATATTATGGACTGAAATCACTAAGTTTGAGGTGGTATATTACCCAGAAACAGCTAAATGTTGCAGAATTTAGACTACCTTGTTATAAGTGAGGATATTTGAAATACTAACTGTGAGTAGTAGTTTAGATAAGTCACATTTTCAGTGAAAAATACAAATCTGTTATTACACAATTCAAGGTAAATGTGCTGGTCTGAATTTTTATCCCCTTCTGCTCAAGGGAAACTTCAGTCTGCATTTCAAGGTCATCTTGATGAGATTCTCAAAGCCAAAAATGTCTCAATAATACTTGCAATCACTAATACAATTTTATTTAATTATATTAGTCCTTAGCAGGAATAATTTAGTATCTACAAATGTTAACATTCTTGGATTAATTATTTTCATTTTAAAATAAGTAACCTTTCCTGATTTTACATGTATTACATGTTCATTAAAGAAGAAAATGCAAAAAAAAAAAGTCAGGAAAAATTTTAAAGGAACCTATAATCCCATCAACCCAGAAAAAATTGTTTGACATTTAAGCTGACTTTGAGTTTCCCTAAATGGTTTTCCAAATTCAGACAGGGTCCAACTGGCCTCCTGCAGATAGAAATATACTCTATATGTAAATGAGAAAACTTCTGAATATGGTCTAAAAATATAGATATGTGTTGCACACACACACACACATCACCTTATCACAAGCACTTCTTGCAGACTTTATTTTTTCTTTTTTAGGGGGGAGGGGTGTTTATATTAGCAAATCAGAATGGAAAGCCACAGTAAAAATAACAGTTATTTCATTTTCTCACTGTGATTTGAGTGCCAGATATAATTTTCTAAGTTCTTAGAGTAATCAAAATGCTTGGAATCTGTCATAAACACATCCAAAATTCTAGAATAAAATAATAACAAAAGAAATGTTATTTATTGAATACTTAGAATAACTAGGTCCTGTGTCAAAGTCTCTATATTTGTTATTCCTCTTTTTCCCTTTAATCCTCTGGGCATAGATAATGTTATTATCTTTATCTTAAAAAAAAAAAAAAAGGAAATTGAGCTTAGGGAGGTTGAGACATCTGTCAAAGTCTGATTGTTAGTTAACATTCGAGCTGGGATTTGATCCAATGTAACTATCACCAGCCTTATAGTGGTAGCTGTTCTGCTGCAGATATCCAAAGTCCTGGTATTCTGACTGGGTATCTTTGTTAAACTTTGTATGATCCTGTAAAATAAGGAATAGGGAACTGATGCAGAAGATACTTTATTATCTCAGTAAGGAGGGATTTCTGTTCAAGAGCTTAACACATCAATTAAATACATTTGATGTAACCATAGACCTAAAATTTTATATTTCTACAAAAATCATGTTTTTACACTTTTTATAAAATATTGGTAGCTGAAGCACTTTTCCATGGTCTAAGACAGAGATGCAACGGTGGAATAGACACTGTATGTGGACTTGTGCCTGAGTTTAGTTATTGATTCCCTCCTGTACAGTGACATATGGCATTCATGGTCGTGCACGCTCACAGGGATTAGCCCAAACATATAAATGTTCCTCTGGAAGCCCAGACGTTGTGTCTCAGGCATAGAGCTGTTTAAACCAAAGTCATAAACCAAAACTCATAAAATTATTGGTTTTAAGATTTAACATTGACCTTTACAAAGTTAAAAGACAGCAATAAAGAAAAGAGGAGGCAGGGGGATGAAGGGTGGGAGGGAGATGGAGTCAGAGAAGTTGAGTTGCTGGAACACAATTGAAAACTTTACAGATTTTCTTTAAACATCTGTACACCCCGGTTTGCTTGAAAAGCAGAACATCAAACACAAGCCTATATTCCATCTGGCAAAAATAGACCAGCTAACTCACTGCACTGGACATACATTCTCTATTTTGCCACACCCATCTCATTTCCTTTTTTCTCCCAGGCCCTAAGGCTAAGGGGCGAATGTCATATATTGCATATGTGTGCTGTTGGGTCTGCATATCTGTGTGTGTGTGCATGCGTGTGCGTGTGTGTGTGTGGTTGTGTGCTTATTTAATTCTGGGGCCCAGGGTTTGAGCCTTAATCCATTTAAAAAACCATTATTTAACTGCCTCGTAGTTAGTACTAAATTTTCACCTTTCCTAGTAATTAATTCTCATTATTCAGAGAAGTAATTCATCCTTTTTCTCGAAAGCCCCAGACCCTGACCTAGTAGGAAAAAAAATAATGAATTTTTCTTTTAAGGACTGTCCATTCTAATGATAATCCATATTTTAAATACAATTTTATTATTTTCTTTCTAATTAATCTGATGTATTACAAACCCAAGTCCCATGGGAGCATAAGGAATGCTATATTTTATTTTAATCCAATGAGTTTAGTTGATGCAATAATTTAAACATGCAAACGATCATGCTTCCAGAATTAAAATCCTTCTACTTCTCTCCTCTAAGCTTTGGCATTTCTATGTGTGGGTGAGGGGTGTGAATTTTTTATTCTAGCTCTTCTGATCTCATCATTAGCATTTTTTCTCTTCTTGTCCTCTAGGTTTTTGTCCCTACTACTCTGTGCCTTCACAGTGTGTTTCTCTTTTTTTTTTTTTTTAAGATTTATTTATTCATGCATACAAGAACCAGGGTCTAGGCCAGATGTGCAGGAGGGTGAGAGGATTCACCAGAGACAGAGCGGGGAACAGAACAGGCAGACTGACTGAAATACACTGCTGAGGGGAGCAAAAGGTGAGACAGGAGAGGTCTGCTGCACCATGTGGGATTCTCACCGTCTGGCCGGGATTGAATCAGACACTGCAGAGGCTGTGGACAGCCCCACAGCGCTGTGCTTAACCACCTGCGCCACCAGGGGAAGCCCACACAGTTTAATTTTCTAAACCATGTTGTGCTTTGCCGACTGTATGGGCTCCTGAGGGCCATTGTGTATACCTTTTCCCAACTCCGTATCTGGTTATTCTTATTTGTCACTTTGGTAGCTTTAAATTGGCCATGGTAGGAATATTTATACTCTAGAAATTGGTGAATGCTATAAATAAGATCTGCTTCTCTTGGACAACTGGTTGTTAAGTTTTTACCAACATATCACATCTCCAGATGTCAAAAAATTTATTCACATCTGTCCCCTTCCACCCGGACTGTGGGCTTGGTTATGTACCATTGGTGATTGTAGCATAGTCTTAATAAACCCTGGACAATGAAGCTAATCATTGGATCACTTCATTTTGTAACCTTGAGACCTTGCTGTAGGAAAGACCAAGCCACATGGAGAAGTTGTGTGAGAATGAGTCTTCAGACATGACCACAATTCAGTGTCACAACTCCATCTATTGATGTCACCTCAGCAGAGGTCCCAAACACCAGTCACTAGAGCCAAGATGTCCCCAATTTACCCTTCCTGAATTCCTACCCACAGAATTAAGAGCAGAAAGCCACTAAACTTTGGTATTGTTTCTTACAAATCAATACAACACTTAAAATTGGGGTGTATGAGAAGACATAAAACAGCCCATAACAATGAAGTTACAATGCTAAATGTTTAGCCGTAACATGAAACTCGAATAACTAACTAAATATCAGAAACAGATCTGCACTAGAGAATATATAGAAGAGAAAGCATGAAGGTCAGATACTCTAGCCTCTTAAAATTTAAAATACAGTCTGCAGACCAGTGGCTTTATTATCACCCAGGGAATTTTTGCATATGCAGAACTATAGACTGCACCCAATAGATACTGAATTGCAATCTACATTTAACAAAATCCATTCATGGTACATTTGCACTATTTGGTGTGAGATCCACTGCTCTGGTTGGATCCTGCCCAACCCCCCCTAAAAGATGTCTTCTGTTCTCTGCCATTGCAAGATTTATGATGTTGGATCTTCATGTCCTTGAACCACTCTCCTCAATCTACTCCTTTTCTTTCACCTTTACTGTCTAATCATACACTTTCCTTCTCTTTATAGGTGCAAAAAATTCTTATTGACAACTTAAAACTGACATTCTGAATAAAGGTGCATGAATAAAATTAAATGATAAACTAACCCATTGAGACAGTGTCCAAAATATGACTATTAAACAGTTTAGGCTAAACACTCAGCCATTTTGCCAAAGATAAAATATTTTGTTCAGTCTTACAAACTTTGTTTCAGAATGGGCAAGACTGGATTGTGATTGAGGCCTTGTGATGGAGTGGCTGAATAGAATAGAATAGATCTGATAATGTTTTCAGAGTCACTTTTTTTTTTCATATTTCTGGAAGTCACAAGGGACTGTATTCTTTTTTTTTTTAAGATTTATTTTTTATTTATACAAACACTGGGTACAGTCAGAAGCGCGGGAGGGTGAGAGAATTCACTAGAGCCAGAGCAGGGAGCAGAACAGGCAGAAGGACCAAAATACACTGCTGAGGGAAGCAGCGGGTGGCAGGAGAGGTCTGTGTGCCATGTGGGACCCTCACCAGCAGCCGGGGATCAAACCGGCGCGGTAGAGGCTGCGGGCAGCTTTGCAACCCAGCGCTCAACCGCTGCGCCACTGGGGAGGCCCTTCAGAGTCACTTCTTTTTTTTTTTTTTTTTTTTTTTTTTTCATCTGTGTCAAAATCTAATTTTATTTTACTTTTTCCTTCATGATGAGTAAAGGGAGTTCAGAAGCTGTTATAGCAGTTGACTTCTGGGTCCAATAATAAATATGCAAATGCATGCTTCTAATAAGAATTGGAGTGAGGAATAAACCAGAGACACACTACGGTGGGGGATGGGTGGGGAGAGGAAGGATTAGGGTCAAAATAAGGGGGGGATGCAATTGTATGGGGAATATAACCAAAATGAAAATGCATACATTGTGCAAAGATGAAAAATGATGTAAGAATTATATAAAATAAAATATTAAAAAGAATTGGAGTGAGGAACTTGAAGACAGAAGTGCCACTGGCTTACAGATATCTGAGATGAAATATGTAGAGCAACTGCTATTAGGACTGTCTGAAAAGTAACTAATGAATGGAAACAGCAATTGTTCCAATAGCCTCTTCTGAATCATTTCAAAAGTATGCATAGAGTATGCAGATATTGAATATGTGTGTGGAGTTGAGTGGATATTTCTGCCAGGTTATGAAGTTCTGCCTGGACAAACATCAGAAGTCCAGATTCACATCCTTTGGGTGATGTTGGACTTGCTGATAATCTGTTTCTCTCACATGATGTCTACCGCTGCTGTCATCTACCCTCCTCCTTAGTAGTTATGTTAGGGGGTCAGTTCATCTATGGATACGAAGCTACATCATTTTGCAGGGTCCAGTGAAAAATGACAACATAAGGTTCCTTGTGAAAAATTCATTAAGAATTGTGATTCAGTGATAGCAGAGCATTAAACCAGATGCTGAACCCATCTGAACCCAGGGCATAGGTTATGTGTTAGTGAAGCCACCCATCTTATTTATCAATACTGATTTTAATCTAAACTATTTTAAAGTTTTTAAAATTTTCTAATAATCAGCAAGAAGCCTACAGATGGCTCCCTTAGCTTCTGCATTATTATTTTTTGATATTGACTAATTCTGGTTTCTCTAATGGGATGGAGACATGTTGCAGGTGAATTTTCCCAAGACCATGAATGAACTCCGGTCTAGTTCGTCTCTTGAAGCAAACACCTTCCAAAAAAAAATTTGCAAAACTTCAGGTACTTTTACTTTTATCCCTGAGGATATCTTGACTTTTTCACCCTTTATTATAGCTGTTATACAACATTTTGCATTTTGGTGGATGACGAGCTACCTTGGGACCCTGAAATAGACTGGTGTTGGGAAACTCACAAATGTACAGTGATGGGGGATGATTTTCAGAAACTCTTCTTTATTTTCCAAAAGAATCCTTCTTTGACATAGCGATTAAATTTGCGTTCTTCAGCCTTTTTTGAAATATACACATTGAGCTCAGTGTGATAGTTGCTCTAACTGGCATCATTCAATGTTATGAGCCAGTGCCCTTCCAATTATTATTGTATATTAATTCTGATTAGGCAGGAGGTGGTTCTGTGAGTCTTGGTTTCCTGCCAGTATAATCAAATGTGAGCTGTGGGAATGGAAAGCAAATGTTACTTTCAAAACCCTGGTGAGGAGTATATTACTTATAACTTATTTGAAAAGTGAGTTGTGTTTCAGTTAAGTGATTACAAATATCGTTAGTGGATAGAGTTGGAAAGGGGTAGCCAGTTAATATTCTGCTCCTTCCTGGTCCATGCTATGCAATTTGAAAATTTCATCTTTCACCAGCCTCGTTGTTTGGACTGAGTTGTGTTCCCTCAAAAGTCATATGTTGGAACCCTGGTCCTCATTATAACTGTATTTGGAGATGGAGACTTTATGAAGGTAGTTAAGGTTAAATGAGGTCCTAAGCATGGGACCTTAAGCCAGCAGGACTGGTGTCTCTATAAGAAGGGAGGGACAAACACAGTCTGCTCTCTCAGACTCTGCCTCTGTCTCTGTCTCTCTCTCCACACACACCCAACCCCCATACAGCCAGAGGAAAGGCCATGTGAGGCACAGAGTGAAGGCAACTGTCTGCAAATCAGGAAGCAAGGTCTCACCAGGAACCAACACCCACAGCCCTTTGATCTTGAGCCTCTCACTCCAAAACTGGGAAAAGAAAAAAAATTCTATTATTTAAGTGAGTCTCTGGGATTTTGTTACGGGCCATCCTAATAGATAAATGTATTCTTGGCCATATTTTATTAATTTTTGAATGCTTCTTCCTTTTAGAAACAACTGTTGTGAAAGTTTCGGTGCAAGAGAAAAAATGACGGACTTAATTGACTTGTTTGTGAAGCTTAGCTTGTAGGAATGTCATCAAGCTGCAGTGGGAACACCTACAGAATCCACGGTGGCTGCACTAGCAAGTCAGATGACAAGTCTTTCTCTTGGACCGAAAAATTACTTCTCACGCGCTCTGTGTGCAGGGAGTTAGCTATGAGTTATACTTAGAATGTATGTAATACCAGACTAATTTCCCTTAATATTTACTAATATTCCTTAGCTTAATTTTACATTGTAATGCTCATTTTCTTTGACTTATTTGTTCATGTATCTTTCCCTTTGCTATGAAAAAGCAGAATTAACCACACTTAAAGCCCTTTTAGAGACAGTATATTTGGTTTGACTTAGTATTGACAGTACCTGTTTCAGTATCTGATTTAGGGGAGCTTTCTAATATATATTTGAATAACAAAGTGAGTAAATGAATGATTCCCCAATTAAATCTCCTAGAGACCTCCCAAAGTATGTTGCCTCTTTGAAACAGATACAGAAATGCAACATGGAATGTTGAGTTTAATTTGGTGAAGTGACCATGACATATAAGGTAGCTCCTGCTCTTGCTGAAGACCCTCTTATACCCATTACCTAGTTGAAATAGCCGTGACTATGAAAACTCTGAAAATCACTTTGCCAAAGGCTGAGTGATTTATATATTTCATCCATGTTCAAATAATAAATTGCTATTGTTTGATTAACGCTGACTTCATGCCAAACAATTCAGTCTGCCAAAGAGAGTTCTTGTCAGTCAAGAGCCCATGTTCCCCATGAAAATTTATAGGATGCTAGTGATATCTAAAATAGATATCTCAACTCTAGGGGTTTCTTCTGCTATCTTTCTTCCTGCTTGCCTCTATCTCTCTCTCCCTCTTAAACAGAAACCTCTCACGATGCTGTCAAAAGCAACAATTATATTTCAGAAAGCCAGAGCAGTATTGTTATGTTCACTGAAAATTGCATTAAGGCTAGGGTATCAACAGGAATCAAACTCCTTTTCTTCTTTATTATGTGACTGTAATATACAATTAAAATTTCCATTTTTTTTCTTTGCTTCAATGGAAATAATGCAGAGACTTGTGTGTGGCTTCCCTCTGTACCATTAAGATACACTCTTTTTGGTTTTGTTTCAAACAAGAAATATGGTCATAAATCCCTGACCAGGGAGAAGTTGACTGTAGAATTAGAGAATATTGAATGTTTTTGCTTGTGTGAAATCTTTCTCTGAATACAGCAAAGGAATAAGAAAGCCCCAGATTTCATTTGTTTTAGAGAGCAACTTTTTTCAGACACTATGGCAGTGTCCTACATGGTTGATCATTTAATATTCATACCAACAGAGCAAGTTTCTGGTTTTCTCCATGCAAAGATAAAAGACTAAAGTGGAGAGTAGTGTGCATGTACTTTCTCATGTAGGAAATTCTGGGGTTAGTGTTCAGGTCTTTCTGCTATCCTTTTCAATCCAAATGTATAAGATAAATATTCCAAGGAGGACACAGTAAGGTGTTATTGATATACTAGGTCTGGTAATATTTAGGCTTAAATAAATTGAAATGAGTCTTAAGTGAATATTTTTCCTTTTGCCAATTCCCACTAAAAAATTAAGGAACTAGCATAGAGGTTGTTGCTATTACCTATATTTTACAAATAAACGAAGTGGTACTCAGAGAAATTTATTAGCTTACTCTGGGTCATATGATTTTAGGGGGCAAAGTTGGGACTCATACTCAGTGTGTGATTCCAGTGCCACATCCTGAACCACCACTCTCTTTTATAACACAAACTCAGAATCTAGTCTTTTCAGTTTTTTTTTTAAAAGATATATATATTTATTTATTTAGCACTGGGTACAGTCAGAAGTGCAGGAGGGTGAGAGAATTCACCAGAGCCAAAGCGGGGAGCAGAACAGGCAGAAGGAGCGAGGTACACTGCTGAGGGGAGCAGCTGGTTGCAGGAGAGGTCTGTGCGCCGCCATGTGGGACCCTCACCCGGTGGTGGTCGGGGATCGAACCGGCACTGAAGAGGCTGTGGGCAGCTTCGCAGCCCAGCACTGAACTGCTGCGCCACCAGCGAGGCCCTCTCTTCAGGTTTTATCCAAGGTCCTAGGGCTGGCCGTGGAGCTAAGATAGCACTAGGATGGGGGTGAAGAATAGAGTGGAGGCAGGGCTTTGTTTCTAATAAACGTGCAAAATGTCAAAAGCTTTAGAATATTGACCTTAATGCAGTTTATAGCCCACAATAAGGGGAAGAACTCAAGCATTTTTGCTACTGTGTGTGTAATGAGTATGAGTTGAAAATCTTGTTTCTGTGGAGACTTACAATGCAGTCTTGAAAAGAGGGTTACCTTGCCTCTTGAAAGGTGAGCAGTCCATAGGGCCTCCCTGGTGGCCCAGGGATTAAGTCTCAGCACTATCACTCACTATGGCCAGAGTTTGATCCCCCGCCAGAGAGCTAATCCACATATAGCGCAGCAGCTACCCCCCTCAGCAGTATATTTCAGTAAATCTGCCTCTTCTGCTCCCCACTCTGTCTCTGGTGAGTTCTCTCCCCTGCCCAACAGACCTCTGGTCTATACTCGAGTTCTTCTATACATAAACATACACACACCCCTAAAACCAAAAATGGTGAGTCATCCATTTCTTGATTCTGTGTAGTTACCAAAATTGCAAAACACAAAATCCCTTGTCCTCATTCTTGCTATTGTAGAGACATACTCTTGCTCTTCGTTCCAGAAGCAGTCAATTTTCATTTTTTAAATGTATTTGTTTTATAGGGTCATGATAACATTTTGTAATAATGCATTGGCATTTTATCCAAATTCTCTAAATAACTACCTATCTTTAGAGAGGTACTTGTTGAGAGCATGCTCTGATTTCCCACTAAACTCTTACCATCCATGTGGGGACTTTTTTGGATGACTTCCCACCACACCTCCCATTCTGTTCTTCCTCAAACATCATTACTAAACTTATTTGCTTCTGTTACTCCCCCTGGTTCTTTTTCTCTAGATCTAAGCTTTTCAAGTTGTGTTTCTCAGTATAGAAATGGCTACTCACAGGTGGTTATTAAATTTATTAAAATTATATAAAATTAAAAATTCAGTTTCTCCGTTCTCCAGCCACAATTAGTGTGGCTCCTGTATTGAACATCACCAGGATAGATTATATCCATGTCATGGAACAGTTGGGTTCTTAAAGTTCTCATTTAGAGCTTTGATTTTTGTAGAGGAGATATACTTTAATGAATAGTATGTTCGATTATATTAATTTTCATAATATTTTTTATTCCTCCATTGCATGTCTCTTCATGAGGGACCTTGCATAGAATGTTATTCTTTGCAAGAGAACTGGATATACCTTTGCCCCACTGCAACCAAGCTTGTTTATATAACTGGCTTTGCCCTAGAACTATATAGATAAGCAATGTGTTTAACTTCCGAAAGGAAACTAACAGCCATATGTACTTTTTTTTTTTTTAAGATTTATTTATTTATACAAGCACTGGGTACAGTCAGAAGCGCAGGAGGGTGAGAGAATTCACTAGAGCCAGAGCGGGGAACAGAACAGGTAGACTGACAAAGTACACTGCTGAGGGGATCAGTGGATGCAGCAGGAGAGGTCTGTGTGCCATGTGGGATGTTCACTGGTGGCCGGGAATTGAACCAGCGCTGCAGAGGCTGCGGGCAGCTTCGTAGCCCAGCGCTCAACTGCTGCATCACCAGGGGAGGCCCTAGCCATATGTACTTTATGAGATCTTTTCCCTCAGTCATGAAGCAAGCTGTGTTGCGAATGGTGGCGTTTCTGAGTCTCTGGGGCACACCTGAACACATAACCATTATTTAATGTGCAAGGAAAGTAACCCTTTAATGTTTCAACTCATTATTTTTACTAGAATTTAACATCACATTCTAATTTGATTTAAACTGACTGATACAAATATAGACTGCCTATCAGTATTCTCATGATGAAACCAGAGTACTAGGTGATTTTCATCAGTGATATTATACATACAACTGGGCTGGATGATAAAGGAGCAGGAACAGACCATAGAGAAGGTGAAGTTGACAGTGAGGTTCAGATATGATCCAGGGAACAAAAGATTTGCCCCTGGGTGAATTGGTTGAACTAGGTAACAGAACAAGAACTGATATTTTTGGATTTCATCATGCTATCAAATGCCCAGAACCTGAGTGATTTTTATCCCCATGGTATGAATAGCCCTCAGCTGAAGAACCCTCTGTGTGAAAGGATGTACTTTCTGTAGCCAAGTGATGACTCTTTTCTTTTATTCTAATAAATTCTCTGGTGTCTGCATGGGGGTGGTTTTCCTCTTTTTATGTCTAGGGTATTTTTTCCCATTCTGTGAAGTAATGATATATATATGAATACATAGTAAGGAACTGAGGATTTGGAGATAAGAAGGCAATAAGTTAATGATTTTCTCAGCCTGAAGAGATGTAGGGGCTGAGGGGATCTCAGAGTCTCAGCTTGATATTTTATTTTGACTAGTATACTCAGATTCTTGTGTTGACTAAAGGGAGATTTGAAAATCATATTTCCTTACAGATTGGATCCTTGCTACTTGTAGTGACTAAGGTAATGTTCAAATGAAGAGTGTTAGCTATACAGGATTAAAGAGTCACATTTGAATCCCATGTATCTTGTTCAGTAGAATTTTGAGACCATCATTGCTATATCTCTGTAAATATGATTTTTGAGCTAAAATTCTCCAACAAAAGGGTGGATATCCCATGTGTTTGAAAGAGCCCTGGTTTAAGGATAAAATGTCCTGGCACAGCACTAACTGCATGTAATAATTGGGGGAACAGCTTCAGATATAATGTGTCTGCTCTGCTTTCTGTAAAGTGACTGTTTAGAAGAGAACATTTGGCTCCAACTTGTGGATGAAATTTAATAAAATTATCAATGCAACTTAAAAAATATGTAACATACACTCAGGTTTACTTAAATATAAAATGTGTCTAAGATTTTATTTAAAATCTATGAAAGTTTATTGACATATTAGAGCAATATTTATGTATACTATCAAAGGAGTTATCTAGTTTTTCACATTAACAAAAGGAAAGATAAAAATCATATGATAACATCAATAGATACAGAGAAAAAAACATTTAAAAAGACGCAAGATCTATTTATGATGAAAACACTTAATGAAATGAAAAATAAACACATCTCAATAAAATAAAGTTCATATACAATAAACCCACAGCTAACATTATATACCTATATATCAGGTTTGATTGTCTTCACTAATCAGTTTAGATCATCATGTGGTATACAGTTAAGAGACAAGAAGAAATGTTGGTTTTGGTTTTCACTGAGGTTAAGTGGCTTCTGGATAAGGTTTTGGTATCTACTGAGTTATAAATGACTTCTGGGTAAGATTTTTGTTTTCATTGAGATTTAAATGGCTTCTGGGTAAAGTTCTACTTACTCTTGATTATTAACCATAAGAACTAAACATCAAATTCCTTCCTAACAGTCAGGGACAGAGGATTAAAGATCTTTTTAAAGATATTTGTTAACACAATTATCAGCTAAAGAAAAGAGAAATTTAAAAAAAAAATCATGATTAAAATAGTATTACATTTACTATGACTAAAACAGATGAATTGGTGTCTTGAGTATATTGAAGTAAAATGCCTTTGAGGGTGGAAGAAAATGGTGTTTAGAAATTTTATATTTTCCAAGGGAAGGTAACTGGACTCAGTGACTTTGATATGTGCAACAGACTTGCTTTATCTACATGAGTTATAATGGAGGGCTAAATTAAGCAGTTTACATCGCTGCTTCCTCCATTTCTCTCATTACCATTCATGAGAGAGCACATATGGTTTGAGGGGAAGAATTGTTCCTGAGCCTGTACTTCTGGGTTTATCCTCCTGATCCTCTTAATATCACCCTGTACATTTTAAGGAATTCAAATTAGAAGTAAAGGGAATTGAATTTCTTCTGTGACCTTTTAAATAATGAAGTGTCCCTAAATTCTGTGCCACAGTCTTTTTAGTACAAGAAAAAACCTATCTGCTCTCTTAACATTCATTCTGCCATGTTCCCCCACAATATTGTTACAGAAGACTTTCAATGAAGAGAGTTTCCCTAAAATGAAGCATCCAATTTCTTCTTGAAATGCTTCTTGGAATGGAAGTCATGTTACTAAGTAATGTTGTCTTTCAAATTGATGAAGCAAACTTACTCCATCTCCTTCTACATTCTTTGTGTAAAAAATTTATTTATTCATGCATACAAGATCTGGGGTGCAGGGGTGGGAGGTTTCACCAGAGACAGAGTGCGGAACAGAACAGGTGGATCTACTGAAATACACTGCTGAGGGGAGCAGCGGGTGAGTCAGGAGATGTCTGCTGCACCATGTGTGTAGCTCCTTGGTCGGGGATCGAACTCGTGCTGCAGTGGCCATGGATAGCTTCATAGGTTGTGTCTTAACACCTTGCACCACCAGGGAGAACCTCTGTCTACATTCTTAAGGCTCATATATTAAAGAAATTTTCACTTTAAGATAGAAATAGAATGTAGCCAGGAATAGAAATAGAGTATAGCCAGAATAATAGAGGTGAGGCAGTTTATTCATATATATTTTATTTTATTTTATTTTATTTTTTAAAAGATTTATTTATTTATGCATACAAGAGCTGGGGCACAGGCCAGAGATGGGGGGGTTAAGAGGATTCACCAGAGGCAGAGTGGGGAACAGAACAGGCAGACTGACGAAATACACTCCTGAGGGGAGCAGCGGGCACGACAGGAGAGGTCTGCGGTGCCATGTGGGACTGTCACTGGTCAGCCAAGATCGAACCAACACTGCAGAGGCTGCAGACAGCTTCACAGACTTGTGCTCAACCACCTGCGCCCCCAGGGGAGGCCCTCATATATATTTTAATAGCAAACGGTATCTGATCTAAAACCCTGTCTCATTATCACTTCCTAGATTTTCTTTGTGCCATCCTCCCCTTCTTTCCCATTCCCTAAATATGATCATTTCCATTTGAGAGTCAGTAAAGTGGCACACATTTTTCAAATATTGTTTCTAATCATCCCTAGAGACTTGTTATTTTTATATTATGGTCTCCACTGGTGAAAGAACAGTGATCCAAAATTGTTAGCCACTTGGTTGAAGTTATGCAGTAACATAGATTCACATAACTTGGACCAAAGTTCTGGGTTCTTCCATTCCTTGTTTTTATATGCTCACCTCCAAAATTTCTGAATGTCAACAGCCAATCTCATTGTTGTGCTACTGAAATCTTTCTCTGGATTTTATCTTCATTTCTCTATTTTTGAATTACTGACTTATCCTTTGAACTCCTTTCTCTGTATAGGTTTTTGTTTGTTGGTTTGATTTTGTTTTTTAAGTCTGCTTCCTCAATTGAAAACATCTTAAGGCAGTGTCTTAGGTTGGGTTTCTTAGAAAAGACTTCAATATGAATTTTTGGTTTTTTGGTTCACATGTTTTATTACTGACTGTCTTTTAGAAATGTTGTATAGGATTTAATGCCAGTATGTAAGGAAGGCAGGGATGGTAGAGATAGAAATTAAACTGAGATCTCAATTGATGTTGCAAAAAAACTAGAGAGATGGGAATGGGCATTTAGAGCTGTATGCTTTTTGGCAAGGGACACCACTATTATAAGCAGCTGATAGTCAGAAGATGGAGAATGAGTGTGTCACTAAAGGGGACATGTGATTGGAACACCACAATGTCCTCCACAGGAAGGACGTAATTGATGATTAAATAAATATTGTGAGGAGACTGGTATGTACTGGGAACTTCCTGATATGTCTGCACCCTGCAATTATTTCAAGAAGTTGCATTCTCATAGGGGAAGGAACGAGGCACATGGGTATAATACAACGACCAATTCCAAAGAGGCTGGAACACTTACAATTCCATTAAGTGTCTGCGGCAAAAGTAATCTTTATCTATGCAGAGAAGTTTCAAAGCCACCCAGGTTTTCATGCCCAAACTGAGTCCTGGTAGAAGGGTAAGAATATGGTAAGCAAGCTCCCTAGGATGATACCTGGGCTGAGTTGGCTTATAACACAAAAATGTTGTTTCTAAATTTCTGTGCTGCTACTCGTCCATTACCATATTCATTTCCTAGTACATAGATGATAAGCTCAATAAATGTGGAATATGGAAAATTTAAATTATATGAGAATATCGTATCAGTAAACCAAAACATTCCTTCAGTTGAAGAGAGTAGGAATATAGAAGTTAGGGGTTAGTAGGAATTTGAAAAAAATATGTCTGAAGTCCTGTCTCTGTACTCTTGATATTCCACAAAAAACTAATTATAGTATTGCAGCTCAGCTAGCTTTTAGATTTTAATTTAGCAGCAATTCTTTGAATTGTTCTTGTTGAATTGAATAAAAATGACTCATATTCAGTGTTCTCCATGTCTCTGTAATTCAGGAAAATAATCAGTACCAGGCTTTAAAAATAATAAAGCATTTTGTTAGGATTTTGTTGGTGATAATGTATTTGCAGTGCATGCCCAATTCTTCGGGAATGAGAAAATAAAAAGCATTTTATACTCTAAGGAACTTAAATTCTTAAATGCAATAGATTTTGATGAATAAATAAGAAGATAATACAGAGCAGAATTCATGATATATGCAAGCAATGAAATAGAGTGGAAAGTCAAAAATTATATGTTGGTTCAGGAAGCAAGAACACTCTTCATTAGCTTATTGTCATTTCCATGCTGGCAAATATTGGTATATGTGGATGAAGGACAAGATTGAATATTGGAGGCCCTTCTATAACTAATTTAGCAGGAAGAAACTTTATCCTTCAGGAAATTATGTTGCTCAGGCAAACAATGTTGATTGGTGATTGGGGTGGCGTGATAGTGACAACATTCAAGTGATGTCTTGGGGAATTTTAGCTAGTGTCAATATGTACGATGTACTCACTGGGACAAAAAGAAGGCAGGGATATCAGATAACAGGATACATTCAGAAAATAATAGGTGATGAGAACTTTACAAGTAGCCAAGACATATATATATATATATATATATATATATATATATACATATATGATATTTAAAGAGAGGGTTTGTATATAGAGGAATTAGAAAAGACCCTGTGTCAAATATTTCCAAGCTTACACTAGAGATATTATTATTATTATTATTATTTGCCATGCAGTGATTTCATTCAATTACTTAGCAAATACATTGGTTATTTGTATTGTCATAGGTAATCTAGTCCCAACATTCAACAATTTCTTTGTCTTCTGCCTAGTGGATTTCAGTAGGGACAGAAAAGAGTTGCATCACATTTACTGAGGTGAAATGGGATCAACAGTCCTTGGTTATTTTTCAGTGATTAATTCATACAACCAGTTTTTACGTGATATTTTTATAGATTCAATGTTCCAGAACAGCAACAGGTAAACAAGCAATTATGGATAATTATAATTTGTGAGATAGTATAATTTAAAGAGAAGTATGGATTTGTATAGCACTAGTGGGGCTTGGGGTGAACTAGGAGTTAATGGAGGTAAATCAAGGAAGCCTTTTTGAGAATAATCACACCTGCACAAAAAGTAGATGACTAAATAATGGTGGCTAATCATTTAATGAACTGAGGAGATATTCATGTGTTTAAGATGTTCAAAGGTTTCACTGCATCTTGGACTGGCTTGAGTAATTTTATGCAATATTTTATGAGAAATATGATAAACTACATGCAACGACAATATGAAGAGAGCTGTAGTCTAGGCTGAGGAGTTTGAGTTCTATTTTGAGGTCTAAGGATACTAATTAGGATAAGATGATCATTTCAAACTTTGAAGATAAGTATTGTGCCAGTGAAGAGAAATGTGTAGGCAACTTCAGATTTGTGGTAAGAATTTTGAGAATCTTAAATATAGGATAGAAAATAGCAATGTATCTAAGGTGTTAAAAAAGAAGAATATTTATGGTGAGATAAATGAATTGATGTGAGGTGAAGAAGAGGAAGATCAAGATGGGTTGGTAGACACTGGCTACATTCTCACCAACCAAGAGACAGTTTTCTCTTCCTTTTCACATGGTTAATTGATAGTCTTCATTGTCTTGCAGCTGGGCAGAAACATGAAAAGTTGATGCCAATGGAATGTCAATAAAAGTGATTTGTGGGAAAGAGAATTAAAGAGGTCATGCTTTCTCTATTTGCTCTTTGATCCCCAGCTAGTTGGCTGGATGATGTCAGAATGACCTTAGAGCCACATTTAAAAGATGGGAGATCCAATAAATGAAAGTAACTTGTATCTCTAGATAATTGCACTGATCTATATTGAGACTCCATTGATCTATTTTGTCTCTAATGTGAAGGACAAATGATATGAAAGAGAGAGAGAGACACAGAGAGATGGCAGGAGAAAGACTATGAGGTTTTGAATTGTATTTTTAATAGCAGTCAAAATTTTCCTGATTAATAGAGTCATCATTTGAATTTATGACCTGAGAATATGAGTAATTGGATAATGTCCTTCGTCATATTCAGCAACTTGCTAAGATAAGTTTTTGGGTAAAGAATGACTTTAGATTTAATTAATTATTTTGAATGGTCTGTGGTTTAATAAAAAAAATATATGACAGTTGGGGATTTGGGTATGATTCTGGAATTCAGGAAAAAAGATTAAGCTGGCAATATGTTAACATAGACGCAAATGAAAGCTATCAGGAGGCCTCCCCTGGTGGTGCAGCAGTTGAGCGCTGGGCTGTGAAGCTGCCCGCAGCCTCTGCAGTGCCAGTTTGATCCTCGGCCACCAGCAAGGGTTCCACATGGTGTGACAGACCTCTCCTGCCGTACCCACTGGTCCCCTCAGCAGTGTATTTCATCAGTCTGCCTGTTCCCTGCTCTGGCTCTGGTGAATTCTCTCATCCTCCTGCGTTTCTGACTGTACCCAGTGTTTGTATAAATAAATAAATAAATCTTAAAAAAAGAAAGATATCAGAATGCATGATAATAGCCAAGAATTTGGGTGCTATGAAAAGAGAAATTTCTTAGGAATGGGAACACTGAAGAAATAATACACATTAAAGGAAACTTAAAAGGAAATGAGGAAGGCAACTAAATATTTAGGAGGAAATCAGGAAAACGAGGTCTCTTATAGATGAAGGGGGATAGAGGTGTTCACAGGAAGTAACATCCAACAGAATCAGTATTTGCAGAAAGGTCAAGGACTAATTAGACCATCAGTTTTTACTGCAGGGCGGCCACATGTGTCATATCTGTATGCCCTATGTCCAGGGCAGTTCACCTGATGCTCAGTTGTTAATAGTGTCCTTTTTCACTCTCAAAAGCATCCTGGTTTGGGTCATCAGCCATGCAGTCACATTAGTTTTCTCTTTGGTAAGAATAGTTTTAGTGATGATCAAGTGAGTTTGCTGTAGGTTTAGAAGTTCACGGATGAGAAAATGATGAGGAAGTCTCTTTTCTCTTTTCATAAGATTAAGATTAGGAGTTGGTACAGGAGTCAGTGGAAGGGTTTTTGTGCATTTATTTGTTTTTGTTTAAATATAGAAGAAACTTGAGTATCATCTGTGTTGAGGGGAAATATTAACTGTAGATTTCTTGGTAATAAAGAATTCCTATTTAGGTTCTAAGTGAATCAAAATGTTTTAAATGTTGGTTCTTTATCTGCTTTAATAGCCTTTGGTTCAACTTTTGTCATTCAGGGTCCCAGATATTGTGGGTTTTAGATCTGCATATGAGTGACATCTCTGGAAAGATAAGACCTTATTTTAGCAAAGGCAAGCATATTCAGATGCTTTTTTGGTATTTTACATGCTAATTTCTATAATCAAATCATGTGATATAATGCTAACACATTTTATTTAATACCTGAAATATCAACAGGAGTCTATATTAACCAATAGATCTTTATTCTTCTCTCTTGGGTATCATAATCACTTCTGCTTTTGGAATGTAAGGAATCATTCATTCTTACTGAACTACTGAATAATCAGTGTTAATTATACTGCAAATGAGGAAGAGGTCAACATCAAAACTGGTAAAATAAAGTCAGACTACAATTAGGATTACCACAATTAGGATTGTTAGCTATTTAGGAGCATGAAAAAAATACAGCCTTTAATAGTAATGAATCTTGCATCTCTAATAGGATATTTTGTTTAGCGGAGAATTTTATTGTCACAAGAACTATTTTTAAGAGAAAGAAATCCTATTATTGAATAAGTGAATCCTTCTTGAAAGAAATTACATTTTTTTTTTAATTTGAAAAACAATGCTACTTGAGTTGGTGACAGGCTTATGGGTAAAGTAGGCACTGGCTCAGTGGCTCATGTATAATAGCAAGCCAGGAGATGTATCTGGAAAGTTGCAGTTGGGATCTCATTATAAGAAGAAATATACTGCTGTTGAAGTTCTGTTCCACCAGAGTTAATGTTCGGCCCAAGAGAAGCCATTTTTCAGAGGGATGTCAGTAGTAATTGTGATTTTTCCCAAAGTGGTAAATTGTGTATAATGATCATGTCCCAGTCACACCATACTACTGCCATTTAAAGATATTTTAGTTTAGGAACCGTATGACTCATCTTCTTGAACAGTCAAGCAATGCTTGTGTTAGACTTTGTTGGCTTCTTTCTTTCCCTAGGTGTTCTCTGGAAACTTAACTTATTGGAAAACATTTTCCTGATTCCTCTTGGAGATGAGTAGAATTTGGAGAAAGGTAAACATCAAATAGTTTGGGATAAGAAGAAAAAGAGTGACTTAAGTAGACAGGAACATCTTGGGGCATGTTGTCTTGACTACACTGAAATGATAAGTAGTAAGCAAGGGTAGTTAGAGAGAAGACAAAGAGAAGCCAGGCTGGTCTACATCTGAGGGTGGCAATGGGATGCCAGGATGCCAGTGTGGAGCACTTGTGAGATGTGTGGCGAATGGGGTGGTGTGTGTAATATCAGACTTTATTGTGGGCAGGTGGGTAACAACCTTATGAAAGCTTAGTTTCTATAATCCCAACTTCAGCCAGATTTGATATGTTTCTGCTCCTAGGAGTCAGCTTAATACTCACATTATATGTGTCTTCTCTCAGTCTTGTCTGTCTCATTGAATGAATCTACCTAATTCCAAGAGAGAAACCTAGAAACCATTCCCAATTCCTTTCTTCCTCTATGTTTGATGGACAATTAATATTGAAGCCAATTAAATTCCATTTCCTAAAGTTACTTTAAATCATGAACTTCTTATCTTCATTGTTATCATCCCAGTATGTGTTTTTATGGAAAATTCTGTTTATCTTTACGTTTATTGTTTTTGTGTATTAAAATACTGTCTAAACACAGTTACTTTTATATGGCAGCCGATAAATGTAGGGACACTGAAAATAAAATATGTAATATCCTACTTAAAATCTTTTTATTGTTTCTCATTTCCCTTACAGTGTTTTCTAATATGGACTTCTCCTTTCTGTCTGTCTCTCTCTGAAACATTTTCCTCCTTTTCTATCTGATCCTTTTAGACAGTCAATTTATATTTACCACCTGGCCTCACTTAAATACTTTATCTATAGGGAAAGTTTTTCATGATGACACTCACGTAAGAACCTGATATTTTATATTTTTATAACATCCTGTGCATAGCTTATATCACAGTGTCATTAGCTATGTTTGTCAATTTTTGATAATTAGGTTAGTATCACTCTTCCTGCTAGACTGTGAAATCTGTGCAGACATGATCTATGCTATGTTGGATTTGCCAGTACCTAAAACAGTACCTGACACTTCATAGACACTATTACTAAATGACTAAATCAAGGAATGTTTGCATAAAGATATTAATACCAGTACATCTTTTTGTGATCTTAAAAATATTTTCTATAGCAAGTCTGTTTAACCAGGGTGCAAGATAATATCTAATCCATATTGAAAAAAATTCATTATTCACTTATGCTGGACTTCATAACTCTGTAGGATGAACTCTCATATATTTTCATGTACAAAACAGCTTCTGGATTCTTGCTACTCTGAGGGCTCATGTATTAGTATGCGGATAAGTGATAGTAGTGGCTGAGCAGAATTTTCCCAGGGTTCTGTGTCTGGATATGGAGATGTTTAGAAGAGGAAGGCGGAGGGCTCCTTAAAAATCATTTTCCAGAAGTTCAATGAATTTCTGAAAGCTGTAAAATACAGTTGGATTTAAGCAGGGCTTTCTTCTCCTAGTCGAGTGATTTCTTTTTGTTTGGTAGCTTCCTTTCTCTAGTGCAGTCTTATATGGCCACATACAGATATTGTAGATGAATGGGATCCTAATCCCCTAAGCCATAGGAATCTCAGCTAGTGACAGCTTTAGAAACCATTGACACAGTGTAAACTATTTTAGCAAATTAGCCCATTAAAATGCAAAATATTATGGGCTTGAAATCTAGGACAGAAAGGGCACACATTCCTTTTTGTCACATTACTCTGTTTTTGAAGTGAGGGACAAAGCTGTGATTTTCCTTTTCCTTATTTTATAACACATGATTATCATTTGTCTAGGCAAGACTCCTATTTTTCTTAATTTAATTTCACTTTAATTTTTCCCTTTATTCCTGATCCCCATGTGCACTCTGAGAAGCAGCTCTGATGTATTGACATGTCTGTAACTACGGACACTAGTAAGACTAGTGTTTGGCGTTTTTTTTCGAAAATATGTATTGGTTGGTGAATGGTGAAGAACTCTGGATGCTTCGGTGGTAGGTGTGGTGTGGTCCTTTTTACTTGTCTAGTTTTTATTACTGCTGGACATTATTTTTGCTGTGCTTTGTCAGTATCTGTTATTTGGTTATTTACATTCCACAAATAAGTGAAATCATCTGGTATCCGTCTTTCACTTTATAACTTATTTCATGTAGAGCCATCACCTCAAGATACATCCATTTTGCCCTAAAAGGCAATATTTTGTTTTTCTAAATAGCAGAGTCGTACTCCACTGAGCATATATTCCACAATTTCTTTATCCAGTCATCTGTCCTTGGGCATTTAGTTTATTCTGTGACTCAGAAACTTTGCAGTTGGACCTAGAACAGCTGGTATATCATGGAAATTTTCTTGTGAAACTTTTAAGCATGTGTTCCAGCTCTTGTCAGTCTGTGGTAGAGACAGAAGAGAAATGATACTCAAGTACTATTCCATGTTTATAACTATGCTTTTTTTTACAATTTTATATTTTATTGTTTAGAAAATTTTTTCTGGGGTTTCTAGCTTTAAAATTATCTAGTGCAAGGCCTCTCCTGGTGGCGCAGCAGTTGAGTGCTGGGCTGCAAAGCAGCCCGCAGGATCTGCAGCACCGGTTCCATCCCCAGATGCCGGTGAGGGTCCCACATGGCACGCAGACCTCTCCTGCTGCCCACTGCTCCCCTCAGCAGTGTACTTGGTCAGTTTGCCTGTTCTGCTGCCTGCTCTGGCTCTGGTGAATCCTCTCACCCTCCCACGCTTCTGACTGTACCCAGTGCTTGTATAAATAAATAAATAAATAAATAAATAAATAAATAAATAAATAAATAAATAAATCTTTAAAAAATTATCTAGTACGAGTAGAAACCCCAATGCAAACACGTGGTAGACCAGCAGACTTCTCATTTTGGATATAACATTTTCATTATTCCTTTTTCATATTCATCTATACTTGTTTATTATTTTATCTCTAAATCTGCTTCACTTTTTTATAAATAACCAATATGCAATTATATTAAATTCTCTGTGAGATATTTCAAAGAACCTGACTTCATCTAAAATGAATTGATGTTTTTGTTCAGATTAATGTTCTTTTTATTCTTATTTTTTGGTATTAGTTTTTTTTTTAAAGATTTATTTATTTATTTATACAAGCACTGGGTACAGTCAGAAGCGCGGGAGGGTGAGAGAATTCACCAGAGCTAGAGCAGGGAGCAGAGCAGGCAGAAGGACCGAAGTACACTGCTGAGGGGAGCAGCGGGCGGCTGGAGAGGTCTGCGCGCCATATGGGAACCTCCTCTTGTGGCCGGGGAGCAGCCGGGGATTGAACCGGCGCAGCGGAGGCTTGCGGGCAGCTTTGCAACCCAGCGCTCAACCCCTGCGCCACCGGGGAGGCCCTTTTAGTATTAGTTTTTTAAATATGTTTTGGAATTTAGTTGGCAATCTCTTCTTAAGAATTATATATATGTATATTTTGAGGAGATTTATATATATATATTATTTTTTTTGAGGAGATTTTTTTATGGCCCTTAACAGAATCATACTAAAATTTTTATGATAGTGTAGAAAGAAATTAATACATTTTACATTTTGAACTGAAATCCATTGAATGATAGTTCTAGTAAATATTTCCACTTGGTAGTAAGAGAAACATGTTCTAATTGTTCATTAATTAGTCAAGAGTAGTATTTACCTAAATGGGCAAAATGAACAGGGCGCCCATAAAACAGATGGGAACACTGATTTGAGCAGCAGAGCAACCCACATGGAGCAGCAGACCTCTCTTGTCACACCCTCTGCTCTTCTCAGCAGTGTATTTCAGTCACTCTACCTGTTCTGCTCCATACTCTGTCTCTGGTGAATCTTTTCACCCCTCTGCACCTCTGGCCTGTACTCTCTCTTTCTATATATATATATATATATATATATATATATATATATATATAGGCCAGTGTATGTATATATATATATACACACACACTATATATATATACACACTATATATATATACTATACTATACACACATATATGGTATATATATGGTGTATATATATACACACATATATGCACACACATATATGGTATATATGTGTGTGTGTGTGTATATATATATATATATATATATAGAGAGAGAGAGAGAGAGAGAGAGAGAGAGAAAGAGAGAGTCCATATAAAAATCCTCACCTATGCCACACACAAAAATATATTCCAGTGATGATTTAACTGAAGAAACTATAGGAGGATATCATTATCTTCCTAAAGCAGAAAAGCTGTCCTCAACCTGAAGCATCAGCACACATGTCTGTATCATCATCATCACCCTGAAGGAGAAGATTGATGCATCCTATGACCTTACATTTGTCTCAGAAGGACACCATAAAGTAAGATTTGCACAAATTCACAAAATATGTAAGATTTTTGCAACACATATAATCAAAAAAATATTTATTATCCTTGGTTTTTCAAAGAACTTATAAAATTTACTATGAAAAGCAAACAATCCACTCACAACATGAACATTGGATATCAACAAAGAACAGAAGAAAATTCACAAATGTTAAGTATTTGGACTGGCAAAGATTCATAAAAGGATGTTATTCCTATGCCATACATGGAAAACTCCTAAATAGAGTAGACAGAAAAATAGATTACAGAAGTAGCTTGTACTAATGGATTCATAATGACTCCCTGCTACCCAGAAGAGTAAAAAACTGAGGAAAGCAAAGATAAAAATGTTAGAGGGCAAAGGATAGTTTTTCTTCTTTTCCTTGGAACTCAGGGGATTGCTTTGGAAATATTTAGAAAAATCTAGAAAAGGCTAAAATTTCCTCAAAGTTATGATTAGGTTGGAGAAAAACAGAAGTGAAGATAGGGAATTATAAGGAAAATATGTCTATAGTGATTTTTCAGGAGCTTGTCCTAACGCCGGCATCTGGATATTTGTTTTTGTTTTTAAAGAGCACTTACTGTATATGCCTGCAATTTATTTAAATTTTTTAAAGATTTATTTATTTATACAAGAACTGGGCTACAGTCAGAGTCACGGGAGGGTGAGAGAATTCACCAGAGACAGAGTGGGGAGCAGAACAGGCAGGCAGACTGAAGACTGCTGAAGAGAGCAGTGGGCGTGACAGGAGAGGTCTGCTGCGACATGTGGATATCTCCTTGGCTGGCCAGGATTGAACCCTTGCTGCAGAGGCTGTGGACAGCCTCACAGTGTGGCACTCAATCTGCTGTGCTACTGGGAAGGCCCACATCTGGATATTTGTTATGAGTTCACAGAGCTACAATGAGAAGGTGAATAATCGCAGCTGATGGAAATGTATGTGGGGTTAATAAGCATGGATGTTTGGGGTAGAACAGAGTTTCAAGCAGGATAGCTGTGATACCGTTGCAAGTATATATTTTTAGTTAAAAACAACGAGAATTGTTCAGATGCTCCACACTAAATTATGAGACAATTCCTTGAAAAAGAATGTCACCAACTCTTGTAGGTGGATTTCTCCCCAATGAACTTCAATTTCTGAAGCAATAGACTGTTCAAGTCTTGGAAAACATGAAACATTAAGTCTTTTTGACTTTTTCTCCTGACATCCTTTTTTCCTAGGACACATTGAGGATCTGCTCTGTGACCAGTGACATTCATGTGGACCCCAGTCAGCATTTCTGAAGTAGCTTTTGAGGAATGTAATCAGGTATCTTGTCATGTCTGTAGAGGAGGAGGGTGGTAATGGAGAAGCTGATAGAAAATTTGCATTGCAAAATATGAATGACGTGAGTTCCTTCCTTGAGATTCATAATAAGCATGGATATTTTGGCAGTTCCAAAATGTCCATAGGAAAGAGATGTGTATTTCAGGCTGGCTCTGCAGGTTAACTTACTTTTTCCATAGAAGAACTTAAAGAATGTTAGTGATCCATTGTACATTTGGGAAAACACTGACATAGATTGTAATTCATGTTCTGGAAACACTGTTGTGGCTCAAAGTATCTATAATATTTTTAAAAATCTATGTTTAATTGGGTCCTATAATTGATTTTCTCTGAGTTTTGATTTAGCCTGTGGAAGGTTGACAAGAGTTTGATGTTATGATAATTCACTGGATCATGTGGGATATGCGAAAGATAGGGATGGAGTAGGACATTTGGGGTGAGTTTAAAGGAACAGCTTCACATTCAGAGAAGTATCCAATGGTATTTTCTGACCAAGAGGCATCTGACATTGTCAGGAACATAGGTAGATAAGGAGTTCATTTGGACAAGGCGAATAGAGACAGGTGGTCTGTGCAGAGAGTACAATGCTACTTTTGTCCCAATGATGGATTGAATTGATAACAAGATATCCCTTGCTGTGTTAAATATTATGTATTACAATAGTGCTAGAAAATCCATTGCACTTGATTTTAGCCATATTATGTGTAGTTATTGAATATGCAAATAATAACATAAAGATCATGACTGATTGACATAAATTTGATACATAAAATGTGGTTTTGACTTAGTGTACAGTATATGACCAAGCATCAAATGCAGTAGAAAACATGTGCTGATTCACTTCACAAGTGTTTGGAGTCAACCTCAAGGTGACATTCATGATGTTACTGAGCACTTTACTGTGTGTCTCTGTGGTCCCAGATAAATATGCAGGACAGGAGGTGGGGGAGAGGGAGATGTGAGCTTTAATTTAATGAAGACATGGGCACTTTTTGCAATAACTTGTTGATGTTTTCCTCCTTCTCCCCCAAACAGCCTCAAACCTGGCTGATCACTGGCATATATAGCTCTAGCTTATCAGGGAAAAACAAACATAATAATGAGTTGCTTGTGACATGTTTCAAATTTGATGATGAGTGCAAAGTTCACCTATTTCCTTAACCCTATAAAGGAGACTAGTTATTAAAGGTCAAGGCCACAGGTGATGTTGAACCTTGCTTTATGGGAATGTGACATATGAATACGTGGTTTATTGCTCTATTGTCACCATCTTTGAACTTCTTAACCATTTTTGAACTGGGCACTTGCATTTTCCTTTTGTGCTGGGCCCTGAAAATTCTGTAGCTGGTGCTGGCGATGTTTTGACAAGTGTACATTCCTGTGTGCCTATGGGGTTTAGAAGTTCTCTGAGCTTTCTTTCTTCACATTCTTCATTGAAGGTCAGGCTTTTAAACTGCATCTATTCCCATGAATTTGGCATGATGATAGAAGCTAAGGACCCTCCCTTATGATAGAGAAATCAATTAGGAAGGAAGAGAAGCTCAGGAGGAAGGATAAGACAAGCCATGGTTTACACTTTATCAGGAAGTGAGAACCTTTTAGAAATAAGGTGAGACTATGTGAAAGCTTTTTGTCCCTGCCAGGTCTCTGAGTATGTATAAGAACACAGTAAATTTTTTCTAAGTATTTAATATTCCTGTCTTTAGACCCAAACTCTAATGCAGCTCCCCTATGATCTAGAATAGAATACATGGAAAGTTCTGTTTAACAGCCCCCCACCTTAAAATTTAGAGTAAACCTCAGTGATCTTCATCAAAGGACCTACACATTTCTCAGCATTAGAAGTTACAATATAGTTTTATCTATAACTTACCTGAAAATATATTTTTGATTTCTGACCAATAAGATGAAATTTCCTGGAGGTAAATAAACTAGCCACTTTGTGGCAAGATAGGATGTTCTTACATCCTTCCCCTGGAGGACAGAAATACCCTTTTCAAAGATACAAAATTTTTTAAAGCTCCAGGTGTTATGGATAATAACTGTTTTAGAGGTGACTGCATTTTTCTTCTCTCCTCGTCTAATAGCTGTAGTCCAGGAGCTGGAGCAAGTTTCCCCAAGGGCTAAAACTGTTAGGATCACCAAACAAGAATGTTCACTGTGAAATGCAGTGAGCTCAAGCAATTTACAGCTTTCATTCTCCATTTCCATAAATGACACTTCATTGCTCCTCCATAGGCTGGGGAGAAATGGGTTTATTGCATTCATTTTAAGAAATATCCCTGTACCTTTTTTTGTGAGCCTCCCTACAATTTCAGTTATATTTCATCTTCTAAGAAGTTTACTAAATGTAGCTTCAAGCAGCTCACTCTGGTAGGTGTGCTTGAGCCATTATCATCCATTTTTCAATAAAGCTGTGGGTGAAAGTGTCATTGATTCTTTTTCACCAGGAGAGAATATTAGCTTTTTATCCTCATCATATTATCTCTCTGCTTGACTGATAAAACTGTCATGCAAACGGAAAGGTCAAGAATTATCGAGTGGGTGTTCATTTAATTCATTTCTCACTCCCCTCTTCCAACAAATGTATTAGGAATGTAACAGAAATTTTGTGTTTATGAAATGAGAATAGAAGAGAGAGATAAATGATGAAGTCCGCATGGATTAATGACTTCATTTTGTTGCCTCAAAGAATGTGTGAGCTTCAAAGGATCTTCATCTATAACTTACACTTTCCCCTTATTTCATATTTCATTTTCTTATTTTGATGGAAAGACATCTCACATGACATTTAGCTGAGCAATAAGCCTTCTCTGATGGGTTAAAAATTCCTGTACATGGAAGGTGGGGGAACAACAGGAGAGGACAGATGGTTTACATGGCAGAAAAAGATGACACCACTCTCATTATTCACTGTATTCAAAGACATTATAATTAGTGTGAGTTATTTCTAATGATGTTTTATTTTCCAAGTAACATGGATTAATATTGTGATGAGCAGCTAAGGATGAGGAAGATCAAAACAGAAAAGATTTGTTAGACCACTGGTGGGTAATTCAGAGGAAAATAAACTCTAAACACAGATAATAAAACTAATGGGCTAGTTCCAGGTGCTTCTTCACTTCCCATTCCACTTTTTGTGATTTTTATCTTGCTCTATATTTTTCAGATGGTCTGATGAAGTTTATGGGTTTGGACTTTTTTCTTCCCTGCTACTCCTCCTTACCTCTAGAATAGCAACCTCACCAACACCTGTGGTTTTAGTCAGAGAGATCAAGTTGGAATTCCGCATTGATCACTTAATAGTTACATATGATATTAGGCAAAAATATTAAATTCTCTAACTCCCCCTGTTTTTGTGGAAAAAGAAAAGAGGAAGTGATAGGTGTTTTTTTTTTTTTTTAAGATTTATTTATTTATTTATTTATACAAGCACTGGGTACAGTCAGAAGCATGGGGTTGGTGGGGGGTGAGAGAATTCACCAGAGCCAGAGCAGGGAAAGAACAGGCAGACTGACGATACACTGCTGAGGGGAGCAGCGGGCACGGCAGGAGAGGTCTGTTGCACCATGCGGAACCCTTGCCGGCGGCCAGGGATCGAACCAGCGCTGCAGAGCCTGCGGGCCACTTTGCAGCCCAGCACTCAACTGCTGCGCCACCATGGGAGGCCCTTAGAAGTCATTCTTGACTCCATCCTGTTTTCTGTCTCCCATGTCCAATTTTTCAGTAAGACCTTTCCAATTCTATCCTGTTAATATCTTAGGAGTCTGTGATAGGCTCATCTTTCATTCCACTATCTCTTATGAGACCCTCACCATGTCTGACCTGAATTATTGAAATAAACTTGTAGTTGGTTTTCCATCCTCTGGTTGCACCCTCTTTTCTAATACAAGGTTGTATTCTTCCCAAATGCATAATTGATGCAATTCTTAGTTTCCCAAACTGCAACTGTAGTAGTAAAGCCTGGATGGCTTTTCTTTTCTTTCTTTTATTTTTTTTTTTAAGATTTATTTATTTATACACACAAGACCTGGAGTTCAGGCCAGAGATGTGGGGGTGAGAGGATTCACCAGACACAGAATGGGGAGTGAAACAGGCAGGTTGACTGAAATACACTTTGAAGGGAGCAGTGGGGGAGGCAGAAGAGGTCTGCTGCACCATGTGGGTTAGCTTCCTGGTCGGGGATTGAACTCAGATGGCCGTGGCTGTGGATAGCTTTACAATGCTGAGACTTAACCCCTTGCCCCACCAGGGAGACCCAGGATGGCTTTTCTTAATAATAGGGATTTTTTTCATCATTTAACTTTTGCCTGCAACTCTAATTTTCCCTCTATAATCCAACTGGTTGGGTTATTTAATTTCTTTGTACATCTTATCGGTAGACCTAAAAATTCTCTCTATCTGTCATGTCCTTACTCCTCCACTTGACCTGGCTATATTTTATTCATCTTTGAAACCCAGTTTGAATTTCTACTCTTCTGAACCCTCCACCATTCTTTTGAAAAATATTTTTAGTTTTAATATATTTATCTTATAATACTTATCACACTAAATTTGTTTTATATTTGCCCCATTTTTGAGTGTATCCCCTAGATGGAAGAGACTATTTTATATCAACTTTGGGCTCTCTAAAATACCACTAGAATTAGTATATGAAATAATGAGTATTTGATAATGATATAATTATATAAACCTCCAGGATCATACTCCATATTAGGTGCCTAATAGATGCTAGTCTTTATTTTTATTTCCTTTTTTCTTTAATGTTAGTATTTGGACACATGCACACACATTCACATAATGTTGCAGAAAAGTTTGAAAGATGTTCCTGAGAAGTGCCTCCTTTAGGGAAGCTAGTAAAAGGTAATTTTTGTGGGAAATAGCAGTAGCCTAGCTCGACAGAAGCTACTAAAGGTGAAGGGAATGATGCCTAGGCAGTTTGTTTAGATTAACTTCTCATTGGCATAAATCTCTGAAGGAAAAAAAAAAATCCAATGCTATCCTCTACCGGTGCATTTTACCAAGTTCCTAAAAGTTTACTAAATGTGACTCTGATTTACTTTCTTTGTCTGGTACAGTTTCTCCTTTCTTCAGCCAACTGTTTCCAATTTGAACTATAAATTAAAGCTTCTTTTCTCTGGGCAGCAACCCTTACCTCCTGAGGCTGATTGAGTTACCTCTTCTCTAACCTCCCACATCCCTGTGCTTTCTGCTTTCCAGCCTGTTGTGTGGTCATGTATTTATACATTGTTGTTCCCCACCTGGTTATGAGCTTCCTGAGGGCAGGTTTGTTGTTCACTCACCCTCTGTTCTAACACCCTGGGCAATGCAGACATTCCAAGAGATGTGAATGAGTGAGTGAGTGAGCAAGTGAATCAATCCCTGAAAAAGGTCCTTTCCTATCATTGCTCTTTTGTGCCTTTCTAGAGTTTGTCCCCGAAGTGGCAGCGACTGTTCTTTATATTCTGCGTATAGAACAGTGTTTAGTCTGTTATTCAGACTGGAGACAAAAGCTCAAAAGATAGGAAGACTTCACCCCACCTCTTTGTATCCACATGGTAGATGTAAAATGATGAAACTGGAAGGACTCATACAAGCCCACACTGACCATTCTGACATCCACCTGCAAGCATTTGCAATGTCCTTCTCTGTTTGGCCTCTCATTAAACCTGCAGAAATTACAGGAAAGTTAAACAGCTCTTGGCTGGCACTTAACTTTTTCTTCTTTGAAATCTGCAAATTCTAATTATTTGTTGCCCTCATGTGGGTCAGAGTTCACTTCTCTGCTGGGAATAGCCTGTCTCCAGATGCCAGAGCCCACCTCCACACCTGCCTTTCTGCTTGCATTTTTAGGATGCTATACTACTCAGGAAAAATTCTCCTGATTAAAAAGGTTTAAAGCAAGTCAAGATGGCAGGTTAAAAATAACTGAAATGCCCCTGCTGTCCCAGTTATTAAGCGGTGGCCTGGCAGTTAAAACCTCCAGGCAGTGCCTCCGGCGAACTGAGTCCAACACCTCATCATTATCCTCCAGAAATCCTTGGGTCGGCTGAATCTGCAGCCATTAGCTAGAATGGAAAGGTTTTGACCTGTCATTTAAACAAGAAAAGTCAATGAAGCCAAGTTCTTCATTATAAGGAAGATTTTTAGTTTTATAGGAAATCATGGCCTCTTTAATTTATAAAGGAATAATAAGGAGGCATCTTAGTGTTTCCTTGACTGTCTGCCTTCCACTTGTCACTGCCAGTCTGCATTAGGCATCCCTCCCCTGCATTCTGAAAACACCTCTATGATCTCCATATCATAGGTCTCATTGCTGTCGGAGGCTCCTCCAAATGGTGGCTGGGAGGAAAGCCTTACGGAGTCACATTATCCAAGAGTACACGTCAGTCCTGCCTTTTTAATTGTGCAACATTGAACAAGTTACTTTACTACTCTGTGCTTCAGCTTATAGTAAACTAGAGGTAAATATACCCTTAGCTCGTGGGATTGTTGTACAAAAATTGAGGTAATACATGTGCTGTGCTCCATTAAGAGTGCTTAGGACACAGTGAGTGCTCAGGACATGTTAACTGTTATTACTACTGTAATGTTGCTTTAGTAATTGTTATCACCTTGTCCTTCATTTGCATACCTATCTTTTCTACTGAATCAGTGGGAATAATCTGGGGGAAAGAACTTCAATTTTTCATGCTAAATTTCTAGGGCATAATGCAGGGCTTTGTTTTCAGCAGAAATATAAAAAATGAAAATTTATTTTATGAAAGAACTTAATTCAACATCTTTTCAGAGAGAAGAAAAATTAGATACAGATCAGAGAGCAGTTTTACTCAGAGTTATAAACCAGATTTCTTGGCCCCTAATCTAGGTATGATGGAGATATTTATGCAAGAAAATTAGAGGGTAAATCCAGCTTCATGCTCTGGGATTTGTCCAGTGGCAATATTTGAGAGTAGAAAAATAGGCTTAAAAGTCATTTCTATGAAATATGTCATCTAACCCTATTACTATGGAGTCAATTGTTGAGACATCATATTAAAATCCCTCTCATTGAATAATGCCTTTTGATGAATTGCAGATGCATAATTCTACTTATACCCACATATAATTTTATAGAAAACCAAACTTCAAAGTAATTAATTGACTAACTCTGGATAATAAGTGAAAAAGTTACTGAGTCAACATGTCTCATTATTTATCTTCTAATTCAGGGCTCTTTTCAACTGAGTTATCATTTATTGAATATCTACTATATGTCAGATACTGCATTAGATGATTTGCAGTCATAATTTTAATTATTCCTTATGAACATCCCTGTTTTACAGATGAGAAACCTATACCTCATGAAGCTAGAGAACTTCCAATGTCATATAAATGGGAAGTGGCAGAGCTTCTAAGCAGGGTACAGAGACGGTTTGTTCACTGTGACTATGAATGATCTGGGGATGTTTGCTAAGGAATCACAGATTAATCCTCCTGCCTAAAACAACCAAATACAAGAAATATATATATATATATATATATATATATATATATACACATATATATTTTGAAGACATTAGCTTTTGGGTAATGGAAGACCATGAGGAACAAAATAAAAATTCACAGAACTAGCAGTGGAAAATAATTTCTTCAATGTGAAAAAAATACACTTACCAATATATCCCACACCTATCACCATGTCTAATAGAAAAGAGAGAAAAATTTCCCTCTGTGATCAGGACCTGTTTAAGGATCTCTGATTCCTTTTATTACTTATTATACTGGGTGTTCTGGGCAGGCTACTAGTGAGGTGAATGATGGGGAGGGACAAAAAGCTTTCAGATGAGGGAGAAATAAGTAAAACTTTTTTTTTTTTTTTGCAAATGATGTGATTATGTGATTCTGTGCAGAAAATCCAATGAGAGATACAGCTTGGTGTTGGAATTACTTAGCAATATTGCAAGATACCAGATCAACATAAACATGAATTACATTTATATGCACTTGCAATGGATAGTTGCAAATTAAAATAATGCCATTTGTAATAATATCAAAAAATATGAAATGCTTAAGCATTGATATACAAAAGACCTGAGAAATTGATCTACTAAAGGCTATGAAACATCACTGTAAGAAATGATAGCTCTAAATGAGAGATATTTTGTTTATAGGATCAAAGTTTTGATATTTTTAAGTTGTTAATTGTTCCCAAATTGCTTGATAGTCTTGAAACAATGCATGGAAAATTTAAAACAGGGTTGCTTTTTTTTATGTTCTGTATTACTCTATTTTTTAAAATATTTTATTTTATATAATTTTTACATCATTTTTCATTTTTGCACAATGTATGCATTTTCATTTTGGTTATATTCCCTATACTATTGCACCCCCCCCTTATTTTGACCCTAATCCTTCCTCTCCCCGCCCCCCCTCACACCCCATAGTATATGTCTGGTTTATAGTTGCTTGTTGATTTTGATTTTTCCTTTGTATTCAAGCAGGGTTTTTTGTTTGTTTATTTTGATGAAAATTGTCTAGTTGACTGTAAATTTTATATGGAAATGTAAATGACTTAGTAAGTTGAAACAACTTTGAAAAAAGTTATGAAGTTGGAGGACAAATATACTCAGATTTCAACATTTATTATACTGCTACAGTAATCAAGTCATAGAGGTATGGGCATTAGTAAGAACAACTACGTCACTAGAAAATAATAGAAAGTCCAGATTTAGACCCAAACATGTAAACAACTTATTTTAGACAAAGATGCAGAAGCAATTCAGTGGAGAAAGTATAGTCCTTTAAAAAAAAAAAAGTTGTTGGTGTAATTGGATACCCAGTGCAAAAAAAGAGAGCTTTTGACTCATAACTCATGTCTTATATAAACACAAAAAATGAAACATATGCCTAAATATTAAAGCTTGAAATACAACACTCTAAGAAGAAAATGTAAGAGAAAATATGTGGTGACCCTGAAACAGCAAAGATTTCTGGATACACCAGAAACGTTAACCATAAAATAAAATTTGTATCTGTTTATCAGTGTACAGACTTCATTGGTATGAAAAGTGTCCACTGATGAGCCCAGGAGTTTTGACCTGCTCCATTTCTGACCTGGGCCAGTGCGCTGCTCCTTAGGCTTTGGGCATTGGTGGTGCTCATGGCATGAAAAATGTGTTTTTGTTGACATTAAAACCTATGAATTCAAAGAAAATGATGTCAACCAATTTTACCTTAATAACAAAATTTTTAAAAATGGCAAAAATCTACTGTTTTTAAAATGCTAAGGAATAAAAAGATAAGCTATACACATGGTTAAAATGTTTCATGAAAATTGTATATCCTAATTATTTAAAAAATTTTGGCAAAATGAATAAAAGGAAAATAAACTATTAAGTAAGAAATGGGCAAAAGATTTAAACAGACTCTTCTCTGGAGATATTATTGATAAAGTGGAGAACACCAAAATATGTTAAATATATTTAGGAATGAAGAAAATATAAATTAAAATCACAATGATATCCTACCCTGCCATTATCAGAAAGACTCAAATTAAAAACACTGATTATATCAAGTCCTGGCAAGACTATGGAAGCACTAGGACTCTCAGACTTTGTAGGCAGGCATGCAAAATGGCACACACACTTTGGAAAAACAGTTTTGCAGTTTTCATAAAAAGTTAAGCGTGTGCCTACCCTATTATTCAGCAGTCCTACTGCTGACATTAAACATTTACAAAAAGACTAATTTGGGAATGTTCATAGTAACTTTATTTGTAATAACCAAAACCCAATGCTCATCTCAAGGTTAATGAATGAATGAACTATGATATATCAATAAAATGGAATGCTATGCAAAAGTAAGAAATAGTGAGCTATTAGGGCAAATTAATTGCACACAAATTAAGGCAAACACAACAAAGCTGAATCTAAGTAATTATGCTGAGTGAAAGAAATGAGGGAGCACAGAGTATATATTGTTTGACTCCATTTATGTTAAACTTTAGAAAATGCAAATAATTCGTTCGTGTCAGAAAGTAAATCAGTGGTCACCTGGAAGGTGGAGGCAGGAAAGGGTGTGAGGCAAGTAGACACTTACTGGGGTGATGAATATGTTCATTATCTTGACTGTGGTGATAGTTTCTAGATAGGTAGATAGGTAGGTAGGTATGTAGGTAGGTACGTAGGTAGGTAAGTAGGTAGGTAGGTAGATAGATAGATAGATAGATAGATAGATAGATAGATAGATGGAAGAGAGGGATGTCAACACTTATTAAGTCATTTATTTAAATATGTTCCATTTATTGTATATCAATTATTCATTAGTAAATTTATTTGTAAGAGATTTTGGACTTATTCTTTTTTTTCCTAGCTTTTATTTTATTATTATTATTATTTTTAAAGATTTATTTATTTATTTATCTGTTTATACAAGAACTGGGTATAGTCAGAAGCGCGGGAGGGTGAGAGAATTCACCAGAGCCAGAGCGGGGAGCAGAGCAGGCAGAAGGACCGAAGTACACTGCTAAGGGGAGCAGCGGGTGAGGCAGGTGAGGTCTGCGCACCATGTGGGACCCTCCCTGGTGGCCGGGGATCGAACCAGCGCTGCAGCTGGGGATCAAACTGGCGCTGCAGAGGCTGCAGGCAGCTTTACAGCCCAGCACTCAACTGCTGCACCACCGGGGAGGCCCGATTTTGAACATATTCTTGAGTAGACAGTCTTGACTCAGGACTCAGTTTCATATGTGCTATGTCTTGGCTGATGGGGCGAGGAGTCATTGGTAGAGCTTTCACGGTGATACTAAGCATCTAAAGTCCCCGGTCTATCTATATGACTTAGTGGTGTTGACTTTTCTTCCTAATGTATTTGTAACTTACTTACTGGAAACCTAAAATATAAAGGCAAGAGTGTTGCTGTTTATTGGCCTAAGGACACATATCTACTGTGATGGTTTTAGCCTGATGACTTCTGGGGACTTGCAAGGGCACCTTGGTGGCTTCTTCTGGCCAGACATTTACTGCCCTTCACCTTGAAGATTCCTTAGTCCCAGAGATTGAGATACAAATTTGTCTGCATACCAGAGTCCATTACTGGCTCCTAAATCCACTTGTACACTAAAGATTTCTCTCAAGTTGGGTTCAAAAGTTCAGAACTTTCATTCCCCACACCATGAAATCTAGAGAAATACAACCTTGCTTCCACACACAATATCCAGAGCCAGAGATGTGGACTCCCTGGATTTCTAGTATTTTTCCATCTCTGTGGGGTAGTACCTTGAATTTTTCAGTGATGCTAAGGTTTGAAGGGATTCAGTAAAGGTGCCAGATTTCCAGTAGAGTCAGCTGACAAAGACACAGGGATCAGGTCACTGAAAATAAAAAAATATCACATTTACTGAGTCTAGATAGAATGATGTGGAATTTAGTGGGATGATCTTATTTAAGACGGAGCTGGAATTGTGCCTGAGGGTAACCTAAAAACACTAGGACTTGTTTTGCTTTCATGGCCGGAGCCCTTTCTGTAAGTGATACACCAGCAGTAACAAATTCAGCTTTCAATGTCTTTTACTCAAGTGCTCTTCAAAACACAGAAAGGGAATTCACAGCATGCTGTGCTGGAAAACTTTGGCATACCTTCCTTAGGTATTTCTCCCACCCAAATTTTGCAATTTAAAGCAGCTCCTCAACTCTTTTCATTAACTGTCTGCCCTTCTCTGTCTTTCCCTCTTTCCCCTGCCCCTGCCTGTCTCTCCTATTTCATCCTATTTCCTCAGAGAGCTCTATGACCTTTCTTTGTTTATTGATTGTATAGTTCTGCTAATCCTGCTCCATTCACTCTGAGGAGACTAGAAAGGGTGAAAATCTGTGAATACTTAACCTCTGATATTTTCTTTCATTCCTGTCTCTTCACAGTGATAAATGATCCTATTTTAATGAGCATTTTCTGGCCACCTTCAAAATCTGCAAATCCTCAACCTCTGCCACAGACTCCTCCTCTTGTCTGATTTGTTTTTCTCTTTTGTATTGACACTATCTAACTGAACTGTACATTTAATGCCCTTTTCTTTCTCTGTTCCCCTTCCATTAGAAACAAGCCTCAAAAGGGCAGGGCCTTTTATGTGTTTGGTCCATTGCTAGATTTCTAGAGCCTTCAGTTGTAATTAGCAGATAGACTGTACTCATTAAATATTTGTGGACTGAATAAATGTAAATTCTGCAAGCAGAGATACTCTTTAGTCGTTGTTTCTTCCAGAGCAAGTTGCACTTCCAGAGCAAGTGTCACTATACCATGATTCTTCAATTGGAACCAACCCCTACACTTTCTCCAACCTTTCTTTCTTTCTTTCTTTCTTTCTTTCTTTCTTTCTTTCTTTCTTTCTTTCTTTCTTTCTTTCTTTCTTTCTTTCTTTCTTTCTTTCTTTCTTTCTTTCTTTCTTTCTTTCTTTCTTTCTTTCTTTCTTTCTTTCTTTCTCTCTCTCTCTCTCTCTCTCTCTCTCTCTCTCTCTCTCTCTCTTTCTTTCTTCTTCTTCTTCTTTTTTATTTTTACTTCTCCTGGGTTATGAATATACTAGCTACAGCAAATTCCCAATTATTTTGACATTTGACATCATCTTTCCAATACAATATGGTCCGTCTCCCCTCAGAGGTTATAATTCCCTGAAACAGACAAGAAGTACAGACTTTGTGGGAGCCCTGGATATTTGGCATCTCAAGCTTTAGGAATCAGAAGTCACTCTAGCGGCAAGTATAAACACAGTCTTTGACAAGGACAGATTTGAGTTCGAAATAGAACTCTGTTCCTTACATGTTATATGCCATTTGACTAAATCCCTCACTTTTGAGAGCTGTGGTTTGGTTTTCAAGAGATTGTCCAAATAGCCAGACACTATTGTTTAGGAAAGAGGCTAGAAAATTGTATATTTGGGCATCCCTGATGGCATAGTGGGGTGAGCACAGCTCTGTGAAGCTGTCTGCAGCCTCTGTAGCACAGGTTCATTTCCTGGCCAGCCAAGGAGATACCCACATGGCATGGCAGACCTCTCCTATCTTGCCCGCTGCTCCCCTCAGCAGTGTATTTCAGTCAGTCTGCCTGTTCTGTTCCCCATTCTGTCTCTGGTGAATCCTCTCACCCACCCACACCTGTGGCCTGTACCCCAGCTCTTATATAAGTAAATAAATCCTAAAGAAAAAGAAATTCATATATCTAATAATGTAAATTACAGAGAGGAGGAACTTTGAGTTTAATATGAAGAGTAATGTGTATAATAATGGAATAACTTCCATTTTTCATAATATTGTGTGAATTCCCATGTGATATCTTGAGAACAGCTGAATGGCAGTTCTTTAACTGGGAAGATAAAGGGGCAAGATTAATAAAGAGGATCATGGATGTACAACATGGTAGCTCTGTGAAGTACATACCAAGATGAGATTAACCATAGAAGAAATGTATGAGGGAAATATCTGTGAGAAGCAAATAAATGAGGACCAGAGATACTTGGATATCCTGACCATAGGCAGTCTACTTACCCCAAAGGGAAAGAAAGAAGGAAGGGAAGAAGAAAGATTGAATGGAATTGTCATAGACTTCTAAAGGAAGTTTTAAAGGAAGTTCGGCAAGGTGGGCAAAATGTCCTTGAGTCAAGGACACTCCCAGAGGAGTCCTACATCTCTTGGCAAGAAGGTTACCTAAGTGTCCCTGTGCACAGTTGTTGACTAGATACAATGGGCTGGGAAGGGTGGCTTTGGTGAAAACGCAGTGATAGATTTCAAAGCCCAGCAACTGGGTCAGTAGTTCAGTGATGCTGTAAAAGTTGGGGTCTGAGAGGAGCCTTTCCAGTGCTGACATACCCAGCACTGTCCTTCCTGTTGCTTTAAATCTGTGGAGATTGAAGAAATGTCAGAGACACTTTCAATTCTGGCACATGATTTTTAATGTCTGATTATTACCTTCAATCAGTGACTATCCTGAAAAAAGACTAAATTTCTTGAAATGTTTTCCACCACATTGATTGATCCTATATTTCAGTTTATGGGATTATAAAAGAAAAGGAAAATTGCAAGTGAAATTTTATAGGTACAAAATGTGCTCTATAGCCCCTTGTGGAAAGACCTGCTGAAACAGGATATAACTCATTCCATTTGTAGCAGACAGCTTGCTTTAGCGGCAATCCAGAGAGGGGGGAAAATGCAGATCAAGAGTTCTAGCACTGAGCTGCTCTCCTGCCATTTTCTGGCACACTTAGGAGCCAGACTGTGCAGTTTTTTCAGGTAGGAGGCTGGACTCACTAATCAATATTCCCAGAGGACTGAGAAAATCTCAACAATCCATGTTACTAAGGCTGTTGACCTTTAACTGCAATCACTGTTTTGCATTGACTGCACTTTAATATTAGCCATATACAGAGGGAGGAGAAGAAACTTCTAACTTTTTTATTGCATAAACTTTGGCAAAAGTAGCACTGAGAATGAGAGACCATTTCTGAGTGCTGCAACCAGTTGGGGCCCTCAGTAATTATATTAGTCTTTAAACTGAGGACTGACACTCCAGGACTGACATTATACTTAATGCTGGTGAAATAGAACTGAACAGAACACAGTTCATACGCTCAGGACAGTTAGGATGCCATTGCAGTGGATGCCTGTGTGTGTGTGTGTGTGTGTGTGTGTATGTGTGAAAGAGAGCAAGAGCTAGAGAGCAATGGCACAAGGGAGAGAGAAAGAGAGAGTTTGTGTGTCTTCCTTGCCCTCTGTGCCACCTGTCCTCTTTCCTGAAGGGATAGCTTTCGCTATACCAATCAGTGCCCTGCTCCCAGTAGCCCAGTATCTTCACACAAGGTCCATCCTGATCTCTTCCCCTTCCAGCAAGGCACAATGAAAAACAGCTGATTTTGACAAAAGTCAAACCGCAACTTCCTAAATAATGTGAATTGGGGCACATTTCTTAACAGCCTTCCGTGTCTTTGTTGGGATGTTCTGAAAATTAAAGATAATCTATGTGAAACACATTTTACATCTCTTGGCACATTTTAGAGACTCTAATTATTGTAAATACCATTTTTTCTATAAAACGTTACAAGATCTGTTTGAACTTACTCCTATTACTATAATAGGAGGTTAGGAGGTTACTTATTTTAAAGAACCTTCTTACTTTAAATTACCTTATAAAATTATAGGGTCTGTAGCCAGAAAATCAAGTAGTGTAGGTGCCAGTCCTCTTAGGAGATACTGAGTTTGAAATTTGGAGCATCTATTAAATCCTGGCTAATTGGCTAGCCTGTGCATAGATCTGACTGTTCATTGAGATCATAAGATCATTCAAATAATTATTTGTTCCTTCCCCATGGTTTTAAGGCTGTCTAGCTAAAACTTTTAAAAGACACCAATTGATCATAATCATTTTCTTTTTAAGATTTATTTATTTTTATACAAGAACCAGGGTACAGGCCAGATGAGAGGGAGGGTGAGAGGATTCACTGGAGACAGAGTGGGGAACAGAACAGGCAGACTGATGAAATACAATGATGAGGGGAGCAGCAGGTGAGACAGGAGAGGTCTGCCTTGCCATGTGGGACTCTCACTGGCCAGCTGGGATCGAACCCCTGCTGCAGAGGCTGTGGACAGCTTCACAGTGCGGCACTCAACCGCCTGTGCCACCAGGGAGGCCCATGATCATAATCATTTTCCTTGTTGTTGAACTGATAATCAGATTAAGTGATTGAATATGTTTGTTATTTCCCTAAGTTATTTCTGTATCATTTGACATTTTATGAAGAAAGCCATATTTTTGAACATACTCTTGTGTATCTGACATTGAGCATCTTTTAGAATTCTTTTTGACTACCTCTCTTCTACCCATCCTTGATATATCTTAGATTTATAGGATCCTGTCAGTCAGACCCTTCTCTAAGGGAAATCTCATTAGATCCTTTGCGATCAAAGAACACCTATGTATTGGTAAATCCAGAATATATCTTCACTGGATTCTTTCTAATGAATTTCTTTCACACATATCCTGCAGATTGTCAAAGATCTCCAGCCAAATGTTATTACTGATGCCACCAGACAAAAACAAGGCCACAATGACTACACCTGTTGCCAAACAAAATTAATTTTAACTTGGCTTGGCTTGAGTGAGTGCACACTAGAGGAAAGGTTGGAAATAATTCTGATTTACAAACCTGCTTCCAGAGTGGCTTTGTTTGATTAGTTTTTATATAATATGTCATGAATATAGTTTATGGTTGGTTGGGAAACTATGGCCTTGGACAATTTTTCACCATCTGAGACCATAGAAACCTAAAAATTCCCTCTCCTTTTTTTCTCCAGTGATTTTATTACAAAGACTTCGTCAGTGAACTTTTAATGTTCTAGTTCATTCCCTCCCATGCAAGTCAACCAACAACTCATGATGTTGCCAACCTCCTCATCCTGACCACTGTGGCCTCTGTTCAGGAATGACACTTCTTTTCTCTTTAACGCAAAAATGTCTTAAATTTTGTCCCTACAGCTTTTCACTACAGCACACCTAATTTCTTTGAATATTGCTAGCAGAACAAAGCTTCTAAATATAAACCTGATCGTGCCATTAGCTTGTTTAACGATATACGCTAACTTCTCTTGTACTCAGAGATAAACCAACCAATCTTGGATGGGCTTATAATACCTTACTGATATGGCCCCTTCCAGTCTGTCTTGAAAACACAGAGAAAACAAGTTAATATTGCCTATCCCAGGTCTTCAGAGAGCTTTATTCACAGACCATAGAAATGGTCCCTTTGCCCTGTGTTAGGTTGTCCTAGTTATATTTATTGTACTGGGGACATCTCATTGACTGAAAGAAACCTTGGATGGAAAGATTATTAATAGAATTCATACTTATGAAAAGACTGAGAGTAGCAGATTAAAAAAAAGAAAAAATATCAGTTGAGAATTGGAATATGGAAAGGCAGGAAAATTGAGAATGATAAAAGGATATGGGAGAATAAGAAAAAAAAAATGACTGTATTTATGTCCCAGGCATGTGGATTCCTTGACTGTCTCCATCCTCTTTCTTGTGGCGGATGCACACTTTCTCCCACCAAATTCAATAGAAGAGCTAGGATCAGGCAGGCTTTGGTATTTAATGTTTTATCTATGCAGGGTCTGGGGTAATATTTCTTGACTAACAAATTTTTAATATAATGGGATTAATCTTCCTAGGCACTATTAATACTCACAATGTAGAATATTTGGTGTAATTTACACTGGAAAAATAAAAAGAAAGGAAAGGTGTTTTGTACTACACAGGGAAATTCAACCAAAAGGTATATTCTGCTGGGTGGCTGATGTACAAAAATAACCTCAAAATGGTTCAAGCAAAATGCTGAACTGTGGGTCAATAGTAGCTTTGAACAGCGCTATTTTTTCTTACCATCTCAAAATCTTCTGGTTCCTTAAAGAAAAGTGAAAGCAGTTTGGTAGATTGGGTCACAACCACTAAATGTGTTTATCCCTTGAAATTTTTGATATCTTGTTAGAGTCTGAAACATGTTAAAAACATACTTCTTATAGAGGAACATAATACCATTCAGATTTCCAAATCTGTGATATGCTACTAGCTGGAAAATTAATCTCACCCTCTAAAATCTAATGTTTCCGATATGTAGTTTTATATTCACTAAACATAAAAAATTGATATTGTTTCAATTAGCATCACCATCAATAATCCAATTTACATTATAATGTAAAAGCTGCTCATTGTTAAAATTTATACACTTATAATTGTTTGCTAAAAAGTATTTTTCTTGGGAAGCTATTATTATCTTTATTATCAGATTTTAGGGAAATAAAATTGGTGAATACATGTTGCCACACCCTCAACAGTTGGTTGTGGAAAAGCTCAGTTTCATTTATATCACCATATATTGTCTGAACACTAATTTAGTGCAAGATACAAAGTCAGCTTCTGAGGGGAATTACACAGCTCCTCTGAGAATTTGATTAACTGTAAGCTTATAAATAACCATTATTGAATAAGCTACAGGACGTAAGAGACACACTAGCTGGGTTCTATGGGATTTCATAGGAAGGAGACTCTCTGTTGTTTCGGTGGTCAGAGATCAGAGATCTCTTTGTGCATCTAGAGCCCTGAGATAAGACCTGAATATGGAGACTGGAATATAGGACTTTTAAAGTAAAGGATAAAGGGTGGGCAAAACCACCACTTTGTAATCATTTTTGGGGCTATGCTGTAACTCCATGAAAAAGTTCACAAATTAAGAAATAACCAACACTACTGAGCTCACAGCATGGTTGTCACACTGAAATGAATTAATGCACAAGAAACATCTAGCACATAGACAAGTGTGACTCAGAAAATGGCAAAGGTTCTTCTCTCAGCAGCAGTTACTGAGGTGAGAAATTGTACACCTGAAACTTAAACAGTGCTGTAAGAGAATTTTACTTCAATAAAAAGAAAAATACAAAACAAAACAGAACCTACCTCAAAAAAATAGTAATGAGAATTTTATCACACATTCTTGGGCTTTTAGAATTGCCATGTCACATAGTAGGCATTCATTAACACTTGCTGAATGTGTGAAATAGTAATACTCACATCCCTGAAATGGTCTTGTATCTACTTGGCATCCTTTATCTCCCAACCAGCAATTCCCAACTCAGGCTATCAGCTTCGGCAATGCCCATTGGATTTAAATGTTTCTTCCTTTTCTTGCCAGCACCTTATCCCAGACCATAATTGTCTTACACAATTGTGCACAACCCTACTGTTAACCACCAACTGCTTATCCTGGCCTTTACTTCTGACTCTATATCTCACATCTGCTGGAAAAATGCTCCTCAGATATGTCTCTGGATGTTACTCTATCGATAGATTGCTGGTTCTCAGTATCTGGGAACATATTTAAAAGATAAATACTGAGTCATAAACTGGGGATGAGATCTTTCAGCTGATTCTAACATATAATAAAGCTTGAGAACCACTGATTTAAATATTGTTCCTTTGTTCTAGGTCCTACTGGGACTTTCTTTGCTTAATGGCTTAAGTAACTGTATCAATGTCTCTTGAGGGCCTGCCCAATTTAAAACGACCTTGCTTCATTCTATTATCTTCCCACATGAGTGTCCACACCCTCTGCTGTTTCAGATAAGGTAATGGTAGTCCCTCTTATAGTACATTTTAATTTTTTTTATATTTAAAGAGCAGGTTTATTAAAAAGGGGACAGAAAAGTAAAAGACACTGGCAGGAAGAGCTGCCAGTACATTTTTTTAATGACATTTTATTTTTAGGAGGCTATAGTGTAGGAAATAATTTCTATAAATAAACTTGGAAAACCAATACAACATTTTAGCACATTATTAAATGTTAATATTTTTTCATTAATGAATAAATCATTTGAAAAAGAGAGAGATTAATATTAGTCTTGATAAAAATGACAAAAATATTTCTTAGAGTACTTTTCTGAGACAGTTATGTGTTTGTGGTATGAAGAGAGTTTGGAGAGAAGTGGCAAGACATAAGACTGTTAAGGTAGTCAAAGCCACATGAGAAAGGATCTCATAAGTCTTGCTAAAACAATTAAACTAAATAATGAATACCCTGGGACTTGGTGAAGGGTTTCAATCAAGAAAGAAGTCATGAATATATATACGATTTAGAAAGAACATCCTAGATGTTATGTAAATAATTGAGGAAGGGGATAGATGGATGCATCTGTAAGTAGAATTTTTTTTTTATAGAGGCATGTTTTTATTTATTTATTTGTTTGTTTGTTTGTTTGTACATGCACTGGGTACAGTCAGAAGCGCGGGAGGGTGAGAGAATTCACCAGAGCCAGAGCGGGGAGCAGAGCAGGCAGAAGGACCGAAGTACACTGCTGAGGGGAGCAGCGGGTGGCAGGAGAGGTCTGCACGCCATGTGGGACCCTCCTCTGGTGGCCGGGGAGCAGCCGGGGATCGAACCGGCGCTGCAGAGGCTGCGGGCAGCTTCGCAACCCAGTGCTCAACCGCTGAGCCACCGGGGAGGCCCAAGTAGAATATTTTTGAAGAGCTCCTAGGAAGAATGTGATGACCAGTCAACATGATATTTTAATTCCTGCCAATTTCCAGATACTTACCTGGGTGGTGGAGATGGATATTTGCAAGTCAAGATACTTGTGTTTGAATTGGCCAAGGGCTGCTTATCTTCACAATTCTAGCACATGGTAAAGATGTAAAACGTGGTATAAAAAAGCAGGTAGAAAGTTCCAGTCATTACCTTAATGTTCAAAGAAGGAGGAAAAACAGAGGTTTTGTAAAATGTCAAGGACTAACTTGAATCTCTTATAGAAACACACCTAGAAATTCAATATTAAACTTCCAGGTACATCTCATTGGCAAGTATGTCATAGGTATATGCAAGTGAGATTGGGAATTGCTAATTTTTTATTTTTTTATGACCATATAATCAACTAAAAAGCAATTATTGGAAAAGAACAAGAGGGGAGTAAGTATTTGGATAGGCAACTAGCAAATTCCATCACAATAACAAAACAATGGTCTTTTTATCATAGTCTTTAGATTATTAGTGATACGAAGCATTTTTTCATGTTTGGTTGTCATTTGAAGTTGTTTTGTATGTTACTCAGGCAATTTTATTGGCTATTTAAAAAAGAAAATGAAAGATCTTGACAACAAAAGTGGATATGAAATATAAAAGCACAAAAGCAGGACTGATAGTAAGAATTGAATTCATTTAATATAGAACGAACATTAAATGTCTTAGGACTACGGTCACAAGAAGCAAATATAAGGACCTCAGGCAACATAAAAATAAATATGAGAAAAATAAAACCTGGGGGTAAATGATCAAGGGAATGATGGGAAAGAATATGCAAGATTTTATATTTTAAAAAAACAGACAATAGTTTCTGCCTAATTTACATACACTAGAAAGGAAAAAGAAAACATTTGTAGAATTTATTAGTAGAAGTAATAATAAGAATATGCTAATAATAACAATATAAATGTGAAATGTTAGAAGCAACTGGGGGGAAGATAGGAAACGTGAAGTTTTATATTTTAATCTACAGTAAAAAAGGTAGTATGCTGGCATTGTGCAAAGATGGCAGGGTTAAGCGCACTGCAACAAGTAACTTTACCCACTTGAAAGACCAATAAGGAGTCTATAGATCTGAAATAGGAAATGAAACTGCACATATATTAAAAGATACATAGTTACAAAGCAGGAAAGAAAACATTAAAAATAAATTTAGGACACTGGAAACACTAATTCTGTTAGTTCAATGGAAAGATGATATAAATTTTAATCTACTAAAAGCATTAAAATCTTTATTACATGAAAAATCAATGTCCAATATGGTTTACATGAAAGCAATGAAACAGTGAGACTCAAAAAGTTTAAAAAAATGCACATGTTTATATAACCTAGTAGCAAAAATAAGTGATCAAGAGAAATTGACCTCAACCCTAAGAGTAAAAATCTTTAAGGCCTTCCTAGCAGGTGACTTTCACAATGACAGTCAGTATATTACTCATTTTCATAAAGAGAGTAACAAAAAATGGAAAAGCATGGACTGACTTTACTCCTGAATATTACCTATCAGAGAGAGACAGACCCGGTTAACAGTTTTGATGTTAGCTGACAAAATGAACAGTTATGAAGAGGGCTGTCTCTTACCTAGACCTCAGCTTAAACAATGGTGATTTTCTCAAGCCATCAGTAGTGGAGGCAACTCTCTGATTCCAAGATAAAGTGGTGTGTTTCTGAAGACAGCCGCAGGCACAGAGGTTTCCTTGGTTTCAAACTCCCAGGTGTAGTTATGGGAGCAGCTGTCTTGGAGAGTGCGTTCTGCACAATTGTTCTGGGAGGTTCTGGTGGGCCAACCTACAACTGAACTCTAGGTTTTAAATGCATTCTTCTAAAATAAAAATTCTACTTAAAAGACAATATTTTATTGTGTAGATTATCTGCAACCAAACTCTGATGGTGAAGTCAGTAATAAGCATAGTTGATCATATTAATATGATGTAAGAGAATATATTTTGTATATATATAAATGCTAAAAGAGCATTTTGTTAAAAAATTGCTGTTAGTGAACAGTGATCAGGTAGAGAAAAAAAATGCATTTTATATTATATAATTACATATTATATATTTATATAATTAACTGCTAAATAACTGCTCCATTTAGCAAGTAAATATACAAATGATGCTTTTGTATACATTTAACAAGGAATGGGGTAGATTTTGTATGAAGAAAATTTTAAAATTTTGCTAAAGTAAACATATTCTTATATACTTATGCCCATAAAATTCAAATAAATATAAAACCATGGGATTTGCATCTTTTTTTTCCAAGATTTATTTTTATACAAGAACTGGGGTACAGGCCAGATGCATGGGAGGGTGAGAGGATTCACCAGAGACAGAGTGGGGAACAGAACAGGCAGACTGACGAAATACACTGCTGAGGGGAGCAGTGGGCGAGACAGGAGAGGTCTTCTTTGCCATGTGGGATTCTTGCCGGCAGGCAGGGATCGAACCAGCGCTGCAGAGGCTGTAGACAGCTTCACAGTGCTGCGCTCAACCTCCTGAGCAACCAGGGGAGGCCCACATCATTCTTTATTAACTTTATAACCTGAAAGTTCTGAGTTTTCTGATTGTATTTTTTGTTAATTTTCTACCTTGCTGTTTATTTAGGATTCCTCCACTACCTGAAAGTGGAGTGTTCCTATTTGCTATAATTTAGTAGATTATTTGTTTGGGTCTTAGTATGCTCAAACTTTTTTATGTAAATTAATGGAAATAACATTATAAAATGCCCCCCAAAACCTACCAAATCATAATATTAAAAATTGTTTTGCTTCAGAAATCATGAGTACCTGTACCAAAGTAACTTCCAGTTTGATCGGTTTAAATAAAAACCCCACAAAAAATCCAAAAATTAAGTACAATTTAATTTATATGCCATCCCGAAGTAGAAAAAATATTATTTGGAGGATGAAGAATTTAATAGATTAAAATAAAATAAAATAAAATAAAACTGACCACATAGATATTTGTACTACTCATGTCAAGTACCTGACACAGAAAACAAAACAAAAATGAAAAACTGTAGAATAAATATCTAAAACAAATATTTTATTTGAAATGTTTCACAACTCAGTAGATTTTAAAAATGAAATGAGGCTACACTTAAGCATACTCCTACTAAAATATGGTAAATAAAAATAAAAATGAGATAATCTTTTTCACCCATTAAACTGGCAAAGTAAAATAAATTTGATAATGATAGTTCTGAAAAGATTTGGAAATTATTACTTTCTTTTCAGAGAAAAGTAAAAAAAAATTGAGTGTTTGATTTTTAGCAATTCCATTCTCTTGATTTATACATGGAAAAAATGGCCAAATTACTCAAGCTAGAATGCAGATGACAACATAGTTTATGATATAAAAAGCAACAGAAAACAAGCAATGGTCAAATAAAATATATTTAAAATGTAGAAAAGATTACAGTAGAGTGTTTTATAACCATTATGGTGCATGGATATGATCTATATATACTGTTATGAAAATATCTGTATTTAGTACAATAAGAATGGATCATTAGATTTGTACACTGTTATCTGTTGTGTATGTAGGTGTGATTGTATATTCATGCACAGTATTACACAAACACAAACTTTTGTGTCAGTATTACACTGACACAAACACAAAAATTTGTCTTGAAGGAGTTCCATGAACCTGTTACCCTGGTAACTTTGGACCAGGGGATTTGGGGTATCAGGTAGGATGCTTTGGTTCAGTACTTTATTTCTATTTTTTTTTTAAAGATTTACTTATTTATTTATACAAGCACTGGGTACAGTCAGAAGCGTGGGAGGGTGAGAGAATTCACCAGAGCCATCGCGGGAAACAGAACAGGCAGACTGACGATACACTGCTGAGGGGAGCAGCGGGCGGCAGGAGAGGTCTGTGCGCCATGTGGGACCCTCACCTGGCGACTGGGGATCAAACTGGCGCTGCAGAGGCTGCGGGCAGCTTCGCAACCCAGCGCTCAACCGCTGTGCCACTAGGGAGGCCCTTTATTTCTGTTTTTTTAAAAATATTTATTTTATTTATTTATGCATACAAGAGCAGAAGTATAGGCCAGAGGTGTTGGGGATGGGGGGTATGGGGTCAGGGGTGAGGTGGTGGTGAGAGGATTCACCAGAGACAGAGTGGGGAGCAGAATAAGCAGATTGACTGAATTACACTGCTGAGGGGAGCAGCGGGCCAGTCAGGAAAGGTCTGCTGTGCCATGTGTGTTAGCTTCCTGGCCTGGGGATTGAACTCTTGCTGCAGTGGCTGCCCACAGTTTCATAGTGCTGAGACTCAACTCTTTTGCCACCAGGGTGGCCCTGCTATACTACATTAAAAGAAATTGCCTTGTAACATTATATAAATTTCAGAAGTGAATCTCTATAAATCAACACCTTAATGTGTGTGCCACATTAAGTTCACCATCAAAAACCCAAACTATCCCTCACAATACATGGACCCCTCCACCCCCATTACCCACCTCCTTCTCCCTTCCCTTCTGCTAACCCATCACTTGGCCTTTCCTGTCTGACTTCTTTCACTAAACCTAATACCCTCTGGGTTTTCCTGAGGAAGTATGTCCATATGGATTATTTAAGATGTGAAATTTTATTTTTGCCTTCTTTTTCATTTTATACACAGTTGAAAGAGCTGATGAAGTGTGTGTGGAGGGTCAGAAATATGAAACCTTTTGTGAGAATTTACTAGGTGACCATGAAACAATTTTCCATAAATTCTCTCTTTAACTTAGACCACAGTGATGTGAGTTGAATGAGACAGATGCCTCCACCCTGCGTGTGAAGCCTCTGAGACGGGAATGTCAACAAGACTTGCTGTGCCACACACCGCAGGAGGAGAAATCGGGGACTCAGTATACACAGTCTCTTTTTCTGTTGTGCACCTTGCACGTATCTTTGGCTTTCTATTAACCATCTCAAAAAACACTTTTTCCTTCAGACAATACATTTCTAATGTCAAAAGCTATTTAATTTCACATATTGATGGATACTTAATTCTTGCCCAAGAATAAGAGGAGAGATAATATGCTGAGATGATTCTACTCAATAAAAAATAAAAATGCATTATTACAGCATGTGTAGGTGTGGGTTATATCTGAGCTAATGCCTTGCTATGCATAAGTACCAGAAGGTGAACTTAACATTTGATATTGAACTATGAAGAAAAGACCTTGTATTATAGTCAGTTACAGCTTCCTTAAGGTTTGAAGAGCTTCATTATTCAAAAATGAAATTATAAGATTGATCCTAGTCAGAATGGAGAAGTCACCAGCTTTCTGACATAGCCTTCTCTTTCTTCTCTCTCCAATAACCCCTCCTATCTCATTGTTTCTCATACTACTTGTCTCTTACCATCAGTTCTGTCCACTTCCATAGCCTCAGGGGCTTTGAAAGTTGCAGTGGCCACTAGAATCTTAGTAAGCTTCAGAGCTCCTGTATGTGGGATTTAAATAATTCTTTAATCTGAAACTACATCAGATTTTTGACATATAGGTTATTTGTATTTTAAAGCATTCTGACTCTACTGAGTCTTCTCTCTCCTTGCACCTCTGGCCTACACCCTGGTTCTTCTGCACAAAAGTAAATAAAATCTTAAAAAAAAAAATTCCTTTGTCCCCTACTGAAATAACTTCAGAAAAAGGGTGTGAGGGGTCCTAGCTTGGAACAGGAATAGAGGCATCTGAGTGGGTGAGGGCTGGAACCCTACAGCTTGCTTTTGTCTAATGACCAATGCCTCCCTTTCAATATTCTCATAGCCCCACCATGGATGTTGGAAGATAAAATTGGATTTGACTTCTGTGGAAGCGAATGGAGACTAGATATTGATCACCCTACTCACTTCTGTTCCCCTCAGTCTCATGTTCCTCTTCTCTTCTTATTACCACGGTGCTAACTCAAACACCACCTCCTTCACGAGGCCCTCACCTCACCTGGCAGGAGCAGGAAAAGGAGCCAGGAACAGCATGCAGTGTTTTCTGTACCCTCTTATTCAAACAACCCCCTTCTTCCTGAAGCACCACCTATGTCTAAATTTGACTGCTCAAGCTGACAATTAAGGACCTTGACAGTTAATGCCCAGTCCTTTTATTGCCTGGCTTCTCTGCTATTCTACCGCCATCCTCTGCCCTCAAACACCAGGCAAAATCTCCTAAAATATAAGTGCATAGAAATGCCTCCTCCAACCATGCATTTCACACATCCCTCAAAGCACCTTCCTATTTTTCCCTAAATTAATTCCATTCAATTGATTCTGTAGACCTGCGTTATGAGTCATCAGCCACCACTTGGTGGTAATACATAAATCTCTCCCCTTGAGATGTCCCAGCTCAGTTTTTGTATGGTGGTTCACAGTACATTTATCACTGCAGACCATGTCCATGGTAATCTGCATAAACATCATTTATCCTCTACCATGCTGCAAGTTCCCAGTTGATTTATGCCCAATTTCCACCCCTCACCTCACCCCCCACCCCGCCCCATCAGGGTCTCGCACATGGCTAAAGAATGTTTATTTTTTTGAAGTGAGTGACAGGGAATATAGGTGCTCTGTGTGCTGACGGCCATGCCGTGGGCTTCTGCATGCAGGAGGCATCCCTGTGAGACCCAGATTTTCTTAGGTTTTTGTCACTTTCAAAAATTATGTCTTATTATAATGCCATGTGTCTTGACTTCTGACTTAAAAGTATAAGGGCTCTACTATGTGATATTTCTCCTTTGGTAAAATATAATGTTCCACATGATAGTGTCATTTCTGCTCTGAACGCCTAACAATTTTTCCCCCTAAATTCTTGATTGGCGGTTGCTGTAACATGTACATAAACACACAAAACCACAATTTTGATGTCAGTGTTATATCATCAATGAAGACTTTAAAGTGCAGCCAAACTTCCCTGTGATTTAAAACTCCTTTGCTGCCTTTCCTTCTCATCAGCAGTGCTGCATTTCTTTCTCTAGTGCATTCCACAAATACCCAGGGCATGTGCCTCTTCAACCTCTGGTACACAATTCTTAGAACTAGGAAGAGAGAGATGGCCAAGATGATTCAAATTAACAATAAATATTTCATTTAAAGTTTTTTTTTTTTAATGTCAAGCATCTAAGGGCATCCCATGGAACCAAGATGGGGTAGAGTACATTTTTGTAATCCAGATCTCAAAACTGTGAACTTAATGAGATTGAACACTTCTCACCAATCAATTTCTTAAAACCAAATATCTTCTGATAAATATGGACGTGGATGCATTTCAATATTCATGTTTCCTTCTCCCAAATCTCCTTCCCTTTATCCATCCTGTCACTCAGTTCCAGCTGTCCCTGTGATCCCCACTGCAGCACTTTCTTTACAAGGCTGCAGCGCTGAAGCAGCACACTTTTTATAGCCGCATATAGGAGTTGACACTGAGGAAGGGATGCAGCTAACTCTGCAGAGAGACTCTAATTAGGTAGATGGGGTTTGAGAAACTAGAGTTTTTCTAGGACATCTGGCTCACGCTTCTGTGAAATGGAAGTTGTCACTGGCCCTTTGCTGGCAGCTGAGGCATCAGGACGTGGGTGTCACTTCTCATCTGAATTAAATGTTGCCTCCAGCACCACATCTCAGGCAAGCAGGAACTGATGGGCACTTGGCTCTGGGGTCTTTACCTGAGGTCCTTTTCAACCCGAGACACTATAAGGGGCATGGGGAGAGAAATCTCAACTCAGGATAAGAACTTCGTAAAAATCAGAACTACCAGGCACTGCATATTGAGAAGTGACATCTCCGTTTCTTGCCAGATTCAGGCAGCCATTGCAACATGAGTTCAATCCTGGCCAGGGAACTAACCCACAGGGCAAGGCAGAACTCTCCTATCTGCTGTCTCGCCCACTGCTCCCCTGAGCAGTGTATTTCAGTCAATCCGCCTGTTCTGCTCCCCACTCTGTCTCTGGTGAACCCCCCACACCTCTGGCCTGTACCCCAGTTCTTGTATGTATAACTAAATAAATCTTTAAAAAAAAAAGAAAATAATGTACAGTTCAGTCTCAGTCTCCCACCCATAAAATGGTGAGAATTACATACATTCATTCACATAGTCAATAGATATTTATTGAGAATGTACTGAATGCCAGGCATTCTCCTGGGGGCAGGGATAGGATAATTAACAAAAAAAGCAAAATCCTTGTCCTCATGGAGGTTGAATGAGGAAAGACAGAAAGGAAGGAAATTAATAACTGACTGTCCCATGGTAAGATGATAGAATAGAGAATGATGGTAGGGATGCTGCCAAACCTGGGGAATTGAATGAAATGTAATGAATTTTAATGAAAATTAAATGAGATAATAATGACTGACATTTATTAAGCAATTTCTGGGTTCCTGGCACTATGCAAATCACTGTGTCCTAAATAAACCTCATATCAATAATAACAAATATTCTCATTTCATAGACACTGCAACTGAGCCTTTGAGTAGTTGTGTAACTTGTCGAGTGAACCTACCTAGTTAGAGGTGAAGCTGGCAATAGAATGCAGGCTTGAGCATCTGGCTCATAGCAGGCACCCAATTAATGATGTTGTTGTTGATGGAATTTGTTAATATTATTGCACTAGTGAGCTATTATGAAGGTTATATGAAGGTAAAATTTTATGTATTTAACATTTATTGCCTGTGGTGCAATGCTGGAGGCTGTGGTGCATGCAGGGAAATATAAAACACTACCTTTGCTTTGTTCTACATGTCCATCTAGTTTGGGGAGCTCTAGTTCAGGAAAAAAATAACTCAAAGCAGCCTGTGCCTCAGGAATAGAATAGTTCTAGACAGCAGAAGCCACTATTACTAGTGGCATGAAGGTGATGAAAGGAAGAGAATAACAATGGGGTTCCCTGTGGTCAGGAAAGATATCTGGCATTGAGTGAGGTGTTGAGGGGTTAAATTTGCAAAGGATGGGTGGGAGGAGAAAGAGAATAAAACAGATGGAATGTCTTGTTTGCAAAAATTAATGAAGCTTTCCGAAAAAACTGGAAGCATCCCAAATGTCCATCAACAGGACAATGGCTAAACAAATGGTAGTATATTCACCCAGTGGGATACTCTTCAGTGATGAAAAGGAATCAGCTACAGACACATTCATGAATCTCAAATGCATTATGTTGGGTAAAAGAAGCTAGACACAAAAGAGTATATATTGTATGATTCCATTTGTATGAATCGAAATTAGGCAAAACTAACCTTTGAGGATAAAAGTCAAAAAAGTGATTCACTCAGGGTGAGGAGGGAATGAATTGAAAATGGGACTAGAGGAGCATTCTGGGATTATAGAAATGTTTTACAACTTGAATTGGGTGGTAGCTACATCGGTGTATATCTGTATAAGATGTCATTGAGTTTTACATCTCACACTGCATATTTACTGTATATAAATTAAACCTTAATAAATCAGACACAATAGAGGATAAAAGAATTAGGACATTTCTGGAAAATACCCCAGAAAGCAGACATTGGTTCATTTAGCCAACACGGAGATCTATAAAAGGCAATTGGGAAAAGAAAAAAAAAATAACTGTTTGGTATTGGTTTTTAGAGGGGTATGAGTAAAACATACAGACTTTGTAATTTATCCTATGAATAACAGCCTCGGAAATTTTTTTAGAAGAAAGTGATGTTAATAAATGATGTTTCAGAATGGGAATCTGTCAGTGATGTGAGGTCTGGGCTGGAGGTAAATAAAACATGAAATGCCTACTTTGTGAGGTTTTCATCATCTGCTGGTGAAGGAAGTAAAGTTCAGAGAAAGAGGCTTTCCCTTGGCTACAAATTTGATCAATATCAGAGTTGGGATTTTGGATTCCAAAGCCTGGATTTTTGCACGAGATTGCATTTGTTACCAGTTGTTGTAACACAAGGTGAGGCAGGATAAGCTAGCCTTGGAGGTTGGAAAGGGGAGAAAAAAGAAACGATATAGGCATTTAATATTGGCAAAGAATATCAGGGGAATTTCTGATGCCCAAGTATCTATCTATATTTTCTTTAACTGATGTAGCATGAACAGTGAAGTTCCTTGAAGCACAGAATTCCTTCTGGCACTGTGTGAAAATTCTGTCCATCTTGACAAAGATGGACTAAATCCTTTGGCAATTGAGACTATGCATAAAGCTGTCTGAATACCTGAAGAATAAATAGAAATATACACATGTATTTATTGTGTATACTGGGAAGAGATTCGACTTGAGGGACTGGACTAGAGTATAGAGACAGTCTTAGATCGAAGTGAACAGGATATGGACATTTTGTTCTTTTTCTCTTTCATGTAGATATAACATATTTTTGTTTTCAACTTACTGCAATTCCCTAAGTAAAGCATGTATGCATCAACTCTAAAAATAATATTACAAATAAAATAACGTTCCCTGACAGATCCTAGTTCTCCCCAAAGAAGTAAATCCTATTTGTATTTTTGATATGTATCCTTAGCATATACTATGCATTAATGCATCGGATCTACCCATAACATACATATAGGATCTACCTATAAATATTATATATCTATGTGATACATAATACAGACATGTAATTAATTTTGGTTGCACATTTAAGTAAAAATTTGCATTTTTTTCTTTTCCTCTCCGCTTCCTCTTAGGATCAGCCCTCATGGTGGTTATTGATGTGCAATAGTTTTATGTTAACAATTTATCTGCTATGTAAATATTCAGTATTTATTTTTTATCATTCTGATTTGCTTTACTATATAACATTCTGTCATATTTGTTGACAATGGCTACATTTTATCATTTCTTATAGCTATATAGTATTCCATGGAGTGGATATACCATTTCTTGATTCATTTGTCCTTTGATGAATTTTAACCTACTTTTTGGCCTAGTTAATGTAAATAATGTTGCTATGAACATTGTGAAACATGTTGTTTCTCTTTAAGTTATCCTAAAAGCTCTTATACTATCTTCATTTTTTAATTCTTTCTTTTCCTATATTGTTCTAATTGTGTGTGTGTATTTTTTTTTGTGTGTGTGTGTGTGAACTATATGAAAGACTGTAAAGAAACATGTTAATGGATAAACTGTGGATCTTTTTAGGTGTTGTGTTCATTGCTATGTTTATTTTCTCATGTAAATTGCCTGATTTTCTATGATCAACTTGCTATACTTGAAAAAAAAAGGCTTTATTTTTTTTTTAATTTTGTTTTTGAATAGTGAAAGAAAAATAGCATCTTGGAATTCTTTGAAGAGAAAAATAGAGTCTATTTTCCTCGTTCTACTCACTCTACATCCCAAGATAGATCTTGGCTGTCCCACAAAGAAACCCCTACATTTCTTATTGCTGAATGTTTGCCAAGTTGGAGCCCCCTGAGTGTTGCAGCCTCATATACAATTTGATCCATTCTCATTGGAAAGCTTGAGCTAGGAAGCACTGTCTAGGGTAAAACCATGTTAAAACTAATTTGAAATACTAAGAAAATTGCTAGTGATGCAGAATAGCCACAGTGATAGCTCACTACACCTGCAGCCCTTGAAGACCAGGAGATAGAATTAATCTACCTCAATTCTTCTGGGAACTCTGGGGTGATTTCACTCTGCAAGACTCAGAGAACCCAACAACAAATGGCTGAGACCAACACTGATGGATGCCAACAGTGAAAGCAAATTTTAACAAGAACCAGGGCAGTGGGAGATTTCTCCACCCCTCCCCTGTCCTGGGAGGGTACCACTCTCTTTTCCCACACTAGAAGCTGTTTCAAGGTTGCAATCCTGAGAGAGTAAGCTATTGCTGAAACCATCTGGATAGAAAATGTGACTGAACCCCATTAAGATTTCTGTATAAATTCTTAAAGATTCTGGCAGGCATAGAAACCTACTCAACTTAGTTCCCTTGCTTATTAAACCTATCTAGAATGATCTGCCTCTTTCTGATTTCTCCTTGCCCTCCTTCCATGGATTTAATTCCCAAGTTTATAAACCAACAGCAGCTACTTGAGGTGGGATAAAATGTTACCTTTGTATATCCAAAAGTGATTTGAAAATAAATACAGTTTTAAACTTTTTTTGGGGGGGAGGGGAAGGAATCACATTATAAGTAGTTTACATTATATTTTATTTAACATAATTATTTTAGATTTCACATTATACATATTTAATCACATTATAAATCACATGAATATATAAATATAAACACTTTTTATAAGTTTCAGTTCAGTACCTTATCTTAGTGTCACAGTACTTTAAACTATTGGAAAATGTTCCACATTATCTATGCACCATAAACTTATTCATCACTAACATATTGAAGGGCATTTACATTTGTTCCATTTTTTCTTTATTCTAAACTGCATCAAAAATCCCTTTAAATTTTTTATTACATAGAATATACTCTCAGAAAAGTAAGTTAATTGTAAATTTGAATTCAATAAATTATTATTAACTAGAGAAATAGTTGAAATAATTTAAAGAAGAGAGTATGAGAAACCTGTAAGAATTCCACAGATTTCCTCCTAAACATTTCTGCTCTGCTCTCTCTTTCAGTAAACATTTCAGTTCTACTCTCTCTTTCTCTCTCTCCCAAGTTTACAAGTATTATGGTTTTTCACATTATATTTTAAATTTTCTGTTTTAACATTTTAAATAATAGAATGATCCTGCAGTTTCTTATATTTGCATTATTTATCTCAAATTGTTGGATTCATTTATCTTTTAACATATAACTGTGTTTCAACAGTTCTTTTCTGTGTTGTGTTCTGGTGATTTATCATTTGGAATGAATGGGTGTTTGTATGGTTAGTCATTTGTGGCTATTATGACTAATGATGCTAAATATTCTTGTACAGGTATATTCTTATATATATACTAATACATTTCTTCTAGGTATTGCCAAGTTATATGTTGTATATGGTTGGCATTTTTGTTTTAGTCTCTTTAAAATTTTGTGAATATATTCCTATTTATTACATTCTCCCAAATTTAATTTTCACCTTTCACTTTCACTACAAAAATCCTCTTGAAATTTTTTATTTGTGAGTTATGAAGTAAGGAACAAGGCTTTTTCTATCCCCATCAATATTTAATCTTTGGAGCACCATTATAAAGGAGAGCTGTCCTTGCTGCCATTGTTCTTGAATACTGCCATAGTCAAAGTGAAGTGATCACATCTTTGTGAGTCTGTTTCTACCCATCATTCTGCCTCTGGATCTATTTTTCTACTTAGTGCTAAGAACACAATGTCTTAGTTCTTATAGCTATACAATAAATCTTAGAGATCAGTAGGGTAAGTCCTTTCTCTTTATTATTTTTCTGAATGTTCTTCCTCAATAATAAATTGTGTATTTTTGCCCAATAGAATATTGAATAAAAGTGTGGTGAGTGAACATAAATGCCCTTTTCCCTTATATTAAAAGAAAAGTTTTAAAGTGACCATTATAAACTTTCTCCTTATAATTATGATTTTATAATATGTGTTACCAGTTTTCTTCCATTTCTAACTCCCTAAGAACTTTTTATCATAAATGGGTGTTGACATTTGTAATACTTTGTATCTTAGTAGTCATATGATATTTTTAATTTGTTTTGTTAAGATGGAATATTACATTGATATATTTTTGGAATTTCAACTAAGCCATCATTCTGGAATATTTCTAATTTTGTTATGATATAGCCATAGCTATAACTATGAATATGGATATGGATGAAATAGATAGTGATATATATATAATTTTATCTATTATTAGCTGATGTTTTTAGTATTCTTTGTATCTATGTTTAAGAAAGATAAGTTTTCTTTTCTCTTAATGCATTTGTAAGACTTTGGTATCAAGTTTTTGCAGGTCTCATACAACTATTTGGGAAACACTTCTTTTTACAAAAATGTATCCATAAGATTGCTTTTGTTTCTTCCTTTACCTTATCTGGTAATTTGACAGATGAGACCACTTCTGTCCAGTATATTTTATTGGAAATTTTGTTTTCTTTTAAATAACAAATTGATATTCCTTACTAGTATAGGACTATTGTATTTCCATTAATTTCTGTATTAATTTTAATAAATTGCACTTATCCAGTGATTAGTTCATTTCATCTAGTCATTATGATTCCCATGCCTTTCCCTATCTTCTTTATTGTATTGTATCAATTTATAATAGTCGTACTATTCTGGTTCTAAAATCTGTCATTTCTAGGTCTATTTCTATTGATTGATTTTACCCTTACTTAACTGCATCTATTGCCACTGTTTTGTACGTGGTAATTTTTGACTAAATTTTCAATATTTTGAATTGTGTATTTTTGGATGCTGGAGTTTGTTGTTTTCCTTCAATACTGTTGAACTCTGCTCTGAAAATGCTTAAGGTTTATTTACTTCCAGGCTTGCTCTCCAATTTTGTCCTGTTAGGTCCAGGATTTATTCTAAGGCTAATTTAACCCCACTACTAAAGCAATATTCTTCTGCAGACACTATACAACATCATGCAGTATGTTGTTTTTCCAGTGTAAGTAGATAAATCACAACTGAGGAACCAATATCGATACTTTACTGCTAAGTAAACTCACATTGACTTTGAACTTCACATTTTTCAATCAAAGTCCTGCATTCAGGATTCCATTCAGAAGACCATATTGCATTTAGTTATTGTTTTTCCTTGGACTTCTCTAGACTAACACCCTTTGATGAACATAATAGTCTTGAAAAATACTAATATTTTTTGAAAGTCATTTATTTTTTGTTTGTCTAATGGTGTTCACAAAGTTAAGCTGTGATTAGGAGCTCTAGAGAGGAGAATAACAGAGTTAAAGAGTCATTCTCATCATATCATATCAAGGTGCATGCTATTGATGTGACTTATATCCGGTGTTGACCATGATCAGCTGAAGGGAGTGTTTGTCAAATTTTCCACCCCTTTCTATCTTTTTCAAAAAAGTGCCTTACCCCAACCCATAGTTAAAGATTGAAGTAGTGCTTTAAGCTGGAGAGGATACTAAATTTATTAATTATTTGAGAGTCTGCATTTAGGATTATTTCTCTTCCCTTTGCTACATAGAGTGATATTAAACATGCTTTTTAAACTATGTATCTAGTTGTTTGTCATATAAATTATCTTGGGTTTTTATTTGTTTATTTGCTTTGCTCTTGATGATTTGCTTCTTTGTGTGATTTATATTTTATTTATATTTATGTTATATATATTATATTATATATTTATATTTATATTGTTATATTTATTTATATTATATTTATATTATAAGTGCATTGCTAATGGAATTTTATTGGTGGTAGTCTTGTGTAACCTGGTATCTAAAACACTATGTAGGCTCCACTGCATAGCATCACAGACTAAACTGCCTCTTCTTCCTATTTCCATGGTGGTCACAGCTCTCTGTGGTTTCCTACCGATATCAGGCAGGTACAGCTCCATGTGAGCCTCACCTTCATACTACATGCTTCTTGCATCTTTCCCATGACTTTCCTTTTGGTGTCAGAGTCTGGAACCTCAAAGATGTGACTTAGCAAACACTGGGTTATGGAGAAGTTAATACCTTATGGGACAAATATTTGACAAATAGAGAAACCAGGAGATGGAGCTGTCCCCTTGTTCTTCTAGGATGACTGCTGAAACACATGGCTATGTATATGACAGTTCCTATGACATCCATTCTCATGTTGCAGATGTCTTAGCTTGGCTAACATTGTCCTTGTCTATTTCTCACCTTAAATAATACCACCACCACTAAAAAGCAGTATACCTTAAGCCCTTTGCCATAGACTCTGCTTTCTAAGGAATTCAGTGTGAGATTCATGCCTGTGTCTAATCCTGCTGAAATATTACCAGTTTGGGAACACTTTTGACTAAATTTAGAAACTTGGTGTTTCCTGTTCCATGTAGGCAAATTTCAAACTTAAGCGCATATGATCAGGGAATTATGATTGTAAATTCTTAGGGGATTTTTTTTCTTTACCCTTAGTCAGAATTCACAGCAAAATAGACAAAGTTTTTTTTTTTCCTTTTCTTTATCTGTGGAGTGCTATTAAAAAAAAAAAAAAACCTTAATTTTATTTCTGATGAGCCATTTTTTCAACATCACATTTATACGGGGAACTTTGTATGTGCCCAAGTCCTTTTTTCGACATATGGTTCTTGACAACATAGATGTTTGTTAAAATCTCTAATTTTCAGTCACTGGGATTTCAGTCCCTTCCTCCAAATAGCTGAAACCTCAGTGCCTACTCATGTTTAACTTCAGATTCTTTTTCACATTTGGTCTCCCAATATTTTGTTTGCATAGATTCTTGAGAGCCCTGTTATGCATTGTAGTCATGTTTGTTATTTTTTTATTCATTTTTCCTAGTTTTTTTTAATTGTTAGGACTTTCATGATAAATTGTCCTCTATATCCCTAGGAAGAAAAACCCTGAGTATTTGCAATTCTGCTAAATTTAGTGGTCTGGTTTACAAATGCATCAACTGTGAAGCAGCAATTGAAGAAGGGAGTTTGCTATTAACACACACATGCTTCCCCTAAGGAATAACATGGAAAAAGAGAAGTCAGAAAAAAAAAAAAAAAGATTTTGACCAAAGTGGTATGCATTACAGTACAGCAATAGTTAGTGTGGGGGCCGGTCACCTCTGTGTGTTTCAGTAAGCCTGAGAATTATCCATGTCCTACACCTAATTCATAATTAATTTTGATAACACTGACAGCATGGAAATGAAACTTTTAACACTTACCATGTTAAATATATATAACATGCAGATTATATTTTAAAAAATCATATTTCCCAGAAGGAATTTTATGTAATGTTACCTAATAGAGCAGATAATATTAAGATAAAACTTATAATCATTACCAGCTATTGAGCTTCTGATAGGTATCTGGTTGTATGCTCTGCATTTTACCCAGTTCTTAAAACATTAACTTAATCCTTGCAATAAACCAGCAAGGTAACTATTCTGAACTTTGCTTTATAATAAGTGCATCAAATTTACAGAATCAGTCAGTGGCCAAAATGGAATTACAGTTTCCTTGCTATATCTCTTCTGCCACATTGCTGTCCTTTTGTTTCCAGGAAAACCTCATGTCCTGTAGATGCTTCTACGACCGCCCCAGAGCTGAGGCAGTGTCCCATCACACAAGTGCCCATGGGACTTCTGACAATTCAGGAAGAGGCTCCATGGATTCAGGTGCCTGTCTTCTGACCCCTGTTTCTGCCCCCTCTCTCACAGGCTCCTGGGTGGTCAGCTCTTCTATCTAGAAAAGCCTGTGATGGAGGTATTTTGGCACACATGCCAAATTGCTGGTATGGAAACAAGTGAGGTGGGGGGAGCAGGGAGACTAGGTAGTGAGTCAAAAATTACAAAAACAGCAGCAAACAGGAGGGACAAGTTTTCAAATATGATAATTCTGTCCGGACAGTAGACAAAGAACAAATGCTCCTTGGTTCCCTGTGGAAATGATAATTTTAAAAAGCGGACTGGGGAGCTTTAGATAATTATTTAGTCCTTTTAAATATTTATGAGTTTCAGTGTGCTACATACATTTTAAAAGACAGTTGACAACTGCAGCATATATCATCTTGTTCCCTCTGCAAGCTAAAAATAGCTTGTCTTTTTAATGTAAAAACAATACATTCAGTTTGGTGTCCATGAAATAAAAGACTGTAAAATTCTAATTTACTGGCATAACGGCTAAGAGTATTATATGAAATTCTTCTTGTCAACTTTCAGATGAGTAATCTGGTCTGTCACTTCTGCTGTGAGAGAGACTGCAGAGGGCACTCCTGATTAGTAACCAGAACAGGGGATGAGGTTGTAAGGGTCTGTGGTGGTAGCTGCCAGTCTACCCATGGGGCCTTGGAAGCTTAGGGAATGAGCCCGTAGAATTGATTTAGAAATGAGTCAAGCTTGGGGTGAAAGAGACAAAGCATTGGCAAGAGCAGGCAGAAAAGAATAGGATGGAAATAGATGGCCAAGAAGCATGTTTTGACTGTTATTTCAAACAGAACTCATTTTCACTCCCCTTCTGGGGGCCTTGTGCAGGTGTATAGATGAATATCCTGATTTAGTGGTTCTCACTGAGGTTGAGGGTTTCACGAAGCAGTCTGTGCCCCTCCAAATCTACCCTTCCAGCAGATGCCATTCCCTGCTACTGAGAGTACTGATTCTTAGCACCCAACAGGCACTACTTTCCGCCAAAGAATCACCATGGATGAAAAAGAAACTACCTAGTTGGATGGGCTATCTACTCCCTGATTCAGAACTTAATCAATGATTGACTGACCTTGGCTATAAAATGCTATCTCTTTGCCTCTATATGAGAATGACTTTGCAAGAATTCTCTGCGGGATTAGGCTGTTCATCTTTGAGTCCATCTTTGCTTGAAAACACATTATTGCTCAGCTAGTTTCCCTACCTCTTTGTGCTACGTTTAGGTCTTTACATGCTTTGCCTAAATGCAACCCTCAAAAATTATTTGATGAGAATCTCCACCTAAGGCCCTTCTAGGGATCCCTACTAATATGGAAGGATAAGGGTTGGCTTATTCTTGCCTACCAAATAGGAAAAGTTGAATCTCTTCAGTGAAAAGGAAAGCAGTTTCTCTCACCCACCTACAATCAGTGCCTTTGGTGCTTGCATGGCAATGATTGGTCATCCAGAAGACTGCAGGAACATAGTAAACTGAGCTGTTCTTCATGGCTCCACCACTTTCTCCTCCTGAATACTCTACTCAGGCTGTAGAACTCAGTCCTCATAGTATTTTCTTGACAAATGCTTCCTGCTTGCCCTAATTCTATTCCTCAAACCTGTGCTGATCCACTTTCTCCTTCACTGGGACTTCCATGGTGGTTTTTGTTGCCCTGTGTTATTGACACATTGACATGGATCCTGAGGTTACAAGTCTTATTCAGTGCCCTTGTCAATGCCCTAGCTTGCTCTGGCTAGAAGATAAGAAGCAAATTAATTTTCTGTACCTGAGATCCTTCTTCTGACAGTGGCAGTTTCTCTGCACCTTCTATGATGTGGCAAGGGTGCCAAGCACCCTGCTGCTACTTGTTTCACACTGAAAGTGGAAGGAACATTCCAGGATTAACAGACATTACATTAGGTTTGTCTGGTAGTGATGTCTCCCAGAGTCTGTCACAGGTGGGTACAGCGAGCAAAGAGTAATGGTATTATCAAGAACACAGAACATGCCTCCCAATCCTGAAGGGAAGGAATTGCTCCAGACCAACCTTGTGAACATCAAACATCTTTGCTAAATTCTGAACTTAATCATATAAACAAACCAGGATGTTAACTTATCATGGAACTTGCTAAAGAATTGCTGAGGTGCTGGGTTATCTTGGCAACATCCATAGAATTGTTTCTAGGTCTGAGAAGGCTGCAACTGGGCTAGATGAGCAGGTTGCTGAGAGAGGTAGCCCGTATAGAGTCCAGAGCAAGGAGCTCTGGAGTCCCAGTGAATGACATCTGGCACACCCCTTTGAGAACCACTGTGCTCTGAAAGAGTCTACACCTTGAGGGGGGCATAGCAAATCCATGCATGAGTCCAGAGCCCTGTCTGCAGGTCTGGGCTAAGACCCAGGCATCTGGGTCTGCTGGACTGAGTAGCGGAGGAAGCCCTTAGGGGGCTTGTGATATGAGGTTCTGGTCTCAGCATGCTAACTTCCTCCTGGATATAGAGGTTTCACTTGCCACTCAAGTCATTCATGTATAATTACAATATGATGTTATCAGGGGAAATTCACATGACAATAATATAGCCTTGCAATTTAGTTGGCAGTAAAAGGCATGGGTTGAAAACCATTCAGGCATGGTTGGGAGCCTGGTGGTGAGTAGGTAGAGTTTGCTTCAGCTTTAGAGCTTCCCTTGTATCATCAGCTCCTGAAGAAAGGAGTTACTGCTGCTCCAGGCAAAGCCCCCTCTGCTGTCACCAGAATCTAGAAAAGACTTCAAAGGCTCCTGCAAGTAGGAAGACTACAGAGGTTCAGACTAGCTTAATTCAACCACTATTTTCACATTGCTTCCAGAGAAGAGGTCTCATAGCCACTTGTTAGTTTTTGGGCTGTGGCCTCTTGACACAGCTAGGCTTTTATCTGTCCTTGCCTCTTGTGAGTCTGTCCTGGTGAAAAATTGGCTGCTTTAATTAACAGCAAGTGTCACTTCATTCCAATGGAATTCATTTCCCAATCAGTCTGGATCTTTTTAATATGAACACATAGAACAGGAGTGTTACCAAGAACCTGGCTCTAAGGTTTGAGCCATAGGGTAGAGTTTCTGAAACTGTAGATTCTCCTCTTTCTCATGCCTCTGCTTTTAGCCTCAGATTACAGGTAGTGAAGGAGTTTTAGGCACATGTCAGGAGTCTAATGGAGGGACCAAAAATGATGGGAAGGTTCAGGCATGCCTCTTCACATAGAGGCTGGGTCTCGTTTTGGGGTAGGTGCAGACAAACTGGTGAGGTTGTTCTTCACAGGAGAGTTTAACCCTGCAGAGTCTTACTTAGTTAGCTTGTGATTCAAATAATCGATTCCTGCAACTAGCCAATGAACTGGGAGAACAGGAAGAGACTGATGAGTATATGACAAGGAGCTCAGAGTTAAAATCTCTTTGGTGTTCTGGAAACAAGAAAATCAAGTCTGTTCTAATCAATATGGTACGTGTGAGAACTGAGACCTTGACTCCCCATCCAAGTAGGAGGAAGATTATGTTCTGAGCAGTTTCAGTTTCAAGATAAATCTACAGTTCTTAATCTGAGACCTACATGGTACAGTTCTGCAGACAGAATCAGCAACAGGAATTAGGGCTCTTAGGTCTCCAGGGCTTGTAGAATGTCGAGAACAGTGTGTGGTCCGGTGCTGTGTGGGGTCGTGAATCCAGGGCTAGGGTCATTCCATGCTATGTAGGACTGGCTCTTCCCAAGCCTGAGTCTCAGCCTGCCCACAGCTCTCTACCAACATGGGAAGAAAATTACTGTGAGGCAGAAGACTGAGTGTGAATCCTACAAAGAAGACCATTTATTAATTTTTCAGGTTGTAAGCTAATAACATTAGCCTCTTTCCTCATCTGCATAAGGGGTACAATGATGCCCAAGTTTGGGGGTTATTATGAAACATAAATGAAACCATTTATGGAAATGTATTATGGAAATGTATTTATGAAAATGGAAGAAAATGCCACTATCTAATGAACATCTATTAGCTGCTAATTTCTTCATGAAAATAAGTAGTGGTAATACAAAGATGAATATGAAATATTTTTTCTTCCTTCTGGTAGCTTACAATTCTGTTTAAGAGAGATACATAACCCACGTAGCAGGATATCAGAGAATAGGTAGATTAGGATTTTTTGTATGATATTTAGGGCCCTACAAGTGGAATACCAGATATGCCTTGTTCGCAGAGACCAAACTATTTCCCAAGTTTATAGATTTGGCATTAAACTCAGGTCCATGTAAGTCCAAAGCTGACCCTCTTGCTCTTTCAGAGACAGGTGGCTCATTTCAAGCTGGAACTGAACTAGATTCAGATTTATTGACTCCCAACCCTGAGGTATTCCCACTACATCACCCCCTTTTTTTTCTATCAACGCTTAAGTAATTTTGGTTTCAGAGTTTAAATGCAAGCACTGGCACTGACCCTTTGGGAACCTACTATTAGACCAAATACGTTTCTCCCAAAGCATCATAAGAGATTTTTTTACAACCCTAATGAAAGTTATTTTATTGCAGTCTGATGCCAAGGCACGGATTCCTAATACATTTTTTTTTTTTTACTTTATGATCTAGGAACAAAATCTTCTAATACATAGGTTCACAATCTAGTTCTTCAAGAGAAACACCAATAGCATTGCATCTGAAAAGCCAGCCCTCTGGTTTGGGAAAAGGTGATTTTTTTCATACTAGGATCTTATAAAAGCTGAACAGTGGCATATACATCCTGGCTCCTCCTTTGGAAGCTGAGGATGGTGGGGTGCCCCAAAGGAAATATGCTGTCATATGTCATTTTCTGCCACAAATCACCCTCGAAGAGGAAGGTTACAGACTCAATGCAAATCATAGTTGTGACTGATTTCCCTTGGAGGCTTGCCCAGGTGGACAGGATGGTCAGTGCTGTTTACCTAAGATAAGATTGTCTGTTGTATCATTTTTTAAAAAGAAAAAATATTTATTTATTTATGCATACAAGAACTGGGGTGTAAGCCAGAAGTCCAGGGGTGAGAGGATTTGCTGGAGACAGAGTGGGGAGAAGAACAGGCAGATCTACTGAAATACACTCCTGAGGGGAGCAGTGGGCGAGACGGGAGAGGTCTGCTACACCATGTGGGTCAGCTCCCTGGCCAGGGATCAAACTCATGTTGCAGTAGCTGGCAATAGCTTGATAGCAGTTAGACTACCTTCTGCACCACCAGGGAAGCCCTGTCTCTTGTATCTTTGATACCTCCACCCATTCCTAAGAGATTTGCTCAGGAATAAAAAAGGAGTGGAGTTATATTTAATGTGAGAAGAAGAATACTTGAAAATATTAAGAGCAATTCAACCAAATAGAAGGCTGTCTGGTAATTTGACACTCAGTATTGTCATTCAAGTGGTATCTTTTGCTTATGTTAATTAAGAAAAATAAACACCTTTCCATGTTGCCTTGTAATATCAAAGCACAAACACAGGAGGAAGAGTAATCCATTTGCCTTGCTGCAAGTTTATACCACTGAACAAAGCCAGTTGGAGAAATTGTGTAGCTCAGCTCAGAGTGACTTATCAATTGCTGATTCTAACTCTCAGTGCCAAAATTTATTAAGATAACCAACAATTGTATATGTAAATAGAGACAACTCTTTCTCAGAGGTCTTGCCAGTCAACTAGGAATTTTTATGATGCAAACAAAGAGGGAGAGTTTTTTGTATTTATTCATTCATTCATTCAACAAATGTGTATTATTCACCTGAATGCTAGAAGGTGGGGACCAGCACTGAACTTAAAAGAGAAAGTTGCTGCTCAATTTCTAATGAGGGAAGTTTGACCATAAGCAAATAAATTAATAAAATATGAAGTCACTAAGTGAGGAAAAGAAGAATAAGCAAGGTGTACTAAGGATGGGTTGGAAGGATTATCTTCTACTGAGTGGTGAGAAAAGGCTTCAAAGACATTTGAGAAATTGGAAAGAAAATTAGGAGGAAGTCATGTGCTTATGAGGGAATAGGTGTTTTAAGCAGAGAAAACTATGAGCAGGACATGAGAGGAGAGTGTGCTTGGTCCTTGAAGTCAAGGATCAGCAAATAGATGGCTGTGACTATAGGGGAGTCAACATTGAGACAGAGAGGAGAGGACTTTACAGAGCCTTGCAGTGTTACAGGGCAGGGAGAGGGGCAGCCCAAACCCTGTAAACCTGTCTATTTTAAATGGGTTCTGTCATCCGCCGCATCAATACAAAACATATGAGACTTTAATGGAAAGGAACTTTAATACAATTAGGAAACAATACAAAAAAGACAAAAAATATAGTTTTTAAATCAAGCACCCAAAGTTACCCGTCCCCTCGTGGGTAAAACTCCATCCAAAGGGGATTGGCCCAAAACAAGACCCCAGAGCCTGCCACAAGTCTAAAGCACCTGCCAGTGGGGACCCACAAAAAAGGGTCAAAAACCACCAAACAAGCCCCCCCAAAAAAATCAAAATCAAGATAAAAACTGCCATTGTCACCTCCCCACAGGTCTCACCCACATCTGTGTCACCCAGTCCATGACCAAAAGACAAACACAGTTTCTTCACGTGTCTCTAGGCTCCATGTACCTCCTCCTTCTGGCTCCATCCTGTTTCCTTCCTCAGACTCTCCTGCAGCTTCTCCTCTCCCTGCTCAGCTCCACCCTCCCTTGGGTGGGGCAGGGAACCTCCCCCTTTCCTGGGGACCACCCTGTTACAGCAGCACCATATCTCCTTAGCCATTACTCTGAATACTCTGGGAAGTATTGTAGTACAGCAGAGGAGTGATGTGATGTAGCTTAAATTTGAGAAAGATTATTCTGGGTCCTTTTGAAGAAGAAATGGTAGTGTAGCAAATAGGCAAGGAGGCCAGATAAGAAACTAATTCAGTAATCCAGGCAAAGGATGATGGTGAGTATGATCAGAGTCATAACAAGGATAGAAGGGGAGCTGGGTATATTTTAAAGAGAAAGAACAGGATTTGTTGATGAATTTGTTATAGGGCTTGAGGGAAAAAAAGAGAAATTGAAAATGACTCAAAAGTTGGGAGGGATGAACAAATGGAAGTATAAAACTGGCATTTATTGATCCAGCAAAAAGTGGGTGTGAGAATGAAATTATGAGTTTGGTACTGATGTGATAAAATTTCAGATAGCCAATATTCATCTGGGCTCATGGTTTACGTGTAACATTGGGAGATATTGACATAAAGCTGTTTGTGACATGAGAGATGTCCAATGGGTGAGTTAGTGGAGTGGAAAGTGGGTCACTGGAAATAGGTCATTGCTGATGCTGGGGCAAAGTTATATTTAGAGACAGGCAACACAAAAAGAAATTACTAAAAAAGACATGAAAGAAAGACTAGGGACCCGTGGACCAAAACAGGAGAGAGAATGGTATAGAGTCATGAAATTCAAGTAAAGAAAGTTTATTAGAGAGAGGATGATCAAGAGTTGTACATGTGCATCATGCATGCAAAAGCCTCAAATAAATTATATTCTCTATAGGAGTTTATAGGAAAGAGTTCGTCTTTTTTCTATGTTTAGTTTTATTTTAATATTAAACTATTTTTATTGAAGTAATGTTGTTTTAAACACTGTATATGATTTAGGGACATAGGTTCATACCTCTTCAAATGTATGTGATCAAGTCAACCACCACAGCCCCAGTAATCATCCACTATAGCCCATTGAAACCATTTTTATTTCCCATCCCACCCTCACTCTCGGGGATGTTCAGTTCTGCAGTGAGAATGATAATCAGAGTGATTTGGTTTGGTTTTCTCTGTTCCTTTACTTTGCTTCTTGATAGTCCACAAATGAATGAAATCCTCCAGTTTTTGTCTTTCTCCTTCTCATTTATTTCACTTAGCATATCCCCTCCTGTTTCATCCATGTTTTTGCAGATGATAAGATCTTGTCTTCTTTTCCCCCACAGCTGAGAAGTATTCTCTTGTGTATAATACCACATTTTTTCTAATCTACTCATCTGCCATTGTGTATGTAGATTGTTTCTATAACTTCTCTTTTGTAAATAGTGTTGCGATAAGCATAAGGAGTACTATATATATATATATATATATATATATTCCTTCAAATTAGTGCTTTTGTGTTCTTTGTATTCTTTGGTTATACTAAGGAGTAGAATGGCTACATCATCTAGATCTATTTTCAATATTTTGAGAAATCTGCATACTGTTTTCCATCAGAACTGCACAGTTCACATTCCCACCAACAGTGTGTGAAGGTTCTTTTTATCCACACCCTCCCCAATACTAGTTTCTGGTCTTTCTGATATGGCCTATTCTCATAGGTGTGAGAAGATACTTCATTGTGGTGCTGATTTGTATTTCCCCAATAATAACTGATGATGAGTATTTTTTATGTGCATTTTGACCATCTGTATGTTTTTGCAAAGCATTATTCTTATGGTTGGAATAAAGTAGAGGAATATTTATAGAGAAGATTTGATTTTGGACAGGGCTATGATCGGGAGAGAATAACGTATTCCATATGAGAGATACTCCATACTAGCAAATTCTGAAAAAGTATTTTCATGTGCCTTCCACTTAACTGATTAAAATATAATCTTAAAAATCTATCCTATCAATACTATTAATTATACCTTGCTACATAAAGTCTCAGGGGAAAAATGTGCTTTTGATCACATAAATTTCATATTTTGCAATATATTGCCCTTGGATTTCACCCTCAACTTTGTCTGCACACAGGACAGCTGAGACTGATCTTGGAGATGTTATCTTCCAGTGGTAGCCCAAGTACAATAACAGCTATGTGGGGAGCATAAATACCATAACACCCTCATGCCCTGCCCATGATAATCAATATACCCATGTGATTAAGTTCCTATTCCTCACTTTGGTAGCTGATTGAATAATATGCCTTTATGGGTTTCACTTCTTTACCTCATGTCTTCATCCCCAGTGTTATCTTTACTTCCCAAGCAAATTTTTGCACAATTGTGGTCTAAGTAATTGTTTCTAGAAGATCCTAAAGTAAGACAGCAGATACAGCATTTAATGGGGGATTAGGCCATCTCTGGTGCCCTTTTATTACAAACAGAAGTCTGTTTTTTGCTGATGATTACAGCATTGACCTGTGTGGTGGTGACAAGTGTCCCAGGTCTAATTTTTAATTTGCATTTCCTGTCAACCGGATGAATGCAGGTCTTGCCTTTCCCACACACCTTCAGGAAAAGTCACTAATTTGCGTTCCTTTGTCATCTCATTTCAGCAGCAAGGGCTCAGGTCACTGAGCCTGATGGGGGCACAGTTATTGCTAGCAAGGGGCAGCAATGCAATTTCACTTTCCTCTTTATTTGGTAAAGAGCACACTATACTAATAAAGATATTCTAGCTTTAATTTAAATTAAAGACCATTTTTGTCTGTCCAAGCTCTTGTAACCATTCTCTGAGAGTTAGTAACAATGGGCTACACAAGAGGGCCCCTGATTTTCTCTGCTCCCCTCTTCAGGTGCTTATTTTTCATTTGCATATTTTCTTTGTTAAAATGTCTCTTCATGTCTTTTGTCAATACTTGGGATTATTTTTTACCTGTTGAGTTTTGAGAGTTGTCAGTTGCATGGTTTGCAAATACATTCTTGCAGTCTGTAGCTTATCTTTTTTTTAAAAAAAAATATTTATTTTTATTATTTTTTATTTTTTTTTATTTTTGTATTCCCCATACAATTGCATCCCCCTTATTTTGACCCCAAACTCTCCTTTCCCCGCCCCCTCCCCCATAGTGTGTCTCTGGTTCATAGTTGTTTGTTGATTTTGATTTTTTCTTTCCTATAGTTATTCCTTTTCCTGCTCCCTTATTTAGGTTTTCTAGATTCCTGCTATGATCTTTTTATCCCCTTCACAGTATTTCACAGATCTGAAGTTTTTAATGTGATGAAGAACATTGTGTTGCTTAACATGTATGTAGATATCGACAGATTTAGAGATAGATTGATATGGAGAAAGACAGCAAGAGTGAGAGAGAGAGATTATAATTTTTGTATCAGATAGAAGAACTTTTACCAAGTGCTGGGTCCTATGGATCCTCTTCTATGTTTCTTTCTGTATTGTCTCCTACTAAAAATGTTATCATTTTATGTTTAAATGTGTGATACTGCTTGGGTTAATTTTTGTAACAATGGTAAAGTTTAAATGCAGGTTTTTGTATTTTATTTGTCTATAATATCTGGTTACTCCAGAATCATTCGTTGAAGAGATTATATTTCCTATCTGGAACTGATTTTTCACTGTTTGGAAAAGTTTTTGACTGTACTCATGTTAGGCTATTTCTGAGTTCTCTGTTTTATTCCATCGATACATTGGTTTTTCATAAAAGTCGTGAATCTTTTTCTGTGTTTTTCAGTCAAAATGTCATGATTTTTCTGAAAATCCAAGATGGAGCTATTTCTATGCCAAAATCACAGTCTTGATTACTGTACATATTTATATGTTGAAGCTGGGTAGACTGATTCCTCTAACTTTATTCTTCTTTTTAAGAATTGTTTTCACTATTCTAATTATTTTGTCTGTTCATATATTTCTTAAAATAATATTATTATACAAATTATTATTTCTGAGATTTTTATGGAGTTGGGTTAAAACTATATAACATTCAGGGGAGAATTCATATGTTTATGTTTTCACATCATCCAATGGGAGACATGTCTTAATGAATGTGTCCTACATAGTCTGAAAGGGAAGAAGAAGAAATGGTGAAGTCAGAGTTATATAGTGGCTGGTTTAAGAAGACAAACTTTCTGTTCCAAACTGAGTATAACACATATATTTTTTAGCCAGTTCCCTGAATAGATTTCATACACATTGTGTCAGCTAAATCATTTTAACTGCTTTTTGCCCCTCTTCCATCCTAAGCTAGATAAATGATTGACTGGAGTCTACATTTGATTGACAGATATAACAATTTTAATATAAACACTTTATTAACCCTGCAAGAACATCTTAATAAAAGAACATGATGGAGAAAGACATACAAGGTAGATGTGCTAATATGAAGGCAAACAGCATTGTATCTTACTGTGACAGAAGCAATGAATCAAATGTAATGTAATGAAAATAGTTCCAAAGATATTTTCTCCACACTATTTCCTTGCTCCATGTAGGCAAGCAGAGTTAAAGGATCATGCCAAGACTTAAACCTTTTTGCCCCAGTAGGACTTTAACTTAGACTCCAAGTTTTCTTGTGTTTTTTTTTTTTTTTTTACAAAGTTGACAATGTTCCAGGAGGTTTTCATACTTCTCTGTCCTATGCCCTGCTTACACCCTAACTTAGTCATTATTTCTGGATGAGTCAATAGGCAAAATAGCAGTTAGATGTTTAATAGTACTAGCTAATTTATTAAGTACTAATCTTGAAGCAGGTGCTATACTACATGATCTACATGTATTGGCATATTTAATCTTCACAACAACCGATGGCATGGGTAACATGTTATTTTTATTTCATAGAGGAGGAAACTGAGGGTCTACAAATCAATATAAATTGTTTAAGGAGAAATATCCAGTAAATTGTAGACAGAACTTGAGTTTCAACAATCTGTTCTGGATCCCAAGCTTTTAAATTCTAAAGATCACCATAGTAGGCATAACAGGATAAATATTTAAAAATGCAAGTCCTGCTATGAATTATGGAAAGTGAAAAGGGTGACAATCTTGCTACCATTGAACATATTTCACAAATTCTGAAGTTCTTTCACATATGCTGGTTAATTTAATATTCCTGATAATCTTATAAAATAGTATCATTCTCACTTCATAAATATTGTAATAAAAGCTGAAAAAAAACCAGATGACTTTTTCTAGGTTAACGTGGAAGAAACAGAATTGGAATTTGGCATGTTAGACATGGATTCAAATCTGGTATCTATCCTTTTCAAGAAAGAAAACTAATAAAATTCAGTAAACTGAATTTTTCCTACTTGTAAAATAAATTCCTATTTAGATAACTATTTCTGTTAATAGCGTGTCTGCCTTCTGGTATTGACACAACAGATACTTGGTCTTTTATTTGTCCAATCTAAGGGAAACTTGAAAATCAACTAATTTGTAGAACCAGAAAAAAAAAAAAAAAAGAAAGAAAGAAATGTTAAAATCTCAGCAAGAACTGTGTTGTCATAACAAAACATTCTAAATAGAATTTCATAATCAGAGGAAAACAAAGGCATGAAAAGGTCAATGATTTTAATGAGCACTATTGTCCTTCATGACCTACAGAAGATACATACCTCTGGACTTTTTCCCTTTGTCATGAGAGATTCAGCTTAGTCCAGCTGTAGTTCTTATTACTTAAAACAAACATTGAACAGAGGCTTCTATTTCCAGGAAGATAGATCAGACATGCTTTCTCTATCTGCTAAGTACAGCCAAAAATTGTGGAATGTAGCTATAAAACAAGCAAACGAAGGCTGAAAGGTAGGAGCAAGGCAGACTACGGAGGGAATTCTGATGTGAGAACAATGTGGTGATAATTTCCTGAGTTCTTTTTCTGACTAAGGAAACCAGCAAACTCCCAATGCCAACAGGCACACATACGTACAAAAAAAGTTTCAACTACAGCTTGTTCTCATCAACAAAGATTTCCGTAAGCTACATCCTAAACAAGACAGAAAACATTTTAATAATTGTTGAGCTACAAATACCACGGAAAAACTGGTTCCCAACCATACCACACTAGCAGAGAGAGACTAGCTAGATGGGACTCTGGGTTTCTACCCTAGTGAAGCTGTGGTCAGGCCGCCCAACCCCTCATGGGGTGGTATCAGTGAGTGCCATATGGGGATCTTGAATTTTCTTCTCTATGAACTGATAAGGATTGCTCTTCTGCCTCAGGAGCTTGGATTTCACACCCAGTAACCATGGAAGAAATAGTCCTCCCTTCTCTACTGCTGTGGTGTCACAGGTGGCCTGGTAGAGAGTTAAAACATTCATCATCACCATCACTCAGTGGCATTGAGATCAGAATTACTGAGTGTCAGCAGAGACACTCAGAGACCATATATAAAGGCATAACTTTTGCCCCAACCCAGGACAGTTGTGAGTTACTCCTAGAATCTTTCTCTGTTTCTCACCAACAAACTAGCTGGCTGATGGTTTAGCCTATATCACCAGTGAATCTATAAATCACCACCCAAATGTCTTTCAACAGAAATTTCACTTTTTCGAAGAACAGTATTTTAGGCTTGACTTTCACCACACTCTTGTTAGTAAAGTCAGTTCTTTTAGAGAGGGGTTTAGCATTCTTCTTTGTTGTTTGATTCTTCCCTCTGGAAATATCTCTGACAGTGGATGCTAATGCTGGGAGTGCTGGGAGTGAGGAAAATGACACACTTATCTCTGGGTGACAGCCCACTTTGGAGGTGACCACTTGGTGGATGGGGCATCAGCAGCACAAATCTCCTAGGCTTGCATCTCTAATATGGAACCTATAGTCCAGTAGAAGGGCAGCTATGAATAATTAGCAGCCATGAATAATTAGCAGCCAACACTAACAACAGGTAGGAGTGGGAACACCTGCCAGGTAAAGGGGATATTAGTGGCACATTGAAGATATCAAAATAAATAGTAATCACTCTGTGTCTTCTGGATGTCACAAAAGGAATAGAACTATCAGGATGTTATGCCAAATGAGCCAACTCGGGTACATAGAACAGTTCTTTTGTCTTGTGGCATATAAAACAGATATAAATAGACACAAAACAATACAGGTGAATTGGTAGTTATAAGGTCCTCCTGTTCCATTGAGGAAACAAACGCAGGGCATTGTTTAACCTCTTACATACTGTTTTCTCACTCATTTAAGAGCTATTGATCACCTTGCTAGGCACTGTTGTTATGGAGATAAATATATCAAGCTCTGAGCTTAAGGAGCTAACTGTGCGGGGTAAATCAGCTTCTGGAGAAAGTCTGAGAAGTGCAGTGACAGTCAGTCTAGGGAACAATGAATGCCCAAGGGAGGCATTGCTTCCTCCCAGGGAATTTGCCCAAGTCCTTTGATTTTTGAATTCAGCCCCCCCTTTTTTTTAATACAAACTACAAACAGAAACACTGAAGGGGAAAAGGTTCTTGAGGAATTCCCTAGGGTTTCCATTGAATGATAATCATGTTAAATACATCAGCCTTCACATTATACTCTGCTAGAGTAAACTCACTATTAAAATTTACTGTGGTTATAAATAAAAATAGTGTTGTTTTTTTCTTCCATAAATTTAACTATGCCTTCTGAAATGAATATAATTACATTTATTGGAACATTTAGACTGGGTAACCTTGTGAAAATTATTCCTAAGTGTTGAGACAGCAAGGAAAAGGAACTAGGGAAGAATACATAGGGTATTATCATGACAATTGGAAAATCATTTTTATACTTAATAGCAAAACATGAAAGTGTATTTTGAAAATCTTCACAGCCCTTGATCGTACCATCTTTTCATTAGAGTACCTCCTAGGTATTATTTTCCTATCAATTTAAGTCTGATGAAATTTTGCAAAAATGAAAATATATTTAGTACAAAACAAGAAAAATTATTGTTATATTTTGTTTTGTGAAAGTAGGAGTTATACATTTGAAAATAGGTTTCTTAGGTATTTTAAATAGCTCATACCATATTTTTGATTTTAAAATACTATTTTATTATTTAGGGAATTATGAAAATATATAAATAATACAGTTAGACACTTCTTGTATCCTATGATCTATTAATTTGACTTATTTATTCTTTTTTAGAGTATGGGAGTTACTTTGTCTTTCCAGCTTACTTGCAGTATTGCTTTGTATTTTGTTTATTAAACAAATTTTAGCTAGTTAATTTTGGTGATGGCCCTTTATTGTTTGGTGGGATATATGGATGGATAGATGTATGCATAGACAGATAGATTTGCACAATGTTTCAAAATCCTACATTTACTAAGATTACTCTGTCGTTTATCACTTTTTAAAAATATTTAAATGGCAGATTTCGTGAATGGATTCAATTCCTCATTTCTTTTTTCATCCACTCCCTTTGCCTCTTGTCTTTGTAGCGGGTTCCTCCCCTGAAGGAGTATCATATATTTCACTGTCTCTTGACTTGGGTTCAGTCATGTAACTTCCTGGGCTACTAATGGTTGAAGTACAGTGAGTTTTTTTCCCACTTAAATCCTTAAGAGACTGTGTATATTTCTACTTGCCTTGTTGTAATTGTTGACTAAAATAATGGTGACATTATGAAGTGAATTTAAAGTTTAATGAGAGATATTTGTTAAAGAGGTTATTCTAAGTTAACCTGAAGACCTAGACTTGGGGAATAGTCAAAAGATTTTTCTGAATGACTGATTCAGTTTATATAGGTAAAGTTTTGGTGTCAGTTCATATAGGTACATTACATAGACATTGGAGATACCAAAGGACATATTAGTCATATTTTAATCAAGAAAAAGGGAAGAAACATGTGGTTAATGTCTATAACATTTTCAGTTAACTGTAAGAGATTGCTTTTTTTAATCATTCTTGGTGCTCAGAATCACTCATCATCAGGAAAATGTAAATCAAAACCACAATGAGATATCACATCACATGTGTTAGAATGGCTATCATCAAAAAGACAGGATATAAGTGTTGACAAGAATGAGGAGAAAAGGGAACACTTTTGTGTTTTTGCTAGAAATGGGTATCACTGCAGCCATTATGAAAACAGCATGCAGATTTGTCAAATTAAAAATAGGGGAGCCATATGATCCACCAGTCCCACTTCTGGGTACATATCCAAATGATAACGAAAATGGGGTCTGGAATAGATCTCTGCACTCCTATTTTAATTGCAGCATAATTCATAATAGCTCAGATATGGAAGTAACCTAAGTGTTTGTCAATGAATGAATGGATAAATTAGGTGTTGTATACACACACACACACACACACACACACATTATTCAACCACGAGAAAGTACAGCCTGCATCTGTGACAATGTGAATTGACCTTGAGAACATTATGCCCAATGAAATAAGACAGAGAATGATGAGAAAGACAGATTCCGTATCACTTTTACTGGACTCTAAAAAAGGTGAACTCACAGGGATATGTTAGAATGGTATTTAAAACTGGCAAAGAATTGGGGGAAATGGGGAGATATTAGTGAAAGAATACCCACTTTCTGTTTTTTTTTTTTCTGTGGGACCCTTGCCGGTGGCTGGGAAATAAACCGGCTCTGTAGAGGCTGCACGGGGAGGCCCCCCACTTTCTGTTTAAGATGAATAAATTAGGGCCTTCCTGGTGACACAAAGGGTTAAGAAGCAACCTATGAAGTTATCAGCAGTCTCTGCAGCACGAGTTCCATCCCCACCCAGGGGGCTACCCACATGGTGTGGCAGACCGCTCCTGACTCACCTGCTGCTCCCCTCAGCAGTGTATTTCAGTCAATCTGCCAGTTCTGTTCCCCATTCTGTCTCTAGTGAATCCTCTTACTACCCACACCTCTGTCCTGTACCCCAGATCTTCCATGCATAAATAAATAAATCTTTATAAAAACATGGATAAATTATTGTAATACTATACAGTTGAGAGTTGCTAAGAGAATAGGTCTTAAGTTTTCTTACAACAGAGAAGAAAATTTTATTATATATGTAATATTGGTGTTAGTTAATGCTCTGGTGTTAGTCTCTTTGCAATATATGTGTCTCAATTCAGCAAATTATATACCTTAAGCATAAATTATGATCTAGACAAATTACTTCTCAAAAAATGAGGAAAAAAGTAAAATACAATAACTAAAAATAAATGCACAAAGAAAGCTGTATAAAATTTCTCATTTCTACCTCTCTTATTTTGCCTTTCTCTTTTGAAGTATATATTGACATTTTTAACTAATGCTGATAGTCATCTTTATTTTATTGGGAATCATGAGGGAAAGACATTCCATCCTTTGTGGATACTCTTTAGGGGAGGGAGAATATATTTTTTTTGGTCATATTTTCTTAGTACTTACAAAAACTGTCTGTGGAGAAGAAAGTACATGCACCCTGATCTGCCACTATATCCAAGGGTATGTTATAAAATCAATTTTTAAAAAAGGAACAACTACAATTTATTTTCTTGCTAAATGGTACAAGTGGATTGGCATTCTGATGATGCCTAACATCTGGAAACACCTGATGTTCCCAGGCCTGTAGATGCTTTCAATCGCTGCCTTTCTTCCTAAGGTCTTCTTTTTGTGCCTTTGTGTCTTTAAATGGCCAAATAATTTAAGGACACCACTTAGGTTGGCTTAGATACTCATTTATGACCTCATCTTAACTAATTACTCTGGATCGATCCTGTTTCAAATAAGAAGATTTTCTGAGATAACTGGGGATTAGAACTTTAATATGTCCTTTAGGTAAACACAAGTCAACCCATGACAGTCTGCCTGCTGGTCCACAAAAAATCATGTCTTTCCCAAATGCAAAGTAAATCCACTCATTCCAACATTAATCTTAACCCATTTCAGCATCAACTCTAAGACTCAAATCTCATCTAAATAAAATCTATCCAAAAAGTCCCTAATAACATCTTTCATTCACCTGAATCAGGCTGTGGATGAGATATAGTATATGGTCCCTCCTGGCGCAAAATTACTTTTCATTTCTGAACCTATAAGATTGAATCAACTATCAGCAAGAATAAAGATATTCTCTGAGAAAAGGTTCTGTAGAGAGCCCCTCAATACCTTGAAAGCAAGGTGGCCCAGGATAAATATTCCCATTCCAAAGGAAATTAGAAGGATAAAAGGCATCACTATATTAATGCAAGTTTGTGACTCAATAGGGAAAATGACATTAGTTCCATAGCCTGAGAATAGTTCTCTGTGATGTGATGGTCTCCTCTTTGGGCTCATTGGAGTAGCCCCACTCCCATTGGCTTTGCATGGCATCCCTGCCCTCTGCAACCTGGGAAGTTCCCTTTGCTCAGGTATCTGCATCTAGGACTCTGTCCTGTGATCCATCCTTCCTTCATTTCACCTTGTTTTCCTCCTTTTCAGTGCAGGAATGCAGTTTTTCTGCTAGTATAAAATTCTCAAGAATCTTCTTGCTTTCTGTGGATATTGAGGGGCTCTCTACAGAACCTTTTCTCAGAGAATATCTTTATTCTTGCTGATAGTTGATTCAATCAGTAAGTCAATTCTTAATCTCTTTAGCAAATGGTTATCAAGAACAATTTTGGCATTGTTTCAAGAGCTGCTATCTGCATATTCTAAGTAATCAAGTACTGGTTCCTGTTTTACTTAGCAATTCCTTCTTCAGTAGATTTAGTTCTTCTATTCTACTGCTATAAACAGCATTTTTTTTTTTATTTAGCGAATACCATTCCATTGTGTATATGCACCACTTCTTCCTAATTCATTCATCTGCTGTTGGGCACTTAGATTGTATCCATAATATGGCCATTGTAAATAGTGTTGCAATGTACACAGGAGTGCATATATGCTTTCAAATTAGTGTTTTTATATTCTTTGCATAAATGCCAGAGTGCATTATTGGATCATATGGTCAAGCTATTTTTTAATGTTTTGTGGAATCTCCATATTGTTTTCCATAAGGACTGGGCCAGTCTAGATTATCATGGACAGTGTATGAAGGTTCCTTTTTTTGCCACATCCTTTCTAACATTGGTTGTTTCTGTCTTTGTTATTTTTTTAGATGGGCCATTCTCATTGGAGTAAGGTGGTACTTTGTTATGGTTTTGATTTTCATTTCATTGATGGTAAATGATATTGAACATTTTTTTTCATGTGCCTGTAAGCCATTTTTATGTCTTCTTTGGATAAATGTTCATTTAGCTTTTCTGCCCAATTTTTGATTGGCTTCCTTATTTTCTTTTTGTTGAGTTATATGACTTCTTTGTATAACATCCCACATTATATTAACATCATCTTCAGGGCAATCTAAGTTTTTTCTGTCATGCACCTTAATATTCTTCTAGCCTCTACCTGTTGCTGAAATTCAAAGTATGTGTTTGTAGGCATTTGTTATAGCAGCAACACATTTCCTACTACCAAAAGCTATATTAGTTTCTTATAGCTGTCATTGAAAATGTGGTGGCTTAAAGCTGCAAATGTATTATCTCACATTTCTGGGTGATAGGACTATAAAATTGAAGTTTTAGAAGAGTTGGTTCTGTAGGAGAATGATGAAGGGAAATTTGTTCTATACCTCTCCCCTGGCTTCTGATGATGACTGGCAACTCTTGGTGGTTTTTGACATGTAGATGGATCAGTTCTGTCTCTTTCTCCTACTACACAGCATTCTTACTGTGTTTCTGTGTCTTCAAATGGCCATCTTCTAACGACATCAAATCATATTGGATGAGGGACCTACCCTACTCCAATATAACTTCATCTTAACTAATTGCATCTGCAACAGTCCTATTTCCAAATAAGGTCATATTCTAAAGTATAGTGGCTAGGAATTCAACCTCTCTTCTTGGAGGGATACAATTCAACAGTCCTAGAGAAGAAAATGTTTCATTTTTCTATCACCACATTTTCTTTTTCAAAAGAACTGTCTGGGGAAGGGGAACCTGTATAGTGATAAACTCCATGTAAAAATGTGTTATAAAATCTGTTTTAAAAAACAGCTGTAATTCTTTTTCTTGCTAAATGATATAAGTGAGTTGAAAAGGAGAATTTATTTCTACACTTTTCTGAAATCTCACAAACATAGCAGCAAGGAAATAAAATAAAACAGAAGCAGTTCAGTGTAAAGAATATGAGAGAGGAAATGAGAGCCATAAAATTCGGGAAGCTAGAGAGTCAATAGACAATCCAAAAGCTGATTTAACAGACTTGAGAAAGCTGAAACCTAATCGTACAGTGTGGAAATCTTAGAGGCCGGTCTCCTCACAATGCAGACACTCCCCTCACCACGTACACATACAAACCCTGTTGATTGGAGGTTTTGAGAACTTCCAAAAGTAGGAGAGCAGGTTCTGACATTAATAGGAGGGATGACAAAATGGCTCTGCAGGCTGACTTCATTTTATCATGGTTGGTTTTATTGTGCTTTGCAGATAAGGTGTCTTTGCAAATTAAAGGTTTGTGGCAACCCTTTGTGCAACAAGTCTATTGGCATCCATTTTATTATATGCTCACCTTTTGTCTCTTTGACACATTTTGGTAATTCTTATAATATTTCAGTCTTTTCATTATTATTTTACCTGTTATAGTGATCTGTGATCACTGATCTTTAGTGTTACTTCAGTAATTGTTTTGGCCCCTGAATTTAATTGATAAATATTGACTATGTTCTGATTACTCCACTGTGACCATTTTGTATTTTCTCCCTTTTCTCAGATATAGCTCTTCCCTTATATACAGCAATATTTAAATGAGGTGAATTAATAACTCTATAATGATTGCTAAGTGTTCAAGTGAAAGGAAGGGTTACACATCTTTCACAAACTAAAAATTATTAAACTTAGTGAGGAATGCATGTCGAAGACTGAGATATGCCTTTTGCATCAAACAGCCAAATTGTGAATGTAAGGAGAAATTTGTTGAAGTTAATTAAAAGTGCTACTTCAGCGAACACATGAATGATAAGAAAGTGAAACAGTCTTCTTGCTGACATGGAGAAAGTTTTAGTTTTCTGGAGATAAGATCAAGTCAGCCAAAACATTCCTATAAGCCAAAACTTAATACAGAGAAGGACTTATTTTTAATTCTATAAAGGCTGAAGAGGTGAGGAAGGTACAAAAGAAAAGTTTAAGCTAGCAGAGTTTGGTTCATGATATTTGAGAAAAGAAGTCATCCCCAAAACATAAAAGTAGGTGAAGCAGCAGGTGCTGATATAGAAGTTGCAGGAAATTATCCAAAAGATCAACCTAAGACAATTTGTGAAAATGTCCACACTAAACAACAGATTTTTAATGTTAAAAAACAACTTTCAATTGGAAGAATATGTCATCTAGGACATTCATAGCTAGAGAGAAGTCATTTCCTGGTTTTAAAGTTCCAAGGGACATACAGACTCTCTTGTTAGGAGTTTGTGCAACTGATGACTTTAAGTTGAACTCAGTGCTCATCTACAATTCTGAAAATCCTAACATCCTTAAGAATTATGCTAGGGCCTCCCTGGTGATGCAAGGGGTTAAGCACCACACTATGAAGCAGTCCTCAGCCTCTGCAGCACAAGTTCGATCCCCAGCCAGGGAGCAACCCACATGGCACAGCAGACCTCTACGTCTCGCCCGCTTCTCTCCTCAGTAATGCATTTCAGTCAGTCTGCCTGTTCTGTTCCCCGCTCTGTCTCTGGTGAATACTCTCACCCCCCCATCTCTGGCCTTTACCCCAGCTCTTTCATGCATAAATAAACAAATCTTTAAAAAAAAAAGAATTATGCTAAATCTATACTGCCTGTGCTCTATAAATAGAACAAAGCCTATATAGCACATGTTTACAATATGATTTATTGGGTATTTATAAAACACTGCTGAGGCCTACTGTTCAAAAGATTCCTTTCAAAATATTATTGCTTATTAATAATGCAACTCTTGGGTTATTGGAAAAGTCATGACATTTTTATGCAAAAATGCATCATGACTTTCCAACAACCCCATAGTTACCCAAGAGCTCTGAATTCAGATTACAAGGAGATTCATATTGTTTCCAGGTTCACTCACATGACATCCACTGTTAAGCCCATAGATCAAAGAGTAATTTTACTTTCAAGTCTTTTTATTTAAGAAAAGTATTTCATAAAGCTGTATCTGCCATAGATAGTGAGTCCTCTGAAGAATCTAGGCAAAGTAATTGAAAACTTTCTGGAAAAGAATCATGATTGTAGATGACATTAGATATTTGTCATTCATAGGAGAAGGTCAAACTATCAACATTAATAGGAGTTTGGAAGTTGATTCCAGTTCTTACAGATGACATTGAACAGTTCAAGACTTCAGTGGAGGAGGTAACTCTAATGTGGTTGAAACTGCAAAAAAGAAAAACCTAGAATTTGAAGTAGAGGTCAAAGGTGGGACTTAATTGCTACCATCTCATGATAAAACTTTAATAGCTGAGGAGCTGTTTCTTATGGATGAATAAAGACAGTGGTTTCTCTTTTTTAAAATTGTGTTTTTTAGTGAAGTAATGTTGGTTTATAACACTGTATATATTTTGGAAGTATCTAGGCTTATACCTCTACAAATATTTGAATCCATTCCTACTGTAAATATTATTAAAGTCATAGCACCCACCATACCATAACTATCTTCAAAGAAAGAATTTGAAATATTACGTAAACTAAGTTGATAAAACAGCGGAAAAGGGTTGAGAGGATTGGCTCCAATTTAGAAAGTTCTACTATAGGTAAAATGCTATCAAATAGCATTGCATGTTAGAGAGCAATCTTTCATGAAAGGAAGTGTCAATTAGTGAAGCAAACTTGATTGTTGTCTTATTTTAAGAAATTGCCACAGGCAGCCCAACTTTCAGCAGCCCTGACTAGTCAGCATACATCCACGACAATGCAAAACCCTTTAGAAACATAAAAGATAACTTGCTGAAGGCTCAGATGATGGTTAACACTTTTCAGCAATGAAGTGCTTTTAAATTAAGGCATGTAGCTGATCTTATCATAGTCAAAATTATTATCATACAAGCTCAGCAAAATTCTGAGTAGGTGTGGCTTCCAGCTGTGGTGAAGGCAGAGGCTCCTTTTTCTGAACCAGAGAATTGACATATGTGACTTCAGGAACCCTTTAGAATTTTACAAGTAATTTCTTTGAAGACAAAGTTTTACTCTCATACTAATTAGTATGCTCATTATAAACCTTTTTTTAGGCTAAAGATTTCTAACAGATTTTATATTGCTAATTTATTTGCATTAAATACTCCATGTGTTTGTGGCAATAAACTATTTTTAAATGTTCTTACTTTCAGTCCATTTTCTAATCCGGACCAATCTCCCTTGCCCTATTAGTGTGAATTACAGATTCTTCACTGTCATGGTTAAAAGAGAGTGAGTTAATTTAAATCCCTGGATGACTAAAGCTAGAAGGATATTTTTAGTGTTTCTAATGACTGGATCTTGTGGTTTGCTGGAAAGATAGTATTAGAAGCTCCTATTAAATTAGGAAGGGGTGATGAAGAGGTATATGTTTCAAGTGTTGGAGGGGAATGGGGGAGAGAGATGGGAAATAGGGACAACTGTTTTCCAATTACATAACAACAGATACCGTAACTGTCCTCATGGAAGGTCAGACATGCAGCAGCTGAAACTGTCACATAATAGATGATTTGATGATAGTAACTAAGAAAACACAAAAGGCAGCTAATCTCCCCCCTACTGATAGAGCTGTCTGAGGTAGATCAATTTAGTCATGGTTGTTGTTAGGAAATTGCTCTTGTTTGATGTTCCACAAGCAGATCATGTAGTTTCCTAGGAAACATCCTTTTTCACTTAAATCTAATTCTCTCATGTTGTGGGATCTGATGAGTCACTCAGCCTGACTTTTCCCTCACTTCCCTCTACCCATTAAAAAGAACCCACCAGCTGGAAATCTACTAAATGAAATGAATTTATTAGCTCTTTTCCACTTGTTCTTCACTTAACTCTTGTGTTTCTTCCTTATAAGTCTAACTGTTTTCCCAATGAAAACAGTTGAGAAGGGCCTAGAATGATTAAGGAACGAGACAGGTGATGTGAGCAAGTATTGGGCATGGACTTTTCTCAATTTCTTAAATATTAAACTGTATCACAGCTTCTAGTTTTAAATGAAAAATGTTATATGCATAAGATGTTTTCTCTTCTAACCTGCAGTGGAATTTGAAGTCAGTTTCATTTAATTTCAGGTCGCCAGTCTTGAGAAAGAGAAAGAAACACAACTAAGAGAATTTATGAATTTATGCAGATGTTTTCGTTCTTATCTGAGTCAATTACAAGAAGCATTGCAACAAAACTCAAGAACCTTAATATAGGCAAAATATAATTTTAATTTTAATTTGTGACACACAGAGATATGACATATATTTAGAAGTTAAAGCAGTATGTCTCCCTCTTCTATATATACTGAATCCACATTTAATTGAGTTTGCACACTCTAAGCATAAATGTATGTTTGGTAAGTAAGGACCTGGTGCAGACATGAGATTTAGTATGAATAAAGGATTCACAGAGCAAAACCTTAGACTCTTTGTTCCCATGGCAGCAGAGAACACGATCTCTAGAAGGGCCCCAACTGCTGACTATGGGTACTACCTTCCTGGCCCAAGCCCTCAGTTTGTCATTTTTCCCCTCCCCTTTTGTATACTCACTGAGCTCTAGGACCCATGCTAGTCACTTTCTTTAAGTTATTCATTTAAGATGTGGCATGGTATACTACTTCTGTTTTCTGGATGAGAATATAAAGATCTAGAGTTGGTGAATGCTGTGCTCAAATTCACACAGCTTAGGAAAGTTTTCGGACATGTTCTCATGTCTGAAGTCCATGATCTTTAACATTACTTTGTATTATTTCTCTTATGGAGAAATTTATTAGTTTTCCCTAAGATTAAAAATTGTAGAGGCTATGGAAATGCCAGCAGCAGGTGAGCCATCAAACCATCAAAATTCACAAAAGTAGCTGTAAGTACATCCCAAGTCTCAATGGTTCTCACCTCTGTGGCTCAAGCAAAAGCATGCTCAATTTGGTGAAAACACAAATGAACAAGTAAAAAAAAGCAAAGATAAATTCTGAGACACAGAGAACAAATTGGTGACTACCAAAGGGATGTGGGTGAAATGGGAAAGGGATGAATTTTTGGGTGATACATGGGGACAACTTTCAGTGGTGGTTATAGTGATCATGATATTGTGTATATGCATGTCAAGTTGTAAATGCTGTACTCCTGAAATTTATATAATGTTATAAATCATTGTCACCTCATTAGAAAATGTATACAAAAATAGGGTCAAAACAGTATTGCAGTAAGATTACCTGGGGTAGGGAGGTTTTTCTAACATAGCATCATGTAAACCCGGGAAGGATTTTGCTTCTAGAATATGAAAAGTAGACTTGATATATTCTCAACCACCTGCTGTATGAAGGCTTCCTAATGTTGTCCTTTGCACTGACAAGGAAGGAAGAAGTATGGTAGAATGGAGTATGAAGCTATCCTAGTTACATTTCACTGAGTAAATAGGAACAAAGCTATCTATAATTAGAACCATAGTAACCTGTTAACTTTTATCTGCTATCCACTTCAGACTTCTTAGTAAACATTGATCTGATGAATGACCTCCATTTATAAAGTCTTGAAAACCAGCAGTCTAGCTCTAAGACAATGTATAAGTTAGCTTTTACTGCATAGTGAACCACCACAAAATTTCAGTGACATAGAAAAATAAATAAAACTGTGGAGTTCAACAGATCTTGGCTTGAAGAGTCTAGGATAGACTCACTTATTTGAAACTATCTGGAGATCTAGGCTGCGGCACTTGTTTAGGAAGACATTGCTCATGGGTTGACCATCTTTCTCATGGGTCTGATGGATGAACCCAGGCTAAGTATTTTCATTGTGATGGCAAAAGCTCCAGATCACAAGTGGAAACACAGAGCCTCTTGAGAGAAGAGTGAGAACTGACACACCACCATTTCCACTGAGTTCTGTTGGCCCAAGTAAGTCATGCAGTAGAAATCATGAGATATAAGACCTATTCCCTTCAGTAAGAGAGTCATGGCAAAGGTAAATGGCAGAATATAGGATACAGTAAGGATGAAAAATTGATGTTGAGCATGCAATCTACCTGAGACACTGTTCAACATTTAAAATTATGACACTAATAATGTGAAATAGGCAATTTATCTATAGGCTAAGTCTTAATTTCCTTTTTTGTTAAATGCATTATTCCTACCTGGTGAGAATTAAGTGAAGAAAAGCACAGTTGACAATTCCCAATATGAAATTGGAAGAGTAACTGGTCCAGGGTTCCACAAAGCTCCATCCTTCATCATATTCTCTCCCTCAACCCCTTCACTCACCACTCATTTCCCTTCTGTGTTCCCATTTCAAAAATGTCCACTTCTGATATTCAAAGGAATATTTTACTGAGATTGAGAGACTCATTTATAAAATTCTGTAGTGTCTGTTTCACCTCATTTTAGTACCTTTTCTGTTACCACGTGACAAGACCATACAAGCAGTTAATTTCCCAGAGGCACATATGTTGTTTCATTGGAGAACCCACGTTCTTATTGGTTCTACTTTCATATCCAGTTCCCAGGAAATATTTCATCCATAGAACAATAAAGAACAGCAAATGACATTATTAAATTCTGCTAAGTATCAAAATGTTCCCAACACTCTGGAGAGTTCTGCATATAAATGTTAATTTAACCTACCTTTTAAATTGTAGTACTTCATTAGAAGACAGAATCAGATTTTGGTCAGCAAATGTTGCATAATAACCACTTACAAAGGACTGTTGACTGTTCCCATTTCCTTTGAATATCTGGATTTGCAACAGTGGGGAGAAGCCTTTCTTGCCTATAAGATCATCTTTACCTTCAGGATCAGAACTTCCCTTGCTTTTTTTTTTTTTCCCTGACAGTCATTGGATAAATCTCTGTGTCTTAAACTCCAGTAAAAGTGTTGCAAACCCATCTGGAATACATCAATGACAGTTTCTGTCCCTGGCGATGTACAAAAGATTAAATCAGAAAGAATAGGAAGTTTGGTGCATCTCTTGGGAAACTAGCTAGAATATCTTGTGACCTGGTTGCATTTGGAATTGTTCTTCTAAAGTTCAGGTGTGTGAATAGGCTCAGATGTTCTTTCCAGTGTGAGAATAACTTGGATATTGGAACAAGGTCAGTTGCAGACAGCAGACTGTGTGTCTCACAAAACCACTCAGGACTTTAGAGAAGTGGAGCAGGCAGCACCCTCTATAAGATGGGTAGCATGTTGTCATGGGAAAGAGTAGGGGTAATCTCAAGATTCGAAGATACGTAGTGAAAGGTTGGACTTAGACAAGGAAAGAAGACTAGAATCTGGCTCAAAAACCAGACCAAAATACATTCAATGGTCTTAGAAGATAAGGTTAAAACTGTTGAACATGGCATCACACTGATGTTCTCTGATTTTTTTCTTTTTAAGATTTATTTATTCATGCACACAAGAACCAAGGTACAGGCCAGATGTGCAGGAGGGTGTGATGATTCACCAGAGACAGAGCGGGGAGCAGAACAGGCAGATCTACTGAAATACACTGCTGAGGGGAGCAGCAGGCTAGATAGGAACGGTCTGCTTCACCATGTGGGATTCTCTCCTGCCGGCTGTCTGGGATTGCTGCGCTCAACTGCCTGTGCCACCAGGGGAGGCCCTGATGTTCTCTGTTTTGATGCTGAGTTGAATAGCTCTGACCCCAAGTCCTGTAAGGACTCATTTGAGAGAAATAGGCTGCACATGCATGACAGCTCCATTCAGCCCTACCTCTGGTAAAAAATAGCATTACTGCTTTAACTCCTAGCACTGAGACCAAACTGAAAAGTGATTGGTGGGTTTATTTCCAACTTGAGAACTGCATGTATCTTATAGGGCCTCTGAATGAAATAGAAAGCTGAGATTTTAAAGAGAATTACGTCATATTAGAGAGGCCAAAACACCCCGGATCTAACATAATTGGAAAACTAATACCACTAATACCACTCATAGGTCCACGGTTCAAGGAGAGGGAAGAAGACTGGTACAAGTTAAACTTAAAAACAGAGGCCATCTGGCATATCATTTTAAAGGTGCAGGTGTCCTACTAAAATTGAGATGCAGAGATGTGGAGAGAGCTAGGAGAGAGGTACCTTGACCTGTTTGAGTCCCAAATTGCTGCTGGTGTCTCAAACCTTTCATTTGGTGAACATAATCAGAGTCCAGGAGGTAAGAGAACCCTGGTACTGTAAGGGGCCACACAGTCAGTTCTGTCTACTGTTCTGCAAATAACTTGCCCTCATTACCTGCAACCATCTTCTACTTATCAAAGCAGAGATCTTAGAGATAAACTTTCACAAATACATTTACATTGTTTTAATGATTTCTTAGCGTAGGACCTTATAGATGTATGGTTTGCATTGTTAAAAACAAGACAAAAACTACCACTAAGCAAGTTTGTGTGTAATAACATTTAATATAATCTCCCTTTCACTAGAAAGAAGCTTAGAAAGCCTGAGCTAACATGTCCAAATCTCTCCTGATGATTATTTGAGTTCTCTATCTCTTTTTCCTACACCACACATTGCAGATATGAAAGCCAGGATTTCCAGGGGCAGCACTGCCCATATCAAGAATCACTGTACAAGGATGGACATTTGAGATACCCCTTTTGTTTTAAGAGGTATTTGTTCTCCATTTAAAACACTATGTAACTAATTACTGAGCATCTCCAAGTATCTGGCACAGATACAGGCAAATTATAAACATAATCTGCTTTGATTGTTCCTTTACATGGGCTGTATTTGCACAGTACATTCTTTACTTCTGCTATTCCTGCCACCAAAATTATTTTAATGTCATAAAACTAACAAAAAGCATAGCATATGATTTCTAATTTTCATAGCTCAGTCTTCATAGATTAGTATATTTCTCCTTTGATTTAAGACAGAAAAATCTGAGTATAACAGAAAGCAAAAATGGCTAAGTGGGGGGAAAAGGTAAATCAGACATAATGTGGCATGGGCTAGACTAAGCTGAATTAGCTTCACGAATATAAGTAACAGTAATAGAGATGGAGCTTGTTAACTATGCCTAAGTTCTTGGAATCTTCCCCTTCTCCGTTATTTTTAGGCAACTCTCTAAGAAGACGACATTCCTTTTCTCTTTTGGCCTAAACCCATTTTCCCTGAAAACAGCTCTTTTGTTTTCTACCATTAAAAAAAAAATACTTTTCTCCAATCTTGGTTTGGGAAATCCTGAGCTTTCTCAGCAACCTGGGGAATAGTTGCATTAAATAACAGAATCTTAGAAATTTAGAGACATGAGGCAGTTTAGAAATCATCTAGTTCAGCTTCCTCACATCACCTATTAAGAGCCTACAGTCTGTCAATGCAGAAATATATTTCGGTAATGGAAAATTTTCAGATCTGTACTATCTGATGTGATAGCCACAGGTAACTATTATACACTTGAAATGGGCTTAGTGTGACTGAGAAACTGAATTCTAAATTTTATTTAACTTGAATCTTAATGTAGATGCAAATAGTCAACTATGGGTAGATAGAGGCAACCATATCGGTCAGTGGAAGTCTAGAAAGTTCTTGTGAGGTGCTAGGTGTCACCCAAATTTGCAAAAGGAAGCTTCCTTATTGTTCAAGACCTTGACTCTGGGAGCCAAAAGACCCCTTTAGTAGAGATCTACTGGAATATATCATACAACTATATGCAGAAGGCATAGTTAAGGTTACAGGAGTGTCAATTGCCTTGATAATGACAAAGTAAAATGGGAGCAGTCAACCTCTGGGAGGGGGAGAGGACATGGTATACTAACATCTTATACTAGGGCATTCCAGATACAAGGCTGCAACTGATGACAGGAAAAAGAAATTTGGGCATATTTTGAAATATTACAAATAACAGATAAAAAATAGCTACAATATTTATAGAAACTTGCAAAAATTCAGAGGTAAGAAAAACAAGATGGAATAGGTATACCAACAGTAAATTTATCTTGAGCAGAAAGTCAGTAGAAAACCTCCTAGACTTGAAGAATTAGAGAACAACGTATGCATACACTATCATAAAAGCAGTCTCTGAGAAGAAATGTTTAAAACACAATCCATTTTCACTGTGGCTTGGGACAACGAGCAAGGAGTGGTGAATAGACACACAGAGAGTTAATACTTCTCTGCATTTTATTATTTCCAGCTATGTTTGTACTTTTTATGTATTTAAATAAATAAAAGCAATATCTACAAGCTTCATGGTTTTAAAATTAGGACAGAAAATAAACTTATCAGAAATATGGTTTTTTTAATGGAAGGATGCTCGGAAATAACACTTAAGGCACAATTAAGTTGCTCACTGCTTCTCCCCATGCATTTAGCCAGACATATGAAAATATTTACCCACAAAATCATTTGTATTTGTCTAATATATAAAGCCAGTGATTTTGCTGGCAATCTCAGTCTCTGGCTGCATTAACTTTGAGCTAAATAATTATTCCATGCACTCAAAATAAGAAAAATCAGGCTGGATAGTACACAAATTCAAGCACAGCTCAGAACACTCAAGTTAGAAAACAACAAACATAAATGTACACGTGGTCTTGCCTCATGGGATGTCTCAGGAAAGAGTGCCCCTGCATATTGTCCATCCTGGCTTTTTGCACATGCTGAAATTGAATGGGTTGTGGCCAACAAGGAGCACACTTCTCAAGTTAGGCAGAGATGCCAGGCTATGCCAATTAAAAAGTCCCTCTTGAGCTGAGTGTTGAGAATCATGGACATCTGGTTGTAGATAAGTGTTGAGGCTGGGCATTTAATCTGCTGCAGAGTTTTTGTAGAGGCACCGGAGGGCCAGTGGAGAGATTGGCATGTCTACAGATTCTAGCAAGTCATGGCCAGCTCAGTACATGGTTCATGGACTGAGAAGATGGCTGACAAAACCAGAGTCAAGACAGGGACTCAGCAAATTAGTGGGCTTGTAGAAAGTTTTCCCAGCATAACCAAACTGGTAAATCCATCCCTCCCTTCAGGAGCTCACTTTCCAAGTTTACACTGCATTTGAGAAAGGGTAAATTGATACAAATGTAGAGATCTACACATTAATGCTCCTGAAAACTCATTGTACCTTTGTGGCCTCAAATAGGATTCTCTCCTTCTAGAACCTATCAGGGCGAAGGAAACATACCCCTATTAGAAGTGAATTCTGAAGACATTCCACTCTACAGTTTCTATGTCCCTGGTGGCCTAGAAACAAAAATGTCCATTTGTAGCATTTCACCCTCCCTGTTAAGTTGACTGGCTTCCAGTCACACCAACCCAGTGTGTAGCACATTCACCCAATTAACATTTTTTTGGTGTCTCCAAAATCAAGATTCTTTGTCAAGAATTCCCGAGGGCTAAGCTAGCCCTCCACTTCTAAGGGACAGTAGAAGATCCAGATGGATTTATCCCCTTGAGTGTCTGTAGAACCTTCCTGTCAAGTATATATCTTCCTTTCAAAAATCCCTATGCTTCATTTGACCCATTGTTCTTTCATGAAGCCAATATTACTGCAGGTATATTACGTACTTCAAAAACTGACTACATGGAGTGTCATGCTTGTTGTCTTAGTCTTTTCAAGTTGCTATAACAAAGGACCATAGGCTGGGTAGCTTAATCAACAGATTCTTTTCCTTTTCTCCATTCTGGGGGCTGGGAATTCCAAAGTCAAGGTATCAATGGACTGAGTTCTGGTGAAGAAAAGAAGAAAGAGAAGAGAGACAGGGTCACACCCTCATGACCTATTAAGTCTTAAATTGGGGTTAAAGTTATGAGTTCTTGTGGGGTCTCCCAAAGTTCCTTATCCAGATCACATTGGAGATTAGAGCTTCAAAATACGAATATGGGATGGAACACAAGTTTTAAGTGCATAACATTCCACCTCGGCCTTCAAAATTTGTAATTTTCATGTGAAAAATACATTCATTTCATTTCATTACAAAATTCCTAAAAGTTCTCTCCCTCTCTACTTTTACTATAAGCCAGAGGGGAGACCCAAGACCCAAGCTGCACCTTTAATATTTTGCTTGGAAATTTCCTCTACTAAATACCCAATTTCATGGTTCATAAGTTCTGTCTTCTGCAAAACACTAAAAGGCATGTCAGCAAAGTCCTTTGCCATTTGGTAACAAGGAAATCCTCTTTTCACATTTCCTGTGGCAGCTTCCTCATTTTCATCTGATGTCTACCAGAATTGCCTTTAGGGTCCATAATTTTAGCAAGCACCTCAAAATATTTCCATACTTACCCATTATTCAGTTCTAAGCCACTTAAATGGTTTTGGGTATTTGTTATAGCAGTACCCACTTCCAGGAACCAAAATCTGTCTTAGTCTGCTCAGGCTGCCATAACAAAATACCATATACTGGATAGTCTACAGTACAGAAATTTATTTTCTCACATTTCAGGAGGGTGGAAAGTCTGAGACCAACGTGCAGGTTGATTTTATTTTAAGGCATTTCTTTCTGGCTTGCAGATAATTTTTTTTAATAGCCTTGCCTCTCTCTTCCTCATCTTACAAGCCCACTAATCACATTTGGAGGACCCCATACACCTGACATAATCTTACCCAATTATCTTCCCAAGTCACATTTTCCACATAGCATCACATTGGAGTCTAGAGCTTCAATATGTGAAGTATGGGGCTGGTGACACATTCACTATGTATCACTACCCAGCACATATTTGACTATGTCCCAAGTTCACAGACCTGGTTGCCCAAGAGGGGATACAGAGCACATGATTTTGCTGTATGATGCAACTTTCCAATTTAGCTAATTTATCCATCTTGATTCACTTTTCTCTAGTTCCTTTTAGTATGAGTGTTTGAAATCATATCACATCATCCACAGGAGATGCCACATGAATTAATGGTCCACAATATAATTTATGGTTGTAATCATTCCTGTACTTTCCCCAGAGTATCTCTCACATCAAACCCAGCATTTTATATTTACTCTTCTGCTTCAGTTACAGAGACTACACTGTTTTTTTTTCCTCTTATCAGTTTGTCAGTAAAGATATTTCCTTGATTCATTAAGAAATAGTATAGACCAGCACTCAAACATGCCTGACAAGTGTGTGGGCTGCCATAGAATTCGTCTGATCATGCAGTAATTGCAGAGACAGTAGTCAGGGGATTCATATTATCTCAAAATCTAAGGTTTTGCATTAACTCTTGATCTGTTTATTACAGTTTCCAGCGCTCTTTTGTTTGCTTACCTTTTGGCATTCTGACTTTAGTGATCTGACCGTTTGGAGTACAAAGCAATCTGGCAGTTTAATTTCTTTCCTGCCACCTGAGGTGTCATCTGAATTGCAACTGGGTGAAATGCAACACTAAATTGTTTCTGTAATCATTGATGGGTTGCAGACCTGGGATGGACATGGAAGACTTCCAGCTGGCTAGGACTTCGACAGAGTGATTCAAAGGTTAAGTTGTGCACCCATGACACAATAGCTCTTCCGGCTTTCTTCTGGTAAAAGAGAAATACCAAAGGGGGTAGTTTCTTACAAGTGAAGCTAGGAAGCATGTGGCTGAGGAAGGGGGAGAAAGAAAATGAGGGCACAGAGAGAAAAAGGACAGTAAATGTGTTTTGTATATCAACATGTTTCTCCTCAATAATAAGGGATATGGACACATTTTTATTTTCCTATTGAATCTGCCTCTGATAAAAATGATTTTAAGTTCGTTATTGTTTACTTAGTTTGGGTGCTTCAACTTTCTGCTAACATCAGTGAAGTTGTGAAAAGATGTAGATAAATTTGAAAGAGCACAGATCAGGAGGTTTCGATGTGGAGATTTTTAAACTTGGGACAACGCTGGATTCAAGAAATCTTTGTTCAATTATAAACTCTTTAATTAATGATGCCATCTAAATTATTTAAGCTTCCAAGACTGTAGTGTCCACATTTATCAATTGAGAGTTGACTAAATGACACCTAAGACTTCTAGAAGTTCTAATAGAAGTATTCTGTCTATGCTATGCTATTCTGTTCTGTACTTCAGTATTCATAAAGCCATTCATAAATTGGAAAAATCATATAATTTATCATTCAAACCAGAATACTTTTGATACAATTCAAAGTCAGTATGAAATATTGCTTTGTGAAAGAATTGACCTTTTAAAATGTTTGAAGCTCACAGAGGGAGATGAGATGTAATTCAACTAAATTTTCTTATAGAATTTGGAAATAAAGATCCCACTGTTAATAGAGAAGACTTTACTTACATGAATGTTAGCACATCTGAAATTCCAGTCTTATCAGTTTTGAGAGCCATACCTGGAGCTGCCATTCAAAGGGGTCCTTTGCTAAGAACCCATTCCTCTCCCCCACTGTTTCAGGGAGCCAGGATCCCTCCTCAGGAACTCCACAGCACCAGTGCAAACCTCTATCACAGTGACCAGTGCATTATTTTATAATTTGATCTCCTGGCCTCTCTCTTCCCGAACAATGAGGACAGAATATGGCTCTTTCTTCTCTGTGGCCCCTAGGTCCTCAGATGACATTTTAGGACAGGGACATTGACATTAAGGCCAAAGGAGATAAGTGAGGATCCTTACTGGAGAAGTACCCACGCTTGGGTTTATGTCAGAGCAGGCTTGGCACCTGCAGAGCCCGAGTTGGGTTCCTCCTTAACTGCTATGGCTGGGTGCCTTGTTGGCCTCACTTTACACCAGAGCCTGATAGGTAGAGGTCTTGGCACCTAATGCTCCTCACGAAAAGGCAGTATTGGACTGTGGAGTCAGGTTTTGTTTCATAATGTAGATTTTATTATTATTTAGATATGGTATGCCCAATGACTCAGAAGATGACTGCTATCAGAAAGCTCACTGCTCACAGTTCCCAAGAGAAGGTGTCACTCTGGGAAGAAGCAAGGGAGGTCCGAGAGCTAAAGGAAGTAGGGGACCATGTATATGTGCACAGAGGTTGTATTGTGATTTTGAAAGGAGTGGGCAGCACCAGGTAAAGAGACTTAAGATGGGCACATTTAAGTAAGTACAGCAGGCTCTGGGGTGTTGCACCTATCTTTGGTGGCCAGGTACCTGTCCTGGGATAATGAAGGAAGGGGGATCCTGACTCTGAGTGTGAGAGCCCAAAACAAAGGAAGTGCTTGGATTATGGGCTCTACATACATTGGTTGGTTTGTATATAGAAGGTGACTTGTAGGCCAATACTTTTCCTGTGTCTAAGAATTGGATCACCTTGAGAGGGGTGACCCTTCCACGGTCAACAAAATCCTAAGATGTCATATTTAATATAAAAAGACATGTTTAATATAATCTTTCTCGAATTTGATTATTTTTTGTAATATGTAAACCTTGTGGCCTTAGGCAAATAAATCTTGTCTCAAAAAACAGGAGTATTAATAATGTAACAACTTTACTGGGTTATTATGAGGATGAAAGCAAAGAGCCTGGTCCATAGTAGGTGCTCAATAAATGACAGACTGTAATCAATATGTACAGTAGAATATTGATTGTTTATATACATTTATGCACATATGATTAGAAAAGTCGTGGGCAGTATACCCTTTAGTCTGTGTGGACAGAGGGTTTCACTGCTGCATTAGAAATGACCTACACTTATTTGATAATATTCTGAATAATTCTGCAAAATAGACTAAGTGCTTCTGGAAGCTCGCGTCTCTCTTGAAGCTCTTGAAACTTCTTGCTTTGAACAAGGCTAAAAACAATCTAAGTGCCTTCCTTCCCTGGGGATGATGGTATTAGAGACTTCACCGAGTAAAATAGGAGATACAGGGCACCATGTATATGTATTCCCAAAAAGATTCTGGAACTTTCCAAAGCTTTTGATCACTTGGTTTTGGCTGCCATGCAAAGTTCAGAGGAAATTCTCTCTTAGCTGGTATAGTGACAGCAGACTTTTCTTTTCACATGAAGCAGGAGTTTTTAGTGCATGTTGAAAGGAAGTCCTAAATATGGGATATGGGAGTCACTGTGGACAAAAGATCAGCTTTGTCATCAAGTATTAGCTTTCATTTGCCAATGTTTAGGGAATGGGGAGCCATTAGCATCCTGGCCTTTCTCTCTCCTACCACTGGTGACATCAGTGATTTGGAAAAAAAAGTCACACAGGATGTGTAGTGCTGTGCTGTGCAAGCTGCACAGAAGAGTTACTGTGTTTGCAGCAGAGACAAACATAGCAGTTTTCTCAAGGGACTCCTGCTATTCTCATGCTGTCATTCACTGCAAAGTAGGATCCTGATCAGGACGCCTGTGACGGGGAGCAGTTTCCCCTAGGCCACCTTCAGGGCTTGGAGTGGGTCTTTGCCAAGCAATGTCAGTAGGCTGACACAGCTTACACTGAGCCTAAATATACAGAAGAAGACGAGTGTGGGCAGCATCAACACCCTCTTAACTGCTCTCATTTTAACAGTTCAAACCTTTCTTTGGAATCCTCCATGTCATTCTTTCCCGAACTGACATGAACTTTGGACAATTGCTGTGAGTCCATATACCATTGTAGTCTGGAAACCCAAAAGGAACAGTATTAAATGTTAAAGTGGTTTCTTTATTCTTATTTTTTTGTTTATTTCTTTAAGAAAAAGCTAAGGTAACATTTTTGCATCTTGGAATTTGTTAACAGGGTATATGTCATAGCGCTGACCTTTGCAAGTTTACTTCCCTTATGAGATAATTTATAACCATTGGAAGATACTTAGTGTCTTAACATTTTCTTTCAGTCTCTTACTCTGTCACTGCTTTTTATTGCATTAAGCAGACATAGCACATAGCTGAACTTTCAGGATTAATGCAGTTACATATTTTACAAATAGCTGAGAGGTAAATTGTGATAGGGTCTTGTGCTCTGCCCACTGGAAGCAGATTAGTCTAGTGTTATTCAATTAAAGCTCTTAGTTCAAGTAAAAAAGGAAGAAGAGGAGGAGGAGGGGGGATGGAGCTGGAAGGGTTTATGCTGCGTTAAATAAGTCAGAAGAAGAAAGACAAATGCCTGATGATTTCACTTATGGGGAATAAAAACAAAATAAAGGAGCAGATGAAACTAAACCAAAACACACCCTAGAAATAAGACAGCAGAATTGAGGCTACCAGAAGGGGAGGGTGAAGGGTGAAGAGCAAAGAAGAGGGGGGCCAGTGGACTATGACAGAGGATTATGGGTGCTTTGGTGGTGGGCATGGAATGGTAAGATACCTCTAAATATGTGTGAATCTGTACCCCTAGATCAGATAGGGTTATAACTCCATCTGATCTCCATAAAAAAAAGTAATAAAATTTTAAGAATTACTTTGCTGCTTTTGTTTGAGCATTTACAGAATGCTAGGCATCTTGTTCTGCTCTTTACTTATTTTCTTTTATAATTTTTTTAAGATTTATTTATGCATACAAGAACTGGGGTACTGGCCAGAGGTGTGGGGAGGTGAGAGGATTCACCAGAGACAGTGGGGAATAGAACAGGGAGACTGACTGAAATACACTGCTGAGGGGAGCAGCGGGCGAGTCAGGAGAGGTCTGCCACACCATGTGGGTAGCTCCGACTGGCCAGGGATCGAACTCATGCTGCAGAGGCTGTGGATAGCTGGATAGCTTCATAGTGCTGTGCTCAACCCCTTGTACCACCAGGGAGGCTCCTCTTTACTTATTTTCTTAAGTAATCTTTATAACAACTCTCTAATATAAGCATCATTGCAATCTCTGTTATAGATGACATTGAGCACAGAGATGTTAATTGTCCATGGTCACAGCTAGCAAGTCAGTAAGAAATAAAACCTACTTTGGATGACACTGTTCAATTATTTTCCTTTCTCAAATTATACAATAGTTATTAAAATGAAATGGCACCAGTGGGCATAAAATGAAAAACCTTTCCCCATTCTTGAATCCTTATCTATAGAGGAATACTTATTTTTAAAATTTATTTTAATTTACTTATGCATACAAGAACTGTGGTTTAGGCCAGAGCTAGAGGAGGTGAGAGGATTCACCAGAGACATGGGGGTGGGGGGGTGGGGGCACAGAACAGGCAGATCTACTGAAATACACTGCTGAGGGGAGCAGCAGGCGAGACAGGAGAGGTCTGCTGCACCACGGGGGTCAGCTCCTTCACCTGGGATTGAAGTTATGCTGCAGTGGGTGGTTATAGCTTGGTAGTGCTGAGACTTAACCCTTGCACCACTAGGGAGGACCTATAGAGGAATACACTTATGACTTTTTTTCTGGATGCATAACCTCTGTATTTCTAAAAAAATGATTGTATTGGCCTTTTTAATTTATCAACATCAGACCATAAAGTGTTACCTTTCTGGTATATAAGAATTTATTTTACCTGTGCATTCCCCATTCGGATTCCTCTCTCCTATTCTTTTAATCACATTGACATTATTTCTGTATCAATGACATCTCCCTTCAAATGGAGTCATTCTGTTTTCTTACATAATTCAATTTTTTCCTCAAAATAAATATTTTTCTATTTATTTCATTCAATAAGTTAGCTATTCAGTTCTCCCAAATATCTTCTTGAATGTCCCTACATATTAATCAAACATGGATACTCTGCAGATGACATCTGAGTTAGGTCACACCCCCTGAGAGCACTTGCTTGCTTTTTGTTCCAGGGACATTAGTTTCCTTCACCACAATCCTGTCTTGCATATGCTGCTTCCTGTTTCCAGCTCTTTCTATGCTTGCTCACTCATTTTTGATTTAAAAAGTATTTAAATACCGGATGGTCTCACTCATAGCAGGAATCTAGAAAACTTAAATAAGGGACCAGGAAAATGAATAACTATAAGAAAGTGAAAAAATCAAGGAGGGGGAGGGATTGGGGTCAAAATAAGGTGGTTGCAATTGTATGGGGAATATAAAAATAAAATTTATTTAAAATAATAAAAATAAAAAATAAAGTATTTAAAAAAAGAGGGGCGTGATTGTTTTGAGTTTACTTTATTCTTACATGTCAAGTAGCTTGAATTACTAAAGATTCTATAGTGAAAATCAGAACTTCACAAATGATACCTTATTTGCTTTTAATTACCTATGTTGATGAAAAATCCTACACTATTCTGAAGCATAACTTTTCCTCTTTCAAAGTTTTTGGAATCTTCTCTTCATCTCCACTCTTCTGAAATCTCACCAAGATACTTCAACAATTTCCTATATTCTGATTATTATAGTCTCTCTTTCTTGAAATTATTATTTGAAACATCTTTATTTATCCATTAATTTTCTTATCATAGTTCTCTTTTCAATCATTCTCTCTTGTTCTCAATTTTTGTTCATCTTTTCAGTAGTTTCCTTAAACTTCCAACAGCTTTATTGTTGGAAACCTTAAACAATTGATGGTGTTCTTTGGCTGCCTATTTTATTTTTAAGAAGGAGGCAACAAAATTGCTCACTCCAAGCTGTTTGCAGGTATATAATGTCTGACTTTTTTGATTTTGTTGTTAATTCAAAGCTAAAGGAAATGTTTTATCAGGGTATCATCATTTTATTGGCATCATTGTCTGGATATATTTTTTTATGGAACCACTTTGTTCTTTTTTAAATTTATTTTTATATTCCCATACAATGGCACCCACCCATTATTTTGGCCCCAATCCCTCCTTTCCCTGCCCCCCCCCATAGTGTGTCTCTGGTTTATAGTTTGTTGATTTTGATTTTTTCTTTCTTATAGTTATTCTTTGTCCTGGTCCCTTATTTAGGCTTTCTAGATTCCTGCTATGAGTGAGACCATCCAATACTTTTCTTTTTCTTTCTGGCTTATTTCGCTGAGCATGATTTCTTTCAGCTCCATCCATGTTGCTGCAAATTGCATGAGTTTATCTTTTTTGATTGCTGAGTAATATTCCATGGTGTATATGTACCACATCTTCTTGATCCAGTCATCTATTTTTGGGCATTTGGGTCATTTCCAAAGCTTAGCTATTGTAAATAGTGTGTGTGGTAGGTGAGGATTGCCATGTTTACTGTGCAGATTTTCAGGAGTTTCAACTGTGTGTTGATGTATGCCTCACTTCAACCTTCCTTGGGCCTGGAGCCTCTAAATCCTGTCCTTTTTCAGGACAAAAGGTTGAGCTCCTCTTCTTAAGAAGTATCTTCTCCGCAGGCACTTTGCTCACAGTGTCCCTCAGTTCGCTCACTTTAGTACCAATCTAAAATAAAAAAAAAATGTCAAATCTCTTTTCTTCCATTGCGTATCTCCTCTTCCCTTTGGCCTTGTTTGAATAGCTGTTAAATTTCTCTGCTTTTGGTTACTTAGATTTTATTGCAGAAAGAAGAGAAAAATACATGGTTCATCTGCCATCACAAAAAGTAATTCTTACTGTTTCTTCTTGTCTCCTAATATAGTTGCTTTCAGCAACAACATGTTATCCTTACAACGTATGTGTTTTCCTCATACACACAGTGTTTTCCATTCCTTTGATCCTTTATAGTTCAAGAAACACATGTTCAAGAGCACTATTTTATTCATATAAAAATCCATGGTATAAAACATAGGTATAATATTATGTTACTCACACTTCACAGATGGTAAGAACTCCACCCAGGGAGTTTAATTAACATGCTCATGATCACACAGTCAAGTTTTCCAACTTCTCCATTATAGAAGTTTGCTTTTTCTTACCTCCAATATTCAGATCTAATTTGTGGTAAATTCATGAAATGAGTGAATGAATGGCTGAATGAAGGAAGGGAGGAGATGAATTTCAAGGACTTATTTTAAGAAAAGCTTTTTTCTAAATTAAGCTATCTCAAAAATAGTTTCTGGCTAATTTGAGCATTTTAGTATATTCTTGACATACAATTACTACCAGAGCAAATGACTGAAAGTAAACTGAGATCATAGAGTAGTACAGACTGTTCTAATGTCTGCAGAAACATTTAGAGAAGTGAACATCATCTTGGGTGATGAGAGAAATTAAAGAGAAGGAGATGCAGTTCATGGATGAGTGTTCTTACCATCCATGTGCAGTGGGTCTGTTATGGGGTTTGTACAAAATTGACAGGTGCATCTGTAAGACTTTCTTCATCTCTGTGCATAATTTAATGAAACTGATGCATATTTATTAAAGCAGATTCTCATTAAACAACAGCCTAGCCATTAGACTTAAAGTTCCTGCAAAAGACATAATTTGCTTTTGGCTAAGGGCCTTCTCTGACCACAGAGACCCAGTTTTGATTATACTGACTTCATGTTTTAGAAAACTGGAGGGATGCAAGGCAGGTGCTCTTACTTATCCATAGCCTAGTCTGTCTGTGAGCCCTCGGATGGAACTGAGGGAAGCTTATGATGCTTTCCTGGAGGAAGAGACCAAGGATCGTGCTCCCCCCAGATCCTTTGCTGTCAGATGCCCAGATTCTATCAGCTGAGCTCTAGCTGAGGATGTCAGCTGATACCCTTTTCTGTGGAGAGGACATGCTAAATTAGAGAACTATCTGTGGGGAAGATAGCTCTGAAACACCCCTTTTCAATGATCCCTGAATACTACTCCAAACTCACTGATTCTGAGACATTTGAATAATTTTTAAGTACTGAACCAAAGAGCATTCCTCATCTTGCTGAATATTTAGCTAGCCATCAGTCAATTGCCTGGTCTCTTCAAGACCCTGCATAAATACCATCACTTCTATTAAAAGTCCTCTAAAACAAGGAAGCGTTAATTTGTATGATTCTTATTTTCTTAGTATGGTTTATCTATATAAAATTTGGTACTTATTTCATGGTACCTTATCTGTAAGAATGACAAGGATGTTGATGCTAATGATGGTGTTGCCAGGACATGTGCTCAGAGTGTTTTAATGTTCTTGCTTTCTACTTGATTTTACTGGCTCAGCGTCTTTGTCTGTGAAATGGAACTCTACTCTTCTTTACAAGTCATAATAAAGATTAAGAATGAAAATGAGCATAAATTGTGTGACATTAAATTTGTCATTTTTTTTCACGTTTGCATTATTTACAAATTACGGTTGCTTTCTGTCATGGACCCAGGATTAGGGTGATTCTTCTCTATTTTCCTCTTACCTCCACTTTTGTTTATTCATGCACGTCTTGAGTTATGACCAGTGTTGTGACCTGTTTTCATTGTAGGTTATGGATGGTGATCATAGGGTCAAGTTGAGCTCAAAATCTACATCCTCATAAGCTAGCACAAAACTTCCAGAGAATCACAGCTTTATTCCCTGATAATTGTGATCTCATTGCTTTGCTCTGGAGGAAGACTAGGTTGTCACATTCTACCACTAATCTCAAAGACTAGTTCCACTTGCTTATTGCCATAAATACTCTTGTCTTGTATTTTACAAGTGTCATAGTGCATTGATAGGTGCTGTCTATTGCAATCCACACTGTTGCCCTAGAAGTAGCTTATATACCCACTATATAGAGGGGGCAGGGGGATGGAGACTCATAGGCATATGCCATTAGCTAAAGGTCTGCCAGCTGATGCAAGCCTGCATGTCACATCTTCTTGGTCCAGTATGGTGCATAATCTCATTCTTCTCTACGCTGCTCTAGTGGCTTATACTACTGGCACCCACTCTCATCTTCTTATTCTGATTCCACAAAGTCAGACCCAAAGAAACTCATAACACATTTGAAGGATGTGATTCATTTTCCCTGGAGCAGGGGTATTGAAAAAAACAACAACAACTTTTGATCCAGATTACCTTCCAGGGAGTATATCTACCCACCCGCCTCCCAGGGGCATATTTTAGAAAAGTGAGGGAAGGTTACAGCTTGAAAAAGTGCCCTTTGTGATTGTTATACATCACTCTAGGGGCAGATCTCCCTCCACTCAATGCTTTTGGCCTTTTAGAAGAACATGTTTCCCTACTTACTCGAAGGCCAAGTCCTTTGAGAAAAATGTACTGCTGCACTTACTGATTTATATTGATTCTTCCAACAAGTTGTGGAAAAGATTAATTTATCTGCTGGATGGTTGAGAGTTTATGGATTCTTACATTTGACCAAATGGTGCCTTTTAACCATTGAATTCTAGTGAGTAATTTTTTCCTTCTCTGTAGGAAGGTCATTTCTTGTAGTCTAGGGCTGTTTCCCACTTTTTACAACATAAATACATTTTCTTAATGACAAAAGGAAATAGGAGCCAGAAAAGATAGACTGATCTGAAAACATGCAGTAGAAAGTCTTGGTCCACTGGGAGAGAGAGAATTATGAAGAGCTCTGCCCAAGTTTGCACCAGAGGCAGGGAGATTGAAGGGTAAGCATGAGATACTGAAAATAATCAGGACCCGTGTGAATTGCTATGTCTGTGTGTGTTGGTGTCTGGGGACAACACTCTAAGGCAGGGTCTAAAGTGACAGATGTAGTTTGAATCCTGCATCCTTGGGCATAGTTGAGTATGAGACATGGGTGGGTTGGCCTTGAATGTCTAAAAGCCTGGACCAGCGACAAGTCACAGTTAAGACTCTACTTGTAAAGGAAGAGTATTGTATGATCTCCCAGCTGGTGTTCTGGATTCTAACCTTGGCTGTAGGTTCTCTAGCTTCCTGAAAATCACAGTTTTATTCTCTGATGTTATGATCTCAATGCTTTCTTCTGGGGGAATAAGACTGGCTTGTCACTGCCCATCACTAATCTCACGATCCTCTCAGTGAGATTATGTATATGAGGGATCATGGGCCTTCAATCTCAATATGGCAACTTCTCTGTAACCAATAAATATGACTGTTTGTTTGAGAGCAAAATTGGCCTCAGTGGATATTATTGAAGTTGTTTTATGTTTTTGATTTTTCTCATTTTTTTTTTTCAGCATGGCTGCACTTACAGGAAGTATTTTCTATATGGTTTAGTTGTATATAACTTTGGGCCCTTTAAGGAAGAAAAATTAGAAATAATTCAATTTGATTTCTGCTGCATAAATGAGAACTGGAGCTTTGGGAACATGTTAAGCAGTAATAACAGAAATCATGTTTCCTAAAAAGGCATTGCCAGGAACAACAACAATCTTTTTTAATGTAAGCCTGGGGTAACTTAAAAAAAAATGCTATGGGGGATTAGCGTTTTTTTTTTTTTTTTTTTTTAACATATAGTTTGAAGCAAAAACTTACAGTTAAACAGCAAAATCTTGAATTTACTAATTCTCCAAAATATATCTGTTAACTAAGTTATTCCTAAAGATTCATATTATAGTTGAACCTTTGTCTTTGTGCTCAGTCTTCCCTGCTAGGTTTATGCACATTCAATATTTGAGAAATGCATTTCTAGCACAGTCTGCTAGCATTTCCAAGAGAGTCTCATCTGGGCCTAAAAGGAAGAGATAAGTGTGCTTTTATGAATTAATCCTAAAACACCTTGCTTTTGTGACTGGTCCCCGGTCATAATCCTCTCTCCCTTCACTACCGCTTTCCTCACCAATAATAGGACTGATCAGATACACTAACTCATCTCCTTAGAACTACATCACAAGGTGTTAGGACATCTACTGAGTCATTTATAATAAGCCCCCTAAATCGTGAGAAACAGAGCCATATCTGACAACTTTGGTTTAAGACAGAGAAGAAAAATTTGACTACAGATTTTCATCTTCTGTGTGAACATGAAAACTTCATCACTTCCTCATAGTTATCATATCAACATACTCTAGGGGCTTGCAGTACTGTTTTCTGTTTGCCTTCCTCCTAAAGTCCAGGTGCTGATATAGCGTGTTTCTCATATCTTGATTAATTAACTATTTTTTACAATGTGATTTATCTTTCCTGTAGGTGGCTGTCTAACTGATTTCTTTTTTATTGACCTTTTTCCTACCCAGTACCAACTATATTATCTCTTCTCAGGAACTTCTACATTATGCTTTTTCTTTTTAAAGCAGCTTACATTGAATGTATTGTTAGATTTTCATAAAATCCTTATCTGATATTTAGGAATAGGGTGAAGGGAATTACATAGTTATAAATCTGGGGATTCAGGTATTTTTGACTCTTAAGATTTCTTCTAACAGACTATGGTTGTATCAATTGGAATACTTCTCTTCCCTCTTCAGTAGTGTCTATTCCAATATGGTAACATGGTTCCAAAGCTCAGGATTAGATGGATTTGGTAGAAGGCTGGAACCTCTGAGAGGCATAGTGTAAGGTAAGGGAAATAGCTATCACAGTTGTTACTTTCATAAGACTTTGCCATGCAGAAAAATGACAAGTGCTTTCCCACCAGGTGGACTTCAGTACCTTCAAAGACAATGTTTATTAAATTGCACAGTGCACACAAATTACCTGGATATTTTTTTCATATTCTTTTTTTTTTCAATTTTTAACAGGTGATATTGGGATACCATCATCAGATAATTACCACCAGAGTGTACCCACCACCAACTCACCCATATTCCACCAAAGTAGACCATGGTGCCATGGTGTTTCCTTCCTTCTTTGTCCTTAGCCCTCCTCCACTCCCTACATCCTTGTTTCAGTTCTGTAGTCAGCTATCAAAGGTTAGCTTTTCAGCTTGTCTTTATCTATTAATTTACTTTATATTTCATATATTAGTGACACCGTCTGGTATTTATCTTTCTCTTTGACTTATTTCACTTAGTATTATCCTTTCAAGTACCATTCATTTGCTGCAATGGCATGAGCTTATCTTTTTGATTGCTGAGTAATATTCCATTGCTTATATATACATCTTAATCCACTTATCTGTTTTGGGGTGCTTAGTTATTTTCATAATTTAGCTATAGTAAATAACACTGTAATAAACATAAGGGTGCAAGTGTCCCTTCATATTAGTGTTTTTGAAGTTTTTAGATAGATTCCTAACAGTGGAATTCTGATTAAATGCAGATTCTGGTTCAGAGCCTGGTTCTTATATTGATAGTCCAGGGACCACACTTAGAATAGAAGCATTGAAAGCTGCCCTATCCAGTATGGCAACCATTAGTTCCAGATGGCTATTAAGGACTGGAAATTAGACTAGTCTGAATTCAGGTGTTCCCTAAGTATAAAATGCAGAGGATTTCAAAGGCATTTCAAAAAAAGCATGAATATAAAACTTCCCATTAGTGGTTTTATATTCACCATGTTGGTAATAGTTTGGATATATTGGGTTAAATAAAATGTATGTTAAAATTAATTACATATTGTCTCTTTTTAATTTTTTAATGCAGTACTAGAAAATTAAAATACATATGGCTCTTTTTATATTTCTGTTGGATGGCACCTCTCCAGTGCTTTTTCACTTCCATTTCATTGACTGCAGAGAGTGCTGAACATATTCTTTACCAGTAGTTCTCAGACTTCACTGTGTATCACAGATACCTTGTTATGCTTGGTATAGAAATGACTGCCAGACTACCCACAGACTGAGATTAAGTTTTGTGGTCAGGTCCCAGAATTGCTATTCTTTTTTTTTTTTAAGATTTATTTATTTATACAAGATTGATTGGTTGATTGATTGATTGATTTATACAAGCACTAGGTACAGTCAGAAGCGCGGGAGGGTGAGAGAATTCACCAGAGCCAGAGCGGGGAGCAGAGCAGGCAGAAGGACTGAAGTACACTGCTGAGGGGAGCAGCGGGCTGCAGGAGAGGTCTGCGCTCCATGTGGGACCCTCCTCTGGTGGCCGGGGAGCAGCCGGGGATCGAACCAGCGCCGCAGAGGCTGCGGGCAGCTTCGCAACCCAGCGCTCAACCGCTGCGCCACCGGGGAGGCCCAGAATTGCTATTCTTAACAAGTCCCCAGGTGATATTGACACTACTGATGTATGAACTACACATGGGATAAAAAGACCCTAAATGTATTTCCCTTCTTCCTTGTCTAGTACACTTAGCAAATTCTACCTCTCCATGTTGCGATATAGTCTGTGAATCTATCTTCTACCTGTCCTCTTACTCAAATTAACATTTCTTCACCCTGTGGCATTGCAAAGTCCTTGGGGGAAAGGTTGTGCCTGTTCTTGGTATCTCCATAGTATCCAGTTCATTAATTGTTTCGCTAAGTTGAAATGAATTGTATTTATTGGATTAATCACCTTTCTTCCTGTTTATACCCTTATTAGAAACTCTGTCAAGAACAAAATATTAAATCAGGAATGAAATAAAACAGGATCGATTTATTGCTTAACCTAGTGATTCATTAAATGTTGAGTAAACTGTGTTGAGTTTTATTTCTGTTCCTCTCCATCAGTTTAGCTCAGCTCAATGTATATTTTTGAGCACTGGAAGTTCTGACGCTTAGGGCAATAAGTTAACCCAGTTTTAGGTGGTAAGTGTATAACTAATTGGAATGCCAGGAAAACACTAGTACATATACTGAAGTAATCAAAGCTAGGTCATCACAGGAGCCCAGAGGAAGGGTACTATCTAGCCTCTAAAATGTGCTAATTAAAACCTTGCTTCTCAAAGTGTCCTCCTTAGGCTAGTAGCATCAGCATCACCAGAGAGCTTGTTGCAAATGCAGAATCTCAGAATAACAGAATCTCAGAATAACTTATTAATTAGAATCTACACTTTAACAGGAATCACAATTAATTTGTAAATATATTAAAGTTTTAGAAATACTAGACTGAAAGATAAATGTAGACTCAGGTGTCATAGAAGCCTGAGGTTAGCTCTTGGCTTCTTCCCTGCCTCTGAAAAGGAAGTCTGGATGTCTATCTAAGATGAGTCAGATGGCAGGATGGAGGCAGATGCCCCACACAGATGGAAGTATACTTCATTGGGATAAGCAGTCCACTGCAGAGCTCCGCCAACTTGCAACAGCCTTGTTCACAACAGGAGCAAATCCCTGAAAGATTTGTGGCTAGGGGAATTCAAAGAGACTTTGAACATGACAGCAAGGCTGTGGCTATCAACCAGCAGGATGCTGCTGCTCCTTGACAGCGTGAAAGGGAGCTCAGTCCTCCCAGCCTACCTGTCTGAGAGCCACCTGCCACATATGAGTAGGAAGCAGATTTACTGGCAGGTATTAGGCAAAATTTCATCACCTCTTTCCAAAATCATGGGGATGAGCTAAGTGGAGTGTGGGACTGAGGTTGCAGGAATGATGCTGTCAGTTGAAACATCTCCCCTATTTTGTCTTTATTACACAAAGAATAGGGCACAAGGCGACTTTAGGAGGTTGTAACCCTTGTTATGTTGATATGTAGAAGCAAGATGGAAATTAATGGATAAAAGTTAACGTAGTTGAGTTAATACAATATTTGAGTGCTGGTGGTTTCAAGGAGTCCATTAGGTAAACCGCACACTTTCTAAGTTACTGGTTATAATGACCCTAGATCAACAAGTGGAGAGGGCATGTGCCAGTCCAAATAGACATTGTTTATAAAAAATAAATCCATTCAGGAAAGTCCTTTCAACAAACCTGTTGGGAATCTTAGACAGCCCTGTGCAAAAAACAAACAAACAAAACAAAACAAAACAAAAAACACTAAATCATTATTTAGTTCCATATCCAATAATTAATTCATACTAGAATAAAGACTTGTATATAAGACCTAAAACCATAAAATACATAGAAGAAAATATAAGTGATACATTCCTAGACATCAACCTTAGAGATGTATTTGGGGATTCAACTCCAATGGCAAGAAAAACAAAAGCAAAAATAAACAAAGGACTGAATCAAACTAAGAAAAAAATCAGAAATTTTGTACAGTAAAGGAAACCATCACAAAGGCAAAAAAGGGGACGTAGGGACCAGGAGAAGATATTTGCATAGCGTATGTCCAACTAGGGGTTAATTAGAATAGATACATGAAGAACTCATACAACTCATCAACAATACAACTCAAGGGAAAAAGTAGGTGAATGAACTAAATAGACACATCTCCAAAGAAGTCATACAACTGGTCTACAGGCAAATGAAAAAATGTTCAGTATCACTTATGATAAGAGAAATGCTAATCAAAAACAAATTGAATGGACTATATCAAGATGACTGAAAACAGCAAATATTGGTGGGAGTGTGAATTGGTGGAACAAATATGGAAAATTATTTGGAGATTCCTGAAAACACTAAAAATAGAAATACCTTATATTCCAGAATCTTACTCCTAGGTATTTATCAAGAGAATATGACAATACTAATATGAGAAGACTTGTGTGCCCCTGTGTTCCTAACAACATTATTCACAATAACCACGCATGAAATTAACTTAAATGCCCACTGACAGATGCTGGATAAAAAAGTTGTGGAATACATACTCCATGGAATACTACTCCACAGTTTAAAAAGATGAAATAGTGCTTTTTGGGACCAAATGGATGGATCTTGAGCAGTTTTGCTTATGCAATAAGTCAGAAAGTGAAAGACAATTCCTGGATGGTTTTACTCATTTGTGGAATATAAATGAGGCAAGAAAACCAACTAGCAAACAACAAAAATAACTCAGACTCTGGAAAATTTAGTGGTTAGCAGAAGGTTGGGAGAGAGGGAAGAGGAAGTGGGAGGTGGCAAGACAGGGCACTGGCCTTGGAGCTCTGGTGGAGGGTGAGTGAAACTTGTGCATATGTTGAGGTGTGAAGTTGTATGCCCCAAATTATATAATTATGTAAACAAATGACAAAGCAATATAATTGATTTAAAATAAAGATAAATCATTTGGGAAGTTGTTAAAGGGACCAAATAATCTTCATCTCTCTAACTCATCTACTGCTTATAGGTTTATGTTCCACTCATTGATTCATTTGAAATCACTGAAGCATTAATTGAACAATGGCTACATTGTCATTCATCTTATTGCTGGGGCAAAATATATGGATAGGTAAAATCTTTGAGCTTAAGGCTGCATCACTGTTTGTTGTGGGTGACAGACCCTACATTAACAGACCACAGTGCTATCAGTACATGGGTAGAGATAAGCATGTTGCTTAATGTGAGAAGAGGCATGACAGCATAATGATAATGGTGGTGACGATGATGGTATCATCACGTACATGTCTGTGTGTATTACACACCAGATACTATCAAAGAATCATCTGTAACTCAACTCGTTTACTGTTTAGCTTGAGCCAATAAAGTAGATGTTATTTCAATTCCCACATTGTAAGACTGGAGTAATAATCATAGGGAGACTAGGCAGTTTGTTCAAAGTCACAAAACTATAGAATGGCAAAAATAGTAAAGTTTAAAAACTAGCACAATTTTGTTTGGACATAAGGGATTGAGAACCAGAGATAAAAAGTGAAATGCATAAAATTACATTTAAAATGGACATTTATTAATGGTCCACTATTGCCAAGAACTATGCTGGACCTGAGAAGGTATACCTCAGACTTTGTTTCTCTTTTTAGGAATTCAGAGTCAATCCAACTGGTAAACATGCATAGGTGCATATTGTGGTGCATACACTGTGCTAAGTTTGTTGACACAAGCTTGTGCAAGGTACTGAAGGAGTGAATAAAAAGGAAATGATTAACTCTATCTGAATATAGACAGGGAAAATAAGTGGGGGTGCTGTGTCAGCGGGGTTTGACTGATGGATAGGATTTGCAACTTAACCAGCAGAAAAGGTATTTCAGGCAGAGGGAACAAAAGGTAGCAAGAACAAGAACATTAAAAAGCCAGGTACAGAGTTTTCTTTACAAAAATTTGTTGAGTACACTACATGAGAAGGTCCAACGCCCAGTACAAGAGTTCAAACAATGAGAAAAAAGTCTTTGGAGGCTGCAAGGAAGGTAGCTATCCCTTAGTTTTTTTTTTTTTTTTAAGATTTATTTTATTTATTTATGCATACAAGAGCTTGGGTGATAGTGGTGGTGAGAGGATTCATCAGAGACAGAGTGGGGAGCAGAAGAGGCAGATCAACTTAAATACACTGCTGAGGAGAGCAGTGGGTGCAACGGGAGAGGTCTGCTGCACCTTGTGGGTTAGCTCCCTGGCCAGGGATCGAACTCATACTGCAGTGGCTGCTGGTAGCTTCATAGTGCTAACATTTTACCCTTTGTGTCACCAGGGAGGCCCTATTCCTCAGCTTTATGCTTGACTAGGGCACTATGGCCAAGTATAGTTGTACAGGAATAGAACTTCATTTGTTTGACGCTCTTGACTCTAGTAAAACAGTGGCAAAATATTATGAAAGAATAAACGTATTGAAGAAAAGAGAAGAGAGAGTTTCAAAGAACATAGGCATATAACACTAATTTAAAAATGGAAAAGTATATCTAGGGCTTATACCTGGTTGTGTAGAGGGAAGATACCTATTGTCTTAGAGAGAAAAGAATGGAGCCCAGGTAATGAAGGGCTCAGTCCAAAAAGGTTTGGTGATGAGAGCTTTCCTATTAATCTAAATGAAAAATCTTAATTGGGCATCATACAGAGATGCTTAATGAAGTAATAAAAGATGTCCCCAATACTCTAATTGGCATAGTTTCTTCTAAGTCACATCAATTACTATAGGGAAAAACTTAAAAAACAAAACAAATTCTCAGCCAAGAAGAAGGAAGTAATTTCTCTTTTTGGTAAAACAAGAACTATCTTTACCTTATTTAGGTACCAGGAAGGTCAGAACCAAATTTACAGACCATCTCTAGCAACTTTTAAGAATGACACCAAGCTAAACATCTGTGTTGAATACACTGAATAGATTGTCTCTACTTGATGACATTCATCTCCATCTCTCTGTTTTGATTTTTGTTCATATTTTAGCACCTTGTTTTCATTTTGGTTGCTATATATTAATATGTAGAAGAACAAAGCATTAAGCACATAAAATAGTTACATCATTTTGCCTGAATTTTTTTTAAGTGAAAAAAAAAAAACAAACACTTCATCAAGGCTATTTAAGGGCCTCCCCTGCTGGCGCAGGCAGTTGAACGCAGCACTGTGAAGCTGTGCACAGCCTCTGCAGTGTGGGTTCGATCCCTGCCAGGTCACAAGATACTCACATGGTGCGACAGACTTCTCCTGTCACACCCGCTGCTCCCTTCAGCAGTGTATTTCAGTCAGTCTGCCTGTTCTGCTCCCTGCTCTGTCTCTGGTGAATCCTCACACCCTCCTGCACATCTGGCCTGTGCCTTCATTCTTGTATGCATGAATAAATAATTATTTTTTTTAAAAAAGCTGTTTAAATACAATGAACAGCTACAATTTAAAAATGTTAGAAACATTGAAAAGTAAGTAAAGTAGGTAATGCTGCATATCTGGGCCAGGGCAGTTCTAGGTTTCCCATCCTCCAGCTAAAAACAAGCTACATTGGGCTTATTTATTTGGTCTTTGGATAATACAGAGATCTTAATGGGAAGGATGGAAATATATGATGCCTCTTGGGGCCCAGGCCTGAAACTCAATAGACTAACTCCTGATGGAAGGAGCTGTTAAGAATTGAGGCTATTTTTGCAATCTAACACAGTCGGACAGAACACCCAGGGCTAAGTGCTAAAGCACTGATGTATATGGAGCTTGGTTGCATAAATAGCTGGCCAGGAAACCAGTGGCGTTCTAGAAGAGAGCAAGAGATAAATAGTCGAATGTTAACTAAACCGATTCAAGGAACACAGATTATGAAACCCAAGTATATAATAACTTTGATAAGGTATAATATAGGAAATTGCATAAGGTATAAAATGTTGGAAAATTATTCTAGTTTCCCCCCTTCCATCAAGTTAAAACTCATTGGTCTTCTTAGTCTTTTCATTTTTCATCAAATCACCTATATTAAAATTGTGAGTTAGTTATATTCTTGTATTTTATACTACTTATTAAAAGGGAAGCTCTAAAGGAGATCCAAGAAAGGAAGGGTATTCAAGAATGACCAGGAGGGGATAAAAAGCCAGGAGGAAAAAGAAAGCTTATTTGATTTTATTGCTTGTCCATGGCTCTAACTCAAGAAATCAATAATAAAATGTATTGTGGGGCATTTGAAAACTGCAGTCCATCAATCCCCTCTATTACATATGTTTTCTTATCCTTGTCTGTGTAGCATCTAATCTACATTATATTCATGTATAGTGTACTCTTGTGTATACATTTCTAGTGAGATGTATCATTTTTATTATATGTGCCATTTGGAGAAAAGGTACAGTTACTACATTTAGGTTTTTAATCATCTTTCACAAGCCCTCTTCCCCCACCTCACTGGTCCTTTTTTTTCCATTGTGATCTGTTAGTAATGAGAGGACCCATCACAGACTGCTCTCAGAAGCCTGATCACCAGTATTTAGAGTTACAAACAAGCCAGGAATTATGTGTTTTGTGGTGTTAGATATCCAGTATTATGATAAATAGCTGTGTGCTTTAAAGGAGTATATAAATACTCATAAATAGAAGGCCAACATAAATAGAAGGACCCTCACTTTGCCTGATGTCACAGGTAAACAGAGGCTGCTTTCCAGCCCTGATGAGAAGGCACATTTTGAAATGGAATTAAGATGTTGATATCCACACCTGTGTCAGACTCACCTATGCTTCAGTGATTTAACCATAATGAAGTTCCTGTTACAGCTTTTATTATCTGTTCACAGGCAAGCAAGATACAAACAGCTTATGTCATAAAGGATGAAACAAATAGATAGGACTAAACTGAGTGACCCAAAACTTTCTTTTCTTCTAAAAAATAAAGAAGTAGGGGCTCCCCAGTGGCCCAGTGGTTGAGCGCTGGGCTGCGAAGCTGCCTGCTGCCTCTGCAGCACCGGTTCCATCCCTGGCCAGCTGGCGAGGGTCCCACATGGACGCAGCCCTCTCCTGCCGCGCCCGCTGCTTCCCTCAGCAGTGTATTTCATCAGTCTGCCTGTTCTGTTCCCTGCTCTGGCTCTGGAGAATCCTCTCACCCTTCTGCACTTCAGACTGTACCCCAGTTCTTGTATAAATAAATAAATAAATCTTTAAAAAGAAAGAAAGAAAGAGGTAGATTAGCTGTTTATATCTAGTTCATCTCCTGTCACAATTAAACAGAAAAAGTAATGCTTTTTCTCTAACAGTTACTTTGTGTAACATTATGCCCAGAGAGTCAGAGCTTCTCTGTTAAGCAGAATAGTATCAATGTTTATGAAGATTCTGATACTATTAACAATTTGAATACACAAATAACTGGATAATTCAGCACTCAATAAAATATAGTTCCTATTGTAGAGAACACTTGAGAAATCCTGTGTAGCATAATAAAAGTTTTGAGAGAATTCTTATGAAATTTGTTGACTATTATATAATCCAGAATTTTCCTTACATTTTATTGGACATGGAACTCTATTATTTCCATAAAATATCGATTTAAAGTTCATATTACCTGATGTTCTGCAAAACACAATTTGTGAAACTCTGACCTCTTATTTTATTTTCCTTCTCCTGAACAAAGTGCCAGCCCCCAGGGGAAGGACCATGTCATTAAAAAAGTATTGGAAACGGGTAGATATCTCTAGACCATTAGTCAAGCAGGAGTGGCTATCAGGCATGGTTTTACAGAGTTCTAAAAGGCAAATTACAGAAATCCAGGAAAGCAGGGGACACAAAATACGAGGCAAATGCAGTTAGTGAGGATCGTGTCATATAGAGAGGCAAGATCCTGTTTTAAAATCCTGAGAAATAACTCAGGATGCCTCTTGGGCCCAGGCCTGAATCTCAATAGACAAGTGGTGCCTTTGCATTTGTCCCCTAGAGTTGGTCTCTCTGGACACATGATCATTCCAGACCTGCTCTGACACCTTCTTGCTGTGACTTCTGCAAGTTAACTCCTATAGGCCTCTCAGTTTCCTTATCTGAATTTTTAATATGAAATTCAAAGGATTGTTATGAGGATTAACTTAAGAAAATAATATCCGGCATCTAACAAGCACACAGTAAGAATTAGTTCCTATTAATGAAACAAGTGGAAAATGTCATAGTCAGTGTTTCATTTTTGGTAGATATTGATATCACATGTATTGTTTCCTAGACTTATTGACAGTGACCCCTGGAATGGAAATGAAGTCATCTGACTTATCCCCATTTATGTATATGTAAAATGAGATCTAGGAGTGACTGGGCTGAAAGCAATTGGGTTTCACATACTTGCTAGTTACATAAATAACACAGAAGAAATTCTCTTGCATAAATTTGGCGCGTTCCTTTGTGAACGCATATTGACTTTTTTCTTTAACTTTCCAGACCTCTTGAATATTTTAAATACACTTTTGAAGTCAAGTATTTCATTTTTATTCCTGAATTTAATGGTAATACTTTTAACTTTTCACCTTTGACTTGTAAAAGTAAATTGTAAATTTAAATAGAATATTTCTATTTTTTGTAAGGGACACTCTCATCAATGAGTTTTTATTTGGAATAGATGTCAAAATATAATTTTAAGCTCGCTAGATGGAATAATTTGATCTGTGTTCTGTCCCCAATAGCCCTTACCTTTTTTCTAATTCTTAATCTTTAGCTTTTTTATTCCAGCAATGAAATTCTTTTTAGTATCAAGTCTACTGTTCTATGTCCCAATCTCATTATAAATTCAGGTATAATATTTTCTTCTTGCATATATATCTGACAACAGGTTATTTGTAACTATCTGCCTTGGCTTTATGAGTCCAATAACAAAATTTGAAGTTCTCAAAGTTGTCTCCACTTTTCCCCCCTGTAACTCTTTGGTAAAATCCTGCTATTTATTTATAATTTTTTGCTTTGTGTCAGAGACATGGCTTTTACATTTTTTAGTTCTTGGAATTTATAAAGATTTCTCTGGGATAACATAGATAACTGATTTTTGTTCATGCTCTAAGACAAAGTTCAAAATATTTTTTTCTATGTATGTAGAAAGTACTATTTCACCACTGAATTATTATTATTGAGTACTTTTTATAAAAACCTCTATATTTACTTGATTTTTAAAATTTTTGAAAGATTGAGGTTTACATTAAATCTATCACCATTATTAAAATTTGTCCATTTCTCCTATATTTCTATGGCATATTTCTTTTTTTCTCAAATATTTTTCCCATATTTCTTTTTCCTCAAATATTATTTTTAAACTGTCTTGCAATTATTATGCATTCCACCTTTTATCAAAATAAGTACTCGGGTTTAACATAGCTATTCAAAGTTTACTTTTGCCACTTTCTTATATTAATATTTTTCTAGTTCTTTACATTTAAACTTTGAGGATCAGATGTGTCCTTAAATGATATACAGTGGAATTTGTTTGATGGTGGGAGCTCGCTGAGAGCTGAGGAGCCTCTGTCACCTCACTGAACAGCTGGTGGCTCACTTTCACCCCTACCCTATGAGCTACATGGACACTCACTTGTTACTTGGCCTGATTTTGTTGTTGTTCATTTTTTTTTTTAAAGATTTATTTATTTATTTATACAAGCACCGGGTCAGTCAGAAGTGCGGGAGGGTGAGAGAATTCATCAGAGCCAGAGCGGGGAACAGAACAGGCAGAGTGACGAAATACACTGCAGAGGGGAGCAGCGGGAGTGGCAGGAGAGGTCTGCTCGCCATGTGGGACCCTCGCCCGTGGCCGGGGATCGAACCTGCGCTGCAGAGGCTGCGGGCAGCTTTGTAGCCCAGTGCTCAACTGCTGTGCCACCAGGGGAGGCCAGGCCTGATTTTCTTATGCAAATGAGAATGCTGAATATCACTTCTCAGTAAGTTACACAGGAAGCTAATTCATGAGGAAATGCTTCTTCCCATTAAGTATTAAGATAATAGACTTTTACAAGTTGTTCTGAGTCCAAATCTATCCTTATTGGTGACCTTAATATAGTATATACACATGTTCATTCTAAATGATGAACACCTGAAATTTACAGGTTATAATGCTATGCTCTTTTAACAAAAATAATAAACTTGGTCTATCCAAAAAAGTAGCTTTTAAGGTGTTGGTATAAGTATAATGAATTAATAGTATGATGAATTAATATATAAAATTTCTTATTAAATGTGTTAGGAACTATTGGGTGCACAGGAAGAAGAAAAAAACACCTTTAGAAAATTTCTCCTGCATTAACCTTGTGCAAATCCTGTATTTACCTTGTGCAAATACTGTGAACCCTCTGAGATTAGATCTGATATTAAATTACCTCATCCAGGGCCTCCCCGATGGCGCAGCGGTTGAGCACTGAGTTGCGAGGCTGCCCGTGGCCTCTGCGGCGCCGGTTCGATCCCCGGGCTGCTCCCCGGCCACCGGAGGAGGGTCCCACATGGTGCGCAGACCTCTCCTGCAGCCCGCTGCTCCCCTCAGCAGTGTACTTCAGTCCTTCTGCCTGCTCTGCTCCCCGCTCTGGGCTCTGGCTCTGGTGAGTTCTCTCACCCTCCCGCGCTTCTGACTGTACCCAGTGCATGTATAAAGAAAGCAAATAAACAAAAACAAATAAATAAAACATGCCTCTATTAAAAAAAATAAATTACCTCATCTATAAAGTGGTCTATTAACTGTAAAGACCCTCTTGCAACTCAGGTATTTTAGAGCTTCATAATCCTAAAAATAAGTTAAATTCAAGTATGCAAAATTAGGACATAAGTATTGGGAAGAGGATACATAAACTCTTGGAAACATAATTTAAATTTTGTTTATTTTGTTAAAGATCTTATTTATTTTTGCGTAGAACAGGGGTATAGGCCAGAGGTATGGGGAGTGAGAAGGATTCACCAGAGACAGAGTGGGGAACAGAACAAATAATTGACTGAAATACACTGCTTAGGGGAACAGTGGGCGATACAGGAGAGGTGTGTTAGCTCCCTGCCCAGGGATCAAACTTAGACCACCACAGAGGACCATTGAGGTGGTAGCACTGAGACTTAACCCCTTGGCCACCAGAGAGGTGCCATAATTTAAAATTTAATAACGTTTGTGCACAAAAAAGTGCCAAATGATTGAAATGAATGATGGTATGCTATTAAACAGTTTCCCCAGACCCCCGCACACTTTATTTTTTCTTTATTTTTATTTTATGTAAAATTCCAAAGTGGGGAGTTTAGTAAATAGAGGTTGTTTTTTTTTTTTTTTTCACAGAAAGTATGTATTTCTGAACTCCAGTCTGGCTCATTTCCTCTTGGTCATTCACTATTAAATGATCACCAGGTATAAGTAAAATCACCAGGTAGGCTTTGTGCAGTGATGCAAAAATGAGTAAAATCTCTCAATCTCTGAAGACAGCTGCTTGATAACTGTCATTGTGGCTTGATTACTCTGAAAGCAGAGAAAAGGTCTTTTCCTTTGCCCCTAAAATGATATGCATTAATAAACAACAGGTGCTTCATTAAACATTAGTTCTACAGGTTGTTAAGATGGCACATCAAACATTAATGGTGTATATGCACTTATACATGTGTACATATAAATACATTGAATATGATACAGTTCCTACTGATCTCTTAGAGTAAGACACAGCATTCAACAGACCTGCCCAGGAAATTCATTTATTTTTTTGTGTTACTCATTTGCAGAACACAGACTATTCATTTGGATATAACTTCCTTGAGAAAATATTTGGGATGTCCTTGATTGGAGCATGATTCTAAGTAGAGATGGACTGAGCACCCAGCCTGACACTTGGGCCAAAGGCTGAATTATTTTCTGTTTAAACAAACAGACAATTGATCAATATCTGAAAACAACTGTTGATGGTGAGAGTTGAATTTACTTTTGAATTACTTATTCTTTCCATGATTCATACCATAGCTTCCTATACCTATGGATTGTTTTAATGAGTCCATAGCACATGACTCATAGTATACCCATGCAAAGTTTCTTCTGACTGGGTTACCAGTAATTTTGTAGGGAAACATGATAATATCACGGTTATCTTGCTGCATCTGCAAAGCAGGGTAGAAATAATCTCAGACAATATCTGTTGTTTCACACTTCATACTAGTTTTCAAAATCAATTGACCATAGCAAAAAACTTGAACTGAGAAGACAGAAGTTGTTTGCAAAAGCACTTAGATCTGGGGACAGCTCTCTCAGCTCCTGCCCTTTCAAGTTTTCACCTATGATGCCAATCCCTAGATGTGGTGTTGGCCCACATTCTACAGAGTTCCACTTCGCAGCTGTAAAGTAAATGAGAACCAGGAGGGGGAGCAGAAGTTAAGATCTTGCAGCCAAAAATCCCTTAAAATTGATGATAAAATGATTAACGCTAATGACTTATGGAGAAATAAACAAGGCCAGACTGAGAACACTGCCAGGAGTACCCAAGGATAGAGTGAGGGCTTCCAGAATGATATGTGGAAAAATAATTGATAAAAATCCACATGTGCAATTTATTCAAGTGGGGAAACTGTCATCAGAAATAAACTGTTTCTCAAACATAAATGGAAGTGCTGGGTATGTGTGCTGTAGCCAGACAATGACACCTCAATGTGTCTCTATTATGAGAAAAGAATGAGGCTCCACAAGTTTGTGTGTGGGGTAGCCATGGGATTCACAAAAATTGGCCATAGTTTTCCATTTAATTGCTCTCCTATGGTAAAAGACTCACTGGTGCTTTTGTGTGTGTGCTTTCCTTTTTCTCTTTAAAAAAATATTTCCACCCTCAGGAAGCACAGAATAGACCTAACTAGCGAGCATCACTGTCGCTTGTCAGCTATTTTGAACTTTCTCCACATATTTTAGTCCTGCAAGAGCTAGGCCCGAAGGACAGTGTGCCATCAAATGGTGTGTGTTCCTTTTTGCACAAAAGCATTTGAATTGCTCCCAGGCCTGATCTCGAAAAACTCTCCTATGGAAAATACCAAGTGAAAACAAATCCTTGATATAAATAAAGGATGAGACAAATGATGCCATTTTATTTTATTTTGATGTTTTTCTACTTTCTGAAGTTACATATTCCCATACTCACTGTCCATTACAAATATGTTTAGGCTTTTAAATAAGTGAGTCAGAATGCTGTCTGGCTGCACTGTTTCCTCCCAATTATGCTGTAAATATATGATTTATGACTAAAGTTATGAATTTTATGTTGCTTTATGTAAATTTCGTTATAGCCTTAGTTTACTCAGACCTTTCTTCAGAAACGATTTTTAAAAATTCTTCTGCAAAAGTTGTCACATAATTATCAGACAATTTTGTCCCTCTACAAACCTATCTAAGTATTGAAATCTGTAACCTTTCCAGACATCTAGTCACTCAGTCATATTGACTTTATTTATTTGTCTTCCTCTCCCCATGTCAGAGAACAGAAAGGGAAAAACAGAGAAGACTCTACTGAGACAAGAATTACATTATTGTGATAATGTCAACTTTTGCATGTTGGTTTGGAATTGTGGTTTTGATATCATGTTTTAAAGTATCTTTAGTTAGCAGACAAATATTTGAAGAAATGACACCAAGAGTAACATGTTCAGGCATCTTGGTTACCTCTCTCCCTCCTTCCCCAAGACTCCTACACAGACAAAGATGATTCTAGGGCCTTCCGTATTGTTACTCAAGAGCTAATACAACCCATAGCAAAAAAATCCATCAGTGTGGACTGCAAAGTTGAACACCAGTTGTTCAAAAATTTGAAAAATAGGATAGAAATAACAGAGGTAGTATTTTTGTGGAGTCTCTTTCATCCTGGGTTTGTGAATTATTCAGAGTCTATGTTTCCACATTTGCCAAAGAGGGATAACCTTTCCCCCTCTCTTTTGAAAAGAGCTTTTGAAAATTAAGGATGTAAAACAGTAGAACAGAGGAACTGGTTAGTAGAGGCTGTTTGGCTTAATATCTAGAGAAAAAAATATTATCATTTCCCCACCTGGTTGCTCTTTAAGACAACTTTGTTTCATTATAAAAGTGGTAACATTGGGGGCCTCCCCTGAGCGCTGGGCTGCGAAGCTGCCTGCAGCCTCTGCAGCGCTGGTTTGATCCCCGGCCACCAGGGAGGGTCTCACATGGCGCGCAGACCTCTCCTGCTGTGCCCGCTGCTCCCCTCAGCAGTGTATTTCTTCATCAGTCTGCCTGTTCTGTTCCCTGCTCTGTCTCTGGTGAATCCTCTCACCCTCCTGTGCATCTGGCCTGTACCCCAGCTCTTGTATAAACAAATAAATAAATACATCTTTAAAAAAAAAAAGTGGTAACATTAAGCTACAGGAAAATTGGTAAATGGAAAATAATATAAAAATAAACTCCCTGTATGTCCTCCATGGTAAAAAATAAATGTTAAATGTATTTTTTCTAGTCTTTTTTTTTTCTTATGAGATGTTTCTTTTTATCTTGGTGATCATTCTATAATTATAATTTGGCATACTCCCTTTTGTTTACCTTCCATAGTGTTTCTAACCAGACAATTTTAATACCCAGGAAAATTTCATATCAGAAAAAATTTTAATTAAAAATTTTTGGTTTTGAAATTTTAAAATACGTTTTAAAATAAATTCACATGTAGCAATTTGTATATATATGAAAATTAATTTTTTGATTCACAATATATTTGGATTTTATTCTATCACATCTTTGCTGCAGAACCCTTACAGTTTATCTTTTCAACATGAAACAGCTGTTAAATTGCCTGGTGTTCAAACTGTATTATATTTGCAATATCTTTCAACTAGAATAAGTGGAGTATACCAAAAAGACAGTACAAAGCCCTGGATGCACAAAGAAATGCATTGTATGTGGAAATGATGGATTTTACCTGGAAATAAATCACTCATCTGCCTGTGTCTCTGAAAATATTAACCAGCAAAAATAGTTGCTGAGAACACAGAATATTTTTCAGCAGATACTTTTTTCCTTGAGAAAAGATGCTGAGAAATTTGTGATAAAGTTTCCAGTTCTCCCATTCTTGTTAAACACCACCCTTGGAAGGAGTTATTTTTTCATTTTTATTGAAGTGCCATAGCTTTCCATCCTTGTTAGTTTCTTGACAGTGTAAGGATTTCCCCCCTTAGGTGTAGTCACCATAGCATCCCCACCACCCAATCACCCAAGGTGCCCCCCGCCCCCATAGTCCACTGTGTGCTCTTCTTGTACCCCATCTCACCCTCCTACTCCCACTCTGGATGCCCCAGATCTAGGGTCAGCTTTCAAGGATGGGTTTTAATAATGTCTGACCCTTCATTTGGTTTCTCTATATTCCATATATAAGTGACACCACCCAGTATTTATTTTTCTCCTTGTGGCTTCATTTTCTTAGTATAATTCCATGGAAGCAATCCTTTAAAGTCCATGAATGCTGGAGGTTTCTGAATGGATGTTGGGAGTTCCATGTCAAGCTTAAAATTGTTTTCTAAAGTTAGGATTTTTGTACCTCTGTGATTTCATCTTGGGAAAGAGAGTTTACCTTCTCTGTAAGATCTTGAGCATTGACTTTGGTAATTTGGTTGTATCTCAGTTTCCTGTGTTTAGAAATGTGTACCTCCATGCTAAGTTTAGTCCGAAACTTCTACTTGTTTCTGAATCTGTTAGGAAAAGAACATGAGGATGGATATGATACTTGTTGGGTTCTCCCTGGTACCGTGATAAAATGGGCTAGAGAATTTTGGAGTTGGCTGCTAAAGAACAAACAAAAACAAAAAACTAACACCAAATCCTTCCCCAGTGGCAGAGTGTCTAGGCCACACATTTTTGTCCCATTTCTCCTTCCTCAGGCAAAAAATGTGGTCCTGTTTCTGAGAAGGAAGGAAATGTTATTTCAACATTGTAGTCTCTCCTTATATCAAGAAAAATCAAGAAAAGACCATAAAACATCATCATACAGAGAATCCCAAAATCAAGAAATTGCAAATATTCCACATTTTCCCCTCATTTTCAGCATATTAATTTGTGCATATACATAAAATAATTTTTTGTGCCTTTTCCATTTCATATTAAAAATGCTCAAATTGCTTAGGTAGTCACAGAAGGGCATTTTCTAAAAATCAGAGAAGCTCTGATTTATCCCTAAAAATATATACAATCAAATCCAGGGAGCATCAGTTTTTATTTGTGTACCTAAAATTCTAAAACCATGTAAAAGAAAATTAACACATGCATGCCAATGATGTGTCAGGCGCTGAGTTAAGAGGATTACTTACATTTGTTTAACCCTCACAGCAAATGGAAGAGGTTGCTATTTTCAACCTTACATTATTTAAGGGGAAGCAGCCCCAGAAATATTAGGTAACATATTAGAATCTTCAAAGCTAGTGTATGGCAAAATTGAGAATTTCAATAAGTTTTTCTGATTCTGTTATTTTATTCTTTTTAGACCTGATTTTCCATTAGGGACTAGAAATTTTAAGACTACAAGTCAAAAAACCCATATGGTAGTATGCTTGATGGGAATAAAAATGGCAGAGATTGGGTGGTGTTATTAGTCTCAGACATGGCTGGAAAGATGCTGATGATGAACACGATCCCCCTTGATCAAACCATTATGGATTGTGGAGAGCAGACGCAATTGATTTGATAGTCTACAAAGTAATGCTTTCACTACCTGATCCGGAACCCTTGAGCAATGCAAATCATTGCATTAACAGAATCATAACATCAGGATTTGAGTCATGTTTATTCTCTAGGCAAAATGGATCTACATGGATTCAAGGCTTGCTATTACTTCAAATTTGGACATAGCAGTACTTTTTTTTCATTTCTAAAATGTTCCTCCAAAGTGATGACTCTTTCACTCTTAATGATTCTGCTCCAAATTTGTTTATGGGTGATTTCAGCTGCGGGATGTCAACTGGGATGTGGAGCTTTAATGAACACTGGAATGCCAAGTCTTCATTGCAGCAGCAAATGAGGCCCTTGGTCCAACACAGTTTTATAAGTATGCTTAGTATAATGAGCTCTGCATTGGGACAAAGTGAGTGCATCTCCTGTTTGGTTTGGAATTGGGCTGTATGGATGTTGATGGCTGACTGCAGCTGTCTTTACAGTGGAACTGCCAGTGCTGGGCTGGAAGATGATTCAGAACAGTCTGGCATCACTTTTGCCAATACTAGATTAAGGGCTCTTGGTCTTTAATTGTATTATTTATATTAAAGTAACAATACTTCACAATATGGCATGTGATTTGGGGGTACAGGTTCACACCTCTTCAAATGTAAGTTACAATACCACACCCACCACCAAAACACCCATAAACTAATCTGATGTGGGGAATAAAAAAGATACATGTTTTGTTTTTCTCATCAGTCCCTCCCTTTTCTTTAGCCCTTCATGCTAATTTTCCCTTCCCTCCCGTTCTCCCTGCCTTCCCCCTCATTCTTTTTTTTTTAAAGATTTATTTATTTATTTATACAAGAACCAGGGTACAGGCCAGATGCGTGGGAGGGTGAGAGGATTCACCAGAGACAGAGCGGGGAGCAGAGCAGGCAGACTGACGAAATACACTGCTGAGGGGAGCAGCGGGCGTGACAGGAGAGGTCTGCTGCGCCATGTGGGGCCCTCTCCTGCCAGCTGGGATGGAACCGGTGCTGCAGAAGCTGAGGACAGCTTCACAGCGCGGCACTCAACAGCCTGTGCCACCAGGGGAGGCCCCCTCATTCTTTAAATATTGTTATTATAGCTAATATATTTATGTTAGGGATGGCAATGAGAAGAAATTATATAGTTGAGGGACTGGCACTATTTTCTGTAAAGGGTTAGCTATCAAATATTTTATTTACATTGTGGGACATATAGCCTCTCTGACAAATGCTGAGCTCTCTTCTACCAGAAAAACAGTCCTAGGTAATACTTGAGCAAGTTAGCATCACTGTGTTCTGGTAAAACATGTCTTATCAACAGAAATTTGCATTCTATGGAAGTTTTTCACATCAGGAAACATTCTCCTTTTCATTTTTTCAACAAACACAAAACAAAACAAAACATTTCTTAGCTCACAGACCTTAACAAAATAGGCCCAAGATCAGCCACTTTCAAGGGCCAATTGGACACTGATGTCTGCCTTGGCTCGATGTGCTGATAAATGTGTCATCCAATGGTCCCCTCTGCCCAAAAGATCTTTTTCCTGTATTCTATTTTGTGCTCAATATTCCCAAAATTATATTTCATTTGTTTACTCTCCAGACTCTTTCAATCATTAGGATCAATCTCAAATGAATTTTTATTCCATGAATTATCTTCTTACCTCCATTTTGGTTTGCTAGGACTGACCTCACATATCACAGACTAGGTTTAAATAACAGAAGCTTATTTCTTCTAGTCACAGCTCTGATGACTAGAAATTCAAGTTCAAGGTGTCAGCAGAGTTGCTATCTCCTGAGAACTGTCTCCTTGGCTTGTCTTCACTGTGCCCACAAATAGCTTTTTTTCCTGGTGTCTTCCCTCTGGGTATGCTTCGCGAGAAAGAGAAAGATTTTGGTCTTGCCTCCTCTTCTTTTAAGGACAATAGTTCTATGTTTGAGCCCCCCACCTCATTTAACCTTAAATAACTCCTAAAAGATCTTGCCTCCCAACAGAGTCACATTTCTAAAATGTGTAAGAGAGGATCTGTATTACTGATTTTTAACTTTTACCTCAGGGTCCACATGGCTCAGGATGACATTGCCTTTTCTTACCTTTCCCTTTCAGTTGGGTTTCTTTTTGGTCCATTTTTCATTTATAGCTATAGCTTACCCTTCTTTATGAATTTCTTGAATGCAAGTATTCTTTTTTTTTTAAGATTTATTTATTTGTTTATACAAGAGCCAGGGTACAGGCCAGATGCACAGGAGGGTGAGAGTATTCACCAGAGACAGAGCGGGGAACAGAACAGGCAGACTGATGAAATACGCTGCTGAGGGGAGCAGCAGGCAAAACAGGAGAGGTCTGCTGCGCCATGTGGGATCCTTGCCTGCCAGCCAGGATTGAACTGACGCTGCAGAGGCTGCGGGCAGCTTCACAGCATGGCGCTCAACCACCTGCACTACCAGGGGAGGCCCTGAAAGCAAGTATTCTATTTTATGTCTATATCCATCTCCCCCATTTCTAGGATTCCACCCAGTACATAGTAGGTGCACAGTAACTCTTTGTTGGTTCAATGCAGCCATTACTTGTGTGGCCTCTGATGGGCCATCATGGGATTACTGAAGAATTGAATATCTGGAACTGTTTTTATTTTAGTAAAAAATGTTAATATGACTGACTTGCAAGGGCTTTTCTTATCCTTATGATGAGAAAGATTGAGAAAGGCAAATGTATCTGGGAAACTTGAAGAAAATGGAAGAGAGGATATTGTGGTGAGTGAGTTGGGAGAAAGAACATGATATTTCTGAGAAATCTCCGCAGCAAGTTATACATGAGACTTCTCATATAGGGATAGATCCTTAAGCCTCACACCTTTAGTTTAAATTTATAAAGAGAAACAAAGGGAAGGAGAAGTTAAGAAATGTATAGCCATCAGTGAGTGGATTAGAGGGGATTTGAATCACTCCAAATCCCATAAGAGCTACTTCCATAAAATTTTATTTGAATACGCATTAAGGAATAGACATTATTCTTCTCTTAAGGGATTTACATTTACATAAAAGGATAACAAATAGCTGTGCAAATCATTAATGGCTTCAGAGTCTGGAACAAAATAGTCTCAGAAATCAGCCATCCTGCTCATTCAAGTTACTCCTATCAATAGTTTGTTGCTTAAGGATAAATACTCTTTTACTCAGCTATGTGTTTACCATGATGCAATGGGTTAGGATGAGTGGATGTTTGACAGTTTCACTGTGGTCAGACATGGCTTGGAAACAACAGGGGTGTCTCTCAAGTTGGGAGAGAAGTTTCCCAGACCACCACAGTGTGTGTGCCCAGCCTTTGGATATTCTCAACCACTGGACCTCAAGAAGGAGACCCTTACTTATCATTCCCTAAAGAATATAAGACTTCTTCCTCCAAAAGCCTGATGTTATTTTTGTGGTTCCACTCCTGACATTTATTCACTAGCAATTCTGTTCTTTTTGCTGCACTGGACTTTCCTTACAGAAATATCCTCTCACTCAGCCTCCCTAACATCTAGCTGCCACTACTATACAGCAGTCTAAATCTTATTTCCCTTTGCTTTCCGTCCTACAGCAGGAGTCTTCTCTGTGTTGACAAGAAAATGTTGATGTGGTAGTTTGTGTTAATGTGCTCAGTGCTTGCATCTGTCTGAAACAGCGTTCTTAGAATGTGTCTTGCCCTTCCTTACATGAGTGGGGTGAGCAGAGGGTACCTGAGGGCACCCACTGTTATAACTTTGAGGACTGACAGGGGTTGTGTATTTCAATAGCCAACTTGTTTCCCAGCAATCCATGTTACCTCGAAGTGGCAGCAGAACCTTATAAACTTGGGTAAAATCACATCTATGATGTGGATCAATATTGATGAGGAAGTAGCAGAACAAAAGAGCTAAACTCCTGAATCCCAACCTCCCTCCTATTTACAAATGTAAATGGGAAAGGTGACTGCAATGTAAAATTAAAGAGCACTGGTCTTAAAGCCATGAGATTGAAGACAAACCCCAGTCAGACCACTCATTTCTAAGGAACCATGAGCAAATTGTTTCATGTTGCGTCATCATGTGAGAGATAGTTAACATCTAGATGTCGAAGATACCAAAGGAGAAGCTACTGAGTACAAGCTTCTCACTTCACAGGTCCTAAAACACATTTTATACTTAAATTTCTATCTATCTATCTATCTATCTATCTATCTATCTATCTATCTATCTATCTATCTATCTTAAAAATATATAAATTTCAAACCAACGAAATATTGACCCACACTTGATTCAATATTTTACTTTAAAACACGTAATATCAGATACCAGAAAATATCTTAGAGCAAAATGACAAACTTTTTTTTAACCAACTTCAATAACATAAAGACAAATGAAGGGCCCCCCTGGTGGCACAAGGGATTAAGACACAGCCTATGAAGCTGTCTGCAGCCACTGCAGCATGAGTTCGATCCCCAGCTGGCCAGGGAGCAAACCACATAGTGCAGCAGACCTCTCCTGCCTCGCCCGCTACTCCCCTCAGCAGTGTATTTCGGTCAATCTGCCTGTTCTGTTCCCCACTCTGTCTCTGGTGAATCCTCTCATCCCCCCGCCCCTGCATCGCTGGCCTGTACCCTAGTTCTTATATGCATAAATAAATAAATCTTTAAAAAATATATCTGTGAGTAGTTTTTTGAAACTGAATAAATTTAAAAAAATCATAAAGGCACATGAGGTATAAAAGAAAGGAGACATTTATTCAGAACTATAAAATCATAACATAATTTATAGCCATTTATTCCAATTATTTTGCAGTCCGTGTATGTGTATATATATACATATACAAACTGTAAATATATATAAATATATATATAATATTTTGCATATAGTTATTGCCATGATATATTTACATTTCAGCTTTCACTGTGGTCTCCCAGAGTGGAATAGCTGGAAATAGACCTGGAACATAAGAGAAGTTAGCTCATGTCTCAGTTTAATAATGAATTAGTAATATGTCTAACATTTACTAAGCACTTACCACGTGATAGGGATTTTTCTAAGCACTTGAGCAATGTTAACTGACTTAATCCCAGAAGTACTTGGAGAGATACAGTCTATCATTGTTTTGGATAAAATGAGGACAAAATAGAGGTACAGGGTAATTAAGCCATTCCTCTGTATTCACACAGCTCCTGAGTAGATCTCTTCCTTCAGATGTTTTCAACCACTAGGATAACTTCTCTCTGTAAGAAAAGAGAAGACATTAAAGGTAAAGATGAAGAAATTCATACATTTGTGGAGGGAAGAGGCTAACGCTTCAGTGTTTTGAATTTGTCTTCTTAGATGAATGCACAATGTAATTTTAAAATAAAGTGATTAAAGGGTTAAGAGTGCATTGGGGAAAAAGGCACTTTTTCATAAAAATTTTGCATAAAATTTAATTTTAAAAAAGGCACTTTGGAGAAAGAAGTAACTTTACTAGAGAAACTGTACAATTTTGGGTTCTCTCTCTCTCTCTCTATATATATATATATATATATATATATATATATACACACACACACACACACATATGAAGTTTATTATAGGATTTGATTAATTGAATTTGGAGGCCAAAATGTCTTGGAATGTACTGCTAGCAAGAGAACCATGAAGTTAGTGTAAATTCTACTCTGAATCCAAAAATCTGAGAAATGGAGTTTGGGAGGCAGAAGATAATGTCTCAGTTCAAACCGAGAAAGTGAATTCTGCCTTCCTGTGCCTTTTGGTTTTATTCAGGCCCTGAAAGGACTGGCTGATGACCACCTGGCTTGGTGACTTGGCCGTCCTTACTCAGTTTACTGATTCAAATGCTAATGTCTTTCATAGACACCCTCACAAACACACCCAGGAATAAATATGTTATACAGAATACAGAAATAAGTATTTACCAGATATCTGGGAGTTTCTTATCCTAGGTAAGTTAGCGCATTCAATTAACCACCACAGCAGATATTTGCATTTTATTCATATTTTATTTTTATCTCATGACTATATCAAAATAGAAACAAGGGAAGGGAAATTATGAGTGTATACAAAATACCTGCTGTAGTTCTGTATCATAAAATACACTGGGCAAGGAGAGATGCGAGGACAAAAATAGGAGGATAAATAATTTCAATGATAATTAAAAAATAGATGTCTGAGATAAGTGATCTGAAATTAGATTTCTACATTTCAAGATTGAAAGAGATGATGCTATTGTTGATAACAATGTGTAATGTTGGACGATTTAAATGACTTAAATAGGAATTTGTAAAAATAAACATTGCTTTTGGCAGCGGGGTGGGGTGGGCATCAAGGAACTGAAAAGCTAGTGCTTTTGCAGTGATCAAAAAGTGGCTGGAGGCATAGTCATGGTAACGGCGTTAGTGCACCAGTTTGTAATGCCATCAGAGGGTTAAGGGACCTGCTTTGAGAGTGTAAATGATAGTAGGTTAGCTGTCAGAATGTGTTTTAAAGGATATGAAGTTTTGGTAAGAAAGAGTAGAACAGCGATCTAGAATAGAGATCAGAACACTACAGACTATGGGTCAAATCCTGCACACCATCTGTTTTTGCAACAAAATTTTATTGGAACATAACCAGATCCATTTTTTTATGTTTATTAATTCAAATAAAGAAATCTTTATCTATGGTTGCTTTGGAACCACTGTGACGGAAGTAACTGTGACAAACCTTCTATCTTGAAAAGCTGAGCATATTAATTAATTTTTGCATATGACAGAAAACATCTGCTAACTTCTAATCAAAGAGTACTATTGGGAAAATCTACTGCATGTTTAAGCTCCAAGATATATGCAATGTGGGAGGAAAGAAATATCCCTATTTGAAAGAACTTGAGGGAAAGCCATGTCCAAAGAGTGTCTCCATGTTTTTGTTGGAGTGAAGTGGTACAGAGCAAGCTCAGAGCAGGGGCTTGGATTTTTATCAGTTGGGATATGTACTCTATAGCAAAGTCTAAAGTTGAAAGAGCTACTGACCCAAATTTGGTCACATCTACCAGCATGACACAGAATATTTTCTGGCTTTCTTCTCAGCCATACTTGGCAGATTAATCTTTGGCTTTTTATTGCATTGTCTTCTTAATGAAACAGTATTCAAATCCAGGGATCTGGAGGTGGATGTGGGATGACAAGAAACACATTTCCAAGTGTTTCTTGCTTTTTACAATGAGGTAAATTCCCCAGTGTCTCTTGGAAGCCTCCCCTTACCAAGTCAATGGTTAGAATTGTGTCAAATGGACACACCTTGTTGCAAAAAATACCAGACAATCAGGTATCTGGTAAAGGTGAAAGTGGACATCCTGACTCACTTAATTTAGTGATCTTTCATCGCTGTCCTAGAAATAACTGACATTTAATAACGTGGGAAAGATGAAATAGGATCTCAGTGTTTGCCACAAACTTTAGGGGATCGCATTGTCTCCTTACATCCTGAATTTCACAATGCACACCGGAGAGGCTGGGTGCAATGGAAGGACTGATAGAAGCGATCAGATGCTTGGATGAATAAGGTTTATGACACTAATATTCTCTATGCAGTTGATGACTCAGGTGATTTAGATTAGTGGTGCTGACTGACATAATAGGGAAGAAACTGATCCCGACAGACTCTCAGATGACAGCAGACGTTCAATCCAAATTATAGCCTAAAGCAATGCTACTCGAGACTGTGCAAAATTGTTACTTATCCATGAAAAGACAAATGCAGGAAGTGAGGGTTAACATCTAGAATATTTTATAGTAATTGGATACTACTGGACATTATTGTTGCAGTTTCCAAATGTATTGATCTACAATAGATTTGAAAGAACAATATATGACAGGTAAGCAAAACACTGTTTCTCCACATAGGATTTTGAGGAGACTAGTTTATGTAGGATATTTACAGGGAGGGTCTAGGTCACTGTTCTGTACTAGACATAGGCAATTGTGTTATCTGTAGTTAAACAAAAGCCTCTTCAGGAAAAGACCATTTTTAATAGCCTAAAAAACTGACAGCTCAAGGTAGGACTGTCTCTTATACAGACGTATCACTGAAGATTTTTACCTTTGAGCTTTTGAAATAAATCATGCTTCTTGTAATATTTCTCATTAGCACCATTTCTCTTCCCATAACTTGACCAAATCCCATTTATTTTTCATACTCCAGTTTGAATATCATTGTCCTCTGTAATATTCCCCTGGTTCTACAGAAGAGGTAAAATACTTCTGTAGGAGTCTCCCTTCTCTCTATTTGATTGATCACAAAAATGGAGGCAATATGGTTAGAACTATCTCAAAAATTAAGCAGAATTATCATATGACATGCAATTCCACTCCAATTTATAAACTCCAATTGAAAACAGATCAGGTCCTCAGACAGATATATGTGCATATATGTTAATAAAGGCACCATTTATAATAACCAAAAGATAAAAACTCAACAAGATTACCCATTAGCTAATGAGTAATTAAATAAAATGTGCTATATTCATTCAATGGAATTTTTTTCAACCATAAAAAAGGATTTAGTTATTGATACATATGACAAATGAATGAAACTTGATTACTTACATCTTGTACGTGAAAGAAGTCAAACACAAAAGGTCATATGTTGTGTGATTCCTTTTGTATGAAAGTTGCATAATAGAAAATTTATAGAGATGAAAATCAAATTAGTAGTTGGTAGAGGCAGGCTAAGGAAAATGAAGTCTATCTGTTTAAAAGGTTTGGTATAGAAGTGGAATGAGGTGGTGATTACACAATACCATGAATACACTAAACTCTGAATTGTTGACTTTAAAATGGTCAATTTTATGTTTTATGGATGTGATTCAATTTAAAAAATGAAAGCAAGTCTTTATCCTTCCTTTGTTATACCCTTTAGGATATTACATTGCAGTTTTTCCTGTCAAGAAGTGGAGCTCCTTTCTCTACCCCTTCAATTTTGGGTGATCCTTGTGACTTGATTTGTCCAACCATTTGTGGCAAAAATGACAGATGCTACTTCTGGACCTGTCACTCAAGAGACCTTACCTGTTCCTTATCTCTCCTTTGGAGAATGCTTCCACCTTGTGAAAAATCCTGGGTTAGCTCATTGGAGGAAGCAAGACACATGGCCTTGACATGCTCTTCACAAAGGTAAGAGCAGCTTAGCATTCCTCAGAAGTGCTAATCTTATCTATTCATCTCTGTATATCAATGATTTTATTGTAATAGATGACTGATACATTCTTCTTCCCCATCATGACTGAAATCAGTTTTTAACTGAAATAGCTTGTGTACTCTATTTTGCAACACTAATTCCTTGAGGAAAGAGATTTGGTCTGTCTTGTTATATTTGTACTTTTAAAATATAGTACAGTGCTTGGTAGATAGTTGGCCTTTTTATAAACCCATGTTGAATGAATATATTAATGAATATATGCCCATTTTTTAAAATTTTATTTTTATTATTTTTTATACTAACATTTTTATTTTTTACATCATTGCTCATTTTTAAATAATATTTGCTTCTCCCCACCCCCTCAGATGTAGTTCCCATATGTCCATATTTTTAACAACAAAATTGCTGATATTGTTAACATTAGCTACTTTGATGGTTATTTTAATGTGTCCTCTTGCTGGATCATGAGTGCCCAGATATTTGGCTAAATATTATTTCTAAATGTACCTATGAATATATTTCCAGGTAAGATTAACACTTCATAGTGGACTGAATAAATGATTTCACGTTCCACTGTGGGTTGGCATTATCCAATCTTGTTAGGCCCTACATGGAGCAAAAGGCTAAGAAAGGGACACTTTATCTTTCTGTGTAAGTGAATAAGCTAGTACATCTGTGTTTTTCTGCTCTTAGAATGAGATTTATAATCTAGATCTCAACTGGTTATAGTGGTTTTATTTCCAAAGCCACCATTGATTTTTCTCCTCAGTCTTATTCTATTGTTAATATTAGGGAAACTTTCTCCTAATGTATGGCAATAGATAGTCTTCTGATTTTACTCTTACGAATTTTGCTCTGTTTAAGAATGTGTGTGTGAATCAAACTCCTACTTGTTTGCTCTGTAAAGATTGTTGTGTAAGTTAATGAGATGAGGAAGCTGATTAACTCAAACCTGGGACTTCAATTCCAGCACATTTCATATGTCCCAAATCCTAGGCCTTCGTGAGAGTATGTGGGATCCAGGAAGAGTCATGCATTATTTTTTTTTTTAAAAGATTTATTTATTTATGCATACAAGAACTGGGGTACAGGCCAGAGGTGAGGGGGTCAGGCAGACTGACCAAAATATACTACTGAGGGGAACAGTGGGCTAGTCAGGAGTGGTCTGCTGCACCATGTGGGTATCTCCCCGGCTGGCTGGGGATCGAACTCGTGCTGCAGAGGCTGCGAATAGCTTCGTAGTGCTGTGCTTAGCCCCTTGGGCCATCAGGGAGGCCCAAAGAGTCATGCATTCTTTCAAAACTTTTTTAAATGTCTGCAGGAAGAATCAGGTGTAAAGGCAAAGATGAAGAAGGGAATAATACATGATAGGCAATTTGGGGCCTTGGAACTGAGGGAGACAGGATTCAAAAAGCAAAACCTGGGTTCAAATTACAACTGAATTTTATAGCTATGTAAATAGAGGTGATTTTCCTAAGTTTTCTAATTCTCCATTTCCCACAATATAAGAATCATTATACTTATAGGGTGGTTATGAGGATGAAATAATATAAGGTAAGTAAATCAGAATAATAACATTATCTTATTTTGATAAGTGTGTGATATATTGGAGACAGATTGTAACTCAAGGTCAAAAGTTGTGAGCATTTTGCAGACAAATCTTTCTACTCCTCCTGGCTATTATCTTCATTGTTATATAGGGAAATTTGCATTGAGATATTTTATGATCTAGGGACTTTATAGCTTTAAGTTCCTATAAATATATAAAACTTTAAGTGTGATTGTATTCATTTTGCAGAGGACACTAATAACAATAAAATGTCAGATGATTTGCCCATGGTCACATAGAAAGTGGCAACATTAATGCTGGAAATTGAATCTTTGGGCTTCAAGTCCTCACTTCTCTACCTACAGTTTACCTTACTTGGTGTACACGGGGCATTCTCATTGAACAAATGCATATCCTTACGAATCTGCATGTATTTTTTTATTATCTATTCATTTAGTTACTCAGACTTTCAATAATGCACATCTGTCTGGGAGACTCAGAGACAATGGATACAGAATCTTTTCAAATCAGGGAACTCTTGTTTCTTCTCTGTCCGATATTGACCATTAATATTATACCACCATCCTATGATTTTCTCATTCTCCATGTGTCAGTTACTTGATTTGATTTTCTGGGTCAAACAGAATTCCCAGTCACTTTCCCGATTACTTTTGGGTCCTGGAAAGACAATGCCCAGTATGGGCATGAGCTCCTGAGTCTACAATAGTAGAGCAGCCATCCCTTCCTCTCCTGGGTTGCCTGCCCTGGAGCTGCAAACACAGTTTCACTATGGTTTTTCCTATCCCTTTCAGTTCCACTTTGCTCCTGAAGTTTGCAGTAGTTACCTGGTTGACTTTCAGGGGCTTTGACTAGGTTCACTTACAATTTAGCTCTAGACATGTGGAGAGGATAGCTCAGCTTTTTCACTCTGCTTCCATTTGCTGGATTCCAAGAGAAACAAATATATGTATATATGAAAATAGAAATATTGGGAGAACAAAGAAAATCAAAAGCTGTATTTGTTATTTTTCCCCTAAAAACATAAGAATGAAAAATAACAGGTCATTGCTGCCATGTGCTGACTTTGTTATCTGTAGAGAGGTATCTTTTATTATTTTTTCAAATTTTAATGTTTGATATAACATTTTAATGGAAAAACAGGGATATAGCTTGAACACTTTTCCTTGTTCTTTTTTTTTTTTCATTTTCAACATACTAAAGAACTATGAAAAAAAAAGGAAACATCAAATAGGCTTTCCTCAATGAAAGGAGCATTTCTGTATGAGGTTAGAAAGAGACATGAGAGAAAGATCTGCCTGAATAGTATATTTTAAAGCCGTTTTCTTTTTTAATGGAAAAAAAAGCCTTTTAATAACTTTGTCATTCTATTCCCCTTTGTCTCTATTGAGGAGAAAGAACTTTTTACTTTGGCAGATTGTATTGTGTTTATCATGAACTGCTTTTCTAACTGGTTTGCTGACTAATTATCCATTCTATTCAGAGGGACTGTACCTTCCAGTCATTACCCCACTCTCCAGGCCTCCATTGGAGCAATTAAAAAAAGGGCGACTCAGTCATGGGCCCAGTTCTCTTTTTATGACTTCAATTCAGAATTTTCTCTCTTATATAATTATGGGAAACTCAAGATAATTCATGTCATGCACAAGGGCTTCTTGCTAGTCAAACTATTATCATCTGCAGTTGATTGCATCTATTCATTGAAAAAAATACTATTTAATGCTTATTACATGTCAGACACTGCTAAAGAACCTGCTTGTATTTCTTGTAGTGAAATTAGCTATAAGGGGACCAAACTAACCCAGTTTTCCTTTGGCCTGAACAGAAACAGTATCTTCTTCATCTCCCGCCTTCCTTTCTTTCCTGCCTCCTTCCTGTTTTGTTTTATCTCAGTAGACTTTTCAAAGCACAGATGACCCAAAGCTGTCACTTATTAAGTAGTAAAGCTAAACATAGGACGTTCCATCTCAAGTATCACCAAAGAAGATAAATCTTTACTAAAGCATTATAAGGTCCTTGTTACAAAGTAGTTTCACTCATTTTGCAGGATGTTTATGTATTGTTTTATTTGAAAAATGTTTTCACATATATTTCATCATTCAAATTCACAGAGTTCTATGAGGCAGATATCATATCTCTTTTACAAATGAGAAAATTAATGATCCATGGTTAAACTCTGTAAGTTTGTATTGTTATGAGTAGTAGAAGCAGGACTTAAGTCCTGGGGTTCCATTCCAATCCTGTGGTCTGTCTGTCCTTTATGGTGTTATACATAGGTGACCTCATGGCATAAGGAGGGGGCTGAGAGGTGTGAGGGACTCAGGGTAGGGAGTTCTTAGAGGCTCTGTCATCTCCTTAGCAATTTCCCCAGCTGAAATATCACGTAAAATAATAATTTTTAAGGTCTTTAAACTTCCTTCAGCTTTTATTTTAATGCTATAAAAATTTATTTTGCTATTCTTTTTTTTAAGTCCCTCAATCTACTACCAAGACATTTATTTACCCATTTAAGATTATAAAGTCATTTTAAGTACATGGGTTTTCTATCACCATTTAAACAGAACATGAACATATGAAATGCAAAATATAAGTCTTAATCTTCACAAAATTTATTTTTTTTACCTAACTTAATCTTGGTTAACACTTTCTTGTTTAACCGTCTAGAAGTTCTCTATCTTGTTTTCCATCTACTGACCGATCATTTCTATCTTTTTACTTTAACTATCACTTGTGTGTGAATATATGTTTGAGCTTGGTGCGCATATATTTATTACTTGTTATTTATATAAAAGATCAGAAGGCATTTTGCTAGGAAAATTAAGTTGGACAGAGAAGGACAAATACCACATGATCTCACCTACTTGGGATCTAAACAAAATAATCAAGCTCATAGGTATAGAACAGAGAAGATTGGTGGTTGCAAGAGGTTGGGGTTGGAGGAGGGGGTGGGCAAAATGGGTAAAAGGAATCAAAAAGACAAACTTTGCATTATAAAAAAAATTGTGGAGATGTCATGCGTAACAATGGTTAGTAATACTGTATTGTATATTTGGAAGCTGCTGAGAAAACAGGTCTTAAAATTCCCTTCACAAGAAAAAAATACAAATATGTCCATTGTACTTTAATAAAAACTAATTACCAGAAGAGATCATATGCTACATACTATTTGTCACCTTATTTCTTTTTTCATCTAATACATCTTGAAACTATTTCTTTACTGGCCAGGGGTTTGTGAGGTCAGTATTAAATTACTATTGTAACTTGGCTTATTCTGGCTTCCTTATTTTTGTCTGTAACATAATTTGATGTTATCACATTTGATTACCTTCTAAGAATTCTTTACCCTCAGGAGCAAAAGTGAGTTCTTCTGGACAAGGTCCCTGCTACATCCTGGGCGCTGTTTGTTTGTGAGTCATTCTTGTGCTCTTTGTATCCAAGAGAAGGGTATCTCAGCCCCACATCTAATCCTGAATGTTCTAAATGAGCAAGAGTCTTGAGTGGACTTATTATTCTAGCAGAGGACTTATTCAGTTGCTATGGACTGAATTTTGTTCCCCCATAATTAATATATCAAAGCCCTAACCCCCAAAGTGGCTGTCTGGAGATAGAATCTTTAGTAGGCATTTAAGGTTAAATGAGGTTATAAGGGTGGAGTCCTAATCCAATAGGAGTAGGGCCTTGCAAGGAAAAGATCTATTTCTTTCCTCCTTTCTTTCTCTCTCTCCTGCCCCATGTGATGACACAGAGAAGTCAGTCGTCTGCAAGCCAGGAAGAAAACTCTCATCAAGAGTAGAATCAGTCCACCCCTTGACCTTGGATATTCCATTCTCCATAAAATATATTTCTATCATCTAAGTCACTCATTCTATAATATTTTGTTAATGGTGGCCCAAGCAGATTAAGATACCAGGTATGAAAATAAGTCTGAAAAAAACAAGAAAGACTTGAATTAAATGAAGGAGAGCAGATGAGTGAGGCCAGGATCATATTAGTTGTATGTGCTGGGTCAAGCAGTCCAAAATCCTACTACTATATTAAAAAAAAAATAATAATGCTTCAGGAATTGAAGTTTACCAACTCTAGTTTGCATGGGATCATTTTATGCATGGTCATGGTCCTTTTACCAGGGCTTGAGCTGCTTTCTCCAGCAGCAATTCTCAGAGCAGTCCTTTCTACTCCTCCACAGCAGAGGGAAATGAGGATGCATCTCGGGGCATGTAAGGGAAGAGTGAAAAGTATAAGTAGCTTATGCAAGATGAAAGTTTTAATCCTACTATGCTTATCTTAATATGTATGCAATTTACTTTCTACTTAATGTATCTGAATTTATTTTTACATAAAATTTTTAGGTAAAATAACATTTAAATTTATTAACTGTGGGATATAAATAATGCTGCAATAGACTATGTTAATCCGTTATGACTCTCCACTGCTCCTACCGTACCTGCAATGTATTGGTGCACAACCCCTGGAGATTTGCAGGAAATACTGCTCAAGAACCCCATACGAAGGAGCACAGTAGTCCTAGAAGATAGGGGGAAGGCCCTTCTTCTGTGCTGAAGGACATTTTGCTGACATCTTGCAGAACTGAAACAGAAAATAGATCACACCACCTTCCTAGATTCTTGCCAGAGACAGTTCTTCAAAATTTTCCATTCTTCTGACTTTCCTCTTAGTGCTGCAGTCCCAAAGATAGAACTCAAATTTAAACAACAGCCCCCCTGAGACAAAACACTCCTTGAGAGGGCTGGAATGAGGAGAACAAAACACAGAGAAATTATCTGAAGCCCTGAAGCTGTTGCTACTTTCTCCATCAGTTTCCAAACCAAGATTTGGGAAGAAAGCTCTTTCTGTCATTGAACAAGAGTCAGAAAGTAAACTGCCTTCAACTGGACTAATGCCATGCATCAGGTTTTGAAACTTCCACTTTGCAGCAGCTTTCCAGTATTCATGTGCTGGTGTGTATGCACAGGATTTAATGTGATCAGAGAGACTAGAATGATTTACTCAAGCAATGTAATGCACATTCTTTGTCATTGTATAACCTTCACAGTCTCTTTATCCTGGAAATGCAATGCTGCATGTATTCTATATAGAAAAAAAAAAACATTCACAGTAAGTGGTATACTGCATTCTCATCTATTTCAGTTCTATCTAGCTTATGAAAACTGTGTCTGGCACTTTGCAGAGCTAAAAGTGATGATAATTTAGCACAGTCAATTTTTTATTTGACTGTGTCAGAAAATAGGCACTTTCTGAGTCCTCAGGGAAATGTGTACTGTGTTGCTATGGTAGTCATGGACTATGCAGGTCCCTGAAATTCACTCCCCAAGTAAGTCAGGATTTGGGTTTAGAACCAGAAGCTGCAGAGGATTCTCAGTAAGGCTGAGAACTTCTCTGTTGTTCCTGCCTCAAATTTGAAAGATACATAGGATAAGAGCTATTTCTAATTTGCAGAGAAGGTAGCAGGTCTAGAACACAGCATCCATCCATCCATCCATCCATCCATCCATCCATCCATCCATCCATCCATCCATCCATCTGCTCTTCCACCTTCATTTTCTTCCATAGTAAATCTTTTATGAAGTTTAGATAAAATCACTAATTTTTCCTCACATCATTTAAATAATTTCCCAGGCCAGTTATTGTCTTACAAAGCCATAGGCCATGAATACCCATTAGGTATCTGAATTCAGATTGAAGGATTTATTTCCTAAAAAGAGCAAAAATAAAATGTAAATAGTACTAAAAGCTTAAACTAAAACAGAGAGTATTTTAAATGTATCTACAGTGAAAAGTAAAAACAAACAAAATAAAACAAAAGGCCTTTGCAAAACTAACTGTGCTTCAAGGAGTATTATTTTTTGAACAGTTTATGCATGCCCTATACATTTAACACTTTAACAGTGGTTGTCAAACTCTGTTTCTTTGAAACACTGATATTCAGCTAACTGGACTGAAGTCATATTTTCTTAAAACATAGCTGTCATATTTTTCCAACCATGTGAATTATTTGTCTCTAGTCTACAAGGAGATTGAGAAATTGAGAGGAAACAGTTGGAGACTTTGGTGGCAAAGTAATGTAATATCTTTTTAATCCAGTAATAAAACTAAATGGAGTTTGTATTTTATTTGTCTTTGCTTTTATTTCATTTTTCTAATAATTCATTTATATTGCATTTTACTAAAATATCAATCCATAGTGGATTGGAAATAAAACAAAACAGTGATAACATGAACAAACACTGTCCATCATTGCATTAGTTAGAAAAGCACTGTTCTAGAATTCTCTTGATTAGTTAGCGGTTTGGAAAACAAGTGTGTTTTCCAAAGTTCCCCACTCCAAGCTCATTTAGCATGATAGCACATTTCATTGTAAGGCCAAAGGTAAAAGTGCCTCCTCAGATAAGAGTTTAGCTTTAGTATCATTTCATATTTTCACTGAACAAAGACTAAATTTCTTGGCTAGTTCATGATTTTATATAAAAGGAGAATACTTATCTAAAAAAAACACTTTCTTTCAACAAAGTATTTCTGACCCTGTGTTGACATTGCAATGTAGCCTAGAACTATAATGATGATAATAAGCTTTAATAAAAAATATCTTCTACTTGTCCAGGAGAGTAACAGCAGCTTTGCTGACACTGGTGATACACTGTCTGGTGGCTTTGCCAATGGGAGGACTACTTGGTTTAAACTGTAGAAAAACCTGCCATTAGCTGCTTGCTCCTCTGATGGGTCAGTGCTGCCAGAGGCTGGCTCATCACCTAGAGCAGAGGTGTCTGAGGGCTAGCTGAACTTTTTCCATACTTGGGGTGCAGACAGCCTGAGTCCCCTGGGAACCTGTGAGATTTTGAACTGGAGCTTCCTGCTGGCCTGTTACCAGCAGCATTTCTTCAAAGTCCTTATTAAAGTCACACCAGGGCACCTTATAAATAAGGCTCTTGAATGTGGCCATGAATAATGACCAGGTTTCAGCTGAATTTGGGGTGTTTCAACCAAAGAAGTCTGGATTTTCTCTAATGAGGATTGGTGAGAGTGTGCTGGGAGGAAATTCCACTGTGAGGGTGTTGGCTCCTCTGTTTGAAGTCTTCTGTAAACGCAGCCCATCCCTGTCTTCCTCTTCTCCTGTAGAGATCTTCTAAGGGCAAGAGCACTTTGAAATGTATGGGTATTTCTCTGCTTGATCAGCTTAATGGGGTGTGGGGCAATATGAAAGACAGGAAGCCAGCAGAGAAAGGCAAGTAGGGAATGGACCCCGCACAGTCCTGTTGTCTACCTTGAGTGAGGAAATTGCTGCTTTCTCTACTGTTATGGACCAAACTGTCTCCCTCAAATTCAAATTTTGGGACTTCACCTCAGAATGTGACTGTTTTTGGAAATAGACTTTTCAAAATGAAATTACATGAAAATGTGGCAGTAATTCAGGCACTGGTATAATCCAACTAGTGGTTTGTAAGAGGAGATTAGGACAGAGATAGAAAACAGAAGAAAAGACAGGTGAGGACACAGAGAAATGACCAGGAGAGAGGAAGCAGGGGATACTAGATCTGCTAACACCATGATCTTGGACTTTCATCCTCCAGAACTGTGGGGCATAAATTCCTGCAGCTTATGCCACGCTGTTAGTGGTATTTTGATATGCAGTCCTAGCAAATAGACTGATTGCAGATAGCACCAAGCTCTACTCCTGTGTTTCATGTTGTATGATTTGGGGATAAACAAAATATAAGCACATATGAGTAAGAGTGTAAATAGAGTTGCAGACATGTGTCATGAAAGTTATTATCATGACTGTTTTATAGTCAATATTAACTCATTCCATATGTATATGGAATCTCTCTATCTATTAAATTGGCTTGGGTCAATGATTAAAATGGATGCTCTAGGTGTCTGTCCTTGCACTGCATATCTACTATAATTTGTAAATGAACACAGACAAATAGGAGAACTGATCCCTAGAAATTTTTTCTGTGTATGGGTGGCAAAGTGGAGAGTTGGTCTTAAAAATGTGGTCATGAGATACAATTTATGTCAGAAGCTGTGACCTATACAGAGCATCAAAAATGGTTTAATATGTCCTCAGAATGAACAGCCTCCCACTCCTTGGTGAAATAATCTTTCCATTTTCATTGTTAGGTTGATAGTGTTGTTCTTAATTTTGACTTTTGGAAAATCAAAAAAAGTCATAGTTATGATTACTATAAATGTCAACTTAGGAAAATTTTAGAGATCAATTACATATTTCTTCAACAAGTGTTACTTAGTATTCACCGTGTACTGAGCATTATGGTCAATTCCTGGGAACATTTTTCATGCTTTTATATAGTTAAATTCTGAAGTTCCTGAGAGGGGACTGGAGTTAGGGAATGGAAAGCTATCAACTAAGTATAATTATAATAGATACTCTAAAATGAATACTGGATCCTGAAGTCTAAATAATGAGAATAAAAAGCCCTATGAAGAGCTAAGAGTAGATAGAGCCAGCAATGAGACATATAAAACAAATAAACACAAGATTCAGATGTATGTGTAAAAGGAACAGAGGGGAGAGCAATGTATCTAAAATTAAGATGAGAATGATAGAAGGTGAGATCAGCCCCATCAGTGAGCTAGAGGTTGAAGTTACTATAAGAACATTTGAAAGAGTTCCATGAAGGCAGGTCAATATTTTAAAATAAAGTTTTTTCTTTGGCAGATATTCCTGACATACTGTCTTGGTGGTGATGCTTGTGAGGGGGCTGCCTGGTTTTAACTGCACAAGTATCTATGATCAGCTGTCTAGCCAAGTCTAGTGGCCAAAAGGGAAAGATTACTTCTTGTATTGCTTGTGCACCATGATTCCTTGAACTTCCACTTGATCAAGTGCTGTGCCAGATTCTCTGCAGGATTCACTATGATGAGGATAAACTTCCTATTCTCAAGAAAATTCCAACCTCACTAGAGTGAGATTGCTGTTTGTTTCTGAGAAATGAAGTTCTAAGTATGTTGGTTAAAAGTAAGGTGCCTTTATTTTCAAGTGAGACAAGCTGTCAGTCTAATTCAGATGGGTGAGATCTAGCCACTTCCCTGTTTTTTTTTCTGGACATTTATGGTTGACCAGTCAGAGTTGGTATGTGATGAATGAACAGATTGACATAGACTTGCACAGCAGACCTAGTGAAGATAGGAGTCATTGCTTTCTTAGGAGAACTGGTGATACAATATATGAGAAAAAGCAAAGTGTCCAGTAGGACCACACCAAACACTGAGCTTATCAAGCCTCAATACGTAGGACCATCCTGAAAGAAGAAAGAAAGTAACTGTGGGTGTTCTTTTCATTATTTCCTTCAAACTGGCCTCTATCCTTGCTTATACAGCAGTTTAGAAGATTTTTTTAAAATAACATTCACAACAATATGTGATAAGAGTTGTAACAAAAGCATTAAGAGTTGTAAGAAGAGAACATCTTTAAACGAATCACAAAATGTAAGATAAGAGAGTTACTGTTTTGACTGAGACACAGGGTAGGAAGATGGCATTTTAGAGGGAAGAAAGTATGTATTCAAAGACAAATATGCAGAGTTACATGGTCAAGAAAATTTAAGGGTGAGAATAAGACATGTGTACACAATAATAACAATTGGTATTTATACAGAAGGCATTAAATTGTTCAAATTCTGTCCTTATATACAGGATCTTACTTAGTCTTTAGATGAACCCTAAGTGAGTAGATAATATCAAAACCCCATTTTAAAGAGTTAACTGAGATTAATAAAATTGGTAGAATGTGCTCACCTCCCCCAAAAATCTTCCATGCAAAGGAATTTAAACCACATTCAGTAGTTTCTAGGGAGCCATTACAAGTTTTAAATGGAACAATATAATCATTGGACCTGTTCATTGGGAAATTAATATGGCAGAAGAGAATGTGATGGGCTATAGTGGACTTGGAGAGTCAAGACCAGAGATTATTTCAGTAGGTTAGGTGTAGAGTGATAAGGATTTCTGCCAAAATAATATTAGTTGCTGAATATGTGAGAGTGAGAATGAGAGTCTGGCAATTAGAGCAATTGCAAGGTGGAACCTATACAATTAGTAATAGGATGGTGGGGGAGTAGGAGAATGGGTAAGCGCATTCTTGTGAACCTGGACCTCTTAGTGACATAATGCCATCAATGGTGGAACAAACATGGAGGTGCATGTTGGAGTTCTGAAAATCTAATATGGACTTCTTTCTCCTTGCATACCAAATACTTAAAAATATGGTCTGGTGCAAATATTTGCTCTGTGTGAGAATAGAATGGGCACCATAGCAAAATAAGAATATTAATTTGTGTTTACTCTCATTTTCAACATAGCATTAGTAAACACTTATGGACCAGCAACACTGCTGTTCCCTGCAGGCAAGATGATAGAAAACATGAGCACAACTCTGTTTCGCTATTTTTATGATTTTCAACTTGTATGATAAAGGTTATTTTTGCCAGGTTGCTTGCAAAGTGACAGTGATATACCTCCTTTTAACTCTGGCCCTTTAAAGTATGACTGACTTCTATGATAAAGAAGGGTAGACTATCTTTTGCATTTGGGTTGGTTGTGGTTCACTTTGAGCAAAAGAATGTGGAAAAAGTAACTTGGTACCAATTTTGAGATCTCATTCTCCCATGCCACATGACTGATGAGAGGTATGTTGACCAAAAATATATGTTGTCCAATCCATCACCATGCACGTGTGTGAAGCTAGATTAGAAAAACAGGCTGAACAAAAAACCTGCCAGCTGACAGCAAAGAGTGGAAATCAGCCAAGCTCACCTATGTGACCAGAATTGCCCAGCTAACCTATCAGTATGAGAACAGTATAATATAGCTATTATTCTAGCCCATAAGTTTGGGGATGGTATTAGATAGTAATAGATAATAAAGTATTATGCTCATGAACACTGCGGAAAGTTTTTGAAATATAGATTAAAAGAGAAAAAAGATAATTAAAAGCATCTAGACTCCCACTCAGTTGAGATATCAGCTTTTATTTTGGGTACAATTAAATCCTTTCCCTGCCATGTACACACAATCATAAGGAGAGAAAGATTGTGCTCTTCTCCTCTATTCATATATTGCAAATCTGATTCCTGATGTGATGGTATTTCTAGATGGGGAATTTGGGAGGTTATTAGACTTGGATGAGGTCATGAGGTGGAACCCCTAATATGGGATGGATGTCCTTATGAGAGAATGAAATGACTTGAATTCACGGTCTCAGATATTTGAAGAAAACATGAAATGAGCTCTGTCTAGAACCCAGCCACATCTGACTCCCTGATCTCAGACTTCCCAGTCTCCAGAACTGTGAGAAATTAATGTTTGATGTTTAAGTCACCCAGCATACGATATCCTTATTATAGTAGCCTGAATTTACTAAAAGAAAATGAAAACATTATAAAACAGTCAATACTTTGAAATCAAGTTTTTTTTTTTGATGGTTAACATCATTTAGCAATAAAATACTTTTATTTATTTATTTTTTAATAATATAGAAATCAAGTTTTTTTTTTTTTACTTAGTAGGCATGTTTCCATGAGAATGACTCCATTTCTATGTATAGTTTACCATTTATACTCCATCCATAGCATGTAAAGGGACATCTAGAATTTTTTGTTTTATCCTATATTGAGGATAATTATCATGTCAAGTGTCTTTGATGGAGCAGTAAGGGTCAGATAAAATGATATATTTATTGGGCTAACTTATATGAAATATCCAATATCTTAGCAGAAACTAGTATCCAGTTGATCTGGAGTGTCCCTGGAAATATAGAAAATATTTTCAACAGAAGGAAAACATGACCTAAGTTATATTAAAGATGTCAAGTTTGGTCAAGTGTGATCTGATGAAGGTCACAGGCTAATATAGCTAGATTGTCCTAAAGAAGGCAAAAGCTGAGTTATCAGTGATTTTCATTTGTCAGGCCAAAGGAAATCTTTTTTCTTTCTTTAATTGGAAAGGAACTATTAATGAGTGGGACTATTAATCAAAACTCTACAGTCCCCCCAGTGGTTTAGTTGTACACACACAGAGTCATATGAAATTAGAAAGAGATTTGATGTGTTTCATCTTCTATAAAGGATAGATTTTACATGAATAGTAAGGGGAAGTTATTTTTAGTGAATGTTTATTAGACGCCCTCATGTTTATGATGTGATAAAAAAGATACAAATGCATGGATTTCAGATAACTGCATTGATCTTTTGCTGTGTATCAGCAATCCTGTGTTTTACATTTTATCTCACAAATTATTCCCAGACCTCTATGCTCAAGGTGTAATTTCCATGAATTTTGTAGGAGATACTTATAGATGAGCTACTGTTTTTACATTGTTGTTTGAAAGAGAATATGGTGCTTGAAAAAAAAATCAAACAGTAAATAATCCTTTACAGAGCATAAATTTTTAGTGAGATATTAGGAAGAAGAGAGATTTCACAAAATGGCAGGGTTTCCAGGTTTTGCAAAATAGCTGCTCATTCCCTTGACTGACATTAATAGTAAAGGGGCAGCAGAAGGTGTGGAATACAGGTGTATGGAAAATGCTTCTCTCAGGGGAAGAGCACTTTGAGAATCAAGGTGGTGGTGGTAGGGGGTGTATTTCACATTTTCGGTGAACAGGCCCTATCCCCACCCCTACAGGAATTGTTATTAGCCTTCTTACCACAACAAAACAATAAAATAGCACCTATCCAGAACTTTCTTTTTTTTTTTTAATTTAGTCATACATTTTATTTGGAATTTTTGTCTTTATGTTCATAAATTAAATTACTGTTCTTGTGCTTTCCTAATCTTCTTTTGGACTCCACTTTATCAAAAAATATAAAAGAAAGATTTTTGTCTCTGTTCATCTTTTCTAGAACAATTTTTAGAAAACAGATATTACTTGAATGTTTTTTAAGGGAAAAAAACCCTGTAAAACCTGTCAGATGCAGGACTTTTGTATGTGCATGTGGAGAAGGGATTGATAATATTCCAATTTTGAAATATTTTTTCTGTTGAAATCATCTACTTTTCATCATTGTGGGCATTTGCATATTTGAAGAAACATTTCACCTATATTATATAAAATGTATTAGTATATATTTTCATAGTGGCATTTTTACTATTTTTCAAATACTGTCATTTCACCTTTTCCATTCTTTCTTTCATGTTCCTTAATCTTTCTAGATGTGTGTTCATATTGTAGACATTTTTAAAGAATCAGTATGTGGCACTGACCTATTATTCTCTTTAATTCAAGAGTCTCTCTTTGTCCTTTAAAAATGTTCTCTTGATATTGATTTTTTTTTATATTTAAACTACTAACCTAAATCTTGCAGTTATATTTTTCTTTTCTAACTTTTTCTGTCCTTTATTCTGAAACTTTTCTTTAAAAAAAAAAAGGTTATATATCTTACAGATTTGCTTTTATTGCATCCACTTATATCTAATCTGAGATTTTTTCTTTTGGGCATTGAGTTAATCCCATTTACTTTTATATTTATTATCAGTGATAAATTTAAATGTATTTTAGATACTCCATTTTGTTTTTACTGACAATAATTTTTCATGGGTGAACATTTTCTCCTGCCCTTCGTTATGAAGATTGAATTCGCTTCCCTATGATTTTCCATAAATTATTTAAAACCCAATAAACATTTATTGAAATTTCAATTCTTATATCTTCCCCTAAAACAGAACTAGACATTCAGCACAATTCTTTGCAATCTTTATAATATCATAATCCACTAGGAAGTATTATGGACTTCATTGGGTAAACACAAGAGGCTACTCTTGGTCAACATGAGGTGACTAGTCAGAGACACCAGCTACACCAGTTGCTGCCACCTCTTCAGAATACGGACCTCTCATCTCCATCTCTCTCATCTTTTTTTTTTTTTTATAAATTTTATTGTTTTATTCCCCATACAATTGCAGTCCCCCCATTCTGACCCCAATCCCTCCCCTCCCGCCCCGCCCCCCTAAAAGTGTCTCTGGTTCATAGTTTTTTGTTGATTTTGATTTTCACTTTCTTATAGTTATTCATTTTCCTGGTCCCTTATTTAAGTTTTCTAGATTCCTGCTATGAGTGAGACCATCCGGTATTTTTCTTTTTCTTTTTGGCTTATTTCGCTGAGCATGATCCCTTCCAGCGCCATCCATGTTGCTGCAAACTGCATGTGTTTATCTTTTTTGAATGCTGAGTAATATTCCATGGTGTATATGTACCACATCTTCTTGATCCAGTCATCTATTTTTGGGCATTTGGGCTGTTTCCAAAGCTTAGCTATTGTAAATAGTGCTGCTATAAACATAGGGGTGCAGGTGTTCTTTGGAACTGATGTTTCTGTGTCCTTTGGGTAAATACCTAGGAGTGGAATTGCTGGATCATATCATCTCTCTCATCTTAAAGCTTGACATATTGTTATCATATAAAAAAGCAGTTCCCTCAGTAGAAAGTTCATATTATCAGTCCCTTAACTAATCAATGTAAATGTGGAGAGATACCTCAGTCACAGAACATATGACCTAAGATTAGAAGAACAATACTTTGCACTGAATGAATTTACAAACAGATTCCAGATTTCAGGGGGAATTTTTATTGAGGAATTTGACTATTATTTCTCAAATTTATATGGAAGATTAAATTTCTACATATAACTAAGGCAATTTTTTTGAAATTATAACATGAAATTGAAAACACTTTTTTCAAAGTTAAAAATATTTTATAAAGTCAAACAATTTAAAATGAGTGGTATTGATCTGACAACAGAAAAAAAAAATAGAGGAAGGTAAATGATTAGAAAACCCCCTCAAGGGCCTCCCCTGGTGGCGCAGTGGTTGAGCGCTGGACTGTGAGGCTGCCTGCAGCCTCTGCAGCGTAGGTTCGTTTCCCTGCCACCAGCGAGGGTCCCACAAAAAAAAAAAAAAAGAAAAGAAAAGGAAACCCCCCTCAAAAATTTCACAATATTTTGAACACTAACTAGTGGTAAACAATATGTGATATTGGGAAAACTGAGACGCTATATTTAAAAATGTGTAATTGCCATTCTACCTCCCACCACATAAATGGGGAACTAAAATTATAAGGCTAATAGTGCAAAATATTAAGGAATATCTTCAAGACTTAGAGCAGAAAATGAGTTCTTAAATAAAACATCAACTATCTAAAAGAACCGATTAACATAAAATGTCAAGGAAATATTGAAAATCATTATGGCAATATGAAACACCCCATGACCTCATCCTCCATCTTTCCCACTCCCTTCTCCCCAGAACATACACAGAATGATAATAGGTAAGTGGAGAGGAAACCTGAATGGCAGATAAGCATGTAAAGATGTTCTTTCTCTGTCTCTGTCTCTACCTCTCTCTGTCTCTGTCTCTATCTCCCTCTGTCTCTGTCTCTCTCTTACTATTAATTCCAGAGGAAAAAAAGTTAAACAATAAAACATTTATCATATTGGCAAATAAAACCTTAATCACTGCAAATATTGACAGGGCACTTGGAACAGGAAATTTAATAGACTGCAGATGTTAGTCCCTTAGTGACATTGCGCATGCTTAGTAATGTTAATTTCTCATATGTCCTGTTATCTGAAACCCAACCTATACAAGATCTAGTATGTGTCCTTTTTGGGAAATGTAAAAGGAGTTTCCTCATTATTTTAATTATGATAGTGGAGAGGGGGTTGGAGGTTGCCAAGGACAAAGTATGCACCTGTGAAGTATTTCTACAACAGTCAAAAGTAAGTTATAGGTACACACCATATAAGAATGGATTGTAGGGGCCTCTCCTGGTGGCGCAGTGGTTGCACACTGGGTTGCAAGGCTGCCTGCAGCCTCTGCAGCGCCAGTTCAATCCCCGGCCACCAATGGATTGTAAAAACATCATTTTGAGTAAAGAAAGTTTTGAATAAAAATAAAATTTATAGTACAATAGTATATACATGAAATTAAAACACACATACATTAAAAGTAAAACTATATATTTTATTTATTTTTTTAATATATTTTATATAATTCTTACATATTCCATTTTTGCACAATGTATGCATTTTCATTTTGATTATATTCCCCATACAATTGCACCCCTCTTATTTTGACCCTAATCCCTCCTCTCCTCCCTCCACCCTGCCCTGTAGTGTGTCTCTGGTTTATAGTTGCTTGTTGATTTTGATTTTTTCTTTATTATAATTAGTCTGGAATATTACTCAGCAATCAAAAAGATAAACTCATGCAATTTGCAGCAACATCAATGGAGCTGGAAGGGATCGTGCTCAGTGAAATAAGCCAGAAAAAAAAAAAAAAAAGAAAAATACCGGATGGTCTCACTCATAGCAGGAAGCTAGAAAACCTAAATAAGGGACCAGGAAAAAGACTTATTATAAAACTATATATTTAAAAAAAAACGTTTCATAGCCAAGAATTTGTATGAAACATATTAACATAAATTAAAAAGGATGAGAGGAATCTCAGAATGGAGAGAAAATACAATAAAATGATAAAGGAAATGGGCAAAATCCATAAATTTCTATTAACAGGAAAAAGTGTCTGAGACATCCACAGGGAAGGTCATTGGTATTGTGTTTGCTTTGAGTCATATCCATCCCAGATCAAATTAAATCCAAGTTGGCCCTTACCTGCTGAAATCAGCAGGAAATCTAATTTCATTTAATTCTATGTTGTCCTTCCTTTAGATTTTAGCAGAACCCTATATCCTTCTCTGACCCAAAAATTTTCTACAAGTGTAACCTTAACTAGCTTGCCATTGTTACTGAGACCATTTAACTTGCCAGCTCTCTTTAAGGAACTAGACTAATTCGGCTTGGTACTTATGCCTCTTTGGGTGGTCTGAGGACCATCATATGGTTTCTATAATCCAATTTACTCTTCTTGGTCATCCTTAATGTGGCCATTACCATCATCTTCCTCCCTGTGAGTTCAAGTTCTTCCCTAAAACTGGGCTTTTATCCATCCTCCCAACCAATCTTCATTTTATCACCTTCCAGGATAGAAAAATCCCAGCTCTGGGCCTCCCTGGGGGCACAGGTGGTTGAGAGTAGCGCTGTGGAACTGTCCACAGCCTCTGCAGTGCCTGTTCAATCCCTACCAGCTGCTGAGCCACCCATTTGGTGAGGCTCCCCTGAGCAGTGTATTTCGTCAGTCTGCCTGTTCTGTTCCCTGCTCTGTCTCTGGTGAATCCTCTCACTCCCCACATCTCTGGCCTGTACCCCAGTTCTTGTATAAATAAATAAATCTTAAAAAAAATCCCAGCTCCACTTTGAGTGAAGAATGAGAGAGTAGACAATCACCATTTTATATGGTGTTCTTTATAGCTACCAGACCCTGCACACAGTAATATCTTCATTGATCAACCAAGCTCACAAGTGAATCAGTCTTCAAGCCTCCCCATACCATATTTTTTCATACTAAAGAATTTCACAGATTTATTTGTCCTTGGATATTTTTCCTCCTCAGAGTATAGAGTATAACACTACTTCTGAAAGTCTGGCACATAAGAAACTGCTTTACCTCATTAGAGGTTGTCATTGAGTGGATAACTTCAACTCAGAAACTGAGCCACACATAAATCATGTGGTGGTCCAGAATTCATGGAAGCCCAGACAGAGTTGTTCTCTCTGACATAATTCCTGTGTTATATATAGCTTTAATGATGAAGCAATTATATCTGCCAGTTTTTCCAGATATAGCAGAAGATATTGATTCTGCTACATGACTAACTAGGAATCAATAATATTTGATCTCATGCAATTCACTGGTGATTTGCTCAATTAGTTCTCACAGAAACATGTTATTTGCTCTGTAGGATGGAGTCATTTTGTGTTAAGTACAAGTCAAGGATAAAGGCTGAGTTTTCCTTATAAGTGTAAGTGCCCCCCCCCACCCGGCATTACTATTATTTACAAGAATATTAAGTGATAGGATCACAATAATTATCAGTTATAAGTTCCTATTAAAGAACTTTTAGTTTAAACTTATAATTTTCATGATAAGAGAATGGACTTTTTGAATTTTCAGATTCTTTAGAATACGTTAAATTTGACTACCTTAGCCAACACATTTGAAGAGAAGCAGCGTCAAAGTGGATATAATCTTCTTGAATTAAACTTGTTCAGTTATAGTAATTCATTATATTACATAGCCTATAAATTTGTGAAACAACAACAACATGTTTTTGATAGAATTCTAGACTGGAATAAAATACCTTCACCTAATTTCAGGGAAAAACATATAACAGACATTAAAATGCCTACCATTTGGAAATATGTTGAGGATCTAAGGAAGCTGAGATAGAAAACAAAGTTAATAAACATTTGTTGATACTTGTGATTGCTAGACTGCTGTCATCTGTGCAGCATTAGCCCATTAGAAGCTACAAAGAGTGATAAGTGTTAAGTGATAATATTTCTTAAGAGATTAAGAAATGTTAGCTGAAAAACTCAACTGGTTTCATAGACCAATGTTGAACTATCAATCAGATCCAGAGATTAGCATTGATCTATGAATGTGTTAAGATTCCATAGCTTCTGGGCCTCCCTGGTGGTGCAAGGGGTTAAGCACCACACTATGAAGCAATCCGCAGCCTCTGCAGCACGAGTTCAATCACCGGCCGGCCAGGAAGCTACCCACATGGCACAGCAGATCTCTCCTGTCTCGCCCGCTGCTCCCCTCGGCTGTGTACTTCAGTCAGTCTACCTGTTCTGTTCCCTGCTCTGTCTCTGGTGAATCTTCTCACTCTCCGCATCTCTGGCCTTTACCCTTGCTCTTGTGTGCATAAATAAATGAATCTTAAAAAAAAAAAAGATTCCATAGCTTCAGTTGGATAAAAATCTTTATTCCCTAAAAAATTCACCACATTTTGTTTTTTTGCATGTTTACATTATGCGTTTGACTTTTATGTTCAGAAATAATTATTCTGAGTAATGTTGGATTAACATGGGAAATGTCATTAATTTATTAATTTATTGATCCAACCAATAAATATTTATTAAGCACTTCAGATTTGGTTTGAAGACATGAGCAGTTGTTCATGCATGACTAAATTAAATCATATTTAAGCTTCTCATTAAATCAGACTTTCTTTTATGTAGTCTTCCATTTGAATAATAACACAAAATAATAAAACATACAAAGTTAATGTAAACTTGGGGCTTCTCACACATTTCAAAAGGTTGTTTGATATCCCTGTATGGACAGTATCCTAAATTTTATCATCACCATTTCATAGAGAACACAATTGGCTTACAAGTGTATAAAGTCTTAACATATTGCTTGGACTAGAATCAAAATCTTATTTTAAAACCAGAACCAACTCTACTGATATTTATTCAGGAAAAAAAGTTATGAATGATGAAAATTTAAAGGCAAATAATAAGTGGTTTTATTTATGTTTATATTTTAATTTTCTATTTAAATAAAGCAAGACACTATGTTCATACATATTGAAAATTGTAATAGCCTCTGAGTCTCAATGAGTATAATTATATATACACATATATATATATTATAAATATTTATACATTATTTTTACTAGACCTGCTTGTGTACAAATGGAAGCCATGGTCCCTGCCCTTGAAGGGAATCCACTAATTAGAGCATGTAATTAGGACTTGCAATAAGATATGATAAATTATTTGCAGGGGATGGAGGGTGACTCAGATTCAAGATGGCTTATGGAAGGAAGTAACTACTGAAATGAACTCTGCAAAGTAACCAAGAAGGAAGAAATAAGGAATCAAGGAGAAATGGAAGAGGACATGTTCTAGTGAGAGGAAAGATCCTGAACTAGGATGGGAGAAGTGTAAATAGTTACATTTGAGAGTGTGTGTGTGTGTGTGTGTGTGTGTGTAATAGTAAATGCCTATGAATTTGAAACTTACCTGGATAATAAATTATATTTAATTCATCAAATTAATTGCATTAGTTATTCATAGTAAAACATGTAACTGATTAGATTTATCTCACAAGGTAAGTCTCAATGAGTTGAGGAAGATGGAGGTGGTGAAAAATTTAGGTAGAAAAAGCATGAATTGGTTAACAGAGAGAAAAAGATAATTTTTTTCTAACAGTGTCAAAATCTATACATTGATAGTGGGGTATATTTTAAGATAGGAAAAAAAGAGAGGAGGAAATAATAATAAAGAAAAAGGGTATGTTTGTAATGCTAGCATGCATGGATCATATTTCATGTAGAATTTTTTTAAACAATTAAGAATCTTTATCTCAAGAGCAAACTCCATCCTTTTGCTTTGTTTGGGTCATAGAGCTTTGGGTTATGTAATGGCTACTTTACACTCCCCATACCTGTCATTACTGCAGAGACAAGTGGCTCTGGCTAATCTAGATGTTCAGGAATGAAGTGACTTCATTGGTAGCAGGTCATGCTTACAATATTTTAACAGTATTGCTCCACCAGCCATGCGGCACAATTGTTAGGCACTGGAGTCCGGATGGCTGGAGTCGATCTTCAAGGCAGTTCTGTTTTGTAGACCTTTGTATTTGTCTCTGACATATTAATGACCTAAATTTTATTTTTTATTTTTTTAAATAATAAATTTTATTTTTATATTCCCCCATACAATTGCAAACCCCCCATTCTGACCCTAATCCTTCCCCTCCCGCCCCCCACCCCCCAAAAAGTGTCTCTGGTTCATAGTTTTCTGTTGATTTTGATTTTCACTTTCTTATATTCATTTTCCTGGTCCCTTATTTAAGTTCTCTAGATTCCTGCTATGAGTGAGACCATCCAGTATTTTTCTTTTTCTTTTTGGCTTATTTCGCTGAGCATGATCCCTTCCAGCGCCATCCATGTTGCTGCAAATTGCATGTGTTTATCTTTTTTGAATGCTGAGTAATATTCCATGGTATATATGTACCACATCTTCTTGATCCAGTCATCTATTTTTGGGCATTTGGGTTGTTTCCAAAGCTTAGCTATTGTAAACAGTGCTGCTATAAACATAGGGGTGCAGGTGTTCTTTGGAATGGATGTTTCTGTGTCCTTTGGGTAAATACCTAGGAGTGGAATTGCTGGATCATATGGAAGCTCTATGTTTAGTAGGTCCAGAAATCTCCACACAGCTCTCCGTAGTGGTTGGACCAGTTTGCACTCCCACCAACAGTGCAGAAGAGTTCCTTTTTCTCCACACCCTCGCCAACATTTGTTGTTGCTAGTTTTTTTAATATGTGCCATTCTCACTGGTGTGAGATGCTATCTCATGGTAGTTTTGATTTGCATTTCCCTGATTACAAGTGATGTTGAACATTTTTTCATATGTCTGTTGGCCATTTGCATTTCCTCTTCAGAGAAGTTTCTTTTTAGCTCTTCTGCCCATTTTTTGACTGGATTATTTTCTTTGTTGTTGCTGAGTCTCATCAGCTCTTTGTAGATTTTTGTGATCCGTCCTTTATCATTAGTGTTGGGTGCAAAAATGTTCTCCCAGTTGGTGGGGTTTCTCTTTGTTTTTGTTATTGTCTCTTTTGCTGTGCAGAAGCTCTTTAATTTGATGTAGTCCCAGCTGTTTATCTTTGCCTTCACTATCACTGCTTTGGGTGATGTGTCTGTAAAGATGTCTTTGATGTGCAAATCACGTAGTGTTTCGCCTATATTTCCTTCTATATATTTTATGGTTTCAGGTCTTATGTCTAGTTCTTTAATCCATTTTGAGTTGATTTTTGTGTATGGTGTGAGGTAGTGGTCAAGCTTCATTCTTTTGCATGTAGCGACCCAGTTTTCCCAGCACCATTTATTGAACAAACTTTCTTTGCTCCAATGCATAGTCTTTGCTCCTTTGTCAAAGATTAGTTGACCATAAATCTGTGGGTTTATTTCTGGATTTTCTATTCAATTCCATTGGTCTGTATGTCTGTTCTTGTTCCAATACCATGCAGTTTTGATGATTATGGCTTTGTAGTATAGTTTGAAGTCTGGGAGTGTGAAGCCTCCATTTCCTTCTTTTTTTTTCAGTAGAGCTTTGGCTATTTGGGGTTTTTGGTGATTCCATATGAATTTCATCAATAATTGTTCTATTTCTTTGAAGAATGCCATTGAGATTTTGATTGGAATAGCATTGAATCTGTATATTGCTTTTGGTAGGATGGCCATTTTAATAATGTTTATTCTTCCAATCCATGAGCAGGGGATGTCTTTCCATTTCTTTGTGTCTTCTTCTATTTCTTTTAACAGTGTTTTATAGTTTTCTTTGTATAGGTCCTTTACCTCTTTTGTTAGATTTATTCCCAAATATTTGATTTTTTTTGTTTCGATAATAAAAGGGATGGTTTTTTTGATTTCTTCTTCTTCAGATTTATTGTTTGTGTATAGGAAGGCTACTGACTTTTGCGTGTTGATTTTGTATCCTGCCACTTTACTGAATTGATTGATGAGCTGAATTAGTTTTTCTGTGGAGATTTTGGGGTTCTCTATGTATATTATCATATCATCTGCAAATAGTGATAGTTTGACTTCTTCTTTTCCTATTTGGATTCCTTGGATGTCTTTCTCTTGTCTTATTGCCCTGGCTAGGACTTCCAGTATTATATTGAAAAGCAGTGGTGAGAGTGGACATCCTTGTCTTGTTCCAGATCTTAATGGAATTGCTTTCAGCTTTTCACCATTGAGAATGATACTGGCTGTTGGCTTGTCATAGATGGCCTTTATGATGTTGAGGTATGTTCCTTGTATCCCAAGAATTTCAAGGGCTTTTATCATGAATGGGTGTTGCACTTTGTCGAAAGCTTTCTCAGCGTCTATTGATATTATCATATGGTTTTTATATTTCTTTTTGTTGATGTGTTGGATAATGTTGATTGATTTTCGGATGTTAAACCATCCTTGTGCCCCTGGAATGAATCCAACTTGGTCGTGGTGAATTATCTTATGGATACATTGTTGGATTCTGATAGCTAAAATTTTATTGAGGATTTTTGCATCAGTGTTCATTAGGGATATTGGCCTATAGTTTTCCTTTTTTGTGTTGTCCTTATTCGGTTTTGGTATTAGTGTAATATTGGCTTCATAGAACGTGTTTGGTATTGTCCCTTCCTTCTCAATTTTTTGGAAGAGTTTGTGAAGGATAGGCACTAATTCGTCTCTGAATGTTTGGTAGAATTCATTTGTAAATCCATCATGACCTAAATTTTAACTTACATAGTTCAAGCATTTGGTTCACATATGAATCCAGTTTACATCTGATATAGTTTGTTCCCCCTTTTGGTAAGCCTCATTATATTTGTTGAACGACAGAAATCATATAGGATGGTCTAGACAGAGGGAAATAGTTCTGGGGTCTGAAAATAGGCATGATTTTCCTTGTAGGTCTTTATGGTGGGATTTTAATAAACCTAGTTAAGAACTGAGCTGGAATAGGTTGCTTATATGTTTGCGCACAGTCCACCACTAGTTTCAAATTCTCTACTAAATACCTTGTGTTATGTGGAGGCTTGTTTGCCAAATGTTAGCTCCACTCCCAATTTGAGGTGCTCTTACCTCTCTCCTTACCCTGATTGAGCTATTTTCTACGGTGATTTATTCCTTGATGTTGTTAGCAGAGCTTTGGGAAGCATTGGCAGAGAGTATTTTCTACAGGTCAAGCCTTGGTCTTAGGCATGAGTCCTTTGTTCTTGGGGGTGTGTTATTCTCTGTATTCCTGCTCCCTTTCCCTTTTCCTGGACCCAGTTTGCATCTCTGATCCTCCTCCAGAGAGAGATTTGTTTTCTTCTCATCCAGCTGCAATGAGTTTTACCAGAACTTTAAGGAGGACAGTGTTGAAAGTTTTCTTTTCATAGACCAGATGGTGAAGAAGCATTTGTGAAGGTTTAGATCCCTCCCACAGAGGCTGCTGTTCCATCCCCAGGTGTGTTGAACAGGGAATTTCTTAAGACTCTCCGGTCTTTTCTGTAGACACTAGGTGGAATTCATGAAGAAAGAACCTTTAGGAAGGCTCAAACACTGCAGTGACTGAAGTCAAAAAGGTTTACCTTTGTCTCTGCACACCTGCTCTTTAAAAAGTAACCAAAAATAATTTAAAAAATTAAAAATGCCCCAATAACTCTAGCTAAACTCTTCAGACCAGTGAATGATTTCATCAACTCCAGGAAAGTGAATACCTATTTCACACTGGGTTCCTCTTCAACACCTGTCTTTCTCTAGATTCTGATTGTCCTGTGATTTCAACTCTCTCATTGTGATAAGAAAAGTCATAAACAACAGTTTTTTCAGTTGTTGTAAATGTGAAAGTGCTGCCCTTTCCAGCTCTCTACTCCTACCACTGTAAGCTAGAAGTTTCCAATTTTTTTTTTTTAAATTTTAACTTGAATGTTTACATTTCCATGACTTTTAATTGAAAGTTTGTATCTTTGACTCCCTTCACCCATTTCTGCCACCCCCCCAAACCCACCTTTGGCAGCCACCAATCTGTTCTTTGTATCTAAGATTTTGTTTTTTGTTAGTTGATATGTATTTTTAATTCCATATTTAAGTGAATTTATACGTTATTTGTTTTTTCTTTGTCTAGCTTATTTTATTCAAGGATAATGCCCTTGAATTCCATTCCTGTTATCACAACGGCATTTTTTTTCTCATTACTGAATAATATTCCATTGTGTATAAATACCATATTTTCTATACACATTCATCTTTCAACAGACACTTAGTTTTTTCCCTTAAGACTCTCCAGTCTTTTCTGTAGACACCAGGTGGAATTCATGAAGAAAGAACCTTTAGGAAGGTTCAAAAACTGCAGTGGCTGAGGTCAAAAAGGATTGCCTTAGTCTCTGCACACCTGCTCTTTAAAAATTATGGAAATAATGTTTCAATGGTCATGAAGATGCATATAGGTTTTTTTTTTATAGAGGCATGTTTTATTTATTTATTTGTTTGTTTGTTTGTTTATACATGCACTGGGTACAGTCAGAAGCGCAGGAGGGTGAGAGAATTCACCAGAGCCAGAGCGGGGAGCAGAGCAGGCAGAAGGACCGAAGTACACTGCTGAGGGGAGCAGCGGGTGGCAGGAGAGGTCTGCGTGTCATGCGGGACCCTCCTCCGGTGTCCAGGGAGCAGCCGGGGATTGAACCGGCGCCGCAGAGTCCGCGGGCAGCTTCGCAACCCAGCGCTCAACCGCTGTGCCACCGGGGAGACCCTGCATATAATTTTTGAATTAGTGTTTTTATTGTTTTCATATAAGTACCCAAAAGTTGAATTGCTGGATCATATAGTAGTTCTATTTTTAATTTTTTGAAAAGCATTCACATTGTTTTCCATAGTGATTGCACCAATTTACAGTCACACCAATTACACAAGGGTTCCCTTTTCTCCACACCCTCATCAACACTTGTTACCTCTTATCTATTTGATAATAGTCATTCTAACAGGGATGAGGTGATGTCTCATTGATTTTGGTTTTCATTTCTCTGATAATTTCCTTAATATTGAACATCTTTTCTTTCACATTCACTATTCATATGTCTTCTTTAGAAAAATGTCTGTGCATTTCCTCTCTTCATTTTTTTATTTGGGTTTACTTTTGCTATTGAGTTCAGTGTGTTTTGATATTAACTCCTTATCAGATATTTGATTTGTAAATATCTTTCCCAGTTTAGTAGGTAATGCTTTCATCATATTGATGGTTTCCTTTGCCATTGGAAGCTTTTCAGGTTGAAGTGGTCCCAGTTTATTTTTTGCTTTTAATTTTAACTTTCTAATCAAGATTAGATAGCGAGTGATTCAAAGTAAACTTAATTACAATTATTAGGGATCATCTAGTGCAAAAAAAATTTATGATAATACATGGCTTTTATGTCAGCTTTTTGAGGCTAGGATATACCCTTCCCTTCATTTTGGTTTCTTCTATTTGAAAGGAGAGAGTTGAAAGAATGAGCATGAAAGTTTAGTTTAAATCTTTTCATTTGACTAAATTTTATAAATAGAACTCTTCAGAGAATTACAGAATCTTGATACTAATATAGTATGGGCATAAGGCCAGCATTCAAATTATTAAAGCTTCAAGATTTCTGTGTCTCCTTCCTGGACCTTTGAGTCTAGTGAGCTACCTCTTTAGCAGTTGTCTACCCTGAGGCTCAGCGTCTAACACATCAAAGCAGCAAGAGGATAAATTCTCATAACAGATGAGAACACTACTGTAAAAACTTAGAGCACTGAGCTCATCTCAGGCATTTGGAGATTAGACAATTATATTGTTAGGATGGCAATGGTCTCTCTCTTTTCATGTCTTTCTCTTCTAAAATGAATCAAGAAGATGTGGCATATATACACAGTGAATACTCAGTGATCATAAAAAAAGATAGACTCATGCCATTTGCAGTAACATGGATGAAGTTGGAAGGGCTTATGCTAAATGATTAATTTTTTGACAGAAGGGATGCCATCTTAATTGTATTTTGATCTGAAATACTAAGCCAAGGTCTTGATGAATATTATTTAACTGCATTTTTTAAAAAAGTATATTATTGTTGAGTTCAATTATATTTGTCTCCCTGCCTCTACTGAAACTTCCTTGAAGGCAGAGATCTGTCAGACTTATTCTTCATTCTGGTCCAGTATCCAGCACTATATCTTGCCAATTGTAAATGCTTAATATAGTGATTGTTGGAAGTAGTATCTTTTCAAAAATTTTCACTGCTTATACATCTTTCATATGACTGAAATGGTTGTCCCAATGTTTGAGCCTGAATCATATTTCACCTTCATCATCAACTAAAAAAATGCAACACTCATAAGCCTCCCCGGTGGCGCAGGGGTTGAGTGCTGGGTTGCGAAGCTGCCTGCAGCCTCTACGGCACCGGTTCGATCCCTGGCCACCAGGCAAGGGTCCCACATGGCGTGCAGACCTCTCCTGCCGCCCACTGCTCCCCTCAGCATTGTACTTCATCAGTCTGCCTGTTCTACTCTCTACTCTGGCTCTGGTGAATTCTCTCATGCTCCCGTGCTTCAGACTGCACCTAGTGCTTGTATAAATAAATAAATAAATCTTTAAAAAAATGCAACACTCATATGGATCTGCTTGCTAATGGAATGGCTCTGTATTCCATGAACAATATATTATTTCTACAGACAGAATTATTTGTTCCAAAACACATATGAATGGAGGCTGAGGATAGCTCAGGTAGGAGGAGGACAAGACTAGGTAAATCAGAATCTACAGAAAGAAGTCATTTACAGATTGTGGGTACACAGCTATACATTCTCATTAACTGTAATGTTGGCAGTAGTCAGTTCTACTTCACTGCGTTTTTCCAACAATCCACTTTGAAGATATCATAAGAATAATTGACACCAAACTCACTGGAGACAGATATTAGAAAAGTTGAAGAACTTAGCGTTTATTTTAGATGACTTTATAACCTTGTGGAAAGAGCAAGGAATATATACCCTTGAAATAATATAGGTAAAGTTCTAAGAAGTAAACAGAAACACAATTTGAACTATGTCTATAATATCCACTTTTCTAAATTTCTAAATTGGTACAATTTTTTTATTTTTTTATTTATTTACGTTTTTAAAGATTTATTTATTTATACAAGAGCTGGGGTACAGATCAAAGGTGCAGGAGGGTGAAAGGATTCATCAGAGACAGAGTGGGGAGCAGAACAGGCAGATGTACCAAAAGCACTGCTGAGGGGAGCAGTGGGTGAGACAGGAGAGGTCTGTTTTGCCATGTGGGTTGCTCCCTGGCTGGCTAGGAATCAAACCCGTGCTGCAGAGGCTGAAGACAGCTTCACAGCACTGCACTCCACCACTGCACCACCAGGGAGGATCCGGTACAAATTTTTTAATAGTACACGATCAAAAAATTATAAGCAAATGTGAAAGTATGGCATCTATGAAATAGGACTCATGGGATTTTAGACAACCTCTTCTTTTCCTTTGATATTTAATAAGTTATGCATTAGATACTTCCCTTTTGAAGGCAATACAGTATGAAGGATTAGTAAATGTTAGAAGGAATGATTTCCCAAATCTAGAGTATTTGGAGTAGATTAAAAACATCTTTCTTTTATCACGTGATCAGTCTATTGTAAGTATCCTCTTATTTTATAATTTCATTGCTCCATTTATTTATTATAAAAATTCTGTTAAGTTGAAACATTTATTATCATTATTTTAGAGATGGGGAAACTGAGGCATGGTTTAGCAAGCAAGGGGGAAAGGCATGATTTCATTTGGCAATCTGGATGTACATCTAACCATGAGTAGAGATTATCTCAGCTACTGACAGGCCTTGCTGTGTAGAAGGGACAAAAGGAAACAATTTCATGATAACTGACTTTGTGGACAAGGGAGGAAGATGAAAAGTCACAGAACTAATATAACACTTATGAAAATTAGAGGACACAAACAGACCCCCAAATCACTCCTTTTAAGATCAGTTGTAGCAATTTAGAGGGAGGGGGTAGGTTGATTCCTGTCATATTGTGTATTCTAAAAGGTGTAGAAATATGATTTTGAGCAAGAAAGTTCTTTGGAAAGATCCTACTTTCTGGGCTATAAAGACAAAGCTGGATTCCAGCTAACTCCTTTTTTTTTATTTTTTAAATTTTGCTTTTTTTATTTTATATATTTTTTACATCATTTTTCATTTTTGAACAATACATACATTTTCATCTTGGTTATCATCCCCATACAATTCCCACTCCCCCTTGTTTTGATTATACTCCCTTCTCCTGCTCTGTAGTATGTCTCTGGTTTATAGTTGCCTCTTAATTTTGATTTTTTCTTTATTATAATTAGTCTTTTTCCTGATGCCTTATTCAGGATTTATAAATTCCTGCTATGAGCGAGACCATCCAGTATTTTGCTTTTTCGTTCTGGTTTCTTTTGCTGAGCATGAGCCCTTCCAGCTCCATCCATGGTGCTGCAAATTGCATCAGTTTATCTTTTTTGATTGCTGAGTGATATTCCATTGTGGATATGTACCACATCTTCTTGATCCAGTAATGTATCTTTGAGCATTTGGATTGTTTCCATAGCTTGCCTATGGTAAATAGTGCTTCAGTAAACATAGGGGTGCAGATGTCCTTTTGAATTAATGTTTCTGTGTTCTTTGGGTAAATACCTAGAGTGGGATTGCTGGATCATATGGAAGCTCCATTTTTAGCAGATTGAGGAACCTCCACACAGCTCTCCTTAGTGGTTGGACCAGTTTGCACTCCCACCAGCAGTGCAGGAGAGTTCCTTTTTTTCCACATCCTCACCAACATTTGTTGTTGCTAGTTTTTTAATATGTGCCATTCTCACTGGTGTAAGAGGGTATCTCATTGTAGTTTTGATTTGCATTTCCCTGATTCCAGCTAACTCCTTTTCAAGTCTTTGGTTTTAGGTTTGTTTTGTGGGCTAGATGTTGGCTGACTTCAAAAATTAAGAATAACAAGAAGTTTTAAAGAAGTAGGTGTAAAAATGTAGTTATTAGGGCTATGCAAATAGAAACAATAGTTTTGTTATTCACACATCTGATTTTTTTTTCAAATGCAGTGTTCCTTGGAGTTATTGCTTACTGCATACACCTATAGCCCTTGGAAATAAGCAGAGGCTATTTGAAGAGCCTTACATATGATTTCAAAAGGAATCACATAACTGAAAGCAAAAATACAATTTACTAAGTCCCTACAATGATATGCCTAAATACCTAAGCAACATCTTTAACAAGGAAGAAAGCAAGTTAGTGACTTAAACTAGTAGAATTAAATAGCTATCCTGTTTTCATCTTTAAGAGATATACCTGAAATCTTGCATGCACTATTTTAAAACTTCCTTAAAAAATGCAGAAAAATTAGCTTGAGTCCTGTATTTATTATATATCACAGATAAGATAATCAGTTCCAACAGTTTAGCAATACTTTTAAGAGGTCACATCAGTGTTCTTCTTCCCAGTCTGCTTCTCTTTACATTCTAAAAGGAGAACAATGCAATCTATATTTGGCTACAGAAACTGTAGCAGTAAAAGAATTTTTTTCTCCTTGCAGAACAAGACTGAAATGAGTGTATTCTATGGAGTAAGGAGGCCTAATTATTTTACCATGTGTTTGTTTGCTGAAACATTTCTTGAAGGGATAATATTGCTATGCTCCAGGAGAATGTTCTTGATTCATGGCCATTGATAAAACTGTCTTCTTATATTTTCAGCATAAGGCAATAGCTTTAGAGGCAGCTCCATAGTTTATGACAAAATTGAAGCTGTTTGATTCAAATACTGCCGAGCTTTGCAGCTTTGTTTTCCTCTGATAGACCTTTCCCCCTTTTTTAGACCTGTCAAATTGAAAATGATCAAGAAGGTGTAAATAATTACTGGTTGTTATATTTACTTAAGTGGAATATTTCAGTAGGAGTGAGACCACATGCCTGGAATTTCACACGTTCTCTATTTCTGCAGAAGAGATGAACCTTTTAGACAATCTTAATTTGGAACTAAGTAATGAACTTCGGGGAAGATGAGAAATCCTTGAAAATACATTGGCCAACAGTTCCTCTCTGAAAAAAGTTAAAGGCTAACAATCTACCAACTTTAATTCTAGGAATAAACATGTTTTTTTCCTAATTGGGGAGTTACAGTCAGAAGTTGATGTTTGCTGAGACTCAATTTAGTTTACTGAAAAGATTTTTTTAAATGAGGAGACATCACTCATTTTATCAAATGAGTTATGTGTTAAGTTTCAAAATGTTTAAAATGCTGTTACTATTAGTGCTTTTATTGTCATTGTTGTCACTTTATTATGTCCCAATTATTATCCACTGCAATTTTTTTAGGTAGAGTATCATATAATTCACTCCTACCATAGTGACAGGTACAAACTTGAACCCAACATTGTCCTGGTCCTGTAGACAGAGCAGAGAGCCCTCCTGCAGATCCAATGAGAGAAGCACTGAGGCACTTCGAATGTCAGGTGCCATCAAGGCCTAAGAAGAAATAGAGATAATGATGAGGAAGGGTGCTATTTTGGAGCAGGTTAGTAGGGAATTCCTCTTTGATTAGGTAGCATTTGAGAAGAGATCAAAATAAAAGTGAGAGTATGAACCGACTATGGAAGAGTGTTGTGGCACAGGAACTAGGGGCAGGATGATGTAGGGCCATGTGGGCCAAAATATGGTGTCGGGGTTTTATTTTAAGGGAGGTATGTCAGAGGAGTGATATGATATCATAAATTTCTTTATTTTTTGGAGAAGAGATTACAAATGCAAAAGGGTAGAAGCAATTGCGGTGTTGTCTTGTTACATGAAGGATATTGGTTACAAAAATCCAGATGTTCAAGTCCCATATAGGAAATTGAATAATCTTTGCATATAGCTTATGGGTATCCTCCAATGTACATTGCAGCATCTCCAGGTAACTTTTAATGCCAACTACAATTAAATGCAGAGTAAATAGTTTTTATGCTATTATATAGGTAATAATGACAAGAAAAAAAGCTCTGAAGATGTTTAGTACAGATGCAAGCCTGCAAATTTAACAATATAGTTTGTAACTTTGAATGGGGTTGGTTGAATTGTCAGATATAGTCCCTACAGATTAGAGGGCCAACTGCATGACAAAAGATAGTGACAAGTAATGGTGTAGTAGAGAGGAGTTGGTGACAAGTGAATAGATTCTGAATATATCTCAGAGGCAGAGTTGACAGTATCTCCTGAAAGACTATATTAAGTGAAAGCAAAAGTGGTCACATTACATTGCTGTCTTAAACTTTATTGATAATTAACTGAAAATGATGCTCCTGACATGTAACAAGTATTTGTCCTGGGATGCCTACTGAGTTTAGTTTACTTCTATTTTGCTTTTGTTCATTGCACTTTTATTTTCATATTTGAAGATCTCAGATTCAGGTAATTGAGTGTTTCTGGAGCATCATTATCAGTGTGGCAGGCAAGCCCTACTTTAATTTTTTATATTTTCTTTTATTTTTTTAACCTTTTCATCTGTGATGGTTGTTTCCCTTTTCCCTTTTTGCTTTTAATATACAATAGAATTTGTCATCTTTGTCATTGTATATTTATCCTTGAAAAATATATATGTTTGCAAATTAATACCTAAAATTTTGCATAAGTTCTATGCAATAAATTGCTTTTTTTTGAAACAACACTGTATTTTCAAGAATTTATTCATGTTGTTCTATATGCTCTTTTTTGATGGCTTCTGATTGTTGCTAAATGTTCCATACTATGTGTCAGCCCTGTTTCACTCACCACTTTCCTAGTTATCTCTAGTTACCTAACTCTTTATAGCTAATGGTAGTGTGTAGAGTATCTCCTGGCCCCTTGTAGTTGTGTGTGGCGATTTCCCTAGGGAATATAACCAATAATTGATTTTCGTTGTTTTGTTTAAATGATATTTGTTATCACAATGAATTATACCCAATCAACAATCATTGTATATTTATAACAGAATACAAGGCTCTTTGGTTAATTTTTGAAGGACAGGAAATTGAGTTTATTTGCCCTGTTCCAGGGATAGTTTAGATGATTATATAATCTCCAGTATGATTATATAATTCTCCAGTATTCAGCTTTGGAAATTAAAATTCCGTATAAAGAGAGGACTCAGTGGACTATGGTTGAGGACTGTGGGTACCTGGGTGTTGGGTGTGGTTTAGTGACATACATCTGAGAAGGTGCGATCCTATACCTCTGAATCACACACAATGTTGTAAAACAATGCAACCTCTATTAAAAAAAAAAGGAATTGAGTATAAGAATTCTACCTGGGAGATAAAATGAAAATAGCATTGAATTTATGTGTCAATCACTCTAAGTTCAAGATTAATTTTCATCAGAATCTGATACATTTCTTAGCTCAGTGCATCCACTCCACTAGAAAGGTTATTAAATCCAGATCAGGAGCTATCCTCTCACAACCAGAGCCCTTCTGACTGTAAAAAGGGAGCTGCCAGTATCTCTTCCTCAACCATATGCTACACATTCCTGAATTTATAAATATATATAGAAAGACTCAAATAAAGCACACATATAGAATTGCCCCCAGAATAAAAGCTAATAACATTTTGTCTTTAAATTACTTTACTGAATTAATTAATTTGTTTCAGATATTCTGAAATGTTTTATGATAGTATTAATAACATTAAAAATTATTTTATGTCCTATAATTATGTTTCTAAGAATCTATGCAGGGCAATTTTGTTTTCATGTCTAAAATGTTTGTGTAAGGATATCAATACAGCACTGAACATAATTGCCAAAAAAAATTAGAAACTATCTAAATGTTTTATTAGTAGAAGGAAAACTAGATAATTGGTGATATACTCATATTATATGATATACCAGGCTTTGAGATTAAAGAAAAAGATTCATCAATATTTGCATATACTTGAGAACAAACTTCATCCTTCCCTTTTGGCCAAAAAGCATTTTGCTAAATGATATGCACACATCCACTCTTCACCCTCAATGTATGCCTGTGTAGCTCTGAATCTGTTGCTAGACTCCTGGAGAAACAACAGATTGATCCTTCTTCTGAAGTTTCTGTGTGTGTGTTGGCTCACAGAGTGCAGCCGCTCCCCGTAGCCTAAATCCTTGAGAATTCGATGACTATCCTTCTTTGTGAGCCACAAAGATGCAAAGGTTTTTTTTTTTTTTCTTAAGGTTTATTTTTATTTATTTTTGTGTAGAAGAACTGGGGTGTAGGCAAGAGGTACAGGAGGCTGAGAGGATTCACCAGAGACAGAGTGAGGACCAGAACAGGTGGATAGACTGAAATACACTGCTGAGGGATGCAGTGGGCGAGACAAGAGAGGTCTGCTGTGCCATGTGGGTTCACTCCCTGGTGTGGATGTAACTCGTGCTGCAGTGGCTGGCAATAGCTTGATAGTGCTGAGACGTAAACCCTGTGTCACCAGGGAGGCCCAGTGATGCAAAATTTGAGATTCCTCAGTCTGAAATCCACTGATCAGGAAGACTAATTGCACTGAAAGCACTACTTCTTGCATCCCCGCGCTAGTTATACAAATTCTTCAGAGAAAATGAGATGATGGATGTTGATGCTGAAGATGCTGAGGCAGGCAGATGGAAATGCAGGTGCTGAGCCAGCCAGGGAGTCTCAGCAGGGGAACCCAGTGGGGGGGGGGGCAGAGTCCTCCACCTCAGATCCTTCAGCCAAAGGAAAACATTTGGACCATGCAGCTAACTGTCAGATCTGAGTTAATGTTTTCCTGCTACACCTGTTGTTAATGGTAAGAAATAGATTTTTCAAAAGTGAATAAAATTTGGAATAATAATATTTAAACATTAAAATATATTGTTTCAATAAATTACTTGGCTGGTTTCTATAAACCTGAATTAGCTACTTCCATGGCCAATTTAGATTAGCTGCACCATGGCTTGGTTATGGGCAGCCCGAGAGTGTTTAGGAAGGAATATTCCAGAACCAGACCAGCAGGGTTTAAGTTTTGACTATATTAATAACCCTGTGACATTGGGTAAAATTCTTCATTTGTTGTGCCTTAGTTTCCTCACTGGAGGAATTGAGATAATGACATTTATCTTGTTTTTTTAATGGGAATTAATGATTTAATCCTAATGCCAGCTCCCAAAATATCACCAAGACAAATAACTGATAAGATGAAGATGAGTGTATTTATTGGTCCTGTGACAAGGCAGAACAGCCCCCCTACAGAGCAGGGAAGACAACACAAAATTGACAAAATCAATATTGAGAATTTGAATTTTGGTTAAAAGCAAGAACTCAAGTGGTTAAGTTGAGTAGGGACCATGATGGCACTGTTTAGGATGGGTAGAAATAACAAGTTCAGGATGCTAGACAAACTGTTGATGCTTCTTATTGAAAAGTAGATGGATCATTCAGGAAATTCCTATAAGGAATAATAAAGTTACTTTCCTTGGGGAGAGTTTCTTAATATTGTAAAGTGATGCTGATGCAAACAGTAATGTGTGTTTGTAGGTGACTTCTTCATGGACCTTTTATAGCATATAGCATTAATCTGTTTTTAGATATACTTCAACTATAGTATAAAACCATTATGAAATGCAGAATGGATTAAGTTAAGGCTATCATATAGCCAGTTTTACCTATATCTTTGATAAATATGTGATGAATATTCAGGCATCATGATAAGGAGATGAAAGTTACTGGAGTAGGCATCGGGAAAACTCACTCACGCCCAATCCTCACTACCAATGATGTTTGTGACTGTGAAGAGGTTCTTACATTTTCTCCCATGTAAGTACTAGCCAGGCCTGACCCTGCTTAGCTTCTGAAATCAGGCAAGACCCAGCACATACAGGGTGGTATGGCCCTAGACATACTTACATTTTCTAAACATAGTCTGCCCTCCTCACAAGTCTGGAGGTGACAAAGAGCTACATGCTGAAGGAGTTTGATTAAATAATGCTAGGAACCTGTTCATTTCAAAGAGTAAAGAAGTGCGTGTAGTTTCTGCAAGAAGAAATGGAGGCAAGAGGACATTAATCAGCTTTCTGAAAGTCGGCTAGCCAGGGTAGTAATTTGGATCCAATGCAATGCTTTTGAAACTTTCCTATGTATAGAAATCATCTGGGTATCTTATTAAAATGTGGATTATAATTTAGTAGATCTGAGGTAGGGTCTGAGAATCCTCATTTCTAACAAAAACCAGATCACTCTGCTGCTGCTGCTCCAAGGATCACATTTTAACTAAAGTCTGGAACACTGTATCACACTGCTTTCCAAAAATTCTTCCTCTGAGGATATGGCCTAGTGAATCTGTATCTAATTGTTTTGAGCTTTCTACAAAGATGTGAATTATATTCTATGTTAAAATCTCTCACACTTATCATGCTGGGAATATCTGTCTTTCCTAAAAATTGTTCTTTACTGTAACCCTACGTTTTAGGATGAACAAAGCATCCTTAAGCCATTAAACATCTTCCCCCAAAAGGTTGAGTTCATGAATTCTTACTGATCCTGTTTCTGGCTGCCTGAGACAGGAATTAATCCTCCAGAAAATACCTAATTGAAGTTTCAAGCACTATGCTACAAATAAAAGAATGCTCCTTGACTACATTTGCTCTTTCTTCCTCTCATTTGAAAGGACCCAAGTCTGAAGGAAATTGCAAGTGCCTGTTTCTATACACACTGTATAAATATAGCATGGAGCCCCCATGTATTACTCTACTAGAAATGGAAGCTTCTGTTTCTTCACGTACTGGGAATCATGAAAAAAAAATGCAAAAACCCATGATATAATTATTTAAAGTATGTTAGAGGTGATTAGCTAGGTACAAAATTAATTCATTAATTCATTTCATTGGCAACACTAAATGTCTAAGTTATTGTCTGTATATGTGTCAGACACTGTGCTAGACACTGGAGATTTGCAAATGAACAAAATTGTAATGTCTAACGATAGCTGATGAGCAGCTCACTTTAGCTTTGGCCGTAGAGAATGCTCATATTTCCAGGTCTAACATATTTATTAGTAAATTACAAAGGTATAGAGAAAATCTTCCTCATTCCCAGACTACTGTCTTAATCCTGGCCAACATTGTTTTACTGTCATTATTAGCCTGTAATTACACAAACATCATTGAAATGTTTTTCAGTTTTCTGGAAAACCTTTTTCACCTAGAAATATGGGAGTTAAGTGTAGGATAGTGCTTGTAGACTTGTTTTTTTTTTTCATTTAACATTTTATTTTTATTTATTTTTTATTTCATTTTATATAATTTTTACATCATTTTTCATTTTGTACAATGTATGCATTTTCATCTCGGTTATCGTCCCCGTGAAATTCCCACCACCCATTCACCCATGAACAATCACCATGGTCCTTTGTGCTCTTCCCGTCCCTGTTTTGATCCTACTCCCTTCTCCCCCCATTGCAAAATGTCTCTGATTTATAGTTGCTTGTAGATTTGGCCTTAGTCTCTTCAGCTCCAAGTGAGCTTTGCCAGTCTCATAGCCTCTGCCACTTACCTGCCTCATTGTAACTCCATCCAGTCTGTTCACTGAGTGGCCCATGCAGCAAATAGACTCCCTGGCGCCCAGAAGCAGCACAGTCAAGTCTGTGAGAATTACTCACATAGGAGAGAGGCTTTCCTCTAGTGATATTTCATTCTGCTTCTAATTTCACACTTTCCCTCCATTCTTTCCAGCAGGAGCTATAGAGACACTGATTAAGAAGCAATTAAACATTCTAACACTGTCATTATCTTTCCTTAAGTAGCCACTTCAGCCATGAGGAAAACATTAACTAAATCAGAATTTAATTTTCCAAGGGTGTAGGTAGGCTTTCAATTTTCCTGATTCTGGGTTTGTCTGAAGGAACAGTCTTTTGTTTATCCTAAGAGTCTCTTCAGATTAAATTTGGAATTCATGGGGATGGAGTTTCTGTCTTTAACTCATAATATTTGTAAAATATAGCTCCATCCATCAGTAAAGTGGTGTCTGCAGGGAAACAGACACTGTGTTCAGTGTGCTCATGCTCTGTGAGGTCCACATTGATGGGGCTGGCAGTAGCCCACAGATCAGCAATGACTCTGCCAAGTCCTACCACCTTTTCAGAACAGCTTCTGTTCATTCCTCACCCAACAGCAAATTCAGGACTCAGGTATCTGAGACCCTCTGCACATTGCTCTAAAACAGAGCTCTGCTCTATTTTCTCCATTATTTTCTAGTCTCAGCTCCTGTTCTAGCTATCCCTTCACATGGCTCCCTAATGGGTCTTCTTCCTCAAAATGTTTAATAGTTGTATTTCAACCTGGTGGGGTGTTACTTGCCAAGATGAACTTCTCACAGGTTGTGGCAATCTGGAACCCAGTATATTCTATCAGGGAAATAGAAGGCAATTGGTTTGCTGAGTCTGATATGATTTTCTTCTGTGGCATGACCCCATCTACCTTTCCCAACTCATCTCCTTCCTCTGGTCTCTTATCAACACTGCCCAGTCACTTGAAGCTAGCATGATCCCCACAGGTTCTCTGTAGATACTGTTCCTCCTCTTTTAATGACCTTCCCACATCTGACTTATTCTTCCATTCAAATATAAACTTAATGTCTTGTAGGTAACACTTTTCCTGAACTCCCAAATGAAAGACACCACCTAGTTTTACCTTTGTTTATTTTTTTTTGGTATAGTTTTGCATGAGTAATTTTTAATTTTACTTTTACATTGTGATTTTCATAGTAAAAAATTAAAAGAAAATTCATTCTGAATTTAAGTGGTATTCTTTGTTTTCTTCTGTAATAATTTCAGAGTAAGCCTAGGATAAAGGAGTTTCCTCAGCTTGTTGATAAAGTTCTAACAGGCCTTGGAAAAACACTATATATTATTCCAAAATGCCTTTGGTATAGGAACAAGGTGTAACCTCCTCACAACCATCATAATAGCCAAGAATGACTGGATGATCAAATTCAGCCTTCCATATTCAGAAAAACTAGAGTGTTGATAAACAACATAATTATTTAGAGTATGACCTGAAAAAGTTTCAAAGCACCAAGCAAATGATATCCAAGAACATTTAAAATTTTTATGTTCATCACTTGGAAGATCCTTATTGGGTCCCTAAAAGTATTAGTGGCCAAAGTTTGATATTGTTACGAACCCTAAGTATTAGCTATGGCTTTATCCAACACATACTCTGGAGAATAATTGGTAAACTTCTAAAAAATTTCCATTATGTACTTCCAATCTCGTAATCATTCATTATATGAGCAAGGGTCTCTGAGATAACACAAACAGGAAGAACCAGCCTCCATCTGCAAAGAGTCCACAGTCTAATACAGGAAAAAGACATGCAGATTTATGATTGCAGGAACCAGGCTCATTGTAGAATAAGAGTTCTAACCAAAGAGTCAAAGGAGGACAGACAAGGAAGACATGCATCCCAGATGGCTCATCTGGCAGGCACTAGACTGTTTATCACATAATGTATTTAAGGAAAATGATTTAAAATAAATGTCACTCATGTGCCAGTGTTGAAGGGGTTGTCAGTCTCAAACTCATCATTTCAGATACTCATAGCTTCTGTTGACTTACTGTTCTTTACATAAGACTAAGAATAGCACAAGGCAAACAGTGATGCCTGACATCGGTGCTATGATTTCACCAGAGAGCAGAGGAGTCTGGTGCTCCAGGCCATCTAATAAACTGGTTATCCCATACGCCTCCATTCAAAAACTTGTTTACAATTGGCATTTAAAAGCGATTCTGTTATATCTTCCAATAAATTTGGAAAAAGTGGCTTTTATCCAAGTTTAGCTTACTCTCACTTCAAATTCTTTCCCAGTCCTACTTCCAAATATTAATAATTCTATTACTAAACTCATACTATAAGCCTTGTGATCATAGACATGTAGACAAATATATTTAGTGTTAGTTTCATATTAACAAAATGATAAAGTGATAATTACCTCATAGGATTATTTAAAAATTAAGACTAGTAGTATATGTAGAGCTTGTAGTACCTCAAGTACACTCAATAAATGTTTGCTTTCCTTTTATTGTTTTGTGACCGTAGTCTAGTTTGGTCTGAGATGCATTAGGAACTCTGAACCAAGTTTTATTTGAGAAGATGTTTGAACAACTGCCAAAAGCAGAATACAAAAATATATGGCTTTCAATTATTCATTCTCTTTCTCCTTACATTGTTTTAGGTATTCATATATTGTCAGCATTGCCAAATATACATTAGGATGATAAATTGAAAGTGAAGGAATGCCTACTTAGAGTAGTATGAACTAGTCTACATGCTGTCTAATGTGGCCCAAGAAAGAGATGTTTGATTAAGAGTAGCACATTTAGAATTAGAATCCTGGATGGTGTTATTAAAAACTGGAGGTTTTATCCTGGCCCTACCAGTACCTGGATTTATATTAGTCACCCATATTTGGTGATTATTCATCTATACAATAAGATAATAGAGAACATGACAGTTGTGTGGGATCTTGCTTAGCTCAAAACATTTAAAAACTCTGCTTCTTTTCAGGCTTGTCAAATATCAAATAATTAAACATCAGAGCCATATATAAATAACTCTAAAATTGTCAGAATACTATAATGTTATATAATGGATGTATGTATAACTGTAATGAATGACAATCCATGAGTATTTTAGCTTACAGGGACTATTTTAGTAGTGCATATGTATATATTGTGAATTACCAAGGATGCTAGTGGGGGAATATGTTCCCAGGGAAAAGATGCTGATGGAATAATTTTTTAATGTGATTGGGAATAAATTATTTAATGTAATTAAGAAGAAAACACTCTATGTAAGACATTCGGCTTATTTGGTAAGTTTATTTGGTCTATTTTCTAATTTTTAAAAGGGAAACACATTAAGAATGAAATGAATGGACCATAATACATGCCCTATGCCAGTTGAAATGATGGATGGGTTATTAGAGATGGGCTCTAATAACCAATGTCCACAATAGGCTGGTGATAATAGAGTGAATACTTGCCTTTTTTTGTGGCCAATACAAATGAAAGTGTTTAATTATCCCCTCTAACAAATGAATAATTTTCATGATCTGTCAGTATTCTTTTGTTTTCGCTTCTTTACATTATTCTGTTCAACTTGGGTTTCTAGTTTTATAATTAGAAGTCCTTGAATGTGAGTAGAGGAGAAAGAGAAAATACTGAAAGAAAAACATTTTGTAAAGGAAAGAATTACCTTTCAGAAATTTAGGAAATTATCACTCTTTGCAATAGGGAAGGAAAGTCTTTTGAGCAGTGAAGGATCTGTCTGAAAGTAATAAAATATATTTGTTTTTCATTTAATCAACAGTTTTCAGTTTGAGATAAAGCTCTTTATATCCTCTTGAAGTTCTTCATGCCCAAACCACAAGGTGTTTTTGTTGTTCTATGTGGCATATAATCAGCTAGTTCTCAGGTAAGGGAACTCTTGGGTAGAGGATGGAGAACTTGCCCTGAAGTTGCATAGTTCTACACCAAAAAAGTACTCAAAAATGCACAGGTATTATCTCGTAGGAATATAAAGGAGCTCTAACCTCAGTACAAGAGGGACAAGGCATTTTCATACATATGGAATCAAAATTTGATTATTAATTAATAAGGCAATGATTCCAAGCAATCTAATTACAATAAAGCCCTATTCTGCAACAAAATGGGAACTGAAAACACATTTCTATGGAGCTGTTTTGCTTACTTAGTTTGTTGTTGCAGCATCAAACCCACTCTGCTTTGTGATATAAAGATAAAGAATGTGCACACCACATTTCTCCATGGGAAATAGGTTTATGTCAGATTCTGCCAAGGGATAGCAAGAGAAAGCCCCAAAGTCTTACCTAGTAAAAAGATAAATGCAGTGTTACCAATAGGCACACTAGACATTTTATTTTTGAATTAGAGGCTGCCATGAGGTTGGTACTGTGTTTTTAATATGGGTCAAGCCTATGGTACCTGGTTGCTGTGCAAATGGAGGAAACAGATGCCAACTTTCTTTACTCTCTTTTTTCTCCTTAGTCCAGAAATGTGTTGAATTGTTTCATCTGTTGCTGATTCCAGTTCTCTTTTCCATTATGGATTCATCACTTTTGAGACCTACAAGCTTTTATTTATTCATATTTGATCAGAGGTAAATATAGATGTTCTCTATTCCGTATCTTAAACCTATGGTTTTTAAATTTCTTTTTTTTTTTTTATAAATTTTATTGTTATATTCCCCATACAATTGCAGCCCCCCCATTCTGACCCCAATCCCTCCCCTCCCACCCCAGCCCCCCTAAAAGTGTCTCTGGTTCATAGTTTTTTGTTGATTTTGATTTTCACTTTCTTATAGTTATTCATTTTCCTGGTCCCTTATTTAAGTTTTCTAGATTCCTGCTATGAGTGAGACCATCCGGTATTTTTCTTTTTCTTTTTGGCTTATTTCGCTGAGCATGATCCCTTCCAGCGCCATCCATGTTGCTGCAAATTGCATGTGTTTATCTTTTTTGAATGCTGAGTAATATTCCATGGTGTATATGTACCACATCTTCTTGATCCAGTCATCTATTTTTGGGCATTTGGGTTGTTTCCAAAGCTTAGCTATTATAAACAGTGCTGCTATAAACATAGGTGTGCAGGTGCTCTTTGGAATTGATGTTTCTGTGTCCTTTGGGTAAATACCTAGGAGTGGAATTGCTGGATCATATGGAAGCTCTATGTTTAGTAGGTCCAGAAATCTCCACACAGCTTTCCACAGTGGTTGGACCAGTTTGCACTCCCACCAACAGTGCAGAAGAGTTCCTTTTTCTCCACACCCTCGCCAACATTTGTTGTTGCTATTTTTTTTAATATGTGCCATTCTCACTGGTGTAAGATGGTATCTCATGGTAGTTTTGATTTGCATTTCCCTGATGACAAGTGATGTTGAACATTTTTTCATATGCCTGTTGGCCATTTGCATTTCCTCTTCAGAGAAGTTTCTTTTAAGCTCTTCTGCCCATTTTTTGACTGGATTATTTTCTTTGTTGTTGCTGAGTCTCATCAGCTCTTTGCAGATTTTTGTGATCAGTCCTTTATCATTAGTGTTGGGTGCAAAAATGTTCTCCCAGTTGGTGGGGTTTCTCTTTGTTTTTGTTATTGTCTCTTTTGCTGTGCAAAAGCTCTTTAATTTGATGTAGTCCCAGCTGTTTATCTTTGTCTTCACTATCACTGCTTTGGGTGATGTGTCTGTAAAGATGTCTTTGATGTGCAAATCACGTAGTGTTTCGCCTATATTTCCTTCTATATATTTTATGGTTTCAGGTCTTATGTCTAGTTCTTTAATCCATTTTGAGTTGATTTTTGTGTATGGTGTGAGGTAGTGGTCAAGCTTCATTCTTTTGCATGTAGCGACCCAGTTTTCCCAGCACCATTTATTGAACAAACTTTCTTTGCTCCAATGTATATTCTTTGCTCCTTTGTCAAAGATTAGTTGACCATAAATCTGTGGGTTTATTTCTGGATTTTCTATTCGATTCCATTGGTCTGTATGTCTGTTCTTGTTCCAATACCATGCAGTTTTGATGATTATGGCTTTGTAGTATAGTTTGAAGTCTGGGAGTCTGATGCCTCCATTCCCTTCTTTTTTTTTTCAGGAGAGCTTTGGCTATTCGGGGTTTTTTGTGATTCCATATGAATTTCATCAATAATTGTTCTATTTCTTTGAAGAATGACATTGAAATTTTGATTGGAATAGCATTGAATCTGTATATTGCTTTTGGAAGGATGGCCATTTTAATAATGTTTATTCTTCCAATTCATGAGCAGGGGATGTCTCTCCATTTCTTTGTGTCTTCTTCTATTTCTTTTAACAGTGTTTTATAGTTTTCTTTGTATAGGTCCTTTACCTCTTTTGATAGATTTATTCCCAAATATTTGATTTTTTTTGTTTCAATAACAAAAGGGATGGTCTTTTTGATTTCTTCTTCTTCAGATTTATTGTTTGTGTATAGGAAGGCTACTGACTTTTGCGTGTTGATTTTGTATCCTGCCACTTTACTGAACTGATTGATGAGTTGAATTAGCTTTTCTGTGGAGTTTTTGGGGTTCTCTATGTATAATATCATATCGTCTGCAAATAGTGATAGTTTGACTTCTTCTTTTCCTATTTGGATTCCTTGGATGTCTTTCTCTTGTCTTATTGCCCTGGCTAGGACTTCCAGTATTATATTGAAAAGCAATGGTGAGAGTGGACATCCTTGTCTTGTTCCAGATCTTAATGGAATTGCTTTCAGCTTTTCACCATTGAGAATGATACTGGCTGTTGGCTTGTCATAGATGGCTTTTATGATGTTGAGGTATGTTCCTTGTATCCCAAGAATTTCAAGGGCTTTTATCATGAATGGGTGTTGCACTTTGTCGAAAGCTTTCTCAGCATCTATTGATATTATCATATGGTTTTTATATTTCTTTTTGTTGATGTGTTGGATAACGTTGATTGATTTTCGGATGTTAAACCATCCTTGTGCCCCTGGAATGAATCCAACTTGGTCGTGGTGAATTATCTTATGGATACATTGTTGGATTCTGATAGCTAAAATTTTATTGAGGATTTTTGCATCAGTGTTCATTAGGGAGATTGGCCTGTAGTTTTCCTTTTTTGTGTTGTCCTTGTTCGGTTTTGGTATTAGTGTAATGTTGGCTTCATAAAACGTGTTTGGTATTGTCCCTTCCTTCTCAATTTTTTGGAAGAGTTTGTGAAGGATAGGCACTAATTCGTCTCTGAATGTTTGGTAGAATTCATTTGTAAATCCATCAGGTCCTGGGCTTTTGTTTGGGGGGAGGTTTTTGATTACCATTTCAATTTCGCTAATTGTAATTGGTCTGTTTAGGTGTTCTATTTCTTCTTTATCTAGCTTTGGGTGATTGTAGAGTTGTAGGAATTTGTCCATCTCCTCTAGATTGTTAAACTTGTTTCCATATAACTGTTCATAGTAGTTACTGATTATTCTTTTGATTTCTCCTGTGTCCGTTGTGATTTCTCCTCTTTCATTGATGATCCTGTTTATTTGTGCTTTCTCCCTTTTTTCCTTTGTGAGCCTGGCTAGGGGTTTGTCTATTTTATTGATTTTTTTCAAAGAACCAGCTCTTGGTTTCATTGATCTTTTGGATTGTTTTTTTAGTTTCAATTTCATTTATTTCTGCTTTGGTTTTTATTATTTCTTTTCTTCTACTGGTTTTGGGGTTTTTTTGTTGTTCTTTTTCTAGATCTTTGAGCTTCGAGATTAGGTTGTTTCTTTGCGGTCTTTCTTGTTTCTTGATGTGAGCTTCTATTGCTATATATTTTCCTCTTATTACTGCTTTTGCTGCATCCCATACATTTAGGATATTGGTGTCCTCCTTGTCGTTCAATTCAAAAAATTTTTTAATTTCTTCTTTGATCTCCTCATTAGTCCAATGGTCTTCCAGTAGTGTGGTTTTTAATCTCCATGAGGTAGGAAAGTTCCTTGCCTTCTTTTTATGGTTTATTTCTAGTTTGATGCCTTCATGGTCAGAAAAGATGGTTGATATGATTTCAATCTTGGTGTATCTGTTGATGTTTGTCTTGTGCCCCAGTATGTGATCGATCCTGGAGAATGATCCGTGTGCGCTTGAGAAAAATGTGTACTCCGTTTTTTTGGGGTTTAGTGTTCTATAGATGTCTGTTAAGCCCAATTGCTCTAGGTCCTTATTTAGAGCTTTGGTTTCTTTACTTATTTTTTGTCTTGTTGATCTATCCATTGTTGATAGTGGTGTGTTGAAGTCTCCCACTACGTATGTGTTTTCTCTGATGTCTGTTTTCAGAGAGGACAACAGTTGTCTGATATATTTTGGTGCTCCTTCGTTTGGTGAGTATATGTTAATGAGTGTTATTTCTTCTTGAAGTATTGTCCCCTTGATCATAATGTAGTGACCATTGGGGTCTCTTTTTATCTTTTTGAGTTTGAAATCTGTTTTATCTGATATAAGTATAGCTGTTCCTGCTTTCTTTTTTGGTCCATTTGCTTGTAGGATTGTTTTCCATCCTTTAACTTTGAGCCTATTTTTATCTTTTGTAGCTAAATGTGTTTCCTGGAGACAGCAAAAGGTTGGGTTTTTGTTTCTTAATCCAGGCTGCAACTCTGTGTCTTTTTATTGAAGAGTTTAGTCCATTTACATTTAGAGTTAATATTGATATGTTAACATCTGTATTTGCCATTGTGTTTGTCTTTCCTTTGATTTTATTTATTTATTCTTTTAATAACTTTTTTTTTTTTTTGGCCTTCTTTCATTGTTATTCATCCCTCTGAGGTTCTGGCTTTAGGACTCCTTGTAGTATTTTTTGGAGTGGGGGTTTAGTTGCAATGAAATTCCGGAGTTTCTGTTTTTCTGGGAAGGTCCATATTCTTTCTTCAAAGAGGAAGGAGAGCTTTGCGGGATAGAGTATTCTTGGTTGGCATCTGTTTTCTTGGAGTCTGTTGACTATGTCCCTCCACTCTCTCCTTGCCCGTAGTGTTTCTTCGGAGAAGTCTGATGTCAGCCTGATTGGTTTTCCTTTGAATGTTATCTGTTTCTTCCCTCTTGCCAGCTTCATTATTTTTTCCTTGTCCTGGATTCTTGGGAGCTTTACTATTATGTGTCTTGCTGTATTTTTCCTTTCGTCGTGGAAGTTTGGTGTTCTTCTTGCTTCTTGTATATCAATTTTCAGCTCCTTCTTCACATTTGGGAAGTTCTCTTCAATTATCTCTTTGAATATTTTCTCTGTTCCTACATCTCTCTCCTCTCCTTCTGGTATTCCTATAACTCTTATATTTCCTTTCCTCATGGAGTCAGATAGTTCCCGAAGTCTTTCTTCGTTCTTTTTCCTTCGTACTTCTCTTTCCTTTTCTGTTTTGGTTCTTTTTATTTCTGTGTCTTCAAGATTACTTATTCGTTCTTCCATTTTATCTATTCTGCTTTCATTGCTTTTCCCAGAATTCTTTAGTTCTTCCATTAATTCTTTGATCTCCTGCATTTCTTTTACTTCCCTCTTTAGGGACTCAATTTCTTTCTTCTGACCATTGTTTTCCCTCTCTAGGGACTCGATTGCATTCTTCTGATCGTTGATTATTTTTCCCTTATCATTGTTTTCCTTTATGACTTCTGTCAGTTTTTTAATCACAGCAATTTTAAATTCTCTTTCTGGAAGGCTCAGAAATTCTTCCAAGTTATTGTCTTTAATCTGGGGGCTGGCTTTCTTTTTGTGGTGTGCTTTTTCTCTGGAGAGTTGCTAGGTTGCGTGTGGTTCTTCTCCTCCCTACTGTCTGTTTTCTAATTTGCCGTATGCGTTGGGACACTGTGTTGTTGGGACTGGCCGGCATCTTGGGTGGGCTTCTCTGTTCCCCTCTGGTTCTTCCAGGAGTCATCTGTCAGTTTCAAGCAGCCTTTACTGGAGAAAGGTCCCTGTTCTAAAATGCCGATGTGGGGACACACTCCCCTGTGCGCCTGGTCTGCCCCGGCGGTGGGTTCCTGCTCCCCTCTGGGCTTGGACTGCAGGCCAGAGGGGGTCTGGCATGGGCGAACTTCCCCCGCTCACCTCTGGCTCCTGAGGAAGCCTTCTGCAGGTAGTCTTTATTGAAGAAATGTCCCTGTTCTAAAATGGTGATGTGGGACACACTCCCTGCGCGTCTGGTCTCAGGCACACTCTTCTGCGCGCCTGGTCTGCCCCGGCTGTGGGTGCTCGCTCTCCCTGTGGGCTCAGACTACTTGTTCGGAAGGGGCCCGGTGTGGGCTAACTCCCCAGCTGGCCACTAGCTCCTTCAGTAGCCTGTGCTGGGGTCAAGTCGCTAGGTGGCGCCAGAGGTCTCTCCTAGAGCCCTTGGGGAGCTGATTTTCCACCCCGTGGGACAGGGAGCAGAGCGGGGATGGTAGGGTACACCTCAACGGCTTTGGGGTGCTGTGTCTGCCTTGTGCCCCACCGTCGTGGGGAACCCACGCCCCTTATTTCGTGCCCTGGTCTCAGTTCCAAAGCCCTCAGTTCCAGGACACGGGCTGTAGCCCAGATCAGTGGCGCGGGAATGGCGCCTTTTGAATCCCGCTCCCCTGCCTGGGCGCCTTGTTCCTGCTCACTCAGGGAGGGCCTCCGCCGTCTCCCCGCAAGCCTAGGTCGCAGGCGCGGGGACCTGGGCAGCTGCAATCTGGTCCGGATCCGCGCCACTTTCCGCGCAAGCTTACCGGGCGGCCAGGGCTGTGTGCTGGTGCTGGTCTCCTCCTGGGGGGCGGGGCTCTAATGGCGCCTGGAGCTCACCTCCGTGGCGGATCCTGCAGGGTTCTCCACAGCTCCCGTTCACGGGGTGTGGTGGCTGAAATAGTTCCTTTCCACTCACAGTCCCACTTGCTGTGTCCGTTTTTCTTGTTGGCCGTTTTGGTTTGTTATTTCCCTCCTCTCTGCTGGTCGGAGAGTGCCGCCTCTGTGGGCGGGGGAGGGGAGCAGGGTTCTGAGCTTCCCTCCCTTCTGGTCCTCTTTTATGGCAACTTTCTTCTTTGGGCAGTTTGCTGGAGTCGTCCGTTTATCTTCCGTGTCCCGGTTCTCACTGGGACCTGCCGCTTTTCCTCCCTATTAACTTTTTTTAAGGGGAGATCTTACTCGCAGTGTCTCCTCGCCGCCATGTTGCTCCGCCCACCGGTTTTTAAATTTCTTTAAATAAATCCTCATGATTGTAGTTGTCATTGACTTTGGCTTCCATGTATTATTCACTCACTAAAACAAAGTTTGATAGTATATTTTTAAATTTTCCAATACTGTCACATTCTTTCCAAATAGTTACTACATATTCAGAAATTGCAGATAAAAATTATATTCTTTGCAAGAAAAATATGTGAAGACAGTTCATGAAATAAGCTGTAATTTCAGATATGTCTTCATATTGGAAATTCATTTCTTTTTCACTTGCTGCTTGACCTTAGCAAGTCACGTAACCTCTCTGAACCACAAATCTTTTGAAAGAATGCATTAATTAAGATCATATAGGAAGACTGTCTTTTATCATGTACTTATGGATATAAAGTGACCAACACAGTTCTAATCATATGTATTCATCTTTTAATTTAAGTAAAGGGATGCTTACAAAATTTAAATGCACTATTTTCCTTATAGAGAAGGCATTTATTGAGAATGGTAGTCTAAGTCTGAAGAGTCTCACATGCATGATGAGTTTGGGAAAGTAGTTCTGTAGTTCAGGAGGGAGGAAACAGCCAGTAGCATGCATGAGCGTTGCCAGCAGAATCATCCCTAAAAGGCACCCTGGTACCTAGAAATATGTTACATTACCTGGCAAAAGTGTCTTCGTAAATGTAAATTTGGTTATAAACCTTTAATTAGGCAGATCACCCTGGATTACTTAATCATATGAACCCTCAAAAGCAGAGAACTCTGTTCTGGCTGAAATCAGAGACATGTAGCAACAATTTCTACAGCTAATTAGCAGCAAAGCACAGCAGCGGCTGGCTCTCCTGACCTGCTACCTCAGCCTTTCTCCACGTGGGCTTCCTGCCTCCAGAAGAGAGGCGTTGACTGTCCTCTCCTTGAAATAGACAATTCCCTAAAATAGATTCTTCAGTTACTCAAGTAGTTTTCTAAAACAGAGGCTACTTTTCTCACAAAACATCTGGCGGTACTGGCTAAGAAAAGTGATGGCAAATTCTTTTTTCACATAGGAATAACTCAATAGTAGCAGTTGACTCACTTTTTTGAAGTTCTGTTTTTTCCCACCCTTAGCAAATTTACAGTCATTCTCAGTAGGGATTAAAATGTTACCAAATAGTCTTTGTTAACATGACATTTTTCAGGTTTAAATGTTGGCGTTGTTAGCACCAAAGAATCTAGAACTCTGTTAGAGAGGAAAAGGATTCAGAAAGAAAAGTAACTGACCACCGGGAGTGTTAGACATGCTGTTTTCTGAAAGGATTTATAGCTTCAGTATGCACCTTGAAGTATGAATTCATATTTCTAACTCATTTTTCAACTCTCTTAAACAACTTATTTTCAAGGAGTTAGTCATGGATTTTATTTCCTAAAATATAAATGTGGAAAAGGGAATAACACTACTTATTTTAAAATAAGGAGATAATTTGGGATGAGTGGTACATTCATTCCTTGGATGTTGCTAGTTTTAAAAAAATACCAGTAGAATTCACATAGTTTTATAAATTTAAACCTTCTTAACATGCTTTTAAATAGTTCCTAGGGTTGTAAAATTTTCCAACATAATAAATTCAATTTTGGTCCCATTTGCTTCTCTATTTTTATTGTCTTTATTTATTCATAACCTGGCTGGTCCTAATAATTCAAAATGTCTTATGAAATGCTTATCTCACAGCAGAATGAAAAACAACGTAGAAAAGTTTGAAATGAAGATGCAAACAGAGAAAGTAGGACTGGTGGATAAGCAGCCACCTCCCAGCTTATGTTTTGCTCAAAGTTCCACAAATTTGAATGTAAGATTTGATCAGGGAAAGTGTATATCTCTTTCCTTTTTTGAGAACATAGGTAAGTTTCTTACTGTGTAGTCTATACAATCATTAGCACCATCTTCTATAATGACCATGTTTTAAACAGAGCTGTAAGTTACATAGCACCTTTCTCTTGCTTTTCTTGATTACAGATTGCTGGCATTTTATCAATACACATTTTGACCATTTCTTCAATGGTGTGATATGATGTTGTCCATGTAATCCAGGGTATATTTTAAAACAATTCAAAAAATGGATGGTGTGCATCTATCAGTAACATTCTCTGCTAAAGTTCTTCTCTTAGATGAGTTTTTAAAGGTCTTGTGCAGTGAGGAATTAAATATTATGTTTCCCAAGGGGTTCCTGAAGTACAGCTACTCTGAGTCTGCTTTAAATTATCTGAGCCAAGGTGGAGATTGACATACGTTAGGGGAACTCATGGAATCTGTGTTATGATTCTGTTATTAAATTTATGGTTCTCTTCTTACCTATTTAGTTGAGAAAGCTTTAAAATCTGTTAATTTATTTAAAGCAAATATCTATTGAATTTCTATTAGCCCCCACCCCAACAGTTTTTCTAGAGGTCACAATGATTGTTAAATATATCCAATTCAAGACTTCAAAAATATTACAGTTCTGGAAGGGATTATACACAAAATGAATTATATCAGGAGAAATGATAAATGCCAAAGGACGTGTTAAACAACAAAATTCATCTGAATAAATTTAGAGATCTAATTGACTTTATTAAACAATTTATAAATCCAGTAGCATCCCATCTAGCAAGTGTAAAGACTGCAAGGGTTTGCACAAAATATAAAGTCTTTATAGTCAGGGAGAGGGTGGGACAAGATTATTAGCACAAGAAAAGAAAGGTGGTTTCTGGCAAAGCCACCCTCCCCCAGGAGAGGGCAGAAGATTCTCATGGGGATTACCTCACTAGCATGGCCAGGGAACTCCAGTGTGATTAGTTTAAAATTCTACTATGGGAAGGGATCATGCTCAGCGAAATAAGCCAAAAAGAAAAAGAAAAATACCGGATGGTCTCACTCATAGCAGGAATCTAGAAAACTTAAATAAGGGACCAGAAAAATGAATAACTATAAGAAAGCGAAAATCAAAATCAACAAAAAACTATGAACCAGAGACACTTTTTGAGGGGTGAGGGGCGGGAGAGGAGGGATTGGGGTCAGAATGGGGGGGTTGCAATTGTATGGGGAATATAAAAATAATATTTATTATTAAAAAAATTAAAAAATAAATAAAAAAAATTCTACTTTGGGAAGACTGAAACTGCTATTAGGGTAGCATTAAATATTGGCAAGACCCTGCATGATTCCAATTTGTGCCTGCTCTTTTTTTTTTTTTAAACACAGGATGCATAAATTGTTTTGTAAGTTCAAAGGAAAGTTTAATAAAAAAAAAAAAACATGGTGATGCACGTGCGCACACACTCACACACATACACACAGACACACCCCTCCATGTATATTTAAAGGGCCAGAAGGAGGATACTCTAGAGACAGAGAAAAAGACAAATGGTGGGAAAAGGATAAAAGCAAAGAGATTGTGATGTGTTGGTTTATATGGCCATAAAAACTTTTGAGAAATAGGCAGAGCCCTCTGTGTCAAAAAGCTGCAGCGTTAAGGAGGTTGAACTGTGAGGAACTGCACTGACCATAATGATAAGGGACTCACTGGAAGTCAATATCAAGCATAGACTAGCTAAGGAGAAACCTAGCAACAAAGCACCATTTTGAAATGATGTTGCCCTATTTTTTTTTTCAAGTTTTAGTTATTTTCATCATAGGCATTCAGTCAAAATCAGTTTATTAAAATATATATTTGAAGTTCTTGAAGAATAGATTGGACTCTCTCATTAACTTCAAACCTCTGGACTGATGTGCCCAACACACTCAAGTTCCTTAAATGAGATTCATCTATGCCATAAATAAGTCATGGTTTCCACGTTAAAATATAAATGTGGAAAAGGGAATAACAATCAAGTACTTCTTCCAAGTGTCTTCATCTGTCTCTATTCCATGTGTCTCCTTCCAAGAATCTTCCTTGTCTTCTTTTTTCCGCTTTCATTTGTATATCCACCTACCTCCTCCCCAGCTGCACCCTCCAACCACTCAGGGGAGGTGCTTAATAGTGTGCTGTGATATGTAATCCAAGGTGGCTGCATGTAAGTGGGTGCAAGGTAAATAGTATCAAGTCAGTGTTCCTCCCCTTCTCATGTAACAAAATATGGAATGAATTTTCAGTAGCTAGAGAGCACATCTTTGAGGGCTTATGTAGATCCTGGACAAAGTAAAATATAGAGTAGATTTTGCATCTGAAAACTAAAGTATGTTTACAAAACCCAAGAGTATTGCCTGCATGAACTAATATGTCATTCAGATATCCTCAAGAGGAATATTAGCATTAATATAATTCTGTAAAACTGCAGAAAGCTTGGGCATGGTCATATCTTACAGTTTAGAATACACAAATAAAATATTTTGAAAGCTGGAGAAGTAGCATAATAAATGGTGGAAACCCACAGAACTTTGAATTCTCCAAAACTTGAAACTCTTGCACATAATAATCATTAAAAATGCCAACCATATTTCACTTCTAAAAGGTAGCAATTCTACTATTTCTTTACATTTGTTGAAAAGACTTTAGTAGATTATCAAGTTATTCGACTTGTGTGTTTCTGACAAGGAAAATCAACCTCCAGGGCCATGGATGTTAAATACTCTAACTCTTCTGAACTAACAGTTGTCGCTTTATCCATATTTCAGTTCATAACATGCCGTGGATTAAAGCACTGAATCTTTACCATTCAAAAAAGGTTAATTTTACTTAGCCATAATCAAGCCTCAGATAAACAATAATATCCCCACTGTACAAAACTAAGTATTCATTGTAAACTCATTCTCACTCCCATCCTTTAAGAATACCCCCTCTGGGGACTCCCGTGGTGGCGCAGCAGTTGAGCGCTGGGCTGCAAAGCTGCCCGCAGCCTCTGCAGCGCCGGTTCGATCCCCGGCCCCCCAAGAGGATCCCACATGGTGCAGCGTGCAGACCTCTCCTTCTGCGCCCGCTTCTCCCCTCAGCAGTGTACTTCGTCAGTCTGCCTGTTCTGCTCCCCGCTCTGGCTCTGGTGAATTCTCTCACCCTCCCGCGCTTCTGACTGTACCCAGTTCTTGTATAAATAAAAAAAATCTTTAAAAAAAAAAAGAATACCCCCTCTGGGTAAGGAAAAAAAATCACCTCTTATGTACCCTAAAATGGTGGCAAATGTGTCAGTAGAAGGAATAATATAAGATACCCTGAATTTGATTTACAAAGGACCTGTTCCCTCTATGCCAGTGATCATCCCAAGGCAATTTGAATAGTTAGCCCCTCCACATTGTAGAGTTAATCCCTAAGCTTTTCACATTGTGTGAAGAGTTTCAAGGTTGTAATTTCTGCTGATTTATAAATAATAGCTTTTAAAGCTAAAACTATTACATCATTCACTTAACTATATTCCCTGAATTGTAAATACAAATTTTATATAATAATAACATATTCAGTGGACTTTTTCAGAAAACTTTAGCCCAGAAGAATTTATAAGCTAAGGAATGTATGAAATTGGCTTGAATTTACCTAAGTTTTTTACTTATAGTTTGTATTATTTTTTCTTCTACCTCAAACAAATTTGTGTTCAGAACCTGAAAATCATACCATATTTTCCTTGAATCTTATCATATTCTGATTCTTTCTTAAGTGTTTCTAATTAGTCATTTTTTTTCTTACTCCATTGATACATTTAAGGTTTTTCTCATGATCTTTTAAACTTTAAGGAAATTGTGTTTTATTATATTTTTTTGCTGTCCTTTCTGTTTCATTCTTTGGGAACTCATAGTACTCAGATGCTAAGACTTCTATGTGTACCTTCTTCATTTTTTTATGTTTTACATGTTCCATTTATACTTCATTCATACATGTTTCTCTTGTTCTTAATTCAGAGGTGATCACTGGGTCATTATTCCAGCACATTAATTCATGCTCTAGGGTATTTTTTAGTCATTAAACTATCTGTTTAAATTTTTATTATTCAATGGTTCCATTTTTATAGCTTAAGATTATTAATAGCTTCTTTTCCAGAGATGCAATGTATTTCACTATAGAGATGCAATAAGCTCACTTTTAATTATTATTTGCTTGATCAACTATTTTTCTTGGTGTTCCTCTATTTATTTAGATGTCCCCTTTCTATGAGTTTTTGTAATTGCCAGCTCTTTGCTCATATTTGCATTTTGGATTTCTGGGTTCATTCTTTATGTGGTAGCTCTGTTTGCAGTGTCATGGTCTTGGAGACTAGTTGTAATGTGGGAGTTAGTGGGCATGGAAGAATCCATGGGATCTGCTCTGCCTCTCCAACTTGAAGTCGAATACAACCTGCTTTAATCCCAACACCCACTTCCCAATGCCCTGCTGGTGAACAGAGGGGGAAGGAGGGAACATCCAAAAAGCCCATTTTCCTCTGAGGACTATGGCATTGGGAACTCTCCAGAGCGCTCTCCCAGTGTTTTCTTTCACACCTTTAATTCACTCACATTCTAAGTTTGGAGATTCTCTGAAGTCAACCATGATTCTTCTCACAGTCGTCTTCTGCACATGATTTCAGCTCTGATCTTTCTAAGTCCTATTTTCTAAAGGCATCCCTTGTTATACTCTCATTCCTTCAGAAATTCCTGACAGGCCCACTATTGCAGTCTTTTCTTGTTGACCAGCTTTGTAACAAATTTAAATTTTTCTAAAGTACCTTTTCTGTCATTTCTCATGATTTTGTGTGGGAGGTAAGTAGATGTATTCTCAGTCTGCTCTCTTGATCCAATTTCCGCTTTATTCTCTAAAGAAACTCTCATGTCAAATTAAAATGCAATTATTTTCTTATCTTGATAATACCCTGTAATTTCTCTGATGCAGTTTCAGAGGAATGATAAAAGCAAATGGGTATTTCATCTCCTAAAAGAGCCATAAACCAAGGGGAACAGAGTTGCATATGTCAAGGATTAACATTGATACATTTTATGCCATTTTGAACTCCACTAGGAAACATCATCTTTCTTCAATGAGTTTCTTGGGACCAGCCATTTCAATTAAGTTGTTTATATTACCAAGCCCATTTGTATAAACACATGCTTAGCTGCCCTGCACGATAGCATAATGGACAGGTTAAATGATGGAGATTAAGCTTTCTGTATAGCCGAAGGCCTTGTGTGTGCATTCATACAGAGTTCTAGACATGCATAAACTTCCCTTCTAGACTAGATACATCACCAGGGCATTCATTCAACACCTAACTTCAGTATCACACACTACATTGGTAGTTATTTTGGCTCCCCCTAAAATCAGACATGTGTCCTTCAGTTATGCTACAAACTCTTTATTATTCCAACTTCAGTAGGTTGCAACACATTGTACTCAAATATTTCCTCTGTTTGACTTTCCGTCTTCTCACCTTATACAAATTCGGAGCTCCTTGAAGATAAGAATGGTCAATGTTCTATTCATCTTTATCTTTCAAAGATGGATGTTAATAGTCTGCCACATTATGGGCTCTATTATTGTACTTTTAAGATTGATACACATACATACATGCAGAGGTATTCACATATTATGTCAACTACATAGAAAACATGCAATTGTTAAACAATTCTGTCTTGCTTAGGTTACTTGACCATATATATGCTCAAAAGCTATTTGTTTCTAGATATCATCAGTATGTATTTATACAAATATGTCTCCTGGGTCTTCATATAAAGCACACATATGGACTTAAGTTATATAGTGGCTTATCTTAATAATTTTATATAATGGTCATTTTATAGTCTCTAGATAAATATGCACATATATTGATGTAGTATACATTTGTTTGGATATATGTATGTATATGATATTCCATATATATATATAGTAACTAAGGGAAAAAGAGAACTACTTATTACTTTATTACAATTAGTGATTGGCTATTGATGACTTAGAATTAGAAAACTAGTCTTTTTATTATTTATTTATTTTTATTTGTCTATTTATTTAGCTCCTATTTCAGTAATGTGTAGTTTTTTTTATTTTATGGTATATAATTTTATTTTTGTATGCATTTCTTTTCAAGAATCATGAATTGACAGAGTAAGAAAGAAAGTGTGTGGATTTTGAGAACATGGCTCTTCATGGATTATAAAGTTTATATTTATCTATAAGTATGCATATGATGGCCCACCAATTTTCAAGTTTTATTTTGTTATAGGCATGGACACCCACAGTTTTATTAAAACAAATCCAAAAGGGTATACTTTTATGGTATTTTCTAACAATTCTCTCCAAATTTAAAAAAAAACATATTTCTACATAAAAATTGGTAAACAAATGTCAAGAACCAAAATAAATAGGATGGGAGTATTCTCTTGCAGATGAAAAAGAGGGGAAAAGTTACCAGGGTACATTTGGTGCTTGAAAAATAGGCAATCCAAATAAATAAGTGTAGATCTGTTGGTGTTGAGTTTAGATAACGATACCTATGATAATCTTTGAATTGGATTCATATCATCCCAGAAAAGCACAATGATCTTGAAAATGGATGACAGTTTATTGACTTAAATATAGGGGTCCAGCCTTTTAGAAATGAATCTCTAGTGTTAGGTTCAACTGTCTTGATATGGAATATAAAAGAGTCTTCTGTTTATAGATAAAAAACATCCACTATTGTTTTCCAAAGTTTTTCAAAGGTTTTTGAAAGTTATTATAATTCCAGTCCAATACAGAAGTTACCTTTACCCTTAACCATGAGATGCCTAGGGCAATAGGGGAGGGCAGTCCCTATCACAACTACACCTTGTGCTGCAAGATCTATAGCAATAGCTTGTAATACAACAGCATGTAATACAAGACAAACAGAATATTGAAAGTAAAAAAATTATCTTTTTTAATTTTTAATTTTTTTATTTTTATAAATTTTATTTTTATATTCCCCATCCAATTGCAACCCCCTTATTTTGACCCCAAATAATTTGACCCTCCCCTCCCCGCCCCCTACCCCCCACAGAGTGTTTCTGGTTCATAGTTGTTTGTTGATTTTGATTTTCACTTTCTTATAGTTATCTTAACCACACTTCACATCTGACATATATACTATATATCTTTGTGCAGGTGTGTAGGAAGAAAGAAGCCAAGCACTTCCAATGTGCTGAAAATCATATATTTCTTTGTTCATTGGTTTAGTTTGTCATTCTTGGGACATTACAATAAATTAGTCTTTTAGCCAATGCTGATGATCCCTTCAGATCAAAACATTCTGACTGTACCTGTTTTTGCTACCTATTAACAATCCTTATATCCTAGCAGATAGAAGTTAGTTACACATGGGTTCTTCCCCACTTCTCACTCTGGTTCCATCATTGCACTTAAATAAAATAGCTGACTTCATTAGCAGTATCTCCTGACATCATCCCAGTCTGTAGAAAACAGACACTATGATGATCTCCAAGGATGCTGGTTTTCCTTCCTTAAGGTATTCTTTGATACTTTTGTTATGGGATATTAATCTGAATCCTATCATGGACATGTTGGATAGATGGGTATGTAGGTCTCCCATGATATATCCCCTTCAAAATTCTTATTATTCTGAACCTTGATATCCCTTCATCTGTATTTTGTTACAGAAGTTGTGGCATCTCATCTTTCTTTAGTGTAGAAAACCATATTTTAGTCAACTAACTAAACAGCTGTTAGTGTTACTTCCCACTACTTAACCATTAGTTTGACAAACTCTGACGTGTAAATCCATTTGTAAACATTCATCCCACTCCAACATTTTATCTTCCTTGAGATAACATTCTTAAAATATATTTTCACATATATACCCCAAATTTCTACAATGATAAATTAACACAATCTTGTAGTTATTTTCTTATCCAAGATAGCTCTTTCTAGGACAGGCTGTACATTTCCCTCTGGGGTATGTTAGAATTTGCCTCAAATTAGAGTCTCAAGACAATGATGGGTATCAGGTTTGCTGGAGGAAAACAAACATCCTTTATAAAGTATCCATTTCAATAAGGTTATTACAGACTTTTCATATAAGAGAAGGCTTTCCTACTCAGATGATGTGAAAGAGGCAGGAGAGTAGCTTGGGGATTCAAATCTTCCCAATCAGTGCTCCACTTTTCATATATAAGACTGTGAAGCTGTGAAGTCAATATGTAGTTAAAAGTTAGGCATGCACTATTAAACAGGTGGTCTGACTGTCAGGTGTCTGTGCAAGGCACACAGCAAACATGAGATTATTTTGAGGATTTCACAAAAGTTCTCTAGTTTTCCGACCATGTTTGAGCCTATGCTTCTATAAACTCTAGTTAATCAGATGAAACAGACCATCAAAAAAACCTTGTCAACATATTACAATAGCTGAGGGTAACAAACAGTTGATATCCCAACTTTTTGTCTCAATGTGCTTTTCATATCAAGTGTGCAGGGTAATGATTTGTTACATTGTAACGTATTGTGAATCATCCCAGTACTGTATTTTCTAATGCAGTTGGGAAATAGTTGAATTTATGCTCAGTTATGTCAGTATTTAATTCAGAATGCCCCCTTTGAAACTATGCTTCCTGCTAATAAATAGTGTATCAATTGGAGAGGTCATGACACTAAAGACACAATTTCAGGTATTTAATTTATAGAATTCATTACATATTTGTTAGATGCACTGAAAAATCCACGGTAAGAGAAAGCAGCTGGAGAAAAAAAAATAAAAACACAAAACTAGCAAAGAAGCAAAAACAAAAGGAAAAAAAGAATATCATAATCTTCAAATACTCAGTTTTCATTGCTGTTTATACAATCTTCTTTTCTACATTTGCGGTAGTTTTCAGAAGTTGCCTGAGGCTCTGCTTCCTTTATAATTATCAACAGCTTCCTCTCACTAAAAGCCAAATACAGCAATGCTCTTACTTATTTAACAGCATTTTCAAGTTAAGGAAAGGTAACATTTTTAGTTTTCCATTGCATCCCATGAAGTTCATTGATTGCACCAAAATATTTCTCATCAACTAATTCATGACTTCAATATCCAATAATGACAACCAGTCTTGAGGGTGGTGGGGGATAATGCTGTTTTGGGTTAAAGATCTTTAAAATTGTTTTTCATCTGTTTTTCTTTCTGGTGGAATACAGGGACTTAGCAGAGTTGAATGGTCTATATATTCATCTTTAGATGGCAGCCTGAGGCAGGGAACTGAATTTAGGTCCCCTCTTAGGCAGGCAGACTGCTGATTGCTTCCTCCCACTTGATAGTAAGTTGAGAGAGGACTCAGGACACACAATTTTGTGTGTACTAATTTTACATCTAACAAAACAGATGTACTTGAGAATTTCCCTGTCCCAAGTCTAGACAAGAATGATACACTCCTCTCTTTAACCTTGGCCATGTAGATTAATGAATTAGAATTTTGATGTGATTGTGCTGATGTCCGCCTTTAATGCCCAGGCATCATTTTTGGATTTAATTTTTTTCATTGTTTTCTTCAAGGAAGACTGCTCCCTTCCTTAATCGGGTTTCTTGTGTTACAATTTGCAAAAAGTCACTGAAGTCTTAGACTATGAATAATAATGGTGATAAAATAAATCAATAGCAATGAATCATTACTATGTTTGAGATTCTGTTCTTAACATTCTATCACATTAATTCTTATAACAACAATTTGACATAGTAATAAGATGATGCCTACTTTGCAGATGAAAATCTGATTCTTAGAGAAGTATGTCTTTATCATTCTAGATTTCATGTCTGATGATTTTTATTACTTCAAATAATGGCATCCTCTCCCTTTATTTAGCATGATTGCATGTACCCACAGGCATACAAACATACAGGCACACACAGTTCACATGCACACACATTTCAGTTGGGGTTTGACATAGAAAATAGTTGCAAAGATTTGATGACCACATTAAACTGGACATCAACAGACTTTTTAAAAAGATTTATTTATTTATGCATGCATGCAAGAACTAGGGTATGGGACAGAAGTACGAGGGTGAGAGGATTCACCAGAGACAGAGGTAAACAGAACAGGCAGATTGACTGAAATGCACTGCTGAGGGGAGCAGCGGGTGAGTCAAGAGAGGTCTGCTGCACCATGTGGTTTGCTCCCTAGACAGGGATCAAAGTCATGCTGCAATGGCTGCAGTAATCTCCATAGGTTGCATCTTAACCCTTTGCACCACCACAGAGGCTGGACATCTACAGACTTAAAAGTAAAGATACTACAATAGATATTTATATTTCAGAAGGAAAGATCACTTCCTAGAGAATAATTTTGCTTATAAGATCTTCTTGTTAAAATGACTCTTAGGTAATCCTGTTCATAAATGCACAAAGAAATCTTGATTTCTATAAAATTTGTCATTAATCAACTCATAATAATTACTTGAAATTAATAAAAATATTTGAAAGGTGAAAGGTATGCTTCATTATTGACACATATGCACATGTACTTATTTGGATGAATTTCACATTCAAGCTGATATATAAATAAATATGCATGCTAATAATAGAAAATTTTTCCAACATAAATATCAAGTGCTACAATAATTTTTGCTATCTTGGATATTTACCAATGTATATGTTTTCTCACTGTAAATATAAGATAGATTTCTTCATTATAGATTAAACAACCCTAAGTTCCAATTTTATTTGAGGGGGAAAACAAGTATACATCATATGTCTTTTGGGGAAAAATTCTCTTTTTTTTAGATGCTAAATAACCTTTAATATTTTGGCATTTCCATCTCGTTAGTTATTATACCTTGTGATCTAATTAGCATTTGGTATTTGATATCTCCAGTGACTAACAAGACCATCTAAATTAAAGCATTTCAAATCCTAATGTCTTGTTAGAAAATTCTATTAAAATGGAAGAGAAACAGTAGCTTCCTCCATTCTGCACGGTTTACCTTCAGGTTTATTGGTTAATGTTTAATTCTCCAATGAAAACTTAATGATCTCGGAATGTCACATATTATGAAGTCCCAGATTGCTCCTCGCCAAGTCTCATTTCTCAGCTGAATTCTCTGAGGACTTTAAGAATCTGAAAATTTCAGGGGCAATTTTTGGAAAAAATTTTTTAAAGCTCCAGACAATATCATGATCCTTTTATATAAGTACATGTATCCGTTTATATATATATGTATATCTAAATCCATGATTATAGAGAAAGCAACAAATAATTCTCTAATTATTGTTTCCTGTCAACTTATATTGCTTTAAAATTAATTGTATTCAGTATTTTTTCATAAATTCTGATACATTCATACAAACACACTGAAATATTAAACATTCAATAGTTTTGTTTGTTACATTCATTATATATATTTACTCAGGAGTAAAATATAACAACTACACATATTAAAGAAAATATTTTTTAAAAGCATTTATTTATACAAGAACGGGGTACAGGCCAGATGTGTAGGAGGGTGAGAGGATTCACCAGAGACAGAGCAGGGAACAGAACAGGCAGACTGACTGAAATACACTGCTGAGGGGAGAACAGACGAGACAGGAAAGGTCTGCCACGCTATGTGGATATCTTCCCGGGTTGCCAGGATCGAACCCACACTGCAAGAGGCTGCGGACAGTGTAATAACACTGTGCTCAATCACCTATGCCACCAGGGAGGCCTTAAAGAAAATATTTAAAATAATGTACTAGGTATCTACATATGCATATAGTTTGCACTATATGCTATAATACACACATATGACCCAAAAGACAGTAAACAGTTATCATAAGCATATTTTAAAAATTGTAACATCTAAAATTTAAATCATAAACTTGTCATAGTAGAACCCTCTACTTAGATCTATATCACAAATTTTCCTTTTGAAATATCCTCAAGTTTTTTCAAAACCACAGCTATCAAGTATGTATAGAAATAGAACAATAGGTATTACTGGTGAAAAAGAAAGGGACATAGGGAGCATTCAGACTTTTTAGTATGTTTCTTTTTAAAAAGTTCTTTAGACATGTGACATCTGGGAAACTATACAGACATAAGAGGTAACCTATATAAATAGTCATTAAAGAATTTAGGGGACAAACTTTTTCTCCAAAAGGGTTTCAAGTTAAAGGTTTAGCTCTAGCTATTGATATTTTAGCTATAGGAGAACTGCCATTGTGACACAGAAATTTTTCAAAAGAAAATTCTGAAGGCATGGTTTAGGAGCAGGAGGTTTGAAAATATTTTTTTTTTCACTGCACAATCAAGGTGGTCATTCCAGAAGGCCAAGTAAGGTGTGTTTTGGGAATTCACAAGTGACTCTTTTAGTGTGTTTACCTAATTAGGTGAATGCAACCACCTTTTTGGTAGGAATATGTGTAGTGACAAATGTGATCAGAAATACTTTATCATAGAAAATTCTTTGTGAAGATTCACATCTTTCTTTGAGTAATTCTACCCTAAGGTATTGTTTTCCTATAATTGGCATAATAGTGGTGACTAAAGGAACATGTAAAATTCATTTTGAACAAACATTGGTCAGCATGAAGCAAGAATCACCCCACAGAGGAGTCAGAGAATGTTATTGTTTGTGGCAAGAGCAAAAGAAGGCAAAACCAGGCTGAAAGCCATCCTCAGTGACTCCTGGCCAAGGGCTGGACAGTATCTGAGACAGAAGGGATTAATAATTAATTCTCGAACCAGTCTCTAGAAAAATCTCTTGTGTTTGCTATTGTACAATTGTTTGAGTTTAATAATAAACATATAAACCTATAAAATATGTACTTTTTAATCATTTCTTACTTTTGTTCAGTTCTAAATTCTTATGTTAGTAAAGTAAAAAGGTGAAATCCCATCAAATATCATCAACTCTGTGTATAAACACTACATTCAAATGATGTCTCTATCACTTATCAACTGTGTGATCAGGGTTAAATCTCTTTGACTCTCTCTGACTCATTTTCCTTAGCTATAAAATAAAAGACGTTACTATCAGCAATATATGTTTTGGTAACAAGTGATAACTAATGTGTTAAACTTGTCAATGGCTTAGTATGAGTAAGCACTTGCTAAATGTTAGCTATTACAATTGTCATCATGATGTGTCTTATTAATTCCAAATGTAATACTAATTGAAAAGGCACATGAGACAAATGATCTATGATCATTAATAGACAGAGACTCAACTATCTTTAGTGAGAAAGAAGTAGGGCACTTTATTCCCAGAATTTGTCCCGGTCAAAAAGTCTTATAAACAGGGCCTCCCTGGTGGCGCAGAGGTTGAGCGCTGGGTTGCGAAGCTGCCCACGGCCTCTGCAGTGCTGGTTCGATCCCTGGCTGCTCCCCGGCCACCAGAGGAGGGTCCCACATGGCGCGCAGACCTCTCCTGCCTCCCGCTGCTCCCCTCAGCAGTGTCCTTCGGTCCTTCTGCCTGCTCTGCTCCCCGCTCTGGCTCTGGTGAATTCTCTCATCTCACCCTCCTGAGCTTCTGACTGTACCCAGTGCTTGTATAAATAAATAAATAAATAAATAAATAAGTAGATAAATAAATAAATAAATAAATCTTAAAAAAAAAGTCTCATAAACAGAGGGCGGAGCAACATGGCGGCGAGGAGACGCTGCGAGTAAGATCTCCCATTAAAAAAAGTTAATAGGGAGGAAAAGCGGCAGGTCCCAGTGAGAACTGGGACACGGAAGATAAACGGACGACTCCAGCAAACTGCCCGAAGAAGAAAGTTGCCATAAAAGAGGACGAGAAGGGAGGGAAGCGCAGAACCCTGCTCCCCTCCCCCGCCCACAAAGTCGGCACTCTCCGACCGACCGGCAGAAAGGAGGGAAACAACAAACCAAAACGGCCAACAAGAAAAACGGACGCAGCAAGTGGGACTGTGAGTGGAAAGGAACTATTGCAGCCACCACACCCTGTGAACGGGAGAGGCGAACCCTGCAGGATCCGCCGCGGAGGTGAGCTCCAGGCGCCATTAAAGAGAGCCACGCCCCCCAGGAGGAGACCAGCACCAGCACACAGCCCCGGCCTCCCGGTAAGGTTGCTTGCGGAAAGCGGCGCGGATCCGGACCGGATCGCAGCTGCCCAGGTCCCCGCGCCTGCGACCTAGGCTTGCGGGGAGACGGCGGAGGCCCTCCCTGAGTGAGCAGGAACAAGGCGCCCAGGCAGGGGAGCGGGATTCAAAAGGCGCCATTCCCGCGCCACTGATCTGGGCTACAGCCCGCGTCCTGGAACTGAGGGCTTTGGAACTGAGACCCGGGGCACGAAATTAGGGGGAGACGGCGGAGGCCCTCCCTGAGTGAGCAGGAACAAGGCGCCCAGGCAAGGGAGCTGTATTCAAAAGGCGCCATTCCCGCGCCACTGATCTGGGCTACAGCCTGCGTCCTGGAACTGAGGGCTTTGGAACTGAGACCCGGGGCACGAAATTAGGGGAAGACTGCGGAGGCCCTCCCTGAGTGAGCAGGAACAAGGCGCCCAGGCAAGGGAGCTGGACTCAAAAGGCGCCATTCCCGCGCCACTGATCTGGGCTACAGCCCGCATCCTGGAACTGAGGGCTTTGGAACTGAGACCCGGGCACGAAATTAGGGGGAGACGGCGGAGGCCCATCCTGAGTGAGCAGGAACAAGGCGCCCAGGCAGGGGAGCAGGATTCAAAAGGCGCCATTCCCGCCCCACTGATCTGGGCTACAGCCCGTGTCCTGGAACTGAGGGCTTTGGAACAGAGACCCGGGGCACGAAATTAGGGGCGTGGGTTCCCCACGATGGTGGGGCACAAGGCAGACACAGCACCCCAAAGCCGTTGAGGTGTACCCTACCATCCCCGCTCTGCTCCCTGTCCCACGGGGTGGAAAATCAGCTCCCCAAGGGCTCTAGGAGAGATCTCTGGCACCACCTAGCGACTTGAAGCCAGCAGAGGCTCCTGAAGGAGCTAGTGGCCAGCTGGGGAGTTTGCCCACACCGGGCCCCTTCCGAACAAGTAGTCTGAGCCCACAGGGAGAGCGAGCACCCACAGCCGGGGCAGACCAGGTGCGCAGAAGAGTGTGCCTGAGACCAGACACGCAGGGAGTGTGTCCCACATCACCATTTTAGAACAGGGACATTTCTTCAGTAAAGACTACCTGCAGAAGGCTTCCTCAGGAGCCAGAGGTGAGCGGGGGAAGTTCGCCCACGCCAGACCCCCTCTGGCCTGCAGTCCAAGCCCAGAGGGGAGCAGGAACCCACCGCCGGGGCAGACCAGGCGCACAGGGGAGTGTGTCCCTACATCGGCATTTTAGAACAGGGACCTTTCTCCAGTAAAGACTGCTTGAAACTGACAGATGACTCCTGGAAGAACCAGAGGGGAACAGAGAAGCCCACCCAAGATGCCGGCCAGTCCCAACAACACACTGTCCCAACGCATACGGCAAATTAGAAAACAGACAGTAGGGAAGAGAAGAACCACACGCAACCTAGCAACTCTCCAGAGAAAAAGCACACCACAAAAAGAAAGCCAGCCCCCAGATTGCAAAGACAATAACTTGGAAGAATTTCTGAGCCTTCCAGAAAGAGAATTTAAAATTGCCGTGATTAAAAAACTAACAGAAGTCATAAAGGAAAACAATGATAAGGGAAAAATAATCAACGATCAGAAGAATGCAATTGAGTCCCTAGAGAGGGAAAACAATGGTCAGAAGAAAGAAATTGAGTCCCTAAAGAGGGAAGTAAAAGAAATGCAGGAGATCAAAGAATTAATGGAAGAACTAAAGAATTCTGGGAAAAGCAATGAAAGCAGAATAGATGAAATGGAAGAACGAATAAGTAATCTTGAAGACATAGAAATAAAAAGAACCAAAACAGAAAAGGAAAGAGAAGTACGAAGGAAAAAGAACGAAGAAAGACTTCGGGAACTATCTGACTCCATGAGGAAAGGAAATATAAGAGTTATAGGAATACCAGAAGGAGAGGAGAGAGATGTAGGAACAGAGAAAATATTCAAAGAGATAATTGAAGAGAACTTCCCAAATGTGAAGAAGGAGCTGAAAATTGATATACAAGAAGCAAGAAGAACACCAAACTTCCACGACGAAAGGAAAAATACAGCAAGACACATAATAGTAAAGCTCCCAAGAATCCAGGACAAGGAAAAAATAATGAAGCTGGCAAGAGGGAAGAAACAGATAACATTCAAAGGAAAACCAATCAGGCTGACATCAGACTTCTCCGAAGAAACACTACGGGCAAGGAGAGAGTGGAGGGACATAGTCAACAGACTCCAAGAAAACAGATGCCAACCAAGAATACTCTATCCCGCAAAGCTCTCCTTCCTCTTTGAAGAAAGAATATGGACCTTTCCAGACAAACAGAAACTCCGGAATTTCATTGCAACTAAACCCCCACTCCAAAAAATACTACAAGGAGTCCTAAAGCCAGAACCTCAGAGGGACGAATAACAATGAAAGAAGGCCAAAAAAAAAAAGTTATTAAAAGAATAAATAAATAAAATCAAAGGAAAGACAAACACAATGGCAAATACAGATGTTAACATATCAATAATAACTCTGAATGTAAATGGACTAAACTCTTCAATAAAAAGACACAGAGTTGCAGCCTGGATTAAGAAACAAAACCCAACCTTTTGCTGTCTCCAGGAAACACATTTAGCTACAAAAGATAAAAATAGGCTCAAAGTTAAAGGATGGAAAACAATCCTACAAGCAAATGGACCAAAAAAGAAAGCAGGAACAGCTATACTTATATCAGATAAAACAGATTTCAAACTCAAAAAGATAAAAAGAGACCCCAAGGGTCACTACATTATGATCAAGGGGACAATACTTCAAGAAGAAATAACACTCATTAACATATACTCACCAAACGAAGGAGCACCAAAATATATCAGACAACTGTTGTCCTCTCTGAAAACAGACATCAGAGAAAACACATACGTAGTGGGAGACTTCAACACACCACTATCAACAATGGATAGATCAACAAGACAAAAAATAAGTAAAGAAACCAAAGCTCTAAATAAGGACCTAGAGCAATTGGGCTTAACAGACATCTATAGAACACTAAACCCCAAAAAAACGGAGTACACATTTTTCTCAAGCGCACACGGATCATTCTCCAGGATCGATCACATACTGGGGCACAAGACAAACATCAACAGATACACCAAGATTGAAATCATATCAACCATCTTTTCTGACCATGAAGGCATCAAACTAGAAATAAACCATAAAAAGAAGGCAAGGAACTTTCCTACCTCATGGAGATTAAAAACCACACTACTGGAAGACCATTGGACTAATGAGGAGATCAAAGAAGAAATTAAAAAATTTTTTGAATTGAACGACAAGGAGGACACCAATATCCTAAATGTATGGGATGCAGCAAAAGCAGTAATAAGAGGAAAATATATAGCAATAGAAGCTCACATCAAGAAACAAGAAAGAACGCAAAGAAACAACCTAATCTCGAAGCTCAAAGATCTAGAAAAAGAACAACAAAAAAACCCCAAAACCAGTAGAAGAAAAGAAATAATAAAAACCAAAGCAGAAATAAATGAAATTGAAACTAAAAAAACAATCCAAAAGATCAATGAAACCAAGAGTTGGTTCTTTGAAAAAATCAATAAAATAGACAAACCCCTAGCCAGGCTCACAAAGGAAAAAAGGGAGAAAGCACAAATAAACAGGATCATCAATGAAAGAGGAGAAATCACAACGGACACAGCAGAAATCAAAAGAATAATCAGTAACTACTATGAACAGTTATATGGAAACAAGTTCAACAATCTAGAGGAGATGGACAAATTCCTACAACTCTACAATCACCCAAAGCTAGATAAAGAAGAAATAGAACACCTAAACAGACCAATTACAATTAGCGAAATTGAAATGGTAATAAAACACCTCCCCAAAAACAAAAGCCCAGGACCTGATGGATTTACAAATGAATTCTACCAAACATTCAGAGACGAATTAGTGCCTATCCTTCACAAACTCTTCCAAAAAATTGAGAAGGAAGGGACAATACCAAACACGTTTTATGAAGCCAACATTACACTAATACCAAAACCGAACAAGGACAACACAAAAAAGGAAAACTACAGGCCAATCTCCCTAATGAACACTGATGCAAAAATCCTCAATAAAATTTTAGCTATCAGAATCCAACAATGTATCCATAAGATAATTCACCACGACCAAGTTGGATTCATTCCAGGGGCACAAGGATGGTTTAACATCCGAAAATCAATCAACGTTATCCAACACATCAACAGAAAGAAATATAAAAACCATATGATAATATCAATAGATGCTGAGAAAGCTTTCGACAAAGTGCAACACCCATTCATGATAAAAGCCCTTGAAATTCTTGGGATACAAGGAACATACCTCAACATCATAAAGGCCATCTATGACAAGCCAACAGCCAGTATCATTCTCAATGGTGAAAAGCTGAAAGCAATTCCATTAAGATCTGGAACAAGACAAGGATGTCCACTCTCACCATTGCTTTTCAATATAATACTGGAAGTCCTAGCCAGGGCAATAAGACAAGAGAAAGACGTCCAAGGAATCCAAATAGGAAAAGAAGAAGTCAAACTATCACTATTTGCAGACGATATGATATTATATATAGAGAACCCCAAAAACTCCACAGAAAAGCTAATTCAACTCATCAATCAGTTCAGTAAAGTGGCAGGATACAAAATCAACACGCAAAAGTCAGTAGCCTTCCTATACACAAACAATAAATCTGAAGAAGAAGAAATCAAAAAGACCATCCCTTTTGTTATTGAAACAAAAAAAATCAAATATTTGGGAATAAATCTAACAAAAGAGGTAAAGGACCTATACAAAGAAAACTATAAAACACTGTTAAAAGAAATAGAAGAAGACACAAAGAAATGGAGAGACATCCCCTGCTCATGGATTGGAAGAATAAACATTATTAAAATGGCCATCCTTCCAAAAGCAATATACAGATTCAATGCTATTCCAATCAAAATTTCAATGTCATTCTTCAAAGAAATAGAACAATTATTGATGAAATTCATATGGAATCACAAAAAACCCCGAATAGCCAAAGCTCTCCTGAAAAAAAAAGAAGGGAATGGAGGCATCAGACTCCCAGACTTCAAACTATACTACAAAGCCATAATCATCAAAACTGCATGGTATTGGAACAAGAACAGACATACAGACCAATGGAATCAAATAGAAAATCCAGAAATAAACCCACAGATTTATGGTCAACTAATCTTTGACAAAGGAGCAAAGAATATGCATTGGAGCAAAGAAAGTTTGTTCAATAAATGGTGCTGGGAAAACTGGGTCGCTACATGCAAAAGAATGAAGCTTGACCACCACCTCACACCATACACAAAAATCAACTCAAAATGGATTAAAGAACTAGACATAAGACCTGAAACCATAAAATATATAGAAGGAAATATAGGCGAAACACTACGTGATTTGCACATCAAAGACATCTTTACAGACACATCACCCAAAGCAGTGATAGTGAAGGCAAAGATAAACAGCTGGGACTACATCAAATTAAAGAGCTTTTGCACAGCAAAAGAGACAATAACAAAAACAAAGAGAAACCCCACCAACTGGGAGAACATTTTTGCACCCAACACTAATGATAAAGGACTGATCACAAAAATCTGCAAAGAGCTGATGAGACTCAACAACAACAAAGAAAATAATCCAGTCAAAAAATGGGCAGAAGAGCTAAAAAGAAACTTCTCTGAAGAGGAAATGCAAATGGCCAACAGGCATATGAAAAAATGTTCAACATCACTTGTCATCAGGGAAATGCAAATCAAAACTACCATGAGATACCATCTTACACCAGTGAGAATGGCACATATTAAAAAAACTAGCAACAACAAATGTTGGCGAGGGTGTGGAGAAAAAGGAACTCTTCTGCACTGTTGGTGGGAGTGCAAACTGGTCCAACCACTGTGGAAAGCTGTGTGGAGATTTCTGGACCTACTAAACATAGAGCTTCCATATGATCCAGCAATTCCACTCCTAGGTATTTACCCAAAGGACACAGAAACATCCATTCCAAAGAACACCTGCACCCCTATGTTTATAGCAGCACTGTTTACAATAGCTAAGCTTTGGAAACAACCCAAATGCCCAAAAATAGATGACTGGATCAAGAAGATGTGGTACATATATACCATGGAATATTACTCAGCATTCAAAAAAGATAAACACATGCAATTTGCAGCAACATGGATGGCGCTGGAAGGGATCATGCTCAGCGAAATAAGCCAAAAAGAAAAAGAAAAATACCGGATGGTCTCACTCATAGCAGGAATCTAGAAAACTTAAATAAGGGACCAGGAAAATGAATAACTATAAGATAGTGAAAATCAAAATCAACAAAAAACTATGAACCAGAGACACTTTTAGGGGGGCGGGAGGGGAGGGATTGGGGTCAGAATGGGGGGGCTGCAATTGTATGGGGAATATAACAATAAAATTTATTTAAAAAAAAAAAAAAAAAAAAGTCTCATAAACAACAAAAAATAAATATTCTCAAGAACAAACATAAACAACATCTAAATGAATAAAAGCACCAAAAAAGTGTTATAAAACCCAGGAGGAAAAACAGAAAATGAAGTATGGTGGGCGGGGGTGGTGAGTGGTGGTGGAGAAAGAAATGTATTGAAGATACAGCATTTGAACAAGACTTTAAGGAAAAGTCAACTTTAGATTCAAAGACATGGAGAAGAGCAACTGAAGAAGAAAGAAAGGTCTCATAATTGGAAAATAGCCAAGGTGCATCTGTCACCTGTATTCTTCAGTAAAGTTGGGGTGAGTAAAGGAAAATTGTAGTCTATGTACTTGAAAAGACAGGACTGGAGCACTTTGTGGGGGGACTTTAAAAGTAGACTGTCCTTCATTCTGTTCATTCTGTAGAATTTTAAATTTTATGGGACCCTGGCCATGAAAGTCTTCAGTGAAAGACTACAGTTCCTCATTTCCATTGTCTTTAGTGGTGGTTATAGACTAAGTTACAACCAACAAGAGTAGCAGTTGATGGATATGTGGATAATTTCTTCTTTGTACACATCAAAGAAAAGCAATGTGTCCTGCATCCTTTTTTTTTTTTCTTCCTGATGACTTGAATGGAGGAATCGTTATGTTGCACCATGAAAAGAAAGTAATACGTTTGATAAAATTGAGTAATTTGGGATTCCTAAAGATTTTGGAGTAACTATATATCAGCCCTGGAAGACCTATAAGAGAAGTAAACTGTCTTTACAAAACTGTTATTTTGCAAATCTCTATTACAACAGAAACAAAGTGCATCTTGATTAACACATTTTGCATTGGGGAATTTTAAAGGAATGTTTATCACTACGAACATTTAATTCAATCATATGTAACAAATGTTAGTTAATGTCTCAAAGGTAGATAGCACTCAAAAGCTTCACATACAATTTATTCACAAAGTGTTTTTTCATGAAAGTATTATGTGTGAAAAATATTGCAAATATTTTGCACTGTCTTGACCCCCCCCTTTTTTCTGTGCATATGGCAACATCTCCTCCCTTGAAGTTAGATGTGTCTATGTGATCTATCTACACTGCTCATGAATGTAATAGGTGTTACTGTTGGGATGAAGCATTTAAAATCTGATGTGCAATTTCTCTTGCTCTCTTCCTGGCCTCTATATCTCCATCCCAAATAGCAGAGCCTCTGTAACCCTCATCCTGAGAGTGAATAAGCTTACTGTCACTCCTACCCCAGAGAAGGAATAAAGAACATTTAAAACAATGATAGGAGATATAATTTTTTATTGTTTAAGTCACTGAGAATTGGGGGTTTTCAGTAACCCCAATATAACTGAGAATGTCTTGATTTACATAATGGATAAATACAAATTACACTGCCTGTGAGATAGGGAGGACTTTGCTTTTGCTGTCAATGATTCCTCTCCCTCTCGACACTTGTTTCTTATCCTCATCAGTAGGTCAAATAAACAAGAGTAAATTTCCAGCATTTTTGACTGCAATCAGAAGGCAATTAGTGAAGCCATGACTTATTTTCCCAATCAAACCATACTGCATGTCTAGCAGAAATTGTACTGTTTTTACCACAGCAAAATAGTCTTTTCCCCCACTATATCATACTTACATGAATGTTAAGCAGATAGAGGTTCATAAATACAGTAAATTTTCATAAAGAAAGATATTCTAAACTTCATTTAAGAAAACATTTCTTATATGTGATTTTATTCCATTGGGAAATTTCATCGTTCCATTAGTTAAGTTTTTCTTCTACTATAAACCAGTGATAGGAGGTTATTCAGGGTTAACTCAGCCAAATTATATAAACAGCTTTCCTTCCATCTTCTGTTACAACTACTTATTCAAATTGAGAATGAATGTATCTATAATGAATGTGATAGGAAACCATGATTGAGACAATAGATTGTTTTTTCAGTGTCCTCTTATTTTGTTGGGCCAAAAATAATACAAACTACCAAAGAAAATGATGGTACACAGGTGTTGTTATTGCATTTACAGCCCAGTGTGGGATTTTAAGATGGTTGCTATGGTAACATGATCATTTATAGACTATAATCCCATTAGGAGAAACTAGTGATAAAGTAAGCTCATTATAACAGACCTTATATTGCTTCACTTCCGGTTATATCTGTTTTATAGCAAATTATATTAGTAGAGCTATTAAATAAAAAAACACATAAGAATGTCACTTAGTCATAAAGTATTTTTGGGCAGAGGAAATGGAGATTTTGAAAATTACTGCAGATGATTTTTTTTAAATGTTAGTAAAACTTTGCAAACAAATGCAAATGATTCTTTTAACAGATGAAATACTAAAGTAATCAAATATAATACACATTCAAAAATATGTAATATTACATAAAATGTATACATATATAGTAAATAAATAATATTATTTCACTACTTTAATATTTTAGCCTCTCCTCCCACATTTTGCACTTGGCATCACAACTCCAGCAATACAGTGAACAGGTTATTTACACACCAGGACACTGAGCTCCATGCAGTATCCATGACTAGCCCCAGAACCCAGTGGAATCACTAGCCAAAACTTTCACAATGACATCCTTTACTCCTAAATTTCTTTCCTCTCTATATTTTATTAGAGAATTATTTCACTACTCAGACTTACTCTATTTTTATGTTTTTTTTTATTTCAAGAATGCTGGTTTTAAGTAAAATCAGCCCCCAAAAGTGAACATACACTTTTCTAATTAAGAGTATTTGAGGGCTTAATCATCTAGTTAAGAGGGTTTGTGCTGATGTTTAGTGAATTAAAGACTTGGGCTAACTTCAACTTCCAGGATGATGTAATAGAAGTATTTCCCCTATTTTCTCAATAAATTAAAAAATCTGAACATTATATATAAAGTAAACATAAGAGGACTGTGATATATGGAGAGAGATAGCAGCCCAGTGAGGGATATTGGGACAGAAGAACAACACGATGGTGAATTCCCTGATTTTCATTTTTCCTTACATATCTTAGTGCAGAAGCAGAAGCCAACAACTTGTGAATCCAAGGGGCCAGTGGAAAACAACAGCCCCAAGAGTAGCCTGTGATCCCAAACCATGGAATCAGGAAAGGGACATCCTGGCGAGAAAACAACAATAATACACAAAACTTTTGATATGTTAATTATTGTAATCAAATACCACAGAAAAATAAAGACCTGACACCCATTTGTGACGGCAAAGACTGATTGGGCAACCTAGACTTCCACCATCACCATCACCAAGCTGTAGTGTGGTGCCACATTACAGTTCTGCCAGATAGGAAGGCAGAACTTTCTCTCAGGACACCTCCCCTGCGTGGTAACAGGGACCTGGTTCTGCAGTATCCATGGAGACCATCTGGGGAGTCTAGACTTTCACCAGTATCTAGCAGTAGTGAGGAAAGAGGGAGAGAGGTCAAAGGAGGCAAAGCAGAGAGTTAAAGCACCGCATAGTGGCAGCCAGTGCTCCTATTTGCACTACCTGTAAGTACCAGTGAGAAGAAGAGCAGAGGTGTTCCCAGCATTTCTAGCCAGTGTAACAAAAGCCAAAGCCTCCTCTGTTACTTTCCAATTGAGTTATTTTGCCGATCCCATTTCAATCAGGTCCAGAAAACACACTCAAATCAAGGTTCAAGTCCATTTCATTCATTGCCAAGGAGTGGAGAAAGGCACCAACTCTAAAGTCTATTTCCACAAATTGGACAGAAGAAGGGACTTACATGGGGAACTGTGAAGAAAGGAGGTTGGCTAAAGAGTAGAATTTCAGAGAAATAGGTGAAATAAGAAGGGGGTTCCAGGAAATGCACTAGTGTGTCCCTTTTTTTCCATGGTTGGAATTGACCAGTTTTGTCACTGGTGGACATGTTTTTACTGTGGTGATGAGGTGTGGCTTAAACCTTCTCTTACTTTACCTGCATCTTGGTCTCAGTTGGTTTCATCTAATTTTCATCTTGTCTGCAAGAAAGGATAACAGAGCAAGGAAAAGGGATATATAGATGTAGGAACAGAGCAAGGAAGAACTATGGTTACTAAGCCCAATGATACCACCTCTGCCCAAGCAGTACAAGGAATCCTATTACCCAGGGCAATCAATGGAAGTGGTGACAGTAAACTGGGCTTTTACCACTAGATGGCAGTAAAGAGGTGGTGACCCTTTGAGGAGAGGGTGCTACCTTACCAACAGGGTGAAAACTTACCAACAGGTGCTACCTTACCAACAGGTCTGTTTCAGTCACTCTCTTTCTTTGTACAGAAGTTTAAACGATGTAAGTTTTCTCATGTGAAGCAAGAGAGGTTATAAGGAAGTGGCTTTCGTTTGTCAAGTGCTGATAAAGAACTGTGACACTAAAATCCTATATGTCCTTCAGAAAAGAAAGGGAAATCAATATATTTGCAGATTAAAAAAATACTATGTGATTCCATTTATATAGAATTTTTCAAATGATAAAACTATAAAAATAGAGTTCATATTAGTGATGGTCAGGAGGTAAGGAGCGAGCAGGAAAGAAGGAACTGTCGTTATAAAATGGCAATGGGAGAGCTCCCTGTGATGGAATTGTTCTGAGTTTTTAATATCCTTGCTATGATGATTGTGATACTCTATACATTTAAGAGATGATATTGGAGAGAAGATTTAAGGGTGCATAGACTCGCTCTGTATTAGTTCTTACAACTGCATGGGACTTACTATTATCTCAAAAAAGTTGAATTAAAAAAAAAAAACTTAAGGCATTTTAATCTCCTTTATTCTGGGTCAGGGATGTATTATTACTTTTGTGATTGGAAAGATATACATTCTATCTGTACTAAAGATGCACTCTGAGGGCCTCCCTGGTGTCACAGTGGGTTGAGCGCCGCACTGTGAAGCTGTCCGCAGCCTCTGCAGTGCGAGTTCTATCCCAGCCAGCCAGTGAGAATCCCACATGGCAAAGCAGACCTCTCCTGTTTTGTCCACTGCTCCCCTCAGCAGTGTATTTCGTCAGTCTGCCTGTTCTGTTCCCCACTCAGTCTCTGGTGAATCCTCTCACCCTCCCACGCATCTGGCCTGTACCTCGGATCTTGTACAAAAATAATTTTTTTTTAAAAAAAAAAAGATGCACTCTGAAAGCAAAGCCTTGTTCTCAAATTTTCTTGTATTCTTGGAACTCATGATAGGCATATAAATATTTGAATGAATTAATGAATGGATTAATGACAAATTTACTCTCTATAATCTTTAAATCAGCCATGTTATTATTAGTCCCTTTAACTAGATATAGCTAGCTTACGCCACCTTCCAACAGATGGTCATCTAGAATTCGATAATAACCAGCCTACTCTTTGCTCCCCCCAACATTTTCTTTCTCTACTTTTGATTCTTTAGCCATTCCCAACATGCAAAGGACTTTTTATTTGCCTAGAAAATCAGATTTTCTTTCTTTGAAAGCACTCTGATGCATCAATATTCCAAATAATTTGAGGCACTTTAACTCAGTGAGATAGGAAAGATGTAGTCTTATAAATAGGCAGGATTAGATTCTCACCTTAAATGTATATATTCTACACATAGACACAGCTTATATATGCATATGCATTCATATTAACATTACATACATAAATATATATTAATATAAATTTCTCCAAAATCTTCTGTAAAAGGTACAGTTAATATCTCATCTATTGTGTTATTTTTACAATGAGTAAAAGTGAATCCAAGAGATTAAATAGATTGTTTATAGTGGCCTATATCACAAGTAGGCTGACAAGAGAAGTCAGGATGTTAATCTTTTCTAATAAATTGAGAGAATGATATAGACAATTAACTGATATGGATACATGCTGCAAAGTAAAAAATGCAAAGTTAGCTAGTAAATAAGTAGTTCCATTTTTGTATTATACAGAGGTGTGAAGGAAATTCACAGGTATTTGCTGTGTGAAGGAAATTCACAGATATTTGCTGTTAAACTTGGGTCAAGAGATTACTGTTTTAATAGAAATGAAATAATTCTCTAAAACCCAATCTTTTCTGTAAGTATAATTTTTTTCATTTTACATTTATTTGGAAAATGTCTGAGGCTAACAATATGACACTGATCACAGTTCTTTTTAAGCATTTCACCAAGATGTTATTTTCATATCAAGTCATATTTTCTTATACTATTTCATACTATATTAATTTTATAGTATTATAATTTCATACACATTTCAGAACCAGAGTAGCAATATTCTTTTCTTTTTTTTTACTTTGTTGCTTCTTTTTTTAATTTTTTTTTTAATTATTGAGGTAACATTGGTTTATAATACTTTATATATTTTTAGGGGAATAGATTCACACCTCCTCAAATGTACATCACCACATCACAACCATCACCAGAGCAACCAATACCTTCATCTTAGACCACTGGGACCCCCCACCTTGCTCCCATCCCTATATTCCCCCTCTAGTGACCTCAATATTACAGTCATACTTCTAGAATTTGCTTGGTTTACATTTTGTCAATCATTTTGTTTCTCTATACAGTGTGACTGGAATCATCTGGTATATGTCTTTCTCTTTCTGACTTATTTCATTAAGCATAATTTCCTCTAGTACCATCCATACTGTTACAAATGGCAAGAGTTCATCTTTTTATGGCTGAGTGGTATTCCATTGTGCAAATGTATCACATCTTAATCCATTCATCTGTCATTGGGTACTTAGACTGTCTCCATAGCTTGACTATTGTAAATAGGGCTACAATGGACATAAACATGAATATATCCCTTCAAATTATTTTTTTGGCATCCTTTGGGTAAATACCAAGGAGTGGAATTGCTAGATCATATGGTATATATATTTTCAATATTTTGAAGACCCTTCATATTGTTTTCCATAGGGGCTTGACCAGTCTACATTCCTGGCAACAGTATGCAAGTGTTCCGTTTTCTCCACATCCTCACCAATATTTATTTTTTTTTAATTATTATTTTGATAGGGGGCATTCTCTTGGGCGTGAGGTTGTATCTAATTGTGGTTTTAACTTGCATTTCCCTCATGATGAATTGTGTTGAACATTTTTTTGTCATTCTTCTTTACTGTATAACTTCTTTGAAGAAGTGGCTAGTTAGCTCTTCTGCCCATTTTTTTGATTGAGTTCCTTGTTTTCTTTTTGTTGTATTCTATGAGTTCTTTGTAGAAATTGGATATTAGATTCTTGTACAATATATGATTTGCAAATATTTTCTCCCATTCAGTAGGATGTCTTTTCTTTTTAATGATTATTTATTTTGCTGTGTAAAAGTTATTTTTATTTTGATTTAAACCAATTTGTTCATTTTTATATTGTTCATTTGTTCATTTGTTCATATTCTTTGCCAAGGGGGTTGAATCCCCAAAGACTCACTAAAGCCAGTGTTTTAGAATGTTTAGGCTATGTTCTACTCTATGTTTTTTTCCTTATGGTTACTGGTCTTATATCCTAGCATTTAATCCATTTTAGTTAACTTTTCTGAATGATGTGAGAGAAAGGTCTAGTTTCATTTTGCTGCCTGTGACTGTCCAGTTCTCCTGACACCATTTCTTTTCATTTTTTTAAAAGATTTATTTATTTATTTATACAAGCACTGGGTACAGTCAGAAATGTGGGAGGGTGAGAGAATTTACCAGAGCAAGAGCAGGGAGCAGAGCAGGCAGAAGGACCTAAGTACACTGCTGAGGGGAGCAGCGGGCAGCAGGAGAGGTCTGTGTGCCTTGTGGGACCCTCGTCCAGAGGCCAGGGATCAAACCGGTGCTGCAGAGGCTGCCGGCAGCTTCGCAACCCAGTGCTCAACCGCTGCACCACCAGGGGAGGCCCTGATACCATTTCTTAAAGAGACTTTCTTTCTTCACTGTATAATCTTGATTCCTTTGTTGTAGATTAACCATGTAAATTTGGGTTTATTTTTGGGCTCACAACTTTATTCCATTGTTCTGTTTGTTAATATTTACTACAAAACCATACTCTTTTGATTATTAATCTGTGGTATAGTTTGAAGCCTGGCTGCGTGATACCTCTACTCTTTTACATTTTAATCAACATTTCTTTGGCTAGATAGGGTATTTTGTGGTTTCATACAAATTTCAGAAATGTTTGCTCTATTTCTTTGAAGAATTCCATTGAGATGTACAGTAGCATTAAAAAGTATTAGAACCTAGGGATAAACCTAACAAAGGAGATGAACGACCTATTTGATGAAAACTATAAAACATTGCTTAAAGAAATAGAAGACACAAGGAACTGGAAAGAGATTCTGTATTCCTGAATTAGAAGAATTAGTATAGCTAGATTGTCCAACTTATACAAAGATATATATATATATATTCAACACAATATATATATATATATTCAACACAATGTCCTCCCTCCACTTAAGAAGCTGCTATATTTGAAACTTTATCTACTTATAGCTCATTTATAGGAAAATATTTTTAGTTCTGTAAATTTTCAACTTGGAATTTCATTTACTTGCCTTCTGTTAGCATCTCCATGATAGACACACCATTTACCCAGTTGTGGAAGGCTTTACTGTGAAGTTTGCTTTTCTTTTTTAGTAGAATGTATCTATTGCTTTCTTCTTCTTTAGCACTAAAATCCTTAAGTTTCACAAGTGTTTTTTAAGACTCAAATAGAAAATGAATATGCTCTACATGGCTGAACAAACATAACATCTATTTTCAAGGGTATTTGAAAAATAAAGACATACACACATTTACCATCTTCAACCAATTATCTCAAAAATCAAATGACTTCCAATTAATATCACAAAAATCCTGCAAGTTAATACATAAATAAACTGTTTACTTTCCAAATGAAGATCACCTAGGAGCATAAACTATCTCCCACTGTGCCCTGGCACTAAAGTAGATTATTTGATTAATTACCACTCTACCTGAAACAAATGCTTTACCTTCTACCCATGCCTCTTCAATCCATCTGTAAGTTCAAACCTGTTTCCTGAAATCAAATAATTCTACATCCTTATGAAAATTTCCTGAACTCTATGTGCTAGAAATTCAATGGTGGGTGATTATGTCAACAAAATGTAACATTTTTTGTTTACCAACACAAAAGTGATTTTAGTAGCCTAGATATGAGAGGGAGATACTATAAAGAAGCAAGTTTTTCTGTATTTGTTGTTGAAGGAAGGTATACTGTTGTGAGAATACCACTGGAAGTTCCAGTAGGCTGGAGGTTATCTCCCCTTCTTGTATTTTTACATATGACAATAGAAAATACCCTTTTTTAATGGTAATGCATATATTATGAGGAATCTTATCTTTGTATATACATGGTCATCTTGTTTTGGTGTTTGATATGACCCAATGTTTCCCAGTGTTCTCGAGCCTCACCTGATGCTCTAAGAAGAAAGAGTCCATGGTGACCTAATTGGGGGAGAACCTTGTTCTATTCTTACCCTCACAGATATTCATTTCTGGAGATTCATAATATATGTTAACATATATTTGTAACTTCAAAAGCTTTTGTGGTAACAAAAATGCTTATTTTGACCTCATCCTCCATAAACTCAATCAAACACACACCCTTTTTGGAGTAGTACATTTTTTATATACTATGGAAGAAATGCTCCTTGGAATGTGATTTTGAGAATATTACATAAAAGATTTCACAATCAGGAGTATATAAACATCATATAAAAACTTACTTCACAGCACAGACCCTGACATCACTCTGTGTATAACAGTTTCCCCCAAATTCTCACATAAAAAGTTGCTTGATAACATTTTTTTTCACCATCTGCTTGACAGTCCACCAATTTAAGGAACATGACTGAAGTCCCTCCCCACAGCTTCAACTTCCAAAGCATGTAATGAAGAAGGCCTGTGGTAAGGGAAAAAGCATGATAATGAGTCACTTAAGGACAGACTTATGTTCCATGAAATATGTCATTAGGTGTTTTCATCTTTGGGTAAGTGTCACAGACCTAGATGGGACAACCTGTTACACAGCTAGGAGTAGCCTATTCTCCTAGGCTACATGCCTGTATAGCATGTTACTGTTCTGGATACTGTAGAACATTATAACACATGGCATTTGTGTAATTATACATTTTTTTTTTTTACTTTTGACTCTGCAGTTATCCTTTGCTTAATGCACAAACATTGTACAGCTACAAAAAATATTTTCTTTATATACTTATTCTATAAGATTTCTTCTATTTTTATTGTTTTTTACTTTTTAGATTCTTTTTTTTCAAAGGTAAGACATAAATGTACTCATCAGTCTAGGCCTACATAGAGTTGTAATCATCAACATCACCCTCTTCCATCTACACATCCCATCCTGCTGGAGGGCCGTCAGGGGCAATAATGTGCATGGAGCATCATCTCCTATGTTGACTGTGCCTTCTACTGAATACATCCTGAAGGATAAGCCTTAGGATCTTCTGGAGCAGGTATCACTTTTTCAGAAATATATCCATGGTTGTTTCTTGTTTTCATTTTTCAGCATGAATTTGCTTGTTAGCAGGTAATGCACCATGAACATTCCTCTGTATTAATGTGAACCTATTGGTGTTGGAGTTCATGTTTTCAGGTTTTCCAAGGAGTTGGTTGAAATATGCAAAAGTTTCTGCTAAACCCTTCATTGTGAATTTTCTTGGGGTTCCTTTTTTACTCCTATAATTTCCTTATGTGTCTTCTTTAGCTATATGTTCCTGTTCCAGTTCCAACAACTCCTCATTAGCCAGTTTCTTAGGAACTGCCTCTTGGAACACCTCAATGTCATCCTTCAGCAATACACAGTTTTAAGTGGCTTGCCATCTCAATCTTTGGCAAACTCCTTATTCTTGGCAGTGTCCTTAACATCATGGGCAAATCTCTCACCTTTCTTCTTCTAGATGGCACTGATCCATTCCTTAGTGATGTTATTCCAAGCCCAGGATTGGCTCTTGATGAGTGATTGATGGGTAAACCTTCCACAGTTGTATCAGTGTCTTAGAGTCTTCTTCAGCTGCAGTAATAGCCTGGGCTAAGATCCTCCTTATGTTAGGTGGTCAAAGCTCTTTTAATTCCTCGAACGAGTGATTAATCAAATGTGGTTTTTTGGAGAGAGAAACAATTCCTTATTAGGATGAAGGTCACCAATAAAGGGTGACATTTGGGAGCATTATAAACAATAAGCAAAATTCTGAAAGGTGTGTTATTTTCTGAAAAGTAATTCTCCATTTCTCTGATGTAGCAATTCAGGAGGGCATCTTGGAAAAGAAGCTGGGTCACCCATGACTTCTCAGTATTCTGTAGTACACTGGCAGTACATGCTTACTGATATATTTGGAGACCTTGGAGTTCTCACTGTGCCGGATCACAAAGGATTTTCATTTGTAGCCTGCAACATTGGCCCTGTGCAAAACTGTACTGTCCTTAAAAGCCTTGAAACCTGGCATTGACTTTGCCTTCTGTGGATGAAAGTCCTTTCAGGTATCTGTTTCTAGAATAGGACTGTTTCATCCTTATTGAAGATTTGCTCTGGCCAATAATTTTCCTCAACAATCAGCTGATCTAGAGTTTTCAAAAAAGTTTAGCTCCCTTTACATCAGTATTTGCAGACTCACCATTCACTTTTACATTATGTAATAAAAGTGGTTATTGAATCATTTAAACCACCCAGAACTAGCAATTAATTCAACATCCTAATCAGGTCCAGTATTTTCTTTCACTATCACAAACATACCTTTTGTTTTGGTTGTGATTTTCAGGGTGCTAAAGATAGTCTTCACTGCCTGGTCTTCAATCCAGGTCATTAGAAATTTCTCCATATCTTCTATAGGAATTTCTCCTATTTTTGTTGGTTTTGTTGCTTTCAATGAAGCATATCCTTTAACACATTCCATCATTTTATTCTTGTTCTTCAAGATGGTAGCTATGAGGGAATGGGACATACCCAACTTGCAAATAATAACCATCACTGGTTATTGTGGTGGTAATCACCATAATGACTTTTGTTGCCCTTAATTACGTTTAATTTTGTTTTCAGGTCAGTCAACTTGATGTTGCCTCTTACTAGCAACATTAGAAGTACATTTTGTAAGCTTAGAAGTCAGGATCAACAACAACAAAAAACATGATATTAAATCAAGCACAAGGGAAAATGATGCAATCAAGAGAATTGGCATACACAAGGCATACACAATTGCTGCTGGTGTGAAATGCTATGACATTAAAAAAGCTTTAAAGTCTCTAGATAATCAGAATTGGATCATTGTCATATATATTTAGTCTTTCAGTGACCAAATGATTAATACAGCATGAGTATATAACAAAAGTGTTTCAAATGTTAGGCTTATGTCTTGATAATGCTTGAAATGTTGAGAAAAACTTCATGCTTTGATTTCTTCATCTGAAAACTGGATAAGGGAAATTGCCTTTTAATATTTTGCTGTGGACTGGAGTTCTGCTATAATTACATCTCAAGGAAGCTCCATTGTGCCTGATATTTTTGGCGACTGACAAAAGAAAAGTTAAAATTTCTTGCCCCTGATTAACTATGTTTAATTAGATTCAAATATAAGATTAAGGTACATGACAGTGAGCACTTTGAGGATATCATGAAAGCAAGAAGAGGACTCAGAATATTATAGAACCAAATATCTTTAATTATGTAACTACATCTCATCTTCTACATGACAACATTTCAATTCACACCAACAACTACCATCTTACTACTAATGGAAGATGAGTAACAGTTCTTGACACTATCTGGAGTGGAGAAATAGCTCCTTGGCTATGTAGAAAATTTTTTAAAGGAAATAAATTATAAGGATATTAGATTTCAAAAACAGTGGACTTTGGGTGACATGAAGAGTAAAAATAAATCTGTTTCTGTGCTCATTGTTCCTTCAATAAATAATATGATTAAGAGAATCAGGGTGGAGGGTAGGTTTTATTGAAATGGTCAAGAACACATGTAATTCATCCCTCAACAAGAACAAATGTAATTAGAAACTCTAAAGGAAAAATGCTATGCAAGCGAGTAATGACTCAGAGATGAAGAAAATAAAAAAGTGGCCTGGTTTTAAACAAATAATGGAGAAAAATATATTTGAATATATAATAATGAAAGAAAAATATATTTGACTTAATTAACACTCAGCAAAATTTTCCTAGAGAACAATGTTTCTGTAAAAGGATCACTTCTCCTTCCCTATAAATCCAGTGGATGGTAGTGGTATTTAATTATGAATTTTCAAAGTTTAAGTCAGAGTAGAGATCAACATTGAAATTTAGAATATAAATATTCTAAACTTTTAAATGACATATATATAATTGTCTACAAACTGTATATACTAAAATAATTCAGAGATTAAAAGGAGGAAGAGGGCCTCCCTTGGTGGTACAGTGGGTTGAGCATAGAGCCGTGAAGATGTCCGCAGCCTCTGCATTGCAGGTTCGATTCCTGGCTGGCCAGGGAGATACCCACATGGTGCGGCAGACCTCTCCTGTCTCGCCTGCTGCTCCCCTCAGCAGTGTTTTTGGTCCTCTGCCTGTTCTGTTCCCCACTCTGTCTCTGGTGAATCCTCTCACCCTCCCATGTCTCTGGCCTGTGCCCCAGCTCTTGTATAAATAAATAAATCTTAAAAAAAAATGCTATGTTACATAATTTTATTAAAAATAAAAAAAAATTAAAAAGGAAGAAGAGAAGTGAGTGTCAGGATGTCAAACTACTTATCTTTGGTAAAGAGGGAATCAATTACACTGTCTAAAAGGTTAATGGATTTAAAAATAAATGTGACTGATAGAGGTTTGAAAGTGAAATTATAATGAAACTTGGGAAATGATTGAGGGGGAAGTGATCAGAATTCCTCATCTGATAGTAGTAAGCAAACAAGTAGATCTTAAATTTGACAATATTAATAAATGGAGTGAATAGCATATGTAGAAATTTACTAGAGGAATGAAAACAAATTCTAAAAATTAATTACCAGATAAAATATCCAATTTTATGGTGAAAGATAGCACTAGAATTTAAATGGTAAATTTAATATAATATATACAGACATTGATTTATAATGATGCACACCTAAAACTTTACATAATGCTATACTGCATAATGTTGAACTTTACATAATGTTATAATGTCAATTAAAAAAGTAAAAGTTAATTACATACAAGGTGGATTAAGAGTAAAGGATTTTTAATTTCATGTTTATTGGTATGAGCTGAATATTTTATATGGGCTTAACTTTAAAAGCTGTTTATCCAATTGTAGATTTGGGTAATTTATTATATATATCAGAGAAAAATAAGATTATATATATAAAATAAGATTTTATATATAAAAATAAGATTATATATTATATATAGATTATATTTATATATAGATTATATAGATACATAGAGCATATATATTATATATATAATATATAATCTTATTTTTCTCTTCACTTACTGGAATGTTTTCCTAATTTCCCAGCAGCCCCACCTAATTTCCTAATTTCCTAATTTTCCTAATTTCCCAGCAGCCTTTGTTTCATTTTGTTCCATTTTAACCATCCTGCATAGGTTTATCAACCTTTACCTGGGATTGAACTGTATCACCTTGTGCTCCTTGTCTTGATAAGTGATCTGCTGTTTTCCTATGTTGTACAGAAAACAATTTCTAGAGTCATGTCACATTGTAAGCTATTAGCAAACCTAGCAGAATCTTTGAGTTCTGCTAGGATTCAGGGAGATAGTTCAGGACAAGAGACAATTTTGTACACTTGACCAGAAATAACAGAACTGCTAACAATCACAAGATAATAGAAAATGTAAATCATCACCAAAGCGAATCAGAATGTAAAAGCACCAATTTTCAAAATAGCAATGAGAACAATTACAATTATAACTATCACTTATTATATCCCTGAACTTTGTCAGATAAAATAATACATTTTTACACAATGCATCTCTCACATATACCCCGTCTTTAAGTTTCACAAACTCTGTAACTAATATTTTGATGCTCAAATTTTACAAAGAAGTCAGTGTGAAACCCAGAGAGTTCATGTAACTTTCTCAAGGACACTAAGCTATAAATTTCAGGTCTGTCTGTCTCCGTTAGAAGCCTTGGAAGGGAAAAGTGATTGAAAATAGGGCCTCCCCGGTGGCACAGCGGTTCAGCGCTGGGTTGCGAAGCTGCCCGCAGCCTCTGCAGCACCGGTTCGATCCCCGGCTGTTCCCCAGCCACTGGAGGAGGGTCCCGCATGGCGCGCAGACCTCTCCTGCCACCCGCTGCTCCCCTCAGCAGTGTCCTTCGGTCCTTCTGCCTGTTCTGTTCCCCGCTCTGGCTCTGGTGAATTCTCTCACCCTCCCGCGCTTCTACTGTACCTAGTGCTTGCATAACTAAATAAATAAATCTTTAAAAAAATAGAGAGATTGAAAATAATCTTATGGGGCCTTCATCACCACTCAAATGTTTGGAAAAATTCAGATTCCTCACTGATGCTTTTTTTTCCTTCATACCCCACATTCAATCAGCAAATCCATCTCCCGTTATAGCTAAGACACTGGTGCTTCTCACATCAGACCTCCCAGCAACCAACCTTGCTTCTCTCCCTGGAGGCTACAACCACCACCACCTCATTGCCCCCCAGCTGCCCCCCCACCCTCTCTGATGGAACACCCAGAATAAACTGTTAATCATGGACATTAGACCAAATATTCCTGTCATTAAATGGTTTAGGGTTTTCTTTTCAGAGTAGGAATAAAACCTTACACTTTGCCATGAGTTACAAAGCTCCATGTGATCAGATATATTTGTATCATTCTCCCCTTTCTTACTAAGAGCCATCCACAGTCATTTTCACATATACCCTTGAAAAGGTTTAGACATCCTTCTATGTGGTTTTTATAGTTGTGGATTTCAGTGCGGAATGGGAAACACCAGATAAAAGCAACCATGTAATGGAGATCCAATGGCACAAAGAAGCCAGGTTGACCTTTGCTTAACTCTGGAAAGCTCATTTTGAACCTGAATCAGGCATTTCATTTTCAACCCCAGTCTGTTTTCATTCATTACTACTCATTGGAGGCTATGGGATCCTGCACATTCTCCCAAAGTGTGTATTGAGGTATTACTCTGGTAACTCATTGAAGTTACATGTTTAAATCCTTCCCTCTCCCTGCATTTATCATGCATCTGCCAGTATGGAAATATGTCTATCACAGCGATAACTCTAGAGAACTCCTAGAAGAGCATTGTTTTTCTGACTTCTAGGTTTTTTTAGATTGCAAGTGTGATGCCCAGAAACTATAATAGAGTGCCTCCAGTTCAGATTTTATTATTAGTCAAGTCCTGGGGTAATTCACATGGAAGGAAAGAAATAAATTAAGAGGCAGAAGGATTCTCCCAAAAATATCCTTTCAGAAGATGAATTTAACTCACATGCACATGGTTCTTAATTGTTTTATAGTAAGAAGTAAGGGCAGCACAGGGTTTTTAATTGATCTGGATCTCCGTTTTTATTTTCATTACTCTTAAACCCTTGAATTTACCTCTTCCCAAAAAAGTCTTTTCAAGTATTCTCTTGGTATGCAATTTTGGGCATTGCCATCTTCAATCATGAATATGAAGATTATGTTGACAAATGTGATTTCTTTTTTTTTTTAAGTTTTATTTATTTTTGTACAAGAACTGAGGTACAGGTCAGAGGTACAGGGGGTGAGAGTATTCACCAGAGACAGAGCGGGGAACAGAATAGGCAGACGGACCAAAGAACACTGCCAAGGGGAGCAGTGGGCGAGACAGGAGAGGTCTGTGCGCCATATGGTTATCTCCCTGGCTGGCCAGGAATTGAACCAGTGCTGCAGAGGCTGCAGACAGCTTCACAGCGCTGCCCTCAGCCCACTGCACCACCAGGGGGCCCCCAATGTGATTTCTTTTAGCAGTTTTAATGTTAAACGTTATCTGGTTGTCCAAAGACAATGCTTAAATCACCCCTAAACAATATTTCCATGCCCTCAGAAGAACCATGTGATGTTGTTTTTCAAATTTAATCTCCTTGTAACCTTAAACTCATTTATTAAAATCTCATTTTATCTTATTTAAATGTCAATCATCATTCCACACTTAAATCCTCCCAACTTTGCAGAAGCATTTTTTTTCCATAATAGTTATCATCTTCTAACATGCTATATAATGCATTTATCCATTTGTTCTATTTATTACGTGTCACCCTATTCTGGAAAGTAAGCTCCATGAAACCATGGGTGTGTAGATGCATTGTATCGTGATATGTCCCCATTATCTAAAACAATGAAAGACATGGAAGAAAAAACCCTCAATAGATATTTGCTTGGAATAAGAACGAAGAAGGGAGGGAGGAGAGGGGAAGGGAGGGGAGGTCAAGGTCATCAGACAATATTCCAGTCTATAAGTTTATTAACAAGTTAAAGAATTTCTTTGAATGTTTAAAATTTTCTTTTTTTAAAAGATTTATTTATTTATGCATACAAGAGCTGGGGTATAGGCCAGAGGTGTGTGGGGTGAGAGGATTCACCCGACACAGAGTGGGGAACAGAACAGGCAGACTGACTGAAATACACTGCTGAGGGGAGCAGCAGGAGAGTCAGGCGAGGTCTGCTGGGCCATGTGGGTAGCTCCCTGGCCGGGGATAAAACTCATGCTGCAGTGGCTGTGGATAGCTTCATAGCTTGTGTCTTAACCCCTTGTGCCACAGGGAGGCCCCTAAATGTGTAAAATTTTCTATAACACATACATATACATGCTTATCATATCATGCATATTTCTCCAAAAGTGAAGATAAAGAAAAGGAATTTGTAATTGCATAGATCACTGACGCTCAGAGTTTAGTTCATGGCTAGTTGTTAAAGTGTGAACTATTAGTATTACTCAGTAATGTGAAAAGTGCAAAATTCCAATTAAAATGACTTAAACAATTTGTTACTGGGTGCCATCAAGATCACATGGTAATCATGTATGGTGCTAATTTTATAAGTCTATCAGTTTCTGATATGTTGAAAAAAATCATTTCATCAGAGTTGAAGAATCACCAACAGAAGTGCTGTTTAAGGGGCTTTGATCTGCATTTAATTCTATCTCAGCCTATATCTAATTCTGTGTCTGTATCTATATCTGATTCTCAATCGATTTTTTTTTCTCTCTCTATGCCTCCTGGTCTTTTCCACTTCCATTAGCACAGGTCATGTTAACTCCCACTTAAATCATAAGCTAATCTCTTAAGTGTTCTCTTTTCTTTTTTTTTTTTCAATTTCAATTTTTTTAAATAAATTTTATTTTTATATTCCCCATACAATTGCAACCCCCTTATTTTGACCCCAATCTCTCCCCTCCCCGCCCCCCACCCCCCATAAAGTGTCTCTGGTTCATAGTTGTTTGTTGATTTTGATTTTCACTTTCTTAACGTTATTCATTTTCCTGGTCCCTTATTTAAGTTTTCTAGATTCCTGCTATGAGTGAGACCATCCGGTATTTTTCTTTTTCTTTTTGGCTTATTTCGCTGAGCATGATCCCTTCCAGTGCCATCCATATTGCCGCAAATTGCATGTGTTTATCTTTTTTGAATGCTGAGTAATATTCCATGGTGTATATGTACCACATCTTCTTGATCCAGTCATCTATTTTTGGGCATTTGGGTTGATTCCAAATCTTAGCTATTGTAAACAGTGCTGCTATAAACATAGAGGTGCAGGTTGTTCTCTTTTCTTTTAGTCTTGATCCCTCCAATTCATTCTCCACAGTGAAGCTGGATGTTTTCCTAAGACTGAATATCAATTAATCATTTTCTAACCTTTTTAAAACCAGTCTGTATCTACTGGTTTAAAAACAATGCTATGCTTTATAACGTTGCTAAAAATATCTTTTATAGCTGTCAAATTCTCTTTTCATTCCCCAAAGACTCTCCCAGAGTGTGAATTGAGGTAGTGACTCATATGTCTAGTATTTCCTTGAAGTGGTCCAGCCCTGCACAGCATGGTTAGTCAGCGACCCTATAAACATGGTGATTCATAACAATTATGACCAAATGCTTGGTTGTACAGGAGCCAAGAAGGGTCAGCATCTGCAGACTGGACTCAACTTATTATTTTCCATGTACAAACTAAGTCCATTCCCCTACCGGCTCCCCCATCATGTTCTACCCAATTGTCCCATAGATTCCTCTCCAGAGGTCCCCCTTAGGAAGAGTGAGTTGACTCTTGTTTTGTTCTATTATAGATTATTACTTGCTTATTTTTTTCCGTGATATCATAATTCACTGTGCTTTTGTCTCATTTCACACTTGCATTTGCATTTCCTAAAATAATCTATTCAGCCTATTTTTCTATATAATCTTTGATGATCCATAATATTTTGGAGTTCTATGTCCTCTCCAAAACTTATTGGCTCTGTGGTTTAGATTAATGTCAAAATACATCAGTTTCATCATTTTGTATAATAATTTCCTTGAAATTGTCACTCAACATCAGGAAAGAGAAGTGCCAAATTTATATAGAAAGAGATGATAATAACCTCAGTACATTATCTGTCTTAGAGTTAACACCAAATTAAAATTATTCTTCAAGCAATTGTGCTTAAAATTTTCCTCTTTAAATAGAAAACCAATACAGAATTTAATTTTATTTAAATAATGGTCTGAAAATTAACTTTTTCTTCAAAATAATAAACCAGATTTTCCAATTTCATTTAATAAACATGGCAAATTTTGACCAGTGAATTGAAATGCCACCTTCGATTTATTAAAAATGTTAAAGACATCTGAGCCTCTTCTAGATATTAGTATTCTGTTCCATTGATATATTCTTCTAGTCAAATTCTGGCACAATGCAGTTCTGATTTCTTGAACTTAATATCTGGTGAAACAAGTTAATATTTATCTATCTTCACTTTTATTGAAAAAATATGAATCATATCATTCCCTTCACATTTCTTGTTTGGATATTCTTAGGAGTTTATATCTATGTAATGAATATGAATAAAATGAAGTTTCCTATATTTTCTCATTTGTAGAGAAGGTGTTAATGTATTTTTTATTTATAAGTAGGTATTATTTCAAAAATCCTTTACTTGAAAATGTTTGTATTTCATAAGTTTAAATGGGATGTTAAAATAAATTGAAGTGTATTTAAATATTTAAATCTGTATCATTTCAGTCATTTATTTTATTGAAGTAACTTTAGTTTACAGCTCCATATAGGGTCAGATTTTTTTTTAAGGTTTATTTTATTTATACAAGAATCAGGGTATAGGCCAGATGCACAGGAGGGTGAGAGGATTCACCAGAGACAGAGCAGGGAGCAGAACAGGCAGACTGATGAAATACACGGCTGAGGGGAGCAGTGGGCAAGACAGGAGAGGTCTGCTGCTCCATGTGGGACCCTCGCCTGCCGGCTGGGATTGAACTGGCACTTCAGAGGCTGTAGACAGCTTCACACCGTGGCGCTCAACTGCCAGTTCCACCAGGGGAGGCCCTCAGATGAATTGTTTCTCAACCCAGTGTATTTGTATATATCCCAACACATCCCACCCCCAAAAGTCTGATTAACATTCACTGCCAAATGGTAGGTCCTTGCTACCCACCCTCTCCTCTTTTCCCTCTGGTAGCCACTATTCTGTGGCTAGACTGTCAGAGTCTAACAGCTTGTTTTTGTTTTGTTTGTTCATTTACTTTTTTCCCCTCTGTATTCCACAAATGAGCGAAATAATACAGTATCTGTCATTCTCCTTCAGACTTAATTCATTGAGCATAATCTCCTCAAGTTCCAACCGTGTTGTCACCAAATGGCAAGATATCATCTTTATGGCTGATTAGTATTCTGTTGTGCGTCTATATAATGCTCTTCTTAGCCACTCATCTTTTATCAGGTGCCCAGATTGCTATTTTAAATAGAGCTGCAATGAACATATCGATGCATAGATCTTTTCAAATTAAAGCTTTCATATTCTTAAATTGTGTTATTTTATTTAACAGAATGATATGACTATTATAACTGTATATATAATATATAGTAGTATATTTTTCTTCTGATTTTTAATTATGTTGCATATTTAAGGCCACATTTTGGGGGATTTTTCATGTTCTATTTTAATACTTCTAATTTATTTTTCTGAGAGTAGGAAGTATTGTCCTTTTTCTGCATTTCATGCCCTTTTCTACATTTTAATGATTATTTTTTATGTTGTTAAATACTTTGAAATATATAAAATAAATATTTGGCTACATTATAATGCAAACATGTATGTGCATATCTGTGTACATTTAATTGCAGAAAACTCTCTTATCTAGTGAATGACTTTTTTCTTTGTCATTTATTTGAAGAATTGTATTAATAGATTTCTTAATGGTTGCCCACCCAAGCCTTCTTGAAAGGACTTCTATATGATCATTCAATACCTTAATATATTTTTAATTCCACTTACTACCTTTTTCTTTTTCAATGTATATTTAGACTGTATTATTCCTCTTTACATGCACAAATATATGTTCTCTTTGCTTTTTGAGGATTTAATGGTGTTCTGTCACCATTTTGTTATGAGAAATGTCCAATTGACATGAATTACTTTTAATATAAAACTAACAGTTTAGGAAAAAGAATATCCAGTTGGATAATATAAATGCTCTTTTTAAAAAAGTAACTAAAATCATTACATTTTACTGAAAAATACATAGCGGTATCCCCATAACATGCTTCTATAGGACTTCATGAAAATAAACATTTTAATTGTAAAGATAAGTTTAAAATTTCTAAAAGAAATTATTTATTAGCTACTCGGCATTTCTATTCACTGTCAAGTTCAATAGCTAATATATAGCTTTCCACATGGTAGCTGAGCTATAATATGCAACTTTACTCTGTTTTATAGTAATTAATTTATAAGTTGTTTCAATTCACTTTTGAAAATAAATGAAAATACCCCTAGAGGCATGGATTAGTTATACAGGCAGTCAGATTACTGCCAATTAACTAAATTCCCAATGCTCAAAAAAATAATCAGCATGTACACATATTATTGAGAACTACTATTCATAATATTCGATATTTGATGGGACAGTTTGTAAGTAAAGTGATATTTATGTCTTGCCTTCAAGGAGCTCCAGATTATAATACAACAAATGTTATTTCATGTTTAAGTACTGAAATATTAAGTAGATAAGAATAAGGTGTCAGCTTGTCAGGGACATGTTCAAAGTGTTAGGAAGAATTTTGGTTGAATGTAAGGGAAGTCAGACTTGATAGAGAACAGAATAGAAGTGAGACAGAGAGAAGATAGTGTTAGTAGCTGAAACCATGTAAAAAAATGTGATGTCCCATGTGTTGGACAGTGTGGACATGTGGGAAAATATAACTGAGTGAATTTCTAGTGCCCTCAGGAACTGGGTCTTCCTCCTGATGCTGTTCTCCATTTTTTTCTGGATCAGGTATTTGTTGTTTTAAGATTATGTCAAAGATCTCCTGCCATCCGCATGCACTGCAGATACAAAATGCAAACTCACTTTGGTTTTGGTGGGAAACATTATTTAACTTTGAGGTTAGTTTTAAGAGGGCTTGATTCATTCAGATAATCAATATGGCTTTCCTACAATTAAATTTTTAGCATTCAATGGAAAATGAGTTCTACAGCTACTTCTATGAATGCCCATGTCAGGTACAAAGCCATGGAAAGTTCCAAAATTTTAATCATGAAAAGGGCATAGCACAAAGAAGTAGAAGCAGTATCAGCTGGATCTGAAATGGCTCCCGGTTGAGTTTCTTAGCATATTCAGTTTCGCCTGTGACTGCACTTTTATGCTTTCACTATAATATTTGTCCTTTCCCTATTGTCCCATTCTCCATGACAGATACCAAATAGCATAGAATCATTTGGAAGGAAGAATAAGTCTTTTGTTTCATAACCAAACATTAATCTGCAAATTACAGCATTTGTTTCCTATGCTGGCTCCATAAGGAATACCCTAATGGACTCATAATAGAACATCATTATCACATCAGCGAAAGTAAGGTGCCTTCAGTAGGATAAACTATTATATTACAATTAAGTTAAGTCCAGTGGACTCTATGGTACTTCCACAAAATTATACTCAGATGCTTGATTAGGAAAATCATTGAAGGAGGGACCATAATTAAAATATTGTTCCATTTCGAGCAGAGGAAATGTATTTTTAAAAGAGGCTTTAAATGCAAACTTTTATTTTTATTATTCAAAAAATGTTTTCTCTTCAAGCGAGAAGCAAAAAATTTGAGTGCTCACTATACACCAAGCATTTGTAAACTGAAGATACAAACAGTACTTCTCCTGAAGGACAGGTATTTCCAATGATGGCAAATAAGTCAACATGTGCCAGTCAGACTGCATGCATGGTTAGAAAGAGGCATGGGGTCCTGCCAGATGCTCCAGATTAGAAAGCGAAGGTTACTGAGGCCTTTCCAGAGAGAGCTTTTGCTGGATTTAATAACTGAGCATCGGTAAGGATTTCATCAGGTAAAAATACAAATGGTCACGAGAGTGCTGCTGAGATGGACTGTCAGGCCTTTTAGGCAGAGCATGTGAGAATGTCAAAGTTACATGAAAAGGATATGTAGAAATAGACCAAGAACAGTTTGTGGTAAGTGTAGAATGTCAGGGTGATTGGGACAAAGAAGCTGTGGAATAACCAAACAGGGGGACTTGTGGAAACAAGTGGGGTCCAGTCTGACCAAAGAGACACTATACTGTAGGCAATGGGGGCCATGGAAGGATTTTAAACAGAAAAATGACAAAACCAGATTTCTATTTTTTTTAATAGAGGCATGTTTTATTATTTATTTATTTGTTTGTTTTTTGTTTATACATGCACTGGGTACAGTCAGAAGCGAGGGAAGGTGAGGGAATTCACCAGAGCCAGGGCAGGGAGCAGAGCAGGCAGAAGGACTGAAGTACACTGCTGAGGGGAGCAGCGGGCGGCAGGAGAGGTCTGCGCGCCATGTGGGACCCTCCTCCGGTGGCCGGGGAGCAGCTGGGGATCGAACCTGCGACCTCGGGGAGCAGCTGGGGATCGAACAGGCACCACAGAGGCCGCGGGCAGCTTCGCAACCCAGCGCTCAACCGCTGCGCCACCGGGGAGGCCCCCAGATTTCTACTTTGTAAAGCAGATTCATTGTCCTTTATAGAGCAGGGTCTCTCCTCATTAATCTTTCAAAAATTGATGATTAACTCCTTTTATTAGATCTGCTTGCAAAAATGGTATCTCCTTTGCTAGTGGTTCTAAGCAAATGTCTAAGCATTCTCATAGACATTTGGATCTAATATTTCTTAAACATTACCATGATTTCTGCTATTTTGCTGTGTTTTTATGGTTTCAAACTCATGATTCTTGCCATAGAGTCCACCATATATTTGAAAATGGTAGACTTTACAGTAGGATACTATTTCTGACTTGAGTTAAAATACTCATCAGACTGCCAACCTGTGCTTTCACATAATTGTTCAGATAAAAAGGAAAAAATCAAGCCATTTATTTTGAAATCTGTGAAGAGGAACAGTTAATCATATGTCTGTAGTACCTATGCTTTTGAAACTGTGATATTTCAGTCTCATAATTCACAGATTTGACAATTCAAAAATTACTTTTCAATAAGGAAAAAAAAGGTTGGATTGCTCTGCCCTTGCTCGTTCTGTGTGCACTTCACGTAAAATAGCTTGAGTTGCTTATATAATGAGGTGCCTCAGAAAGTTCTGTGATGTCATGTGATTTTATAGAAAGAAAAAAATAAACATCCAAAGGACCTTTCTTATGTATTCCATTTTGACCATTGTGTCAGTTAAGTTTCTAAAATACATGATTTCAATATGGTTTTCTTGATTAGTTAATAAGTTCCTTCCCGGACAGTCACTGAGCAGTATTTTTGTTTATTTGTGTTTATTTTTCTTCTACTAAATCTTTTAATCTTTTATTCATTGTCCAGCATCTTCTGGATCCTGTGCTTTTTATTTCACTCCCTCCACAGTTGCTTTGACTACAGCTATCCTTCAAATTACACTTAAGATACCTACCCCACTTGTAGAAATGAGGAAGGACTTGTGTTTGGGCCTTCATAATTTTTGTAAATAAAAGGCGTTATTGTTTTGTTTCTTCTCTTTCTATTATAGGCAGAAAATCACACTTGAAACTATAACATTTCTCTAATGAGGTTAACAGCTAAAGTTGTAGAATACTTACACCTCCTCTGCTTTAAACCCTTTACACACACAGACACGCGTGCACACACACACACACACACTGGCCTATATAATTCTCAGCTTCCCTATGAGGGCACTATTACAATTATCAACAATGAAGAGGAGAAACCTGAAGTATAAAAAAGTAACTAACTCAAGTTCACATGGAGTGGAACAACTCTGATATCTGGTCTTTAGTCTATGTTTTTTCGCATTGTTCTAATACTGGAAAAGGGTCCAACAGTCACCTTCTTACTCTCAGAAATTGTATCCATCTAAATACAGAGTACATATATAAACTCACATTTGCACGATCCTGGGAGGTGGTAATTGATGATGTGGTCTGCTCCATTGCTTAGGTCTGAAACCCCATCTTTGGAGGTAATGGAAACACAGCTCTCTCTCTTGAGTTCCACATCTGCCAAAGAAGTATAGTTATTTGACCTTTGTGGGTGGATTGGGTTAGAGGCACACAAGTGTAAAATATCACTATACATGCCAGTATGCCTTTCCAGAAAAATCCCTGCTAAATCTCTGCCTACTACGAGATAGCATTGGCTAGGATTTAAAAAATTAATACAGGGGAAAAAAAAAAGTAGTTTCCACTTTTCTATATATTTTTCCCTGAAATTAATTTGTGTGCAAGCTCTTTACTCAAATATCCCCACCAAATCTCAACTCCACATGTAGGAACTGTCCTTTCAATGTTTCCAGAGATAAGAAATTAGATTATTTTGTCTTTCTGTTGTGTGAAACAAATTCTCTTTGCATTGCTTTTTTGTTGTTGTTTACGTAAAAGAACTGGGGTGTGGGCCAGAGATGCATGGGGTGAGAATATTCACCAGAGACAGAGTGGGGGGCAGAACAGGTGGATTTATTGAAATACACTGCTGAGGGGAGTAGGGGGCGAGACAGGAGAGGTCTGCTGTGCCATGTGGGTCACCTCCGTGACCAGGGATCGAACTCACTAAGATTTAAACCCTAGGCCACCAGAGAGGGTCAAACAAATTCTCTTCGCAAATGTTTATTCCTTAAAGATGGGATTGACAATTAACAAATAAGGAAGATGCATGATAGGCATAATAGGCCATATGGTAATGAGTGCTGAGGAGAAAAATAAAAATAAGAAAGTCAGTGAGGACAGAGAATAATGAAGGGTGCTATTTTAAATAAGTTGATCAGGGTTTATACATGTGAGAAGGTGACTTTGAGCAAAAATCTGAAGGAATTGAGAAATTGAGGTATCTGGAAGTAGAGCCTTCCAGACAGAGAAGACAGAACCAGGGAAAGTATGTTTGTGCATTTCAGAAATTGCACAGTAGTGTGGGGTGGCTGCAGCGAAACCATCAAAGACAAGTAAGAGTAAGGGAAATGGGAACTGTTGGAACGGTTTGGAGCCCAGGAGGGATGGCTTCAGTTTTAGAAGGGTCCTTCTGACTGTGAGTTGAGAAATTATTGGGAGGTACAAGAAGAAAGCAGGACAACCTCTTGATGGGAATGTTACAAAGTCTAGGTGAGATAATGTGTGGCTTAGGTGCTGTGGTTGCAGCAGAGATGGTGAGAAGGTGTTAATCTGGATCCACTTGGTACAAAGAATGGATAGTATTGTTGATGGATGATATATGTTAACATTTGAGAGATACAGAAGCAAAAGGGTGATATCCCATTTTCTTCTCTATTAGAGGGAAGAAAGGGAAAAAGAATAGAAAAGTATGTTTATAAAGGGATATCAGAAATTAACTTTTAGCCCACAACAACAAAATAAAATTTTTGATGGATACATGAAATTGGCCTCAGTCTAAAAAAAAAAAGAGCAGACCACAATGGATAAGAAATTTTCTAGAATATATTATGAGAGTTATAAGTGATGAAAATAGGTACATTTGTTTTTTAAAAATTTATTTAGAGACTTATTTACATTGAGACTTTTAAGGTTAACTACAAAATTATTCAAGCTTGCAAGGTCACTATTTGCCATTATAGTTCTGTCCACCAACATTTGTTATTTGTCCTTAACTTGGTTTGAATGTTTTTCTCACCTAATGTGATAATTCAGTGCATATATTAATCTCCTTATCTAATTCTTGCAAATTTCTAAAAACACGAGTGTAATTAAATCAATTGGGAAACAAGACATGATCTGAAAATAGGGGTAAATGATATTTGATTTTAACGCAATTTATTTGCAATAAATCTTCATATGTACTTCCTGAGATTATCTTGTTAATGACATTATTGAGTAGAAGGTGTAGCTATTATCATCTCCCTTTATAGTTGTAAACTCATTCAAATAAAGGGACTTTTCCAAGATCACCCATAAATGTATTGCTAAGGCAAGACCTGCACCCCATGTTTTAGGACCACCTACTACCTCTCTCCTCTACCTGCTCCAGTGGCCATGTTTGACCAGTAGATTTGCATAGAACATTTGGAGGTTATAGGATTGGAAACACTTAGTTTTATATTGTTTCAAAGATACATTTGCCTGTGCCTACTATTGAAATCTCATATATGAATCCTTTAAATTCAAACAATAATCACATAGTTTGCACAAATGGTAACAAAGAAGTTTGAATTCTATATCCATGACACTGTAGATTCATAAAATTAAATCTATCTCATGTTTACAGACACATTTTTTCTTGATTTGTTCCTCAATTATGTCTTCTTTCACTTCAGGATTCAATTATCTACAGTCAATCTCCTCATAATATGTTTTTTCTTTAGTTATTTCTGTGGAAAGGTCAAAACACTATGGAAATATGGCACTGACACTACAGTACACTAATCTTGGTTCTGTGCTTACACAAACACTTATGGGAATAGATGCCCAGCTCTGATTATGGAGATGCCAGTCATGTGTGCAGGAATTTACCAAGGTTAAACAAACTGGATGCATTTGTTCATGCAGTAGGCATTTCATCTTATTAACAAAGTTTTGTGTCTTTTGTTGCCAGAACTGTTCAAGATTTTCCTTGAAAGCAAGTGGCAGTACTTGGCATGGGAATATCTTTGTCATGAAAATGAAAGATGAAATGCACTGGGGAAGGAGGGGGGTCACAGCCAAGAGCACTAGGATATATTGGGGTTTCAATGCTCAGCATTATTGAGAGGGAATAATGTGGGCACTATGGACCATTTAGGCAAGTTTCTACCCTTGGGTAATAAACACAAAATTCTCTTCTTTCTCTTTCTTTCTGAAATTTGTCACTGCAGTATTTTTAGCTCAACAAGAGTAAGTGACTCTGCTCTCTGAGTGAGTGTCTCACACTATACTCTGGAAAATGCTATTTATTATTGATATCACTATGCATATTCTATGGAATATAAAACACTCTAAATTTTCTACTAGTGCCTTTGGCACAATGAAGAAGAGAACTTTTTAAAAGGAAAACATTGCCTCATCTATAATAAATTAATAACAACTCAATATGTGGTTTTTAAAAGTAACTAAATGCATCCTAGCTGTTTTGCAGGGATTTTAGGCTTTATGCAAATACACAGCTCTAAAAATTTCAATTTGGGGATTAGCATTTTGATGCTTTCTCTCCCTTAGGTTATGCTTGCCCTACCTAAAGTGTTTATATTCTTTCTGAAATTCTGTATATGAACAGACAGGAAATAATTAACTCTCATTTGTAAAGTATTTTATAATTTACATTTCTGTGTTTCGCTGCTTGTATCAGTTCTCTATGTGGAAATACTATAGAATGATTATTTTTAGTCCATGTTCCAGATGAGAAAACTAAATCTTGGAAAAGTTGGGGTCTGGTCACACCATGCCCTGGCTTGTCTAGAATTGTAGACTTTATTTATGTCCTAGCCTCTTGGATATTGGGTTCATTGATTTTTTAAACTCACCTTTTGAAATTTTGCTCTTGGACAGTTTCTGTGTGTCCCTTTGGCATGTACCTTCTGAAACTCTGTCCCTACTCTTGGTACTCAAAGTGAACGAAACAGAAAATCAGACATAAAGAAAGTAAAGGAAAAATAATTTACAGTCTCTATGTTTGTCCACAGAACCATATTAAGAGAAGTCGGATGGACAGTATTTCCATGCATTATCTGCTGGGCAAGATGAAGTCCAGGAGACTCGGGTTTCTGACACATTTTTGGCATCTACTCGATGGGTTAACATTTGCAAGTCATATTAGACACTCTGGTTCTCACTCTTCTGATAGAAAATGTCGATAATAATCCCTCATTTTCTGACAAAGCTATTATGAGGAGCAAATGGTCTGTGAAAGTGAGTATTTTTTGCTTTGTAAAGCTTTATGTAAGGATAGATCAGCTACTATCATTATCATTACCGTAGACCCCCTCAGAGCAATCAGTGGCAACTGCTTATTGCTAATGAAAAAAACATTTGAGGCCACGATGAATATGTTTTCTCTGTGACAGGTAAGAACCTTGAATCGCAAACTCAGGATATATGATGTATTCAGTGGGTCTTTGTTTTCTTTTAAAATAATATTAGTTGAACCTGGCTCTCATTCCCCAGATGGGAAGGAAATGCAAACTCAGAAGTTTTAAGACATACCCCCACATTTGCAGTGGTCTCTCTCACAGTGGATCGTGGGCTCCATCCACATATCACTGAGGTGCCTCCAGTCCCACCACTCAGAAGTAGAGTGCTGTGCTATATCCTTGTCAGACCTGGAACACAAGATTATTTCAGATGCCTGAAAGTTCAAACAGGCATTTTGACTGTTTGACTGGATTTGATTGTCCTAGATTTACTGGTAAGGCATCCCGAAGAAGTCTTAACCTCTCCCAGGGTGATGCCCACATCCTAGACTAACTGCCAACCCACTAATTACCAAAACTTCCTATCTTCTCCAGGACACTACCTTCACATTTCTCCCCATCCGTAGCACCTGTCACCATCCCTTCAAAGTATTCTGTCTCTTTAAATCCGATTCTGTTATCGATTTGTAAAGGGCACTGAGGAAGGGACATAAAGAGAATCTGATTACCTTCTTATAATGGTGAAAGAGAAAATAGGTAGGGAAGACAAGAAACAAATGAACATGAACATCCTCTAATGGTGGGTAATTAGCAATTTGAGTATAAATGTGAAATAAATGTGAAATAAAGTTGCCTAACTGCATTTATGGATGGCAGAAAGGGGCTAACAAGAATTTGATGTTATGGTAAATTCCCTGGTGAATTATTATACCAGATTGTTCTTAAATTAATTTTCTGATATAAAAAAAAAAGAGGTTAGCATCTGCAGTGTGGTTGAGATGGTGCGGGGGGGGGGGAGAGGAAATGGAAAGACAAAAAAGGGAAGGAGAGACACAATGAAGAAAATAAAGCAGGTCCATAAATAAGTAAAGAATTAATTGAATAAAAGGTTCTGATTGCTCTTCCAGTAAAAGATGATTAAAGAATGATTTTCTGTGGAAGAAATTTATTTTATAATTCTACTATTTCAATGTTAAAACACATAAGTAAAGACAAAATGTAAGAGAAAAGTGATGTGCATCCAGGATACATATCAAATTCTAAATAGTTTAAAATATATTTTTAAACTATTTTTTTTTATTCTGAAAGCAGTAAGGAACCATTATAGAAAACCTGGGAATTTAAGAAAATCAGTATTGCTTGTTATCCATCACATCAACATGAATATAATAAAATGGTTCCAACAATTAATTTTTATTTGTAGAATTTATGCTTTGAAAAACATTCGAATAGGTCATTTAATCTTTTTATTATCTTTTATTTTTATTATGTATACATACAAGAACTGGGGTGTAGGCCAGAGGTGTGGGGAGTAAGAGGATTCATCAGAGACAGAGTGGGGAGCAGAACAGGTGGATCTAATGAAATTCACTGCTGGGGAGAGCAGCAGGCGAGACAGGAGAGGTCAGCTGTGCCATATGGGTCAGCTCCCTGGTCAGGGGTGGAACTTGTGCTGCAGTGGCTGGAAATAGCTTGATGGTGCTGAGATTTTAACCTCTGGGTCACTAGGAAGGTCCCTATTAGGTCATTTTAATAGATGTGATATTCTCTTCTATAAACATATCACAAGCCGTTTATGATCTCATCTTTGTATTGGATGTTAAAGTGTTTTCATTTATTTAAATTATGAATTAATATGTATTAAAATCAATGAACACAAAATTTGATTTTATTTTAATCATTTCATTGTAAAAAATTCCAGGAAATTAAATTATTTAATCAAGGAATCAAGGAATAAATGTACATATAGTTACTCTATGGAGGGAAACTTGGCACTTATTCCACTGATTCATTGTCACTAAATTGTATACATGAGGTGGTTAATTTTATAATATATAAATTTATTCTTAATTTTTGAAAAGGGGAAAAGAAAGGATGGAAGAAGTATATAATATACACCAGAGAGGAAAACATGAAAAATGGGTTATCAATGGAGAGAAATTAGGCAAACATTTTTCCATCCCGCCCCTATTTCTGTCCAGGGACAGAGGAATAGAACTACTGGTCTGTCTGTAGCTAGTGACTTTGTAGATGAGTTAACTTGGTGGGTTGGATAAGAAATCCAAAGGTAGGGATGGGAAGGGAGGACAGAGGTTTAAGGCTCCTTAGGGGACATGATCTGCCTTAAAGTGCTGATTTAAACCCAGAGTCACATTCTCAAGAACTTTCTGCAAAATTGGAAAATTTTGTAAGTTGTGTCTTTTTCTTTTCTATTTCCTATATAATCAGTGGTCCCTGACTCAAAAACTCATTTCCAATGATTTCCCTAATGGTGACTATCTTTATCTATGACTTATTTCCTTCTTTGGGCATTTGGTATATTTAGACTTTCTGACACACTTTTTCATTTTTCGCTATGCTTGTATTTTAGTCTCATTTTTATAGCTTTGTTACTTAGTAGAATTTTCCATTAATGCCTTTCTTATTAAAAGAAGAATATTATAATATGAAATGTTTACCTAATTTCTATCCATCTTTAACCCATTTTTTATGTGTTTTCTTTTCTGGTGTATTTTATAGACTTCTCCCATTGTTTTCCCTTTTTAAAAAATTAATATTAAATCCACAATGTTATAAAATTAACCACTTTAATGTATACTATGTGGTGGCAATTAATATATTTGCAATCTGTGCCACTGACTATCTAGTCCTCAGACCTTTTCATTATCTCAACAGAGAATCCTGCAGCCATAAAACAGTCACTCCTACATTCTGTGATCTTTGATTTCTCACTACATTCACTGAACATCATGGTTTGGAAGTTCATCCACATTGTAGTATCTGTCAGTACTTGCTTCCTATTTACGACCCATTAATATTTCATTGTGTCGACATAACACAATTGGTTTATCATTTCAGTCACTGATGGGATCCTGGGTTGTTTCCACCTTTGGGCTATAGTAAATAATGTTCCTGTGAACATGTGTGCACAGGATTTACTTTCAGCATTGATTTTCAGTTTTATTTTGGGCATATGCTTACTTGTGGAATTGCCAGGTCCTATGATAATTCTGTAGTTTATTTCCTGCTACCACATCACTAGATTCCAAAACAGCAGTGTAAGGGGTCTTCTCTGTTTCACTATTAAGAGAGGTGTTCCTTTTTCTTTTTAAACAAAGCACTCACATTCTTTTTTTTTTTTTTTTTTTTTTTTAGTTTGCCAAGGTCACTAGGAGAAACACCATCTTCCCCACTCCTATCACGCCAAGCATCACAACCCCCAGCATGCCATGAACAGGACTTCCTAAACAGGGAGACTTCTGGGCATGAGGGATGGAGCAGAGCAACCATGCTAGACTTTAAAACACCGAACATGTGGAGCCCCACTCCCTTCTTTTCTGGTTCAGCTTCTTGGGTGTATGACACGATTCCTGCTCACGGCAGGGGCAATGGTGGCCACCATCTTACCCTCTGGTGGATTCAGCTTGTAGGCTACATCGTGAACTTGGACTTCTCTTTCTCTCTCTTGGACCCTGCCTAAAATCCCTGCTGGAAGGTGCCTTGGATTCATTCTCCTGGCAGCTTTGCTATTGGGTCTTGACCACTCTGCTTTGGGCCTTGCGTAGTTGGCTGAACTGGTGTCCATGAGCAGGAGGGAATTTTGAGTTTGATAGGGAGTCTGCATTTTGAAAATCTTTTCTTTCCCCCAATCCTGTGCTCTTTCTCTTTCCCTTGAGACTCTCACCAGTTAAAATTGTCTATGCACACTCAAGTGTGATTATTTTACTTTTATACACATGGGTGACATGAACCCTAGAATGGGAAGTATGGGTTTTTCCCTTTATCAATGCGGGGATCCCAGGCACCCCTCTGTTTTTCCCAGTATCATTTGAATCTCTTTGTTTTAATTATTATCCTCTGGTTGTGCTCATGTGAGCAATGTTTATATAATTTCCTCATGACTAATTACATGAAATGATTACCTTACTCATAGTATTTTAACCTTAACTCTTCTTCATGTCCCATCTGTCCCTTTTGCTCCTCTCCTCCATGGCTCAAGCTGACTTTCCTGTCTTTACTGAATGATAAAAATACGGAAATTGAAGAACAAAGAAATTAAATAAGAAATTAAATATCTCATCTCTAATAATGTGGCATCCAAAGAACATAACCAATATATCCCAAAGCCCTGAATTTATGACAATGTCCATTGAATCTAAATTTATTTTTTGAAATACATAGGGGCAGCTAATTAGTTGAGAAAGACAGAAGGCTGTCTAAGACTATAATAGAAAGGGATGGACTTTTAAGCTAGAACTACTTGTGAGACCTGGCTCTGCTCCTTAGAAAAAGTGTGCCCTGACATACTTCTTTATAACCTTTCCAGCTCTCCAGTCAGTCTCTCAGCTGCATGTGTGTATGTGTGTGTGTGTTTTCTGCAGTTATGGTGGTTTATAAGGACACAACAAAATAATAATTGTGAAACTCTGCATGTGGTAAATATTCACCGAATGTTAAATCCATTTTGTTTTCTTGTGATTGTATTACAAAAGGAAAGATCAAAGTATAATGTGATAATCATAACTTTGTTGAGGCTGGAAATATTTATATTGGGTTTCCCTAAGATTTAGACATAGAATTTCTAAATACAAAAATGATTACCTTACTGAAAACTACTGGGAAGAAAGGGTAATCTATTAAAACAGCACTTTCGAATGGCATAGCCTAATAAATTTGCTACGTCATCTCAAAGCTACTTTCTCCCCATTCACCCCATTTTGTGATGAGAAACCTAGAAGTTTATTTCTACCATAAAAAAGAGTTAGGAAAGAAAAAACACTTAAAACTCATGTTGTGATACGTGAAACAAGGAAAAGCAGCAGAGAGAGGCAAGAGATACCAGAGAGGGGAATGAAAGGTAGCTGGCATCATAAAATATTAAAACATGGTTTAATCAGAAGTGAGATATGTAAGCGAGCTTAATTAGAAATACATATTATTATTTGACTTAAAGTATGAAATGAAAAATTAAAGCAATCTTACAAGATACGTAATCAGTGAGGAATAATATGTTGGAAAATGAGTCTGATGTTGTAATTGGTGTGTGCAATTAAAACTAATTAATTTTAGTTAGCATACATGCATGCAAATATAAAATCAACAAATTCTAAATACTAAACTCGTAATTATAGTGACACTGGTATGTTGCTATGAAGAAGTGAGAAACTGCTCTATGACATGCAGGTACCCTGAGCTGCAATGTGCTATTTCTGATCAAATCTGAGAAGGTTTTTGTCTACAGGATGCTGGGACAATTGTGATTATATGAAGCGTACCCACTCTTAATTTTTTTTAATTAAAATTCACAGGGATGTTTTTTCTGTGTCAAATTTTCTTCCCTATCACATCTTAAATGAAAAAGGGACTTAATTTTAATTAACACATCATTGCAGGTACTCTAATATTAATGTTCACTAAGCCCTTTATAAGATTCATTAACAACCATTTTGTGATGAAAGGACCCAGGAGGCAGTTAGAAGGTTGGGTGGCTATTTTTAGTGATTTCACTATTGATTTTACATAATACTGAAGACAGAAGTAAAATGCTTTAGAACTCTGTAGGTAGTTGGGAATGAAATCATTTTAATAAGAAAGAAGAGAGGGAGAGAAAGAAAGAGAGAACTATTTGTCTCCCTTTCATGTAAGGATATTTACATGAGAGAGGGGAAGAAGACAGGGTGGAATGCTGAAGCTTTGTCTAACCCAAGATGTTAACATTGGTAGACGCCAATCAAGTGGTCAAGTAGACCCAATACCAAAGTAAGACAGAAACCATGATAATTGGAATGAAATTTGTATTGTTTAATTTAACTATACATTTATAGATTACATAAAGTAAGATAAATTACTATATCCTTGGACTTTAAAACAGGTGGCTGCTGCCATGCATTATTAGCCTTTTCCCAGCCAGAGTTTAGGCAATCAAAAATGACTAGGCCATTCCTTGACACCCATATTTTGTGGCACCCCTCTCATTTAGTACATCATTGTTTCTGGCATAGTACTTACTGCTAGACTCTGTTTGGCTCTGTTCTTATTCAGGTTAATTTTTGCCTCTCGTCCAATGGTAAAACCCAGTATATACAGCTGATGCCCCACATATGTCTTCTTATATTATGAAGAATTGGGTAAAAACTTTTCTCCAAAGATCATTTCATGACATGTTTTATCAACTTCAGCAACATCTTTCCTTGCTACAAGTTTAACCGAACATAATGGACGCGGAGAAAATGGAGAAAGCTAGGAAACTCAAGGAGAGGGATTAGGGTTGGTGAGGTCTTCTAAAACGCCAGTATACTTTTCAGTCTAAGAAGAACAGATTGATGGACTTTACCAGACATCAGCTGAATTTTGTAACTACTTGGTTATCAGTCTGATGACAATATCCAGGATTTGATTCTGGGTCATTGAACTTCTTTTGACTTATAACCAGCTATGTTTTGTCTGGGTCTCAGCCTGTTGATGAAGTTATTTACTAGAAAAGCCTAAGGCACTCACCTGGGCACCAGTAGCTTTCCCACAGAAATTTCCCTTTTTAAGCCAATACTAACATTGGCCCAATCCTTGGGGTTCTTATTATGATTACAAGATGCCCTTCAGCAATAACCTTCAGGAAACTTTGAGAAAATAGAGGTTTATTACTTACAGTTTCTGAAAATAGCACAGCACAGCTGGGTAATAGACCAGTGGCAGGAAAAAGAACATACATGGGCCTGGAGGCCTGCTTTTATTGGCACTGAAAATGGAGGGTACAAGTTTGCCACAGACTTACTCTTTATTGGTGAATTTAAGACATAAAAGTAACAAATTAAAGCATGGCAAGAGACAAAAAGAGACAAAATAAGGTAAAAAAAATGTTAATTCTTGTCAGAGGAGTACCCAGGGACCCCAAATTGTTAATGGTCACAAGCTATAAAAGGGATTCAGCTATTCACAAGCACAAAGGCAAACAAAGCAGACTGTTGGTGTGAAAGATTTTAAATAGAATTGGTGTGTTTGGGGGGAGAGAGAGAGAGCGAGAGAAGGAGGGAGGGAGAGAGAGATAAATGATTTCAAATAATAGTTTCCCAGTAAAACTCAAAAAATGACCCATCCCCTTGTGGGCAGTTGACCTGCCAAACAGGTTTGACCAGAAGCAGGGCCTCTGAGGCCTAAAAACTTGTCACAAGTCTAAGCTAACTTCTGGCAGGAAACCACAAAAAAGGGTGAGGTAGGTCCCACATTGCTGAGACAGGAGAGACTCAAAATTCAAAATATACCACATAATCCAACAGGAAGTCACAATAATGGCAGCCACTTTTTCTGTGAAGATCAGAAAGAGCCTCCTCATGTGTCTTTCACCCAAATGTATTTTCTAAATAAATCATCCAAGTGTCCAAATGGAAAGATTATCCCTGTTCATAGATAAGAAGAATTAATATTGCTAAAATGGCCATCTTACCCAAAGTCTACTGGTTTAAATGTGAGTCACATCTTAAAATCACCTTGACAGCAAAATCTAGAGTGGTACTTAATTGAAAATTGGCTTTCATGGCATACCCAATTTGACAATAAAATGCATCTGTCACAGTCATCTTAATTAAGTATAGGAGAATCTGGCACTCACTGTTCAAGATTAGGTTCTGCAATGGCCTTTTGATTTTTTATAAATTTTGGGAAGCAAATATCTATGAGATAATGGTAATAGAGGAAACATTTCATGGTGGGGACAAAATTGTGTTGGAATCCCAATACCTTTGCAGATGGAAAGGAATAATCATCATTCTTTTAATGTAAAGAAGATCTTGAGTAAAAAAGGGTTTGGGTAAAGAAATCATATATTTATCATATCATTGATTATCATTTTAAAAATATTTTAAATGTTGATATAAGCCAAAATGTATTAAAAAGCTGCAAGAATAATGCAATTCATGAAAACCACTTCACTCAAGGTCATTATTTGTGCTGAATTTTTTCCATTGGCCTTATTATTCTTTGTTTCTATGAGCCTGCTATATATATATATATTTATCTCTCCATTGACTGATCAGTCCACCATCTATTCATCTATTTTTATGTAGATGTATATACATATTATATATTGTTCAAAAATACATGAGCATAAGTTTCCTTTTACCTATATCTACCGTATTGTTGCTTCCAAAGAATTAGTTCATTCTCTATCTAATCTGTTTTGTAGTTAGAACACCAGGAAATTTTTTTACTGTTATGACTATAAATACAATTTTCATCAAATTTTTATTTTATTTTTTTAAAAGATTTATTTGTTTTATCCAAGAACCAGGGTACAGGCCAGATATATAGGGTGAGAGAATTCACCAGAGCCAGAGTGGGGAACAGAACAGGCAGACTGACAAAATACACTGTTGAGGGGAGCAGTGGGTGAGGCAGGCGTGGTCTGCCCCCCATGTGGGACCCTCACTGGCTGGCTGGGATTGAACCATCATTGCAGAGGCTGTGGACAGCTTCACAGTGCAACACTCAACCGCCTGCGCCACCAGGGGAGGCCCCATCAAATTTTTAAATGTGTAATCACAGAATGAAATTCTACTATATCTGCTTCATAAATAGAAAACATACTGTTGAATGAAATTTTGCTGTGCCTTAAATTGGGCCTATAATTTCTAATTAAGCAGAAACTTAGCACTGAAAAATCTTATGCCAGTGAATGGTTTGAAATAAGCATGTAAGACTCTACAGAAAATGAATGCAAAATTTTCATATCTAAATACATAGATAACTATTGTTATCTACAGTATTCCTCTTATCCTTTTATCTGAAATCATTTGCAAATAATCTTAAAGGTGTGGAAAAAGTTACAAAGGTAATAGTTTCCACACTCTTCATTTTGCTGAGCTTCTCCTAATGTTAACCCTTTAGATAATCTTAGCAAAATTGCCCAAATCAAGAAATTAACATTGATGAAATATTATTTAATATAGACTTTATTCAGATTTTGCCAGATATTTCATTAATGTCTCTTTCCTGTTTTAGGATCCAAACTCAGGATCCTTCATGACAGTTACTAATCATGACTCCCCAAAGCTATGATAATTTTCAAAAAAAATTTTTTTTTGCCTTTTATCATCTTGACTCCTTTGGAAAGTAATATGAACTCTTTCTGTAAAATCTCTTTACATTTGGCTTATATGATATTTTCTCAAGATTAAGGTGAGGTTATGACTTTTGGGCATGAATATTAGAGCTATGAGGTTTTGCCTTCTTAGTGCTTCATATCAATGATGCATTACTCAATAGATTGTATTGTTGATACTTACTTTGATTGTTTGGTTAGGGTGAAATCTTCAACAATTTCCTGTGTAAAATTACATTTTTTCCAACTGTGATTAATGCCTTTTTTGAGAGAGATAACTTTATAGTATGAAAATATTCTATTTTTTCCTCAATTTTTTCACACACTAATTTTAATAATACAAAAAAGAGTGAAGAATACAGAAACAAATATCCCTCATGAATACAGATAGAAAAATTACTAGCAGAATATTAACAAATAAGATTCAGTAATACATACAAAATATATATTCATCATGGACAAGTGAGATTTATTTCAAGGATGTAAGAATGTTTCAAGTTTTGGAAGTCAGTCAGTGGAATGCCTCAAATTATAAACAAAACAAGAAAGGCCATCACATAATCATTATCATTTGATGCAGAAAATTCTTAATACAAAGCCTTAGGAAACTACCATTGGAGAACTTCCTCAATTTAGCAAAAGTCATTTGTCCAAAACCACAACTAATATCATAGTGAATGGGAAAAGACTAAGTGCTTTCGCCCTCAGCCCTGGAGTGAGTCAAGACTGTGGTTAGAGGGATAGATAACTTGATCAGTTGAAGAGATTTTGCCAGATATTTCATTAATGTCTCTTTCCTGTTTTAGGATCCAAACTCCTGTTTTAGGATCCATACTTAGCTTCACACAAGTATGGCAATCGATTTTTGATTTAACAGCTTCATTGAGGTATAGTGCACATACTCAGTAATTCACCCATTTGATGTGTACAGCCATTTCAAGTATATATATATATATATATATGTATACACACATATGCACTTAAAGTATAATCATAGATATGTGAAATTATCACCACAACTTATTTTACAACATCTTAATCACCTCAAAAGAAACCTCATACCCTTCATGTATCACCATTTGCTTACATTCCACAATTACCCCTCCTTCTTTATTCTCATTACTAAGAAACCAGTGATCTACATTCCTTCTCTGTAGCCTCCCCTATTCTGGGTACTTTACAATAATAGAATGTGATATTTTGTCATTGACTCCTTTCATTTGGCATAATGTTTTCAGGATTCCTCCATGTTGTAGCATATATAATTATTTCAGTGTTTTATACTCAAATATTGTTCTGGATCAGGGATATTTCACCTTTTGTTTATCTCTTTTTCAGTTGATACTTATTTGGGTGGTATAGCTAACTGATTTTACAAAGTTACAAAAACAATGTAGGAAGAAAAGCCTCTTCAACAATAGTGCAAAAGTGCTGGATATCTATAGCCAAAAATAACAATTCTCATTTCAAACTTGACAATTGATAGAAAAATTAATTCAACTTATAGATTTAAAGATAAAATATGACCGGATGGTCTCACTCATAGCAGGAATCTAGAAAACTTAAATAAGGGACCAGGAAAATGAATAACTATAAGAAAGTGAAAATCAAAATCAACAAAAACTATGAACCAGAGACACTTTCTGAGGGGTGGGGGGCGGGGAGGGGAGGGATTGGGGTCAAAATAAGGGGGTTGCAATTGTATGGGGAATATAAAAATAAAATTTATAAAAATTTAAAAAAATAAATAAAAACAAAAACAAACAATAAACTCACAATAAAAGATCACCAAATTAAAAAAAAATAAATCTTAAAAAATTTAAAAAAAAAGATAAAATATGAAACTATCAAAACTCTTAGAGGAATACATAGGAGGAAAATCTTCAAAATGTAGGACTTGATGAAGCTTTCTTAGACATGCTACCCAAAGTATGAACCACAAAAGAAAAAAAAATTAATTCACCACAATGAAATATTTTTTTCTGCAAAGACCCTTTAAGATGTTAAAGATAAAATATAAACTAAAGAAAAATATTTACAAACCACCTCTGACAAATAATTCAAATCTAAAATATATAAAATATTCTCAGAAGTTAGAAAAAATACTATTAGAAAATGAACAAAATAGGGCCTCTCCTGGTGGCGCAGTGGTTGACCTCTGGGCTGCAAAGCTGCCCGCAGCCTCTGCAGCACCGGTTCGATCCCTGGCCGCCAGCAAGGGTCCCACATGGTGCGAAGACCTCTCCTGCTGCCCGCTGCTCCCCTCAGCAGTGTACTTCGGTCCTTCTGCCTGTTCTGCTCCCGGCTCTGGCTCTGGTGAATTCTCTCACCCTCCTGCGCTTCTGACTGTACCCAGTGCTCATATAAATAAATAAATAAATCTTTTTTAAAAAAAGAAAATGAACAAAATATATGGACATTTCATTAAATAAGTTAGTTGATAAAAAGTACATGAACTTGTAAGTGAAAGAAAGACAAAACTGGATAATCTAACTCATCTGAAATATACAGACGCAAAACAAAGGAACAGACAAAACTCAACCTAAACAAACCCTAGAAATATAAGTGCAGAATTGCAGCTTCAAAAGGCAGGGAGGGGGCCTCCCCGGTGGCGCAGCGGTTGAGCGCTGGGTTGCGAAGCTGCCCGCGGCCTCTGCAGTGCCGGTTCGATCCCCGGCTGCTCCCCAGCCGCCGGAGGAGGGTCCCACATGGCGCGCAGACCTCCCACCGGAGGAGGGTCCCACATGGCGCGCAGACCTCTCCTGCCGCCCAGACCTCTCCTGCCGCCCGCTGCTCCCCTCAGCAGTGTACTTCGGTCCTTCTGCCTGCTCTGCTCCCCGCTCTGGCTCTGGTGAATTCTCTCACCCTCCCGCGCTTCTGACTGTGCCCAGTGCTTGTATAAATAAATAAAAATATAAAAAAAAAAAAAGGCAGGGAGGGGTTCCAGTGGACTATGGTGAACAACTGGGGGTACTTTGGTGGTAGGATTATTGTGGTTACCTACATCTGACAATATGATGGCATGAACTGATACCACCCCTAAATCATACACACTGTTGTAAACCATTACCTTAATAAAAAATAATAAAATTGAAAAACAGTTCTCCAAAAGATGCTTAACTAGCATGATCAATGGCAAATTTAGTTAATTGATTTTACAGTCTCTATGATGAAAATCAGATATAAAATTAATTTGCAGCATATGCAAAATTAACAAAAGTATCTTTAAAACCATTGATATTATTTGTCTAAGTGAATTTTTAGAGATGAATTTCCATGTTCTATAGAAAATAATATTCAAAAGTAAAATGTCATAGTGAACACAATTCAGCATAAACTAGTCCAGGTGATCTCTGGACCCAGACTTCTACACAGATCCTGTTTCTCCTAGCTATCCTGATTCATCTTCCCAATATAGTAGGAAATATTAATTAAAAAACTTAAAATTCCCTAGCATAATATAATATTTAAGAGCATTTGATTCTCTCTAAAAGTATTTTCAAACTATTTTCAAAGTATTTTCAAATACTATTCAAAGTATTTTCAAAATATTTTCAAAGTATTTTCAAATACTATTCAAAGTATTTTCAAAATATTTTCAAAGCATTTTTATCATGCTGGAAATATTCTGCTGAACAATACCAGCAAAAACTGTCCACATCACTGACACCAAGATTCCCCTGAAGTACCCATAAATGAATTTCCCAAAATTCGCCAAAGGTCAGGATGTGACATTCTTTACATGTGCAAGGATGGGACTCATCATAAACCAAGTCCTACCTCATTTTCCTAGAGGGGCTTTCAGGGTATTACCTCCAACATACAGGATAATTTAAACAAAATTTAGCTTTAAATCTTCTCACTTTTGAAGTGAGAGATTAACTCACTTTTGAGTTAAGATTGTTGACTTATGTAAAGTGGAATAATGTCATATATAACTAATATATATTGGTTTCACTTTAGGGATTATCTTTTTTTTTAAACCAGCATCTATATTTATAGGTTTTATAAAACATCTGAATACAAATCAGTTGTGCCTGATTTGAGTAAATAGTAAAACAAAAGGTTTTTATTCCTCTGGAGAAAATGGTGAATCCTTGCTGGGCTTAGTAGGAGCTCTCTCGCATAGTATTAAGTAAACACATAATTATCATTTTGTCTTTTTTCAATTTATCATGAACACAGTCTCCAAATAGATAAATTTATATGTTTTTGAAATTATGTAGATGGCACCTCCCACACATATCCGTGTCTTATTCTGTTCAGTATTGTGCTTTTCTTATTCATGTTGTTGCTTAAATGCCAGCATTTTTATTTCATTTGATTGCTGTATTGTATTCCATTGTGTAGATATAATGTAGTTCCCATTTTACTGATGAACACCTTTAGTGTTATTGTGTTATGTAAATTTTATATGCATATGTATTAGTTATCTATTGCTATATATCAAATTACCACCTTTGCCATATGCTATTGGATAGAAGCAGGTAAACAGGGCAGCCTGCAGTTAGGGGAGGGTTCATTACAAGTCACAATTGTTTGTATAATAAGAGGCCCCTTCTTAGAGACTGCCTAGCACAGGATGCTCTCTTTTTGAATTCCAGTTTTATTGTATTACCATTCATTTACAAAATTATGTAATTTCAGGAGTACACATCTTGACGTGCACATGCTTCACTCCCCCAGCACCAGAGCTCCAAGGCCACTACCCTATCACACTGTCCCCCTCTACTCCTTCCTCTCCCTCCCCCCACCACCCACTGCAGACCACACTCCCCCACCATAACCACCATATTTTTCACAGTCTAGAATCATTTTTGTTGTATTTGTCAATATGTTTTTTGGGGTTATTTATATCTCACAAATGAATGGAACCATCTAGTAATTATCTTTTGCTTTATGATTTATTTCATTTAGCATAATCCCCTCAAGTTCCATTTGTATTGTGGCAAAAGGCATGATTTCATCTTTTTAACAGTTGAGTAATATTCCATTGAACATATATCCATATACACATATTTGTGTGTTATGTATACATACACGTATGTATATGTGTATATATACACCTTTTTATAATAAATTGAATCTCACTTTACAAATATTTCTGCAATATTTAATGCTTGGAAAATAGGAGTTTAGCAAAAGGGTCTTCGTTTAGCACTGAAAACAAATGCTCTCTAAGTCTCTTAACTATCCTGCAACTTTATTATCCTCCTTTTACAGTTTAAGGAAGTGAAGCACAGCAAAATTAAATAATTTGCCTTGGAAATTCTGATTTGTGAGAGAGTACATATTGCATGGTTGTCAGCATGCTGTTTAATAATAATAAGCAGTAGTGATTATAGAAAATAAATATTGCTGCTACTCATCTTAATTATGATGAGCATCTCATATCTCCACCAAATACAAGTTGTAATCAAATGACTTTCCTTTAGACTTTACATTCATTATATTCACACAGGTGAAAAGTAACAGCATAGCTGTACTTTACATTGCCATATATGAGTAATTCTATAACCTTCTGATTCTTTGAAACATCAGTCTGGAACCTATAATTCAATAATATGTACCCAAGATTACATACAATTATATGATTAAATGCCACTAGTTCTGTATGGTATCAGACTAATCTAGATGCAGAAATACTTGCAATAAATCCTATCAAATATTTAGACAGAAAAGTAAATTGTATCTCACTGTTTTTAATGTTAGAATAGACAGAATATTTCCTTTTGTTATTTGCCTTTGCTTTTGTTTCTGTTTTAAGTGGTATATTATCTTCTTATATATGTACTCTTAAAAAGATAGCATGGAAGAATCTGGAATTGACAGATATATCTATCATTACCCGTCTTCATTGCTGAATGAAAGCCATGAAAGATTGTATACAGATTTCATGATGCATAAATATATGTTTTGGAGAACACTTTTCTAATTCTCATCATCTCTTCCTTGAATAATTTTAATAACCTCCTAGCTTTACTCTTTGTTTTCATTCTTATTGTCCCAATCATTTATTTACTCATTCAATGAATATTTATTAAACTTCCAGGTGCTTGCTTCCCAGAAATCTTTTTAAAATGCATATCCGATCATATCACTTTTCGGCATGATTCTTTATCATCTTTGGGACATAAGCCAATGACTATAATGGTAGATTCTGGCCTAGCTGCTCACCCCACCTGCTATTATAATCATATAATCAGGTAATACCAAACAAGTTTCCTGTTTCATTCCCCCATGTTTTTCAGATGCTTTGTTTACTGTGCCAAAAATTTTGTAAATTATTTGTGAGGTGAATGGAGCCCTCTTATATCACCTTCATTCTTGGATTTGCGTATTCTGGTTACACTGAAATGCCATTCTATAGTGATTACTGGTTTAAAGTTTACCCCACATTCTTTTAGTACTACATCAATTTATATTGCAGTATCTCCCAGTTAGCAACACAACATTTTCTTCAGTACACTGTTCTCCACTGTAGCAAACTAACTTCCTTTAGATGATGGGACACATGGTAGTGAGAGAATGCTATGGGTGTTAAACCCATTCTTCACTTTTATTATAAAGTGAGGTTTTCCACCAGTGGAAAATGATGGATAATATCATGGAAGTCTAAGATGGGGCAGAAGACAAGGAAGACAGATTTTAATTCAGAATCAGAATGTGTATCTATTTCTAGGACAGATTGCTATCCTACCCAAGATGGAAAAGGTCCAATGTAATCAACCTGTCACTGGGTGGCTGGTCTCCCTTTCACCCATCAATTCTGGGAATGATGCCAATTTAGGGCTTGGATTTGAACCTCTTTTATTGACAATTTGCATACTCAGCAGGTATAGCTGTCAGATCAACTATGGTAAGGGGGGTTTCATGTTTTGGGGTCTACATGGAAGCTTCATGGCTGACAAAATGAATACTTTGTGAGTCCACTAAGCAAAACCTGAGATGGCTGAAAAAAGAGACCTAGAGACAGTCCCAACTGTAAGTCGTCTTGTCCACCTGGTTATTGGGCAGTCTGCGTCGCAGGAGTGTAATCTGTAAGCATTTTAACAGAATACAACTATATTTGTATTCGATTTCCATTCTGAGAGGGACATTCAGATAATTCTCTAGAACTCACAGGCACTGATTTTCCAATTTGATTCAGTAACTATGAGAACTCAAGTCAGGTTTGTCTCCATTGATCTAGAATTTATATGATTATATAAATCAAGTAACACTTTAGTAGCCTGTCCATTTACTTTATTCCTCTAGGACCTAGGAAAAATTAGTCACTGCCACATATCCCTGAAAGTCAAAACACTTTGATTGCTTCTGTGTCCCTGTGTATTATTGCAGGAACTATACTAGCATGGTAAGGAATAATTAGCTCCATCATGTGGCACTGGCAACCCCATGGTCTTATCATTCTCACTAAAATAAGAATCACAGATTCAGAATGGTGAATTGGGAACTGAAATTCCTCTTATCTCTATACTGAAGAGACTAGGAAACAAGCAATGAACTAAATTCGAGGTTAAGAAGGATTTCTGATTTTCCTTTCATCAACAAGGATGCTGAGGTTCCTTTCATCAAAGCATTTTTTTTAAATAATTTAATGCAGAGAGTTTCCTCTGAACTACCCTGTAGGGTAGTGTATTCAAACATTTTTATATCCCCGAAACTTCAAATTCATCTCTCTATTGTATACCAGTAAATATCTGGAATTGAAATTCTGCTGAATTTATACACCAGTGAACTCAAGTTTCAATATATGAACAACAAAAAAAAACTTTTAGAAACACACCTGGGTTATGAGTGTCTGTATTTTTATCACTTTTGTCTAAAATCTTAGAATCTCATTTTCCAAAATGTTCCCCAGATTCCTCCCAAAGTGAAATATGATTATCCTCTTGGTTCATATGGGGATGGAAGTCTCCCTGTGGGCCAGAGGGCAATGAAGACTGGTACATTGGGGCTCATAGGTGAGCCACCATCCACCTGTAAATAACTTGGGCCAGGTAAGGTCACTGAAATATCTTCATGAAATAGGAGACTGGTTTCCTCCAGTAGTTCAGTGGAGTTGCTTCTACTGGAAAAGGAAAATTTGCAGGTGAAGTTTCTCAGCTTCATGTAGGTCTGTTAAACTATTCCTATTATTAAATAGCATCAACATTTATTGCTAATTTCATAACTTTAAGTTCAGCATAGATCTTTTGCAAAGGCAGTGAAGATGTAGATAGTCTATCTATCTATCCACCTACCTCCCTACCTACGTGCCTGCCTTTCATCCATCTACCTTGAAGTTATGGAGATAAATTTGTGTTAATACATAATTGATTACTATCAATGTAATGGTCATAGAGAAGAGTAGAATGCCTTAATTTTTTTTTTTTTCAAATTGAGGTAAAGTTGGTTTGCATCATTGTATCTTTGGGGTGAATAGGTTTAAACTGTTACAAATATATACTTTCACAATATGCCTACCACCAGTGCTCCAATAATTCTCCAACATTTTATTTTATTTTATTTTTAAAGATTAATTTATACATACAAGAACTGGGGTACAGGCCAGAGGTGTGGGGGGTGAGAGGATCATCAGTGACAGAGTGGGGAGCAGAACAGCCAGACTAACTGAAATGCACTGCTGAGGGGGAGTAGGAGGTGAGTCAGGAGAGATCTGCTGCTCCATGTGGGTCTCTTCTCTGGCTGGGGATCGAACTTGTGCTTCAGTGGCTGTGGATAGCCTCAGAGGCTGCATCTTAACCCCTTGTGCCACCAGTAAGGCCTAATTATCCAACATTTTTGATTAGAATAAATAACAAAAATAAAACTGGAAGGAAAGCCTTTTTGACAGTGACATGTAGGGGTCAGAAATGGTTTAATGACCTTTAAATGTTAATGATCAATTATATATTTTTATGCCCCTTTATTTTTATTTCCAGCAGATTTTGTTGGTGGTTATAAATATGGATCTGTATTTTCTATCCATGTTACAAACAAGTGTCCACATCTGCCACATGTCAAACTTTTATGGTAATTTCTACAATTTATATGATATGTGTGAAATAAATTGTCACTGTTTTACTGTTAGATTTGCATCTTAAAATACTTTTTATAACCAAATCAAATGTATATTATTCCATAAAATATTTTAATACTGTCATGCAGTTTTCCTAAACTGTTACTTTTCTTTACACCAGTTTCTCTCTCTCTCTCTCTCTCTCTCTTTCTCTCTCTCTCTCTCCTCTCTCCTGCCCCCGCAGCCCTCCCCATGTGAAAGAATAGCCTAACTTTGTGTCAGTGTGTATTGATTTCCCCATATTTTCAGCAATAATCTGAAATTCTACTTACATGAACAATTGAATTCCTATAAACTAAGGAATTGAATTCTGAACTCTGTTTCATTCCACTGATCTGATTTTTAGGTATACTAGACTGTCATCATCAGGGAAGTTTCTGTATTCCTAATTTTGGACTATTTTAATTATTCTACATTTGTAGTATATTTTACTAGAATTAATAATTCACTAATATACTATTTTTAGTTAACATACAGCATATTTTAAAATCTGCAAATTCTACCCCATCTCTCACTATTTTGTCATAACAAAAGTCTTTTTTGCATCATCTGCTAGGTAAAATAAACCAGGCTCTTGCTGTCTATCTGGTATGACTTTGAGTAATTCATGGTGACTGTTTACACTCAAAAATAAGGTATGACTTCCCCCTCATTTGGTCTTTGCTCATATCCTTCAATGAAATGCTCTAGTTTCTGTGATAGACCTTCACATTTGGATTTGACTTTACTGGTTTGGTCAAAATTTTAGTTTATTGTGAGTGACTATTTTCCAGTTGAAATTTCAAATATAGTTTTCCCTTCCCAGGAAAACTTTAGATTTGGTCATGTTGGTCTTTGGTTTCAACCTACCACCTTGAACTTTTGTTATTCTATGTAGAAAAAGTCATTAATTGAAGCAAGTGGTGTTTGTTTCTTCACATCCAATGGTCATATGGTATTTATTTGTCTTGTTATTTTCTATTTATGATATACTCCATTGAATATTTAAAAAAATAAGATAATTTATCTTAGTTTTTCCTGGATACTTCCTTATTTGATTTTGGTGAGATATAAAAATATTTTATCAAAATTTTATTTTATTAGATTTGTGGTAGAAAATTTTCATGACATTAAGTAAGATATAATATTTTCTTCTGTAGTTAGTTAATATAATAAATGCTGGATGCAGATGCTGAAGCTTTACTGTTTGGTATCTTACTGAGATCATCACATCCTTTAATCTCTGAGTTTCTTAAAGTATTAAAAAAGCTTAATATTTGGCTGAAATTAAACTACCTTTGCATTCCTAGAGTAAAACTTGCCTGGTATAGTAATCCTTTAATACACTTAGATGCTTGTTGATTTTAGGTGTAATAGATTTTTTAATTCTGTTTATGTGTGTGTCTTGCTGATGCATTTAGTTTTTGTGCTACCACTGTAATAACTTGACATTCCATAATTATAGATATATAAAACAAATTAGGGAAGGTTTCCATCATATTTTATGACTTGTGACACTTGATGAAGGTTGAGATATTATGTGACAGGCAAGTATTTGTTAAATAATGCACAATCTGCATATGCTCTATGCCAGGCATCAGGTTGAGCTTTGGCACAGACTGATAGAATCACCTTAAGAGAAAGCGCTTGATGGGATCAGCAACTCCTATGGCAGAAACTAGGAAATTGAGGAATAGAGAGGCTATGGTTAGAGAGTACTTGTCATCCAGGGTATACCCAACCACACTGGGAGGGTCTGGAATACATTTCACTGGTCCTGTGCAAAATAATTTTGTGAGGGGTAACTTGGCATCCTTGAAGAGCACTGTGGTAGCTCCTCTCTACTTGAAGAGATTAGAGGTTAGCTCTACCATCAAGGACTTGAGAAATACAAGAATGGTGATCCCCTCTCTATCCCATTACACGCACCTATGCTGCCTATGCAGCAGGCAGTGACATCTTGGAGAATGACAGTAGATTATTGTAAACTTAATCATGTGGTTAACAAATTGCAGCTGCTGTGTCAGATATGGTTTCACTGCTGGAGCAAATTAACACATCACCTGGTATCTGATATGTAGCTATTCTTCTGGCAAATGCCTTCTTCTCCATCCCTATCCAAAAGTTCACTAGAAGTTTTCCTTCTGCTGGCAAAGCTAAAACATACACCTTCATTATCTATTCTCAGGGATATATTTACTCCCCAGCCCTATGTCATAATTCAGTTTGCAGTGATCTTTAATTGCTTTTCTCTTCCAGAAGATGTCACAGTGGTCCATTATGTTGATGACATTATGGTAACTGGACCTAGGGAACATGAAGTAGCAACTATTCTAGACATATTGACAAGATGTTTATGTGTTAGAGGGTGGGAGATAAATATGACTGAGATTCAGGAGCTTTCTGCTTCATGGAAATTTTTTGGGTTCAGTAGTGTGGGGCACTAGGCCATATCCTGTCAAAGTTAAGTTGTTGAACCTGGCCTATTTTGAAGGCCCTACAAGATAAAAAAGAGGTACAATCCCTAGTGGACCGCTTTGTATTTTGGAAGCAACGCAGTTCTCATTTGGATGTGTTATTCAGGCCTACTTGTTAAGTGACCTGAAAAACCTATATAGTTTTGAGTGGTTCCTAGAACAAGATAATCATCTGTAACTGTTCCAAATTGCTGTGTAAGCTGCTCTGCCACTTGTACCAAACGATTCAGCAGATCTAATGTTAGAAATGCCAATGGCTGGTAGGGATACTGTTTAGAAATATTGGCAGCTCTCTACAAGGATCACATGGCAGGCCCTTAGGATTTTTGGTCAAGATCCTGAGATACTCAGTATCATTTTTCCTTTAGAGAAACAGTTTTGGTCAGCTATTAGGCCTCATAGGGCTTGAACACAACCAGCAAATAGGAAGGAGGAGCTGACCATCATGGACTTGGTGTCAGGTAGCCCACTCAGTAATAAATGTGGGTGTGCATAGCAGTACTTCATAATCCAATGGAAGTATTATAACATGTGTGTGATTGGCCCAGGCAGTCTCTGAAGACACAAGATGTTACATGAGGAAGTGGCCCTAAGGCCAGGGATCCTGCTCAGCCATCTCTCCACCAGGCTCCACTCAGGATCTTAGAGGGAGTTTCCTGTGTTTTGTTGACAAAGGAAGAGACTTGGGCTTAGTTTAAAAATGGCCTTGCATAATATACAAGAACCACTTGAAAGTGTGCACACGTAACCCTCTCTGGGTCATCCCTGGAGGATAGTGTTAAGGGGAGATGTTCCCAGACAACAGAATCTCAAGCAATGCAACGGGTCACCTATTTTGCTTAGGAGAAATTGTGTCCTGGCCAGATACATGATGAGGTACTGATTCATGGGAAAATGAACTAAGGGAATAAAAGGAAGCTATCTTAGAATTATAATACATCATATTTACACTCATAATCTGTAAAATTGAATTGTAAAATCCTTCTGATCAGGATTCTCTTCAAATCTATAGTCAGAAATGCATTGCTACGTGGGTAGATGTAAGCTCTTCTCACTGGAGGCCCTGTAGTTTCCTGAGTGTCCTTAAATGCTCCTGAGAATACTTTTATAACTGAAAAAAGAGAGGGAGAGGGGAAGTAGAAAATAAATATTTGAACATCTGCTTTGGATAAATTGTCATCTCAGGGAACATTTTGAGCTTCCCAAATCCATCTACCCAAATAGCCCCTCTGCCTTTCCTTCCCCTTCTTTTCACTTTGCAATAACTTGGAACAAAACAGGACTCTTCATGAGCTCACCTTGGTAAGCTTAGAAGCTCCACACATTTGAAATCTGTTATCTAATAAAGTATTTGTATGTGGGGATGGTTACACTGAGAGTGAGTGAATGAATGTGTGGTTACCAGAATATGGTGGAAATTTATGTTTTACTTGTTCAAATTGTAAAATGTCACCCTTTTATAAGAAGCTTTGGGGCCATATGCAATAAAATTGCATTAATTGAAATATGTAAAGCACATGAAACAAGTGACAGTTGCATGACTACAAAGAAACATGTGAAAGCAGCTTAAAAACAAATTGTACTTGTACTGCCACCCCCAAGGAATTCTAAGATGCTGTATACTCTCCTGTAAAACAATTACACTCCCCCCCCACACATAAAACACTGGTGTTATTTTGAGACAGAGAGAATGTAGGGGCTTATTGAACTCACAAAGCTGCAGATCTACAAGGGTAGTTAGGGGGCATTTATTCCAAGAATTCTGAACTGAAGTCCTCATTAGGATTTTCTGAGAAGACTGAAATCACACAGCCTTAGAAACAAGATGTTAACTCAATAAATCTGAGAGAGTTGGAGGTGGGGTGTCAAGGTTGGAGGATGTTGACTCATATACGCGAAAATGTTAACTGTAACTTAGAGCTTCATTTTTTCCTTAATTATATGGTAGTGAGTTGACAGGCTGGGAGAAATGCTCATCTTCCATGTTCCAAAATAATAGTATGCTCTCTCATATGCATGTTATTTTTAGAAATTATATCTGTGTATGTATAGCTAGATGATGTGTATATTATATATATATATATATGATGTGTAAACTATATATATATTATGTGTGTGTGTGTGTGATGGGGCGCATATTATAAATAGTATCATTTAAAGTGTTCTAGAGAGAGGGTATTTGATGTCAGAATGGGCTACCTAGTTTGATGGGCTTTCCGAGAGAGAGAAAAAAGATGCTGAAATAACTCTGAGGAATAATTTTGCTGGGGTGAGGAGTAGAACAGGGGAGCTACCTAGAGTTTCAGAGAAGGGACCCAATGGAATTGACACTCTTAACTCAAGGGAGGCCTCGCCTGGTCTCTGATGGTAAAACAAGCCCATGAAGGGGATCATAGTTTGATATCAGAGCTCAGAGGTGTGAGAGATACTGCTAGCACCTCTAAAAAGTTATTTTGAGTGAGGAGGGTGATTTGAAATGTTCCAGAAGAGGCAGGAGAATTGAGTCATTCTAGCTCTCTGGGACCAATCACCATAGCTGTTTCATGCCGACAGCAGCAGCCTGAATGGCAAGTTTCTTCTCCTCTTCCCTCCTCTCACCTCTGTTTTTCCTCTAATAGCCCCTATAGGCCTTTCTCACTGCCAATGAGTCTTTGGGAGCTCTGTCCCTCTGATGCCAGGATTCAACTGTAATTTAATCAGTATTTCCAACCTGAATTCTTCAATTGCTCTGGACTCCAGCCAGACCTCCTCCAGGAGATGATTGTATAATTAACTAACCACTTCTTGATGGCTTATTTTATCTACTAATCAGAATGCAGCATGACAACATACTACTTATTACTTGCTTACAGGAAAGTACACATCTATGACTTACTTATCCTGTGTTTAAGCTGTGATCCTTCATTCCACACAAAATTCTGGTAATATTTAATTTACAACTGTAACTCTCCGTTCACCAGCTTTAGCACTTCTATCATTTGTTCAGTAATCTGTACACTTGAGAATGGTGATTAAGACTAGCTTTTACAATGAAATAATACCACACAGAGAAATATTGTACAGGAGAATAGAAATATAACTGAATAAAAATATTCAGCTGCAGTACTTTCATTTTTGTTACTAATATATTCTTTTTTTTTCTTTCTTTTTTATTATTTTTTTCTTTCAAGTCTGAATAACTACTTAGGTAATTGTATATTTCTTCACTAGTTGGTTTTCTCTAATTTTAATTTTAACTTTTTTAATTTGGTTTTCTCTAATTTTATAAATTATATTTGTACTTACAAATGTAAAAAATTCATAGTGCGTGAAATAATAAACAGGAAATAATCTCCAGAAATTCCATTTTCTTGATGTAACTACCATTAATATTTTCATGACTATCTTTTTATGTATCTCTTTATAAAATTAAGGGGTTAAATATTATTATGAATATGGTACCTTATTTTAATGAATGTATTATTTTGTGGGAGTGACTAATCTTCCCCTCTACCCATAATGTCTCCTTTTCCCATAGTTAATGGTAACAAGTTGGTGTTATGCCCATAAATGTTTTCCATGCTGCTATGCCAACATGTATGTGGACTTACTTATCATTTAGTTAGGATCTTATTAATAATACAAATCTAGAGTGCAATGTCTTCCTAGAAAAGAAACCAAAATCTAGTTTGTATCCCTCTGCATTTAATAAGCATATTCAGGTATATTCTTTCTCTTGTACACCTTTATTTTTAAGAGAGAAAATTTCATGAAGAAATTCCTAGATTTTAAAGGTAGGCACATTTTTAATTTTAACAGATAAAGCTATACAACTTGCCCAGTTTGTTTTCCTCAACAGAAATAAAAGAATGCATTTCCCCTATCACTTTCAATAATCAATGCTATCACTCTTAATTTTTGTGGATCAGATGTGCTTAAGTGACATTTAATGATTACTAATTTTCACTTCTTTTCTACTAGTGAGATTGAGAATTTTTGTATATTTACTGACTATAGGATGTTAAAGAATTGTATATTAATATCTTCTCACTTTATTCATATTTTGTGATTTTAGCACCAATTTGATAGAATACTTTCTATGCTATAGATATTGTTTTCATCTTGTTTCAAGATGAAATTTTACCAATCTAATGTTTGTCTATTTAATGTATTATCTGTAATTATCTACATATGTTCATATACACATATTAATTTAAATTCATACTTTTAGAGCAGTTTTAGGTGTACAGAAAAATTGTGCAGAAAGTAAAATGAGTACCCATATACTCCCTGTCTCTTTAGTTTAACCTATTATTTGCATCTTGTACTTATTTATAAATTTACACATAACTGTGTTGTGAACCAATATTGATACATTAACTAAAGTCCATAATAATCAGTAGGGCTCACACTCATATGATAATATTGGTGCTCTGGTGGCAGGCATGATGTAGTAACATATTTTTGAAGAGATATGAACTCATACCCCAAAAGCATGTATGGTATTGATTTCTAAGAAAATCTTAGAAATCTAAGATTTTCTAAGAAAATCTTAGAAATCAAACAAAATACTCATTCCATGAGTATTATATAAAATACTCATATTATATATTAATATATACTATATATTAACAAATATATAGTACTATATGTTCACCATTGATTAAAATATGTATTACTGATTTATTAAATGTTGGGACATTAGTTGTTAAATTTGAATAAATTTATGACCTATGAGTCAATGTCTCCACATTAACATATATTCTTAAGAACTTTTATGTTTATGGATATGTGTGTGTTCATTCATCATAATATAAGTGAAAGAATATAGCAGTGAAACAGTGTAAAATGGATGTGAATACACTGTAGTGTACTCACTACATGGACTATTACGCAACAATGAAAATAAATGAACCAAAATTAGACTCAACATGGTAGAAGGATATCTCTAATATAATATCAGTCAAATGAATCTGCATAAAAATAACATAAATGACCTATTTCTACTACTGTAAACTTTGAAAATAGGCAAAGCTCAATTATGGGATAAGGGTGGACAGGAGGATGTTGGTAGGGATTGGAAGGGACAAGAAGGATGCTCATGGGATGCCAGTAATTTTCTATCTGTTGACTTTGTGGGTGGTTTGCTGTTACATTAATTTTTCAACAATTCATCAAACTTCACCCTTATGATTTATGTTTTTCTGAGAATAAAGAGTAAAATGTTAAAAAAATAATAAATTAAAAGAAAAACAATGTAGGGCCTCCCCGGTGGCGCAGCGGTTGAGCGCTGGGTTGCGAAGCTGCCCGCGGCCTCTGCGGCGCCGGTTCGATACCCGGCTGCTCCCCGGTCACCAGAGGAGGGTCCCACATGGCGCGTAGACCTCTCCTGCCGCCCGCTGCTCCCCTCAGCAGTGTACTTCGGTCCTTCTGCCTGCTCTGCTCCCTGCTCTTGCTCTGATGAATTCTCTCACCCTCCCGTGCTTCTGACTGTACCCAGTGCATGTATAAACAAAACAAACAAACAAACAAACAAACAAACAAACAAATAAATAAATAACATGCCTCTATTAAAAAAAAAGATTTATAAAAAAAAAGAAAAAAGAAAAGCAATGTAATAAAAAAACTGTCAAGTAGTATTCTAGAATCATAATTTCAAATATATGATCCTAAAATGTGTGTACCTGTGTCCCTTTTTAATATCTGCTAATTTGTATATAATAATTGATTTTTATAATATTTGACTACACTAGTAAGAGATTTTTTTAAAACATAATTGCTTCTCTGGAATACTAGAAGAGGAAGTCATTAGTGAATGCTCACTTTTTCAAGTTTCAGTGAAATCTGTTGGAGGGATAATTGCCCTAAACTTACACTGTTTATAAGAATCAACTATTTGTATTTTTTCTAAATCTGTGGACATAGTCAATTTATTTATTTAATCTTGATAGTTTCATGTTTTTAGTATTTCTGATTATATTTGCCAAATTAAGAAATAATTAAAGAAGCATTCTAAATTACCTGATGTTTAACACTCAATGAATTATAAATATCATTTAATATTTACCCACCTCTTTTCTTGATAGGAAGCGACATTGCAAATTCTTAAAAGCCAGGCTAGGGTATTAATTTATATTTTATTTTAATCAAAATTCAATAATCTACAGCTTGATTTATTTTACAACCTTATACCTGTTATATAGGAGGCTGAGATCAGAATAGAAAAAAACGTGGTCTTGGAGAGCATTTATTATCACCAGGAACTTAAAATACAAGAAGGCTGAAAAGAGCCATTCTCTACAATCATCAAAACCAACACAACAAATCAATATGCCATTTCAAGTCTCCTTTAAAAGGAAAATTGTTAAATGGAGTTCAGGAATTCTAAATTTATGACAACATCAACAACTACAATTGGTCACTAAATCTTAAACAGCAAACAGTAAGTTGGATACTTATTTCAGACACATTTTGGTCTCCACGTTGTACTGAAAACCACAGGGAAATCTCCCTAGTATCAAATTTGTTTTTCAGAAGGCCTTTATTTCTACTCCCTCTTAGGCTTTGGGGAGCAGATCTCCTTTCAAAATCCAAATTGGCAACTCAGTAAAAGGCAAGATGTCAGTACTTCCCTATTCACCTGAGGAAGGCAGAAGCAAGTGGGGAAAACTCTCTTAAGGTTTTACTTTTCAGTTTGCCTTAGATAATCCTTGAAAAGTTCAGATGCTTACTGGAGACTTATCTAAGGGACCTCCAGGGACTCAAGACTTCTTGGAAATGGTTTTCTGCAAAATGTTTAATATTTTTTTCTTCCTCAACACCAGTGACACCAAAACATTTTTTTTTTTCTCAAGCAAGTTTTGTTGCACATTTCTTTACAGATAAATTCTGGAAGGGTGTGAAAACATTTTAACAGAGTGAAACTGGAGACAGTGTGTGAATTTTTAAATAATTTAATTAATGTGCTTTGCAAAACAAGCTATGGGTTAGAAAGAAAATTTTGTAATTGCATTCTGAACACTACATTCTTATTTATAACATAAGAGCCTATTATTAGAGATATAACACCAGTGAGGCATGAAAAAATGGAAGCAAGCAATATTATGTATCATATTATGAAAAATACCACATTCTTGGATATTTAAATATATTCTCTGTGACTTGTTTTCAGATATGGGCACATGTTTTCTGGAGGGAATTGCGATGAAATGAAGAGACAATTGACACAAAATATCACAGAGTTTGATACGTAGTTTATAGTTGATGTTAACTTATTCTGGAGTAAAAATTGCCAAAATATTTTGATCTATCTCATTCCTATATAGTCTAGAATAAACTATGCAAATCTAGATATATGTGCTGTTACAATTTGTATCCTTTATGATTTAAGATTTACAAAGTTATAATCTGATCTATACCTATGTAACTTTTGTGGCATAACAGAACACCACAAAGATGATAAACAAGCTGCTTTATTTATCTGACAAATTGAGTGACTTATTCTTGTAGTTCAAGGTGCTTCACTGATCTCTGCTCACCTGACATATGTGTCTCTTGTCATTTGATGCATGGGCTCATTGCAGGGTGATCTGGCTTGGTCTTACTGATGTCTGTTAGTTGAAAGGTGATTAGCCATAGTGATTTGGGACTCCTCCCTATGGTCTTGTATTTTCTAACAGTTTAACCCAAGTTCGTTTAAATGGTGCTGTCAGTCAACATCAAGAGAAAAAGTCCAAAATGAAAAAGAACTTTACAAATATCTTTAAGCCACATGATCTAGCCCAGGGCCTGAGTGTGAGGAAAGCATAGAAGGTAAACAATTTTCTCAAAGGGATTTCTTTGTGCTGACAAAACACATGTGTTCACACACATTAAATTTGTAGAGCTACTGTGTAGGAAAGAATTAACCTTACCCAGAGAAAGTTCTGGCTTTTTCCCACAGCTCCTAGGTTTTGATCATTAGATTTCAATATTTGGCCTAGTAAGAGCATCTTTATTTACCTCAGGGCCTTTGCCCACACTAGATGGTAAATAATTTGTGGTGGAGTCTTCAGGTGATAAAATATTTACATCTGGAAGAGTTGGAGAATAAACCACATAAAAAGTCAACATGATTATGTCCTTGTAATTCTGGACTCTGAGACTTAGCTGCACTTTCTTGGTCAGCAATAGTCCATGTATTCTACTACATACCACTGTTGGGAAGAATTAACATATTGTCTGATTCTACAGAGAAAGGAAAACTGGAAGCTCCATGTTGGGAATTTTCTTGGACTTTGCCCCAAGTGCGTTTTCCTCTGCTGAGTTCTATCTGTATTCTTTTATTGAAAAAGAACATAAATGTGAGTAAAATAGCTTTCGGTGAATTCTGTGAATCATTTTTAGCCAATTATCCAATCTTAGGGTGATGTAGGAGACCTCTGAACTCTGCAGTTGATATCTGAATAAGATTGGTCTTGTGAACTGTTCCCAAACTTTGCAGCTGAAAATCTTAAGGCAAAGTACTGTTTTTCCATCAAGTGTAGTCAGTGTTCCCCAATCTGTTGTAAACAACTGGTGTCCCATATCTGCTAACAGATTTTTTTTTCAAAGACTTATCTATTTATGCATGCAAGAGCTGGGTACAGGACAGAGATGCAGGCAGGTGAGAGTATTCACCAGAGTGGGGAGTAAAATAGGCAAATTGACTGAAATACACTGCTGAGGGGAGCAAGTGAGACAGGAGAGGTCTGCTATGCCATGTGGGTTGCTCCCTAGCCATCCTGGGATTGAACTCATACTGCAGAGGCTGCAAATTGCTTCATACTGCGGTGCTTAACCCCTGGTGCCACCAGGGAGGCCCTAACAGATGTTTTTTGAAAATCAGAGTCTATGTCCAAATTATATCTTAAAGACATGGCATTATATGACAGATAAAGTCCCTGCTCTCACAGGGATTACATTGTAGTGAGGTGAGGTTGGCAGAATTACACAAATTTAGAGACTTATAAATACTATAAATTGAACAAAGGGTAATATGAAAAAAAATCAGTTGTCAGGCAGTTAGTTAGGTGAGAACATTTAGAGAGCATGGTCAGGAAGTATATGTCTAAAGATGTGATATATGTCCTGCAACCTGAAGACAGTTAGGAACCCGCAATATCGATGTGCCTGGTAAAAGATTTCAAGAGGAATATGTGGTGCAGTCGGTTTTATGTAACTGAATCCAAGTGATGGAGACAGAGTTAAGGGTACCAGGTCACAGATGTAACAAGGGACCCAATCTTATAGGAAAGTGACTTTCAAAGAGAGGTTCCTGTGCCACTATCAGCAACAACTCCTTGGAGATTATTGGAAATACAATTTCTAGTCTAATGTAGACCCACTAAATCAGAATTCCAGTAGAACAACCTAGCAATCATATTTTAACAAGTGTTCCAAGTAAATCCAATGTATGTTTTGAATTTGAGTACCATGGATATATGTTCTTAAAGACTTACTAAAGATTCCTCTGGAATATAAAGAAAATTAACAAATCATTGGTTTTTTTAAAAGATTTATTTATTTATACAAGCACTGGGTAGAGTCAGAAGTGCGGGGGTGAGAGAATTCACCAGAGTCAGAGCGGGGAGCAGAATAGGCAGAAGGACCGAAGTTCACTGATGAGGGGAGCAGCAGATATGGCAGGAGAGGTCTGCGTGCCATATGGGACCCTCGCCGGCGGCCGGGGATCGAACTGGTGCTACAGAGACTGTGGCAGCTTCGCAGCCCAGTGCTCAACCACTGCGCCACCAGGGGAGGCTCAATCATTGATTATTTTTAAGCAAGAAAATGAAAAATTTTCCTAGACTCTGCCCTAAGTGACTTTTCCCTTGCTGAGTTTATATTTATTTATATTTGAGATAATATCAATGGCTGTGGTGTGGACAGTAGGGGACCTGAATAGAAGTTTAGATTAGTTCTGGTGGCATGCTGTCATACAGGTGTGAGAAGACAAAAGTAAAAGGACTGATAGAGAAAGTGGGGGAATAGGGGATTCTCTGTTCAAATGGTAATTTTAAAATGTGCAAGGATATTGTAATCAAATTAGAAGAAATTGCATTTACTTACATATGTATGCTCATAATTTATTCAGTAAGTTTCCCCCCAAAGTAGGAGCTTTCTGGCTCAGGATCCATGCCATTTATAATATTGTCATTTAGTAGGGTATGGTTTCAGAATCCTTACTGTGTGAAAGTTCAATACTTATGCTACATTTCTTACTAAGGTCCAGGTTAATTGAAAGCTTACATTCTATGATAAATATGACACACAAGAACTTTCCTTTTACAGTAAGAAATCCAACAGCAAAACACATTAGACTTCTTTACTATGGAAGCACAAAAAAAAATAAATGTTATTATTTTGTTAATTGTTTTCATTTAAATTGTATATACATTATGTTCCAGAAATATACAGAGATTACTTAAACAAAGCATAAACTCAGGTCCTAGTTTTTAATCAATAAACAAGTGAATGAATGTCCTTGGCCTCACACCTACATTTACAAGATGAACTAAAAAGGTTTTCTTAGGGTGTTCCTGGTTCTGATATGTCTACACTCACAGGGATGTGTAAAATTTCAAAAAATCTAATGATCCTTCACAAGTGGGAACAAAGAAAATAATTTTATTTATTTATTTATTTATTTTTATACAAGAACCAGGGTCCAGGCCAGATGCGCGGGAGGGTGAGAAGATTTGCCAGAGATAGAGTGGGAAACAGAACAGGCAGAGTGACTGAAATACTCTGCTTAGGGGAGCAGCGGACAAGATAGGAGCGGTCTGCTGCACCATATGGGACCCTCGCTGGCCCACTGGGATTGAACTCACGCTGCAGAGGCTGTGGATAGCCTCACAGTGCTGTGCTCAACCTGCTGCACCACTGGGGTGCCCATGTTCTCCATAGACTTTTTTAATTCCTTCTATTTCCACTTACTTGCTCCAAGATGAGATAATAAAATGTTCTCTTCAAAGTCAGATGCATCAACAATCAAAACTGTCCATATAACATTCTGGCGCTGACAGTGTGATCCACTCTGCCACCATAAGCCTCGGGAGTCCCAGGTTCACTTTGTCCAGTCAGCTGGGAAATACCTCTTGGGTGTTAGGAGAAGTTGGGAGTGAATCAGGCATTTTAGACATGAATGTGTTTTTTGCAACTCCATTAGAATCACTGATAATACTATGTCTTTTATGTTTTTCCTATACTTTAGTGTTGTTTTTTTTAAGTTGGTTATGCATGTTTTAAAATATACGAAAGAGGGCCTCCTCTGGTGGCACAGGCGGTTGAGTGCAGTGCTGTGAAGCTGTCTGCAGCCTCTGCAGCGTGGGTTTGATCTTGGCAGGCCGGCGAGGGTCCCATATGGGGGCAGACCTCTCCTGCCTCACCCACTGCTCCCCTCAGCAGTGTATTTCGTCAGTCTGCCTGTTTTGTTCCCCACTCTGTCTCTGGTGAATCCTCTCACCTCCCATATCTCTGGCCTGCACCCCAGCCCTTGTATGCATAAAAAATGAAATCTTAAAAAAAAAGAAATATAAAAAAATAAAATACACATAAGAATGATCTAAGAGCAGATGGCAACACTTTAATATTATAGTTTGAAAATTATGATGGAAGAAAATTAGTTACTTGGAAATGGGTGAATATTAAGCAGTAATACTAACTCAGGGATGAAGTTTATGCCAAAGAAGGCATGTTGAAATATTCTTGTTACAGGGATGGCTGTGGTATTGAATTTCTTTTGAATTTCTACTATTTTTTATTACAGTAACATTGGTTTTCATTCCTGTGTATGATTCGGAGGTACAGGTTCACCTCTTTCAATGAATATTACCTCAACCATCAACCAAGCACCCATAATCACCACCATAGTCCATTGGCTTCCTTTCCCTATTAGCTCCCCTTTCCTCCCATAGAGAAACATTCAAATGATGCCACAAGTCTTGAAAGAAAATGAACATCATGGGCCTCCCAGGTGGCGCAGCGGTTGAGCGCTGGGTTGCAAAGCTGCCCGCAGCCTCTGCAGCATCGGTTTGATTCCCGGCTGCTCCCCGGCCACCGGAGGAGGGTCCCACATGGCGCGCAGACCTCTCCTGCCGCCCGCTGCTCCCCTCAGCAGTGTACTTCGCTCCTTCTGCCTGCTCTGCTCCCCGCTCTGGCTCTGGTGAATTCTCTCACCCTCCCGCGCTTCTGACTGTACCCAGTGCTTGTGTAAATAAACCTTTTAAAAAAAAAAAAAAAAAAAAAAAAAAAAAAAAGAAAATGAACATCAGAAAACTGGATCTGGTTCTTCATTATTAAAGAGGATAATACATTGTGTCTTTCCCAGGATTTCAGGAATACTTTCAAATTTATCTTCTATGAAATATGTAAAATATACAGTTAATCATGATTTGGAGGAGATTAAATAATGTACCATTTATAAATGTCAGGCATAATGCCTTGCATGTTTTCAAGACTTAGTTGATATGATTTAAACGAACAGATCTGTCAATCAATCTATCAATCACAAGACCTATGTCCTGTATTATTTTAAGGGTCTTGGATTATGACAGAATGTTTGACTGTTAGGTCATATGTAGCATAAAGCAAAGACTGTTAACTGTAGATTCATAAACAGATATGAGATTTTTCTGTGGACTGTGGAACCTGTCAGATTCTGGCCTGCGAGTAAGAAACTTAAAGTCTGTAAAATGAGTTCTAGGTTATAGTTCTAGACTGGGCTAGAATGCATCCTACAAATCATGGAATCTTTCTTTCTTGAGCAACTGGGTTTGATTCCATATCCTACCACCCACCAAGGGAAACAGAAATTCTCTAGAAAGGGCAGAATACCAAATTTACCACACAATCTGAGGATAAGCAATGTCATGTGTGACTGGCTAGTACAGATAGTTTCAGATATGGAAACAGTGTCCTGAGATTTAGTTATAAAGTCATATTCTTAGTGACAAATCTGGAATTATGACATCTCTTTTCTCAACACTATATCTTTCCCCTCTACTATAAACTATTTTCCCAGTTAACTGTATGGAATTTAAATTCCCTCCTGTTAAAATAGTTTAATAACCCCAATCCCATAGAGTCATTGTAAGATCAAATGAAAGAGCAAATCAGAAAATGGCTTACAAATAAAGGTGAAGTGTTTCTCTCTGTCATTGTTTCTTTATGGTTGTTGGGGTATCCTCCTATTAGGGTTGCTTCTTGTTGTTTCCAGTTAAGGAAGACTAATTCTGAAAGTGGTGAGACCTATCATATACCACATTTACTCTTCCATGCCCTGCGGTGTCTGCTCTAGAGGTAGGAAAACAATTTTCCAGTAGCTCTTCTACTGGAATGGTCTCCAGCAATGTTCAGGGATGTTTCAGCTTTTAGTTGCAAATCTCCATGAAGTACTTTAGTCAAGCTACCATCATTTCTTGTTTCTCAATGTTACCGTACATCACTTTGGGTAACTAAATAACTTTTATCAAAATGGAGTCTTTACTTGAAGGATGCCTTTGAAAGATAATAGCCTCTGTAGGTGACAAGGGAAACCCATGTATTTGGTTTGTTTTACATCTACTTGCAATGCGTGGATATAAAATAGCCTTACAAGGACATCTATGAAATGCAAGAGTCCTGTGATTCCATTATACTTACAAGAATACTTTTGAAAAGTGAAGGTGTTCTGCTGCTATATTTTGACTTTCAATTTCCCAACACTTCCCCTGCTGTGCAGTACCTACTGACCACATGAAATCTGATGATGGCTGGCTGGCATTTTCAGTCTGTATTCTTATGGGACAGCATGAAGATGCTAGTGATTGGCATTAGTACAGCAATACTCCACGTAGTCCAAAACTGACTGGAATTTATCTTATTTTAAATGACAATGAATATAATTTAAGTGTCAGATTCATGAAGTTCATGGTCTCATGAAAGTTAACGATTAAAAAAAAAAAAAAACATGCCCATTCAGTATTCCTTTGGTAGAATGCCTGAGGGATCATTGTTTTACTAAACTTGTATGAAGGTTTTTTTTTTTTAATTTGTGTATAACTTTAATATTGAGGTCTTTTCAGAGACATATATTTTCATATTGTCAACAATTTTATCTTTCCTCCATTCAGGAGAATTTTTTAATTCTCTTTGTGAATTTTTTCTTTTGGAAGTACTGTTATTAGGTACAGTAAACAGAACCCTTCTATGAAGAAGACCTGTTTCAAGTAGGTCCCTAGGCCTTCAGATGGGACAATAGAACAAAATCCAGTAATTATTGTTTTCCAGACTGAATGGGGTGAACAAAGCACACTTGTGGAAAAGCTATCACACAAAGCATTCCTCTCCATGGTTAGGGTATTTGACCCCAGGGAAAGTCACAAATACTGAGGTGTTTGTTCCTCCTTTGCTTATATTTAGACAGTAATATAAAAATAGATTACAGAAAGATTTAAAAATCCAGAGTGGTTTGCTTTTCTAGCAGAGCTCTTTAAAATCACTCCAGATTGTTAACAATTATAATTGCACCTTTACCCGTGGATACTGGAAATTATAACACTGTTACTACAATGATAACCTTTCAGTTCAGATGGAAAACTTGCACAGAAATGGAGGAGGTTCAACTGGGATTTTAGAATGATGGGTGGTGATTGTTTTGTTGAAACTGACATTGATAGTATGGAATATCTGTATAGTAAGAACATGTCTTCGTGTAGAAAAATTTAAGAATCAACTACAAATAAATATTCATAAGTATCTGATATGCACTTAATAGTAAAATAAATTAAATAAATTAATATTTTAAGGAGCTGTTTACATCATTTTAAACACTGTTTTTGTTACTTGGCTTAGCTGAGGTAGTTTTTTCACACAAAAGTTTTCTATACTCAGGACTTGTATACTAAAAGAAAAAATTAGGAATAGTTAGGTTTTCTTAATTCACACTCTGTATTTGTCTTGGTATATAAATTATTTGGGCTTAAAAAAAGCATTTTGCCATTAGCTGCCTCCTTTGGCCATGGTTTGGACTTAAAAGTGGTTATCGTGGGTGTCTGCAATTTCATCTTCAGCTGCTCGGATGTTTTTCTCTCCCCCACCCACGTTATGGATTTGCTCACAACTCTGCCACAATCATCGCACCTGTTTGCTTTTGTTTAAAGATTTATTTATTTATGCATATAAGAACTGGGGTACAGGCCAGAGGTGCGGGGTGGTGAGAGGATTCACCAGAGACAGAGTGGGGAACAGAACAGGCAGACTGACGAAATACACTGCTGAGGGGAGCAGCGGGAGAGTTAGGAGAGGTCTGCTGTGCCATGTGGGTTGCTCCCTGGCCGAACTCGTGTGGCAGAGGCCGCAGATAGCCTCACCATCAGGGAGGTCCCACACCTGTTTTCTTGACAACATTTGCTTGGTTCAGAGGTGGGTGTATAACCAACAGAGTCAGAAATCTTTTCTAGAATTCCCCAGATTTGATCTAGGGTAAAGATGCTCTTCTTCTGTAGTGATAAAACCTGAAGAATGAGGTAATTACTATTTTTTTTCATTTTCTTTACCATTTCTTAGACAAAGTTCCAAGATATTTAAATTACCCTGCACAGAAAAGGAGAAATGAGAGACAAGGGATCAGAGTCCTCTGAACATTCAATTACAGACTCAACTTATGTCCTGTGGGCCTGTGGTTAAAAAAGACAGCACGGTATTTTTCCAGAAATTCCCAGAGTTTGTTTAACCCAGCTCAAGTTGGCTTTCTGCTTATTCTAGCCCCAAGAGTTCTGGTTAATACAGTAAGAAAGGAGGCCTTTTTCTCAGAATAGAGGGAAAATCAATTTGGCTTCTTGATGGATCTGAATTTAAATACCAGATCAATAACTTGATTGGGTGTGAGACCTTGGGCCAGTTACCTGATTCCTCTGAGCCTCTAATTTATCTTTGATTAAAGGAAAAATAGGTATAATAGTACCAGTTTACTATAAAGAGCTATATATCATAATGCATGATAATTCAAAATGATGGTTCTCTTTTCCCTTCCTATCTAGGTATTTCTAAGACAAATACAAATATTAGAAATTATGACAGGAAGAATAGGAATGATCGTTTTCTCTATTTCTCACTGATTTTAATGATAGAGCAGTTTTCTTATTTGTTGACAAGCATTTATTAGTAGGCTCCCAATGATAAAATTATTGTTTACTCAGAAATAAATGTCACTGGTTATAAGTTCCAATGAAAAATTGAAAATATCATATTTAAATAAGCAAAAGTCTATGGAATGATTTACTAAATGACCCAGCAGTACGCAGTGGAAGAAAATATTTTTAGAAAAATAAATAAAATATTTCAAAAAGGAAAATTCCAAGATCAAGGTAAATGAATGGTCATGGGGAAAACATTTCATTTTGAGTTCCACCTTTCAGGTCTGTAGATTAATCTTTCAGATTAATATTTTCTGCTCACTATGACGTGCAGATTGAACTTATAAATGTCATTTAAAATCTCCCTTACCTCTCTGGGATTTATCCATTAGCTGAGATAGAAAAAGGGACCCCTGGTTGGTAAGATGAACAAGCCAGTGTGGCACCTTCTTTGTCAGACAGGACTCATGAAAGATGGAGAAAGACACTCCAGCAAGAACTTGACTTAAAAGCATGAGATGCCAGCAAGTTGATTATGATATAAAGTTAAGTGTTAGAGCCTTTGATGACAGAACATCTTTTTGGTTGAGATACTGGGATGCTAATCTATAGGCATTGTGGAGAGAGGGACTTTAGTAAATTGCTATTATATTCAATGGTAATATTCAATCACAGGCATATCTATTTACCTCAACACTATAGAGTGTGTAAAATCCTTTCTCATACATGAGTTCAGTTCACCTCCTGCAGCCCACAGTAATAAGTAACTCAGGAATTAAAGCCTCAGTATCTCAGGGGGATTATGTCTTGCCCAGTGTCATAACTAGTGAGTGCTGGGGCAGATGTCAAAGCCAGTACTACAAGACCCAGCCTAATTGCCATCACCTCATCCCATGCCCATGTACCCAGATACCTGCTTCCCCATGCACCCGATGCCTCTGTGATCAACCAGTATAAAAATCCCTGAATGCTCTTCTGCCCATTTTTTGACTGGATTATTTTCTTTGTTTTTGTTGAGTCTCATCAGCTTTTTGTAGATTTTTGTGATCAGTCCTTTATCATTAGTGTTGTGTGCAAAAATCTTCTCCCAGCCAATGGGGTTTCTCTTTGTTTTGGTTATTGTCTCTTTTGCTGTGCAGAAGCACTTTAATTTGATGTAGTCCCAGCTGTTGATCTTTGCCTTCACTATCACTGCTTTGGGGTGATATGTCTGTAAATATGTCTTTGAGGTGCATGTCATGTAGTGTTTTGCCTATATTTCCTTCTATATATTTTATGGTTTCAGGTCTTATGTCTAGTTCTTTAATCCATTTTGAGTTGCTTTTTGTGCATGGTGTGAGGTAGTTGCAGTTTGCAGCAACATGGATGATGGATGGAGCTTGAAGGGATCATGCTCAGCGAAATAAGTCTGAAAGAAAAAGAAAAATACCGGATGGTCTCACTCACAGCAGGAATTCAGAAAACCTAAATAAGGGACCAGGAAAAAGACTAATTAATAGAAAGTAAAAATCAAAATTAACAAACAACTATAAACCAGAGACACACTACGGGGGGTGGCGGGGAGAGGAAGGATTAGGGTCAAAATAAGGGGGGGGGTGCAATTGTATGGGGAATATAACCAAAATGAAAATGCACACATTGTACAAAAATGAAAAATGATGTAAGAATTATATAAAATAAAATATTAAAAAAAAGAACCCTGAAATGGGGTTTGCCCGTACTTTCTTCACCATGTTGGTCTATTTTTCCTCTCAATTTCCTTTGTTCTTTCTTTTCTATTCCTGTTTATATTTCCATTCTTTCTCTGTTTTACTCCTCTTCATTGCATTTTTCTCTGTGTTGAAGGCCTATTTTCAAAAACATTTTAACAGACAATAATGTGGCTTTCACAACAATGCTGTAATGAGAAACTTAATTAGTCTTCATCCCCATTTAGTCATAACAGAAGATGATACAAAGATGGATTCTAGGATCATGCTTGACCTGAGGGCAGATTCTGGACCAGGCTACTAGTTTCATGACCAGAAAGCAGGATGAGAAAGAATTCAAATTGATCCACCTGACCATCTCTTAATCTATATATCCATGTAACAAAGTTCCATTCTTGACTCTGAAATGACAAAGGAAATAAGATTCTACAAGTGCTGCTATTAAATTACTTACCACACGATATGTGGGGGGACACTTTGATGAATACTATAGAGAAAATAAATTATCATGTACCTCTATTCGAAAAAAGAGCACTCCCTAAGGAAGAGATACATAAACACATTTATAACTGTGGAAGAGTTCAAGTTGAAAAAGTAAGACTTGATGTCAAAGGACTTAGGATGTGGTATTATCTAGTTTTGTGACTTTAGACAGAGGAAATAACATATTAGGGAGGGGTAGATGTATTTGGGTGAACAACCAAATTAAATACTGTGGGATTTCTTGTCTTGTAAATGATGCTAGGTAAATCATCTATGCTAGAGTTAGTAATAATCAGTGGTATTGAAGGAATTAATAAGAATTACTAATCTATTTTTAGAAAATGCTAGAAAATATGACCAATGATGACATTGCTATAAATGAGCAAATAAATAAGAAATAAGGTTTACCTGTTTTAGAAAATTGTAAACATTGACAGCAAGTTTTAAGGAATATTCCCCCAATGTTTTATAGTGACATGTCACGTGGTTGCCCTCCTCATGTCAATGACACTACTCTACCCCTTGTCACTTGGGTTCAGGCCATGATTACCACCTGGAAGATTTGACCCTCTAATTTCTCTCAAGAATGTAGAACATTTTTACTAAGGTTTCCTACAAATTCAGGTAGTTCTGCCTAGGCATTAGGATTAAACAGACTGGTACTGTGGAAAATCAGTCTGTAAAAGAGAGAAGTAGGGATATATTGGTCGCTATGTTTTTTTTTTTTTTTAAAGTAAAACATTAGCTTGTAGAAGAAAGAATGAGTTTTGTTATCTAAAGCATCAGAAAATAAAAATCAGCACCATGGATAAAGGTGTTGAAGGAAATTAGGTTCATTATAAGGGAGAACTGTCTAATAATTAAGCATCATTAAAGTTGAGTGGCGTAAAGGTGGCCACTTCACTGTCTATGAGGAATTTTTGTGAATTCTTAAATTCCCCTGAGTTGGAGAGTATAAAGAGATGAAGTGACAGATGGAAGGTTGAACTAGAGCAAAATTTTGAAAATTGTATGCCATACCATATTAGTAAGACATGAAATCAAATTAATGGATCGTGAATAGCATTTTCAAATGAATGTTAATTTTTAAGCAGTTATCCATTCATGTTTATTGCAGGAAATATACAAATATAAGTAAATAACCCCGAAACAGTATCAGCAGTATTATAGAGGTAATCTTTATCATTTACTTTCTTATCTGTATGCTTTTTGTCTGTGTATGTAAATGGAAATAATTTTATCATTTATATTTGAATTATAGGATTTCTAAATATTTGAATACATTAAAAATCTCCTTTAAATATATATATTTTTGAGATTCATTTTTCTCTTGTTTGGAGGGCTTTAAGACATTTTAAATTAATGTCATGATAGTGAAAATGTGGCCATCCTGTGCTTTGTACTTAAAATATGTCATTTGCAGTCTTTATAGCCATGATGATGCGACTATTAGTACATCCAGTTTACAGATGAGGTTGTTTAGGATCAGAAAGACTGAGGAATTAATAAGGCCCAAAAGTTAATGTCTGTCCTCAAGTTTCTACCCACTGTGATATGAACCACTGGTTCTAGTCCTAGATATCACCATGAAGTAGAATAATAATATTCTTTTCACAGTATTGAGAGAAAGAGGTTCACAAAATTGTGTATCATGAATTGCAAATCATCTTCAATTCATTTTAGATAGATATAAAAAGATGAATAAAACTAAAATCTGTTTCTTTGAAATGATACATAAAAATGACAAAATTTTAGCTACACTTACCAGGAAAAAGTGGGAGCAACAAATAAAGTAAAAAATGAGAGATGTTGGGCCTCCCCTGGTGGCGCAGCGGTTGAGCGCTGGGCTGCGAAGCTGCCCGCAGCCTCTGCAGCACTGGTTCGATCCCCGGCCACTGGCAAGGGTCCCACATGGCGTGCAGACCTCTCCTGCCACGCCCACTGCTCCCCTCGGCAGTGTATTTCATCAGTCTGCCTGTTCTGTTCCCTGCTCTGGCTCTGGTGAATTCTCTCACCCTCCCGCGCTTCTGATTGTACCCAATGCTTGTATAAATAAATAAATAAATGTTTAAAAAAAAATATGAGAGATGTTGCAGTCAGTTCTGCAAGCAGTCCTATAATTTGTATGGAGAAAAGGGAACCCCTGTCCACTGTTGATGAGAATGTAAAAATTTGGACAATATTATGGAGATTCCTCAAAATATTAAAAATAGAACTAGATATAATCCTGCAATTCCACTGCTGGGTATTTTTACCTAGGAAATAAAAACTGTAACTTGAAAACAATTTACTTACTCCTAACCATTGCAGAATTATTAACAATAATCAAGGCATGAAAACAACCTAAACAATCTAAATGACCATCATATGAATAAAGAAAATATGGTGTGTGTGTGAGTGTGCATGCCACATGCACACACATGTAAAAGTATACAATGGAATATTATTCTTCACAAAAAGTTATATCTTGTCATTTGTAGCAATATGGATGAACCTCAAGGGTTTTATGCTAAGTGGAATACATCAGACAGATAAAAATAAAACCCCTATAATCTAACTTGTATGTGAAATTAAAAGAAAGGAAGAAAACAATAATTTCCTGCATTTAGAACAGATTGGTGATTTTCTGAAATGCATGGGCAAAGAAAATGAAGAGGATCAAAAGAGACACCATTGTTAGTTATTAAATGAATGTTGTAGGATGGCCTCCCTGGTGGCGCAGGGGTTAAAGTCAGCACTATTGAGTTATTGGCAGCCACTGCAGCATGAGTTGGATCCCCGGCCAGGGAGCTAACCCACATGGTGCAGCAGACCTCTCCTGTCTCCCCACTGTTCCCCTTAGCAGTGTATTTCAGTACATCTGTTTGTTCTGCTCCCTACTCTGTCTCTGGTGAATCCTCTCACCCTCCTGCACCTCTGGCCTGTACCCCAGTTCTTTTATACATAAATAAATAAATCTTTAAAAAAATTAAAAAATAAAAATAAATCTTTAATAAAAAAATGAATGTCATGGGAAAGTAGTGCACAGCAACTACAGTTAGTAACATGGTGTTGCATATTTGAAAGCAATTAGCAGAGGAATCTTGAAAGTTCTCAACAGAAAATTTATAAATACATATGTGATGGATGCTAACTGGACTTATCGTGGTAATCATTTTGCAATATATACAAATCTCATTATGTTGTACACTTGAAACTAATGTATGTCAATTATACCTAAATGTTAAAAGGAGGGAGGAGTTATCTTTAATTAGTAGCTTCTGTGGAGGCATCAAGCCTGGCAAAATCTTTTATGAAATGACTTTCAAAGATAAGAATGGCAGATTTAAAATTAATATGTGAGCAAAGGGTATGTTCAAAGCTTGGTTCTAACTTTAAACAAAAGGGCAGTGGCCTGTTTAAAAATAGGAGTTATTACAGCAACAGCCGTTGCTGTTTCTGGTTTGTTGTTGTTGACCTTGTTATTTAGTCCCTGACCCAGGCAGGTGGAGCATAGTGTTTGCCTGGGAGGGAAACAGAGAGGCCGGATCCTGCAAGGGACCTTGTGGCTTTCTGTGTAGATATGCGAGTGCCAGTCCCCGTGGAGCAGGGAAGAGGATGAGCTGGAATGTGCTGAAAATCAAGGGCAACTTGGAGGATGGCAGAATCGGGCCCAAAAGGTGCTGCCCTAACCCATCTTTCCAGACAACATTCGATCTCATGGGATCTTGGACATTCAGTTGAGAGCAGAAGAGTCCTGGGATAAAAAACACCTGGCTACCTGGTGGCTAGAGGTTCGGGTCTCAAGTTCATAAATAAGGAGTCTGGCTGATGCCACCTGACAAGCAAATCCCAAGCCTCTTCTGCACTTCCCACCCGCCATGCAAAAATCACAATAGAGCAGCTGCTGCTTATCTCAGGGACCCAGCCAGCCCTTGAGGTCCTGGTTTTGGTCCAATGGCTGTGCAGGGGCATGGCGAGCAGAAGCAGGCAGGGGTGAACTGCGCATGCTCCTGGAGACTGACGCCATGGCTGCTGCATTGCCTGTGCTGGCCCCTGTTACCCCCAAACCAGTGTTCGTGGAGATCCAAGGCTGCAGCAACTTGAAGGTGGTGTTCGTTGCATATCCTCAGAACCGGGTGTGCTTTAGACGGGTGCCCAGACGCAGGGTAGTGCCTAGGAGTTGCAGGAGACCACAGCTAGGCAGCTATGGTCTTGGAACATTTCTGGGAAGACTAACCTCAGACAATTGCTCTCTCTTTCTGGGACCATGAAAGGTAAGTGAAAAAGTATCAGGCTTTTCTGCCCTCCTGCCATTAGGATTGATGATGGATCCCTGTGGTCCTGAATGCATGCATGATGGCGGGCACCTGGAATAGGGTATGGGCATGCGTAGATGGGATACACCTGGGCTGAGAGACTGGGCTTATAAGGATGGCGTCACAGGGACTCCAGCAGAAACGAGAGCAGAGAGCAGAAGAGGAGCAGAGAACAAGGCACCAGAGAATGCCGGAGAGCCCAGAAAGAGTGAAGACTTGCTGGGGGCTGGGAGGCCTGCCAGCCTCCTGGACCCCAGCACCCCTGTCTGCCGTGTACCTGGTAAATCCCAATAAAAGCCTGAAAAGCCACTGAGGGCTCCAGGACTCCTCCTTTGCCCTGTCTGCTCGGATCATAGAAAACCTGCCCTGTGTCATCCTGCCCCTACAGACAAAACTTGGTTCAGTCATGGACCTTTCTCAGAGAATTTTAAAAAGAACTACCAAATGACCCAGCAGTTCCACTTCTGGATATATATCCAGAGGAAATGGAAACAGGATATCAATGAGGTCTATGCAAGTCTGTGTTTATTACAGCATTATTTACAAGAGCCAAGTTATGAAAACAACCTAAGAGTCCATTGGTGGATGAATCAATGGAATATTATTCAGCCATGAGAAAACAATCTGCCCTTGTGACAACATGAATGGACTGACTGCATTATGTAAGTGAAGTAAGAGAAAAACATTATGTACATTATCACTAATGTGTGGCACCCAAAGAAGATGCACTGGTGAAGACAGTACTTACCAGAGGCCCCTGGGTTGGGGTATTGGGAATAAGTTGTTTAAGAGTACAAATTTGGAACTAGTAGCTAAATAAGTTCTGGAGATCAAATGCAAGGCATAGTGATTATAGATAATACCATAATATAAAGTTCAAAGTTGTTAAGACCAAATCCTAATCGTTGCCACAACAAAAAAGAAATGGTAATTATGGGACGTGGTAGAAATGTTAGCTAATGCTACAGTGGTAATCATACTGAAATGTGTAATTGTAGCAAATCCATTTATTCCAGAAGCGTTTGTTGAAAAGACTATCATTTCTCCATTGAATTGCTTTTGCATTTTTACAGGAAATTAACTATCTGGACTCTATTTGTTCCACTGCTCTATATGTGCAACATTTTCGTGCAATAAATATACTAGAAAAGTAAATGAAAGGGGAAGGAAAGATTAGTAAGTGTTACTTCTGGCGAGGGCAAATATGCTTCATGAAACTTCTTGTTCATTTAAGTCTGTGTGATAGCATATATAACAATTTTTTGCTTTCAGTCACAAATATGAAAATATTGATTTAGATACTTCTTCCTGTCCTCTTTGTCCATATTGAATGGTACAAACTCATGCTGTCTTACCTCACAGCCTGTAAATGCATTGCGTACTTTTGTATGAAATATCAAAACAGTTGAAATGATATCATCTATAAGATTTTAAGAATATTTGAGTTAATGGAAATAGGTGATGTGCTCAATTAGGAGGATATCCTTATTTAGGAAATGTTATTTTAGCCTGGGAAACTGAATCCTGTGGGTTTTGCTGCCTGATATAGGTGCATTTATAGTTTGTCTCCCAGTTCTACTTTTGTTCTCTGCAATTGTTCAAAATGGCAACAGTATCTTCCCCACCTAAACCCAACATATGTTCCCCCTTCTTCCACGGTAACCGTGACTATACATGTAGACATTTTCTTGCAGCCCTTGCAGCTGTGTGTGGTAAGGTGATTATGTTCTTACTGATGGGATTTAAAGTGATATCACATGGCAGAATCAGGGAGCTTTTTATTTTAATTTAACTTATTTTATTTTCTCTGAAAGAAGAGCTGTCATGCACACTATGCCTTATTTCATTCTTTATAATATTTCCTAGTGACTGGAATGAGCATGCAAACTTGCAAATCTGAAGGTGGAGCCCCAGACCCATCAATGCTAAAAGGATCCTGTCTTGCTGAGAATTTCCTAGCGGGCTGCTGTCATCTCAACTGTAGGTGGCAGGACACTGTTCATTTAGGTAAGGAAATTTGAACTTGAGTCTTGTTTTTTTCTTTTATTAATGTAGTTTTGTCTGTTACTTAAAATGGCATAGCTGTCACTACTTGGACAGCACTCCTGGCTTGCCCGCACCACTGTACGTGACATTGTCTTTGCCGCCTTTATAAACAGGATGTTACATTGCTATTGGTTTAGACCAGAGAAACCTGAAGTCACCTTCTCAGTCTTTTCATCCAATCCATCAGCAATTTCTCTCTATTCTACCCTCGCAACAGCTATAGAAATCACCTCCTTTCATCAGTGCAACCTGGTCTAGGGTGTCGCCATCTCTTCTTCATTCACTTTCTCATCTAAGCAACCAGAAGAAGGCTATCTGAAATAATTTATATCACTCTGCCCTCTGCTCAGACCTGGCCTATGACTCCTGGCTCAGGAAAACCCAAGTGCTTCAGCTGTCCTTCAGAGGCCAGGTTTTCTGATCCTTTCTTTACTGTCCTCTCCTACCCCTTATTACCTAATTTCCACCCACCCAGGCTTGCCTTCTGCTTTTTCTGCCCGATACCCTCATGGTTCACACCCTTCAGTAGGCTCACTGTCTGATGTAAACCCATCTGAAAGGAGTTTTTGTTTTCCATTATATAAAATAGTACCGCTCCAATACCGCATGCCTCCCATACCTTGTTTCATTGTCTTCACAAAACTTCATCTGAAAATGCATCTCCTGACTCTCTGCCTTCGTAGACACAGGGGCAGAGATGAGAAAAACAAGATGGGATATATACTTGTGAATCATGATGATGATACTTTCTACCTAGACTTTATTGAGTGATCAACTTACCTCATCTTTGCTTTCCCTCCCTCTCAAATGGGCATAATAATATTTTCCTGAGTGTTGATGTGAGGATTAAAAGAAATTAGCTTACTAAAAATGTCTCGCACAAGTCCCTTCACAAAGATGGAGTCAGTATAAGTTTGATGAATCTCTGAATACTGGGGAAAAAATGTAACCAAAAGCATCTAAGGGAATCTTGAGGGAAAGTATCTTGCAAGATTTTCCAGGCTAATGACATGAGTAAATTCAGATAATCTCCAAGCATTAAATGGAATTTACAATGCCTTAATTCAATTCTCCAAAGCATTAAACATCAATGATTAAGAAATATCTGTGTGTTTTATGACTTGTAAAATGAACAGTATTTATTATAAATCTGAAGTGTTCGACTGGAGTCTTGGGAATCTTTGTGGCTTTTGGCTAATCCCCTAAGAGCAATTTTGGTAGAGAGAGATGACACTTTTCAATGAATACCTTGACCCCTCCCTCCCCAGAAAAGGCTGCTATAGTTCTTAACATGCAGTGAAGGCCTTTTTATTGCTCTACTCATTTGGAACATACCTCCTTTGAGATTGCAGTTGACTCAGACCTGAGTTCCTTTTCCACCAGAATAATCCTGAGACAAATTAATTTGGAAAACTTCTTGTCATTCCCTACACACTTGTCAGTCTTCCTCTGCTCTGGTGGACAATTTTCTCCTTCAATCTCTAACCCAAGCTCTTCTAGTCTCCTTGTCCTGTGCCTCTGGCTATGACATATGCTTCCATCCCAAGTCTTTCTATTTTGCCTAAGGAAATTAATATTTCCTACTTAATATCTTGAAGGTTTCCTAACCCTCTGACATTAAGTGTTTGTTTTTTTTTCTAACATGGACATTTGGCCTCTGAATTAATTTCCAGCATGGGCTGCTAGTGTTTTTGGTTTGTATATCTCAGGAAGTAGGCTGGGGCTGCGCATCAGTTCTATGCCATAGCACTTTCTGCAATGATGGAAGAGTTCTATATCCATGCTGTTCAGCATGGTAGCCACTAGCTACCTATGGTTATTGGACACTTAGAAAGTGTTTAGTGTAATTTAGGAAGTGATTTTTTATTTCATCAATTTTAATTAAATAGTCAATTGTGAGTAATGACTATGCTATTAAACAGCATGGTTCCAGACCCCTTTTCTTCCACCCTCAGTGGAAGGATACTTAAGATTCTAGTGCTGTCACCCTGTACTCTTTGCTTTCTGGCTAATTCAGTTAATCCTCTGGATTCATCAGTTCCATTCTTTGTCTCCTGGGTCACTGTTTTGCCTACCACACCAAGCCTACCAGTTCTCATGGTAGCTTCAACTCACACCATGAACAGCTCTGGTCAACCCCTCCTGATGACCTCATTCTTTTTTTTTTTTTAAAGATTTATTTATTTATTGATACAAGCACTGGGTACAGTCAGAAGCACGGGAGGGTGACAGAATTCACCAGAGTGGGGAACAGAACAGGCAGACCGATTAAGTATACTGCTGTGGGGAGCAGCAGGCATGGCGGAAGAGATCTGCGCACCATGTGGGACCCTCACCGGCGGCCGGGGATTGAACTGGTGCTGCAGAGGCTGCAATCATTCTTAATATTATTATGTGCGATATATCATTTACTCTTTGCTGTTGGTTGCCCATGCCTGAAATATTAAAACAAATCATATGACCTATACTACATAGATGAGGAGGGAGAGTAGAGAATATTTTGCTTTTGAGATAGTCCCATCTACTGGAAAAATTTCAGGTAGGTTTGCCAGGATTTCCCTATCATGTATAACCATCCACTGGGTTCATAACATTATGGCACTTCACACTGTGCCAACACAATACATTGTTAACACTTAACGCTTATTGAAACTACCCTTTGAAGTTTGTTTTGCCATTAGCATGTTAGGAAATGCAATGTATTATTCACATAGTACTGCAGGGTAATCAAATGGTAGCAGATGCATAGAAGGCTCACAATATGAATGAAGAAGTGATTCAGTGAATGGACTTATTTTATTTGCTGATAGGATGAGCAACAATATTTTATAAGCAGATCCCTGGCAATTACCCTTGAGTCACAGGAATTATGAACAGTAATCTCAATAGAGAAATAAGACTGTGGTTCATCTGGTAATCACAGAGAGCCAGGCTGGAACACATTCACATTAGGGTAATCTCTTCTTGATAAAGATTTGCATTTCTAATTAGATTTTAATCTACCTTGCAGGTCATTGTTTGAGGTGATAATTAGTAATTTCATCACAGATCTGGAACTGTCAGAGTTCTTAATTCAGGTTTCACAGCTTTTATTAGAGAAAATGCAAACTTTTGGATTTATTTTTTGCTTTAACCACTCTGAGTTTTCATTGATATACTAAAAGCTGTATATATCTATTGCATATGATTTGAAACTTAATTGAAATAAGTACAGACCATGAAGCCATCACCCCAATCATTAGCATAAATATATCAGTGCCAAAGCTTCTACTGCCTTCTTTACTTTTTGTTTATATAAGAACCTGCATACTCTTTTCCATACAGTGTACAAAGTTTCCCTTTTATCCACATATTCACCAACACTTCATATCATCTGTTTTCTGATAGTTTGGTGAAAGCCAATCTAACACGTATGAGATAATTGTGGCTTTGATTTGCCTTTTCCTGATGAAAAAATGATGTTGGTACTTTATATACACTTGTTGACCATTTGCCTGTCATTTTATTAGAAATCTGTTCAGGTTCTTTCTTCATTTTTAATTGGATTCTTCCGGTTCTCCCACCTTTGCCTTCTTTTTCTTCTTTTTCTTTTTTTCTCCTCCTACTCCTCCTCATTTTTCTATTGACTTGTATGAGTTCTTTATATATTTAGGATATTAACCTGTCATTAGATGTATGGCATGCAAATCTTCCTTCTGTAGATTGTCTTTTCACTGGGTTCATAGTTCTCTTTGCTGTACAGCAGTTATTTAAGTTTGATATAATCCCATATGTCTATTTTTCCTTTGTTGCCTTAGTTTTAGTCTCATATCCAGAGTATTGCTGTTCTGATGGATTGTCCTTGTTTAATCAAGCACAGCAGAACGATGCCTCTTGTTCTTACCAAAGGACCACATCAAATTCCTATTAATATATTTTCTGTGAATGAAAAAACTAACTTCAGATGGTAGTTATAATATCTGCCTCCAATTCTCTACAATAGTAGCATGTAAAGTTTAGTATTCTTTAAAGAATTAAAATACATGCTTATTTAAGTTTTGAGTTCTCTGGGACCATGGCAGTTACTTGCTGTTTCTTTCACCATTAACTCTTTCTTCTTGTACTTTATGGACAAGTGTTTTGAAGTTTCAGGAAGAATGTTTTGCATTAAACTATTTTAACATAGAAAATTTTCATATATCCTCAGGAAAAGAATAAAAGCTTTCCAAGCTGTAAGAATTTCTTCAGAAATTTTGAAAATTATTTTTCTTCATTATGCATTATTGTTATTATATTTTAAAGGAAATAAGACAATGTGACTCCTAACCCCTCTCTTCTGAGATAAAAAATGATCATTAAATAATAAGAGTGCAAATCAGAATGGCCTGGCATTTTGAATGTTGCCCTGGACAAATCTCTGTTAAATGATCTCTGTGTAAATAATCTCATTTGATAGCCAAATCTAAACATAAGTTGAATATTGATATAAACATTGTACAGGTGAAGAATTAGAAGCACATATTGCTTAAGTAACTTTACCAGTAACAGGAAAAATATACATCTGCTTCTACACATACAATTTGTGAATCCATTCACTTTGGTTTCATTGTCGGTGCCAATACCCAATAGGCAATATTCCTGTGTATTTACATTCTCCCACATACACTTAAAAGAATATCATATTTTTTTAAAAGATTCTTTAATTTATACAAGAACCAGGGTACAGGCCAGATATGCGGGTGAGAGGATTCACCAGAGACAGAGCGGGGAACAGAACAGGCAGACTGACGAAATACACTGCTGAGGGGAGCAGTGAGTGAGACAGGAGAGGTCTGCTTGCCATGTGGGTTGCTCCGAGGCCAGCGGGGATCGAACCGGCTTGCAGAGACTGTGGACAGCTTCATACCACTGCGCTCAACTGCCTGCACCACCAGGAAGGCCCGAATCTCGTTATCTTTTTAATGTAGATATTATTTTAATTACCGCAGACTGGCAGATTATAAGACTTTCAATCTAGTGAAGCAAGTCTTCATTGCTCTTTATTTCTAAAATACTATTCCCTATTATATATTACTGATTAATTCTATACTATGCATATACCTATTTAGAAATGTTATCAGGCTCCATAATATCCCCATAGGGATTCTGATTAGTTTTGTGTGTAAGAATTGCTTCAGGCGAAATGTTTTCACATTTACTTTTGAAATGTCATTTATCAATATGTGTTTCTTCATCAAGGCATCTTTTATGCAATTCATGAGGTTATATATTGTTTATTTAGATTTCAGTATTACCTGATAACTGTCTCAAGGAATCTAATTGTATTTTTGCTACTTTGAAAGGTATTTTTTCTGTTAATTAAAAAAAAACTGAATTAAATTATGTAGACAGATATTATAGAATCTACAGAGTTTATTGGATATTTCATATTTTTTAAATTGAGGTAACTTCAATTTAAAACACTGTCTAGGTTTCAAGTGAATAGCTTTTCACTACAGCACTTGTATGCGTCACATCACACCCACCCCCAAAGTTCCAGGCACCACCCACCACTACTCAATCAGCCTCCTCTACTATTCCTGCCAGCCCCCTCCTTTTCTGGTAACCACCATTCTATTGTCAGTTTCTGTTTCATTTGGTTTGTGTTTTGTTTGTTCCTTTGCATTTTTTTTTCTTTATAGTCCACAAATGAGTAAAAGCATACTGTATTTTTCTTTTCCCTTCTGACTTATTTAATTTTGTATAATCTCCTCAAGATCCATCCATTTTGTTCCAGTGGCAAGATTCCATCTTATTTTAGTTTCGAAATAATTTTCCAGAAATAAAGAAATTGGTCCAATAGAGTATAGGAATATCCCATATATCCTCTCAGCTTCCCTTATTTTGAACACCTTAGATATCCATGATACAATGATAAATACTATTAAATCAACATCTGGACAAATATTATCAACTAAAGACCTTATTTGGATTTCATCCATTATTAAAAAAACTCACCGTTTTGTGTTCTAGAGTTTCACAGTGCATTTAGTTTTCTTCTTCAGTCTTTGATAGCTTTGATATGTTTAAAGAGTACTGGACAGTAATTTTGTAGAATATCCCTCAATTAAGATTTACCTAAAGTTATTTCATGATTAGATCAAGATTACATATTTTTTTATAGAGAATACAACAGAAGGCACTTGTATTCTATCACGTTACATAATAGCAATATGTCTTATTACTGGTGATGTTGCTCCTCTCACTTGGTAAAGGTGCTGTTAGCTGTCTTCACTATAATTTTGCTCTTTTTCTTGGTAATTAATACAAGTCATGGGGAAGGGGGTAAACTTTGAGACAAGTATCGTGTTCCCTTAAGCTTTGAATCACTAATTGTATCACTGATCCATTTAAATCTTTCCTGTAGCAGTGGGGCTCTGCTTGTAATATTTTATTCCATCTTTTCTTCAATGTTTGGAATTCTTTTAAGAGCTGTCATTCTTCTTTCTGTATTAATGTATTCAAGTGTATATTTATATTCACTTGGATTCATAGATACTAATTTTATTCTATAGTTTTAAAATCCAGTGCCATTGCTATTTATTTTGTTACTCAAACCAGTCTGGTTTTGTCTTTTGGGAATACTTTCTGACTGTTGTTTGCCCCATTTTTGACAGGTTCTGGTCTTTGGGGGGATACTTCCTTACTTTCTAGGACCTCATGATGTCCCATGCTTCCTGCCTCCCTCTGAGGTGTTCTGTTACTGATTTGTGTGTGTCAGCGTGGGGTTTTAGTTTAAAGGGTTGATTTTTAAAAAGTTTGGCAGGATAATTTCTGAAGTTTATTTTAAAATTTCTTCCTAAATATTTTTCATCTTAATCTCAGTTTAGCACTATATTTCTCTATTGCCTTTTTATAGATATTCTAAGAATGTCTATGTAATTTTTATGAATCCAGATCACATAACTAGGGGAAAGCAAAAATATGGACTTGGTTTCTCTATCTGTGCTTTCTGTCCATACCACTAAGCCTATCATAGGAGGTAACATAATATCTGCTTATCGCCAAGTGACAAGCACTGTTCTTTTTAAACTGTTGGTGCTTACCGCCGGAATCCTTAGCTGCCTGAATGCTTGCACCAGGGAGCCCTGACACCACACTCACCTTGTCTGAGATCATATACCTTGTAACTTGTTAATAGAGATATTTATATTTAGGTTCACCTTACTTTAAATAATACCCTACTCTGCATCTTTGAAACATGACTAATCTGATGAGATGTTAAATTTCAAAAACTGTCCTGCTGGAAAATATTCATTGATGTGTATAAAAATGTTTAAGATTTTTATACATTTACTTTCAGCAATCATGGAATTTCATGAAATTACTTGAGGAACTCCTTTGCTTACGTTATAGAATATAGATGGATCCCTTGTGACTGCTTTTGATGTTCTTAATTTGAAAATAATGGTAATAAAATACAGGAAGAACTAAAGAGCTTTGAGCAGGAGGATTCTCTCTCTCTCTCTCTCTCTCTCTCTCTCTCTCTCTCTCTCTCTCTCTCTCTCTCTCTCTCTCTCATTTTGGCTATTGTTTTCAGCATCTATATAGTTTAAATCCTGACAAGTAATGACATTTTTGCAGAAAGAATTTGAACTTTGTACTGTCAAGCCATTCAGGATGTAGGTCTCTATAGAAATTTTGCAGAAATGGCTTCAAATAGGAGGAAACAAATCAGTTCTATAACTTGTCAAATGTTAGAGAAATATAAAATCCCCCTGTACTTTAACAGCAGCATGAGCTTTGAAGCATGAAATTTGCCAGATTTCACAAGTGACTGGATATTTTTGATTTTGGTTTCCTTGTCATTGAAATAGTTTTGATAACATCTACCCATGAAGGCAGTTGTAAGGATTAAGTAAGATACCATCGGTCAGGCTGCCAGCATACTGCTGGGCATGGATACACAGCTCTGTTAATGGTGCAGGTGGTAGATGGCCACTTCATCCACCTCATGAGCACCCCTGGCATTGTTAATATTGAGAGCAATTATAATCTCCCATGTATGTGTCTGTCTCTTGCCTGGAATTTGGAAATTTTTTCCTTCCTTGTAAAACAGATTTAACTGACCTAGTGCAACTACATTTATAGCTGCCTCCAAGTGCTTTTGCTAAGACCTGAATTTGGTAACTGTGATGCTGGCAATGATTGAAGAAAGAACAAGAACCTACTTCATTCAGCAATGCTTTATAACAGAGTCTTAGAGAGGACAATTTCCTACCCCATGACAGTTTTATTATTGCAGCTTTCATCTCAACAGGCAAAAATAAATACAACCTTCATAAGAAGTGCTCCAGGTAGGCCAGCAAGTGTTACACTGACTTCTGACACAGGAAACATTGCTATTAGGAATGTAATATTGTTATGTTTGTTTTGTGCTTTGCAAAACCTGATAGAATATTAAATATAAAGCTGTTTTGCAGAAATGTTAATCATCTGTTAAATTGTCTTAATATTAAGCCGTTTTCCATTCTCAGATCTTGTTCTTTTTTTCTTTGTCATACAAACATTTAACCATGGAATATTTTTTTTTTAATATTAATGTACATACAACTTCTGGGTGGGCTTAGAAAACCTTCTGTTCTTCCTTAAGATGGTCACAATAAATATTCAGGGTAAACACCTTCATTTTTGAAACACTAGGATATGTCCTATATTAAAGAAAAAGTTTAAACAAAAATATCAAAACCATCCTTATCTCAACCTACTTTTCTCACATCCTTAATTCTATACTAATTCTATATCTATAATCTCTGTAATCCAAAAATTAAAATTGCTGATTTTAGAGATAAGCACTATGGAGACAAGTATAAGATGTTAGTTACTTTGGTATCTTTGAACTGTGAGTTGAGTCTGCCTTGGTTTATATTCTGCTTTTTTACTAACTACGTGACTTAGATGAATAGTTGAATCTGTGCTTCATTTATTCAACCAGTATTTATTGAGCTTCAACTCTAGGTCAGAAAACATTCTAATTTGGGGGGACACCATATTCAGTGAAAAAAATATATTCAAATAGCATATGTTAGAGGGAAGAGATCAGCAAGTTATAAAGAAATGTGTAATCATAATGAAGTTTCTCCAGAAAAACTGAACTACGTGTGCATGTGTGTGTGCCTGCCTGCTATCTATCTATCTATGTATCTATCATCTTTCCTGAGATTTTTGAGGCTGGCAAGTACAAATTTTGTAAGGTAGGCTAAGAGCCAAAAGACCCAGGGAAGATTTAATGTAGCAAATTTGGTCCAAAGACTGAAGGTGGGCATATTTTCTTTCTTTCTTTCTTTCTTTTTTTTTTTTTTTAAGATTTATTTATTTATTTATTTATACAAGCACTGGGTACAGTCAGAAGCATGGGAGGATGAGAGAATTCACCAGAGCCAGCGTGGGCAGCAGAACAGGCACACTGATGAAATACACTGCTGAGGGGAGCAGCGGGCGGCAGGAGAGGTCTGCGTGCCATGTGGGACCCTCACCGGCAGTCGGGGATAGAACCAGTGCTGCAGAGGCTGCGGGCAGCTTCACAGCCCAGCGTTCAACCACTGCACCACTGGGGAGGCCCCATATTTTCTTTTTTTCAAGAAGCATTCAGTCTTTTTCTGAAGGAAATCAACTGGATTAATGAGCCCCTCCAACTTTATATAAAGTAATCTGCTTTAGTCCAAGTTTATTTAGATATCAATCTTATCTTTACAAAAGTGCCCAGAACAAAGTTCAAATCAAGTTGAAACATAAAATTAACCATTACAATTTACTCCTTGTCAACTGCTTCAGCTATACTTACCTCTCAAAAAAAAATAAGGTTATAGTTCCCCTTAATATGACAACTGTACTACATACAACTAAAACTGCATTTTTTTCATCTTTTTAAATTTTTTTGGACTATTTTAAGGGCAGTTTTAGGTTTAAAAAAATTTAGAGGAAAGGGCAGAGATTTCTCATACATATGAATATGTACGAGCCTCCCACATTATCAGCATCATTCACCAGAATAGTACATTTGTTTTTTTTTTTTAACCAAATGAATCTACAGTGATGTATCATAATTACCCAGTGTCCATAGTTAAGGTTTCCTATTGGTGTTGCACATTTTGTGGGTTTTGACAAATTTTGAATGTGAAACAAGATTGTTTAAAAGATTAACAAAATAACTTATTGTCCTCATTTCTGTAATTGGTAACATGGTAGTAAATGATACTTACAATGACTGTCTTCCATTACCCATTCCACATTCCCTTTGCTTTTAGCAAAAATCTCATTTTGTTGTGTCTGTTTACTTGGTGGGATGACCCAGACTTTCATTCCTTCCTGATTTGGGTTATTTTAGTCTTCCATGAATTTAATGACAGGTTGTACAATACTAAGAGAGGTGCCCTAAGATATTTCCTGTATTCCAAACGTACTGTTTCTCACTTCCATCATAGATGGAAGTCTAGCTTCCCATTGATAATCATGATGACTCACCCCGGGCAACACAGTCATTCCCTTCTTTGATTTGAAGCAGAGGCATGAGGAGCCTGAAGCAGCCAGGTAGCCCTATTCTATTCCATTTAATGGAATTAATATTTCTCCTAGGGCAATAGAATCTATGTTTGTGGTAGGATGATGCAAAAAAAAATAATTGCCAGTAATTATTATAGGTAAAAGTGATTGGTGCCATTTTGATTTCTTCCTTTTGGTCATTATAAATTCCAACTATCAGTGCATCTGTATATTGGATGCTAAGAACATACAAGACTGAGAAACTTTTACTAACTTTTGCCCAAGTTTTGCCCCTATAAGCACAAAGTCCTCAAAATGCTATTCCACTGTTCTAACAAGCCAAATGCTTCAGATTGATGGGATACATAGTTACACTAAATAATCCCAAGGTCATGGGTCCATGACTGTACTTCCTTTTTTTTTTTAATAGTGATTTTCTTGATCGTAAGCAATGCTGTGCAAATATCATGATTGTGGATAAGACGTTCTTTAAGTTCATGAGGGCTAGTGGTTTTGGCAGAAAGTATTGAATGGAAGGAAGGCAAATTCATATCCACAGTAAGTGTTTATTTCAACAAGAACAAAATGCTGTCCTTTTCTGGTAGACTTGAAGTGTTATTAGGTATACCAGATAGCTATTTGTGCATCAGATTTCTAGCAATGTCATAAAGATGATGACTTAACCCAAATTAATTTAAGAATGGTGTATCATTTGAATCACATTCCCACAATTGTTTATGGAACCAAACTAGATATTCTTTGGAGGTAAATTCCTAAGCATCAGATCTGTAATTCATTTTCCCTCCCCCTCACCTCCCACTGGGGAACACCCAGTGAATGAATTATATTTAAAAAGTGACCAAGATAAGGTTTCCCTAGTAGTGCAGGGGTTAAATCTCAGCACTACCAAACTATTCCCAGCCACCGTGATATGAGTTGGATCCCAAGCCAAGGAGCTGACCCACACAGTATAGCAGACCTCTCCTATCTTGCCCACTGCACCCCTCAGTGGCATATTGCACTAGATCTACCTGTTCTCCCCACTTTGTCTCTGGTGAATCCTCTTACCCGCCATACCTTTGACCTACACCCAGTTCTTGTATGCATAAAAAAATAAATCTTTAAAAAATGTAACCAAGACAAATATTTTTATAAGCTTCCCACATACAAAATAATGACATTTCCTTATAAAAAACTTACCCAGGTGGTCTATTTCCAGGATATACCTGGTGAACTTGGATTTCTTTTGTTAAGAACCTGTAATTTAGATCTACAGGATATGGTTCTATTTAAACCATTGAAGTATATGAGTATAATAATGGAGAAATGTGATGATTGAACACCTTGCTTAAGACCTGATAGTTTTTTTTTTTAATAGAGGCATGTTTTATTTATTTAGTTATTTGTTTGCTTGCTTGTTTGTTTTGTTTATACATGACTGGGTACAGTCAGAAGTGCGGGAGGGTGAGAGAATTCACCAGAGCCAGAGCCCAGAGCGGGGAGCAGAGCAGGCAGAAGGACTAAAGTACACTGCTGAGGGGAGCAGCGGGCAGCAGGAGAGGTCTGTGCGCCATGTGGGACCCTCCTCCAGTGGCCGGGGAGCAGCCGGGGATTGAACCGGCGCTGCAGAGGCCGCGGGCAGCTTCACAACCCAGCACTCAACTGCTGCGCCACCGGGGAGGCCCAAGACCTGATAGTTTTTTAATGCTGAAGGAAGCGTTGGAGATAGCAGTGGAGAGCCTAAATATTTTTGTGTTTCATCTTCTTGGAGGTTATGTATCCTTGGATTTAGTGGTGCTGTTTGATACTAGCTATGTTTGCTGAGTCATGTTAGTCAGATGTGGCCATCTGGTTCCTTGTATTCAATCCAAAAATTAATATAGAAGAGCAAAGGGAGGGGAGAACAGCCCATAGATTTTTTTAAGAAGAATTAAAAGTATTGACTGACTGTGCTGAATATCAAAGCTCATTTAAAATCAGTTGTAATGCAATAGGATAATATTGGATGAAACAAACACAACAAAGCCAAAAATGGTATTTTAGACAACATGAAAATCAATAACTACTCTCCATAAGAGATACCAGTTAGAGACTAAAGGTAAACCTCAGAATGGGAGAATATATTTGCAATAAAGGATCTTTTATACATTTCTCTGTTCACTGAGAAAATTATTCACTTTGGAGATTTGATTAACAAGTTCATTTTTAGTCAATAGCATACTTGATGGTATACTTTTTATAGTGTGCATTTATGAAACATCTCATTTGGAGCATATTGGAGAGACACGTGCAGCTTGTTAAGCACATAACAAAAAGCATCAAATGTATATTTTAAATAATTTATGACCTTTGATTTAAAATATTTATCATCAATCATTCACAATTGCAAAATTATTCATTGCTATGATGTTAGAATTTTAAGATTTTTAATTCTCATAAGCAATGTGTGTGTCTGTGTGTTCTTTAAGGTATAGTTGGCTTAATGCTTCCATGATATTCCACATTTAGATGGTTTCCATGGAGACATTTCTGCTTAAGTTTAGGTGAGAATGTAAGTTAATTTTAAATGAGTTGAAGGAGTGGAAATTTCATGAAGTGATGGTAACCATATCTACCTAACATCAGTTTTATACCCTCAAGCTGGTATATTCTTTTATTAAAGTATATTTTCCTGCTTTGGGTGCTGTGTCTACTCCTCTACCTCTTTTTGCCTTCCTTTTTCTCTCTACCTCATTCTATATCCTTGCCCATAATCCTCTTAGCTCCTCCTTCTGCTTAGTCCTTCTACTTCTTTATGAAAATAATTAGAAAATTAGAATAAATTGCAGGAAATAACTGGAAAATAATTTTACTTTTCTAAATTCAGTGTGTTCATGATTTGATGATTTGATTGACTGTAGCATTTTACAGTGACAACAAATACACACCATCACTGGGGAAACCTTCACCTGGTAGAGATTGCTTTTCTCCTACTTTAACCTAGAAAGACTTAAGAGACTTAACCTGGAGAATTTTATTTTTTTATTTTTAAAGATTCTATTTTATTTATGCTTACAAGAGCTGGGGTGTAGGCCAGAAGTGGGGTGGGGTGGGGGGGAGTGATGAGAGGATTCACCAGAGACAGAGTGTGGAGCAGAACAGGCAAATCTACTGAAATACACTGCTGAGGGGAGCAGTGGGCAAGACAGGAGAGGTCTGCTGCATCATGTGGTTTAACTCCCTGGCTGGAGATTGAACTCATGTGGCAGTGGCTGCGGATAGCTTCATAGTGCTGACATTTAACCCCTTGCACCACCAGGGAGGCCCATTAACCTGGAGAATTTTATATGTGTATGTTGGAGTTGGTAGGACAAGGTAAAGTCAAATTTACAATCAGGTAATAGGAGACTAAGCAGATAACTGTAGTAGTCTGTCCCAGCAGAAGTGAGGTCTATCATTTGGTAAATAATTCATTTGCACTAATAGCAAGAAAAAAAAGAAAAAACATGCAAGTTTCCTCTGGAGCAGAGATGGAAAAATAAATGGATATAATACCAAGAAAGAAATAAGGCTTTGTAGGCTTTGGAACCCCAAGTGAGAGAGCTTGTGAGGAGGTTAAACTTTAGAGACCAAAGGATTACCATTTAAGGGAAATCCCAGGTATAGGAGGACTCTTCCAAGAATCTATGAATGTAGGTCACAAGAAGCAAATATTGTCACAACAGGGTAGTGAAACACAGTTGAAAGGGGTCTATTGAAGACATTGTGTGTCCTTTGCCCCTCCCCCTTCCTGGTTCAACAATGGAGGGATCAAGAGCCAAAGCTATTTCAAAAGTTGAAAAAGCAGGCAAAGTAGCAAAAAGGTCAGATTTGAACTTTAATCTCAGTAGGTATTCCACATTCAGTAGGTCAGAGCTGGGTGAAGGCAGACACTTTAAATTATTTCAGAGGATTGGACATCTAAATTATTAAATTGAGACTATTCTCATGGACAGAAAGAATTGATAACTCCCTTTAATTACCTAACAAATAGTAAATAGAGAGGTGAGGTTTCTTGGCTAAGTAGTCACTCAGGGAGAAAGAACAAACTCACCCCTAGAAAGTAGGGCATGAAGAAACATGGGATTTTAGAGAAGTGGAAGGTAAAGTAGTTTGGGGATGCTATCCTATTTATTCTGTCTTTTAAATTCACCAAACCCAGTAAATCAAGATTTTAGCTGTTTTAATAAAAGTATTTTTCTGTTATTTTGTAACATAATGGATTATATAACCCCTAAATTTTGGGTCCCTGTGACTAGCATTTTGTTTTTCTGGCATTTTTGTTTTTATGTAAATGTTTTATATAAAAATTTTGTTTTATGTAAACAAATGTTTACCTTGAAGATGGTGAAATATCAAGTGCTGCAAAACTTAATTAGTATCCTAATCTGTTATTTCCATAAAAAATGGGTTTCTGGATAATATATCTTTTAAGCATAAACTTCCCAACATAGCAGACATACCATACAATCAATAGGTCAGACTTCTACTTTTGACAAAGTAAAATGCAGTATTAACAAAATTTTTAAGGAAAATCACCAGGCTACATTAAAAAGGGTACATTTCCAGACCAATACTTCCAAATTAGTGTTTGCAATATAGAGGAGTCATTACTTTTCATAAATAGCACTAAAACACTTTGCACATTAGATTTGACATAGTATGGGTCTTTTCTTATATTTGTTTATTTGATCTTCTTAAACATGTCTTTGAGAATTAATATTACTGGCTTTTGACAAATAAAAAATAATACACTACAACAAAAATGTCAATCCCCATTTTGTTTAATATCTCTAATAGATCTCTAGAAATGGATCTCTAGATCCTTAAAATCCTCTCCTTCTGTGGCTTTGGAAAGACTGCTCTCTCCTGGCAATTCTATTTTTCAGGGTCTTCTTCTTTTCCCTCCTTTTGGTTTGGCTCTTGTGAGGTACCACAGTTAATGCTTTCCTGGAGAGACTGGGAACAAATGCAGAGCATCTGTTAGCCTCAGCTCCTAGCTTGAGCAATATGGCAAGAAAAACTAGGAAATCCAAATTAACTTGGAAATAATGTGCTTGTTAATTTTGTCTGATGACATTATGAACAAAGAAAAATACAAAAGAATGAACCAACTATTAGGCTTGATTAGTAAATATAGTGAGTTTACTTCATGTGACTCACTATAGACTCAATTATGATTCTAGTAGCAACAGATAAGAAATAAATTGCAGAAAAAATATAATGTCGAGAGCTCAAATAAAATAATAAATCTAATAAAATGTGTACAATATATACAAATCCTCTGCCCTGAAATCTTGACTCATTAAGAAAAATTAAAGAACATGTAAGTAAATGGGCAATCTACCATAGTCTTAGTTTGGACAGGTCAAATTGATCTATAGATTTAATGAAATTTCAGTCAGCATCCCCCCACATCAGATAATTATTGCAAACTAACAGAATAATTGTAAAATGCAAAAGAGAATGTAAATCACCAAGGATACACAAGACAAACTTGAAAAGATGAATTTAGAGTGAATATATCATGGTATTACTTTAAAGTGATATTTTTAATCATTTTTTGTCCATTTTCTCTCAGTTTCTAAATCTGACTTTAAATTTTGGCCTTTTCAGGACCCCCCAAAAAAAAGTTGATATCATAATATATATTATATACAATATTGTATATTATATACAAAATATTATATAAAATGTAGAAAATTTACAATATACATATTAGAGCTCATTAGCCAGATTTAACAAATATTAACATGTTAAGTAATATGGGCAATACTTTAATCATTTTAATTCTGGCAGTGTGTGCTATATTTTTATTTACATGTAATATCATACTTGCATATACTATAATCATATGTAATAAGTGGAATTTAAATAGAATTAGGCACCATTAACCTATCAGACAAATAATTATCTGGCTCAAATGTCGGTAGTACCAAAATGAGAAATATTGATATACACATCCTTCAATCTCATTTTTCCTTCCCACACCAGCCAAAAATAGCCATGTTTCTGAAGTTAATGTGCATATTACTAATTTATTTTTTAAAGATTTATTTATGCATACCAGAACTGGGGTACAGGCCAGAGGTGCGGGGGGAAGGTGAGAAGATTCACCAGAGACAGAGTGGGGAGAAGAACATGTGCATCTACTGAAATACACTGCTGAGGGGAGCAGGTGAGACAGGAGAGGTCTGCTGCACCATGTGGGTTAGCTCCCTGAACTCTTGTTGCAGTGGCTGGCAATAGCTTTATAGGGCTGTGCCTTTAACCCCTGCACCACGAGGGAGGCCCCATATTTATTAATTTAGAAACCTGGGTCATGAGTACCTTCATGGCAGGAATTGTACCTTTTCATATTTTGGTACAAAACATATATATATATATATATATATATATATATATATATACACACACACACATATATATGTATACACACATATATATATATATACACATATATATATATATTAGATTGACAAGATTTTAAAAATATGTTTCAGTATTCCATATTAATTTATCTAACAGCATCTTGTCTTCATCTCTTTCTATTATTTTTTGTATATTATTGTCATGCTTGTTCTGGAGACTTATACATGACCTTTCACAGTCTTCTTAGAGTTCACACTGTACCACTTCTACAAAATCTTCTATACTGTAGGACCACATAGGTCCCTTTCACCATCCACAGTGTAATTGATGTTACAGTTTTTCAGATACATTGCAAGATCTCAAAGATCTGATGCCTGCCCATCATAGTAGAACTGTGATTCGCCATTTCTCCATATTTTTTATAATCCACAAATTATTGGTTGGCAAATGTCTCTCCCTGCTGGGATGCAAGATCTTTGCAGCAGTCTTCTTTTTCTCCATGCTTCTGTTGTCTAGTCAGTGTCTGGTAATTATGTGGACTCGAAATGTTGGCTGAATGAAGTGGATGGGACCTAGAGAGCTGAGACACTTTACTTTCATAGTGGAATATTTCTACTAAGTCAATTTATGTTTAAAGATCATGCAAAAAACCTATTTTATTTGTTAAAATGAACACATACACACACTCACACTCTCTTATTAATGATTGAAGATTTCAGGGCAGAGGGCTTACATACATTTTATTAGATTTATTCTCTTTTCTATCTCCTGCTATGTAGTTTTCACTGAAAATTATTCACCTTTTGCATATTTTCTTTTACTAAATAGTATAAAATTTCTTAAAAAGAGGATTCTTTAAATATCTAGTTGTCAGTTCATTTACTTAGATCTATCTCATTAAATTCCCACAAAACTATGAAATTAGCATGTCAATTTACATATTGGACCTGGGGACGTTGGGTTAGTATCAGAAATCAGGTGACTGTTGGAGTTAGAATTGGAGGCAACAAATATTTGCCTCCCAACTTTGTTCCGGTGCTTCCTGAGATGTGGTGGTTATGAAAAAAGAAGTGGTTATGAAGACTTGTTATACTTTAATTTTATAGATGTATTATTAATCATACAGGAAATTAGACCATAGTGAGAAATTGGATACATCAGCTCCAAAAATACTGGAAATATGGGCTGAAGATCAGGAGCCCATTGGAAGAAAAAGATGACAAGAATGGACAGAGGTGATGTCTGAAAGGGAATCAGGGAGACTATTGCTTTTTTGTTGTTGTATTTCTTTCTATTCTTTTGCATCTTTTTTGATATCTTGTTCCACCAGCTATTAATTTATTTCCTCCTTCTGACTCTTCTCTATCTTCCAATTTCTCCCATTAAATATATATTATAATATATATATATATATTTCTCCCATTAAATATATATATTTCTCCATGTAAGTGATATCTGCTTAGTTCCTGTCCACTAATATATTTTTATTTAATTTTCAAACTTTTCATAAGGATAATTCCCCAAACTCTGAAATTTAAGCTCAAACTTTTCTTTTAACTGAAACTTTTATGAAAGTTATCCAGAGTTTGATGAGCATGAAATCAAATTTTCTTTTCCATCCCTCTCAATAATTCAATATGACCTTATATTAGCCCTCATGTTTTTCTTTGAAAACATTTATTTATTGGACTTCACTGTCCAAATCTTGTTTCTCTGACTCTAGCTTTACTGGTTTCTTCTTAGTCATTTCTTCTTGGGTGTTTTCCAATCCCAAGTCCCTAGTTTCCCTTTTCTCTTTTATATCATCACCACATAAATGTTTCTTCATTCATCTAGTTGCCCCTGTTTCTGCTCTCTGGTTTACTGTTAAACCTTCTGGGAAATAATGAGGAATCCATACTTTCGATCAATAACATGATGCACAGTGAACTTTGATTGACTTTGCCTTTTATTCCAGAACACCCCCCTCCAAACCTGACTCTTAATCTCTTTGTGACTCTCTAGTTTTGCAATCACTATGTATATTGTCATTCTAGATGTCTCTTTGACAGTTCAAATTAAGCATTACCCAAATAGACTGATATTTCTCTCCCCCAGCTTTTCCCAATATCTCCAGTTTTGTTTGTGACAATATAATGACACACATCATCCAGATTTGAAACCTCAGATTTATCCTTGATGACTTTCTCACCTATTAGTATTTCCCCATTCACTTAAGAGTTATTCCTTGATAAATTTATTTCTGATTTGTCACATCCCTTACCTAAATGTGCTGAGGTATATAGCTATTGAAATATAGAAATTGGAAATTGATTGACTGGACTTGGTTCTTAGTTCCACCATTAATTACATGTGTGAACTTGCCTAACACACTTAATCTAGACTTGAGAAAATACATTTCATAGGATGGCTGAAAAATCAAATAAATGAATATGTATAGACCATTTGTTGGGAATCAATAAATGCTAGCTTTCACTATGTTTTTAACTTTACTTTTTATTAGTTTTTATTAAAGTTTTCCATTTTCCTCCAAAATGAGGTTTTGACTTCCAGACTCTTACCTGTAACCAATTCATTCTGCCTGTTTTTACAGAATAATATATATTTCCTACTCCTGAAGTTTATTTCTGTGTGCCTGGACCCTCCCTTGTCACTCATTTCATGCTACTCCAGTATAGGTGGTATGATTTATCTTATTGATAAACTTGCAGATAAGCCCATCTTTTCAGGAATCAGATCAAACACTCCTCTGTTAGAAGCAGCTGCCAGATTCAGTGTTCTAGGGGGCTGAGTGTGTTAATCTAGCAGTCAAGTCCTGAAGTTCAATTTATAGGTTTATTAGGTTCTAATATTGAGCTCTGCTTTAGCAGAGTTCATTTTTTAGCAATAATGATCATAGTGCAGCTATTATCTGCCACTCCAATATTTTATTTCTTGACTGCTGGTAAGATGAGGTCCTCTTTCTCTTGTCACTTGGATAAACACACATACCACTACCAAAGCTGAATTCATCATCCTCATTCCAAAGAAAAAAACATGCATTTCTTTAGTCAGTCATCAAACCAATTGGAACTAAAGAGGAGGATGGGGTAGTTGGAGAGGTAACAGCATCTGTATAATTTCCTGGTGCATGTTGGAAGAGAGAAATAAAATAATCATGTGCTAGGCTTATGCTCATCTTTACTGATTCTGTGATCGAAAGCTTAAAGTCTTATCAGGTCCCTACAATGCAGAACCTGATTATATAATATTGAGATAATAACATAGAACTTTTGTCTTTTGCACTTCTTTTGCTTTTAGTTTGCAAAACACCCATTAAATTTATCACACCCTCCTCTGTATTATAATTATATGAATTAAGGTTGTAGCTATCCGTTGAGGGAGCAAGATTCCTTCTTGAGAGATACACCGTAAATAGCAACACCAAGAACTATTGCTGCAAGAAGAATGTCAATAAGTATTCAATGAATGAAGTAAGCTGTAGCAGTAGGAACTATATTATCCTTTTAATCAAACAGACATAAATTTAATACCAGCTAGATCCTTCAGTTTTCTTTCTCATAGGAAATTGGAATAATAATACAAAAATAACAGGAAAATTAAACAATGTTTATGAACACACAAATCACAGTATCTGTTGGACAACTGATGATCAATACACATAAATGTGCTCATACATTGCCTAAATATTGGGTAAAATGTGTAATTTGCAAGAACCTTTCCTCCCATGAAAAGTAGAAAAGTCTATTGATTTTCATTACCAGTTTCTCTAAATTGCCCCTGTAAGTACTTGGGGAATCTGCTTTGATATTGACACTGTTTTCTGTTCAATGTGTATCATGTAACAGTTAATATCTACACTGCACATTTGCATACTTGAAACTGTTGATTTATTTAACAACTCAGGATGGCTCACAAATGCCTGAATGATTATAGTGAAGACTCTCTGAAGACTTTCTTGTAATCTGTTTAATTCTGTAGAACAAGTAGAAATGGTCCCACTTTCTTTTGATTTTAAAAATTTTAGTGTTCTATTTTCTTTTAGTCAATAAAGCTTGAGGTTTATCAATTTGGTTGATATTTTCAAACAGCCAACTAACAACTGAACAGCTTAGATATTTTAGTGGGATGTCAAGTGGGCAGTTGTATATATATGTGGATATATGAGGATAAGTTGTACCTGGTCAAATCAGAGAAATTTCATGAAATCATGAAGGGAATAAAAGTAATTACAAAAGATATCTCTGAACTACAGTGACTCCATATTAAGGGACCAGGGTATTGTTGAGGAAACAGCAAAGGAGACCACAATGGGGCAGAAGAAAATCAGAGGGGAGGGGCGTGTATTCTGATGCTGCAGATAGGCAGAAGGACATTAGAACTGAGCACTTACTATTTAGTTTGGTAATATGATGTTCACTGGTTGCCGAGGTAGGAGAAATTTCAATAGAATTTGAATTGCAAAGTCTGAAGTGCATTCAACAGAGAATGAGAGAAGAGAAATAGAAGACATGATATTTTTCAAGCAATTGGCTGTGCATAATGAGGGAAATGATGCCACATGAGAGTGAAGTAAGACAGGAGTGAGTGGTGTTTGTATGCATGAGGATTTGTTCAAGTGGAGAAGCAAGAACCTCTTTTATTTTTTTTAAAGATTTATTTATTTATACATATAAGAATTGGGGTACGGGACAGAGTTGTGGGGGGTGAGAGGATTCACCAGAGACAGAGTAGGGAGCAGGACAGTTAGACTGACTGAAATACATTGCTGAGGGGAGCAGTGGGCAAGTCAGGAGAGATCTTCTGTGCCATGTGGGTAGCTTCGTGGCCAGGGATTGAACTCGTGCTGCAGTGGCTTTGGATAACCTCATAGGTTGTGCCTTAACCCCTTGCGCCATCAGGGAGGCCCACAAGAACCTGTTTTAATGTCAGTAGAAGTATCCAGTAGTGGAGAAAACCACATTGTCAGACCTAGTGCACCAAAAAATGAACTAGTATTCAGTAAGAACATGGAATAACCCTGCTGGATGAGAAAGAAGGTAGAACACATGGACCCAGAGGTAGGTGACTGAGTTTATGTGCTGGGAACTTTTGTTATGTGCTTCTGATGACCACTTTTCCTTCAGTGAAATATAAATATCTGCACTTTGTAGTGGTATTTTAATTTACTTGTTTTATTTTGGTTTGTTTTAGAGTTGGTTTAAATATGTTGAATCTGGAAAAAGATGTCTATTAATAAATGGCACACATCTGAGATGTGACTGATACTTTCCCAGAGAGCATCGACACTTTTCTAAATGTCTTCTTCAGATGTCAGTGTCCTTAAACTAAAAGAATGAGGCATATCAGCTTGGGAAGGTTTTCTTTTACTAATATCAAAGACTGGGCATGCTAAGCAGAAGACGTTGAGAAACATTTAAGCCCAGTAATGTATTCTCCAGTCTCCATACATTCCCTCACTTTTATAGAGAAAAGAGCCAGCTGTGTAGTATTTAAGAACAGTGAACAAGAATGAGACTTCTAAGAACATAAAATTTCCCAACTAATATTCGTTTCATTCAATTTGTCAGGGATGAAAGCTCATCTATTTCAGATGATGAAAGATCACAGAAAGATTTCTAGGCAGAGAAAGGTTTCCATTTAAACAATAAACTCTAGACACTCTTTCTAGGCAAATGACCTGAAATCTATTCTGTAATTATGACAAATAGGAAATAGCAGCACCACATGTCGAGCCCATCAGCACCCTGCATCTACACCAGAGACAGAATTCAAGTGATCATTCATCATTTCAATTGTATTAGCCACCATTTGCCTGCATTATTTTAGCATTAACCTTCTCACCTAATATCTTTCAACAGAATTTACTTTAAATAGCTCAGAGAGGAGGAGGTGGCTTAACTTCTTTCGATTTGTGCATTTGATGGGAGGGGGTGGTAAAGATACATCTGAAGGGACACAAAGGGCAGAGATTATCGTTTAAGCTAAAAGGTCACCAACCAATCAAAGCAGGAGAATTGCTTGCATCGGGTTGATCTGTTTTAAGAGGGGTTACCTCCCGTCTTAACTGTGTCGCATGTATTTATGACACACACATTTTGATATATACTATTAAGTATGCAAAATTGATGCAAATATGGATGCAAGGGCCCAAATCTAGAATCGCTCATTCATATCCCCAAATATCAACAACAGAAATAGCTTCTTTTGCCAGAATAAGATCATTTCAAAATCCTGTCTATGTCCTCCTTACTTGGTTGGAGTGAAGGTTGACAGGAGCATTTCCTGTTTCTTATGTACCTTTAGGGAGACAGGAATTATTAGATGTCACAGGTGCTTTCTTGATGCCCTGTTCTGGAATAAAAGTCAGTAAAGATATGGGCTGGCAAGTTTTTTTTTTTTTTTCAAAGGAGAAAATAGTATGTTTTTGATTCTATGTACCTTACTGTCTCTGTCACAACTACTCAGCTGCTCTTGTCATAGACAATATGTAGTGACTCAGTGTGGCTGTATTCCAATTCAACTTCATAAAAACAGGGGTTGTGTAGGATTTGGCTCTTGGGCTTCTGGCTAGAAATAGAGAGAAGCTTTAGTTACACAGTTACAGAGTCTGAGCAAAAAATACTCATTGCATGGAACTTAGCTAATAAAAGGGGTATTTTTATGAAAAGCTAGTGCAATGCAGGTCATGGTAGTAGACGATATTATTAGGGAATCAAATACTGAGCACTATACTTATCCCTAGTGGATTTACACTTAACTGGATATTTGAGATAAACCTTAGGACGGGATGCACATGACATTTTTTCTCCAGTGGACTCAGTGTCTTTGGAGGCCAAGATCTGAAGGAGAAGGTTTGAGTGTCATGAGGTCTTTGCTGTGGGGAGGGTGAAATTCAGAATGTGTGTATTTCTGCTTAATGCCATATTTGCATTTGTGAGTGTGTGCGTATGTGTGGTTTATGTGTGTATTTGTTTCCATATGTATGTGTTCCAGTAAAACTTGGCAATGTTGCACACTAAGAATTACAGGGCTTATGGGAAAAATAGAGCAGAGGAAAGTCATTTAAAGCTTAGGAAACTTTGTAACCATAGCACTAGTAAAAAGATGAAAAATCAAAATTAAAAAAAATAAAAACTGGCACAATTAAATCTCCATTGTCTTCAACATCATTATCACAAACATCTCAACCAGCTAATTCTTTGTAGTTTTAAACTGGGGTTTGTGCTTCTTTCTTCAACACTGAGGTCTTTGAGGACATTTGTGTATAAGGGAGAAAGTTTCTTTAAAACTAAAATTTTGATCTAGAATGTAGATGAGTTCCCATTCAAGTATTTTAATTCTGAGGGGATGTCTTTGTACCTCCTTGATCTATATTCCCAGGGCCCCCCTATAATTTAACATGATAGAAAGTACAGCCATTGATCAGGCTACTAAAACCACTGTATTTCTTTTGTTGTCTAATATATTATCACAAGTGTCAAGAATTAACATAAGGCACCTGTATTACTCCACAATTTCTGTACTTTGGGTGTCTGAATGGCTAACATAGGGCCTCTGCTCCCAGTCTCCCAAAACTTTAACTCAGGTGTCCCTAGTGTTCCTTTTGGGAGGCGCGGGTCCTCTTCCAAACTCACATAGACTTCGACAGTATTGTTTCCTGCTGTTTCTGGGCTGAGATCCCCTGTTCTTGCTGGCTGACAAGTGGGTGCTGATCTCAGCTTCTGGAGGCTCCCATTACTTTGTGGCTCAGGGTTCACTGAGTTCATTTGTTTGAAACTCCCACTATATGTTACAGGATGTTGATTAAAGTGTGAGTAAAATTTAAATATAATCTATCGTATTTTCCCAGTATGACTTTTTAAGGCAGGTGTGTGTTTTTAGTTAGTAATGCTCAGTGAATAATTTTAAGAAATATCAGTTGCTTTAAACTTCCTTGCTCAATTCTCTATTGTGTAGTTTTATATATAACTGATGTTTGTTTTTTAATTCCACCTGTAAATACCTGTTTTCAAAATGGCTTGTTTAATCCCTTAACATTAATGGTGATTCCTGACATACTTGTATTCAGTCCTACCAGCTTGATTTTATTTTGTCTTGCTCTTTTACCATGCTTTTTGTTTTTGATAAATAATGGAGAAAATCTTATATTTATTTTTTTAAATGTTTTACAAGTTTGGGGTTACATTTTTACTCCTCTACATGTGCACATGATCCATTTACCCAAACTACCCCTGTCAATAACTTCTCCCAGAGAAAGAAATCATATCACATTCTCTCACCCCCTTTTTCTCTGTGGTTACTGATAAAGTATTTTTTACCAAGTCCAAGATTTGTTCTTGCTGGTTTTTTGCAAGTATGTTTTTGTATTCCACAGATAATTGAAATCATCTGATACCTTTTACTTTTTTGACTTATTTCGTTTAGCATAATTACTTTGAGGTCTATGCATTTTGTCCCAAAAGCACTATTTCATCTTTTTAAATAGCTCTATAATATTCTACTGAGTATATATCCACAATGTGTTTATCCATTTGTGTGTTGATTGGTACTTAGGTTTGCTCCATAACTTGGCAATAGTAGACAGGGCTGCTATGACCATAGATGTACATAAGTATTTTCATATTAATGTGTTCATATTATTTATGTAAATACCTGCCAGAGATATTATAGATTATAAAGCATTTCCTAGTTTACATAGGATTTCCACTTTTATTTTCTTATAAAATCTCCATATCATTTTCCATAGAGGCTGCTCCATCTTCCATTCCCACTAAAGGTAGGTGAGAATACTTTTTCTCTGCATTCTTGCCATCATTTATTATTTATATTATTTTTGATATAGGCTATTCTTATAGGGGTAAGGTGTTATTGCATTGTAGTTCTGATCTATCTGTATTTCCCTCATAATAAATGAGGTTGAACAATTTTTCATGTGTATATAGGTCATCTAAATGTCTTCTTTAGAAAAATGTCTATTTAGGCCTCTTGGCCACTTTGTGATTGGGTTGTCTTTTTCTTTGCTGTTGGATTATATAAGTGTACCATGCTTCCTATACATTTGCTTTCTCATTTTTTCCTGGTCTCTTTTTTTTTTTCCCTGTTGAAAGTTTATGATCATTTTGTTTTCACTCCTTTTGTGATAATCTCTCTCTATTTGCTATTGAAATAGCTTTTCTCTGTATTTTTTTTTTGAGATTTATTTATTTTATACAAGAACGGGGTGCACGGGAGGGTGAGAGGATTCACCAGAGACTGAGTGGGGAACAGAACAGGCAGACTGACGAAACACACTGCTGAGGGGAGCAGTGGGCACGGCAGGAGAGGTCTGCAGCACCATGTGGAACACTTGCCAGCGGCCAGGGATCAATTTGTCGCTGCAGAGGCTACGGACAGCTTCACAGCGTGGTGCTCAACCACTTGCGCCAGCAGGGGAGGCCCTTTTCTCTGTAGTTGTATACATTCATTCTTCTACTGTTTGCAACGTATTATTCTTCTTAAATATGAGAATTCCTGCAATTAACTTTTGGAAGCCTTCATCATTGTCTCTTTAATTTTTGTTAAACCGGTATAACTTCTCTTTCTGTACTCCATCAAAATCTTTCTCCCATACTTAGTCCTCTCCTTTCTATGTTTTAGTTCAGTTTTTCTTCCAAAGAAATTCCTTGACTTATGGTATTCATAATTTTAGAACTTAAATTATTAGTACTCACCTACCCTAACTTAGGTTCTGCATTTCTTAGATTGGCCAAATGATAGAGTGTCTGTAGGTACCTTATCATGTTCCTTTTGTTATTTCTTTTCCAGCACTGAGGGGGCGGGTGAGAAGATTTTACCTGTCCTTTATTACGCATGGATTTCTTAGGAATATTCCATCCAGACCCAAGGCATATTATCCAGTAACCTGTGTTCCTTTTCACTTCATCCCCTTATTGCTATAGTTTAGAAATTCAGTGTCATTATTGACACAGTGAAACATCCTACTTGCCTCTGAGATTGCATATTTTATAAATATTTTTTATACATTATCTGACATTTACATGTGCACAAATTATGAGGGAAGCAGAGGCTTCTAGTTGAGCTCAGTTTCCATGATAAATAACAATCAAAAAGTTAAAAATCATGAAAAATGAATATAAGGCACTTTACAAAAGGGACTCCTGTTTCCAAGTACATTGTTTTAGGCAGCAGTAGTGCATTCATCCTTCCTCTTTTGGTGTCTGATTACCAAATTCCTATGTAGGTAGAGAGTTTCCCACACCAACAAAAATTTCTTGGGGCAACAGCTGGGTGTCCCTACAATTCAACTCAATTCTAACACTCCCAGGAGACTGTATCGGGTTCTACAGGTTAAGGGCCCAGTCCTGTAAGACTACCACTGCCCCCTTTTGGGTACCTGTAGCAAAAACAGGTTATTTCTACTTGGAACCAACTTGTTACAATTAAGAGGTTTCCAAGAACCTCCTCCAATTCAATTAATTTGATAGAATGGCTCACATAGCTCAGAAAAAACTTCTACTTTCTAGCTTGCTGGTTTATTTTGAAAAGGTGGAGTTCAGGAACGGCCAGTCAGAAGAGATGTGTAGGATGATGCTGTGGGGAGGGATGCTGGAGCTCCCTCATTTTCTCCAAGCACACCATTCTCCTTAAATCTCCACATCTTCACCTTTGGGGTTTTATGGAGGCTTCAGTACTTAGGCATCACTGAGTTAGACCCTTCTCCCCTTAGATGAGGTCTGGATGGTGGGATGGAAAGTTCCTACTCTCTTAATCATTGGGTTGGTTTTCCTGGCAACCACCCTATGCTTTGGTACTTCCTAAAGGTTACCTCATTAATATAACAAAATGCATCTTTAAGATTCTTATCTTTTAGGAATTTCCAAGAGTTTTCAATATTCTGTACCAAAAACAGCATGAAGACCAGCTATGTATTTCTTATTATAAATCAGCATATCACATTTAACATCTAGAAAATTCCCAAAGTTAAAATCCCACATACACCACATTTATTAAAGATATCATAAAGGAGTGGAAGCAAGGAGGATAAGGTGAACTAAAATTCTTGAGAAGGAAGACCTTTGTTGGTCTTTGTTGGCTGATACAGCTAACCTTTTGTCAAATTGGGTGATGGGTGGAGACTTCTCTTAGTTAGGATGGCTGGACTGTGAAAACTATGAACAATGAGAATTTTTTTTGATAGCTTCCCTGGTTGCCACAGCAGTTTCATGTTGATATCAGGGCCAGCACAGGATACTTGAGGCCAGGAATACAAATAAAGAACAGAGTCTTTCCCAGATTTCAAATATCACACAAAACCTAAGTTGATGCTGGGCCTTGGGGGGCAATTCTAAGCAAACAAATCACATCTGTTTCTCCAGAGAGAAAAAAAAAAAAAACAGAAGAAAAATAAGTCCAGATAAGCCTTCAACTAACCTTCATCTGGCTCAGTTATGGAAACATTGGAGGTGAGCAGCCAGTAACCCTCTCCACTCAAGGTGGAAAGGGTTAATTTCTGAGGGTGGGGTCATAAGTATTTTTGCTATCTTCAGTGAGATTAAACTAGAAATCAGTAACTGAAAGTAAATTTGAAAATTAAGAAACAGATTCTAAAAAGCCTCTTGATCAAAGAAAAATTCATAAGGAATTATTTACCCAATTTTATATGAGAGTTATGTTAAAATTACCAAAATTTGAGAGATCCAGTTGTAATTATATATGTATAAAAATGTGGAAAACCATTATTAAAGTTCTATCTTAGGGATCTGGGAAAATATGAACAAACTAAACACCAAAAAATAGAGGAAAGAAATAAGAAAGAAAACAGCAGAACACATTCTAGCAGTTTAGTCCACAAAAAATTAATTTGGTTTCTTGAAAATTAATAAAATAAGCACCTGGAAAAATTGATGGAGAAAATAGAAAACAGAGTTCCAATATCAAGAAAATTTCATATCACAGATCTTCCAAACCTTAAAAATTATAATGAAAATAATTTATAAATAATGATGTGTTTATTACTTCCAATATAATGAATTGGAAATATCTTTGAAAAGAAATGAACCTACTATTATTTACTCAAGAAGAAATGGAAAATATGAACATTCCTATTCCTTTTTAAAATTATTTAAGAAAGTTTCTACAAAGAAAATTTCAAGATGGGATTCAAGATGAATATTTTCAAACATTTAAGAAAAATAATATTGCATCTTTTATAAAGGCTTTCAGGGAATAGATTGAAAGAAAAATACTACTTAGGTTACTTTATAAAGTCAACATAATGCAGATATGAGAACTTGATGAGAGTAAAGCATTGCAGACTGATATATCTCAGGAAAATAGATAAAAGTAATCCAAACAGAATATTATCAAATTATAATAATGAAAGTTAAGCAAAATATGACATGTATATAAAAATATCATGACTCAAATGACATTTATTCCCAGAATAAATTAATCCTGATAAAATTAATTTTATCATTTTAAAATCAATCACTAGGATATGCCACAGTAATAAAGGTGAAAATAGATAAAACCATCTCAATAGATGCAGAGAAAGAACTTAAAACTCCACTAAAGTGGAAAATTAAAATAAAAAAAAAATGAAAGCCTTATTCATGTAACACCCTGGACACTTGAAATTCTTCATTATAATGGAATTGTAAACTCACACTGCTACCTTTGATCTTTATTTAGCACTTTGGTTGTCACAATCTCATTGGCCTTATAGATCTCACAGGATCCTCACAATAACCAGACAAGCTTGACCATTTCAGTGCTGAAATTCAATTTTAAAGTATTCACATGATTTCTAATGTGCCAGCTCTGAGCTTATAAGATATTTTTCATTAATATAGGGGAGGAGACAGGAAGAGAGCAAAAGTGACACATACTTTATCAAAATGCATACTTTATCAAAAAGATGCATACTTTATCCAATGTCCATCAACTGATGAATGGATAAGCAAAATGTTGTCCATATATAAAATGGAATAGTATTCAGCCATGAAAATAAATGAGGGACTACTGCTCCATGCAGCTACTTGACTGAACCTGAAAAGCATTATGCTAATTGAAAGAAGCCAGGCACAAAGGACCACATATCATATAATGTCATTGATAGGAAATGTCCAGAATTGGAAAGCCTGTAGAGCCAGGATGTAAGTTAGTGGATAATTAGGACCAGTAGAAGGCTGATCCCTTGATGAGAATAAGTTAAAAGTTATTTTTTTAATTTTTTTAAAAAGATTTTATTTATACAAGAATGGGATATAGGCCATAGGCGTGGGAGGGTAAGAGGATTCACCAGAGACAGAGTGGGGAGCAGAGCAGGCAGACAGAGTGAAGACACTGCTGAGGGTAGCAGGGGGTGAGGCAGGAGAGGTCTGCCAAGCCATGTGGGCATCTCCCTGGCTAGCCAGGGATCCAACTCGTGCTGCAGAGGCTGCAGACAGCCTGGGGAGACCCAGAGTTATTTTTAAAGTATTGAAAATGTTCTAAAGTTGCTGTGGTTTTCATTGTACATATCTGTGAATGAATAAAAGCCATTGAATTGTATATCTTAAATAGTGAATTGTATTTCCATAAATTATATCTCAATTAAGCTGTTAAAAAGGCACTATCATAAAAATGAAATCTTCAGGAAAAAAACAAGAACAATATTTAATATGCAGAAAAAGAATAAAGCAATACAAGGAGTGGTATTTAGTAGAAAGAGTACAAAACCTTACATTTGAAATGGACTATTTCATGAACTCTCCTGATCACTGGCTCTATGACTTTAACCACCAAAGGCTGTTTTCTCTTTGGATAATAGGGAATCGTCACCTACTTTAAAAGTTGTTTTTAGAATTAATTGAGAAAACGTGTGAATGTCATTTGCACAGTGCCTGGCACACAGCAAGTTCTCCAAAAATGTGTTAATTTCCAATTCCACCTCCTTGTTCTATTATAGTAGAGTCATATTAAAAGCGCCATGGTGTCACATGCACGGGAGCAACTACTTCTGCAAATAGAGACTAGGAATGTTTCCAAGGGCAATGAACTCTGAGATGGGTCGAAGAATGCTAAGGATTTTCCCAGGAAAGATTGATGGGGGATGGAGAGGCAATGAAAGGTCAAGTCAAAGGGACATTTTTCTCCTGGAGCACTGGGGTGAGGATGTGGTATAGGCACAGTTGTACATTTCATTTTTAGAGGTGAGTAAACCAAGGTTTTGGAGGATGAGTGACTGGTGAAGGTGCCTCATTGGTGAAGCAGAGGTGAGGCAGGACCACAGATCTTCTCACTCCATCTTTGAAGTATCTTTACAGTGAAAAGTGAAAATGTGTTTCCAAGTTTCTCTCGGTGGAATCAGTTGTCATTCATGACCCAGAGCCTTCTGATATCCTAAATGTGAAGTTATCCCATTTCACTCGGGATGAATGGTCTTAGCTCTGCATTCTTGCACAGATCCTGCCACCATATCCTTGGTGAGACTGAGTGCTGAGAAGGAACTGTGTCTAATTCAATATCCAGGAGGCAAAAATATTCCTGATCAGAATGAAGTGTGTGATTTAAGTAAAATGTATTCAATTGTAGAAGATATAATAATAAATCCAGAGTGTTCTTGAATCATAAACATCCTGAAAATGTCTTAAAGAACAAATCACTTTTAAAAAATGACTAGTTGAGACTCTTCAGAAAGTCAGGGTTATTTCCAAATACTCTGTACAAAAAAGTAGATAGTTTCTGATGCATTTAGAGAGGCAGGGAATGAAAAATAAGTGTTAGTATCAAATATTCATTGCGATATGTAATGCACAGATTTCTTTTGCAGCAGAATAATATTGTAATTCCCCTCCTGTGACTACTCAAAATATAAAATTCTGCATCAATTCCAAGAGATGCTCCTTTATAATAAATAGATGATGCCTGTGCTTGCCTTTGTAAGAGCACCTAATGGTAGTTCTTCAGTTTTTATCCCTCTCCGCTGTCATAAAAACAGATTTCAAACCTTTTGGGGCTGAAGTGTTCAAAGACACCTAACATCTTGATGCAAACATATTTAAAAATTATTCCCAGTAATAATGAAATTCCAACCACAAGGTCAAAAAAATTCTGCAAAAGTTTTCTGCAAGTTTATTTCACAGTTTCCACATACAGCTAGGGATGAACAGTAGCTATGATTGCACTCAACGGAATATTAAAAGTACATTATTCTTTACATATTTCAAGCCTGTCACTTTCAAGATGCTGTCTATACATATTTTAAGTAGGTTTTATGCAGGTGTTTGTGTGTGTGTGTTTGTGTGTGTGCACACACGCGCATGCGTGTTTATTGTTTGTTAAGAGATGGAAACTTTAGTAACTTTTCTTCTCTGATTCTGGCTCTGTATTACTATATTTATTTTTTTCTTAGTACTTCTTTCTCCTTTTCTTCTACAACTTGATGCATATAACTTATAGTTAGAAATACATCATATTTTAAAAGTATATTTATAAGTTAAATTTTTCAGTGGCATGCCGTATCTTACTATCATATTTAAATAGTTAATTTGGTTTCATCTGTCACAGATTCCAATCATAGCCTGTTTAGTTCCTTTTCCTGAGCCATTGTACCTGCACCTGCACTCCCATCTACTGTCTGTGGTGGTGGCTGATGACTCACAGTTACCCCTTTTTTGGAGCATTGCCCTGAGGTGAATGGAGACATCTCACTTTAGAAATCATGGCCCTCATTCATCTGGGAGACCAGTGTGGCTCACATGGGAGGCCATCTCAGCTCACCAAAAGACCAGAAAAGTCATGTGGTGGAATTTATGTTCTAGAGTACTTCTTGGAATAGGCCAAGTGTAGATTTCATCTGAGATGCCCTTCTTAGTCCTTTCTCTATTTCTATACTGTTCTCCTTCCCTCACAGACTACTTCCCCTACCCCTACCCTGGAGCAGTTCATCAAAAAGTTGCTTATTCTGACAGTCTTAGCTCAGCCTTTGTTTCTGGAAAAATGGAGTTTTCTCACAGTCCATTCATCCCATATTTACATATGTTTATTCAGTATTTATTGAATCTTTATTCTGGGGCCAGGACAGCTTTAAAGACTTCATTTAATCCTGACAACAGAACTATGAGGGGTGAGATATTTCTTTGTTTCATTGCATTCTCATATCACTTGAAATGAGCCAGTCGGAGACCTCCTAACTAATTTAATAGTTATTCATGGGATTTCACATAGCCTTCCCTTAGGAAATATTTATTGAATGTATAAAACATACAAACATAAACTAAAACATAACATAATGCTACAGAACATAACAGAAAAGGTTCCAAACAGCTTCAGGCTACTAAGGACCAAGTCCTGAGAAAATTCACTCCCTGACCTCCCAAGGGATAGGGCATGGAGATGACTGGTGAAAATCCATCTACAGTTTATTAGTTATATTGCATATTTGTGATGCTTTTCAAGTCAGTACAAGTGCAGGGTTATATGATAATATAAAATGGACAAAAGAGACATCTAGGAAATATACCTGGAGGATGTGACTAGGAAACCTAAATGAGTAGGAGTTATTCAAGTGAAGAGTGAGGTGAGTTAATTTAAAATATAGATCAGAATATGTGAAATAACAGACAACTGATAACACAGATGCAAACAACATGAACAAGAAAGTAATGGCATGAAGTGATGGCTACAAGTGGCACCGTAGCATAGGGTGTTTAACAGAAGGTTTGACTTTAGAAATAATGGCATATTATCAAATAGTTGTGAACATAAATGTAATGTTTCAATTAGCTGTTAACATACAACAAACTATCTCAAAGTGAAGTGGCTTAAAAAAAGTGTTTTTTTTGGTCAAGATTTAATGGAGCAAGAATTCAATCTTATAGGTTATTTCTTATGGCTTCATTTAGCTGGCTGTCTTATTCACTCATTTTTGCTCTTGATGTTGTTCATTCGTTGGGGCATTGGATTTTCCTTGTCATCTCATCTCAGATTACTCTACATGTGTCTCTTTCCAAAGGTGCTTATACTTCTTTCTATGGTGGCCATGTTCTGAGAGAGTAAATTCCAGAAAAAGGAGATCCAGAGCTGACAATGTTGCTTCTGCCATATCCCCTTGAGCAAAGAAAGCCACAGGGCTGGGGAGATAGCATTGTCATTTGTTGGGAGATTCATCCTTCATAGAGTTGTAAGTTCTTTTTGGCAGCAGCCATCTTTGCAGAATTTACCACATGGCATTAAGAAGAAATATGTATCTTTATTTTTTTTTAAATAATAAATTTTATTTTTATATTCCCCCATACAACTGCACATGCCCCATTCTGACCCCAATCCCTCCCCTCCCAGCCCCCACCCCCCAAAAAGTGTCTCTGGTTCATAGTTTTTTGTTGATTTTGATTTTCACTTTCTTATATTTATTCATTTTCCTGATCCCTTATTTAAGTTTTCTAGATTCCTGCTATGAGTGAGACCATCCAGTATTTTTCTTTTTCTTTTTGGCTTATTTCGCTGAGCATGATCCCTTCCAGCGCCATCCATGTTGCTGCAAATTGCATGTGTTTATCTTTTTTGAATGCTGAGTAATATTCCATGGTGTATATGTACCACATCTTCTTGATCCAGTCATCTTCTTGATCCAAACAGCATTTGGGCTGTTTCCAAAGCTTAGCTATTGTAAATAGTGCTGCTATAAACATAGGGGTGCAGGTGTTCTTTGGAATTGATGTTTCTGTGTCCTTTGGGTAAATACCTAGGAGTGGAATTGCTGGATCATATGGAAGCTCTATGTTTAGTAGGTCCAGAAATCTCCACACAGCTCTCCATAGTGGTTGGACCAGTTTGCATTCCCACCAACAGTGCTGGAGAGTTCCTTTTTCTCCACACCCTCGCCAACATTTGTTGTTGCTAGTTTTTTTAATATGTGCCATTCTCACTGGTGTAAGATGGTATCTCATGGTAGTTTTGATTTGCATTTCCCTGATTACAAGTGATGTTGAACATTTTTTCATATGTCTGTTGGCCATTTGCATTTCCTCTTCAGAGAAGTTTCTTTTTAGCTCTTCTGCCCATTTTTTGACTGGGTTATTTTCTTTGTTGTTGTTGAGTCTCCTCAGCTCTTTGCAGATTTTTGTGATCAGTCCTTTATCATTAGTGTTGGGTGCAAAAATGTTCTCCCAGTTGGTGGGGTTTCTCTTTGTTTTTGTTATTGTCTCTTTTGCTGTGCAGAAGCTCTTTAATTTGATGTAGTCCCAGCTGTTTATCTTTGCCTTTACTATCACTGCTTTGGGTGATGTGTCTGTAAAGATGTCTTTGATGTGCAAATCACGTAGTGTTTCGCCTATATTTCCTTCTATATATTTTATGGTTTCAGGTCTTATGTCTAGTTCTTTAATCCATTTTGAGTTGATTTTTGTGTATGGTGTGAGGTAGTGGTCAAGCTTCATTCTTTTGCATGTAGCGACCCAGTTTTCCCAGCACCATTTATTGAACAAACTTTCTTTGCTCCAATGCATAGTCTTTGCTCCTTTGTCAAAGATTAGTTGACCATAAATCTGTGGGTTTAGAAATATGTATCTTTAAATGTTTCTTTTTGGATGCCTGTGAAAAGGAAAATGAATGAGAGGATTCAGAACAGACCAGTTAGGGAATAATTTAATAACCCAGCCTAAAGGTAATGGTTTTGTTTAGTATGTTGGGAATAGCAATGTAATGAAGTACAGTTACTGTAAAACTATTTAGGAAGTGGAATCAACAGTACTAAAAAAAATTGAAATACAATTGGTGAAAAGATCAAAATGCATTTCAAAATATAGAATTGTTTATACAGAAGTCAATTTTTTTAATTTTGAGTACTTGATAATTTAAGGAATAAAAATGTATAAAATACATTATTTGTATATAATATTAAAAATAAGGATAAAATAAGGAATGTTTGCTGGTTCAAATAATAGTTAATCACTCCATTCCTGGAGTAAATTCTTAGAGAATATAAATTGCCATTATTTTAAGAGAAAATTTTGAGAATATCTATCAAAAGTAAAAATACATAAATATTTGACCCTGTAATTTTAATTTTACTCATATGTCCCAGAAGAAATATCTATGCATAAACAGAGTAGAATGTACAAAATATGTACCATAAGACACCAACAAAATTACCTGCATTTCCTTATTAGAAGACTGAATAAAAAAATTATTCCATACTCATACTATAGAATATTCTACAGATTTTCTTAGGAAGTGGATCTATAGATGAAGTGTCGTGAAAGAGGACTTATCACATTTTAAATGAAAAATAAATTTACACATTTGTGTTTATGGTATAAATATAAATATACAAAGTATACATTATATTATATTTGTATTTATGTACCCATAAATAAGCATATTCTAAGTGATATGCTTAGAGAAGGCAACAGAGTTAAAGGAAGGAATCTACTTTTTACCATATATATTTTTGATTGGATTTTAAAACGTGCATATATAGTATTTTATAAACAAAACCAATAAACAAGGAGGAAAACTATACAGAATTTTAATTTGATGTAAAAGGATACTGTGGAATCTCTGAAGCATCCTTGGTCCAAATATTTTTTTTTTCTAGCCTTTTTATAACGTTGTCTAAATCTTATACATTCATTACAAAATCATTGCCTCTGCTCATATACCTGGTGATTTGGAGAAAAACTGCACTGTCTATATGCTTTTATGAAGAGATTTGGGATGCTAATACTCAGAACTGTAGTTCCCTAGTTCACTTTTATTTCAAGTTAATGAGATAATGCACCTGATAATTGCTTTCATTCAGGTCTCTCTTCACCATTACTCAAAGCTAATTTAAAGATAGGAATTAATTTTCTTCTCCATTCTGAGGTGGTAAGAAAGGTGGACCCTGTTCTTTAAAAAATCACAGGAAATATTTTTATCTAAACACATATTAATTTATCCGGACATGTGTCAGTGTAATTTTAATTGTTCCCACCTGCTTTCTGAAAATGGTGAGGTCACCTATTTATCTTGTAGCCGATCTTTCTTAAGTATTATTATGTCACTAGCCTACTAAACTCTCCTTTTTTAGAGTGAGGGGGTACTAGCCCCCCACCCTTCATAGTTAATTTTTAGTTAATTTTCATGAAAAGGATTTTAAATCTTTGGGAATAAAATTTAACCAACAGAAACTATTGAAGAAACCTAGATTGGAATTTTATAATTTGAGACATTACATAATTAGTAGTTCTTGCCAGAGGAATGTTCAGCTAAGCCATGAAAGTTGGCCAGTAACAGTAAGTCTTGTCATCAGACTTAGCATTCTGAAAGTTTAAGATTTCCAAGTTGTTGATTGGGCAAAAAATCTTCACAGATGCTCTCACTGACTTTGCTTTAGTCAGACTGTTTTGAGTAATATCACTGAGAAGTATATATTACAACCATCCTTCAACAGGTGTATATAAGCATGCACGTATGTTTGGATTAGGTACATGTGTATGTAGTTGCGTAGTTATTTTGAGGGACTCAGTATATTTCCTAGATTGATTTATTGTGTGCTAGGAGCCAGAAGGAAGTTATGGTTAATCTCCTTTAGAACAGGGTATACAACTCTCCTTTAGAGTGGGGCAATGAACAAACAATAAAAGTAAACATTGATCAAATGTTTAACTGTGATTTTTTTTTTTTAAAAGTGTATAAAGCAATTGGTATGAATTATTTATGCTTTCATTCCCAAAGTAATTTATTAGGTTTTATGAAAAATTAATTATGAAGAGGAGCTTCAAAAGTCAAATCACTCTGACAAGCTCTTGGATTAATAAAGTTAAAGAGGGCATAAATGGTCCTTTAATGTAGGAGTACACGGTATTTTATATTGCAATATTTTTGGAATAATTAAAAAAGAGATTATGCAGCCTTTGTCAAACTCTGTAAGCGTAGCTATATTTCCACAGAGCATTGCTTGGAAGCAGTTTGGGAATCATAGGTAGACAGACAGAAAACAAGAAGTAAATTAGACTGGTAAATAAATTTAAATAATACCACCCTACCAAGTCTGTCTGTCTGTCTAGCTACATAAAATGAAACCACAGAAAGCTGCCTTCACTTTAAAGCATTTCACATTTTATCAATTATCGCTTATAAAATTCTATATCATAAATTTGCTTAGAAATTTTGCGCCAATGAGATAACTCTCTGAGTTATTGGTTCATTTCCTCTTTCAAATGAAGATTAGATTTCTCTCTTTACAATGTCACCAGAATATTTAGAACTAGGCTTAATATTCAATAACATTAACTAGAATTACTTAGGAGGTAATTTGACTACTCTTATACAATTTAGATTTGACTTCTTGTATGTGAAACATGATTGTTATATACGTTGTAAGACATTTCAAATTTATACCCCTCCCTAGTGGCTATTAAAAATATAAGTCATGAATTTGAGAACTAGAAATCTGATGTTCTGTCTACATAGTCATGACACAATTATTTTATTTATAAAGTTATTTAATATTTGTCACACATTTTGGCAGCAGTTTCTTCACAGAGCAATCACAGGAGAACATATGTCAGGAACCCCAGCTTAAAGGGGTGTTCAGCTCTAGATAAGGAAATGTAACCTGCCAACAGCTGAAAGAAGAAGCTGGATGATTAAACTGTATTCAATTATTCATATTGAATGAGAAGAAATGAAATAACTGAATTTGCTTCCTATGCATTTCAGGATTTAATAAGGGGTACACAAAAGGTTGCAGTAAGGTAACAGTGAGAAAGGGTCAAAGCTGCAACAAGGCAGCACTATGGAAGGACTCTTGCCTCAAGAATGTTTTGATATGAGGTGAGGAAAAAATAAAATAACAGGAAAGGCTACAAAATACAAAATGAGTTCATCTCTGCTGCTCGCAAATAATCAGTACTTGTCCTCACACTGCTGCCAGCTTCTCACCAAATCCCTGTGTTACAGGACAGGTAGATGGACATCCCAGAACCCCAAACCTATCCATTCCAAAATGTGCTGGGTAGATTGAAGGTTCTTACCATCAAAAAATAAATAAATAAAACGAAGAAAAACTCAAATAATGAAGGGACTCACGCAAAGGTCGGAAGATGTTGTGTATCTTATTGCCTTGACTGCAGTGATGATATCACAAGTGTTTGCCTAAGTCTAAACTCATCAAATCATACACATTTAACATGAGAAATTTTTTTGTATATCATGTTGTAATAAAGCTGTTAGAAACATGTGAATAGCTTTCCATTTTGACAGTGTGGGTTAATATCACCCTATTTGCTGCTATGTCTCAGCAAGTTGTTGTTCAACTTCTAGTTCAACTTGTTCAGCATCTTGTTGATCACAAGTTGAAATTAGAATTTCAGTATTGGAAATTGGAACACCAGAATAGGATATTTATCTATTTGGCATTGAAACTGGAGGAACTAATTAAAATAAGAGAGATCCACTAATTTAACATAAATGAAAAAAAAATGTTAGCAAAAATAAGATTATTTTTAAATAATTTGTAGTCTCAAAAGGCTTGAAATATTTAATTTTTGGTTATTAAATAAAAAGCATGCTGCTGTGAAAAGAAAATTATAAGGTGACAAAGAATTCATAGGGCAAAGGTTGCCCTTTAAGTTAGGTGGTATCTCCCGAAAGATCAACGCTCTTGCAGACAGCACTATCCTGCAGGACAAAATACAAGAAAGAGAAATACTTAACAATTCTGCAGAGTTAAAAAATAAGTAGGCAGATTTTGGAGGAGATTCAATAATTGGAGAAGAAAACAGAATGAAAATGAATTTCCACTCTCTTGTAATGTTGCTTCAAGGCGATAATACAAAATTATCATAAGAAGAAGAAAGGCAATGTGTCCCATTCTCAAGAGAAAAGATAACAAAGGAAACCAACCATGAAATGATGTAGATGTTGAAATTAGCAGACAAAGAATTTTAAAAGCTATTATATCTATATTCAATGATATGAAGGAAATATTCTCACAGTTGTTAAAAAGCATGCATATCAACATATAAGTAGGGTAAAGTTTTAGAATGAAAATTACCTCAATCAAAAATTCTGCAACTGGTTTAATAGAGATGAGAGAGGGAAGTATCAGTAAATTTACAGATTAATTGAAAACTTTAAATGAAAATTCTAAACACTCAGGCAACCACAATTTATTTTTAAAGAAATATGACGATAAGTAGATTAGTTCTCTAAGAAGACCTAAGAGTCTTTAATGTGATAAACCTAGTAGGACATCAAAATGCATGGGGCAAATTCTGGTAAAATAGAAAGGAGGAATAGACAAATCCACTATTAGAATTGGAGTCTTGAGCACTTTTCTTTCCGTAATTGATAGATCAAGAAGGCAGAAAATCACTGGACTTAAACAGCACTATTAAGTCAACTTGACCTAATTGACATTTATAGGCTCCCCATCCAATGGCAACATAACATGCATTCTTCCCAAATTTTCATGGAACACTCACCAAAAAGAGCACTTTCTAGGCCATAAAATACATGTGAAATTTAAATAATTCAAAATCATAGGAAGTGTATTTTTTAACACAATGGAATTAAAATGAAAACCAATAAGTAAAAGTAGTGGGAACTCATTAAATATTTGGAAAGTCAAGAACATATTTCTGATGGGTCAAAGAAGAATTCTGAAGACAATCCAAAAGATGTTTTGAAGTCAATGAAAACAAAAACAAAAACAAAAACAAACCCTTAGGGTACAGAGTACATAAATTGTTATGTTCCAGGGGATCAGTATTTAAGAGTTTACTTGGTCATTTTATTTTATAACTGCTTCTTTGGAATATTATATAACTTTTTATTTTTATACACTATCCTCTGTCATTTATATAAGTATTTTTTCATGTATTTTAAGATTGTTGATATTTTTAGTCTTTTTTTCTTTGCAATTGATCTATTTTCCCCTATTTTTCTTGTTTTCTGCTTCTGGACTTCCTGAGTTTATTACATTTTTTTATTATTTCATTCCATTTTCTAGTTTTCAATGGTGCTTCTAATAGTGATGCAATGTAATGTAAGTAATAGTATATAGCATATATGTGGTATTTAGTATAATCCTTAAGATACAAATTAATATTAACATTCATAATAATTTATTCAAATCCCTTGGTGCTTAGAAGTCTTTCTGATTTAGCATTTTTCAGATTTAAAATGATTTTAGCATCTATTACTTATTATATAATGCCAGGTGGAAGATTTGGTGCAGGAGCTCCTAATTATACATCAGTATGTCTGTACTGAATCATGTGGTGGTTAGTAATTGGGACAATAAATGATTTTACATACAATCTCACCTTAATTCAGGTCACATTTTGCTTCCAAGCTAGCTTCAAGTTGAGTAAAAACAGATTTTTAAAATATTTTTCATAATATGACATTTATATTTCAGAATGTCAACTTAACAATTATAGACCAGAATTTTTATCCTTCTCTTGCAGTCAATTGGACCAAACAAAGAGAAATTTCTTGATTGGAGCTACTCATATCCATCATCTATGTTACCCTTTACTGACATTTCTTCTATTTTAACTTAAACACCCCAATGAAGTAATTGTTCCAGGGCAACCCCAATGTGAAATGAGTTGACCTGACTGTGGGTCCTCACCTGCATGCTTAAAGGTGCTTATAGTGACACTCAAACACAGGCACACAAAAAGGGTAATAAAGGATTTATTTATAAAAAAAGAGGAGATGAAATGACTAGCTTAGGGAGAAAGAGATTAATTGATGAATGCATCCTACATTTCCACTTAGCTGAAACCCCAATAGCACACTGAAAGGCGGTGAAAAAACCAAGGGCCACCGAAACCCACATGTCTGGTTATATACAAAACCTGGCTGCTTAATTCCACCCCCAGTTCCCAGTGATGATGGAAATTATAGGAATTGTGGTTCTTGGCATCTTGGATCTCTTTGGTCTGGGGTGGGGGTGGGATCGATAAAACCTATTTGTGGAGTTTGTTCAGGACATCCTTTCCACCCAACATAATCACCATGTTTTATGATAACATTTCATTTAGAGTTAGCAATGCATTGCCATTTGTTCTGGTTCCCATTATTTCTTGTAACCAAACCCTTCTTGTGCAGTCTCCTTCTATGCAGAGAGTGGTTGAGTACTCCTTCAGTTAGCCTCTGATTGGTAAGCACTCTCAGCCTTTGTAAGTCTGAATATTTCCTTTTTCACCTTCTCTCTTGAATGATAATTAGTTGTGCATAGATTTCTAGGTTTCTCCTTCCTCTAAAAGCTTTCATGACAATAATAGATTGTTTCCATTTTTGCCAAATATCTTTTCGGTAACTTTTCTTTCTCTAATAGAAACTTTGGGGTTTCTTTCCTCTCACATAACGTTTAATATGTTCTTCCTCTTTTCAGCTCATTTTGTTTGTTTCCAATTTGAGACTATTGTATTTGTAGTGTCTGTTTGGTCCATCTTAGGGTTTACATATACACTTTTATTCTTGTTTTTGCTCATTTTCATTTTTGTAATCTCTTGATTATCTGAAAGACTATTTCAGATGTGTTCTGAGTTCAAGTGCTTCAATACCAATGTCTGTGCTTTAAAGGTCTGTAAATTCTTTCTTGGTTATCCTTTTGGATATTTCTTGCAAGCCTCAGTGAGTCTATCAGTTCAACCTGTGCTTCCCTACACTTCTTGAACTGATTCTGCAACTCTGAGCTAGAGTCTGCTGGCATAGCTCCATGGTCAGTGCCTCTGATGGGGCACAGGGGTGCGGTCTGTCAGTTCAGCCAGCTGTTTTGGGGCAGAGAGAGCTTTTGACTTGAGTTGCTACAGTGTCATTCCCCCCTCCCCCCCCCCCCCCCCCCCGCCTACGCCGACCCCAAAGCCCCCCCCCCCCCCCCCCGCCCCGAGTATTGCTCAACTTATTTAGGGAAAATGCCCTGTCCTCTAGAAACTGGCCAAATTTGAGGAACTCCACACTACCCATGCTTCTTGCTCTCCCTGGGCTTTATCAGTCTGCCTGTAGGTTGGAGATGGGGAGCTACCTTTCTCCTGTGGCTTTTATCAGCTTTGGCAAGTGTTTTCTGGGGTCCTGGACATAGTTGGCCATTTGATTTTCTTTCAGAGTTGTCCTCCCTGCCCTCAGTGACTAACTATAAAGCTTTCAGATAACATCTGCTACACATAATCTAATCTAGGACTACTATAATCCTTTGAAACTTTAGCTCTGTTGCTAAATATGGTTTTATTCTTGGGGCCCTGGAGAACTCATTGCATTCCAACATTTGTGCCCCCTACAACCTGTATTAAAATATGTGTGTGTGTTTCAGAGCAGTTTTTTGAATGATTGATATTTTTATCTGAGTAAACTCTTCAAATTCCATATAAATATTGAAATGCAAATGAGGGTTACTCTGACAACTCTCATGAGACCAGAAGTATTTGAGCCTGTCTCTGATATTCCCTTACACACGGCCAGCAACAGTTGCTCTTGAAGAAGGCTCATAATCTATTTATAGTAGTGGAGGTAAATGAGCAATGGATGGTTGTGCCACTGTGTAATCACAAAGGTAAATTTACCTCAGGTCAGATGGACTCTGAATACAGAAGTTCCATTCTTTTGCAGAGCAAGTCTCAATGGACTTTAACATATTTGCATTCTGTTTTGTTTGGTGACTGCCTCCAGTGACAGACTCATTAAGCTAAATCTCAACACCATTCATTTGTAAAAATGTTTCCCTATTGCTCTGCTGTGTACCCATAGTAGTTTTCAGAGAGGATGAAAAGTAAAATAACAAGAGAAATTGAAAGTTAAAATAGAAATTTCTAACAAGATTTCTGCTATCCTGGTTAAACTGTTAATTTAGTTTCACACATTTTTTTTTTTGGCTTATATTAGCCTTAGTAGTGAAACTCATAAAGTGGAATGAGTACCGTAACTTTCTTATTAATAGACACAGAAGTATGTTACGGAGTGTAGTTTAATTCAGATACACATCATAACCCAAAACTATGATAAATGTATATAATATATATATATATATATTTATGATGAATAGGTTCTATGAGAGACAAGAATGTAAAAAGAATAAAGTAGGGAGTCTGGGTAGTCAATGGCTCTCTTGAGAAGGAAGAAAATCTGTTAACTAGTGTTCATTAACATATTCATGTAATCAGGATATATCTGTTACATGTCTACTATGGGCCAATTCCTACTCTAGACACTGATGAAGCAGCAAAGAGCAAGATGATCAAGAATCTATGTTTTCCTGAGATTTATGTTCTAGTATGAGGGAAAAAAATCATTAAGTAGCAAAATATGTAGATTGTAAACACTGGCCCCTACTATGAAGAACATTAGGCAAGGAAGCGGGGGAGAATCAGAAGGCAGTGATTTTACATGGGGTGTTCAGGGCAGTTCCTCATTTAGCAAGTGATGTTTGAGTAAAGAGCCAGTGGAGACAGGTCTATGAGGAGAGAACATTACAGGGGAAGGACTAGTAAATGCAAAATCAGGAACTTGTCTGCAGTATATTACAAACCACATGGAGAATGTCATGCCATAGCAGTGAAAAAAAAAAAGTAGTATGAAACAAATAAAAAAAGAGAGATATTATTTGAATATTTTAGAGTTGTTTCAAATATACATATACTACCATAGTATAAATGCTTCTGATTAAATGAATAAAAATGCAGATTCTGTCTTACCATTGAAGCTAGTCCTGTAACAGGGTGGTCCCCAGGAAAGGGGGAGGTTCCCTGCCCCACCCAAGGGAGGGTGGAGCTGAGCAGGAAGAGGAGAAGCTGGAGAAGAGACTAAGGAAGGAAGCAGGATGGAGCCAGGAGACCTGGAGGAGGCGCATGGAGCCTAGAGACACGTGAAGAAACTGCGCTTGTCTTTTGGTCGTAGACTGGGTGACACAGATATGGGTGAGACCCATGGGGAGGTGACAATGGCAGTTTTTATCTTGATGTTGATTTTGCTCTTTTCCTTCCGGGCTTGTCTGGTTATTTCTGACCCTTTGCTGTGGGTCCCCACTGGAAGATGCTTTAGACTTGTGGCAGGCTTTGGAGCTTTGCTCTGGGCCAATCCCATTTGGATGGACTTTTACCCACGAGGGGACGGGTAACTTTGGGTGCTTCATTTAGAAACTAGACTCTTTGCCTTACCTGTATTGTTTCCTAGTTTTATTAAAGTTCCTTCCCATTAAAGTCTCATATGTTTTGTGTTGATGCGGCGGATGGCAGAACCCATTTAGAATAGGCAGGTTTGTGGGGTTTGGGCTGCCCCTCTCCCTGTCCTATAACAGTCCCATCTTAACTTTCCAGTCCAATTTCTTCTTGTTATCTTCATAAGACTTTGTTGTAATCCTATTAAATTCTTGCTCTTCTCCATATTCACCATGTTCTTTTTGACCTCCAATAGTCTAGAAAAGTTTTCCTATGCTTATAAGGTTTCCCTATTCTGCCTCACTTTAGCCAAATACTATTCATATTTAAGAGTTTATATATATATATATATATATATGCACAATCTCATTTCTCTTCTTTATGTCTCTCCATCTCCCACTGCCCCACCCAAGAAATGGTTAGGAAGTGCTCCAGGTGTTACCATAATCCGTAATCCATGTGCCTAATCCTCTACCATTCACTCACGCTATATATCCACTGCTGTTTTACATGTCTCTATCTGTCCCTTATGTCTCTTGGGTATGTTGGAGTTCAGTGGGTGAAGTTCTCGTGTTCTTCTGAGAATGATTTTGGCAGAGTCCTCATTCAGTGGCACATAGCAATTTTATTAAGAAAAAATGATGAAAGAGATGTCTTCATGGACACGAACAGGCAAAGGCAGCATTTTAAGAGGGCAGGCTCATTAGGAAAAAGAGATGCCTGCATAGACACAGGGAGGCAGTCTTAGGGCAAGAGCTGTGTTTTGCCAGAACAAGGGGTATCATTATAGATTGCTCTTTCATGGAGTTACTCTATGGAATTGATCACTTTGGGTTTAGTTGGGGTTGTTTTATGTAACTGACAATTCTCTCTTCTCCCACATCCAGTTCCTGGAAATTTCCATAGCAGGTTTAAAGACTCCTTTATCATCCATACCCCCAATCCCCTGGTTAATTTCTACCTTCTTCCATCAAGTACAATGGCTCTTTCTTACTTATGTACAGTTCTCTTATATTTTGTCCAGGTCTTGGAACAAATATTTTTGAATAAGCACAATTCATTTTGCCTTGAAAATGACAATTACCGTGATTACTTTAACCTCAAAATCGTAATAATCTTGCTAGTAATGAAGCTTTCACTCTGAATGTGAGAATAATATCATAAAAATGACTTTGAGTTTGCCTCACTAGCATTAGATAAAGGAAATATGCAAAAAGAGAAAATCTAACCTCTGAGAAAATCTTTAGACACATCAATGAAAGCAAAGTAAATTGCTGTTGGTACAAATAGTTTCACTCTTTGATACATGTATCTCAGAGTATAAAGTTCCACTTGAAAAGGAGATTAGGCACTTGATTAGCTTCTAATATGATAGCAATGTTACTTATGTATTCAAAATATGTCCTGTGTTTTACAGAATTCTTATGCTCCCAAATTGCCAACACTATTCTTTGTTTGAAGTACTTGAATTTTCAAATTACATAGACAAGCATCCTCAGAAAAATATCATCAGGAGAAAAATTTAGTATCTTTGATACTCTAATATTTTTGTTAACAGTTTAAAATAGTTCATGTTAAATTTACTTGCTTACAACATGTATTGCTTTTCTTTTTTCATCATTTGAAGAAATAGTAATATAGTATATATTGGTTAATCTATGAAATTGTATTCTAACAATTATAGCCAGAGAGCTTCTGTTGGTTATATTTGTATTATGCTTTCACTTTCCTACATGCCATATTATCTTAGGCAAAGGTGAAATTAACACTAAAATATGACCACTAGACTGAAACATGTTGTGTGTCTATAAATAGCTTATGGTGGAACATGGTTATTACTAAAAATATTCCCTAACAATAACAAAAACATTGGCTAGAAATAACACACTATGGATAAATATCTCAGTATAATATTGTATTAATAAAAATATATATGTATATATTATGCACTATATACATATCTTAATATGATTTACTTTAAGTAATATATTTTTATACTGTAAATTAAATATTTAAATACTTTTCCTCTTTCCCATCCCTCCTCATCCTTCTCCCCTCCCTCTGTCCCTTATTTCTTCCTTCCCTCTCTCTCTTTCTTTCCTGCTTGCTTATTATTTTTATTCACTATGAAATTACTGAGTAGCCAAATTTATTTCTGAATTTGCAACTGTGGATCTCTTTCTACTATAACTTAGCTGTGCTGATAGAAAGATTTGCTGCCATAAGATTTGCAAAAACTCATTTAAGTCTACAAAGAGTCATGAGGGCATTGGATAGTATTTTAAGACTAAGTCTGAAACTTCAGGGTTCTATTAGAATATCATATGTGTAAATGTTCCTAAAATTGTCCTTAAAAGATAAACCACTTAAAGCCATATATGGATTTTCTATCACTCAAAGTGTTTCCTAATACCACTTTCAATGTTTAAAGAATCTATTTTCAAAACATCCAAAACATTACTGAATAGAGTGAAATATTCATTATACATCTAATTTGTTCACCTAATTCAAAATATTAGCAAAACACAACTGGGCAGCTTTGGCTGTTTTTGTTTGCATTTTTGTGTGTACTCAAGATTGAGTGCACAACAAGTACTTATCACCATAAAAAAGAAATGTCCTGAAATTATCCATGGTCAATTCAGCCCACTCCCACCACAGATCTACCATGGAGGTAGGTATCTTCACTTGTTGATAAGTTAGATTTTGTTTTAAACCTGGGAGCTACAACAATGACTCTCATTTTGGGGCTTAAAAACATTATCACCCTCCATCAGAATTATAAATTACAAAGATGACATTGCCATGTGAATATATGAATCTAGAGGTATGCTCATATATGCTAGTAGGAGTGTAAATTGGTAAAAAAACAATTTGGGTGGGATGTGTAGCAGTGTCTTCTAAAACTAAATATGTAAGTTCCTTTTGACTCAAGAATTCTACTTCTGGGAACATATCCAGGAAAACTGAACACTTTTGTATACCAAAGATAAAATAAAAAGCCAACATTTACAAGATTGTTCATATATACTTTTATCATAATAACAAGACCAAAAAACAACCCATAACCCTTTGAGAATACATATAACAGGTAAAGTGTTACATATTGATATGATAGAATATTAGAGAGCAATGAAGAAGATTGAACTTCTGACTCAACAACATGGATGAATTGCACAGTCACAAAATTGAGTAAAAGAAAGAAAACACAAAACTAGTACATTCTGTATCATTCCATTTATACAATGCTTCAAAACAGGCAAGAATAAGATGATAAAATTCAGAATAGTGATTACCTTCTACGTATATTTATAGTGATGATGTATGTGGTAGTCTTGTGGATATTGGAAATGATTTGTATCATGATTTGAAGATTTATTTATGCATACAAGAGCTAGGGTATAGGCCAGAGATGCAGGGGGTGAGAGGATCCACCAGAGACAGAGCAGCGAATAGAACAGACAGACTGAAATACGCTGCTGAGGGGAGCAGTGGGCGAGATAGCAGAGGGTTGCCTAGCCATGTGGGTTTCTCCCTGGCCGGCCAGGGATCGAACTCGTGCTGCAGAGGCTGTGGATTGCTTCATAGTGTGATGCTTAACCCCTTGTGCCACCAGGGAGGCCCTGTATCTTGATTTGAATGGCAGTCACCTGGATGTCTATCTTTATAGACTTAAAAATGCATTTTGCTCTATTAGATAAATTTATCTAAAATTTAAATCTTAGCTTTATCTAATACTCGGCCAATAACCACATCTACCTGGTTTAGAACCCAGAACTACTCCCTGTTTGCTGGGAGTAGAAAGAGATCCCTGGACTCCAAAATAGGTTGATTTATTTTAAAGTTGAGCATGATCAAGGGGAGATGGAGGAGGAAGCAGAAAACAAGAAGCATAGTGGGGAGAAAAGTCAATTGGATGATAGAACAACAGGAACCAGATTCCTGAGCAAAGGACTGGCAATGACGAACAGGTGAAAGGGAGAAGGTTCAGGATGTTTACCATGAATATAGGAAGGAACTACTTACGTAGTGCCCGAGAACAGAAGGTCAAATATTAAGAATGTTAAGTTAAATACAAAATCTCCTCTTCCCTCTTTTGGGTAGAGAGGAGCTATGTTTTCTCATGATTCACTTTTACTGTGGGATTTCTGAAATTTGGGACAGACTTTCCCACATATCCTTTCAGGGACTCTCTCTCCCTTTCTCTCTCTCTCTCTCTCCCCCCAACCCCATCTCTCCCTCTCTCTTATAATGTGCCAGAATCATCAAGAGGTCAGCACATCCCTCCAAGTTATATCAGTTTTTTTTCAATCCAAGTTACCTAGTCATTGAACATAAAGAGTAGAGGGTAAAATATTAAGGAGGCCTATGCATAAAATCCTGAGCTGTTGTTGCAAATACAACTCTTAATTTAAATAGATCATGTCTTAAATAGCAAAAGATTTACTTGGATATCAAGTTCAAGTATTTTTGTCTTAGCCAAGATTGAGTCTGAGCATTAAATACTGAATATGATCAAAAGGGTAATTCCTATCCCTTATCTCTGGAGTGACTGCCTATGTGAAGTAGCTTGGAAGAGTCCAGGTTCACAACTGTTATTCAAATACAATTATTGCTTTCAAGAGTGTTCTTGTTTTGCATGATAAGGTGACTACCCTATAGTCACCTATCCAATGAGTGGCAATTTCAGCTTTGCACTTGCTACATGTTCAGTTACTATCTACTAAAGGAATATATTAAATCATTCGTTAAAAAAAAAAAAAACCAAAACACACCTGGTTATTTCTATGGTTTGAAGTAGCAAGTGGATATGGATTAGCATGTGGGAGAGGATAGCCTTGACATGTCAAGAAGCTAGCAGGGGAGGGGAGTCTCTCTTGGTGGCACATGCGGTTGAACGCCATGCTGTGAAGCTGTCTGCAGCCTCTAAGCGCCGGTTCAATTCCAGCCAGCCAACGAGGGTCCCACATGGCATGGCAGACCTCTCCTGTTGTGTCCACTGCTCCCCTCAGCAGTGTATTTCATCAGTCTGCCTGTTCTGTTCCACACTCTGTCTGTGGTGAATCCTCTCTCCCTCTCACACATCTGGCCTGTACCCTAGTTCTTAAATAAATAAATAAATAAATAAATCTTTAAAAAAAAAAAGAAGCTAGCAGGGGAAAGTAGGTCAGCGGAACAGAACAGAAGGTGGCCTCCAGAAGAAACTTTCACTAGTTACATAAATTCTAATTCAGGAAAAAATATATACTTGGATGCTTCAAGTTATGCTAGGTAAAATTAATGACTGATCTATAGTAATTTACCTCTTTTCAAAAATTGGTAATTATACCATCAAGTCCAGGTCAGGAAGCTTGTTAAGAAGAGTTAATCTCCCATGGAAATGTGGAAGAAGAGGAAACCATTCATCATGTATAGATATATTAAGAAAGTTAAGCCCTCACAGCATCTAGGTGCTTCATCAGCACGACTGCATACTTCCCTAAGATTTTTAGCTTCAAAGACTCTTTCTTTAATTGAAACCCAATATGTGTTTATTGCTGACACATGTTAAAAATCTTGCTTATGCAGTGCATACATCACTCTCCAAAGCCAATAGTCCTACAATGTTGTCTCCTAATTAGTACAGATACTATGTGAAAAATTCAAGAGACATCTGCTAGGTGAAGAAGCCCATCAGTTTCAACTGAATTTTTTTTTTTGGATAGTCCTGGATCAGAGGTGCTGGTGATTTTGGCTTGTCTTCCAGATTTCCTTAATGAGTACATTTTCCAGGTACATTTAACATAATACTAAGAGGTATTTTTATTAGGTTCTAGAATCAACTCATATAGTGCTTGGTGGCAGATTTGAGAAGTAACAATCATCTGTTCTTGTCTGGAATGATCTAGAATGTGAAATGAAGTCAAAAACAGTGTCATAAGTGTCTTATCAAAATTATAGATGCTGCATAGTATATAGAATCAATTATAAAATGTGCTTTTGACTGGGAAGTGTTTTAAAATTTCATTAATTTGTAGCATAGCTTGAGGAATAGACTATCAATCACCTTTACATTTTTTTAAAAATTAAGAGACAGTAGTTCTTGTGCTCTAGCCACTACCAGAAAATTAGTGGCTTAGGTACTAATTTATGGCTCTACCCAATGCCTTCTCATCCATTACCCCTTTTTACAACTGTTCATCCATAATGGGTAATTGACTTTGTGCCCATGTGCTAGCATTGCACTTCAACTAGTCATTGGCTTTCCTTTTGACCTACTAAGGAGTCTACCAGCTGAAATCAGGATCATTCCTGCATTTATCTCTGTATTCCTAAAGCTTGATATATTACATGGTATACCATTGGAACTCAATAGATAATTGATGAAAGATTAATATCTTGTGCAGACAGTGATAAGCTCATGTCCTTAACTATTGAATGGAGATATAGTATTTATTCCACACTGCTTTTGTGAAACAAATATTCAAAGAAACTTAGCTGCATATCTAAATTCTATTAACTACTCTAGAAAACTGTATATTTGAAATGATTAATAGGGTTTTCTTATTGGCACTTTCTTATATGTGATATCTTTGGATTTAGCCAGAAATGTCCATAGTTTCACAAAGGAAAAGGGTTATTATAGCAATAGTACAAAGAGGAATACTAACTGATCATTTAATTAAAAGGAATTTTTAGTTGGGGTGGTAGTGACAGTGCATTTGCCCAAGGACAAGACCAAATATGTGAATGCATTCCCTATATGTGCCCAGTTTCAATTAGAGGGAGATATTGATATTGTGTCTAGTCTATTACAGTCACAGTGATATTTAATCTACGGTATCCTCTCCATTAATCATTATAATAGATTCTGAATTTGGAATTATTATCTATATTTAGCAAAGGAAGATCCTAAGGTAAAAGATGAACTCAAGTGTCAATGATAGGTTGAAACTTGAAATCCATATCTCTCAGAATTGTGCTCCTTTGGGATCTAGCAGACTGAGAGAGAATGAAATGGGAATGGTCTATTCTGGGAAAATAACTGGGAAAGTCCTTGGTGAACCCAGGATTCACGTGAAATTGCTTTTTCTAGTGTATGTTTCTCACAATCATCAAATCACTACAGAAAAGAATTACACATGTGACTTCATTAAATTCTATTTAACTCCCTGACCTTATTCATGTCAATGATGAACTAATCAGTGGACATTTTTCTCTATCCTTTTATCAATTTTTTCCTCTTTCCTTGCCAATAATATTTAATCTAAATTAAGTATTTAGATTTCTTAATCTAAACCCCAATAATACAAATCAAAATTACAGTTGAATACTTTTATCTAGTAGCAGCTATTTTTTTAACTGCCATGCTATAAAGTAAACAGAAACCCAAAGATATTGAGTAGTTTACTCAAGGTAAAATTTAATGGGAGGCAATCTCTTCTTTTTGATTCTAAAATCTCTTTCAGTTCCATCAGACTTCATTTATGTTGAAATCACTCAACACAGTACAGTCAAAAGTCAAATCAAATCAGCCAATCAACAAGCAAATAAATAAAAATTAGGCTTGGAACACTTTGTGTAAGGATGCATTCAAAGTAGACAGAGATGTAAGGACAGAAGATTTCTGGTTATCTCTCTTTTCCCCTCACAGTAGTGTTGCAGCTTTTCATTCCTGCTCCCTAATAAAAATTTCTTTTAGCCTCAAGAGTGTGCATGTTCTCTCCTGTTTCTTTCTTTTTGCATCCTTTCAACCATTGTGATGGAATTCATTATCTGCATGTAACAACCACCTGCCTAGTGAGAGCCTATGAAAATTCCAAATCTTGACTTCAAATACCTCTTTTCCTTGATGATCTCTTCTGCTACCCTTGGGATCTTTATGATATCTCTTTATAATTCACAAAGCACATTCCAAGTGCCCCCATTCCAGGTATAATTGACTTTTGCATTACTTAGTTACTTGAGAACTGTATGGATTAATTTTATGTCAACTTGGCTAGTTCATAGTACTCAGGTTATTGGGTGAAACATTATTCTAGATGTTTCTGTAAGATAATTTTCGATGAGATTAACACTAAATAACCAGATGTTGACTGAGCAAAGTGTATCCTCAGCAAAGTGTGGGAACCTCATCCAGTAGTTGAAGGTTGGTATCTTGGAATGTTGGTCATTATCAATTGTATATTCAGTCTCTCACCCATAGACATATATACTGCACAAATTTCAATACTCACATGGATTTTGATCTAAGAAAGAAAACAAGAATTGAGAGTGTTGTACAACTTAATTCCCCAATAGGAGATGGATAGACAATTTGTAACTATAATTTAGTACCAACTAATTTTTATGCTTAAACACAACTGTCTATATTACTTTCTTCTTCTGGGTCTTGAAGTTCTCTGATTACTTTTTCCTTTTTCCTTACCTGCTGACTTTATGTTAGTTCCTTCCAATGAGAAGTTCACATGATAGATCAAAATATAGGAAATGAAATTACAAACAAGGGAAACAATAGTTTCCTGCTTCTGACATCAGTAGGATAACAGTTGTTAGCAATTCTAGGAATAGCATGGGGAAGGTGTGATCCTGGATTCTAGCAGCCTGTTAAGACATGGATTTGGTGAATGTTAGAAAAACCATTGTCAGTTCCACAGTAGTAAGTGGAGACTCATGGAGCCTAACCCAGAGGCATCAATGCTTATGCTGTACAGTAATCACCTGTTTTCCCAGCCCTGTTCCTAATTTTTTTTTAAATCAACATGATATAATCCATATTTATTCTTTTTTTGTTTTTTTTTCTATTTTAGTTTATATAATTCTTACATCATTTTACGCATTCCTAAATTTTATACCCTATCTTTCCAGCATCAACTCCCTATATTAAATTCATTCTGTGCGGTTATACAGAGAAAATTTCATTCTACATAAAGGACATTGTGAGGTGTTTCTTTGGGATATATGCTAATATTTTGAAGTAAAGAATAATTTACTTAATATAAATAGAATTTGTTAATATGATATTTATTATGACTCATATTGAACTCAATCTAGTCAACAATATATTGTAACTAAGTGAATTGAAGATTTGGGCTTTTTATTTCTGTGATGAAAATCATTGTCATTTTCAGGTTTACAAATACCTTATTGGGATATTACTTCCATTGATTTCTAAAGTTTTGTTGGTTCACAAATAATCATACTTGCTCAGCAAAGCAATTCATAATATTCACTTGGCAACTCTAGAAGAGATTGTCTCCTTTGTTTTTTCATCATGGTACTTATTAATGAATCAAATACACTTTTAGGGGACAAAGAATTGTGCTGTTATATCAACATCTTTGTAAAGCCACATTTATTCAGCTCTCCCTCTAAGAAATGCACCTTTAAGGAAATTTTTAAAAAAAGCAAAAATAAATGTATCTCACTTCCTCTTCTCTCTTTCTTGCACACACACACACACACACACACACGTCATTACATAAGGCTTTCTTGTATTTAGTAAGTTTTCTTGATTTTATTTACATGGGAATGTACATTCAGAGTTCAGTTCCAATAAGATTGAAACAAGGTGTGAGCAGGACCCAAGATGGAAAATTTTGCAGTAATGTTTCTATTAATAGAATCCAATCCCAGCATATGTTTTCTTAGAAATAAAGCTGGTTTGACAGCAAGAGAAAAAACAAGTCATTTCTTTTCAGCCTAATCTACTTAGAGAAAGCAATAATCCTTTGCTAATTTCTTCCATCAGAGCAAGCATATGTTGTAAAGAATCACATTTAGAACAAAAGTAAGCTACATTAAGTGCTGAATATAATGCAAGGAGTGGTTTACTTTCTGAGAATGTCAGATTTTCAAGGTTCAAAGAAAGGGCCTTTCTTTACGGGGTATGTGAACTCTTTCTAAACATAGGCCACAAGTTCTGGAGAAATCCCAGCCTTGCTTCAGGTTATTTCAGTCTAATACTGACATGTGCCATCATAAACTATGTTTTTGAAAGTTCAATCTAAGTCACGGCAAATAGGGTGGCAAAATTTTTTTTCAGGAAGAAATTTATTAACAAGTGACAGAAATATGGTATCAGATGACTACTACCACACAGCAAACTACTCCAAAATATGGTACCTTTGTCTTAGTATGTTCAAGCTGCTATAACCAAAAAATGCCATAAACTGAGTGTTTTAACAAGAAGGATTTAGTTTTATAAATTTCTGGGGACTGGAATGTTCAAGGTCAGCTTGCCAGCTGGTGAGGGTCCACTTTCTGATTCATAGATGGTATATTCTTGCCTTCTGCTTGTATGGAGAAAAGAGCAAGGATCTTCCTTTTCTTGTAAGAGCACTAATCCCACACACGAATTTCTACCCACATGATCTAACCATACCTTAATCCTCACCCCAAATGTCATCTCATTGGGATTAAGTTTAAACATACTTGTGGGATACACAAACATTTATTATATAGCAGTCTTACTTAATACATGAAACATTTGTAGGACCAAGGGTCAGCTGAATCACCCATAGGTCAGTCTGACTGGCAGTCATTACTAGTGCAAGGCAAGAGAGGGGAATAGTTTTCATACTTTCAAAAGGCTATAAACAAACAAGAAAATGAGATAGGGAAGCCATGAGGCTCACAAAGCCTGAATTATTATCTGATCCTTTCAAGAACAACTGTGCCCACCTGTGATTTAGATCATGTTCTTATTGGTCAAGAATTTGCACTGGGCTCAGCAGTGTATGTCACTTTTTGGTCTTTATCAGATTCTCTCCCACATCTGTGGTCAGCTGCCTGTCAGCTTAGTGACGCTGCTTCTGGGGATTAGTGACTGTTGGCCAGGGTAATGGGAGCAACTGGGCCATGTGTCTCTTATCCAACAAGTAGCCAAAACTTATTCCCATGGTTTCAAGACGAAGCACAATGTGGAGAGACAAGGAGTGCACTTGGAGCTGCTACAGTGTTGCATCTGTGGACCAGATGGGCTAAGTGAGCACAGTCGATTTTGGTGGGTGGTGACACCTGAAGGGAGAAATCCTATATTATCAAAACACTGGCAAGGGTGTGCAATAATGGTAGTTCAATAACAATAAATTTAAAAAAAAATCAGTCACAGGACCAGAGAAAAAGGGGAATGTGTAGCTGTTTTTGCAAACTGTCATGCACAGTAATTAGGGCTTCCAGAGGCCATGACTCTCCCTGGAATTGTAGTGAGGGGAAGGAGAACTATCACCTACCTACACTGCCACCTCCGCCCTTTAGGCTCTCTTGCTTGCAGATTCACCTTTTTTGTTTTCTCTTTCTCTGTACCTCATGCTCCTTTACCTTTGATGTGGCATGCTTCAGCCTTAGCCTTCTGCAGTCTGGACTTTGCTGCTTCTCTTTGCATAGATGCCAAACGTCCCTATCCCAACCTGGATGCCATGAGCTCACATCATCCCTCTGGGGAAATTGTCAAACACACTTGGCAAGTGAAACACAGCTGGAGTTCAGACAATATGTTACTGAAGGTAACCCGCAAGCTCACTTTCAGGAGCCCTGACCCCAAGCTGGTTCTATCCCTGATGTCTGTCCACTTCGAGGATCGTCTAGAAGAAACTCTCCTAGTCCAATTATCTGGAGTTCCCATGGGGTTAAGTGGCACACTGTACCTCACCACCTACCCAGGAGAAGCATTGAGAAACAAAACTGGTCAGATTTTTAAAAGGGGACTTAGACAGGAAATGTTTAGGAAAGAATGGCTTGGCTCATGACTATGTTTTGTGCTGGGAATTAGAAGAAGGCTGAGCTTCATTTATATTATCTGGAGAGTGCAAATGATACAACAACACACCACTTTGTGTCTCTTTTATATTTTATATGTTATTATATAAAAATAGCATGCCAGACATCGTCTGTAATAAGCCTCATTAAAGAAAAAAATCTGGGTTCCCTAACTTTGTTTCACCAAGCACCTGACTATTGACACCAGTTTTTAAATAGAGTCTCTTCTCAATTCATGTATCATTACATCAGTGTCTGGAGGGATGCAATAACTGAGAAATTTATGAAATGACACAGAGATCAGCTAAATATTACTAGACATGTCACTTTGCAATGGAAACTATGTAAAATGTACTGATAGTTTACTCAACGTAATTGCACATAATTGAAACATTCTATGAAATCTGTTATGAATTTTCACCTAATGAAAATGTTTAATTGGTTCTGAGTAAGAAAAGACGATATATAATTGGTGTAGATGGTCTTTATTTCTCCAATTCTGCTGGTACTCTTTGGAATGAGCTGTGCTCTATCTCTTTCCCACTGGTCCTACTGCTCTCCTCTTCCTATGCTCATATATTAACTATCCTCAGTTTCTAAATATATCATTGATCTATATAAAGTAGTTTTAAGCTTAAAGTAATTATTTGACAAATCAGGTTTCTGCAAGAAATCCAGGAATGGCTTCTCATCCTCTTTGTACCATCTGACTTGCTGCATGAGGGAAAAATAGAAGCTACGTTAGATTCTTTAACAAAAAAGATCATTGGTTCTCCATGCCTATTTCTGCATTTGTGCTCCTGTATCTTGGTAGCAAACATCAGAGACTTTATCTCTAACATCACATGGTTTCCTGTCTTTATATTTTTTTTTTTCAAATCATTATAAGGTAAGCTGAAAAATGATTTTTTTTCAAAAGACCTGACTTTGGATCCCAGTTTCGTAACTTATTGCTGGGTAAAATTTAAGTAAGATGTGTACCTGCTCTAAGTCTCCATTATGAGAACTACAAAATGGCAGAAAAATAGGTGTTTCATATCCATCCTGTTGGGGAGTTTAAAAATAATCACTCTGATCTGGGGCAATTACTGGAGGCATATTATTGCATGGATTTAAGTTTATCTGTAGGAGGCTCTAAGAGGGATGGAGCAGGGGCGAGGAGCAGAGGATAGAAAGCCCAGCACCCCAGCTGGGCCAGCCACTATTTACCTGTGCTGAGACAGCCCTTATGGCCATCAGCCAGCTTCACTTCAAATCACATGGGAATGCCTTTCAAATGTTTCTCTTTGTTGCTGCTTCTCAAAGAGGAACACATTTCCTTACCAAAATAGTTTTACCACTGGAGTTCTGTCACCAGGAGGGAAATGGAAAGTGATTGCTAGTAGGCAGTTTGCAATTTTTGACATGAATGTCAATAACCACTTTATAGTCAGCTTCTTAAGAAAAAAATCATCCTTCCATCTTCCAATGAAGTTGGATTGGTGATATTCTCACATGAATAATTCACACTTTGGTAAATATACTAGTTAGGAAGGTTTTGCTTAAGGATTCAGTAGTGAAGGAAACATAGCACGCCCCGTCTCTAAGTAAGGGGTAAAATTCCCCTAATTACAGCACAACTATTCCCACACTATAGGTGGAAACTAGGGAGAGGGGCAGGCTTTTAAGGCTAAGCACTGAAACATATCTAATTGGAGAACATCTGAGATGAACTTAAGTTTGGGTGTATTTTCTTTCACCTTTTGAATCATGAGATTCAGAGTAGGTATACTCTGCAGAGGTTTTAGATTTGCTTTCTTAGTTTCTTTGCTATATTTTATGTGTCATTAAAATGTTAAGTACTTACAGACCTAATAAGATGGTGTTGGGGCATAAAGTTGTGAGATAGTAAAATAAAAAATCTGGTCCAATACATGCCCTTTCTCCTGATGCTAAAACATGGGATGAATTAGCAGTGGTCTGTCCAAATAATTGCACAGTGACTCCAAGAGGTATCTGGTGCTGAAGTATGAGGTGTCTGTCTCCCAGGGAGAAATGATAATGAGGACATTGCAGGGGTGAGAGCCAGGTAGCTAGGCAGTTCAAGAGTTGAGACAAAGCTCCATTTTCCCCAAGATATACTAGAGAAAGATGTTTCTTGACAAGATAAGCATTACTGTTGCCTTATGAGGATACAGAAAACGGCTTTAAAAGAGTCAAGAAGTGGGTGTTATACTCTAAACTACTGTCAATAGAAGTGTGACCTCACTTCTCTTGGCCATATTTTTCATTTCTGCTAACTCAAGTCATTATACCAGATCAGCTCCAAATTTCTTATTTGAAATGTTTTTCTGGGATTTAGAATTAATTCATTAATTATTTTTTTAAGATTTATTTATTTATGTATACAGGAACTTGGGTACAGGCCAGAGGTATGGGGGGGGTGAAAGGATTAACCATAGACAGAGTGGGGAACAGAACAGACAGACTGACTGAAATACACTGCTGAGGGGAGCAGTGGGTGAGTCAGGAGAGGTCTGCTTCACTATGGGTAGCTCCCTGTCTGGGGATTGAACTCATGCTGCAGTGGCTATGGATAGCTTCATAGGTTGTATCTTAACCCCCTGTGCCACCAGGGAGGCCCTGGGATTTGGTATTTAAATGTAGTTTGGTTGAGCTTGTGCAGGGTCCAAAATGTTTTGCAGTAAGCAAGGTGTGGTTCGAGCTGAAGATTGTCGGCTCCAATTTTTTCTCAGGTGTCTTTTAATTTGTTCATCTGGTAGTAGCAAGAACACTGAATCTTTGTGCACATAGACTGTAAGTGGTGTTACTGCGATATCATTCCCAAGTGCTGCTGTTTCTCAATGGAGATGCCACTTCATTTGTTCTACAACTATTTATAACCAGACATGCTAAGCAAAATTATGTATGCACAGATTGCCCCGGAAAACTGAATGGGAAATCATTTGTTAAGGTATACACAATAGAAAACATTGCTGTGAAAGTATAAGTAAAGTGCAGATTAAGGTAAATTATGTTTATCTAGAGGGGAATTAAGACTTCTTTGGCAAAGTGGCCTGTGAGATGAACTGTATACTATGCACAGGTTTAGTGGATGTGGAAGGTGTATGGTGCATTTTAGATTGAGAGTGATAGAAAAACACGGAGTCATAATTTAAAAGATTAAAGCAGAAAGTTGTAGTGCCAAATCCATAGTATTTACTTGGAATAGATTTGGAAAAATACCTTACTTTCCTCTCTCCCTTCCTCCCTTCTTTTGTTTTATTTTTTTAATTGTTCAGCAAGCTGATTCAAAGAAAGAGAAGGGATTTGTCTAAGGTCACATTGTTTATTCCTGGCATCTAGGGACTTTGCTGATTCTTCTGACTTCTAGGTTTCCACTAAAAAAATGAGATGGAGTCAGGTCATAAAACTCTCTGGATTCTACAACAATCAGACTTACTACTATAATTAAGAAGCAAAGGGAGAAGCATGACTTAGCTCAAGGCTTAGAAAGATTATTGCAGAACTGGTGGGAATAATATGATTAAAGTTGAGAAGATTAGTAAGACACTAGTGGTAATCTTGAGGAATATCAGGGAGAAAGGATGTCAGAGTTGGGTGCTGGCGCAATGAACAAAATTCCTAAGAGCTAACATTCTCCACCTATGGTACCTGAAGAGCTTTGTCACAGTCATTCAGCCTCTAAAGGTCTGGTCATCTATGCAACTGTACATGTGTAATGGTGACTGTTTATAAGATACCCAGTGTGTAGAACTATGAAAGTGTTTCCTCCTAAATTCTCATTTACAGGAGAGAAATTTGCCGTACAGAGAAGTTGGTTTTGTTAAATACCGTTTCTTCTTGTTCTATTGACTTATTGATGGATGGCTAATTAGAACTTGTGACTATTGTTTACACACAACACTTATTAAAAATATCCATCCCAAGCATCTGTGCTATTGTGGACACATTCTCTGCCTTCTCTCCCTATAGTCAAACATATTAATTAACCTCCCCAACTTTACTGTTATCTCTATTGGCTTAAACCATTTTGAAAAAAAAGTTTTCCTAAATTTCATTTCAGGAAACAAATATATGTGTTTTTTAAGGGAATAAAAGCAGCAATGGAATCACATATCTAGATAGAATTATAGTGACTGTGCTAATTGCTCTGCTAAGTCCTTCATCATTTTATAGCCTGTCTAGCATGTTATCTACAAGTAATTCCCCCAAACATGTTTTCTATCCTTCAATAGCTAGTACCATGCTCCAAAGCTTCTGTTTTCTAATTTGGATGAATGAGTGAACTTGGCTGAGGGGATGCATTGTCAAAGCTGATTTATGTTGTTGTCAATCCAAACTGCTTAGCTCTGCAACTGAAATTATCCTTACATGCCCATTGTTCAGAGTTCAGAAAAACACCTTCTGTTCTATTGTTCAGCCACAGTCAGGATACAGATTTCCTATGCTGTTGTTATTCTTTCCCCCATGCATCCAGCTTTCCTACAATAACAAATAACTTTACAGCAGGGGTTTTGGAAGTCTCACAGGAAAGGAGAGAATAGTTTGACGAACGGGCAATGGTGAGCTGGAAGTGATGTAGCAACAATATCTTTAAGTCTAACTACCAACCATTTTTATTTTCATAGAATACATTAAGCACAATTGAGGTGACCAGGCTGTTTTTTTCATTATGGCTTGTCATTGAAATTAGAGGTCTTCTTTCTTAGAAAAAACTATGATAAAATAACATAAAAACAGCAAGTCAGAAATATATATATATATATATATTTGTCATGCTCAGTGATTTTATGTATGAAGCCATGATTTATCTAAAAGAAAAAAATAGTTTTTTTTTCTATATTGAGACAAATACTTAGACTCTAAGTAGGAAACAAGGGCTATATTCAAATCATAGTCCAATAAAGGTTTATTTACAAATAGATTACAAAAGGTAAAACGTAAAAGTGAGTGAGTGCACTGATCTTGGGAAAACATGCTGCTCTTACCACCAAGGCCTGAGGGCATGCAGTGCTGTTGGGGTCTAGAATCAGAGAGCCGTACAGAGGCCATCTTGAGAGAGAGTGACCTCTGACCGCTAGACTCCACTAGCCCTGGAAGTGTGTCTAGGAGAGTGTTCGTAGAACACATCACTATCTACTCACCTGATTTCCTTACATCTACTGAAAATTGGCCAAACACAAGCAGGAGCTGGGACAGGAAGAATCCTGTGCTGCCACTATAGTTGTTAAAAGCAAACATCCAAGACAAAAAACAGGATGAAGTCAGGAGTGGGTCAGTCTAGAGCTGCCAACAGAAGCTATATGGTGAATTATTTTTTTAATATTTACATTACTTAATTTCTCTTTAAAGTTGTCTTCTTTTAAGGTTAAATCTTAACAGATTACTGATTTTTTTTTCAAGGTAAAAACCAATTTATGTCCTATACCTGCTGGTTTTAAGCTAATATTTAGGAAGTGGCCCAAAGCTTGGCCTATAACAGTGTGTGCGGCCAAAGAAATTGTTCACAAAGACAGAAAGGACTTTCTCCAATCACGTTACCTCCTAGCACAGTCACAGAACATTTCAAATTCTTTAACTTAATTCAGTTCTCACACCAAGACCAACAGACAGGCCATGTGATCACTGAGATGAGAAAGCTGCAATCAAGAAACTGCTATTTCTTGGCTAACACAGTCTTTCATATTCTTCTGCTTGGGATTCCACATTCTTCGTTCCTGCTCTATGGGTACTCTTAAGGGTCTGGGGAAGCTGCTATCAGAATGTAGTCCCTAATGTATGTTACTATTTAGAGGAATTGCACTTCTTTTAATAATTGTACAGATTATACTTAACTATACCAAGTTTTTCCCCAATAACCAGCTGTAATCTTGAAAAGTGAGTCATTTATAATAGGCAGGAAGAATCAGAACAGTGGCTACTGGTTGTTCAGAGTTACAGCAACAGTTGTGGGGCTAGAATGATTTATCTTTAGTGTCAGCATTATTTGGAGTCTTCATATTACACTGGAGCCAAGCCCCCTGAATGGTTTCGGATGGAGGTGGCAACAGTCCTCCAATTTATACCTTTGGGTCTAAGGGCAGCCTTAGGAACTGCTCTCCTACCTGTCCTAAGACAGACAGAGAGATTACACACACACACACACACACACACACACACACACACACACACACACACACCCCTTGTTGGGGTTCATCTTCATCAACTGGACTTCATCTTTAATTGTGTGGCTCTTATCTTGATAATTGACTTGTTAGAATCTCTGGACCCAAAGTTAAGGGTTTCCTGTACTTTGCTGCTTTTAGTAACATCTTAAATCACTTTTGATTTTAGCCATACATATTCCTGGATTAAGACTTTTGGGTTTCCCTGTTGTGTAGGGAAAGGTTAGAATCAAATTCAAAGTAAACATTTTGCTAGACATAATTTAAGCACTTGGTAGAACATCAAGTATAAACATTCTCCTAGAGATGCAGAATATACTGCAAGAATATTTTTTTCTTCCCACTTTGTAATATAAATGAAACCAAAGAAACCAAGGATTTTCCTTTTTGCAGTTAGCTTTCAAAAGTTTCTTAGTAAAATGCACTTCAGAAAAAAATTTCAATGAAGTCATTTTTTAAACTTCTTTCTTCCCACATTTGTGCTAATGAACAAGAAACAATCACAGCAATGAATTAATTACTCTAATAACATCTCTCTTAATCACATTCTTTCAAGAACAAGGGTCTTTTTCCTTCTTGTATTGAAGAACAGCCAATCAAAATACAGAGATAATTGTTCTAAAAACTCCTTGCTTTCCCTTTTAATATAATTATTTTAAATATCTAGGGAGAAAAGCTAAGAAGACACAATCAGAGGAGGAATTAATTACTCTATTAACTTTGCTTTTACTCAGTTTCATTTATTCACAGTTCTAGAAGGGGCCCTCCAGAGGTCATCATTCCATGGATCTGCCACCTGTCGGGGATGCTTCCAGAACATGCCGACAGATGGGTAGCCGCCTCTTTTTTTTTTTGCTCCACCATTAAGCTTTTCTTTTTCTTTCTCTGTCTTTCATTATTGCCTTTTCTGTGTATAGTGGGCTATAGTTACTCAGAACAATGAAAAAACATATTTTATTCTTCTCCAGGACTTTCTCCAATTTCATAAATATAATACACTGTGTCAAAAACATACTTCATTAAATCTAGAATTTATTTTTGGTAAAGTAGCATATCTGCGAAAACCTATTTTCATTTTGAAGATGTGAGCTGAATACGGCAGGAAGGATAATGATAGCATTCAGGAAACACTCCAGGGAGTAGAGAAAGAAAAGGAGACGCACTGGGAATGTGGCCTCTTTCCTACTTCTGGCCATGAATTCCGTTTTGAGAATCAACATTTACTGGTGAGATTCCATTTAGTATCTTGTAAGTTTATCACCTTTTAAACATCATCTATAGATATTTTAAAGAAAAAAATGTTTAAAATGAGTGTTTTTTTTTTAATCTAGTATAGTAATAGTGTCACAAAAATTGAAAATAAGTGTAAGAATGCTTTAGGAGATATTTTTGGAAAACATCCTCCAAACCTGGCCCCATGAAATGAATGACCTTTGCACCTACCCCTACATATATGTCTTCATACTTCATCCTCACATCCCTAGTCTAGATTGTAAGAGCTAACAACTGAGTGGGTATTAGTTGCTACCCTTCAGTCATCATTTAGGTCTGGTCTTGTGCAGTTTTGAGGCAGAAACCTAGTAATGGTTCAGGGACCAGGGCTCCCATGTGATGAGGAGCTTCTGAGGAACTAAATGTAAAGGATTACATGTTTCATACGTCAGTCTAGACATCTATTCACAGATGTGTGTTGATCTCAGCCATTACTCTCTACACATCTTTGCCCTTATTCTCCTGAAGTGTTAGTTTGCAACACTGCAGTGATTTCAATACTGGCTTTTGTTAGATTCATTTTCCATCTGACTGCTATAAGGAGAATGTTCTAAATGTATGAAGGGAAACAGACTGGAATTGTGTTCTGTCTATTGGTTTAAGTTGATTTGATATCAAACCTGCTCCCAGATTATAAAAACAGTTACATCAACTCTTGCTAAGAAACAAAACACTCAAAACATATACTTTAAAATAACCATTTTCTATAGCTTAGTTACAGGAGTTATCAAATGTTTCTTCACTTATATTTGTGGTCTTATGGGTCGGTCATTGTTTGGATGGTCTATCTGGGATGGCTTTACTTGAAAGCTTGATGGTTGGAAATCTGGTTGGTCTATGGGGGCCACAGCACACATTGTTTCTCTGTTTCACTTTGTCTCCTGTCACCTAGTCAGTGAGTCCGAGCTTCTTTGTATGGTGTGTGCTGGGCTGTATAGTACCTCCTCAGAATCCTTGTCTACTAAGAACCTCAGAATACGACCTTGCTTGGAAATTTGGTCTTTGCAGAGATTCCTTAGTTAAAATGAGGTCATGCTGAATTATAATGGGCCCTATATCCAATAGCTGGTTTCCTTTTAATACAAAGAGAGAGAAAAATAGAGATACAAACAGAGAAGGTCCTGTGATGATGGAGATAGATTTTAGTGTGATGTCAAGGTAAGGCTAGGATTGCTCAGAGCCACCCAAATCTTGGGGAAAAGCATAAATAGATTTCTCATCGTAAACCTCAGAAGGAATCAACCCTGCTGACACTGTGATTTTAGATTTCTAACTTACAGAAGTGTGAGACAATAAGTGTGTGTTGTTTTAAGCTACCAATTGGTGCCACTATGGTATGGCTAATCCAGCAAACTAATATATGGCAGTTTAGGATTCCAAAGAAGAGACAGGAAAGGAAGTCCAATGCAAAAGCACTTTTCAAGACTTTATTTGAGTCATATTTGCTAATGTATCATAAACCAAAGCAAGTCACAGAATCAAGGATTGGAAAAGAGTCTCCAACTGTTGATGGGAGGAACTGTAAATCACATTGCAAAGGGGCATGGACACATGTGGTAATATCTGTTTTATTTCATTTGTTTGAATTCCACCTCTGCACCCTTGAGTTGTGACCCTAAACCTGCGATCCATTGGCAGCACATGTGCCCTTAGGTGCTTGAGTTTTGAAAATGCTGTGAAGGATTTTATTAGGTTAATTGACAAAAATATCCACTTGAGTTGGCTATCCAAGCTATTGGGTTTATAAACATGAAATACAGCCTCGGTAATAAGCTGAAATTCAGATTCCAGTTGGACATTTGACTTGACAATTCCCACCAGAAACTATCTTAATTATTGCATTAACAAAGATTGTTTTAGAAGGAAAGTATCTGAGGTCATCTTTCTGTTTCTTTGTTTGATGTTTTGTCTTCTTCTTTCATAATTACATCAGTTTCATGGAAAGGCACATGTATCAGGCAACAGAACATCTTCATTATTGCCACTTTCTTTTGGTACACTGGTCCATTAGGAAAATCATTTTAGTTTCTTTCATGTTCTTGTTCAGAGGGTATATTCCTCATTGAAGCTTAAACACCAAAATGCTGTAAAGGACATTATTAAGCTAAGTGACAAAATTTTATCTGCATAGTATATGGAGCAAAAGTATACTGTCAGTATAGATTGATGGATGTGTCAACTCTAATGGTGGTGGTATATATAAGAAAATTCTTTTACTTAAGAACTACTCATGTAGATATTTGAGCTACAAGGTCATCATGCATATAACTTACTTTCAAATGTTTTGGGAAAAATTATGTAAACATACACACATACTCAAGGCAGAGAAATATTCACACTAGGTAAACTGGAGTAAAAAAAGGTATTTGTTTTACTATTTTTACTATTTCCATTTTTGCAAACTTAAAAAGTATTTTAAGATGGAAAACTTAACATTGAATAATACCTTGTTTTTGTTTTTGTTTTTTTTTTTTTTTCACAAAATCAAATGTCAGCCAAATCACATCAATTCTAATTTTTCCTTGTTTCCTTTCTAGCATTGCACAGTTGCCTTTTTTTTTTCCTGGGAAGGAGGTGACATTGCCTTATGTGGAAAGCATTTATCAGGTCAGCTCCACTTTAGAAAGGCCAAGTTTTTATGATTTTTTACTCATGCAGAGGGTCTAAGTAGGCAGGCAATCTGTCTGTCAGACTGTACCAGATGTCCCAGCTATTAAGTTGATCTACTACCCAGTGCCCACACTCTCTCAAAGGCAGGCTAATGGGGGAGAAAAGCAGGTAAGTGAAATGTCAAGGAGAACAGCAGTAAAGGCTGCGAATTGTATTCTAGTCTGCTTTGTAAACAGGAAGATGGATAGAAAGTAGATGCATTATGTTCAATGACCCTCACTGAACATGAAAAATAACTTCTTCTATATTAATAAATGGCATTAGGTATATTCATACATCCCTTTTATCACAGCCAACCCAGTCATGCAGCCACAAACTCAATGATGAATAAGAAAAATAGTCCATGTCTTATGGGTCTTTTATTCAGTAACCACTTTGTCAAGAAGACTCAACTTGGTAGGGTTTAAAGGTGAAATGACTTTATTTTTCCATCACTGCTTTGTTGAATTTCACATTGCTATCTATTAATGATACCATGTGAATTCCACATCTTTCCATTCACTTGCAGTTATTAAAATTTGGACCTGGTTAAAGCTTTAAAAACCAAACCTGTTCACTGGCAGTTATTAAAACATGGTCCATTTTAAATCTTCAAAGTCAAACTCAATTTAAAAATTCATTTCCTCATCATAGTCCTCATCTTACTCCACATAATCCCCTATTCCTCCCCCATGACTGCTGCCAGTGCAAGCGTGAACTGAGATGCTGCCTGCAGTGAGAGAGGGAAAAGATTTCTCCCTCTGAGACTCATGCACTTCTTCTAGTTCAGCTCATCAGGAGAGCGGCAACTCACCAGAGCAGGAAGCATAAAGACATTTCTCCTTAATTCACCAGAAAAGGTCCTAATGTTCTCTTGTTGTGGACCTCTCCTGTTACTTTTGCTAATACTAGCTGGTCTTTGTTATTCTCCAAGTGACAGATCTGCAAGTCCTGCCTTTCTCGGGGGATGCGTATTTAAGTTAATGCTTTGTGGAATCTTCCTACTTTCCCCTGATGTTGATTTCAAAGCTCTAAATGGGGCCAGGTGACTCCAGCTCATCTATCATTCACTTCCTGGGAAAATCACATATTTTTCCCAAGCTATTCATACCCATGTTCCAACTTGCTCCAATTCTCTTCGCTAAATCTATTCTTACTTTCTCAGATGGGCCAAGCAGCAGGCTCATGTGTCTCTTGCCATGCAAGTGTCCAGTCAAGCAATGGCCAGTCAATATCGTTCCATCTTGCAGTCACCCATAGTCACCTGGAGTCACCTTTCATTTTGTTTCAAAAGGAAGAACTGCCTTATTCTTCCGTCTCTAAACCTTGAAAGACCTCAAATTCAAATCAAGTATGACATGATTACATTCACTGGATTTCATAGACTAATTTTTTCTTCTGTGTTCTAGTTCAAACTGAAAAATTCTTCTGGAGAGGCACCCCATTGCTATCCCCATTCCTGTTGGGGGGACATTAGGATGGGGATGTGTGCCTTTCATCCAATTAGGCAATAATGAATGCCCCTTGCTCTCCCACCCTTTCCGTTTCTCTGTCCCCCATATTTCCATGCCAGTGGAGACTCATTATCCATTGGTGGTAATGAGTGTTAAGTTACTTCTTCCCTTCCCAGTGGGTTGAAGTTGATGGAGTTCTAGTAGAGAGAAAGAACTTTCCCAACCACTCTGTAGTAACTCGAGCACTCACCCCATGATGTCACCTCCTTCTCCCACCTGGGAACCCAGAACTCCCAACCTCACTCAGTTTTAATGTGAACCCCCTTTTGTGGTTACTAACAGAGATTACATGGGGGACCTAGATTTTCACTGGATGCTGCAATAATGAGGGGACACATTTCCTTTCCCAATGGAGCAATGTCAGAGGAGTCCTGTTTAATCAAAAAATTTAAATAAGATTAAATACCCCAAATTCCTGGTTTTAATTGAAAACAATTGTTTGTCATACCAAGAACTATGAAAATGACTTGATTAAGAAGAGACAGCAGACACCAACATAAAGGTGACAGAGATATTAGAATTTTCTGATCAGTATTTTTTAAAGAAAACTTTGAAGACATCTTGATTTATAAAAAAAAAATATAAAAACTAAGAATATAATAAAGGAGATCCAATATACCTCACACTCAGTTTTCACTCTTAAGTTAGCATTAACCATCCGTGTTACATTATTTTATTGTTATTACTATTATTAAAGTCCATATTTAAATATTATGTCCTTATACTTTACCTTATGTATGTTTCTTTTCCAGTATGCTTTCTAGGTTATCATTATGTTTGTTTTTTGTGTCACTTTAAGTACTTCTTTATTCTGACAATATTTCAGACTTATTTTTCGATAACCTTCTCAATTTTGAGGAATTCTGGTCAAGTATTTTAAAATGTTCTTCTTTCGGATCTGTTTCATTGACTTTTCATATGTAAAACTAGTGCCATGAGTTTTTGAGACAGGATCACAGAGGTGCCGTTTTCACTACATATCACAAGATACCCGCAGGATTGATCACTGTTGATATTCACCTGGATAAATTGTCTAAGATAGTGTTTGGTGTTCTGCTGTGAGGTTACCTCTTTTTCCCCATTTCTGTGGTCTAGTCTGTGGAAGAAATTCTGTGTGCCAAGCTCAGGTAGAGACTGGACACTTCTGGTTTCCTGTCTAAGAGCAGAGGATGTACATAAACTCTTGTGCAAATGAGATTTATCCTTTTCAATAATTTATTCAATCATCTGTTTATATTAATATGAGAATATTGACATTTTACTTTGAATTTCCATCCAAGATTAGAATTTGTTGCTTAAGTTACTCTAATTTTGTGCTTTGGAAGCTCCTTCTGTTGACTTCTGTACCTATTCTGCTTATGCTTTATCAGCAAGGAGAGCAAAGAAATTCTTTGTTATACAAACATTTAAATATACACATCTGTAAACATATGTATCTCTTTCACTATTAAACAAAATATGATGTCTCTAACTCTAAACCATGAATATATGAATCATTCTATCTTTCTTTCTTAGCTCACTTGTGAATTCTCACTACAATGATAAGAAACCTGGCTACCACATCCACTATCCATTTAGTTAATTGTTCAGGGCTTGTGTACATGGATAGTGGTTTCAGAATTGTTAATCCATATCCCTGTGGGAGCAGCTTATCAACTAGCGTATAGATTTATATGCTATTTTTCCAGCCATTCGTCTCACTGACTCCACTGGTTTCCGGAGTCACTTAATGCCAGCCCACTCTCTCCCACACACTTCCGTGAGATTGTTCCTTACATCTATAATACAATTAGGTTCTCTTCTCACAGTCTGCTTTTTTTCCTGTAATTCTTCAGCTTCTTAAATGATTAAAGAAATACTGGATACCTTAAGGTTCATCACCCCATGATGTCATCTCCTTCCCCACCGGGAGCCCAGAACTCCCAACTTCACTCAGCTCTAATGAGAACCCCCTGTGCTGTGAAGTTGTAAGCACCTGAACAAATTCATGATGTTATGTATACATCTTAACAGTATCATGCATGAGAGTTTTCCACTTTGAAAAATCCCCTGTATGCCACATATTCAACCTTCCTTCCTAGTAAGCACTACATTTTAATTGCTGTATAGTTCTGCCTTTTGCAAAATGTCATGCTATTGGAATTATATATGTAGACTTTTCAGATTGAGTTCTTTTACTTAGAAAGTACATTTAAGGTCCATTTATATCTTCATGTATCTTAAGAGTTCATTTTTTTAACACCTGAATAATACCTCATTATAGAAAATGATAGTTTACCCATTCGTCTCCTAAAGGACATCTTGTCAGCTTTTAGTTGTCTTAATTATGCATAAAACTGCTACAAACATTTGAGTTAATAAGCAGCATTTTTTTTTAATGGACACCATTGTCAAGTTTTTTAGGTAAATACCTATTCAACAATTAATAGGTCACACTGTAGGGCCTCCCTGGTGGTGCAGGGGGTTAAGACAGAACCTATGAAGCTATCCGCAGCCACTGCAGCACGAGTTCGATACCCAGCCAGGTTGCTACTCACATGGTGCCAAAGACCTCTCCTGGCTCTCCCGCTGCACCCCTCAGCAGTGTATTTTAGTCAATCCACCTGTTCTGTTCCCCACTTTGTCTCTGGTGAATCCTCTCACCCCCCACACCTCTGGTCTATACCCCAATTCTTGTATGCATACATAAATAAATCTTTAAAAAAATAGATCACACTGTAGGATGATGTTTAGCTTTGTAAGGAACTGCCTGACCAACTGCATTGTCAACTGCAGTGATTGAGAGTCTTGCTGCTCCACAAATTTGCAAACTTTCTGTAGTCAGATTTTTGGATTTTCGCTATTGTATTTGCTATTCTAGCAGCTATCTCGTCTTTTTTTAAACCTTTTTTTTTTTAAAGATTTATTTATTTATGCATAGAAGATCTAGGACACAGGCCAGAGTTGCAGGGGGTGAGAGGATTCACCAGAGACAGAGTGGGGAACAAAACAGGCAGACTGACTGAAATACACTGTTGAGGGGAGCAGCGGGCAAGTCAGGAGAGGTCTGCTGCATCATGTGGGTTGCCCCCTGGCTAGGGATCTAACTTGTGCTACAGTGGCTGCAGTCAGCCTCATAGGTTGCATCTTAAACCCTTGCACCACCAGGGAGGCCCTCATATCTCCATTTTTCATTCAGATTTTATCTTCTTTATTTGTTAGTGTGTTTGTCAATGTTGTTTGTTTTAAAACTGTCAACTTTTAGTTCCCTTTATTTTTCCCTACATTTTTCTGTTCTTTAGTTCATTTATTACTGCTCTAGTATTTATTATTTCCTTCTTTCTACTAACTTTGTATTTGGTTTGTTCATTTTTAGTCCCTTAAGTTTTCTTGAATTGCATTGTTTATTTGCTGTTTTTTTTTTTTTTAAATGAAGGTGTTTTTCACTATTAACTTCCCTCTAATTCTGCTTGTGCACCATCCTAGGTTTTGGCTTGTTGTGTTTCTTTTTTATTTTTCTTGAAATATCTTCTAATTTCCCTTTTGATTTCTTTGGTCCCTTGGTTTTTTATTCAAAAATGTGTTGCTTAATTTCCACATGTTTTTGAATTTTTCAGTTTTCCCAGTGTTATTGACTTTTATATTTTTTACATCATTCCGTTGTCAAGAAACATACTTGGTGTAATTTCAGTCTTTTTAACTTTGTTAAGACATGCTTTGTGACCTAACATGTGAGGTATGCTGAAAATTGTTCCACATGTGCTTGAGAAAACTGTGTGACCTGCTGCTGTTGGGTGGGATGTTCTATATATGTCCATTTCTTACATACAGACATTGGTCTACAATATTCTTCAAGTCTGCTGTTCCTTATTATTTTTTTTCCTTTAAAAGTTTTATTGAAGTAACATTGGTTCATATTATATAGGTTGCAGGTGTACAGCATTATAATTCAATATCTGTAAATATTTTGTTATGATCACCTCCAAAATTTTATACCTGATTGTTCTATCTATTAAAAGTAGTGCTTTGAAATCTTTTAGTATTATTGTATTGTTATTTATTTCTCCTTTCAGATATATCAATGTCTAATTTAGATATTTGGATGTTCTGATCATGGCTGCATATATAATTGTTATGTCCTCCTGGTGAATTGACACATATCATTATATAATAGCATGCTTATTTCTTGTGATATCTTTGACATAAAGTCTTTTTCTTCCTGATTAGAAGTATAGCTACTACTGCTTGCCTTGGGTTACAATTTATGTAGGCTATCTCTTGCCATTCCTTTACTTACAATCTATATATAGCATTAAATCTAAAGTGAGTTTTTTCAATATAGTATAGAGTTAGTTTTTGTTTTTATGTCATTGAGTCACTTTGTGCCTTTTTATTGTGGAGTTTGATCCATTTACATTTTAAGGAAATATTAATAAGTAAGGATAGATATAAAAATCATCAAAAAGGTACTAACAAACATAATTCAGTAACATATTAGAAGGATTGTATCCCATGACCAAATGGGATTTATCCCTAGGCTGCAAGGATGTTTCAACATGCATGAATCAATTAATGGAATACACCATATTGCAGAATGAAGGATAGAAATCATGTGAGTGTCTCAAAGGGTGCTGAGAAAGCATTTGAAAAAATGTCAACACCTTTTCATGATAAAAACTCTCAACAAAGTAAATATAGAAGGAATTTGCATCAACCCAATATTGGAAGTTCTAGTAAGAGCAATTATGCTAAATAAATGACTGAATTAATAAATAAGTAAATGAAAGTTACCAAATAAGAAAACAAGTAAAATTATCTCTCTTTGCAAATGACATATTTTATGTGGAGAAAAACCTAATAACTTTACAAAAAACCTGTTAGAATTAATAAATGAATTCAGAATAATTGTGGAATATAAAGTCAGAATACAAAAATCAGCTGTATTTCTATTGACTAAAAATTAACTCTCTGAAAAGGAATTTAAGAAAACAATTCCATTTATAATAGCATGAAAATGAAAATATTTGTGAATAAATTTAAGTATATGGAAGACTTACATGTAGAAAACTATTAATAAAAACAGCATAAAGGAAGTGGAAGAAGACACAAATAAATGCAAAGACCTTCCATACTTATGGACTGGAAGACTTAATATTGCCAAAAATGTCTATAGTACCCACCCAAATCTATCTACTGATTCATTGCAATCCCTATCAAAATTCCAGTGACATATTTCTTTTTTCACAGAAATAGCAAAAAGCTCTTATATTCATATAGAACGGTAAAAGACCCCATGTAACCAAAGCAATTTCCTGAAAGAAAAACAAAGCTTGAGGCATCACACGTTCAGATTTCAAAATATGTTACAAAATTGTAATAAAGTAGCATGGTGCTGGCATAAAAACAAACAGACCAAACCCACACATGAATGTTTAACTGATCTTTAACAAGGGTGCCAGGAATACACAGTGGGAAAAGGTATGTGAATATGGTTAACTAGATACACAATGGGCAAGGCTAGACTCTTCAACAGATGGTGTTCAGAAAAATGGATATCCACATGCAAAAGGATGAAATTGGACCCTATTTCACACCATACACAAAGCTCAATTCAAAATGAAATAAAAACTAAATTGAAACTTGAAAGTGTAAAATTTCTACAAGCAAACATAGGAGAAAAACCTTATGACATTAGTGTTGGCAATCATTTCTTAAATATGACACTCAAAGCACAAGCCACAAAAGAAGAAATAGACAGATGGGGTGACATCTAACTAAAAAACTTCTTCACAGCAAAGAACAACAATCAACAGAGTGAAAAGGCAAACTATGGTGTAGAAGAAAAAAATTGCAAACTATCTATGTTGGTTAATATTCAAAATACATGAGAAGCACATAAAACCCAACAGCAAAAAATGAAAAAAAAAAAAAAACTAATCCAGTTTTTAAGATGAGCAGAGAATTTGATCACTGTTTTTCAAAAGAAGAAATACAAATGATCAACAGGTATGGAAGGTGGTCAATATCACTAATCGTCATGGAAAGGTACATAACAGCCACAGTGAGATACTATGGTTATTTTAAAATATAAAAATAACAAGTGTCTGTGAGAATGTGACAAGATTTCAACCTTTGTATACTATTGGTAGAAATATAAAATGGTGTAGCCATCAACAGAAAACTGTATGGAGGTTCCACAAAAATTAAAACTAGAACGATCATATGATCTCACAGTCTCACTTTACAGTATTTCTCCAAAGTATTAAAATCAGCATCTCAAAAATGTATCTATATTTTAATGCTCATTGCAACATTAGTTCTGCTAGTCAATATACAGAAGCAAACTAGATGCTTATTAATGACAAATAAGTGAAAAACGCACGGTAAATACATACAGTGGAATATTATTCAGTCTTAAAACAGAAATCCTGCCACATGTGACAATGCTGAATGAATCTGAAAGATGTCATGTGAAGTGAGATAAAGCATTCACAGGACAAATATTACATGATTGTAATTATATTAAGTACCTAAAGTAGTCAAACTCTAGAAATATAGAGTAGAATGCTAGTTATCAGAGACTGGGGAAAAAGGGAATGAGGGAGTTGATGTTCAATGGGTATGAAGTTTCAGCTATGCAAGATGAAAAATTTTTAGAGATCTGCTCTGCTGTATACATTGTGCTGGTAGTTGACAGTGCTGTAGTGTGTAATTAACCATTTGTTAAGAGACTACATCTCAATGTTAAGTGTTCTTACCACAATAAAATGAAATAACCAAAAAATCAGTGGAAACATATATTGAAAATATATCATCTGCAGTAAGCCAAATAATAAAATAGGTGTGGGGCCTCCCCTGGTGGTGCAGCGGTTGAGCACTGGGCTGCGAAGCTGCCCCCGCCGGGTAGGGTCCCACATGGCGCAACAGATCTCTCCTGCTGCCCGCTGCTCCCCTCAGCAGTGTATGTCATCAGTCTTCCTGTTCTATTCCCCGCTCTGGCTCTGGTGAATTCTCTTACCCTCCCGCGCTTCTGACTGTACCCAGTGCTTGTATAAATAAATAAATAAATAAATCTTTAAAAAAAGAATACATTTAAAAAATAAAATAGGTGTGAAACTGTGTATGAGATTTGGATTTTGAAAATCCACCTTCAATAATATTCAATGTCACTGTTTTTGTATCTGTCTTTTTCCCAGACCACAGTTCTTTAGAAGTCAAGTTTAAGTATCTTTTATGTCAGTGTCAAGCATACTTATTTAAGTGTTATATTAAGAGAGGAAATTGTGACAACCATGTATTATAGTTTTGGAAGGTAGAAGTTAGTTTGTAAACTTCTTCAAATGATGAAAGAAGCAGGTCAGGCAGCAGAAGCTAACATTGCCTCAGGACTTCTGTGTCATCGTGAAGACCAGATTTCATGATGATTAGAATCTTCAAATCTTATAACTTTCTCCGTAAGTCTTCTACATTCTCAACTGAACATGCTTGAACTTTAGCTCTGAGAAATTTGGGGGAGGGCTCATGTAAAAAGATAAGAAAAAAAAAGTTGGGATCTGTAGGAAGCTGTGGGAGGCAAGGTAGTTGCTCACAATCAGAGATGTATCTTCTGACTCACCACTTGCCTTTTATCAAAAAGAACTACCTGCTCATCCTAAGGACAAAGAGCACTTAGCTAATTAGTGTCCTGAAAAATCCCTGAAGGAAAGTATTCGACTAGCTGTGACCTTTGTTTCAATTCAAGTTCTTGCTCACTGACTCTCTCTCCTGTGACATCAGTTTTTGCTTTGTTTAATGACAATTTATATAATCTCACCTTCTAAATATGATCCTTAAAGGCAAGAGCAGAGCATGATGCATCTTTATGTCCTTCACAGGTACAAAGCACCCCTTCACGGGCACAAAGCACTGCTCATGGTAGGAACCCAAAATGTTAAAGACAAAACAAGTGAGCAAAGCATTTGTTTCACACTTGGTGTGAAAGTGGGTGAAAGAGCCACTTAGGTGGAAGCACATATCAAAACAAATAAGCAGATGTGCAAATGTGAACTTAGAAGTAGTCTAACTGACATCAGGGAGATAATTGAGTGATACAGTATGGCTGTAGCGATGAAATACCACTCACCACTGCTATTTAAGTTGAAATCTAGGCTGAGGATTTTGCCAGATAGAAAGCAAAGAACATCCTAGACAGAAGGAACAACTTTTATGAAGGGGCAGGGATTTGGAGAAGGAGCTAGCACAACTCGGGATCTTGATTTTTGCCCCTACCTACCTCTCTCCTCTCCTCCAGAGCCTCCCCTCCCAATTTTCATGTCTTTCATGTCTTTCACTTTAATAAGTATGCTTGATACTGACATAAAAGATACTTAAACTTGACTTCTCCTGTCTGGACCTTCTGCTTCTTCCCTATCCTCCTCTCCCTAAGCTCACCTGCTCTCCCCTCCTCTGCTTCCTCCCACCTACCTTCTCCACTTTCCCTGTTTAAGAGTTGGACAATAACAAATCCCCCCCAAGGAAATAAACTAGTTCCCTAGAAAGCAGCTTCATTTGAAATTAGGAACCCATAGCAGGGAGCTTTTCTTCATGACAGGAAACACAAACTTGTATCCCTTGATTATCTGAAGCAAAAATCTTACTAGCTCACAAAACTTGGGGCCCTTAAATAAACAGCAAGGTGTCTTTGATGTAAGAATTATTGAAGTGTCTTCCTTATTCTAATGATATTTTTGTCTTTAGGGGGTGATTGCTAACTTTTCTGCCCTAAGCTACAGCCAAAATATTACTTCAGTCATTTTGAGAAATTCGTTTTTTCATTTAGCAATTTTTGAATCAAGTGCATCGAAACACTTTTTAGATTTGTTCAAAGTAGAGATATCATTAATGAAAATACCTCATCAGATTGTAGGAGACTAAAATATGTATGTAAAAAGATTTACTGGGAATGAATTTTATATGATTTGAAATTAGTTATTGATGGATGTACAATAAGTTGCAATTTTCCCACAACTTTAATATTATCAAAACTAGTCCTCTTTTAGATGACATTTTAAAGGCTTTGTCATTTAGAAAGAGAAAAAATTTGCTGAAACCCTAATCAACCTCGATGCATACTATAATAGCTATACCTGCTATTATTATTAGCCACTGATGTTCCAAATAATTTGAAAGCATAGAGAAGACAGTTTTGTCACAGAGGAGGTCAAGCCAGGTAGAATAAACACTGGGCTAAAAAAATTAGCGTACTCCAGAGAATTCTGATAAAAGGTAATTTGTACATTTTCCTTGTGTTTCTTTTTTGCATTCTTTTTGAACTTGGAAAATTATCTACACTAGTCTTTTGTATTTGCTTTTTCATTAATTATCATGTGAGGCCTGTGGCTTAGTATCCTCATAGAAATAGCAGCAACCATTAACCATCTGTTGTTCCTTTAATTGTGATTTTCTTTGGTTAATATGCAAGAATAGATAAGAGAATCAGAGGGAGAAATTCCTAGGCCAGAAACATTTGTGCATAATAGTCTAAGAAAGACTTTCTACTAGCCATCTCTCTATTCCGCTTCTCCAAATCTATCAGGAAGTTAAATAAAATGAATGGTGGTTCTGCATTTCACAATGGATTTTAATCAGTGATAGGTTTCAGTAAATTTTAGATTTAGAATAATTCAAAGGGACTTTACTCACACAGAAAAAATACAGTAAATAGATGAAAATTCTTTGTGAATAAGTGGAACTATTTGGAGCTCATTATTTAATTAATATCTACTTAGTCCCTGAGTAAGATATGCCAGTGAATCCCTCTCTCATTTTTATAGCCAAAAGACATGGAAATTGAAATAAGTCTGATAGTGTCACTTGGAAAATTCCCGGTGCTATTGTGGTCATTCAACATTCGAACAGAGAATTTGGAAAGTACAGTGGGTTGTTAACTAGACTAATTGTGGTGATCATTGAAATATATACAAATATTGAATAATTATGCTGTGTATCTGAAACTAATACAATATTATCAGTTATACTTTAGTAAAAGCAGAAATTTACAGGCCCATATGAAAAAATGAACTTTAATTTATTTGAGAGAAATAAAAGATGAAAAGGGAAAATATAAAACATACTTGATTTTGCATAAAGATTAATATAAACATGTCACTTTCTCCTAATGTAATATCATCTACAGTATGATTGTATTGACAGTGTAGTAATAGTTATGATAGCTATAAGAGAAGAGGAAATATTGAAGGAAGAGATAGGAAAATAGGACTAAACATTATCCAAAGAGATGTAATATCCTATAAAGTGTGAGTAATGGAAGAAATCTACTTGTACTAAAATTTTAGAAGTTAATGGTATTAAATACAAGTAAAGCAGATTGATGAACTGTGCTAGGGAGTCTAATAATAGGTATATAAGAATTTAGAAATACGGTTCAAATCACTGTGATAGAGAAATGTATTCAATTAATAATGTTGGAACAAGTGTCTAGCTCTTTGGGGGAAAGCAGCTTGCTCCAACATTTTTAATTAAATATGAAATAAGAAGAAAAGATTGAATAATTGCTTGATATTTGGTATTATGCAATCTTTGTTATTATATCACTGACACCATATAATCTTTATACCTTTACAACTTTGGGCTTGAGAAAACTAGCAGATATAAAAATATAAATCCATCAGAATACACATAACAACATAGTCTTAGAAAAAATAAAACCACATTCAAACTGATATATGTAAATTGAAAAAAAATCAAACTTATATTGGGAAAAGGAAAATGATATACTAGTGATATTTACAAATCATCAATAAGCCTGAATTTATCCCTATAAAATCAAGGAGCTTATTTGCTGGACAAAAACATCAAACATAAGAAAAATAATAAGCAATTATTTATTTTGAGCAACATTTATGGACTATGTTCCCACTGCCAGTCACTGTATGAGCTCATTATATGTATCACCTTAGCCAACACTTACGATGAAGGTGGTTGCTCTTGATATCTTGACTTTCACATGCAAGTACAGAGACTTAGAAGAGAAAAGCATTTCTCAAAAGTTGCACAGCTACTTGGATTATGTAACAGTTATATGTTTATCCATATCATAGCATATATTATATGCAACATATGTATTTGACATTCTGTAGTCCCTTGAAAGCCAGAAAATGTCTATATACTAGTCTATATACTATAATAATGTTATGTATTATTATTGTAAATGGGAACTCTAAGCTTTATTAGTAGATGAGTGGCAGGACTAAATGTGTGTGTGAGAGAGGAGAGGGGGGTGTTTATGTAATTGGGGCACATAAGGGGCACATAAGAAGGATCTGATGTATTGGAAAGTATTTGTGACTAGAACGCTCAGACTAGAGCTATAACCAGAGGTATTATAATAAAATTTGTGGGAGGGAAGGAGAAAGTCTGAATGGAAACTCACAGTATGAGAACAGACTTGGTAATTTATTAATTCTCACATTAGTGGGACCAGAAGAGTGAGGGAGGAGTTAACAATGTCTATAACTGGAAGTAAAATTTTCTGCAAACTTTCTAGAATATTCTTTGGATCCTCTTTGATAAGTAGTATCACCGAAGCCAGGAAACTGACTGCTTCCTTCTGAGGACATACATTAGCCAAGAGTAGAAACCAGGTGGAACTACTTTCATGCTTCTTTTTATCTTTATAGGATTCTAATATTTTATTGCCAGTATTACAGTGATTAAAGCAATGTACAACAAAATGAAGGCTTCATTGAATTAGCAATTTAAACTTCTGCTATATTAGCATCATGTTGAATTATTACTCATCCTTGCTAATATAGCATTTAACAGGGAATTACACTGTCATGCCAGACTAGTATAAAAAGAAACCGTAATGGGGCATAATGGAAAAGCTATTATGAAATATACCATTAGGAGTATATGCAACTTTTTAACAATACTCCTGTATTTTTCCATAGGCATCTTCACAAAATTGGGGGGTGGGCAGAGAAATTTGAGAATGGGGAATAAGATTTGCCTAGATAAGTATGATTGAGGTATAGAAATGATCCCTGAAAATACAGTTTTAGTATTATTTTGAATGATTTTTAATGGGATAACTAAATTGTTTTTGTCACAATTTCTTGTAAAATTTCAAGATTATTTTGAAATTTGGAGATTCCATTAACCTTCTGTTTCTTTTACTTTAAAACAAATGCTGTATATATGTGTATATATATATATATATATATGTATAGTTTTCTTTCTTTTGTTCTTATTGAGGTAACATTGGTATATGATTTAAAGGTATAGGTTCACACCACTTACACACACCACCACATCTCCCATAATCCTGTGCCATAATCCAGGGCCCCCTCACCTTTACTCCTTATACCCACCCTACCCTCTGGTAGCCTCAGTTCTGCAGTTAAATTTCTAAAGTCTTTTTGCTTTAGTTTTGTATGTTCCTTTGCTTATTTACATACCACATATGAATGAAATCATCCAGTGTTTGTCTTTCTCCTTCTGACTTATTTCACTTTGCATAACCCTTCCAGTTTCATCCATATGATCTAACATTTCCACTTCTGGGTATCTATCAAAGGGGAAAAAAAAAACCACCAATTTGAAGGGATACATGCACTTCTATATTCACTACAGCAGTATTCACAATATCCAAGATACAGAAACAACCTAGGTGTCCAAAGGCTGTTGGGAGGATAAAGAAGAGGTGGTTTATGTACACAATGGAGTATTATTCAACGGTAAAAAGTATAGTTGCTTAAAATATGTTGTTTTCATTAATAGTAGATGTAATAATAGTAATATATGCAGCCATATAGAGAATTTTCCCTATATTTTACCATTCACTTTCTTCTTTCAGGATCTTTATCATTTCACTTATTTTCCATAAATACTTGATTTTTTTCAATTAGTGCTACAACTTCATGTTTTGTCATTTAATATATCTACCATGAATAGAGTAGACATATTCTAAAATTATAACCTACATCAACAAGAAGAATGTTTCAGAAAAAATACAAAGATCAAACTGTGTGTTTGTTATCCTAGATAATGCTACAATGAAGGACCATGGAAATCCCTAGAACAAAAGTTGGGAAATACTAAGTAAATCACCATGATTCTGAATTTCTCATAATTAGCTTCTGCTACATATAAATGAAATCCAGGAACATTTGCTTTAAACAGTTGTAGATGGAAATTCATTTTACTGTAACATAAAATAAATTCAGATGTAAGAAGCATAGAGCTAGGTTAGAAGCTTTATGTCATACAGTGTCCAGACTCCCTTCAGTTCCTCTCTTGGCCATCAGTAAGTCGCCTGTGGCAAATTAAAGGTGGAACAAGTTTTTCATACTTCTGCCATTGAGAGATGAGGTCTATGTTGCCTCTACAAAGCACGATATGTGACTGCTTTGAGTGATAGAATATGGCAGAAGTGACACTGTGCCAATTTCCAGGTCCATGCCTCAAGGTGCTGTCAACTTCTTCTGCCTCCTCCCTGAAACGTTTGCTCTTAGAGCCTTGAGTTGTCATGTAACAAATCTAACTACTCAAATCTAATCAAACAGGAAAGGGGCCCAACTGGCTTGGACCTTTTAACCACCCTTTCTCTTACTAATGTCCAGCTAAATTTCAAGGATAGGCCTCAAGCCATGCTCTGTGCAACAGAAACATCTTCTGTTCTGCAGAATTAAGATATATAATTATTTGTGTTGAAAATCATTAATGTCTGGGGTATTTTATAATGTGTCAGTAGATAACAATATTTTATCATGCAGGGTAAAGTGAATTCATCATATCATGTTGCAAGAAGACATGCAACAGAAGGGAGAATTGGACAAAAGTGTACCTGACCTTGACCTTTAAGAAGACTTCCCAGAATTCACATATAATCCTTCTGATTAAAAATAGTTAGCACACTTGATCACATGGCCAAATGTAGCCATAGGAAGGATTGGGTAATGTAGTCTCTTGCATAGGCAAAGTTTCAAACTAAACAAATTCAGTTATTTTATCAAGGAAAGGAGGTGTGGCTAACTAGAATGTCTGCTACATTCCCTCAACTCTGATTAATATATTTTTTCTCTTTGAAGTTTTTTAGATTGTATATTTTTTAGAGCAGATTTAGTTAACTGCAAAACTTCAGAAGGTAAAGAAATTTCCCATAGAATCCCTGTCCCCACTTAGTCATACCCACCTCTGTAATGACTATCCATAATATCCAGAGTGGCACAATCAGTGGTTTATCATTCCAGTCAATGAACCTAAGATGACACATCATGACACCTGAGGTCCATAGTTTATATTATGGTTCACCCTTGGTGGTGTGCATGCTATAGGTTTAGACAAATGTATAATGATGTATAGTCATCATTATGGTATACAGACTATTGTCACTGCTCAAGAATCCTCTGTACCTATACTTTCCCTGCCCCCACACCAATCCCTGGCAACCACTATTGGACGATGTTAAAGATTTTTTTACTGTATCCATAGTTTTGCCTTTCCCAGAATGTCATGTAATTGGAATCGTACATTAAGTAGCCTTTTTATATTGGCTTTTTTCACAGAATAATATGTATTTAAAGTTCCTCCCTGTCTTTTCACTGCTTGATAGGTTCTTTTTTTTTTTTTTTTTTTTTTAAGCACTGAATAATATTCCATTGTCTAGATGTGGTGCAGTTTATTCAATTACTGAAGGGCAACTGGGTTGCTTCCAAGATCTGGCAGTTATGAATAAAGTAGCTGTAAACATTCATATGCAGGCTTTGTGTGGAGATAAGTTTAAAACTTCTTTGGGTAAATACCACAGAACACAAGTGTTAAAGTGGATGGTATATTTAGACTTGTGGGAAAGTCAGACTGTCTTCTAAAATGGCTGCACAATTTTGCATTGCTACCAGCAGTAAATGAGATTTCCTGTTGTCCCGTGTTCTCACAAGGATTTGATGTCAACAGCATTCTGGATTTTGGCCATTTGAATAGGTGGGCAGTGGTATCTTACTGTTTTTTTAGCTAATGTTTCTGTGATAACATATGGATGTAGAATATATTTTTCATGCTTATTTTTCTTTTGTGTATATTTTTTGGTGATATGCCTATAAAGATTTTGAGCGATTTTTTTAATGAATGATTTTAGATCTGGTTGCTGACTTTTAAATATTCTTTGTATATTTTGGATAACAATCCTATATCAGGCATGTGCTTGAAAATACTTTTTTCCCAGTCTGTGACTCTTTTCATACTGTTCTTCTCAGAACAAAAGACTTTATTTTAATGCAGTGCAGTTTATCAGTTAATTTTTCATCCATCATTCCTTTAATGCTGTGTCTAAACAGGCATCACCCTACCCAAGGTCATCTAGGTTTTCCCCTGGTTTGTCTTCTAGGAGTTACACAGTTTTGTATTTTACAATTAAGTCTAAGATCCATTTTGATTTAATTTTTGTGAAAAGTATAAGTTCTTTGTATAAATTCATTTTATTTATTTTTGCATGTGACTCTCTAGTTCTAGCAGCATTTGTTGCAATGACTGTCTTTACTCCATTATAATTCTTTTGCCAAACATCAATTGACTATATTTAGTGGGGTCTATTTCTGGGCTCTAGATTCTGTTTCATTCACCTTTTTTTTCTTTTCTTTCACCATTACCACACTGTCTTGATTACTGCTCATGGCCTTCCTGTTCATTCACTCCTCCAAATTTGCCACAAAATAACTTGTTGGGATATTTTATTGGAATTGCAATGACTCTATAGGTCAATTTGGGAAGAACTGATGTCTTGACAATGCTAATATTCATGAATATGACATTTCTCCATTTATTTAGTTCTTTAAGTAGACAGAATTTTATAGATTTTCAAATATAGATTTGTATATTTTGTTACTTTTACACCTAATTATTTCATTTTTAGGATGCTAATATAAATTATATGCATTTAGTTTCAAATTCTACTTATTCATTTCTGATATAAAGGAAAGCAGTTCACTTTTATATATTTACATTGCATCCTCAAATCCATATAAGTGGAAGTATAACCACTTAATACTTCCAGAAGATTTTTTGTCAGTTCATTTGGATCCTTTAAATATTATCATGTATACTCTCTGAACAAAAAGACAATTTTGTTTTTCCTTCCTTATGAGTGTACCTTTCATTTTCATTTTCTTTTTTTTATCTTACTGCATTAGCTAGAACTTCCAGTACATTGTTGGAAAGGAGAGGTTGGAAGGGACATTACTGACTTGTACCTGCTCTTGATAGGAAAAGATAGTCCCTCACTATGATAGTAACTGTAGACTTTGTGCATATTATCTTTATTAAGTTGAGGACATCAGCCAATAACTCTACTGAGAGTGATATATATATAATTATATTATTATATATTATATATAATCATATATAATACAATTACATATATAATTATATAATATAATAAATATTATATATTATATCATATATAATATCTATGATATAATTATTATATAATTGTATATAATATAATATATTATATACTATATATAATTATATATAATATATAATATATAATTAATGTAATATATAATTATAATTATATATTATCAATGTAAATATATAATTAATGTATATATAATTAATAAATATATATAATTAATGTAAATCTTCATTTTTTATATATATATCATGAAGAAGTATCAGATTTACATTAATTCACTATGTGGGCCTGGTTTCTGTTTTGGAAAGTTATTAATTATTGATTTGCCTTCTGAAATAGATACAGGCTTTTCCATTTTCTATTTCTTCTTTTGCAAGTTTTGCAACTTTTTCAAGGAATTATTCCTTTTTATTTAGTAATCAAATATGTGGGCATAGATATGTGCATAATACTCCTTTATTATTCTTTTAATGCCCATGGGATCTGTAGTGATGCCTCCTGTTTATTTCTATTAGAAATTCATGTCCTTTCTTTTTTGTGTGGTTAGCCAATTCAGCAGTTTTTAATCACTTAGTATATTTTTGAATTCTCATTAGAAAAAATATTAAGAGAAAAATAATAAATCATTATTCTTCATTGCTTAATAAAATTTTGCTAAAAACTTAATGGAATAAATACTCATTTATTAGCTATAATCAAAATCCAGGTGGGTTTGATAGGCTTCTCTACTTAGGTATAAACAGTTGGCATTAAGGTTTCCACTGTATTAGTTTTTTAATCAGGATGCTCTGAAAATTTAACTCTAATCTTTCAGTCAATTTGTTGCTGAATTTGGTTGATTATAGTTGTGGGACGGAGGTCCTTGTTTCTTAGCTGGGGTATTCTCTCAGCAGATTAAACCATATGCATTCTTTCTCACACAGCTCCTCTGTCTTAAGCAAATAACACGAGTGGAGTTCTTCTCACACTATGAATTTCTCTGACATCTTCAACTTTCAGTCAGAAAAAGCTTTGTACTTTAATGTTGATTTTTATTTTAAGATTTATTTATTTATTTATGTAAGCACTGGGTACAGTCAGAAGTGCAGAAGGGTGAGAAAATTCACTAGAGCCAGAGTGGGGAACAGAACAGGCAGACTGACAAAATACACTGCTGAAGGGAGCAGTGGGCACAGCAGGAGAGGTCTGCAGCACCATGTGGGACCCTCGCCTGCAGCCAGGGATTGAACCAGCACTGCAGAGGCTGTGGGCAGCTTCGCAGCCCACTGCTCAACCGCTGCGCCACCAGGGGAGGCCCAATATATTTTTTTTAATATTGTTTAGATTTGGGCCACCCAGATCTCTCTATCTGAAGGTTAATTGTACCACCTACTATGTCATTATGTTAAATTAACAGCAATAATATCTCATCATATTCATAAATTCTATGGATTAGAGAGGAATGTCTTTGGGGATGATTTTAAAAATTCTACCTTGCAAACACTTCAATGCCATATTCACATTTAGATGGAAATTATCATGAAGGCCTTCATGAAAACATGAGATTAAAATGAATAGTAGAAATTTATTTACATAATAAGCTTTTAAATTTTTCATAATTAAATTGGATTGACTATGTGAAGAATGGTTCCCTGTGCCATCTTTTTTTACTATGTGATTTTTTTGGGACATCACCTTCACTCAAAAATTATGTATTGGATTTCCATTATATGTAAAATTTTTGGGGGTGAGTTGGAAGTTACAGTGTATGTATGCAAGAATCTCAGAGTGGGAAACAGACAGTTTGAGAAAAGAACGTCAGTGTAGAAACAGACAAAGAAATAATTGAAACAAATGTTACTTGGGTTTGTTTGGCAGCAAGCAGCCCAGAGACAATATTGATAAATAAGTTACCCTACTAAAAGGTGAAGGAGTATTAAAAGTCTTCAAATAAAGGTATGGAATGGAAGAAATTTTCAAATAGAGTTTTTCTTATTGGCAATAAGGTTACAGAAGTTTGTTGTTTGGAGTTTCAGGAAAATCAGATTGCACTTGAAGGAGCAAACGATTACCCTTCTTGCAGTTATTGTAGATGAATCTGCACCCAAAGGGCAAGATTATCACACAGAGTACATTAGAAATATTTCTGAATAATGGCAAGAGAACTCTGTACTTGCTTTTTGAATCCATATATGTTTTGTTTCTTAAAAAATGACTGCTAAATATTGTTAAGTATATTAGTGTTAAAAATTTTTCACAATTACATGGTTGATCATGTACTTTAATTGCAAAGGGAAGTTGAAGGAGACTTATTAAATAGAAATGGCACATTGGTTACCTATAGTGAAAAAAATCAGCAGACAGAATAATAGAACTTCAACAGGCTTCAAAAACAGTAGGTAGACGGGGCCAGAGTTTTGAAGTGCTGCACATAATAAACTTTTCCATGGGTCTGCTTAGAAAACATTTTATTCCTCACTGTACCTGAAGACTTCTCCGTTTGTCCTCCCTTTGACTTTGAATTTCTGTATGTAGTGGTTTTCAGAAATTAGCTTTGATGTGATCAAACTGCTCAGTTTTGATTCTCCATTCAGAGCTTTTGTAATTATGTTCAGAGCACTGTAAAAAAATGTATAAATGCATCTTTAATGTAGGGAGATTGGAAGATCAGCAGCCAAGTGAAACTCTGCCACATATAAGAAAAGTATACAGCAGGTCAGTGAAACTGTTGGAAAAAAGAAAAATTAGATTCTGTCAAAAAGGGGCAAAAGAATCAGACTTATCCTAAGAGCAGTCAAAGAGAAATTTAATAATGTATCCCTTTATTTGTAGAGGCAGAATACCAGACATGTAAAAGAAGGTAGACAATTTGAAACCTGGCACTATCTACCACCTACTTACCCACCTACCAGCTCATGAGAAATCCAATTATTGGGTATTTAAAAAGTTCCTATTGCATATCTCGCCTTTGCTATGTGTTAACAGAACTGTGCAGTGGTTCATATTTATGAATATCCTTAAGTGAAAAGGAGAGGTATGCACATGGTAATAGAAATTAGGTTATAAGCATTTATTAGACCACTAATAGTCAAAGAATTAAGAATTCTACTAACTATGGTCTGTGGTATGAAAATTAATGTGTGTCTGGAGAAGATATTTTGAAACAACCATATTCCACATTTGATGTATTTTTTTAGATTTCTAAAAAAAAAATCTACCTTTTTGCAATAAGCCCCTTGGCATATGTTCATTACCAAGGAAAATAAAACAGTTACATGACTAATTAGACTTCACCTTATCAGTTCAGCAAAAGGCTGACAACCCACCCCTAGTTATCATAAACTAATGATGCCTCCCTATGTTACATGAAATAATCAGTGGTGGTTCATTATAGTCATGTCATCTTGTTCCATAAATGTCAAGGGATTAAAGGTGAAAACTTCAGTTTCTCTTTTTTTTTTTTCTTTTGTAGATGGATTTTTAAAAGTTCACTGTCGTCAGATTATTTTAAGATGACAGTGACAGTTTCTTCACGATACCAAAATGTCTAGTAGAAGCATCTAAAAACCAGTTCAAAAACTTATTCTTGTTTATATTCTTGTCAAGTACTCTCTTTCATTGATTTTTTTTTCTGTAATAGTCCACTGTCAGGATAAGCCAACGTTTAGAGTTCTGCAGACAAAAGACAATTTTTGTGTTTCTCAAACAGTTTATGATGAATTAACTTTGTGCACAACACAGAATTGTAATACCGCTAACAAATGCACGCACACACACACATACTCTCTCTCTCTCTCTCTCTCTCTCTCTCTCTTTCTTTCTCTCTCTCTTTCTCTCTTTCTCTCTCAGGCATGCACACACACTATCTCTCACACAGACAGGTACAGTTCTTTCAAGCTTTCAGGTTCACAGCTTTCAGAAAGTTTGCTAGGAACAAACTTGTTCAGTTCACCATCTAATGTTTTGTAGTAAAGGCAGTCTCTGTATGTAACCTCTCACGGAAATATTGTTCCCTGAAAAAAACTATGGGGAAAGCTATTTTAGAATACAGTACAGAATATTTGTGAGTCATTCGACTGTCTGTGAAAATTATTAATACCTCATTGGAATAGATTACTATAATAATGACTTGAAGAGTCTTGTAACCTTCTTACCAATTTAAGGCTTTACTGGCATGGAAACCATTCTCATTGTCTAAATCCTTATTGTTCCTTTGGGGATTCAAAGCAAATCCAGAAATGATGGTGAGTTTTGATGAATTTGGGGGTCCTAGGAGTTTTTCCTTATCTAGAAATTGAGAGAGTTAAACTAGACTATTTCTAGATCTTTTGAAGCATTAAATTTGATGTCTCAATGACCTGTGTGATTGACAGATGAATGCAAAGGGAAATCATGTTTCTTACATGCTTTTGCTCCTTCATTATTATTTCAATATTCAACTGTCTCCAAACATATCATAGGTTAAACGATGTGGAGAGCACAGAATCTCTGTACAAAATAATAATCACACCAAGACATCAAAAGAGTGACTAATATTTCTTGAGTCCCTACTAAATGTGATACATTCTTCCAAATGTATTACATGATTATTTCACTTAAATTTAACAGCAGCCTTCACAAGACTAGATACTAAGATTCCTATATTATGGATGAAGGGAATCTCAAAAAGCTTATGTAAACAATTCTATAGCTTACACCTAGAGAGGGAACAGTTTGAATGCAAATCCAGGTCAGACTAATTTCAGTTTCATTTCTTTTTTCATGTTATTATGCTGGTATTAGCATAGAAACAACTAATTTTAAGCTAAATGGGGGAAAGGAAATAGAAGAGAATGACATTTTATAAGAATGAAAATACTAAAGACCAGCAGCATGTGGGCACCCATCAGTGACCCTTCAGAAAGGACCATGGTGAATATAAAAACCATTCTACAGAGTACATTCTCAGAAAGTCAAATGTACAAGCAAAAATATTAAGTTGACCATCCCCTTCATATTCAATTAGATAACAGCATATTTTGTTAATTTTCATAGTCATAGTTTCATTTATTATAAAAACTATCTTAATGTTTGGAAAGCCATATACATCACAGGACATTAAAAAATGCTGTCATGGCTTTTATAGAATTCTGAAGAAATATGAACTCACCTGGGACAAAGCCCCCACTGCATAGGATAGGACTGTCAAGATGCAGAAGCTTAATGTATGATCACAAATAAACTATTTTACCAAAAATCAATCATTTTGCACAATTTAGATAGTCTTTTTAAATTTTAGTTCAACCACTCTAATGCTGCCTTCTTGAAAAAGACACTCAGAACATTATTAAACATTCTTTCAAAGACATGAACTAGAGGTGTCCTCAATATAAAAAGACTCTAAAATGCTGTCAGTAATACTGCAACTTTTCAGAGCAGAAAATAAGCATTTACTTCAAGGATGCTGAGGAACCTAGAGAAACAAATAAATTCCTCATTGAAAGGCACGTTTTGCCAGGGTAGGCATGAGAATCGTCATGAAGGAGTGTAATGAAAGGGTTAAAATAAATGAGAAGAATTTTTTTTTAAACCCAGAGGGAAAGAAAGCCACAAGAAAATAAGTCCACTAATGAATGAGGAAGGGCATGAAATTAATGATGACTCTAAAACGGCTGAGTTATTGAACTCATTTTTTAAATTTGCCTTTAACAAGAGAAATGAAGCAAAGAAATATAGACAATTAGGGAATAATGAAGACATTGCAAAAATTGCTCTGGCCAACATGAAGTTGGGGGATTCCTTACTTGGCAGTTACTGAAGAGCCATCTCACTCTGAGTTTTTTAGGGAGCTGGTCAGCATGTTGACTGATCCCTGCATCTTTATTCTGAAAAAGTTAAAGAATGTTAGCATATTGAGGAACATAGAAAAAGCAAACTTGTGAAAGGTATTGGAAACTTCTGCCCAGAAGGTGACCAGTGGTAAAGAGTCTCATTTTATATCCCTTAAAAATATTAAGAATGGGAAACAGACACAGTGCCTTCAATATGAATTCAGAGCTTTGCCATTACAAACCTACAAAGAAATTGAAAGGAAATAGCAAAAGTCAAACATTTGGAAGTTAGGGCCACTTCTGATGTGGTGTCACCCATTTGCATATGAAAAATTAGAGTGACTGAAAATAAGGTGATTTATTCATAGTTTTGGAAACAGATTAAAGATTATAAGTGATGGAAATATATGGCAAATTATATAGATGACTAATGTGACTTGTATGAAGTAGTATTGGTTCTATATTGTTTAGGATTTCTGATTAGCATACTGATGAATTTTTTAAAAGTTTTTAAAGTTGTACTATTCCCTCAAAGTCAGGGACAACTTGCAAGAGGCAAAATGATCAAATCAGGCATATAATTTTTAAGTAGAAACTTAAGATACATAAAAGAGACATAGTTCTCAAGAATCTGGGCATCTTACAGAGAGGGCTGATTGGCATCTCACAGTTCAAATGAGGCGAAGTGCACAGTGTGACAAGAGCAAGGCTTTTCCCCTGGCTCTCGGCTATGCTAAAATTCTCTGTTGGAAAGGCTAGGTGGTATCTGTTCTCATTTAATCGATGAACAGCATGAAAAACATTGCATACTCAGAACTGCAAATCCAAAGCTATGTTGTGGGAAAGAAAAACAGAACTGGATACAAAAGAGCCTGTGGATGAGCTAGAGAGCCCTCACAGTTCAGATGACCCTGGGAACCTTAGTTAATGCTAGGATTTTCAAGGAAATTTAGAGGAAGTACCCAAATTAGAAAGTGGAAAGACTAGTTAAAGAAAAGTTAGAAAAAAAAAAAAAACTTTTGATTGGGTTAATGCAAAATAAATACTGAGTAACAGAAAAATAATGGAAACAACCCAAGTGCCCAAAGATAGATGAGTAGTTTAGGAAGGTGAGGTATGCTATATCTATATACACAATGGAATAAAAAAGATAAACTCTTTCCACTTGAGAAGCAAATGCTAAGTGAAATAAGTCAGAAGGAGAAAGTCAAATACTAGGTGGTGTGATGTAAATATAGAGGAACAAAGCAAAGGGTCAGATAAATCCAAACCAATAACAGACTCTAGAAATCTGACTTGAATTGAGGTTATAGAATTGAGGTTACCAAAAGGGGAGGCAGAGGGCGAGAGCAAAGTAAGTAGGGAGGGGGCAGAAGGGAGTTATGGTGGAGGGCTTTTGGTGACAGTGGTGGTTGTGATGTGATAACAACTGAAGGGCATGATTCTGTGCCTTTAACCCCTATACAATATTATAAACCACTGTTACCTCAATAAAAAATGAAATAAAATCACAAAATTTTATTTATTTTTTTTAAAGATTTTTATTTATTTATACAAGAACCGGGGTATAGGCCAGATGTGCGGGAGGGTGAGAGGATTCACTAGACAGAGCAGGGAACAGAACAGGCAGACTGACGAAATACACTGCTGAGGATAGCAGCAGGCGCGACAGGAGAGGTCTGCCACATCATGAGGGACCCCTGCCGGCAGGCCAGTGATAGAACTGGTGCTGCAGAGGCTATGGACAGCTTTGCAGCACTGCGCTCAACCACCTGAGCCACCAGGGGAGGCCCCAAAATCACAAAATTTAAAATGAGACTACAGGATAGAATAAGCAATGATGATTTAACTTTTCAGAGGAATCACCTGACAGGCATATCAGGAACTCTTGCTGTTGAGTAAGAGTAAGATGTTACTCCAGTGTCTAGACTCCATTTAATGAATAACTTGGTGAACCTTCTTCTGCCTCTTGTATTTCACTCATGAGGTAGAAGGCCACTCTGACTGACCAGTTTGAGTTGAAGTCTCTGCTATTAACGAAGAATCACCACATATCAAAGAGGATGCACCATATATTGCTCTTCTTTATATATTCCAAACACTTCCTCATGGTTAATGTTAGCTCTATCCTTTCAGACATTGGACATATCTGACACACTGACTGTTGTCACCATCCTTCACATCATCCCTCCAGGGCAGGCATTGTTAATCTAGGTGTCACAAGCGGGACAGACAGAACCTTTAAGTTAAGCCTTTTCAGTGTCATACAGCATGGATCGTGTGAGGCTGGACTACAAACCCATGTAACATGCTTCCAAACCCTTGCTACTGCCCACCCACTGTTCCATGTCAAGACAGACTAAAAATGCAGAATAATCTGTTCCTCTCACTCTTTTGTAAAATCTCTGATTTCATCATTCTGGCAATGCCCTCAGTTCTAAAGAACTGAAATGGGCCCTTGTCAAAGCCAGTGATCTCAATTGGAACAGCCAAAAGAGATTGCTAGAAATGAAGATATTTCACTGTCCTCAGAGGTCTGTGTGTTATTGTTCCAGTGGTCACATTATCACCAGGGCCTTTGACAACCTGCCCTTGATTCTAGACATTTGCAACGGTTCTGTAGACACAGTTACCTCTCTAACTCCAGTGACAGGGAACTTGTAGTTTATGTGCTAAACAGCTATATTTGCCTTGAATAAAATTTAGCAAGAGAGATAGGGGAGTCTTTGCCTTGTATTCCTTGCATAGCAGACTATATGCACACTATAATACATCAGCATCTTGTCTTGGCAGCCTGTGATTTTAAATTCTTAATTCAAGGTTTTGGGGACTTGCACCAGATGTCTAATTACTCCAAACATTTGTTGATGGAGGCTTAGATGTCATTAGATTCCCTTAGAAGTTCAGTGTCTTCTTGAGCATAGCTTCAAGTGATACTATAATGTTAATTAACCAAGTAGTTCATTCATTCGTTCATTCATTCATTCATCCATCCATTCATTTATCCATTCAATCATTCTACATACATGTGCTGAATTCCAACAATGCATCAGGCAGGACACAAAGCAAATAGCAACTGACTGGGTCTTTTCATATTAAAGCTGGTGAATCTACTAATTATGAGGTATTTCACAAGGGCTTCAATTGTCAAAATACTAAAGCTTATTTATAACTTATTATATAAGATAAATTTAGTGTTTTCTTTTTAAATGATATAATTTAAACTCCCATATTTCTAATATGCTTTCCTTAATGTGAAAGCAAATGAAATCATTGAGCTAGGATAAGAAATAACTCATAGTATTGAATAGTTAATTGGGAGTATGTTGTGCAAGTGAGCAATGTTTAATACAGCAAAAATAAGTTCAAACACATTGGTTATCAGGAACGGATAAGTATATAGATGACAATGCGACCATAAAAAGTATCTTTGCAAATCACAGTGGAAGTACTGAGTTGTTTGGGCAAAGTTTCTACAGAAGGTAGAGTTGGAAGGACCCATGAAAGAATAGAATGACTTAACCCAACCAGTGCAATAGCCTAGGGCAGAAAAATGGGTTGAAGCTGTGGATATTAGAAGTGATTTTGTTTGAATTGAGCACAATGATTGCAAGCAAAGCACTGGCATGAACTATGAGTGAATGGATTTCTTAAGACATTTTGAAACCATGCTAAGAGTATTTTGGACTAGGGACCTCCCTGGTGGCCTAGGGGTTAAGTCTTAGCACTATCACCACTATCACCTGAGTTTGATCCCCAGCCAGGGAGCAAATCCGCATATAACACAGCAGACCTCTCCTGTCTCGCCCACTACTCCCCTTAGCAGTGTATTTCAGTAAATCCAACTATTCTGCTTTCCACTCTCCCTCTCATGAATCCTCTCACCCCCACACCTCTGGCTAAGGCCCCAGTTCTTCTATACACACACACAGACAGACAGACACACAAGTATTTTAGACTATATGATACAATCATTAGCAAACCTATATAGCACTGTTAAAAACTTAAATATACCATTTTAACAAGTTTTTTTGAGTCTGTAATGATGATCTAAGTCATTTGGGGATGAATAGTGTCTAGATTCTCTGAAAGTCAACATTTAAATGTTGGGTGAGGTAAGTCCCAGAACCCTAGACTGACTCTCCTATATGAGACAGTTGAGTCTAATCCATCAGGATGCCTTTCCCCTTGTCTATCATGTGTTCTCCCAAGTATAAAGTCTCAGATGTTCAGTCTTCTATTACAGCATCGACCCAAACTGTTCTAGATGCTCTGTCCATCCAAAGGTTTTGATGCTTCCTCCAGTTTTCAAATACTGTACTATGTCCTGAGACTTCTTCTCATTAAATACAATATTCTCATAGGTTCTTAACCCCTGAGTAGATTTGCATTGTTTGAAATATGACTCTTCGCTGGGGTATCTTCTCATATGCACATTTTATATATTTTACAGGAGGGCTAGGAATTTTGTTGTGGGCCAGTTCCCAAACTATGTAGGGGAGGTCCTGGATTTTTAAGCATGTTACACTTAGCCCAGAAGAGAAGATCAGGAATGCTGGTAGGAAACGACTTGTTTGAGAAAACCTGTGCAGGCAGAGAGGGTCTAGAAATGAAAAAATCAGATATTCCATAAAAACAGTAATAGTATACTGACTTGAATCCTAATTGCTAGTCATTAGTAGTCTTTTCCAGGGTCCCCAAATTTTTGTATAAAGTTCATGTACTTAAGAAGGTTTGTTTTGGAGGACAAAGATTACTTTTAATTATAATACATTGTAAAATCTGCTGTAATTGAAGGCTAAATAAAATTCTTAAGGGTAGGGGACATGGGAAAAAGAGGTTGTAAAACACCTGGTTTTCTTCCCAAGAAATCCAATTTGAACAGAGTCCTCACAGTATTGAATTTTGTGCTATAGTCACAGTGAATTTCTACCAATATGTCAACATCTGTGTTATTCATTCTCATGTCTGAAATGTCCTTTCCCATCCAATGCCTTTAGTCACACAACTAACTCCCACTCACTTTGTAGATAGCAGCTACAATGGTACTTATTCCTGACAGCCTGACATGATCCCCCGAGAGAAGATTAGGTGTGGCTACTATGAGATCACATACATTTTGTACTTTTGCTCATTTCAGTACATGTCATGCTATACTGTTGTTCCATGTTCTTGATTTTAAACACCTGGAAGAAGGCGTGGTATCATTGCTCAATATGTATTTGTCGAATGACAAATTTAGTTGAACAAATACAGATTGTGTGGATCATTGGATAAATCAGTGAATTGATGGCTATATATATATATATATAAAATGACTTATGAATGTGAGTAATCCTATAAGAAGGTTATTACTGGGCCTCCCCTGGTGGCGCAGGTGGTTGAGCACCACGCTGTGATGCTGTCCGCAGCCTCTGCAGTGCTAGTTCGATCCTGGCCGGCCGGGGAGGGTCCCACATGGCAAGGCAGATCTTTCCTGTTGTGCCCGCTGCTCCCCTCAGCAGTATATTTCATCAGTCTGCCTGTTCTGTTCCCAGCTCTGTCTCTGGTGAATCCTCTCACCCTCCCGCAAATCTGGCCTGTACTGCAGTTCTTGTATAAATAAATAAATAAATAAATAGATAGATAGATAGATAGATAGATAGATAGATAGATAGATAGATAAATCTTTAAAAACAAAAAGAAGGTTATTACTAATAAAAGGAATGAAGTCAAGAGAACTCAGACTCTGATCCAGCAAGCTATACCAAAGTCATATTCTATTTATTCTTGCATTCATTCATTCATCAACTATTTATTAGATGCCTGTTATGTAAAAGTTACATATAGTAAACACTTCTCTAAGGGTTATATAACAAAATGCCTATGATTTTTTTTTTGCTCCAATAATTTATTTGCTGCTTTTCATATATTTTCAAAGCCAGTAATGAGCTAAAACCTCTTTTTACAAAAAAATCCTAGGGGTTGTACATATAGCATTTATGTTTAAAAGCTTGATAAGTATTTTGACTCTCAAATAATTTGAAAAGCAAGGGGATAATTGTCAAAGCAGGCCCATTGTGTACTTTTCATAAAAAAATAACCTGTATATGAAGGTTTCAAAATTAGTAATTGCAAGTAAATAGGGAAATTAGCTTCTGTTCTCTCTGTGAAGATATCATTGGCAGTTTGGTGATCAGCATTCAGATCAGCTACCGACCTGGGATTAAAGTAAAGCTCTGTTGATACACAGAATGCTAGCTAATCCCCGCCATTCACAAAGAACTGTTCCAGGAGTTGACATATTTTATTTTAGTCAAGAAATGTTTCAAAATAATGGAGAAATTGGTTACATGCAAAGAGCCATACTCATTTGAAATTAGAACTGAGTGTCTAGATTTCTAGCCAAGCCATGTAAATTGTCTTTGAGTTGGAGCAAAGTTTCTTTTTTTTTAATAAGATTTATTTCTTTATTTTTGCAAGCACTAGGTACAGTCAGAAGCATGGGAGGGTGAGAGAATTCACCAGAGCCAGAGCGGGGAGCAGAACAGACAGAAGGAACAAAGTACACTGCTCAGGGGAGCAGCGGGCAGGAGAGGTCTGCACGCCATGTGGGACCCTCGCGGAGGCCGGGGATCGAACCAGTGCTGCAGAGGCTGCGGGCAGCTTTGCAGCCCGGCGCTCAACCACTGTGCCACCAGGGGAGGCCCTGGAGAAAAGTTTCTTGATGAAAAGAGGGTCCCTGAAGATATTAGACTTCATTCCTTATAAGTCCTGTGCCTTGCAGGCAACAGCTCCCTGAACTGGGATATTGTTCTCTCCCTGTTCATGAACTACTTGCTAACAATGCTTGCTAGACTTACCTTGTTATGGAAGCAAGTAGTTTTTAATTCAAAGACACATAAATATCTTCAGGAATTGATGCAGTGTCTCAGGGACAAAAGTACAAAGGAACAAGAATGGAGATAAATTATATATATATATATATATACTTATTAATGATATGGAATTAAGATCTACAATCTGAGATAAATTTGAATCATCATTGCTTTTAAATTAGATGGAGTTCTCTATTCTGGCTGTAATGAATTTCCATCTGTTTTTTTTTTTTTTTTTTTTGCATGTTGCATTTCACGAAGACCCTATTTTTTATGGTCTAAGTTTCAGATAGTAAACCTCTATGTGTCTTTGGCTTATTTCAAGGTAAAAAGTGACTGTACCTCCACAGGTCCTGTTCTTAATTTCTGTAGCTTTTCTGAGTTTCCAGAGTGACATGTAGAAAGCCAAATTTCATGTGGATCAAGAAAATTTTAAAGATGCCACATTGTCTGCAGCAGAATCGTTAGAGCCTTTTTGAAAAGATTAGAATTGAATAAGATAAAAGTAAAATGCTCCATTCGGTGTTTCATTGTTGTTTCAGTTCATCTTCATCCCATCACAAAAATAAACAGAAACCAAAGCCATATATGCCAAGCACCTGGAACATTATTAGCAGATAGGAGAAAATCTTCCTTTTTGACTCTGATTTTCAACTTATAGATATTTGTCTTTGGAAGGTTCATTTTCTTTTTCTTAAGAGATTTTAGCAGTTTAGATCATTGTGTACCTACATCGATTCAGGGAGAATTATCCAGATGGACCTAGGTGTTCCCAGTGTTTTGACATCATGTCTATCACTGCCCTCCCTTTTATACGGACTTGATGTAACAGAAAAAAAAAAAGTTAAAGAAAAACTCTTTCATACTGTCTGAATAGTTAAAAATTATGAGTGTGAGCTACATTAATATTTAGGAGATAAAGCAATCTGGGCACAAAGAATGAAGAATGAATAAATCTTTATACAAAAGAATACAAGGGAAGTTTGACAAATAGCATTGAGACAGGTGGCAGGAAAGAAGAAAGCAGGAAGAAGAGCAAGTGTGGAGACTAGACCCCATGGGAACCCGCAGATCCTTGTGAGGATCTGTTGTTCTGAGTAACACTGAAGCATCCTATTTACTGAATGAAACTCAGTTACTTTAAAATGAACTATTTTAAAGTGAATACTTCAGCGGCACTTAGTACATTACAATATTACACAACTGTCATCTCCATGTAATTCAGAACATTTTTGAGCCAGATGAAAGCCATGACCACAGAGAGCAGTTACTCCTCACCCCTTCTATGCCCAGTCCTTTCCTTCACTCTCCGGGGATTTACCTTTTCTGGATATTTTGTATAAATTGATGTGCAACCTTTGGTGACTGAATTTTTTTTCACTTGGTTTTCTGGTTTTGATGTGCATGTATCTTGTAGCATCCTTCAACACCTTACTTCTTTTTATGTCTGAAAAATATTACATTGGTGGAGATGTCCCGTAACTTGCCAGTTCATCCGCTGTTGGACGTCTGTGCTATTTCCACTGTGAGATACTGAGAATATTGTCACCATGAACATCCTTGTATGGCTTTGGTTTGAACACCTATTTTCTTTTGTACCTCAGAGCAGAATTGCAGGGTTATGTAGTAACTGTGTGTTAACCTTTTGAGGGACCATAAACTTTTTATTGAAGGATTTTTGATCAAAGAAAGGACCTGATATATTTTATGATTTAAAAGATTGTTTTACTGCTATGAAGAAAATAGATTGTAGTGGACAGAAGCAAAAGCAAAGAAAGAGTTTAGGGATTAACTGCAGTCATCCAACTGAGAGACAGTATTTCCTTGAAAGAGGGTATAAACAATCGGGGATAGAGAGAAGTGCTCTATTGGGGTATTAAGGAAAAGTTGACAAGTTATGTTGGCGGTTTAGACATAAGGGAAAGAAAGTTTGCAAATATGACTATAAGATTCCTGCTTTAGGAACTGGAAGATTGAAATGACCAATTATGTATAAAAGGGCAACTGCAAATGCTAGGTTTCGAGGCTAAAACTAAGGGTTAAGTTTTATATCTGTTAAATCAGCAATCTATCTTCAACATGTGCTAGATATCTATTAATGTGTAACAAACCACGACATCATTCACTGGCTTATTTGGTTAGGAATCTCTGGGTAAGCAATTCTCTAAATTCTGCAAAGCTATTCTGCTGGCCTCACCTATGGCTCTAATAGGCTGGTTGATAAATTGGTGACTGGTATATGCAGGGCACCTCTGATGGGATAGATCATTCTATACTTGATCTTTTCTTCCAATAGCAGAGCATAGGCATTTTTACATGAAAATTTCAGGGCGGCAAGAGAGACAGTGGTCTTTTGAGTTTTCAACTTGAAGCTTCTACAATGATCCTTCACTTTGTATAACTTGTCAAACGAAATCACAAGTTCAGTCCAGATTCAATGGGACATTGACAATAGGTAGACAAAATCAAGAAAGAATCAGAGACTTGTCTGTCGTCTGTCTTACTCGAATATATTATACCAGCAAGGAGGAGATATTGAGAACATAAATCGTTATGTGTATCTGAAGTTCAGGAGAGAAGGTTGGGCAGGAACATGAATGTAGATTGATGGAAAAGAGAATCTTTCCAGGGGTTGAACCCTGATGTCCAAAAACTTTAAAGCCAATGAAATAAGGAAACAATGTAAAAATTGAATTTGATGGATCTATCAGTGAGTTAGGAGGAGATCCATAGGAAGTTATATCTAAGAAGTTAAAATTGCCATTGAAAACACCAAAAAATTACTGTGCATTTGTTGTCTGTGTATTAATGTTTTTTTTTTTCCTCTGATCATTAAGTATTTGGGAAATTATCTGACCGATTATAATGGTGACTGTTTTTTCTCTAGCCCTAGGCTAAGAGAGGGGCAGTAGTTTATGTGAATACCAAAATTCTTCCTGTATTAAGCTCATTAAAAGATCTGAACTTCCATTAATTCCAGGGAAACTAGGCCAGAAATTGTCTGCAATGCTAATGGGAGCTATGAATTTGAATTTTCATTGAAGTAATAAGGCCATGTGTTATAACCACTGGTAAAACTCAGCAGTGAGGGCAATTGAAAGACATTCACTTTATAACCATGTTGAAACACATATTTATTGAACATCTTCCTACACATAATATCGTTCTAGGTCTTCACAATTATGCAAAATAGAATGTAGCACTTGATATGGTTTTTCAAAAGGGTTGCATTTAAAAAAGAAAACATAGATGAGATAATAAATTTTACAAATTACTAATGGGAAAGGAAGAGTGAGCATGTTTACAAGAGGCATATACATGCAAATATAGAAAGATCTACTTAGCAGTGAAGTATGGCAAAGAATGTATAGAGCACAGAGAGAAAACTTAACAAGAAAAGAGTAAGCATGATGGGGGGAAATGGGAGGTAGCTAGAGCAAAGTCCTTACCACTTAGTATTATCTATAAACATCTCAGACCAGTAAAAGCCCCAGCCATTTATGGTTTCTACAATGTGTCATGCACCATTGTAAGTACATCTGCTTCAATTTACCCAGTCCTCATAGCATGCACTGATGCCTTGAGACAATTTTTGTGTCTATACTGCATCCGGTAAATCCACTTGTTTCTGTTATAGTCTACCAGCACCTTCTTACAGGTAGCTGCTGTGGTGGCTCTCTGTTTTTCACACTTTCTGATTATCTCTGCAGCCTTAGAGAGTCTCTCAGGCACAGGAGAAGCAGTTTTGGATTAGTCCTCAACCAATGGGGGACAGGTGTCATTGAATAAATACCTCAGCTTTCCTCCCTTTACCATGATCATTTTGAAATACAGCCATCCCATGTGGTTTCTTGGACAATCCTCAGGGTGACTGAGATTTAAACTCACTGAGTTGCACTATTCACTGTCTTCTTTCCATACTGTTTCATTCTTTTACTTTCCTTAATCTTCTTTTCTATAATTATCTCCCAAATAAACTAAATACATTCAAATCCATGTCTGAGGCACTGTATGTGGCGAATCCAAACCAAGACAGGAATAATTTGTTCCACAGTGTCAGAGACATAAAAAATGGAATAGGAACATTTAAGAAATTGATCATAATCATCTACAGAATTATTAGAGTCCAGACTGGCCCCTTATCTTCCAACATTAAGCAACACTGAATCTATCTCACAGTCATGATTTTCATTATTCAATTGCTGTAGGTAAAAATATGTATAGACTTCACTATGAAATCCAATGAGTCCAAATTATAACATTTTATTCAAAAAGAAGGAAATGATTCCATCATAAGAATTTAAACCTAAAACACTTTATGTTCTGAGGCAGAAATGTTCCTTTGTTTCTTGCTATTCTCAACATATTTGACAAAGGGGTCACCTCATAGTTTAGTCTCTGAATGTTTTATTTCCAGAGATGCTGTGTTAAAGTACCCTGTTTTTTAAGGATTTTTAAAAGCTGTTCTTTGTATTCTCTGATTCCTGGTTGAGGTCCTTACTTCTAGATTTATGGAGAATTAGATGGCAATTATAGACTATATTTGTATAGTATATTTTTTTGTTTGTTTGCTTGAAGGTCTTAACCATATGTTCTTTCATTTAACAGTTGCAACAACCTTGTGAGGTAGATGGAGTCATTTTGTAGATGAGGATCCTTAATTGCAGTGATTGCATCTTGCCCATATTAATACTCTTGACATGTGGCAGAGATAGGTAATGAATCCCTATCTTCTTGCAGTCAAAGACAGGACCTTGTCTGCTCTGGTTAGGCCATTTGTAAGGCTTTGACTATAGTCAATGCTGAGGAAAACAATAAAGAAGGAACCCTCTGGGCGAGCAATGTGGAAAAGAGATTGTTTAAGTGAGTTTATAAATGCTGCTTTCCACAAATTATTACCTTTTATTCCTGAAAGCACATGTAGATGCCTAGAGAAGAGTTGTTCTAACAGGAGTCATAAAAAGAAACAGTGCTGTAGTAACCAGGGATCAAGTTATTTAGCCCTGACAGGATGAGCAATTACTCACTTTCTCCTGGTAATGCCTACCACTTCTATTTCTTCAATCTCTGTGTCCTTAGTTTTCTTTTTTAGCTTTAAGAGGACTGTGATGTAGCATCAGTAAGAATAGAAGTGAATTTACCTTAAAACTATTTAATGGAGTCAAATCATAATTGTATCTTTTGTCATCTGTGCGTGGATACTTACCATTTGCCCCTTCTTTTTTTTTCAGATTATTTATTTATTGTTTTAATATGAGAGCTGGGGTACAGGACAGAGGCACGGGAGGGTGAGCGGATTCACCAGAGACAGAACGGGGAGCTGAACAGGCAGACAACCAAAATATACTACTGAGGGGAGGAGGGGGCAAGACAGGAGAGGTCTACCATGCCATGTGGGTATCTCCCTGGCCAGCCGGGAATTGAACCATTGAACCGGCACTGCAGAGGCTACTGACAGCTTCACAGTGCTGAGCTCAACCCACTACACCACCGGGGAGGCCCCATTTACCCCTTCTTAAAAATCAGGGAAACCATGTTTTAATTAGTCTTTTCAATGCAGCAGTTGCAGAGGACATTTTTTCTGTTCTTTATCTCTTCGCCACATGTGAAGATTGATAAATCCTCTCCATCTCATGACCCTTCATGAGGTCTTAACATGTTAACAGTATCTGGCTTTTCTATCTGATCAACAGTGTCCAAGGTCTGTGCTGATCTGTTGATACCATGTCTCTTGCCTCTCAACATTAAACTGTGGTTGAAATGTATACAATTTATTATGTTAACTCCGTGTCTACCTATCAATCGTGTTAAGCATATTCACTTTGTTGTGCAACCATCTCCAGTCTTCCCATAACTCTTTTCAGCTTGTAAAACTAGAACGGTATACCATTAAAAAAAAAAAAACAATAATCCCCTATTCTCTCCTTCCACCAACCTCCTCTGGCAACCACCATTCTGCTTTCTCTATGAACTTGGCTACTTTAGGTATCTCATATAAACAGAATCATATCGTGTTTCTTTTTTTTTTTTTTATAAATTTTATTGTTATATTCCCCATATAATTGCAGCCCCCCATTCTGACCCCAATCCCTCCCCTCCCGCCCCCGCCCCCCTAAAAGTGTCTCTGGTTCATAGTTTTTTGTTGATTTTGATTTTCACTTTCTTATAGTTATTCATTTTCCTGGTCCCTTATTTAAGTTTTCTAGATTCCTGCTATGAGTGAGACCATCCGGTATTTTTCTTTTTCTTTTTGGCATATTTCGCTGAGCATGATCCCTTCCAGCGCCATCCATGTTGCAGCAAATTGCATGTGTTTATCTTTTTTGAATGCTGAGTAATATTCCATGGTATATATGTACCACATCTTCTTGATCCAGTCATCTATTTTTGGGCATTTGGGTTGTTTCCAAAGCTTAGCTATTGTAAACAGTGCTGCTATAAACATAGGGGTGCAGGTGTTCTTTGGAATTGATGTAAATACCTAGGAGTGGAATTGCTGGGTCATATGGAAGCTCTATGTTTAGTAGGTCCAGAAATCTCCACACAGCTTTCCACAGTGGTTGGACCAGTTTGCACTCCCACCAACAGTGCAGAAGAGTTCCTTTTTCTCCACACCCTCGCCAACATTTGTTGTTGCTAGTTTTTTTAATATGTGCCATTCTCACTGGTGTAAGATGGTATCTCATGGTAGTTTTGATTTGCATTTCCCTGATGACAAGTGATGTTGAACATTTTTTCATATGCCTGTTGGCCATTTGCATTTCCTCTTCAGAGAAGTTTCTTTTAAGCTCTTCTGCCCATTTTTTGACTGGATTATTTTCTTTGTTGTTGTTGAGACTCATCAGCTCTTTGCAGATTTTTGTGATCAGTCCTTTATCATTAGTGTTGGGTGCAAAAATGTTCTCCCAGTTGGTGGGGTTTCTCTTTGTTTTTGTTATTGTCTCTTTTGCTGTGCAAAAGCTCTTTAATTTGATATAGTCCCAGCTGTTTATCTTTGCCTTCACTATCACTGCTTTGGGTGATGTGTCTGTAAAGATGTCTTTGATGTGCAAATCACGTAGTGTTTCGCCTATATTTCCTTCTATATATTTTATGGTTTCAGGTCTTATGTCTAGTTCTTTAATCCATTTTGAGTTTCTTTTGTAGTGACTGACTTATTTCACTTAGCATAATGTCTTCGAGATTTATCCACATTGTACCATGTATCAGAATATCCCTTTCTGTTTAAAAGCTAAATTATGTTCATGTATACACATACACACACACACACACACACAGAGTTTCTTTTGAGTTAACAATTTCAAGTCATCCATTGATGATCATTTGGTTTTTTTCAACTTCTTGGCTAATGTGACTAATGCTGCTCTGAACATGGATGTGCAAATATCTCCTGAGACTCTGCTTTCAATTCTTTTGACTACATATCCAGTTGTGGGTTGCAGGATTTATGGTAGTTTTATTTTTAATTTTGTTTTACATAGAACTCAAATCATTTTTCTTTCTCACCAACAATACACAAAGGTTCCAATTTCTTGGCATCCTCACCAACATTTGTTATTTTTTTTTATAGTTGTTAACCTAATAGATGTGATGTGGTATCTCATTGCAGTTTTAATTCTCATTTAATGATAGTAATTTTTAAGCATCTTTCTATGCTTGTTGACCCCTTGAATATCATCTTTGTAGAAATGGCAATTCAGGTTTGTTTCCAATTTTCAAAAATATGGAATGTTTCATAAGTTTTCCTGTCATCTTTGCATAAGAGTAATGATAATCTTCCCTGGATCTTTTCAGTTTCTGTAAATGTTCTGTCAAAGTAAGCAACAAAGTTGATTATTAATGAGAATATTCAGTATTTTATTAACATGTTTTCCTCTTTTCCACAAACCGTAGTCACCCTGCCATGTATCTATACCCAGTTCTCTCTTTCTCCATAAATATATAGAAGGAGATTTGTATATTCTTACAACTTATTTCTTGCTCATGTTAAGTCATCAGCTCTTTCCATTGTTGGTTCACTGTTAGTGTTTGGCTTGCTCTTTTGCTTTATTTTGTTATGTTCTGTATTTGTTCGTGTTGTTAGATTTGGTGCCAAGGGAAACTTTTAGATCTGGCTTAATTCTACCACTTTAAACAATCAGATAGAGGTGAAGATGAGTAAGAACAAATATTTCAACCTTGCATCTAAGTGGAACAAAGATTTTGTTCTTTTTTTTTTAAATTTTAATCAAAAGTTCTTAACTTTCTCACCATTGATGTGGTGAGAAACTCATTTATGCTTTCACTGCAACCAACATAAATCATTAACACACAAAAGTGTAGTAAGCAACCTTTAATCAATATCACTTCCTTTTGTGAGACACAGTGGAAATGAAAGAATACAATTTGCCATTGGTCAGAAATCTTACAAACATTTAGCCAACATCTTAGATCTTCCAGCACTTACTTTGTTCTAGCTTCCTTCATGTTTTTAGCATAAATCAAAGTCCTTTCCTCCCCAAGAACTTTGTACATCTTGTTTCTTTTCATTGTTCTATCCTTTCATTGAGATTTCAGCTCAATGATATCTCCTTGAGAGACCTTCCTATCACCTAACCCAGTGGTACTGCCTTCTCATAGTTACTTCCTATTACTTTATTTTATTTATTTATTTTTTTACACCACAAGTCATTTGCTGAAATCATCTTATTAATTATTTGCTTGCATGCTTATTTATTGTTAGCCATCATCCCTACCACTGAAATATGTGTCCCATGATTACAGAGGTCTGTTTCTTGGTTCACCTCTATATCCTCACTGCCCTAAATGGTGCATATGCTTAATAAATGTATGTTAAATGAGAACATGATAACAATGTCAATCAGGGTCACCTAACTTTTTCTGTAAAAGAACAGATAGTATTTTAGGCTTTGCAGGCCATGTGCTCAACTGATGCAAGTGCTCAACTTGCAAATGCTCAACTCTGTCTGCAAGTATTCAAATCTGCCACTGTAGTACAAAAGCAGCCACAAAAAAATACAAAAATGAACAAATATAAGTGAATTGCAATAATATTATTTCCAGAAAGAGGTGATAGGCTGGATTTGATCTTTGCACCATAGCATGCTGACTGTGCAGATCATCTGTTGTCAACTTTGGTGTCAGGTAAACTTGTATGGCTTGTATGTTGATTTAGCTTCAAGTATTTGAAAAGGAAAATTGTTAACAAAATAAAGATCCAAATATAAAGTTGAATTTACTTTTAGATTATAGACAATAATTAAGAAAAAATAAGATAATAATTCAGACTGTCTATATAGTGTTATGACTCTTATTTACTGAGAAACTTCAGCAGGAAGTAGATTAGTAACACAGGTAACATGTTGGTGGAAGGAAATATTTGGTGTACAGCAGTGGTCCTCATGCTTAAATGTGCATTAGAATCACATGTAATTGCTGGACTCTGCCCACAGGGTTAGTGTTCTAACAAATCTGGGGTGGTGCCTACTGATTTGTGTTCATATCTAGTTCTAGGTGGTGCTGTACAGAGATTAGACAGTACAAAGAAGATGTATGTTAAGATGTGAGTGAGATGATGCAGATGGAAATGATGGTCTGAGTTGTGGGATCTGGGATCTGTGAAAAGATTAAGTAGGACAGAGATGAGAGGGAATTATCCAGAAGAGTAGCATAAATAAGAATTAAAAATCATTTGGGAATAAAGAATGGGTAAAATAGGAACAACATGACTATAATAGTATTATCAGGGAAAATCAGATGAATGGTAAATCCATTAATTAAATAAGGAATTTGAGAAAAATATTTGAAGATCATTAGCTCTCATTGGAATATGCTGATTTGGCTTTGCCTGCATCTACCCAAGAATGATTATCTAGGCCTTTGGTTAAGTATGGCATCTGACTATACAGTTCCTTATGCTACATTGGATAAAGTGATCCACTCATTTTGACAGTGCATGGTGTTAATACCTGGTTTTATGAATGTGAAGGATGTTGACACAAAGAGAACAATATGAATGAGGACTAATGACATCAGTCTCTTCCCTCAGCTGTATTTAATTGGTAGATATGCCAGGATGAAAAAATTGATGGATAAAAGATATTGAATGAAAAAATATTCACCATAGGATGCAATTAAAAGTCAAATCTTGGGCCTCCCCGGTGGTGCAGCGGTTGAGCCCTGGGCTACGAAGCTGCCCGCAGCTTCTGCAGCACTGGTTCGATCCCCGGACACCAGGTGAGGGTCCCACATGGCATGCAGACCTCTCCTGCTGCCCGCTGCTACCCTCAGCAGTGTACTTCGTCCATCTGCCTGTTCTGCTCCCTGCTCTGGCTCTGGTGAATTCTCTCACCCTCACGTGCTTCTGACTGTACCCAGTGCTTGTATAAATTAATAAATAAATCTTTAAAAAAAAAAGTCAAATCTTACCAAATTTTTTTCAAAAAAAAAAAAAACTAGCTATAACAAATGTTGCCAAGTATGTGGATAAAAAGCAACTCTCCTGCATTACTGGTAGGAGTGCAAACTGGTGCAACCACTATAGAGAGCTGTGTGGAGATTCCTCAACCTGCTAAAAATGGAGCTGCCATATGATCCAGCAACTCCCCTCCTAGGAATTTACCCAAAGGACACAGAATCTTTAATTCAAAAGGATGCCTGCACCCCTATGTTTATAGAAGCACTATTTATAATAGTTGAGCTATGGAAACAACCCGAATGCCCAAAATTAGATGACTGGATCAAGAAGATGTGGTACATATACACAATGGAATATTACTCAGCAATCAAAAAAGATAAACTCATGCAATTTCCAGCAACATGGATAGAGCTAGAAGGGATTATGCTCAGCAAAATAAGCCAGAAAGAAAAAGAAAAATACCAGATGGACTCACTCATAGCAGAAATTTAGAAAACCTAAATAAGGGACCAGGAAAAAGACTAATTATAATAAAGTAAAAATCAAAACCAACAAGGAATTATAAACCATAGACACACTATGGGTGGGGGGGTGGGAGGAAAGGAGGGATTAGGGTCAAAGTAAGGGGGGTGGGGATTGTATGGGGAAAATAACCCAGATGAAAATGCATACATTTTACAAAAATGAAAAATGATATAAAATATATAAAATGAAATAAAATAATAAAAATATTAAGTCTAGCTCTTTCTTAAATAGAATGGAGGAACAGAGAAATAAAGAAGAAACAGAACTAAGAGATATGAGCACCATGATGGGGCACATGAATTTAAATGTTTGTGTGTAAACATAAAAAAATATAAATGGAGTAAACCTCCCAATTCAAAGGCAGAGAAATTCATACTGGCTTAAAAAATGAAAATATCAAGACTGAAATCTGCTATCTACATAACTTGTAAATAAGGGCAGAAAGAGGTATAGCAGGCATACTATAATAATAAGAAACAAAGTAGACTTTGAGAGAAGGATTATTGGGCCTCCCGGGTGGCACAGGCTGTTGAGCACCACACTGTGAAGCTGTCCATAGCCTCTGCAGTATGGGTTCAATCCCTGCCAGTCTGTGAGAATCCCACATGGCGAAGCAGACCTCTCCTGTCTTGCCCACTGCTCCCCTCAGCAGTGTATTTCTTTAGCCTGCCTGTTCTGTACCCTGCTCTGTCTCCAGTGAATCCTCTCACCCTCCCATGCATCTGGCCTGTACCCCAGTTCTTGCATAAAAATAAATCTTTAAAGAAAAAAAAGACAAGGATTATTATGCACAATAAAGTGGGACATGCTATAGAGATCAAAAATTTACCTGAAAACACACTAATATTAAATATAAACATACCTAATAAAAGAGCTTCTGTATATTATGTATATAGAAAAATGATCAGAATCAAAAGAAAACAAAAAAAATCACCATTTAGCTTACTGATTTTCATTTCAGTTATTACTAGAAATACTAGAAAAATAATTCAGTGAATATAGAGTAGCTTTGAACAACAAAATCAGCTTGAAATAACTGACATTTCAGGAAAGGGTAGCAAAACTCCGCAAGCTTCTTCCATATTTGTTATTTCCTGATGCATAGCAGAAACAGCTATGGGGTATATATCATCTTAAGGATTTCTGGGCCTTGTGTAACTCACTTTTTACTCAAGGCTGTTTTATCCCTTGACAACACACACACACACACACACACACACAACCCCACCCCTAACATTTTACATATAGACCAGTGTTCTTCAGCAACTTAATTTCTTAGAACATTATTAGCTTTCCAATTTATTTATTTCTATTTAGTTTCATGTATGAGTAATTATGCCAAAAGTTCCTGTTGAAGAACTTCTTAGATAGTCTTTTATTTCCTTACTTTCAGTATTCTCATGTAACTCAACTTAGGAACAGATGCCTGGAGGAGATGAGGCCTGAGTAAATTTGATTACTTTATTGAATTAAGAATTCACATCATGTTTTTGTCAAAAAAAAGTTTAAAATTCCATGTCCTGCTACTCAGGATCTAGAATCTGTCAGTTCTTCTAATCTTGAAGTCCTAAATATGTGGTCTTTCTATATTCCTACATTTCTGCATCTCAACTGGTCGGTTCATTTCCTCTGTGTTGCTAAGCAGATCCAGCGACAACCAGCACATATTAAAATGATCTTTTCAACCTCTTTCCCCTACCTCAATAATCATTAGATCTGCTTTTCAAGTTCTTGCACACAAAAGGTTTATCAAGTATTTAGCATTTGAATGATACAGATCAAAGGTTATCCAGTTTATGCGTTGTCTTGTCCTACTCCATTCAATCATTGATTTAGAGGTGCATATTGAAAAATGTTTTTGCAATGGCATTCTGATTCTGGTATTAAATTTTGTCTTAATAAGGGTAAGTTGTGCTGGTTGCAGAAGCAAACAGTACAGAACCTCAGTGGGTTGAAACAACTAAAGGAATTGTATATGTGCATGTGTGAGCATGCTTGGGCATGCACTGGCCCTCAGATGTATCAGGAAATAACACTGGCAGCTGAGGACAGTGCCAGGTTCTGCTTTACAGAGAATATCTGGGACCAGCCTCCTTCCATGTTGTGGTTCTATTATATTCAATATATGGCTTCATGTCACCTTGTATAGTTTAGCTGGAAGATGGGCATGAAAGGGAGTGGAGGTACACCTCATCTGAACTGTCTCAATTCAGAAGTGACAAATATTTTCACTAATTATACCTTGGTAAGAACTAGCCACCCTGGTTTCAGACCAATCTGGAAAACAGAAAGCACACCAGTTATTTTCACAGATAATTTGATGTAAGAAATTAATTAAATAGATAATAAATGAAATGAATGGATAATGACATCCTTCAGGGATGTGAAGAAAACACTGTGAGAGAGGGAGTGGAAAAAGGGGGCTAAAATGAGAGGGAGGGAGGAGAAGCAGTATGAGGAGGAGGAAAGAGAACATTTTCCATGCTGCTTGTCTTGCATAGGAGATAATTCTGTAAAAGGAGGCATCTTGCCACATACCAAGCATGCAGACAAAATTAATCAGATTACCATATGCTGACAAAAGGACTAATGAGGCTTTCATGAGCAAGTCAGCATTCTCAGAAACAAAAACCAAATAGAAACTAGACTTGGAATCTTGAACTTCTGCTTTTTTCTAATAAATTCATTTCAAACAATAGGACAAATAAGTATTGCCCATGTACTCAATTTCTCAAGCAGTAGTCTAAAATGATTTCTTAATTTGAAGATTCGGAATTTGAGCACAGCCAAATGTGAAAGTCTATATGGGTGCAATCCACAGGAAAGGCTGTTCTCTTCAATCATACGTTTAGATTCTGTGCCTTTTCCTCAACAATGCAGAGAATTTGGGATTTGTTAAACAAAGATAAACTCATGCTCCAATTTGGACTGCAAAATCTTCAGTCTTTCACCTTGGATCTGAAGTGTATCTACCACCCACCATTTAAATTGTAACAACCTCAACTTGTTCCTTGTCTCAGCTCACTAAATCTTCCTGATATACCCCCATCCTTCTTTAAGAAGCTTATTATTATCATTATTATTACTTTGTTTTAGTAAGAGGTGGGATAGAAGTCTTCATTATGTAAAATGTGATATATAAATCTATGTGGAGGGCTTCTAAAAGTAGAATGTCTGCCAAGTTCTATAACAACTTTACCAGTGTATAATTAAGTTCTCATTTAAACTATAGTTTATGTTTGTGTGAAGGGAGAGTGTGGAACTCAGAAATAGTAAGTTGTTGTGGGGTGTTTTTCCCCCTGTGTTTTGAATTATATGCTAGATTCCAGTTTGACAACTATGGTTTTTAAAGTAACCATGCTGGATTTTTGGTTCTAGTATTATGGTGACCTAAGTGATCAGAGAAAGACTCTAGTTACAGGATACCAAAAAGTCTTGATTAAAATGTAAGAACTAGTGTGAAATAAGAAAATCTTTAGAAGCTAAAAATTGATGGAAAATAAAATTAGAACAGTACTGAAAATTGATTACAGCATATCTCCTGGAGCATCGGATAATCTCTGACAGCATAGAGCTGAATATTTAAGTCTGTGATTTTAAGATAGACTGGAGATAAAGTCTGAGACCCACACATTGCAGGTGGATTTGAGACAAGACCCTAATATGAAGTCTGCATTTATGAAAGACAATACTATGAATTGAAGGGGAAAAAATAACACAAAAGGCAATGCAGAAGATAGTTGTGTGTTTCATCCTTGACTTTGTATTCAGAGTAAAATAAGGAACACACACACACACACACACACAATTGTTTTTGTATGTGTTTCTACATAGCCAATTAGCTTAATAATTGCTAAAAAAACAACTTATCTTGATAAGAGATTCAGATAGTATTAATAACATCTAAGGAATTCGTTAGAACTTTAGACTTGCCCTAAATGTTTAATTTCTAATCTGTATTTGTATTCTTTTACTTTCCCAGTTTCCTTTTGCATACTTTTCTATTAAACTAATCTTAGTTTTCTTAATCTATGAAAAATTATGTAAAAAATATATACAATAAAATAAGAAAAAAGCAACCAACAGTAAAATAACTAAATAAACTATTTTTAGTTTTCTTAAACTGCCTTATGTTGTGACCATTCCATATTCAAATACATATTTCTTTCTTGGATATTGTATTCTACATTTTTGGTAGGTCCATTTGATTTTTTAATATGGTCTGCATTCTTTATGTTGAAATTTATCCATGCTAGCCTCCTATTTCTTTTAACATAATAATCATAATCTTTTTAATTAGCCAGATATATTGTCAGTCATTTCTTGCTCACAATTATGTTTTATTTCCTCCTTAAATGTATAGTAATTGTTAAGAAGGTACATATGTGTATATATATATATATATATATGAATCAATGCATATATTTTCTATACAATTGCAATCCTTTTTCTCTGTTTCCAAATCACATATCTTTTCATTATTCTATTTGCATTATTGTACTAGTGTTGACTACTATCCCAATGGTGAACAGATTATCCAAAGAATGTTTTTGTAAATAGAGAATATGTCATAGATACTCTATATGAGATTAGGAAAGCAGTACTTCTATTTCTGATTTTTTCACCATTTTTTTTCTTAAATTACTGTGTCAATGCTCTTTTTAAATCTGTGAGATTATTATTTTGTATCTATGTCCATGAAAGAGTTGGTCTATAATTTTCCTCTTATTCTCATCTCAGGTTTTGTTTTTTGTTTTTTTTTTTTTTTTTTTTAAAGATTTATTTATTTATTTATACAAGCACTGGGTACAGTCAGAAGCGCGGGAGGGTGAGAGAATTCACCAGAGCCAGAGCGGGGAGCAGAGCAGGCAGAAGGACCGAGGTACACTGCTGAGGGGAGCAGCGGGCGGCAGGAGAGGTCTGCGCGCCATGTGGGACCCTCCTCTGGTGGCCGGGGAGCAGCCGGGAATCGAACTGGCACTGCAGAGGCTGCGGGCAGCTTCGCAACCCAGCGCTCAACCGCTGCGCCACCGGGAGGCCCTCATCTCAGGTTTTGAATATCAAGTTTCTGCTGTCCTTAGATGATTATCTAAGAAGACTTTGTGTTCCCTTTTTGGTAGAATTCACCACTCAAAATAGGTAAGCATGGAGATCTCTGTTTAAATGACTTAATTTTGTGGAATCAATTTAATAGTTGATGAATAAGCTGATATTTTATTCCTTGTATAATTTCTTGGAATTTATTTTTCATCGATTTTCAAAATGCATAGCCATGTTTCAGAATACCCTGTTATCATTTTAATTTCAGCAGAATCAATATTTATGCATCTATTATTCCTTCACATAAGTCAACTGAAAAAAAGCTGACATATGAATAGTTTATGAATTTTTTTACACATTCCATTTCTTTTTTTTTATTTAAATATTTTACATAATTCTTACATCTTTTTTCATCTTTGCAGAATGCATGCATTTTCATTTTGGTTATATTCCCCATACAATTGCACCTCCCCCCTTATTTTGACCCTAATCATTCCTCTCCCCACCAGCCCCCATAGTGTGTCTCTGGTTTATAGTTGCTTGTTGATTTTGATTTTTTCTTTGTATTGATTAGTCTTTTTCCTGGTCTCTTACTTAGGTTTTCTAAATTCCTGCTATGAGTGAGACCATCCGGTATTTTTCTTTTTCTTTCTGACTTATTTTGCTGAGCATGATCCCTTCTAGCTCCATCCATGTTGCTGCAAACTCCATGTGTTTATCTTTTATGATTGCTGAGTAATATTCCATAGTGTATATGTACCACATCTTCTTGATCCAGTCATCTATTTTTGGGCATTTGGGTTGCTTCCATAGCTTAGCTATTTTATTTTTTTTTAATTTTTTTTATTATTATTTTTTTTATTGTTATATTCCCCATACAATAGTGCTGCTATAAACATAGGGGTGCAGGTGCCCTTTGGAATTACTGTTTCTGTATCATTTTGGGTAAATACCTAGGAGGGGAATTGCTGGATCATATGGAAGCTCTATGTTTAGTAGGTCAAGAAATCTCCACACAGCTCTTAATAGTGGTTGGATCAGTTTGCACTCCCACCAACAGTGCAGGAGAGTTCCTTTTTCTCCACAACCTCACCAACATTTGTTATTGCTAGTTTTTTTAATATGTGTCATTCTCACTGGTGTAAGATGGTATCTCATTGTAGTTTTGATTTGCATTCCCCTGATTACAAGTGATTTTGAACATTTTTTCATATGCCTTTTGGCCATTTGCATTTCTTCTTCAGAGAAGTTTCTTTTTAGCTCTTCTGCCCATTTTCTGACTGGATTATTTTCTTTGTTTTAGTTGAGTCTTATCAGCTCTTTGTAGATTTTTGTGATCAGTCCTTTATCATTAGTGTTGTGTTCAAAAATGTTCTCCCAGTCTGTGGGGTTTCTCTGTTTTGGTCATTATCTCTTTTGCTGTGCAGAAGCTCTTTAATTTGATGTAGTCCCAGCTGTTTATCTTTGCCTTCACTATCACTGCTTTGGGTAATGTGTCTATAAAGATGTCTTTGAGGTGCATGTCATGTAGTGTTTTGCCTATATTTTCTTCTATGTATTTTATGGTTTCAGGTCTTATGTCTAGTTCTTTAATCCATTTTGAGTTGTTTTTGGTGCATGGTGTGAGGTAGTGGTCAAGCTTCATTCTTTTGCATGTAGCAACCCAGTTTTCCCAGCACCATTTATTGAACAAACTTTCTTGGCTCCATTGCATATTCTTTGCTCCTTTGTCAAATATTAGTTGACCATAAATCTATGGGTTTACTTCTGGATTTTCTGTTTTATTCCATTGGTCTGTGTGTCTGTTCTTGTTCCAATACCATGCAGTTTTGATGATTATGGCTTTGTAGTGTAGTTTGAAGTCTGGGAGTGTGATGCCTCCATTCCCTTTTTTTTTTTTTTCCAGAAGAGCTTTGGCTATTCACGGTTTTTGGTGATTCCATATGAATTTCATCAATAATTGTTCTATTTCTTTGAAGAATGACATTGAAATTTTGATTGGAATAGCATTGAATCTGTATATTGCTTTTGGTAGGATGGCCATTTTGATGATGTTAATTCTTCCAATCCATGAGCAGGGGATGTCTTTCCATTTCTTTGTGTCTTCTTCTATTTCTTTTAACAGTGTTTTATAGTTTTCTTTGTATAGGTCCTTTACCTCTTTTGTTAGATTTATTCCCAAGTATTTGATTTTTTTGTTTCGATAATAAAAGGGATTTTTTTTTATTTCTTCTTCTTCAGATTTATCATTTGTGTATAGGAAAGCTACTAATTTTTGCTTGTTGATTTTATATCTTGCCACTTTACTAAACTGATTGATTAGTTGAATTAGTTTTTCTGTGAGTTTTTGGGGTTCTCTATGTATATTATCATGTCATCTGCAAATAGTGATAGCTTAACTTCTTCTTTTCCTATTTGGATTCCTTGCATGTCTTCCTCTTGTCTTATTGCTATGGCTAGGACTTCCAGTATTATATTGAAAAGCAGTGGTGAGAGTGGACATCCTTGTCTTGTTCCAGATCTTAATGGAAATGCTTTCAGCTTTTCACCATTGAGAATGATACTGGCTGTTGGCTTGTCATATATGGCCTTTGTGATGTAGAGGTATGTTTTAGTGCACAGTCACTTGGTTTTTGTGTTACCTTGTAGTGTCATTATTAATATCTAATTCTCTGTTATTTTCCTCTTTCTATTTAAGCTTAATTCTACCTTCTGTATATCATTGATTTTTAACCTTCTTCCTTTCATAAGCACGTAAGGATATATATGTCCTATATATTACATATATATAATCATACACACACATGTATATATATATATATATATACATATATAGTTTCATTATAGGCATAATATGGCTATTTTCCAATTTTTTCACATATCACACTTTTTCACTGAAGGTTTAAATTATTATTTAATTTTCATTATTAGCTAATATTTTATCCACTCATCATCTAGAAATGTATTGACTAATTTCTAATTATTCCTGATTTTTATGTTCTATTTGTTATCAATTTTTTAACTTAGTTCTCTTTTTCTCAGGGAACATGTCAGTATTATTAAATCATTTGAAAATTGTTGAATCTTAAGGTTCAGCATACTGTTAATTATTGTAAATGTTTTATGTGAGCTTGAAAACAATGGATTCTATAGTTTGTGGTGATTTTTATGTCAGTTGCATTTATTTATGTTACTCAAAACTAACATGCTTTTTTTTGCATTTATCTAATGATGAATTACTGGGAGATGAAAATAAATAATTATTAAAAATAATTAGTGTGTACCCACACAGACAACAATGGCTATCATATTTAGTGGTAAAATACTTGAAATCTTTTTTATTAATTTATTTTATATATTTTTATATCATTTTCATTTTTGTACAATGTATGCATTTTCATCTTGGTTATATTCCCCATATAATTCCCACCCTCCTTATTTTGACCCTAATCCCTCCTCTTCTCCACCCCCCCATAGTTTGTCTCTGGTTTACAGTAGCTTGTTGATTTTGATTTTGATTTTGATTTTATTATAATTAGTCTTTTTCCTGGTCTCTTATTCAGGTTTTCTAAATTCATGCTATGAGTGAGACAATCCAGTATTTTTCTTTTTCTTTCTAGCTTATTTCGCTGAGCATGATTCCTTCTAGCTCCATCCATGTTGCTGCAAATTGCATGAGTTTCCATAAAATGAGAATGAGGTAAGGATATCTAGTAATGCTTCATGTATTAAACAGTAGCACTTAACCTAGGCACAGTTAAATGTATATATATATATATAATAGTAGTTTAATAAATATTGACAGCTAAATAAATATGTAAAGGATTAGACTACTGTATTTCTAAGTATATTTGCAATCTCTTACAAATGTTCTCAAATGTCATTCTTTAGAAAACTGTGCTTTGATGCCCTAAGTCTTCCATGATGTTTATGACTGAACAACTCTGCTTCTAGACTATCAGTGGTTCTGTAGCATTCCTAACAGGATTTGCAAAGTTGGCATTACAATTATTTCCTGTGTTCTGAGCCTGAGGAGAAAACCTCTAGTTGATTAAAACTGATATAGGACATGGTTTAAATTAGATAACAAATGCCTGTAGATATCTTAGTATGGCAAGTCTGGCTATAGAACAGGTGTTATATGTAAAGTGACATTTTTTCACAGGTTAACCTCTTTAAAGAATTTTCTCGATGGCAACCAGAACATAGTGTGCTGATGTCTGAAAGTAAATGAAGAGCTATCAGGCAGTTCATTAAATGATGTTAACTATAAATTGGTTGTCCACAAGAATCTTGATGAATTTTTCCTGTAGCAAAATTTCCTTTGCTATTTCTCTTGTTCTGAATCTCCACCACCTCCTCAAAGAATTTTTGAATTTGTATACTGTTCTCAGTAAGTTTTGTCAGTAGGAAAGAAACTTCCTAAGTTACTACTCAAATGCAACAATCATTACTTGTTATTTTTCAATTTAATTTCAGTTAAATTAACTTATCTCTGTGCAAGTACCATTAAAGCTAATAACCCTAAAAAGGATTAAGATTAGAAAGTAATGCTGTCAGTGACAAAGCTCATTAAAAGGCCTTTATCACTACAAGCTGATGAACTACATCTAGGATAATTGGCCTAATTATAATATATTTGTTTCTTCAGCCAGGTATTCTTTGCTTCACTCTCTGCTGATTACTTATAGGTCTTAGTTTGGCCAATTAAATTTCTCTTCCTACTCCATCCGTTTCTAAAATTGATAGTGTATAGCTCAGATGTCAGTGTACCTGTGCTCTAGATAGTTGAGAGCTACATTAAGAAGAGAAGAAAAAGATAGGCAAAAAGAGATCATTTTGTCCTGGGATACCAGCCATGAAACAATGTGTAGAGTGGCTAAGAATCCTTTTAGAGTTTTCACCTATTTTAAATGCAATAGAGAAAATTTATTTAAAACCTAACTATACCATCCATTCCTGATTTGTCAGTTGCTTCATTCCTATACAGCACATTCAGTTATTTTATTTTCATGACAAGTAAAAGAATACCAAGCTAAAAGTGAGTTAACAACAATAAAAAAGTTAATTATTCTATCTCATAGATAGTCTGTTAGTAGACATATTCACATTTGGAAAACTAACTAATGAATATCTCCAAAGAGTCCTTTGCTTGACTTTTATGCTACTATCCTCAGGATATTAGTTTTTGTTTCTGGTATATCTAGGCCTCCATTATAAGATAATTTCCACAGCTGCAGGTATTAGGATCACAGTCAAAGACTAGATATGGAACAGAAACAAAAAAGCGAAGGCATATCGTGACAGGATTCTGTATTTTTATTATCAGAGAAGAAAAACAGTTTGAACACCATTATATCTCATCAGTCAAAAATTAATACTATGTTTTTTTAATATGTGCCATTCTCACTGGTGTAAGATGGTATCTCATGGTAGTTTTGATTTGCATTTCCCTGATGACAAGTGATGTTGAACATTTTTTCATATGCCTGTTGGCCATTTGCATTTCCTCTTCAGAGAAGTTTCTTTTAAGCTCTTCTGCCCATTTTTTGACTGGATTATTTTCTTTGTTGTTGTTGAGTCTCATCAGCTCTTTGCAGATTTTTGTGATCAGTCCTTTATCATTAGTGTTGGGTGCAAAAATGTTCTCCCAGTTGGTGGGGTTTCTCTTTGTTTTTGTTATTGTCTCTTTTGCTGTGCAAAAGCTCTTTAATTTGATGTAGTCCCAGCTGTTTATCTTTGCCTTCACTATCACTGCTTTGGGTGATGTGTCTGTAAAGATGTCTTTGATGTGCAAATCACGTAGTGTTTCGCCTATATTTCCTTCTATATATTTTATGGTTTCAGGTCTTATGTCTAGTTCTTTAATCCATTTTGAGTTGATTTTTGTGTATGGTGTGAGGTGGTGGTCAAGCTTCATTCTTTTGCATGTAGCGACCCAGTTTTCCCAGCACCATTTATTGAACAAACTTTCTTTGCTCCAATGCATATTCTTTGCTCCTTTGTCAAAGATTAGTTGACCATAAATCTGTGGGTTTATTTCTGGATTTTCTATTCGATTCCATTGGTCTGTATGTCTGTTCTTGTTCCAATACCATGCAGTTTTGATGATTATGGCTTTGTAGTATAGTTTGAAGTCTGGGAGTGTGATGCCTCCATTCCCTTCTTTTTTTTTCAGGAGAGCTTTGGCTATTCGGGGTTTTTTGTGATTCCATATGAATTTCATCAATAATTGTTCTATTTCTTTGAAGAATGACATTGAAATTTTGATTGGAATAGCATTGAATCTGTATATTGCTTTTGGAAGGATGGCCATTTTAATAATGTTTATTCTTCCAATCCATGAGCAGGGGATGTCTCTCCATTTCTTTGTGTCTTCTTCTATTTCTTTTAACAGTGTTTTATAGTTTTCTTTGTATAGGTCCTTTACCTCTTTTGTTAGATTTATTCCCAAATATTTGATTTTTTTTGTTTCAATAACAAAAGGGATGGTCTTTTTGATTTCTTCTTCTTCAGATTTATTGTTTGTGTATAGGAAGGCTACTGCAACAAATGTTGGCGAGGGTGTGGAGAAAAAGGAACTCTTCTGCACTGTTGGTGGGAGTGCAAACTGGTCCAACCACTGTGGAAAGCTGTGTGGAGATTTCTGGACCTACTAAACATAGAGCTTCCATATGATCCAGCAATTCCACTCCTAGGTATTTACCCAAAGGACACAGAAACATCAATTCCAAAGAGCACCTGCACCCCTATGTTTATAGCAGCACTGTTTACAATAGCTAAGCTTTGGAAACAACCCAAATGCCCAAAAATAGATGACTGGATCAAGAAGATGTGGTACATATATACCATGGAATATTACTCAGCATTCAAAAAAGATAAACACATGCAATTTGCTGCAACATGGATGGCGCTGGAAGGGATCATGCTCAGCGAAATATGCCAAAAAGAAAAAGAAAAATACCGGATGGTCTCACTCATAGCAGGAATCTAGAAAACTTAAATAAGGGACCAGGAAAATGAATAACTATAAGAAAGTGAAAATCAAAATCAACAAAAAACTATGAACCAGAGACACTTTTAGGGGGGCGGGGGCGGGAGGGGAGGGATTGGGGTCAGAATGGGGGGCTGCAATTGTATGGGGAATATAACAATAAAATTTATAAAAAAAAAAAATAAAAAATATTTCAATGTGTTGAAAAAAAATAAATAAAAAGATTATGCAGAAAAAAAAATTAATACTATGTTTATGTCTAGATGAGTGTTTGGTTAGGAAAATTTCTGGATTTTTCATTGTTTTTAAAACAAAGGCATGGTATAAATGTGCTTGGGAATGAGTTTGGTAATGATCAGCTTATTAAAGGTGTATTTAAGAGGGAGAATATCCCTTTTCTAGTAAGAGAGAGACTCTGTGGAACTTTCTCTGTCCATTATAAGTATATTGTATAAATTTCATGGAGGGATGCATGTTCAAGTACTTGGAAATATACCATTATTGCCAACTGAGTTCTTGGATTTGCTACTATAATGACAATAATCAGCTAATTCATTGTCCAGAATAAACTTTTCTCAGGGTGAAAATAGTAACTACTAGTAGCTTTAACAAGTGAAATCTCAGTAATGTCCCAAGCAAAAATAGTACCTATGAGCACCTTAACTTTAATAACCCCATTTAATATATAAAAGCCACAGTATTCATGTGATTCATGACTGTTCCTTTTTATTCCCAAGCCAAGTAAAAAGGAGAGACTAATAATGAATAATATGCTTGGCATCCACCTGGTGTCAAGAAAACATAAATGATATGTATGTAAAACGAGTGTATAAAACCCTCCCTACTCTTCACAAAATTGTCAATATCAAGGAACAGATAAATCAGAGGACAAGTTTCCAGATCTGGCATTCTGATACCAGTGATAAAAGTTTGCTCTCTGATCATAAGGATTATATATGGTCAAACCAATAAAAAGTAAACAAATAGATTAAAGAGCAAGTACTTTTTTTTTTAAGTGCCTCTCAGACATATCTATTAAATAATCAATCTTTTTATCATCCACATATAATTTTACAGAAAATTAAATGGTAATGTTATATATGTGTTTTCAAGCATAATTTATCACGTTTGTCATGGATACATTTCAGTCTCAGTAAATTTTAAGCACACTTTACCTTTGAAATGGGTGCATTTTAAAAATGTATTAAATATTTGTCATCAATATGTATTTAGTTACATGTTACTCAATCCCCTTGCACACGTCCCTCCCCTAATACTCAAAGCCATTGATTGGATGAGATTTTACTTTTGTCTCTTAGAATAAGAATTCTTAAGGTAGGAAGTTGCGGTTCATGGTTCTGTGACTAAAATGCTTTTTAGATTAAAAAGAGTCTCTTTACTTTTACTTCTTAATTACAAGATGTTAGATGCAGCTCCGGCCTTCAGGTCCTTGTTCCAAGCAAGAGAAAGGAAGAGGCAAAGGAGACAAAATAAAGGAACAAAGAATATTTCTTTTTTTGTTCTCTTTGGAGAGTACCTAAAAGCTACCATTTAAATTGCAATAGCCAAAAAATGTGCTAAGTCAATATATACATATGTTAAATCATTCTGTTGTATACCATAAGCTAATACAATGTTATATGTCAAGTATGTTTCAAGAAAACTAGAAAAAAATATTCTGTGTTTCTGTTCTTTGGAAACAAATGAAATTGGATGTATTGTTGCACTCAAGAAAACTGGCTAATTTTAATAGGAAATAGGAAATATTGATAGGCAAATAGAAGTTCTTGATGGAAATGAAATCACCTTTATCTTCAATTTTTGCTAAATGATGGTGAAAGTGCACAGTTTTATAAAGTGTGTGTGTGTGTGTGTATGTGTGTGTCATACATAAATCAACATTTCATGACTGTACCACAAAGAACAGTAGTGGGCTGGGATATAGATTTTTGGAATTTTGATGATGGGAGTGGTATGATAACATATATTTGTAGAGGTGTAAACCTCTACCCCTAAAACATATACTATGTTGTAAACCAATGTTTATAAAAGATAGTTTTGAAAAAGTATTTTACATTTTACTCAGAATGATATAATGGTAATTTTAAGTAGTTTAAGTTAGGATGCACACAGTAGTCCTTCAGTAAGATATGTAACACACACACACACACAAAACTCAGTAACCAAAAATAATGGTCAAGAGACATATTCAAACAAAATGTTGGATATAACTGTTTTAAATCAGTAGAAGGCATAAAATAATGAAACCAACCACAAAAATAGAATCTGAAAATGGGGCAAAATTTCAAGATGATACATTAAGTCACAAATGTATCAATGTTTACATTAAATGTAAATGGGCAAGATCCAATTAAATGCAGACATTTTTAAACTGGGTAAAAAACAAAACCCAATTAGTTTGTAGAGAAGACAAACTTTATGATTTAAATTGTTGGAAAGTAAAATTACAGAATGGGAAATATCATTTTTAACACATAAAATCTTGTTTGGCATTTTTAATATTCAACAAGGAAAAATTTAGTGTAACCAGGGAGAAAAAGAGGGAAAATTCATGGCATCAAAAAAATTATTAGTCAAGAGGATATAGCTGCCCACATGTATACACACTCAACAATATTCAAAGTATAAGGAACATAGAGAGACTAAGTTAAAAGAAAAATAGGAAAATGAACAATCGTGAATTGACTTATTCATAGAAACAATAGAATACCATGATACCAGTTTTATCTCAGTCTAAAATTCCTCCTCATTCTTCATAAGTGTGTGGATGTCTAAAATGTTCTTTCCACTCTCTTCAGTGGGGTCTTCCCATACTCTCTGATTCTAATCAGCCTCCTCTTACAATCCATCTAAAGGAGCCATAACTGACTCGTATTTTCTCATGTGTTATGTTCTGCATAGACTGTGTTAGTATTGGACATTTTCTTTGTTTATTTGGGCATTTCTAGTTTCTTCCCTGCCAAATAAAATCTACAACTGCAATCTTTTTTGTCTTGGTGCTTACTGTTGTACCCTAGGACCTGGAACAACCCTGAGAGGGCTCACAGTAAATGTCTTGAATGGACAGATGCCTGATTGAGGATGATAAGCTTTGTTGAACTGAGGATGAAACTTTCTTGAATTATGTTGAAGAAACAATATCATAAATATTTAAAGAAAAGCTATAAAACAGAATAAAAACATAAGAATTGTGTTTATAAGAGACTATATGATTCCAGCAATATGGGTAGAAGAAAATGGCAGGTTAAATAATTTTTTTCTGTTAATTTCTAAACCTCTTATAGTAGGAGATTATTAGATTGATAAACTTATTTAAAAATTCAAAAGATAATATACTAAATTTTATATTACTTACATCATTTAGCAATATGCTGAAAGTTAGACTACATTTTTCAAGTGACTAGAAGAGGAAACAAAAAGGAAAGTATCAACAATACAGCAAGTATAACAAATATGACAAAACATAGGTAAAAAGGAACTAAAGCTAACTCTAACAATAATAAATGTGAACTGGAAGAGTTGGCAAAGTAAATGGAGAAATATTCTTATGGAAACTATTATTGCTTTGTAAAAGAGATATATGAAAGAAAAATGACATGCTGTTATTGAAAATAATAAGTATTGGCAAAGGCACAAAAGACAAATGCAAACAAATATTATGCAGGGGTCCTGACATTAACATCCCATGAGAGTTTAATTAAAGGCCAAATTCATTGTATGAGACAAATGTTGGGTGCCTTGTAATTATAACATATGCATTCTACACAAATATGTAATAGTTATGAATCTTTTTATACACCAAATAACTTGGCATCAAAATATAGATCTAAAACTGGATGAAATTAGAGAACTAAGTGCATAATAATTCTCTCAGCCAATACTAGATGAAAAACTAAATAGGTAAGACAATAAAGGTTTTGGTGAATAAAACATATTATTTTGAAGAATAGTTAAAATGGCTCCATGTTAAGTGACAAATATATTGCAACAAATTCTAAAAACCATCAGCAGTATATTCTAATCTTAAAAACTAATAAAGAATAAAAATTAGCTAAAACAATTTCATGCAAAAAAAAACCCTTTTGTGAAGCACTCTTGTGTTTAAAAATGATTTTTTATAATTTATTACATTTTAAAACATTTTTAGAGTGATTTCAGTAATATTGAGAGGAAAGTATAGAGATTTCTCCTATATTGCTACCCCCACATATTCATAGCCTATCTCATTACCTACCTTACCAGAAGGGCATTTTTTTTTAACCAAGGATGAACTTACATTGATGTATGGTAGCCACCCAATGTCCTTAGTTGGCCTTAGGGTTCACTCTTGGTATTGTGCATTCAATGGGCATGGACATAAGTATAATGCTATATACCCTCCATTATTATAATGTCATACAGAATTTTTTTACTGCCTTAAACTCCTCTGTGCCTGTCAATCTCTTCCCTTAAAGTCAGTCTTAAAAGGGAACTTTACTCAAATATTGCTGAAAAAGAAAGACTGGAAAATTGTAAAAAAGTAAATTCAATTTGTTTAAAATGAAAAGAGAGAAAAAGAGAAAAAAGAAAAAAGGAAGGCTGGCAGGGTGAGCTGGAAAGAGGGACAGAGGAGAGAAGGGAGGAAGGCAGAGAAGAAGGAAAGAAAACCCTAAGAATTAGTAAACAAATGTTAATTTATTTATAAACTAAGTATAGCATAAATGATTTCAAAATAGTAATTCATAGGGATACAAAGCAATCAGAAAGTCACTAGGTAAATAGAAGGATAGAACAATTTATAGAATAAAAACTTAGAATGTAAAAATAGTAACAGATACAAGGATATGAAAAAATGGAAGAATTCTTCACAGTCATGCAAATAAATTTGAAAATATGCCTAAAATTGATTTCTCAGAAAACACCAGAGACAAAAAAAAATGACTCAAGGGAAAAAATAAAATATAATCAGATTACAATTATGGAATATACTAAGGAAATTATAATGCCAGGCAAAGGTGATTTTAAAACTGATTTATTTAAAATCTCCACAGAGCAGTTACTTTAAGTGTTATCTAAACAGGACATAGAGAAAGAGAACTTTAACAAATGTTCCTAGGACATCAACAAAGAACAGACAATAAAATATACAAAATAAAGAACAAAAGGAAATTCTGGAAGAAAAACCCCCGTGAGTTTCTCCCTCCTGAACATATCACTGAGAATAAACAACACTTAAGCTTTGACAATCTAATTGGCTATGTCTGGTCTGTCTGTCTACCTGTGAGGCCAAGCAACAGATCCCTGGAAACACTGTGATTTATGGTTCCTGTAGTGTCTGAAGAGGAACTAAACAATCCATGTCACTACTCACTTTCAAAAGCATTATATTTCCTTGGCACAATTAGCTTTAGGCAGATAGACTTAGTGCGATTCTTCCAGGGCAAACTGAGACTCACTGACTAGGAACTTGCTCACGTTCACTCACTAAACACCAGTGCTGTGTCTTAAATCCAGTACTTCTGAATATGACCCACTGGAGTCTTTCTATCACCTAGTTCTTACTCAGAACAGATCCTTTGACATCATCTGGTTACTTAGCATAGTGTCCATGTAACTGAAAGATAAGTTGCAATCCACAAGAACCTGCAAACTCTTAAAGTAATACCAAACATCCAACATGTAGGTTTTCAGTAATAGTGGTACTTGTTATTTGTCAGGTGTAATAAATATTATAACATTTAGTATATAGTATATAAACAAAAAGGGAGAGAGAGAGGAAGGGAGAAAATGATTTGGTTAAAATAACAAAAGAAAACAAACAATTTTGATCTATTTTATATGGATTCAGATATTTTATATGGATTCAGAAAAAAAAAAAACACCACTATTTGTGAACATATCTAGCATGATCCCACACAGTGGTTTATGACTGTATGCTGCTTGTGCAACTTTTTTCCAACAACTTTGAAGTGCTGAGATAGTTTTCTCCATATTCTACAAACAATCAATTATTTGTTTTCTTGGATTACATATCTAAAGACAGGTATCTAAAGAAGAACTGAAGAAACTTGTGTACTATTATGTGCAATGTTTATCAATATAGTGGTCTCTTTTTGGTTTTATTTAGCGGAATATTTGAGCCAACCTCAAATTGACAACAAACTAAACTGTAAAGTATCCTCTCTTCAATTTGCTGCTATGTGTTTCAGTGAGCAGTGTCCAGGCCCACAGCACATGAGGTAACAGATCTGATGCTGGTGGATTAGGCAGATGATAAAATGAGCCAGAGAGTACCAAGTTCATTGAATGCATTTATTCCCATCCTTGGTGGTATTGATGTAGCTGCAGAATATATTCCCAGAAAATCCACTTCTATAAAAGGGTCAAGGAGCAGTTTCTGCTTAGGCATTAGTGAAAGGTCCAGGTGCGTGGTTAACTGTGAAATTAACTAGAAAATTGGGTAAGGGAAGAGAAGGAGGTATATTAAAGTACTGTAGACCCAAGAGTGAAATTTGAAATTACCCCCAACCTCAGGTTTTGGACATGGTTCAGGAAGAAGCTAACTAAGGTTGACAATGTTTTTTCCAGCTAGGTTGGAGAAGGAAAAGAACATCATAGATAAGAGAGCAGTGAGCAGACTAAGAGTTTCAAAATGCATGCTACCAAAAGAGTGGGGAAGAAGACAAAAGGACAAGGTAAGAGACATCAGCAACTTGAGCAATTGATTTATTCATCACACCAAACTGAATGTAATAACCACTATATTCAATGAAATGGTATGACAGATATGGGAAAAAAACTCATGATGTGTGGCTCAAGAGATGACAGACTTGCATGGATAAAAATATAGCAATAAATCAATCTATGCCAATAACTTCCATTTGGTAGAAATTGTGATGCTAAGAAGGAGCAGAAATGATAGTGATTATTTCTAAGCCATATGATAAGAATTGACCAGACAAAGAAGCAGTCTTCCTGTAAGGGATTTTTGCTTTTGTGTGCAAATTTAAGGTGCCAAAACAGTCATGTGTGGTAAAGGTACTGTAAGAGGAAGAGACAGGAATAGGATGAACCTAAGAGTAAAAAAGCAACCAAAAAAATAGCCACCATATTTATTTTTAGCTAATTTTGGCAAGTATCTATTATATTTGAAGTACGGGGGAAAGATCATGTTTGTATTGATATCTAGTGGTGAGGAGAAAATACTTGTGGTACAATAAATGCATGCAGTTCTAACAGTATATATTACGATCTAAGAAAAGTTGCCTATTAACCTGAAACTTCACTTATAAGTCATGAGATAAATGAAATCAACTATGCCATTTCTATACAGAAGCAAAGTTAAATGTTACTTAGAATACATAGGCACAGGTGGTGAAGTAGTTTGCATATTAAGATCATAAATGATACATTTCTCCTCAGTGGCATCCTTTTCAACAGGTCTGGAAAAAAAAAAGTGGAATCAGTGTTCTTATCATAATCCCAAGGGGCATGAGAACTTTATAAAGAGTATAAAATTAAAGAACAGTTCTGTTACATCACAACATCATTTTATATTGAACATAGGTATCTCCTAAAATGACAACTATCAGACAAAGGCAACAGGATTAATATATTTCCTCCAGATGGTTAGTAGAGAAAGATTAGACTTGTCTAATGGAGGTTAAGTCTAAAAAGTCTAACGGAGGCTTTATTAATGGAGGTAACACTGGCTTACACAGTTGTTTGTGTTTCAGAAGGATATGATCTCCCCCTTCATGTGTTGTTACTACACTGCACCCACCACCAACTATGTCATCCACACCATGGACTGCTTCCCCACTTTGTTTCTCACCCATCTCTCTCTTGCTCTGATAATCTCAGTTCTATGATCATACTTTTAGGGTATGTTATTAGTGTGGCTTTATTTGACCCTTTGTTTTGTTTCTCTATATTCAACATGTAAGTGATACCATCTGGTATTTGTCTTTCTCCTTCTGACTTGTTTTGCTTAGCATAATCCCTTCCGGCTCCATCCTTGTTTTCACAAATGGCCAGTATTTTTCTTCTAAAACTGTCACTGAAACAAAAAGACACCCTACTGAATGAGAGAAAATATTTGCACACCATACATCTGACAAGGGGATGATATCTAAGATCTATAAAGAACTCATACAACTCAACAACTAGGAAACAAAGACCCAATCAAAAAATGGGCAGAAGAGCTAAACAGGCCTTTTGCCAAAGAAGGTATACAGATGGCCAACAGGCACATAAAAAAATGCTCATCATCACTTATCAGGGGAATGCAAATCATAGCCATGATATCCCTCCTCACACCTATGAGAGTGGCCCATGTCAAAAAAAAAAAAAAAAACAACTAGACTTTGTGCGATTTTATCTCCATTGCCATAATGACACAGAAGAGAGAAGGTCATGATAGGGTGAAAGAGACTACCAGGAATTCTCCACATCCATTTCCAGCTCTGTAATTCCCTAGTTACCTTGGATAGGATCTCAGATATGTGTTAAAATGATCAGTCCCTGGGTAACTTGAGATAACACTTTTTATTTTAATCTGGAGATTAAAGTGAGGAAGTTCTGTCACAGGTTGCCCTCAGAATTAGTAACTTCAATGTAAAGAGATAATGGAATTGATATTAAGGTTATTGCATATTAGCCTCCTTTATCCATATTTTCAAATCTGAACCTCAGGGAGCTTACTTATGTGTTCAGGGTCAAACTCTAATTAATGGTAGAAATGCTGTCTTAGATTGTGGCAATTCCTAAGATGTTAATGAAATGCTGTCTTAGATTTGGGCAATTCCTAAGATGTTAATCTGTAAAGTACTTCTGAAAAGCCTAATTGAGAATGATGCTCTTGGGCAAGTCACTAAGGTTGAAAATAAATGCCAACAGTCAGGAACTACCTGGAAGAGTAAAAAGGGAACAACTCAGGTTATGGAAGAGTGAGTGAATTTGCTGGTTTGATTGGCTGAATAAGATGGTAATGTGTGTTTATAATCATAAATTTATAGTTTAAAGAATTATGTAAGCAATGTAGTTCAATTATACATGTAATCCTGAATTCCCCCCAGAAGGTTTATTAACCTATTACCCAGCTTTTCAAGTGGCTTCTGTATTATTTGACACCATGCCTATTAACTGTTATGCAGTCAACAACTTTATGCAGGGGCGGATTTGCTGCATTTCGTCACAGCTGTTCATGTATTTATCCCTTCCATGGTCATTCTCAGAGATCCTAGCAAGCAATCTCCAAGAATCTCCTGATACTTATATGTACATATAAGGACATGTAAGAAATTTACACCTCTTCTGGCAACTCTAACCAGTGGGGCATGGAAGTTAGCAGGTAAATGCTCTATTCCTTGGGTGAGAAATTATGAGGCAAGTTAGTAGAATCCAGCAGGATTTAATCCCAGTTGCCAGAGTAGTTGACAAGGCTATTTTTGCATTGTGATTTCCTTAGATTACTTCTGGAAAAAAAGTATGGGCACATATCTTTTTCTTTGGTTCTGCTTTCTGAGAAGCTCAAACTAAGAGTATTCATGACCTAGCATGTGGAGAGGATCTATTCAATCCTGACCTAACCTGAGGGTAGCCTCAAAGCCTTTCTGTCCTCATTTCTTTATGTCTTATTAATTTCTGTATACTTAACACTTGACACAGACCTCCATCCCCAAAAAGGGATTGTGGATTTATGTAATCAGTGGACATGTGCATAGATAAATCAGTAGAGTGAATATGGCCAAGGTTGATATGCTTTGAAGTCAAGTAATCTCTATTGTTGAATAAAAGAGCCCTAATAATGTCTTCCAAAACTAGTTACAGTCAAAGAGACCCCACTCCCAAAGGTAGGAAGGAAAAAATTAATATTTTTCCTTTCTGAAAAGAGCAAGAATATGTTTTCTTCAGCTTCAATAAACAATTGGCATTTCACTGGAAAAAGAAAATAGTTTATTGCATATTTCTTAAAGGATCAACCAGTTAAATAAAAACATACAAAGAGACCCCACTCCCCATTATGACACTTTAGGATTCCAATAACCTAACACTAGTGCAAAGACAGTCTATGTTGTTGAAAATAAGAATTTTACCTTTTAAATTTTGGAGGCATATCTCAAGCAAATAGACTCAGACTATAGTAATACAATTAATATTAAGACATACAAATTGACATAGGAAAAAGAGTGAAAATAGGAATATCAGGAAATTGTATGATATGAGGTAGAATTCCAGGAATATTAGCAGATATGTCTATTTACTTTTACCTGAAAGGGAAGTTTCAAACTTGGGCCTACACATATCTATGTAGTTGCTGATCCTTTTGAGACTTGGAGTAGTATATAAGAAGATCTGATTTTGACACTTAGAAATATGCTTACTTTGCAATAGCCATTTTCTGTTGGGATGACTACCTACAGCTAAAAGTCAGTGCTAAACATATAGGTATATTTGAGATCCTGGACTCAACTAAAGGAAAATATTTCATTGTACTCTGAGTTAAAATAATTGATTTTTGTAGCTTAGGAGCTGTATGTCTTAGGTAAGTCACAGACTCCTCAAGATCTTGCATAGCTATTGATAAAAGAGAGCATTAACCCTTGCCTACTTGTCTTGCACAGTTTATGATGGCATTAAATGAATTTAAACCATACACTATCATATATATTTGCAGTACTGTTACTTATGTTAACTCTCCAGGCTGGGTGGTATGTCTGAAGTTTGTATTTTCCAGGGTACCTGGAGCAGACTACTGCAGAAATAAACCTTTTTCAATTGAGTCCATAGAAGATTAAGAAAATAATTCAAAGGCTGAAGGGACTGATCTACAGGGCAAGATTAAAGGAAGACATGTAGTTCATCATTCTGTTAGGCAATGCCTAATGGAGGGTCAGAGCTGAAAAGATATATTTCAAAGGGGTAAACAGGAAAGATGGGAAAGAATTATTTCAAGTGAGACAAAAAGAAATAAGCACAACCATTGGAAATGAAATGAAAAGTATCTGGATACCAAAAAATGATCAAAGTTCTCTTATTTGTAATCTTTCAAGATAACATGAAAAAGCCTAGATTTTTCCATCTTTCCTCCATTTTATCTTTGAGGTAGTCTCCAAAGATGAACATTTATTTCCTGCTTGCTCTCCCCCCGTCCCACTTATTAGATTGACACTCACGCTGAATCACTATCTTATCTTTCAAATCCAAAAGTTCATGGGAGAAAACCGTCCCATCTCAAAACATATTGTTTTTTGTCAAAGATGCCAGGTGCTTTTATACTTGCCCTATTTTCTTACCCACCATGAACTTTTCATTTCATGGGTTCTTTGGGGAATGATTCTGGGAGTGTATGAGTGGAACTAATTGAAAAGCTCACATTTAATAGAATTTGAACGTACTGAAGAAGGAGATAAGTTTGGTTGTTGTAGTATCAGGGGAAATGTGACAAGAGAGTCTGAAAACTAAAATACTAGAACTTCTCTGCAAATGCTGGAAAGGCAGACATATGTTTTTATTTAACTGAAAAGATAGAAAGAAGTCAATATCATTTATGCTAATTTTCTTTTACTCAAAGGGCATACATCAATATTTTTTTTTCTCGCAAAGAAATTTGATCCAAAGGTAGGAAGGAAAAAACTTATTTTTTTTTCCTTTCTGAAAAGAGCAAGAATATGTTTTCTTCAGCTTCAATAAAGAATTGGCATTTCACTGGAAAAAGAAAATCGTTTATTGCATATTTCTTAAAGGATAAACCATAAACAAAACTGTGATATTGGACAAGTTTGTTCTAAGAATCACTTTGAACATGTCCTGAGTTGGTCTTGAGCCCTATATTTCTGTTTTCATATGTCTGAGGGTTACTTACTTTTGTACCTTTTGAGCTTGACCTCACAGGCATGTCCTGCTCAGAATAATAAATGGGGATGAGATCTTGCTGTACAGTTTAGAGCCACTCCATGTATGTGGGATATTCTCACTCATCCTGGAAATTTTGATTCCTTATCCAGAGGTTACTTCCCCTCCACCCATCACATTAATGTTCTCATGCTCTTGTTCTCTGCATCCTCATATCTTCATTGCCATGAAAATTAGCCATTCTCTGATTCTTCATCCAGAGAACTGCCGTCTGCTAATGCTGGAAGATATAGGCAGTTAGTCTTTGAATTCAACTCTGCCAATAATTAGCTATGAGTTCTTACCTCAGTCACCAACCCCTTTGACTCAGTTTCCTCACTTGGCTGATTAAACAAGGTGATCACAAACCTTTTATCACATGACTTTAAATAAGCATCACTCAATCCCTCAGCACTGCTGACATTTTGGGCTGGATAATTCTTTGTTGCAGGGAGATGACCTGTGCATAATAGGAACACAGCTGACCTCTATATATTAGATACCAGTAGCAAACATCTCCCCTCCGTAGATGACAAAATGTCATTTGCCAAATGTCCTTGGGAGTGGGAGTGGCAAAATCCCCCATGGCTGAGAGCCACAATTCTAATAAGGAAAATATTTGTTCTCACCAAGTGCTAACAGAGGTCTCATGTAGTCATCTTGAAGAAATTCCTTAAGCATCAGTTGACCTAAAGTATTTCTCCCATATTTAGCAACTTTCCGTTGTCCACTTACCCTTCCCACTACATGATCGATACTGTCTTTTCAATTTCTTCCCTGTGTAAATAGTGCTTCTGCCTCCCCAGATGGGGTCTGTTCAAGGCTCCCTGGATGATGCACTCCCTGATCCAGCCAGGAGACCACAGCTGGTGCTCTGCAGTCAGTTAGTCTTTCTGTGACTGCAAGCAGACCTGTTTCAGTATTTGTCTTTGTGACATCTGGTGGAGCTCTGTTCTGCACAACTTCTGTCTACACACCCAACTCACTGCACCTGGCCCCGCACTTTCCTTTATGTGGTTTAGCCAGTGAGAACTGAAGGCTGTGGGGGACGCCCCATCAGTGAAAGGCTATTCCTCTACCTGGGCTGGGTCTGAGGGCAGCTGTGTCCACATCTCTGCCCTGTGCTGCTTGGAATCATGCATGAATATAACCAGTGCCTGATGTTATGCAGCGCCTGATGTTATGGATGAGTGTTTGAAGGTCTATGTCATTTCACCCTCTGCCCTCACTAAGGCTATAAATAGAATAGTTTTGAATTTAATAAACTTCTATCTCTGGATGCTCCTTTCAGGCCTTATTGTTTTCAACCATTCCCTTTCCACTTTACCTGTTATTTAGGTTTCGGTTTCTCAATCCTTCACTTTTGGTTAATCTTCTTTTCCCTTATATAATCATAAAGGTAGTGTGATAAATATTCACTGTTTACATCCTAAGGAATCCTCATGGACCCTGCTAAAAAAAGCCCCTTACCAAGAGCTATGCAGATAAGAATCTTCCTTTTATCTAGAGGGGTTATAATTTGGGGGTTTCCAATTTTAGAGGGGAGAAAAATATCATATTAATTGCATTTCTCTTCCCTTGGCCTTTAAATTGATATTTATTAAAGTGCTAGAGATATTGTGAAAATAACCACATTTTTCAGTAATGTGTTTAGATAAAAGTTTTATACTATGTGTTTTTAGAAATCACTTGCTGGTTCTTGTGGCTTAAAATTTCCCATTGACTAGGAACCCCATCCAGATTGGAATAAAATTGATAATGTCACTATTTACAGAATAATTCACTTTTGACTATTGGTATTCTGTTAATAACAATTTATGAAGCATATATTGTACTTTTTATTCTGATAAAGAAATTGAGGGGTCACTTACTGCCCAATTTTGCATAGTGGTTGGTCCATCTGAGATCTGTCCTCCAAGCCAGTACTCTTTTTTTTTTTTTAAAGATTTTTATTTATTTATTTATGCATATAACAACTGGGGTGTAGGTAAGAGGTGTGGAGATGGAGTAGTGTGAGAGGATTCACCAGAGAAAAAGTGGGGAGCAGAACTGGAGCATCCACTGAAATACAGTACCCAGGGGAACAGTGGGCGAGCCAGGAGAGGTCTGCTGCGCCATGTGGGTCAGCTCCCTGGCCTGGGATCGAACTTGTGCTACAGTGACAGGTGATAGCTTGATAGTGCTGAGACTTTAACCCCTGTGCTCCCAGGGAGGACCACCAAGCCAGTACTCTTAACTACTACTTTCTGAAGTGATTGTCACAGATGGAACTTTCCCTCAATGCTGCTGCACATCTAGACCTCTAGGAGAGGGAACAAAGACCTGTGTCCAGGCACAGAGAAGTAGAAACCCATGGCAGGGAAGCCATGGCTTGTAGACTGGAGCCTCTGAAGCCCAAGAAAACCAAAAGCATTGCAAAAGTCTAATAATATCTGTATGTTCATGCAGAAGCTGTGTAAATCAATACTTCATTCCCCACTTTAGAATTTTTTTTTAAAGATTTATTTATTTGTTTATACAAGCACTGGGTATAGTCAGAGGCTCAGGAGGGTGAGAGAATTCACCAGAGCCAGAGCGGGGAACAGAACAGACAGAGTGACAAAGTACACTGCTGAGGGGAGCAGCGGGAGGCAGGAGAGGTCTGCGCGCCATGTGGGACCCTCACCAGGTGGCCGGGGAATGAACCCGCGCTGCAGAGTCTGCGGGCAGCCTTGCAGCCCTAGAATTTTTGATTTGATGATATACTTCTATGCTATTTGTTTCTTCAATTCACCTGCATTTTCTTTGAGCTCTCAACCTAATGATATTTGAGCTCCAGAAAATTTAAACTGATGCAAGATTTCAGTTCAGCTAATTTCCCTAATAGCCTGTCCACCATCTCTTCTGTAGTCATTCACCAGAATACCTGTAAAGAAGAGTTTCACAGCTTTACTTTCCGGATTTGGAATTAGTCTTCTGCTTTGTGGTTTGCAAATATTAAAATCAACCTAAGCCATTTCTTCTCTCTTTCTCTCTCTCCATATATGGAATAACCTTCATAGGCTGCTCTCAGGTGAAGTTCCCAGTGCAACAAATTGATTCTTTCAACATTAAAAACAAAACAGAAAAGAACTAAGTTTGAATGTTAAAAGCAGAAGCTATCTTTTCATTACTCTTGGGTTTCTTGTTTATCAGTTTAGTGTTTTAAAATTATACACAGTCTGCTTCTTAGAAATCAAGGCCTTGTTTTCTTGTTATTATGATTTTTTGATGCATAAAACAGATCTGAAAATTGATTTTATCTTTCCTGCATATAAAATTTTTGTCTTTTAGTTCAACTACATTGTCCTGCTGGATCCTAAAAGTAAAGACAATATCTTTCCATGAAATGGAAATTTTCAATTTCTCTGCAGTCTTGAGAGGTATTACTTCTTCAGCCTTGAGATTCTTATTTCTTTTACAATACATTCAGCTTCATTCCCACTGGCATAGTAACTCAATATATTACCTTTTATTGTTAAAACCCTAAATTTAAAGACCACGGGAAATCTAAGAATTAGATGTTTCTATCAGTGAACACTTTTCAAATATATTTTATTTTAATTGAAATTATTTCATTGAGGTAACATTAGCTAATAACACTGTATATGATTTAGGGGTACAGCTTTGTGTTCTTCATGCATATGTTACCACTCTACACCTGCCACCAAAGCATCCATTCTCCGTCACCGTTGCCTATTGGGCCTCCTTCCCCTTTGCTCTCTATTCCCACCCTCCCATTCTAGTAGCCTCAGTTCTACACTTATATTTCTAGGGTTTGTTTTGGTTTTGTTTCATCTGTTCCTTTGTTTTGTTTCTCTACCTTGCATGTAAGAGTAAATCATCTAGTATCTGTCTTTCTTCTCACTTATTTCACTCATCATAAGCTCCTCCAATTCCATCCATAGTGTCAGAGATATCAAGATCTCACCCTTCATTATAGCTGGGTAGTATTCTATTATCCATATAGACCACGTCTTCCTGTCCATTCCTCTGTTGTTGAACACAGATGAATGGTTGTTACCTTAATTCAGCTACCATAAATAGTGCTGCAGTAAACATAGGAGTGCATATATCCCTTCAAGTGAATAGCTTTTATATTCTTTGGGTTGATACCTAGAAGTGAAATTTTTGGATCATATGGTAGATCTATTCTTAATATTTTGAGAAACCTCAATGTCATCCATGAACACTTTGCTATATTTTAAATCTTCTGGGCTTGTAAAGTCCTCATAATTTCACTTTGAGAATCTCTGCTTAGTTCATATGTTCTGTTGTAGTTACTTATAATTAGGAATAAGTTTTAAGTACCTTTTAATGTTTTTATCGGTTGCATCAAGATAATCACTTCAAATATAATTTGACCTATAATGTAAATAGAAGAATTTCACAGAGGGTGGTATCTCATATTTGGATCGATTAGAATCTAGGGCCATCAAAACTATACACCTTTTCCAGAGAAGAAAATTGTCTAAGTTTATTTCAAGAAAACTACTAAAAGGGCAGAGAATATGCTTAAAATTACCATTATTCTACTTTCCCCCATTCTACCTCAAACACATGTTACACTATGTTGCTCATGCTTTAACACAAAAACAATGAATTCACCACACTATCTGCACTTCCCAAATCTGTGGATTTGCTAGACTGACATAGCACTGCTATATTTAACCTGAGCCCCAGGTGGCAAGACAGGTTTGAAGAGACAAAGAAGGTGCATTCTCAGCTCAAAAGGTGTATCCTTGCTTGTATCTTTGCTATTATCTATAATGAATGTAATTTATACTGTTAATCTCTGAGTTTTCCTTTAAATGAAGCATAGTGTTAAGGAACTATTTTTAAAGAAATATTGCAGACCAGTGAACAACATGTTAAAGGGATCCTTCATTTTAAGCATTTGAGAGTGCTGAGTGATATCCTTTCTTGTCTTGTGAAGCATGGATAATATGCAGAATGCTGACGAGAAATCCTGCCAATCTGGTATCTCCAGATGGTTGGGAGCTAGGAATTTATCAATTAGATTGTTACCTTAACCAAATGCATCATACATTTGCTGGTCATTTTTCTCCTTATAATATGTTTCATTAAAAGAAATGCTTAAAGGGCCTCCCTGGTGGCGCAGCGGTTGAGCGCTGGGCTGCGAAGCTGCCCGCAGCCTCTGCAGCGCCGGTTCCATCCCCGGTTGCTCCCCGGCCACCGGAGGAGGGTCCCACATGGCGCGCAGACCTCTCCTGCCGCCCGCTGCTCCCCTCAGCAGTGTACTTCGGTCCTTCTGCCTGCTCTGCTCCCCGCTCTGGCTCTGGTGAATTCTCTCACCCTCCCGCTCTTCTGACTGTACCCAGTGCTTGTATAAATAAATAAATAAATCTTTAAAAAAAAAAAAAAAAGAAATGCTTAAAACTTGCATGGACAGTAGTCTACAAACTGGCATCCAGGTGTCATGAATAACTTGACTCAGCTTCCCTGTGACACTTAGGGGTTTTACAGACCTTTGGATGCTCAAGTTCTCTGAATCTTTGAGGCATAAATTAGCTCAAATATTTCCTCCAAAGAAAAGTTGGGGAATCTTACACTGTTATGGAATACTAAATTAATCTTCTCATACAGTCATTCAGTCATTATATTATTTTTAAAGCTATAGCTAATTACTTATTAATAGAAATGCATAATACATTTACATTTATATGTTACTGAACTTGTGAACCATCTCATTTTTTCTCTACCTTTTTAATTGAGACATACAATGTCATTGAATTAAACCCCTTGATATTTTTTGTCCCTCATCAGATATAGCAGAGGGTAAAATACTTGGCAAAATTTCACCCAAAATGGATTCATTAAGTGTCATTGATAATTAAGATTATGTAATTTTAAATTTCAAAACAATTAAGAGTAATTTAGTGACAACATAGAATCATATTACTATCACTGCCCAAAGACCAAATAATTGTGACATAAATTTAAGTGACAGTGATATGAATCAAAATTTCTATCTGTAGATTAACACACGCAGTGTCCTCATTCAGTAGGAAATGGAAGAATGTGAAACTGGACTTTGAGAGAAATGTGACAACTAGGTTTCACCATGGAATATGGAAAACTGATCACACATCAAGCTAAACTGCATGTTAATTTTCTTCTGAATTTTGTTATTCAAGCTTTGAATTCTATTTTCTAAAAACTTGATTCAAATAACCAGAATTTATTAGATCCTGGTATCAACAATCATTTTCTTAGAGCACTCAGGATGATTTATTAAGGTCATTTTAAGAGAAACCAACAGGAAAAGGTAGAGCATCTTGGGATGAACAACAGTTATCAAACCAAAGCCAGTTGGGACATGAATAGGGAGAGGAAGTTGCTAGAATGGAAGAGAGGGGTGAGGCAGGGCTTCTGGCAACTCCTGTGGCCCAGCGGAAGGGAATACACCCATAGCCACTCCATGACCTCGGAAGACATGATCCAGGGAAATGACTATCTAAACATCATACCCCCCTCCTTCTGCTCATCTGCCTTTGCTTCCCATTGATTACATACAACCTCATGTCAAACAATAAGGAAATGTTAGGTCAGTCTAACAGTTCATAGAGCAGGGAGATATGTGAAAGTAAATTCATAAGTAACCTCTCAATTGTGAGAGTTGATCCTAAAAGTTCTCATTGCCAGAAAAATAATTTTTGTTGAGCCTCCCCGGTGGCGCAGTGGTTGAGCGCTGGGTTGTGAAGCTGCCTGCAGCCTCTGCAGCGCAGGTTCGAACCCTGGCCACGGGTGAGGGTCCCACATAGTGCTCAGACCTCTCCCGTTGCCCGCTGCTCCCCTCAGCAGTGTACTTCGTCACTCTGCCTGTTCTGCTCTCTGCTCTGGCTCTGGTGAATTCTCTCACCCTCCCGCGCTTCTGACTGTACCCAGTGCATGTATAAATAAATAATAAATAAATATTTTAAAAAATTGTTACTATATGAAGTGCTGGGTGTTAACTAAACTTATAATGCTCCTCATTTTGCAATACATGCATTACATGAAGTGTGCACCTGAACCTTATAGTGTTGTGTGTCAGTTATATATCTCAATAAAACTGGAAGAAAATATGAAGGGGTGGAAGTAGATTTGGTGTTTTAAATAGGCAACAACCACCAGGCTTAGAAACGATCCTGACTCACAATCCATGATGTGGCTGGAATTTGCCTTTCATTATATAAGCATAAAGATTAATTTTATCTGACTTGCTTGTTACTATTTATAGAAATGCCACTATAGGACTACACAGGTGACCTCTGTTCCCCAGACCACAGATTCTAGAAGCAAAAGTAGGGATACATTAACAACTGCAAAATAGATTTTTCCCCCACAGTCAACCTAAATATGTCTTCTTCTGTATCTTCTTTTCTCCTGCTTTATGATTTATGACAGCTCAGCAAGGCTAGAACTAGGCTGAAGCAAATGAGGAACTCTCATTAGGTATAAAATTTAATAAGATAGCTAAATCTCTGTAATCAAGATAATTAATTTCTTAATGCAATACCTTAATGCAATATCTTATATTACCCAAAACAATGTAAGAATACATAATGAAACAAGTGTCTCAGTTTTAAGTAAAGCTATGATCCAACCCTTGAACCTTGAACACTGCTGCCTTACTTGACTTATCCTAATTCTTGTCCAGTGGCAAACATCTGCTTTGTTTTCCCCAAACTGCGTTGTATTGGCAAAAGGTCATTTTAAGTAGGCAACCAAAACGACTATAATGCAGTGAGGAGTACAAAAAAAGTTACTGAGCGAGTGGAAGATTGTGGATGAGTTCAACTTGACAAAAAATCACATTTGATTGTAGTGTAATAAATTCAAAGTTAGATGAGCAGAGGTGCTCAAAGATGAGTCAACAAATGAAGAGTCAAAATAATTTCAACAAGAGCAACACAATCCAATGTAAAAAATAAAATTAGAACTCAGCAAATTAAAAAGAAAGAGAAATCTGACATAGAGAGAATATGCCAAACATTTGAAGATTTTCCCTAAATTATGTTAAACTAGTTTAATTTTTATTTCATTGTGTTTTAGAGAAGTATGATATTTTCATAGTTAAAAATTCAAATAATAGACAAGAGCATATGATAAAACTTAATAAGGATGTGTGAGCGAGAAGGACCAAGATAAATGGAATAGGCAATTTTACACAAGCAGAATAATTCTTTTTCTCAAAGTAGATAATTTTAATTTGATAGATTCAAGGAGAAATCACAGAATTAAAGCAAGAGTATAATAGAAAATAACAAACAGAAAAGACAAACATCTTAGAAGTTTAACATTATAATTGCAAAAATCATTTAAAATATTTAACACATGGGGTGAATAAATTCATTTTTAGAGCTGACAACTAAATTATTTATCTACAAAGATAATTCAGTCATATTCCAAGAATCTAAGTTTAAAAAGTGAGGCATACTTATCAGTGCACTTCAAACGAGGTGCTGTAGAAACAACTTTTCCTCAAACTCATCTCCTTTAATCAAAGTCTGTTAGGATTTCTTGGAATCTCTTTTCTAACCAGGGTCTCAGGAAACCCACCTTCTTCCATCTTTGACTCATCATCTGATGACTTCCAAATCACCATGGCATCTGTCAGATGAAATCTTTAGACAAAGAAAAGAGAGCACACAAGACTCACCACACTGTCAATATGAAAACCCACAATAATGAAAGGGAAACACAGAAATTCATGAACTTCTCACTGACCAGAACTAGTTACATGGACCAAAACGACACAAATGGGGGTTCTGGCCAGTGGTGGTTTACTGTGTTTTAATGGGAAATGAAAGAGTTTAGTGACTTAAAGACCTTTGTTTGTATCTGTCCCATTAGGAGACAGATAACATGAGAGAGATGTTTAGGGGTACAGGGGAAATATCCTAGTAGGCCTTTGCCCATCTAATGAGTAGTAGAGAAGGACATAAACAAATAAAATATTAGAAGTACTCTGAAACAAAGCACTTATTTAATTGAGGTGATACATTGAGTGGAAAGCAAGATTAATCGTCCACTTGTTCACACATTGGAATTCCCTAACATTAGAGACAAAGGGAAAATTCTTAAAATCCCCAAAGGACAATAGAAACGTATTCATTAAGAGTAGCTCAACAACACCGGATACAGAAAAGAATGAAAAAAAATATCCTCAGGTTCTGAGAAGCTGAAGTCATTTATATCCCTAGAATTCCAAACCAATTCAAATGTGAAAACAAAATTAAGGTTTTTTTTTTCTTTTTCAATCAATGAAAGGGGTTAGTATTTGTAATAAAGTACACTTTATAAACACATTCATCAGGAAATAAATTCCACATAATTAAAAGTAATTTAACATAGGAAATGAGGTTAAGTCCACAGTGGAAATTGAGCATTGACACAGAGTAGGAAAGCTAGAAAAAAACTAGCGTACCCTAACACACCAAAATACAAGTATAATTCATACTGATAACTTAAAAAGATAGATAATAACTTCATTTTTCTTATTTCAGCTATATAATTTCATTGTTTCATAAATGAAATATGTAAATAATCCTATTATAAATTGTATTGTTTTCATTTGGAAAGTTGAGATGTAGATAAAGCACAGAACAGAATGTATATGCTAAAAGCCTTGTCAATATATAATGCAATATTTATAGGAATTGGAAGTGGGAAGAAATAATAAAGTCTGTATTCCCTTTTTCAAAGCAGGAAATTAGTAGGTACTTTCAAAGTGTGATAAATCAAGAAATTGGAGCTCAAGTTTAGTATTTAATCCTAGAAATGTCAACCTTTGCAAGAAACACAAAGAACAGTAATATATCCAATATTAGTGGGGATGAAGAGTTGAACGGAGAATGTAGGAAGAAGGGAAGTAATGCATGAAGAGATTTTCTAAAGCAGGGAGATGATAAAGCTTGTCTAGAAGCACAAATCAGAAATGGAGGCATACCTTATTACATAATATTAAAACGATAACCAAAGAAAAACTAGAACAAGAAACTTTTGCTGTTTTTTTCTCTAGGAATTGGGATTAAAAGAAAGACTTTTTATTTTACTAGTTTCCTTTCCATAGTTGGTACTTTTATTTTTTTTAAAGATTTATTTATTTATGCATACAAGAGCTAGGGTACAGGCCAGAGGTGCAGGGGCTGAGAGGATTCACCAGAAACAGAGTGGGGAACAGAACAGGCAGACTGACTGAAATACACTGCTGAGGGGAGCAGCGGGTGAGGCAGGAGAGGTCTGCTGTGTCATGTGGGTTGCTCCCTGGATGGCTGGGGATTGCACTCATGCTGCAGAGGTTGCAGACTGCTTCATAGTGTGGTGGTTAACCCCTTGTGCCACCAGGGAGGCCCCTTAGTTGGTACTTTTAATTGTGAAGGCATCTTATTTTTATGCCCATAATATCAAAATAATACAAGTATTTTCACAAAATAATGTTGGTACTCATGGATCATTTTATATATAATTCACACCGATTCTGTCACTTTTTCCCTAAGAAGAAATATGCTCTACTTAGAATTTTATGTAGCCTGGGAGCTTCATTAATAATGCTTATTTTTAACTCTATTATTCTTTCTAAAATAGATGCTATAAGACTAAGTGGTACTCCTGGAAATATTGTGTCCATTCTTTCCAATTGCCCATTCTTTGAAAATGAAGTGGTGAGAAATCCATTGTTCAGTATTTTGAAAGTTAAATAGTAGACAAAAAGAAAAAAGTGAGGCGAGTCATTTGGATAGCAAATAGCAGAAAGCTATTATTGAAAGGCAAGGGATGTGACAGTCAGTGAAGTCAGAGTCTGGAGAGGATCTATGTTAGCCCTAGGAGGGATGCAAGTACTTTTTGTCAATATGGCTGAGTTGCTAAAGAAAGTCTCAGAAGAACCTGGTGTCAAGATTCGAGGTCAATTTTTTTTTCCTGCGTTAATGTTAAAAACTTGTTTTTAAAAACTAAGTAAAATAAGCAAGCTAGTAAGTACACATACACACACAGCAGGTCATAAAGTTGTGGTTAAGCCTTTCTTTCAATAAGCAACTATAAACCAGAGACACACTACGGGGGTAGGGGGAGCGAGGGGCAGGGAAAGGAAGGACTAGAGTCAAAATAAGGGGGGAGGTACAATTGTATGGGGAATATAACCAAAATGAAAATACATACATTGTGCAAAGATGAAAAAAAGATGTAAGAATTATATAAAATAAAATATTTAAATAAAAATAAATTAATTAATTAAAAAAAGAACAACTTGATCTCATATCAGGAAACTACTACTGCGATCAAAAAAAAAAAAAAGAAAAATACAAGCAGCACACATGTTGAATAATGAATTTTTGAAATTTCAGTTTTGATTTCATCTTGTGTTTCATTACGTTGGCTTATGGAAATTTTAAGGTTTTCTGTAGAAATTCTTCGAGTGGTTAAAATGGGTCTCTTATTAAAGTGTAAGGTTTTTATATATATCCATTAGATCAAGTTTTGATACTATTTACATAACTGATGTATACCAGTTTCTGATAACTGAATAAGATTCAATTAATTAAAATATAAGAAAGAAATGCCAATACTATAAAACTTTAAATTTTTATATTAACACATATTAGACAGCTGATATAGAAGAATATAGATTATTTTATATTTAAGAATAATGATTTTTCACTTTATTTTGTTTTTGGTGGGGTCATAAGTCAAGGTATTCAGAGGGAAAAGATGTCAAAGATATTGCTAAAGAAATCCGAGTTGGGTTTGCTAACGAACTATCCCTTTAGAAGGATATAAAATGAGTCTTTGGCTCATAAACTAACCCAGAATTGTAAGCCTTGTATCTTTTGTCCAAAAGTGTTTATCATTACTCAAGCCCAAATATTCTGGTTGGATAAGTGATAAAAAAATAAATCAAAAACATTAGCAAGTCACTGAATGGAGTGGAAAACTGAGAATACCAACTTTGCAAAGGAAAATCAGCTTGCTTTGCTTTCAGAAATACACTAGAAAATAGATTCCACATAGTATATGTGAGTAAAAGGGATATTTACAGAGTTGTTTGGGGTGAGGGTGACTTCTGTTCATCTTAAAATTGGTGCCTTCAGTAAATTTAATATGCAAAGAATTTAATTAGCATATGACTACTTAGGTGATATATGTAATAAAGAGATTTATAGGCAGAGATTATATTTTCTTTTCAGGAATGTACTAATCTTTTAATTTTAAGAAATTAAAATACTACATTATTTTAAAGAGCTAAGGGAGGAGGAAGCAATTATTTCTGTAAAATGAAGAAAAGGCATTTGATTAAATTCAGCATCCATTCCTGATAGAAAAACTCTTAAATTAAAAAGCAGCAGTTAGTATTTTAACATGGTAAATATGTATGTCAAGCTGAGATATGTATTTCAAGCTGGAGTCAGCATCATGCTTATGATTACATTATGAAAACATTCTTGTTAAATACAGAACATAGCAAGTAAACATGTTATCACCATGGATATTGAAAAGCCTCCAGGAGTACAATACAATTATAAAAGAGAAAGAAAGATACAGGATTTGCTAGAATTTAATCTCCATGAGGGTCACAGCTTATCCCAATCCAGTATATATTTGCTGATTGAATTATCATAGTATAGAAATTAAAGAGAAAAAATATATACTTTTAAAGTTACTATGATTGCTTACTTCAATACTCCAGAAAAGCACAAAAAGGCAATTAGTTCTAAGAGAGAAATTCTGTACATTGGTTGGATACAACAACAAAAAAAAAAATAATAAGATTTATATGAAGTCTTTTAAGATTTTCTTAAGAAAGATAAAGAACATTTGAATAAATTACATATACCACCTAACTTGAAGCAAGGTAATATTCATATGTAAAAGTAGCACTCAGCACTAAATTAACTGGTGAATAGATTAACTATTAAACTAATTATAAATGAAATATAAAGTGAAATTAACCAAGAATATTGAGGAGCAGTGTACATCCTGCAAATAATAAGATACATGGTTGCAGTTAAAATCATTTGTTAATATTTCAGGAAAACCCTCTTCAAAAAGAGAGAATAGAAATAGGCTGAAATAAGTATAGAAGTAATATAAAACGAGATTTGCAATTCAAACCCAATGAAAGAAAATGGATTAATTAACAAACCGAGGCACCCAAAACAATGAACAATTAAAGTCAATTTACCTTACTTCTTGTTCCAAAGTAAAATCCCAAATACAATGATTTATGAAAACATTAAACTACTAAAAGAGAATATGTCAGTACTCAGAAGGCCTAAAAAAGAGAGGAAGTAAAAAATAACATTTTTTAAAATAAGGCAATAACAAAATCAAAAGACAAATGATAACATGAAAAAAGGGTAGTTTCTAACATAAGTGGTTTACAGAGGGTTTACTCCAGTTTTATATTTATAATCATTCATTGTCTTTGACATTAATAAGAAACAAGAACTCATTGTGAAATAAAATGGAAAAAGACCATGAAAAGACACTTGATAGAAAGTAAAATGAATAAAAAGAAGGAATCCTTAGGAAAAAAATTTCAATAGATTTGCAATTAAATGTATATTAAAATATGACAGAGTAGGGCCTCCCCAGTAGCTGGGTTGTGAAGCTGCCCACAGCCTCCGCAGCGCCGGTTCGATCCCCGGCCGCCAGGGGAGGGTCCCACATGGCGCACAGACCTCTCCTGCTGCCCACTGCTCCCCTCAGCAGTGTATTTCATCAGTCTGCCTGTTCTGCTCCCCTGTCTGGCTCTGGTGAATTCTCTCACCCTCCCCCACTTCTGACTGTACCCAGTGCTTGTATAAATAAATAAACAAATAAATCTTTAAAAAATATATGACAGAGCAACATTTTACCATGCAGTCTGGCAAAATGTTGATTATGCAAATAATAGTAGTTGTATGGAAAAACATTCATTTTTAGTGAGATTTACTTAGTATTTGCCATAATCAAAATTTAAAATGCATACTCTCTTTGACTCAAATTTTTCTTCTAGGAAAATAATGGCCTGTATGAAAGGCTCTATTTAGGAGAAGGGAAGTCTGGGCATTGAGATTACTCTACTTGGATTTTATCTTTCAGTATGATAAAATTTTTGGTGTTGTTTCTTAACTACACTAAGGTTGCTCTACAAAGCACATTTCTTGAAGAATGTTAAGCTGGAGCTTGGAAGGAGTGGAGAGGTAATGTGGGGAGTTTTTCCTGCCTATGACCTCAGAAAATTCACTCTTAGCGGTAAGGTCCATTCTTTAGGAAATATCCAGGAGATGAGAATTGTCCAAGGCATATATACATTGCTTCTAATTCTTCTATTCACTCATCAAGGTAGATAATCTTTTCTGCATATTAAAGATAAGGGGATTAGCTTTCATGAATGGAAGTGAGAGTTTGGACTCCAAAGGGAAAGAGAGATGTCAGAAAACATGGTGGCATAATTTGAGTGCAAGGAAAGTGTAGAGAATTTGCATTCCTGCAATAGCTGATGTCTATTTCTGAGCCTGCAGAGAAATCACTATAACCTTAAGTTAATCTCTAGGTCAAGGCAATTAGTTTTACCCTGAGAAAAATTGCTTTCTTTAAATTTATATAACTTAACACCAGAAACTAGAAGTCAGCAGAAGTTAAATTTAACTTTATAGATGTATTCTGTTAATCATCTTGCAGTATAAAGAAAGATAAGCTTAGAGGTTCTTTATACTGAAACTAGACAGAAGAAAATTTTCCTTAGTTTGCTCAGTGCAGTAGAATATTTATGTGAAGGAGACTGAATAATCCCTATTTATGTACGTTTGGATACCAATCAGATAGTTACCAATACTAGTATCTGAAAATCCAGTAGACATGGCTTAAATTTCATGGCATCATGTAGCAAGAAATGGAGAGGCAGACTAGATTCAGGTCCAGTAATAGATCATACAATGACATCAAATTTTCTGATCAACTTCTCTGTGACCTGTTCCTGAGGGTACTGAGATAACTGCCAGCTAGTAAACCCCATATCCTGAAAAAGGAAGGGGAAATCCTATATGTATGCTTCTTCTTAAGAGTGAAGTTCTCAGATGCCCTGACAACATTTTACTGTATGTTTTATTGCCCAGTTCTGTTTTTCATGCTCATATCAAAATAATCATTGAACACGGCTTAGGAATCTCCCTGTGTAGCTCACTTGAATCAACATTTCAGTAGATGGGATTGAATAAAAGTTCACAAAACACAAAGACTCAGCCTGAGCAACAAGTGTTTGCAAAACTATTATTGAATAACCATTTTGAATGCAAAGAGAAAGGAATGACTCCTCAAACAATTTGAAAACAAAGCTTCACATTTTCCACTACTTTCTCATATAAGTTCTTACCTGGAATTGCCAAAATTGATGCATTTCTTTTTTTTCATTTTAACATACTAAGTCATAAATATGTATTTTACACATGTTGTTTTAAATTATTGAATCCATTTTTTGATTAGTTTTTGTCAGTGGGACTAACATTACTACCACGCTTCCAAAATTAACCTGGTTAAGTACAAAAGAAACTGTCATAGTAGAAATGACAGGACATCATGGTCTGTAAATCTCTTGTTTAAGCAAAAGTGAAATATCATTAATCAGCCTTTTTATTCACTTTTTTCAAATTAAGTCTCAAACTCAGGTGCTTCCACAGTGTTGGTTAATTTCAAAACCCCAGGACTGAAGAAATATAGTAATTTGAAAAAAAAAAATCTGTGGATTTATTTTATTTCTACTGATTGAAATATATTGGTTTTTAGAGGAAATGTCTTTTGGTTCCAAATTATGTATATTGTGCAGCCTCTGTATATATTTTCCAAGTGATTTAAATGAATTTGAATCAGCTCATTAGGTTCCAGACTGGTGCTGAAGATAATGACTCATTCCTAAATTAATATTGTCTACCCTGAACTACTCCTGTCTAAATCACTTTAATCACGGGAAGGATTCATACTTTTCAAAAGGACAGCCACATTTAAATGAATTCTGCAACAGTTCATTAGGTAATGATGTCATTTACGTTCCCTGGGTCAGCAAATGTGTTCCTGCTTGGCTTTAAAAATGGACTGACTGTGAGCAGATAAACAGGTACTTTGTATGCATTTGACATTCATACATGCACAGAAGGGAGGCATTATGTTGGCATGAAATGTTTTAATTTGTGACATTGCTACGTCTCAGATTCGGCTTCATTTTTTTTTTCTTTTCTTAGCTTAGCAGCTTTATTGGACACATGTTACTGTCTCTCAGAAGCAGCTAATGCCTCAAATGCTTTGTCACATCTCTCTGATACCAAACCATTAAGGAGGAGGTTCTAATGGGACTCTCACCTGGCCAAAATACAAAGCATACTTGTAGAAAGAGCATTGTCTTTGATACTAAAATTTGGTTGTATTCAAATGAAGGCTACTTCAGAAAGACCTTGGAAGCAATAGACATGCATATAGACTTACAGAATAGCAGATAAATAATATCAGATTTTCCCTTCCCATTGCTTTTTGAAATTAATAACAAAAAATAGCCAAACTGAAAGTTGAAAGTGCTTGGCATCTTAGCATTTTGATGAGTTATCTTTAAAATCAGCTTGTCCAGTGGTTTCTGAATATGTATCCAAAAATAAGTGCAGATCGAATTACATTTGAACCATCAGTGGAAGAGTGACTTGTACTCTCCTGGAAGGTCTCCTTCATGCATTAGTAACTTACCTTAGTTCACAGTGCCAGATGTAAGATAAGAACTTGAATCTCACTCCTGATAGTGGCTTCACTAATTTAGTGATTATTTTATTCAAAAGTCCTTAGTATGTAAAATATCTGTTAATGAGTGCTTACTACGAGCTAGGTGTGACATCAGGATTTTTAAAATATTAGATCTAATTTAATATTTATAACAAATCTTTGAACTGGGATTATCTTTGATTCTGTCTTACAGATAAGGGAATTTAGAGATGTCAAATAACCTGCCTTATCCCTTAGAATAAGTGAAGGACAGAAATGAGATTCAAACCCATGTCCCTTTGATAGCAAATCATTCTTATTCCTCTATTTTCCACATGGTCCCCTTTTGCCAGGAATGAAGAAGATAAAGTGTAATGTGCAGAAAATATAGAAACTACTGCTTGTACTTTATACTGAGTGAGGGGTGTCTTACTCAATATTCCAAATGTATATTGCTGTGTAAAAGACATTCCAAAACATAGTGGCGTAATAGATCCATATTATAATAACAGTGTTAGGGACAAAAATTTGAACAGGGCACATTTGCGAAGGGTGATAACTACTTTATGAGTTCTGAGACCTCAAAGCTGGAAGACCCAAAGCTTGGTATGGATCAATGACTAGTAGCTAGAACACTGGAAATTATCTTCATTGCAGGTGTGTTGATGGATGCTCCATCCGCAGGGGACGCCAAAGCAGTTCTAAGCTGTGACACCTCCATTTGGTCTGGGCTTCTTCAAAGTGTGGTGGCTGTGTTCCAGGAGTGAACATTACAGGAGTACTAGAAAGACCCTAAATCACTTTTTTATGACTTAACCTCAGAAGTCAAGGAGGACTTGGAAGTCAATGGAATTCCAAACAGCACATTTAGACTTTTCTACAGGGGACTTGGTGACTATATTTAATAGGATCCTTTTCTTTTGAGCCTGGACTTTTTCTTTATACTCTTGCACAGAGCAGAGTATCTCAGTCTCCTTAGACAGAAATGTTGCCCATCCAACTTTATGTTAAATAGACAAAATTGTTTGAAGAAAAACACACAAGATAAGATTGCAAGGGAAAAGCCAACATGAGTATGTGAAATTCAAGAGCTATTTATGAGGACACATAGTATTAAAAACCAGAAGAAACAGATTCCACTAAGAAGTTGTTCTTTATACCTTTGTATTTTTTACAAACTTGACAATAGATTAAGATGTTAAAGATATTTATATAGTGTCGCTCTAATTGCAGCAACTGCATTTTTCTCCTTTCATAGGGCTGATTAAAATAGAGAAATCTCTTTCCAAACTGCACATCTTCACAGTTATCCAGACTATTTTTCCCACTCTGTCATTTAAGGCAAGAGTGACATAGTATAAAACATCTACAGTGGCCCAAGAGGTGATGTCAGTAAGTGATCTGACTCATGAGAGGCAGGAATATTCTTTAGACAGGGCACATACTAACAGGAAAAAATATAAATATGATATGCATATTTACATGTAAGACAGTGAGAGAGAGCACAACGAAAAAAATGTGAGAATTCTGTCCAAATGGAGTGCACGTTCTCATTTTGAGGTTTGCATTAATCATTCTATTTTAGATAATCGCTGCCTTTTGGGGAATGGCCCCAAGTGTTTCCTTGTGTATTAAAAGTTTTAAAGAAGCTGCAATGTAAATTTTTAAGTAACAATATCACACATTTATAAATATTGATGACAGATTCATTTTCTATAAAATATTCTTGCAGGTGTTAAAAAGCAAAATTCACAAACAGAGATCTAACTGGCTTTATTAAATAGTTCATGCATTGGTAGCATCTGGTCTGTATACTGCAAAGGGTTACAGAGAATGGAAGGTATTTATAAAAGAAAAGGAGGGACAAGGTTGTTAGCAAAAGAAAAGATTATTTCAGATTAAAGTTACCTTCCCTAAGGAATGCAAGGGTACTTATCATGCACATTATCTCTCTGGTGCTGATCGGAAAACTCCAGATTGGTTTATTTAGGGTTCTGCTTTTGGAAGATGTTGAAATTGCAGTAAGTCTTAAATCTGAGTGGGAACTGACATGAAGCACTCCATCGTAGGCCTGTTTTCTTTCCTATTTTTACCATGGAGGCCGGGGTTCCTTCCTATTCTGCTTTCTCACATGCCTGAATTCCTTCCTCTGCTTTCTCCTCTTTTAAGAATAATTACCCCACTGTATTTGGAAGTCTTTATGCCTGGGTCAATGTCTTCATCATGAAATGTGTTAAGAGTGGGATTGGCTATAAATTACTCAATCCTGTATCACCACAACGGACCTAAAATCTGACACCAGTGCATTCCTAACAGAATTTTAAGAAGCTGTTAGAATGTTGATTCAGAGTTAGATGATTTCCATAATTTAATCTAATCCTAAAAGACCAAGGAATGGCCTACAAACCTAAAATATTCAGGGTTAGCAAATCATATAAGGTCAATCTTCATTTTTATCTCCCCCAATGGAAAGAACATATGGTCAATGGGCACAGGCAGGTTGCAATAAATAATTTATTTATTTATTTGTTTATTTGTTTGTTTGTTTATTTATTTATTTATTTATACAAGCACCAGGTGCAGTCAGAAGTGTGGGAGGGTGAGAGAATTCACCAGAGCCAGAGCGGGGAGCAGAACAGGCAGAAGGACCGAAGTACACTGCTGAGGGGAGCAGCAGACGGCAGGGGAGGTCTGCGTGCCATGTGGGATCCTCACCGGCAGCCGGGGATCGAACGGGTGCGCAGAGGCTAGAGGCAGCTTCTCAGCCCAGCACTCAACCGCTGTGCCACCAGGGGAGGCCCGCAATAAATCATTTTATTCTGATTTTTGATTTCTTAAAAAAAAAGCATATTTGTTGCAAAAAGATTCAAACAAAAAGACTTAGACATGCTAATACATTAACTTGATGTAAAGAAGTGGATACATGATACTTTCACTTTTTTTAACCTCAATCATGTTTTCAGGTTCGATGACTGTTTATGCATATTTTACTTTTTTTTTACTGTTTGCATTCAAATTTGCATATTTTCTTTTTCTAAACATTAATGTCCATACATGTATTTATCACATTTATACAATATCCAAATAAATCATTCTATATTTTATTCTGAAATTCACTTTTTCCTCCATTTTTAAGTGGAAAATTCTAAATTAAGAAGTATTGAATTTACTGTTGCTGCATGTATTCTATTTTTCCCAGTTTTATTGAGAAGCAATTTACCTGCAACACAATGTAAGTCTAAGGTGCACAGCATGATGGTTTGATTGACATATATTATCCAATGTCTACCACAATAGGTTTGGTTAGCATCTTCCCATACAGGTACAATAAATGGAAAAGAAAACAAAATATCTTCTTTTGATAAGAAATCTGAGGATCTGTGCTCTTTACATTCCTATATATCATTCAATAGTGCTATTTCTCTATACACACACACACACATACATGTTCTTTCTTAAGAGTATATACTTTCTCTCGTCTGATATTTAAAAATTAATTTATGTTAGTAAGCATATAAGTTGTTCTAAGTGTTACTCTTGCAAATAAGCCTGCAATGACAAGTCATGTACATGTTATTTAGGCACATGTGAGAGTATTTGTATGTTACAGTTCTACACATGTGTTGTTTTGAAAGAATGAATCCTTTGGAACAAGAGGGTATTATACTAAACAATAAGTCAGAACAAAAAAGAAAGTATCAGATGATCTCACTTGTATGCAATATAAAGAAAAAAAAACCAAAGTCATATGAGAGCAAACCAAAACAAAACCTAGCAATCAGACTATAGAATTGCAGCTACCAGAGTAATAGAGGAAGGGTGGAGAGCAAAACTGGGAAGGGGACCAAATGGACTCTGGGGTTGGGGAGAGATTGGGAGTACCATCAGAGTATCTGTTGCCTCGCTCTCTTGTACATGTCAATATTATCAGTGTTTTCTTCCAATTTAAGGAATGAGAACTAATAATTTATCATTGATTTATATTTGTGGATGCTAGTGATTTTAGGTATGCCTTCATCAAGTACCCAGATTTTAGGTATGCCTTCATCAAGTACCCAGATTTTAGGTATGCCTTCATCAAGTATGCCTCCTTGGTTATCTTGACCCAGGAACACCCTGTTTTCCTGGTCCTGGGAAATATCTTTATTCTTCAGATTATGAATCACACGGTGTTTGCATGTAGCCTGTGCTGTGCTGTGCTGTGTGTGTGTGTGTGTGTATGTGAGTGTGAGTGTGAAGATTCCTCTACTAGGTATGGTGCCCTTCCCTTCCTCCCTAGCCACTATCACTTCTAGGCAGAAGACTCTTCCCAGGGAAGGAGAAAACAGCAGACCTTTCACCACCTATATAGAGCTAAATAAGGAAGAGTGAGAATGGGAGAGCTCCTATAGTATTGTGCACCTCCTCATAAAATTACTGATTAATATCATTGTGATAAAGACTGAGGAAATAAGCTTAGCAACCCTCAAGGGCAGAGGAGTGTCTTTGTGTTTATGAAAAATAGAAAGGTCTTCTTTGGGTAGTCTCCCATCTTGAGGGTGACATCCAGGGTTGACCCTGGCAGAAAATCTCATGTTCCAAAGGGACAGGCAAGGAATACTTTTAACAAACTTTGGACTTAATTTGAATTGAGGTCCTCAGCCCTACATTGTCTCTCTAACAGAGAGCAGGGTTTCTGGTTTACATAATGTTTCTGGTTTACATAATTTGCAGTCTCTGTGGTTATTTTTTACACAATCAAAGCATTAACCTTAAAAAGATCAACATCTTGTGACTATTCATCAGCAGTTTAAAAAATAGACAATAAAACAAGACCCATAGCTATTGGAATTAGCAGAAGTGGATTTTCAAATAACTATGATTGTATGTTCATGAAATAGACCAAATGTTAAGTGAAAGAGATGACAGGATGGAAATATTTTAACCCAAAATTGTAACCTATAAGAAACAAAGGAATTTTGTGAACTAAAATATAAATAACTGAGAACTTCAGTAGATGAGCCTTTAGTAGATTAGACAAAGCAGGATAATAAAGTAAAAATCAAAATCAACAAGCAACTATAAAGCAGAGATACACTATGTGGGGGGGGGGGGTTAGGGGAAGAGGGATTAGGGTAAAAATAAGGGGGGTGGGAATTGTATGGGAAATATATCCAAGATGAAAATGCATACATTGTGCAAAAATGAAAAATGATATAAAAACATATTTAAAAATTTTAATAAAAGGATTAAAGAATAGAAAAGCAGACAGATGAAAACTGCAAAACTGATGCACATAGAGAAAAAGGCAAGGAAAAAAAGACAAGGGATGTATCTATCACACTTAGTAAGCCTGATTGTCAGTCTAATAGTTGCATAAATGGAGTCTCAGCAAAAAGAAAATGTGGAAATAGTGGAAAACTAATGGCTGAAAAATTGTCACAACTGCTGAACGTTACAAATCCAAGCTCAAGGAGGTCATTGAACCCAAGTAGAATAGGTCCAGTCACACTGTAGGAACCAAAAACAAAGAGCAAAACATAATGGCAGCAAAAGAAGAAAGATGTATTGTTTTCAAGGAAGCAGCAAAACTGAAGTATCCTTTAAAAATAATGGAAGCCACAAAATAATGGAATGACATTATTAAAGTGCTCAAAGGATTTAACTAGAATTCTATGTCCATGAAAAATATTCTTTTAGAAATGAAAGAGAAAAATGCATTAAGAGGAAATAAAATGTTTCATTTCTTTTAATAAATCTATTAAAATGGAGGTTGAACAATGTGTATACATGCATCTCAAGAAATTAGGAAAAGATGTAATTCATATCTTAAACCCATGAAAATATTATGTTAATCCATAAATGCCTACAAAGTGATCAATAAGAAACGACATTAGGAAAAACGCCAATGTTAGGAACCCAAAAAGAAGCCATCACTGATGGTACCTTAGAACAGAAAATAAAGGAATGAGCAGAATTAAACTTTGACCCCGATTCCTATTTCCTCTTTAGAATTAACTGGTAAAACTCATTAAATTGTTTTCCTTATACCCCCTCGTCATTATCAACAAATAACTGGCTTCAGTTTGGGAAAGACCAAAACCTAAACTCTAGTCTCTAGACTACAAGACTTCAGTATTAGCCTGTAGCTGAGATAGGGGTGAGAAACATAGTCATTGGCAGATCTGCAGGCAAAGCCAAGTGCTGGAGGTGGGGGTAGAAAAAGCTAGCAATCTTTTAAGTCGAGGTGGACTTTTTCATCGTTGAGTTTCTCCTATTAGAGTGAAGTTGGTTTTCTGAAAAGATTCTAACTTTAACCCCAATGCCCAAAAATAGATCACTGGATCAAGAAGATGTGGTACATATACACAGTAGAATATTACTCGGCAATCAAAAATCATATAAAGATAGTCCTGGCTGTGGTAAAATGCAGACATTAACCAAGACAGCAGAGCTGCGTCTATGCAGGTGTCTCTCTCTTAATAAGCCTGCCTCTTTCAAAGGCAGCTTCTTTGTTTTTAAGAACTGCCCATTTGGACCTCTGCAAATGTCAGTTTTTTCATTTTCTCCTTTCTTAACAAACATGCCCTTTGGACCTACAATAAAACTTCTAAGCCACCAATACTGATTCCACAAGAGCCCTTTCTGGTTAAGAAGTCAAAAACCTCTGGGTCCCTCAGTATCCCTGGACTCCATCGTCACTATGAACTTTCAGACCTCAAAAAAGAATTGATACTAATAGCAAGTTTGTGCTAATTAATTTATAAAATTACATGACATGGAGATTTTTCTGGAAGTAATGACCTAGCTTAACAGAGAAAGAAATTGAAAATCTGATCTCATACCTATCAAGGAACTTTAATCTTTTATTAGAATCATTCCCAGAAGGAAAACCCCAGGCCCATATGTCATCAACAGTGAGTAGTTCCAAATAATCAAGGAGGAAACAATATCAAAATTAATCAGACTTCTCCAGAGTGTAGAAAAAACATGGAGCAATTCCCAGCACTTCTATGAAACCCAAGGAAATCCAACACCAAAACTTCACAAGGACATTAAAGGAAAGAAAAATTACCGACTAATTTCTTTCAGTCACATAAATGCAGCAACCCAAAATCCAATCCTAGAAAATCAAACCCGGCAACATATAAATAGGATAATATATCACGAAACGTGTGGTTTATTCCAGGAATATAAGGTCGGTTTAACATTTGGAAAAACGCATGCATATGTTCACCAAAAGACGTGCACATGAATATTCATAGCAGCAGTATTCATAAAGCCAACCTGGAAACTACCCAAAGGCTTATCAACAGTTGAATGGATAAATAAATGGTGGTAGAGTCACACAATGCAATACTACATAGCAATGCAGAGAGACAAAATACAGTCACTCACAAATATGGTATTAATGGAAACAAGCCAGAAAGGATAGAGTCCCTGTTTAAGATGCAATTTGCATAGAATACAAAAATAGGCAAAGAATCCATGATGTTAAAAAGTCTGGATAATGGCTCCCCTGGGGTGGAAGAAAGATCCTCATGTGATGAAGGCATGGGGAAAGGCAGAGATTTCTGCGTCTTTGTGTATGGGTGCCTTGCATTACATTTGTTGAACGTTATCAAGCTATATATACTTAGGCTATATACACTTTTCTATATGTAGTCACTTCAATACCAAGTTAAGGAATGGTTCTAAATGTGAACGATGTCTCAGTTCAACCTTGCATTTGAAACAAAACAGAATTTAGTCTCTTCTGTCTCCCCCACCCCCCACCCAACATATTTGTTGTTTTAGTGGTAATACTGAAGAAAGCAAGAGGTAGAGGGGCCTCCCTGATGGTGCAAGGGGTTAAGACATAGCACTGTGAAGCTATCTGCAGCCACTGCAGCACAAGTTTGATCCCCCAGCCGGCCAGGGAGCAACCCACATGGTGCACCAGACCTCTCCTACCTCGCCTGCTACTCCCCTCAGTAGTGTATTTCGGTCAATCTGCCTGTTCTGTTCCCCACTCTGTCTCTGGTGAATCTTCTCACCCCCCCACACCTCTGGCCTGTACCCCAGTTCTTGGATGCATAAATAAATCTTAAAAGAAAACAAGAGATGTAGGATGAGGTTGTGGTGTTTCAAGTGCTAGGACTCCATTCATGATTCATTTACTTAACGATTGTCTTTGCCTTTCACAAATGATCATAAGTTTATACTTTCTGCAGGTAGAATTATTCACTAGAGTATGAAACAGAAGATAGCCATTGATCAAAGTAAGAAAGATATGGCTAAGAAAAAAAAAATCCTTTCTAGAAAATCCATTAAAGAAATAGTTTAACTTTGAACAGCATCATTTAGAGAATCAATCTTATAATTTTCTCTTTTGGCAGATTTTCAGTTTTCAAAATATGGCTAGTTCTATTGTTCAAGTCCCACAGCTGTGGTGCTGAGCTAATTTTCTAATTTCTTAGTAAGAGAGTCAATCTGCATAATCAGTTTCTGAAACAATGGTGTATATTTCCCCTGTTAAATATTTGCTTAAAGGGGGGTGTTCCTTGATCTGTGACTTATAAGGGAGAAAGATAATGAAGCTAAATACAATCAATTCAAATCAACACATTTAAGAACATCTAAAGTGTGCTGAATCTAAGCATTAGAAATGTAGTTAATATATTAACATCAGATACTAATTTGTAAATAAATCAGTTAAATCACAGAATAATCATTGAAACCAGTAATACAAGTACAGAATGTGTAGATTAAAAAAAATGAAAGTGAAGATAGGTTTATAGTATAGAATGGCAGAGGTGGACCCAACCAGGAAATGATCTAATATATACTCTTCAGATGGATAAAAGTAAAAATAGCCCTTCTGAAAGCAACAGCCTTTTGCAAAATACTGAATTTTCATGAAACTGTAAAAAATGTAGTATTGACTAATGAGGTTGGTGGATGGGAATAGATTTTCAGGGTGCTTGGGGTTTGTGTGTCACTTGTAGGGAACAAGCCCTCAAGCAAGGGTGTCAAGGGCTGAGCCATGATCTGATTTACCTTAGAGTGAGATGACTGGCAGCATACTGAAAAATAGGTGTGAAATGGTAAGGAGTTGGTGAAGGAGAGTAGGAGTGGAACAGTGGGAAACATCCAAAATGAAATGCATGTAGGATACAACAAAATGAAATTTTGAGGCTGAGTTTTCAGTCACATTCTGCTTTCTGTGTATGTATTTGTTGTTTCAGTTGGCTTTACTGATCCACAAATGGAGACCTCATTTTAGATCTGGGAGTGTAAACATCTGGAAATCCTTCCAGTATAGGCGAAATATATTTAATATAATAAAAAATTCCAATCTCCTGTGTGTTTGATAGGCACGGTACCTGAGCGTTCTATACACAGTTGCAGACCATCATGGGTGTGCTCTTAAGCATCCCAAGATGTTTATGCCTTAAAGGGAACCAGACATTACTCTACTGACTCATCACTCTTCCCCACTTGAAAGATAATGCAATCTTTCAAAAGAGTAAGGTCACAGTTTTACCCCCTCCTTAGTGCCAATTCTAATTCATTCTTGTAAAGCCATGTGACTTCAAATATTACAAATGTTTCACATTCTAAAATAGAGGAGTGGAAAAAAAGAGTTGGACTTGTGTCTTAGATTATGATCTCAGTATCCCAAGACACTGTCACAGGGCTGCCCACAGCCCTATGATGATCAGCACATACTTATTGAATTGAACTGCCTGATGGGACATAGAACTTTAAAGGCATAAATGAATGAAAGAATGAATGAATGAATAAACAAATAAAAGAACTTTTAAGGGCCTCCCCGGTGACGCAGCGGTTGAGCACTGGGTTGCGAAGCTGCCCGCAGCCTCTGCAGCGCCGGTTCGATCCCCGGCTGCTCCCCGGCCACCACAGGAGGGTCCCACATGGCACGCAGACCTCTCCTGCCTCCCGCTGCTCCCTCAGCAGTGTACTTCGGTCCTTCTGCCTGCTCTGCTCCCCGCTCTGGCTCTGGTGAATTCTCTCACCATCCCGCGCTTCTGACTGTGCCCAGTGCTTGTATAAATAAATAAAAATAAATCTTTAAAAAAAAAAGAACTTTTTGACACAAGACTCTCTTGGTGTGCTAACCAGATGGACTCTAGAAGCTTCGACTTCTACATATCTACCAAGAGCTAGTCTGATTCTAATGTTTGTGTCCTTCTCCCCTCAGCTCAAATTACCAAGGTCTAGTTACTGATTACATTTTATAGTGAACAGTTTTGCCACAGAGAAAGAGTGTATCCTATAGAGGTATGAAAATTAGGGGCATCAAAATTTCATACCTGAGCCTTATCTAAATTTTAGATTAAATCACCAGCTTGACTGGTAGTTAGCTGCCATTTAGATATGTTGTTCCTGTCTATGCAATACTTTTTACTTAGGGGTTGTATGAAGGGTAGTTCAGTTGCCATTAAAGTCTTTTGAGATTCTTTGAGGGAAAAAATCTGACATGTGAAACTAACCTAGGGGCTCATTGCTGATAATGTACAGAATGTTGGCTTTGGGAGTAGAAGGACCTTTCTTACAAATCAACAGGAAAGAAGGCAGGAGACAAGACTCAAATCTGTGTCCATTTAGGGGAGGGAATGGAGTTATATTAATTTCTAGAAAACAGGTTTGAGAATAAATGAGTTATATTTTATTGGCTAAGAAATGAACTAACAGCAAAAGAATGTACACTTGGCTGAAGTTTATGGGCTAGTTATAAGTTGGTCTATACAGGGAAAGGTTTCCTTTTATATCAGTGGATCTTCCCTGTTGATGAGCCCCCCACCCCACCAAATGCAGTCTTGGTGGTCCCCTTTTTGCCCCCCAAACCCTCACATGGGCAGTCCTTTAGCTCTGTTTGCTCAGCATTGAGCTTAAAGCTGGTCAGTCATGTGCCTGCTCGGGTGGTATCATGGGCAGAAAAGCTGTGTCTGTGTAAACAAGGCTCAAAGTGAAAGTCAGATTAAATTTTTTCTTTTGTGTTCTAGTATCTGAGAACAATTTAATCATTTAACCTCAGTTTCAAGTGATGTTCTATTGTTGATTATTTTTTTGAATCAGAGTCAAGCCAAAGATTCCAGTTCAAGAAATGGTCATCACAATAGTAGAAAGATTCAAACAGCAACTGTCTAAAGAATGATATAAATGATATGTGTGAGGCATCCTCTTCCACCTCACCATTTTTCAAATTTACTCTTATGTAGGAAACAATAAAAATCCATTTCTAACAAGAAAAACCTCTCAAAAATTACTGCTTTAGTGAAGCAGGAGTATTTCATCTAGATCACTAGAAAAGCCATTGGGAGTTAGTTTTGGGTATAGATGAACATTAAAGACTGATTTTGTTAGTCCATTTTGCATTTTTTACAAACTCACAGCAAAAATACTTTGTTTTTCCAATTCTTATTGAAGTCTGTAAATTCCTTTCAAATCACTCTTGAGATATTAGTTTAATTGCATCAGATAATTGAACAGTTTTGCATACACAAATAGCATTTCATTTTTTGGCTCTGATGTGACTTCCATCCCTCATTGAAAAAAAATGCGTTATGATAAATTAGTGTTAGTTCCAACTATCAAAATAAAAGGCATTACTAATACTTCGTAAATGTAGGTGGGACTATTAAATAATGATTACTTTTCACAGGTTTGACACATCTTGAAATCCATTGCTATGTTCCTATTTCCTTTCTGCGCAACTATGCATGCACTGTTGCATTTACCCCCATGGCAATGGAGTTTTGGTTGGCTGATTTCTCCTTATGCCAGTCTTCAGGTTTCCCTTTTCTTTTTTTTTTATTTATATAATTTTCATATTATTGTTCATTTTTAAACACATTTTCTTTTTTCTTGGACCTCCCTGGTGGAGCAAGGGGTTAAGTCTCAGCACTACGAAGCTATCCACAGCCCCTGCAGCATGAGTCGGATCCGCCGGCCAGGGAGCTGCCCACATGGCGCAGCAGACCTCTCCTGTCTCACCTGCTGCTCCCCTCAGCAGTGTATTTCAGTCAGTCTTCCTGTTCTGTTCCCTACTCTCTCTGCTCTCTCTGGTGAATCCTCTCACTGCCCCCCCTGCAACTTTGGCCTGTACCCCAGTTATTGTATACATAAATAAATACTTAAAAATATAAAAAGAAAATTGAAAACACAAGAAAAGAAAAAAAAGGCGTAAAATGGACCCTCATCTTTAAATGTTATGTCATTAGGTTATATACTAGAGTTGCTTTTGTCCTCAAATCCTCTTAAGTTAAAACTTGAAAAGTAAAAAAGACTCTAGCCAAAGTACTGATATTGTTCACTCATGATTTATTTGCCTTATTATCCCAAAGGTCCTACATTATATATCATCTATGGTACTTAATTCATGCATCATGGGCACAAGTCAAAAAATATTATTAATGGTGACACAGTGGTGATGACGATGAATATGAGCTTATGTCACAAAAAGAGTTCACAAAGAAATTATTACCATTACCACATGCTTCTAGAAAACGAACTTGCACCAAAGTATCTCACACCTTACCAAATAATGAGTCTGGGGTAGAAATGATGGCATAAAAGCTATGCAATTTATGTAATGTGATATAAATGTGCATTTTACAGCATATAATTTGACTTTTGGCAGCAGTAACTGAATGTTTAAGACTTTTCTCAGTATTCTCAAATTATACTGTGAGTGGGATGAAATGTGGTGGGGTCCTTTGTGTTTAGATACCCTGTCACAATAACTTTTACCTGCCATCGACACAATGGGCCCACAGATAAAAAGATGGTAGCATCTGGAGGCCAGTTAATAATGTGTTTTTAGACCTTGGACAGGCTGCTTATTTTGAAGAGCTTCTGCCAATATCTCTTCCCACCTCCCAGCTGTCACCAGCATTTTGTAGTCATGCTTAGAGTAGTACATTTATGGAGATGTCGGCCCGGGTGTGTGGATGATGAGGCCACAGGCCTCTGTGTAACTTGAGTAAGAGATCCAGAAAACAGTCTTGTCTTACTGGGTGTTCAACATACATTAATGAAAAGAAGAAGGGAGAGGGAAGCACTAGCGAAGGAGGGGAGGAGGAAGACATTGAATGATCAATCATATAGCATACTTTATCAGCTAAAATAAATCCATATTATAATTCTAAAGCAGCATTATCCAACAAAGATAAAAGCAAACCATATGCATAATAAATTTAAATTTTTTCTAGTAGTCACAATAAAAAATAAAATGAGTGAGTGAAAATTTCAGTTAATCTGAAATGTTATTTCAGCAAGTAGTCAAAAAAAAATAAAAACACTGTGAAATTAAGAAAATCATACTGTCTCTGATCAGGACTGTATTTAACACATGCAGAAGGTCTCAACTCAGATTAATTTCATTTCAAAAGCTTAACTGCCACCTAAGGGGGTGGTCATTATAGGGACTGACACTAGCTCCAGAAGCCCTGATAAGATCAGGCTAAAACTAGTCTGTGACTGACACCACATTCCTGCTTAACCCGCCTCACCCTGCTTTTATCTCCTATTTCTCCCCAAATATATCATGTACATTAAAATCTTTTTTTTTTCAACTTTTGCCCCTAGGGAATTTGACCCAGTTCAGTGGTTAACTAGTTGGTACTCTTATTTAATGATGTATCAGACAAATTTTTTCTTGATATTATCTCTGCTTTGCCATATATCCTGTCTCTTTTTTCCTCTCAATGTCTATTTACCTCTTTCTGTATTCCATTTATGCTAAAGAATATATCTCCTATAGAAACTTCCATTATCAACAATTATCTCAGTATCCATTGAAAATGAGATATTTAGTCACTCGGCAAGTTAACAAACTGTAAAAATAGATCTGACTTTTGTTTTCCAACTTAGGAAGTAACCTTAGTACAGGATGCTTGGGTCCCTTTAATTTCTGCAATTGGCTTTGCCTGTCCTTAAGTTCTAAAAGTATAACCTCAGGGTCAGCAAGAGCGTTCAGCATGCACGATAAATACAATTGGGTAAAAGTCAAAAGGAAAATTCTATTCCAAAGACAAGTGCCCAAAATGAAGGAACTTTTGACAAGACTCCGTGAGATTTATTTTACTACAGCCTTTAGTTTATTCCTTTTTAACATTGCTCACTCAAAGTCCATTAGGAGAAACAATAAGCATTAGTTTCCTCTCATGATTTGGGAGCAAAATAAAAGACCCTATAAGTGTTCTCCTCTTTACGTAGCCCAAGTGTCATGATGGACGGATTGCTAACTGTTCCCAAGATGTCAGAAAATTGGCTAACAAGGAAAAATGTTATGCATTCTCAGACCGCATTGACTTTGGGATAACACTGAAGCTGTCTGTTAAGAAGCTTTGTAATTTTATTTTATTTTAACTTTTCTGCTTGTTTCTTGTCTGTTTACTTTTTAGACTTAAGTAGAAGCAAACTGGCAAGTTAGAAACTTGCTGATTGACAAGCCGGTAAGAAAATTAAAGGCCTTTAAAAATCAATTCAATTCAAAAAAAGTCAAAATTAGAAAAGAAACTTTTTCAGCAATCTGAATTAAATTCCAGGTAGTTCTGCAGTTTGTTCCACTCTATTCTAATTTGTGATGAGCTCAGTGCCCTTTTATTAAGGAATTTTTCAGACTTGTTCATTATGGGACAAAAGAAGTTTAAAGAATGCACATAATGTTTATTTCATCAGTCCAGGTAACTGGTTAAAATAGGTAAAGAAGATGATACCAAAAATGGGGGAACAAAAATAGAAAAAGGTCAGTATATTAAGGCAGACTAAATTGTGAAGGGAGGGGAAAAGCATTATGTTTGTGAGTCTTAGTCTGTTGAGGCTGCTGTAACAAAATGTCATAGGCTGGGTAGCTAATAAAGAGCAGACATTTGTTTCTTACGGTTCTGGAGGCTGACAGCTCAAAGATCAAGACACTGACAGGTTCTGTGTCTGGTGAGGATTTACTTCTGGTTCACAAATGGCCAGCTCTGTCTCCCTGAGTGCTTCGTAGCAGACTGAGCACAAGAGCTCTCTGGGTCTTTATCATAAATGTATTAATTTTGTTTATGAGGGCTCCACCTCTGTGATTTAATCACTTCTCAATACCACCTACCTTCTAATACCATCATATGGGGGGGGTGTAAGGTTTCAGTATCTGAGCAGAGGGGGCACCAATATGTTATCCATAGCAAAGAATGTCATACTTGGAATTGGAAGATTACAGTTACAAAGTGTGACCTTGTAAAAACACTGACATTTTTAGAGCCACTGTTTGCATTTTTAAATCAGTGAATGGATTAAACGGTTATTTAGCTTCCCACCAGTACTAGATACTACAGTTCCAAGTTAGGATGTATAAAGTTGTTTTATTTTGTGCTGATGCTTTTGCACTGATTGGAGATATATTCCTGAGTCAGTATGTATGATGGAAAGAATTTTGAAGACACAAAAATCCAAGTTTAAATCCCAAACCTACCACTTAAATATCTATATGTCCTTGAGCAAATTACTGGCTCATTTGAAAAATAGAGATAATAATACCTCCTTCCCAGAGTTTTGCTGATGTCCTTGAACAATGTCTGGAACAAAATAGCCTTGAAAATTTTTTTTTTTCCTTTTCTTTCCTGTTACCGGGAGGCCATTTTTCTGACACATCGCCTCTGTATGTGAGAAAAATAGTTCTCCACAGGAAACTGGCATCTTCCATAGCCTGTGCAAAGCAGTATGGGTAGAAGAGGGGAGACTGGGCCCTAGTCTGCTCCTGGGAAACAATCTCTGATGCTCCAGAGGAAGCCAGGCTTATAAAAGATCTCCCCAGAAGGCCAAAGGAACCCAAGGAGACCAGATGGCTGTTTAGGTAAATAAGCAGGGAGATACAAAGAAATGTTCCTTAAGATTCAACCTATTACAAAAGAGATCCAGAGAAATAATACAGGGCACTGCAGGGGAGGGTACGAGGCAGAAGTGAAAAACTGATGTATGGATCTGTCTGACACTACAGCAGGAATCCTGGCAGCTTGTTCATGTGGGATCAGGGCACAAGTGACTTTCAGAAAGTTGGTATTTTGATCCATTGGCAGAAAAAAGGATTTGGGACTTTTCCACATTGAAATTGTAAAAAGAAAACAGCTTTATTTTTCTTGTAATGGCAAATAAAGCCATTGGCATCACAGTGCATCATCTTCTGCACATTTTTGGTAGATAATAAGCACACCAGGTTGTGATGGTTCTATTTTTTTTTTTTGCATGATTTGTCTGAATAAATGAAGAAATTTCTTTCATATGTCAAATTATCATTATGTCTAATATCTTTTGTTTAATGTGTCCAGGAATGTAATTTTTATTTCAGCAATTTGCATATGCATATTGTCTCATTATCTTAATACAATATTGTTTGGGAAGACTGATTCCTAAATATGTGATGGGAATACAATTACACTGATGAGGTCTGGTTTAAATTATCAGAAAACTTTCTAAATGTGTTTATATTCTTGTTTGTATAAATTAATCATTAAAACAAGAATTAAGGATTTAGCAGGAAGATTGCATGGCACTTAACTAGGTTTTCTTTTTTTTTTCCCCTTTGCACACATATTCTGTTCTCTATTAGCTGTGCATTATATCTAGACTATTAATATATTGTCAGAAAAGGGAAAGTAGCGGGCCTCCCTGGTGGCGCAGGAGTTAAAGACAGTGCTATCAAGCTATCACCAGCCACTGCAGCATGAGTTCGATCCCCAGATGATCACACAGCAACCCACATGGTGCAGCAGACCTCTCCTGCTCCCCCGCAGTTCCCCTCAGCACTGCATTTCAGTAGATCTGCCTGTTCTGCTCCCCACTCTGTCTCTGATGAATCCTTTCACCTCCCGCACCTCTGACTTACACCCCAATTCTTGTATGGATAAATAAATAAATCTTAAAAAAAGTGAAGGGAAATTAGAGTAAGAGAATTGATGTTAGGAAAAATATTGGAAGGCAGAAAAAGACTGAAGATTTTATTTGTTTTAAAGAAAATCATATATTTACAACAATGTAAACACTGAACAGAACTTTATTATTTTTTCCACAAAATAACTTTTATCTTAGAAGTTCAGCATCTTGGCTCATCCAGATTTAGAAAACATCTCAAAATACTTACAGTAAGAAAATAAATAAAGGGATCTGATTGGAAGCAGAAATAAGGCTAAAGAAAGACTGGAGAACAAGTCTATGACCCAGTGCAATTTATTTAGCATTAAGCACTCCATTATAAATATTAGTCTTCATTTAGATGTTTCATGTGTATTGTAAACTGCTTCCGGAAAAAGAATCAGTGAGGACTAAAGGACCATAGGTTATCCATCATCTTACATAATCTTTCATTCATGTGCTCATTCATTTACCAAAACATTTACTGACCACATGCTATGTGCCAGGCATACAGCCAGAAGCCAGGAGAACAGTGCTAGTCCTGACACAGACCGTGCCCTCCAGGAACCTGCAGCTTAGCAGGAAGGACAGATAGATAAATGAGCAATTACCATTGACTTTTGTATGGCTCAAAGTTGAGGCGCAAGCTCCCTGCTAGAAGCCATGGTGCTTTTCTACCCATCATAAACCTTGCTCCTCCAACCAATTATACACAGATATTTGGGGGTTAAACATTCTTATGTTCAGAAAGACATGAATTTGCTGCATTGTCATTTAGATTGTATAACTTGTATAACTTGTGTCCTAACCAGTGTTGTTCCTATTTTATAAAAATGCTAAATAAATTCAAAGGACAAGAGGACAAGAGGAAGCGAAAGACTGAGGAAAGGAGGAAAGACTCATTCTACAATTGTATAGTTGAAATGCACAGACCTTGGAGTTAGAAACATCTGTGATTTAATTCCCTGTCATCAATTTCTGATTGCGTGACTTTGTAGGAAAAACACTTAACCTTGCAAAGACTCGTTTCCTTATTTATAATGTGAGGGAAGAGATGCCTAAGCCATAGAGAGGCTATAAGGTTTAGGAAATATATCAGGTGCTAAATGCTGACAGATTATATAATACGAGATGCCATTGACACAGGAGATAGTATACCTACATAGAAAAGGTGCAGTTCAGCCTATATATCAGCATTTGACTGCTTAGGTCATGGAACTGAATGAGAATTCAAGTCATCCTCCCCTTGAAAAGGCTTCTTGGCCCTCCCCATCTATGCAAAGCTTATTAAAACTTCAAAGCTAGATTTAGCTCCATTCCCTCCTGGGAAACATGCTTTCACACCCCAGCTCTCTTTGAAATCCTCTTCTAGGAACAAGCCCAACTCTACAGCACATCATTTGTGAGATGCATAAATCTGTGCCCCGGAGTTTGATGAGCTTAGCAGAGGAAACAAGAACTGGATTATCAGTTATTTGCTAATAGAGTGATGTCATAAGGTGTGTTATTCCTTATGAGTATTTATAAACAATTATAAACAATTTATAAACAACAAAATTTATAAACAAACATGATTGTTTAGCACAGAATAGGGCCCACAGCATAATTTCAGCAAGTTCTGGTTTCTTTTCTCTGTTAATTTACTATGGCTGCCATGACAAATTACTACAAACTAGGGTGGCTTCAAACAATGCAGATTTACTCACAGTTCAGGAAGCTTGAAGTCAAAAATCAAGATTTTAGCAGATTTGGCTCCTTGTGAAAATTCTGAAGTAAAATTTGTCCCATGCCTTTCTCCCAGTTTCTGGTGTCTGCCAGCAATCCTCAACAATATTCACCTCTCCTTGGCCTGTCACTGCCTCTGTCTGCCTGTGGACTGCTCCCCTGTGTCCAAATCTCTTTCTCCTCTCTCTTATAAAGACACCAGTCATTGAATTCAGGGTCCTAATCAGGTATGACCTCTTTTTAATTTAACTAATTATGTCTATGAAAATTATGTTTCCAAATAAGGTCCCATTCTGGGTTTCCCAGTGTACACAAATGGGGATGTGGGGAACACAATTCAACCCAGCACACTTGAATTCCATTTTTGTGTTCTCCCATAGCATCTTACATAATGCTGAGTATGCTGTAGGTGTTCAATAGGTTGTAACGCACATGACATTTTAAGAAACTCCTTGGCTCTATAGCCAAACACTCTCTATCTTGAACCTCAAATATGTGGTTCAAAATTTCATTGAATTGTTAACAAACAAGAATGAACTATTAGCACAGCAACACTGAAAATGCATTTCAAAACCTGTACCCTACTTACTGTTGGTGATGTGTAAGTAATAGTATACATCCGAGAGCCAGGACACTTTCTGCTTAAAGTGTACATAAAGGGGGCAACCAGAGTCTTTGTTCATACTGTGAAAATTCATCTAAAAGCAGAATTGTATCTACTTACAAACAGGAATAATTTTTCAAGCGAATTAGATTTTTACTCATGTCTCAGTACCTACCTTTCTGTATGTTGTGTCTGTTCTGTACTCATGGGTTTGTCAGAATTCTTCAAAAGGTGGATGCTGTGAAATAAAAGGACTGAGTTAATCCAAGTATCTCCTCTATCAAAGATAATGTGTCCATCTAGCCTTTTACTTTACCTTAACAGTTTCTTTTGCAAAGATGTAGGAGCTTTTGAATATCTAATCCTCTGGGGGAATTACAAAGATAGAATTTTGGCAAGCTGACCTTTGCAGAAGCTGTTTGAAGTTTAACTGTCCCTCTTATGTATCTTCCCAATCACCACTTCATTTTCTTAACATTACAGTAGAACATTCTAATATCATTTTCATATAATATGTGCAGACAATAAGCAACACATTATGGTTGAAAGTTTACTATTGGACAGAGACTCAGACTGAACATTTACTATAGCAAAGTTTCCGTGGATGTTAATCAGTTGGGAATTATAGGCCCATCTTTGGGGGAATTGCTAGTGGAGTTTATGCATTCATTTCTGGGATAAAATTTATAATCCTTGCTATGCCAAAAAGGATCTTTCTAGTTCTTTGCTAATTTGTCCCTTGCTTGACTGTCTCTACCTACGATTACTCTGCCATTGTCATTCATCCCTGAAAACTAATGAGCCTTGACTACTCTTTGAATATACCAAGCTTTCTCACCTCTATGTGTTTGTCCATACTTATTTTCTAAATAGAATATATTTTTGTCCTTTGGGTTATCTGTTACGTATAGCAGTAGGATGTGTGCCTCGGGTTGGGGGGAGTGAGAGGGGACCTATACTATGTTTTATTTTATATCCTCCATACAAAATTAGTTGAATTAAAATTCTTGGTTATACACAAAACCAGAATCTTTACTGTTTAACTGAATAAGGATTGTTTGGGTAAGTGGCACCAGAAGTGGAAGAAGGTAAGGGCCCCTGCTCTATTCATCTGTCTTTCTCTTATGTTGGTTCAATTCTCAGAGTAGAGAAATTCCAGTGGGTGCATCCAGCCATGTTTATCTAGTAGAAGAAAAGTTTTTCTTTCGTTTTTTTCCCCCAAAGATTTATTTTAATTTATTTATGCACACAAGAACTAGGATGTAGGCCAGAGGTACTGGGGGATGAGAAGATTCACCAGAGACAGAGACAGAGTGGGGAGCAGAACAGGCAGATCTACTGAAATATGCTGCTGAGGGGAACAGCAGCTGAGACAAGGGAGGTCTGCTGTGCCCTATTGGTTAACTCCTTGGGTGGGGATAGAGCTTAGGCCACAGTGGCTGACAATAGCTTGATAGTGCTGAGACTTTAACCCCTACACCACCAGGAATGCCTGTTTTGTGGTTCTTTTATAAGATGAAAAGTAAAATTTTCTCAGAGCCTACAGTAAACACCCCATCATGTTTCTATTACCTCATATTCTCCTTTCCTGAACCAAATGTCAGATTTCTAGAATTCACATTGTTTAACTATCTGAGATGAATAGACATTGAGGTTCTACCAAAATATCATTGTCAAATACCACGACAATGGAAATAAAGGCAGAGGCAATTGTACGTAAATAGGCACACAATGAAATACTACTCAACTGTAAAAAAGATGAATTCTTGCCACTTAAGATAAAATGGTTGGAACTGGAGGGGATTATGCCAAGAAAAATAAGGAGAAAGACAAATAAAAATAGTGGATGTTTTTGCTCATGTGTGGAAGATAGAGGAACAAAACAGAGTCAGACAACACCAAACCATAAAGGAACCTTATACATCAGACTGTAAAACTAAGGTGAACAGAGAAAGGGAGCCAGGGGAAAAGGATAGGTAGATAGGCACAATGGGCTGGATGAAGTGATGTTTATGTGGATCTGTGGAGTAACATAGACTTGAAGAGATGGGATCCTTTATTTCCGAAGCATATATTGTTGTAAACCAACATTACCTTGTTTAAAAAAAGGGAAATTAACTGTTCTTATAAATGGGATGACATTTCTAGAGAAGAAGTCTAAAACATGGTTCTTTAATAAGAAATACTGTATGAAAATATTCAGTGAGAAATAGCCCTTAATACTGGTAGTCTAGTTGATACTGGAATACCATGGAAATATCACTGAAACCCAGCATCAGTTTCAACATTGGTTGGAGAGGTAGCTGGTATACTAAAGCCAGAAAAATATGATGTGATGTGGTAAAATGTATGTGGAGAGGTGTAATTCTATACCTCTGAATCATAGGGATGTTGTATATCAATATTACCTCAATAAAGGTAAATTGATAAATAAAGAAAATACAATTATCCTCTCCCCACTAGGATTCATAGGCTCTGTGATCTTGGGAAATTTATTTAACTATTCTGAAGCTTTCCCAATTATAAAATTAACTGGCCTACGTAGAATCACATGAAATGCATTTTTTAAATGTATAATAAATATATTGCCATTATTATAAAATTATGTTTATGTTCTTATTCTTTCCTAGTCACTCTATGCAATAAGAAATTTCTGCAAACCTGTCCTGCATCTGTCCTTTGTCAGGCACAACGAATATCATCTCTTCTAACAAGTCCAATTTACTAGATAAATGAATAGGTTTTATATTCATGGAAAAGTACTTGGAAGTATCCAGATACGCATATTTAGAAAAAAATTAAATGTTTAGGATCCAACAACTTAAAGGACAAATCAGTTTCATAGAGAAGGTAAATAGAGTGTTCTATATTACCTTACATTACTGCTCAGGAAACATACTGAAAATTATGCTAATAATGTCCCTTTATACTAACATCTTTATATCATCCTCTCCTATATTGTAGTCTTTATTTCCAAAATGTATGAACTCCATCCCTTCCTCTCATGTGGCACCGTACCCTTTGCCATACTTCATCTCACATGCATATTTCTTGATTGATTTTTTCTTCCCATAATTTGTCCCAATTCGCCTTTCTGGATTTTTTCTGGGAAATGTACTTACTAAAATTCAAATATGTAATAATTTTCCATAAGTGATTCATTGTTCCTTAAAGACTGTGGGTAAACCTATGTCTTAATGGTTTATACATTATTTTATATTCCCTCTAAATCCATTCCCACAACTCCAACCGGCCAGTTCAAGTTTCCCAGTTTCCCCTGCAACAATCTTCTCTTGGATCCCTGTGTTTTTATAGACTACTTCCCTCAATGCTCCCTTTATTACTTTTCTTCACTGAGAAACTTTTTTTAGGACCTAAAAAAAATCTGACCTCATGTATTTTAATATAGGACTAATACAGGGCTTCTTATACAGAACTCATCTGTTATTCTTAAAGGATTCTCTTTGATATGATGTTAGTTCTTACTATTGAGTACTTCCAGGGGCCTGTGCATTCACAAATAACTACAAAATCATCCTGAATTCCTCAACATGCAAAGGACTTTAGGTATAATAACATGAATAGGCAAACAATACTTGGGAGCAGGAGGTACTATCAGTTTTTTTTTTTTCAAATAATATATTAACTGTCTGTTCTGGCTAATTATATTTTAAGCCATTAATAGGTCCCAATGAGATGCTGAATGATTTCTTTGCAAATGTTGCACAGGTGGCTACCAGAGAGTTGGTTGAGGACAACTATTCTTCCATTTTCACTCCTGAAAAGTATAGAATAAAGGAGAAAATTCATCATCCCAGAAATACAGTGGTCAGAAATTACAATCTTTTAAGGAAGTAACATGTTGAATTTTTCATCAAAAGTTTTACACACTGCTTCTCAAGTAGGATCAATAAAATAAATTCAGATTTGAAGTTTTATGTCAAATTGTATTTGAGTTAAAACTATTCAAAATCAGAGATAAAAATTGAACATTTTTTTTAACAGAGCTGGATAGCTACCCTTTCTTTCAAAGGCTTGTAACTTAAAAAGCACTTCTATATTTCAGTCAAAGTTTCCTGAAAGGAATATTTCTTCCATGAGAGATTTTACAAAAAAAAAAAAATGTTCAAATAGAAAAAAAAACAAACAAAAAAAAGCTTTTAACAGAAAGTTAATAGGGTGGCCTAAATGGAATCCGAAATGGAAGCATTCACCCCCTTAATGTGACTCGGTGGAACTTCAAAAGAAAAGTCAGCTTGCCAGGCCCTCACTAAATGCAGAAAACAGGGTGAGCTGAGGTTGTCATTAGCTGAGGATGCTTCCTTCATTGTTGAATGTATTTTCTCTATATCTAAAGCAGTTTCCTATGGTATTTATATTATTTAAGCACCAAAATAGTCATTGGCTGGAAAATTAACATGCCTCTCTGTGGAGTTTGTTCTCAGCTTTGTGGAGAAAACAATTATGTTAAGTTGTCATTTTTCACCTTAAGCAAATGTATTTGTAAGGACACAAGATATTAAAGAAATATTGTAATTTTAGAAAAATAACTGATAATGTGGCATTTTCCATTATTTTTACATTTTGTGTCATGAAAAGGAGAGCTCCAGGTGCCAGTATTGTTTATCTTATGACAGTGATGATCTTTACACTTATAAAAATGACTGTTGATGGAATATCCAGTTGTGGTGTGAACAATATAGCTTTTTGGATGGCACTCATCCACAGCCTTGCCCACAGCCTGAGACATAAATGTTATTGGGTATCTATTTAATCTCCTGTTCTTTCTGTGATTGTAACTTAGCTCATACTTGAACCATTTTGTATTGGAACACAAAATACAAAATTTAATAATTGAATATGGAATAATTCTTAAGAACATTTGAGTCGCATCCAAATGTCTACTAAGGAATATATCTAACTTGTCTCTGTTATATCCCTGTTATTACCTGAATTCCTCCTAAATAGAAAAATCTGGAAGACCAAGAAAATGGCATTCTATTGACCAGAAGCTGAAAGAGATTAAGGCTTAATAAGATAGATCATAAGATTAAAAAAAAAAAAAAGCCAGATCCCTTTTCTATTGAGGGAGTGAGCACAGATCCAAGACAGGGAGGTTCACAGGAAGATGGAACCAGGAAAGCTCTTTATATAGAGACGGTACAGAAGGATCAGAAGAGAGTATGTTCACCAGTTTTACTGATGCTATTGGAATGGTATAGAATATATTATAGCACCTGAAGAGGGACAGGTATGGGGAAGACCTGGGCTCCCTTATTCAATCAATAATTTGGAAAGAAACAACCATACCTGAAGGTCTGAAGGAGCAAAGATAGGATGAGATATATACTAAATATCCTTTGTTTATAATAAGTCCCCAAGGTTTAGAACACTACTTTTGAAAGTAAACTATATATACTAGTCACACACCTTAAATGTCATCGAACTACCTATTAGCTGTGTAACTATGATCCAGTTTTTTTTCTTTCCTATTTCTTTTCGTTTAAAGATTTATTTATACATATAAGAACCGGGGTATAAGCCAGAGGTGCATGAGGTGAGAGGATTCACCAGAGAGAATGGGGAGCAGAAAAGGCAGATGTACTGAAATACACTGCTGCAGGGAGCAGGGGGCAAGACAGGAGAGGTCTGCTGTGCCATGTGGGTTGCTTCCTGGCCAGCCAAGGATCGAGCTCATGCTTTGGTGGCTGGCAGTAGCCTAATGGCACTGTCTTTAACTCCCTGTGCCACCAGGGAGGCCCTTCTTTCCAATTTCTTAACATATCTTTGCCTCTATCTTAGCATTTCCAAAATGGGAACAATAACAGGACATCCCTACATATGTTATCATTAATATCGATGAGTCAGTATGTGTAAGTGTGTCTGGAAATGTGATTATGGGTCATATGTCCCAGGACTTTGCTAGGGTAAGGGAGGAGGATCTGAGTTGTGCCATGCTGGATGGTAAGAGAGACAGGAACCTGATAGCGCCCCTAATTTATTTTCTTTATTTTTAATTTTTTATTTATTAATATTTGTTTTAATTTTTTACATCATCGTTCATTTTTAAACAATGTGCTTCCTCCCCCCCCCCCTCAGGTGTAGTCCCCATAGAGTTTCCTTCATCAGTGCACCCGGGCATCATCACCTCAATCCCCTGTGTTCCTCCCTCTCTTCCTCTGATCCCTCTCCCTCCTCATTCCCAGCAGTATGTCTCTAATTTATAATTGTCTGATTTTGCTTTGTTGTGTTTTGTACTTTTTATTTTTAACTGATGTCTATTTGGTTCCCCTGTATTCCTGCTATAAGTGAAACCATCCTATGCTTTTCTTTTTCCTTCTGGCTTATTTCACTGAGCATAATTCCTTATGGCTCCATCTATGTTGCTGTGAATGGCATGAGTTTATCTTTTTTCATTACTGAGTAATATTCCGTTGTGTATATATACCACATCTCTTGATCCAGTAATCTATTTTTGGGCATTTGGGTTGTTTCCAGGTTTTACCTATTGTAAATAGTGCTGCAATGAACACAGGGGTATAGGGGATCTTTTGAATCAATGATTTTGTGTCTTTTGGGTAGATCCCTAGGAGTGGAATTGCCAGGTCATATAATAGCTCCATTTGCCCCTAATTTAGGTCTTACTCTTCCTGCTTTGTTACCCTGTCCAGCTACCTGGTTTTATAGGAGAGAGGGGTATGGAGAGCAGGTGCTCAAAGTCAGAGTCATGAGGTATTTATATCCCAATATTTTCAGGAAGATGAGCTCTAAAAAAAATGATACTGATTCAAATGAAGATTTTTCAATCCAGATGTGAAATGAAACTAATTACAGGACAGACAGTTCAAACCCAGCTTAATACATAAAGAAATCAATAGGCACATTTCTTCTCTTTAGTTTCTTAACAGTAGAACAGATATGCCCCCTTTGGAGAAAGTAATATTAAGTCCAGTCTTTATTGTTCATGTTTAAATCTAATATACAGAACATAACAAAAAATGTATGAAACATGTAAAAAGTTCTGGAAATATGACACAAAGGTAAAAATATATAGTAGAAGCAGATCCATAAGAGATTCTCATATTAAAATTTCAAATTTCAACTATACTAAAAATAAGTATTATAAATTGTGTAAGGAAATTACAGGAAAATAAGGCAAAATGGATCAAGTTATGGAGAATTTCAATGGAGAAAAGTAAAGTAACAATATAAATATGTAGAAATACATTATAGATGTGTACCTGCCATACATGTAATGTAGATGAGGATAACTATAAAATTGTGACAAAATAAAGAGCTAAAGCCATGAGGAGATATTCGTGTACATGTTTAAGAGGGCTCAATATTGCAAAATGTCAATTCTTTCCAAATCTATCTAGAGATTCAACATAAATACCAATCGATTTTCTAGCAAGTTATCTCCTGGATATTAATAAACTGATTTTTAATGTCTATATGGAATGACAAAATTACCAGAATAGTCAATACAATATTGAAATAGATTGTACTTACTGGTAAGAGACCACATAGGGTTGTTGAGAAATGAAAGTAATAGTATGTATAAAATATTTAGAACTATGCCTGATATTAAGTAAATGCTCTGGAAGTACTAAGTATTATTAACAAAACCACAGGAACATCAAATATTCATCAATAGAAGAATTGATAAATAAACTCAATATCTTCTGTTATTTCCATGTTGAGATACTAAAAGGAAATTAAAGAAATGAAACTAAATCTTGGGGAAACCATAAGCAATGATGAAGTCTTAATTAGTTCAAAAATATTTATGGACATTCGTGTGCTGGAGCTGGTTTGTTTTGGTTCCAAGAGTTGATTATGTATATTTCTTCTTATCTCCTGTTTCAGTGACTGTGTGGGTAGCTAAAATCAGCCATATGGGAGTTTTTAACAGCCTGGAAATCAGCAAGTGCTACAAATATGTATTTTTCTGTACATTGACAAGGACACCAGCACATAACACTGATTATATGGTCTTATTTAGAAGAAGACTCCAATTTGAAGACACACTAGAGAAAAAAACACAAGTTTCCTTTAATTAAGAAAGGTTCAAAGTTAATTTCTTTTAGACCAGTGATGCAGCTCCAAATTTATATTAAATAGTAAGAACAGGTATTAACTTTTAACGTAGGTATTTATGTTTTTTAAACCTTGCTGTGTATTATATCTCTTTGCTAATGTCTAACAGATTTTATGAGGCATGATAATTAGGAACTATAAGAGTAGGCAGGCTGAGCAACACTTACTAATCTAAATCTATTAAGTAGGAGTAAATGTGGAATCCTGGAGTTTGGTCCATTTCATTTGTGTCAAATTTCCATATTTCTGTCTCATCTCCTCAAACACAATGAAGAATAAGGAATGAAAGCTAAAATGAAAAGAAGACCATGCTATACACAGTCTCTTTCTTCTGTCCTTCCATATGTATGAAAAAGAAAAATTAAGTATTATCTCATTCAGCACTCAATGTAGGGCCCAGTCAGTAAAAAGAGAAGTTGATGCAATGCAAGGAAACTTCTATTGGTGTCTTGTCTTTGCTGCTCTTTCCTATAGCTTTATTTCTCCTATCTCCATTTACAATTTTTTTAAATGTATCTCTTTATTAAGCACTGGCATATATGATATTTGGTATATTTTTAGCCACATTTATTAACCCCCCCCAAATAAATTTACTAACCTCCCAAAAAATAAATAGAACTCACTACTGACTTTAGCTCACAAAGGTCCAGACTTTGATCACTGCCACTTGCAAGCTATGGTCTTTGCATATCTCTGAGTATCAGCTTCCCTTTCTACAAAATGGGATGGAAAATTCCTAAGTCAATGGAAAATTCATTGATAAGCTTATTAAGCACATGGTATAAAGAAGTTGCTACATGAACCTCAGCTGTGTAGTTATAATAATTGTTAGTGCTACAGAAAAAAAAAATCATTGTAAGATTCCCATATGTTTGATAATGGCTAAGCTTCAGTCAAACACTAATTACCTTTAATAACACCTTTGGAATTGGGAGAGGGCTGGTGGGTCTTTACTATAGTCATTTTAAAGCTTTTGTGGCATTAGAATCTTTTGGGATATTTGGTAAAAATGCAGGTTCCAGGGTTCTAACCACAGAACTTTCCATTTGTTAGCCAGGTTACTTGAGGATCTGTGTTCTTCCTAAGAAGTACTCTTGTGATTCTCATGCAGGGGGTTCCAGAAACATGTCTGGAGGAATAATCTGTTTCTACTATGGGTGTAGTCTGCATGCACTATCTCATTTAATCTTAATAACTTTGGAAGTTCAAATTGGAAAAATCAAGCTGAAAGACTTTAGTTCTACTTAAATAAACCCATAACCGTGTGTATTTCAAACCACTCCCTAACCTGGTGGAAAAAGATGTGTATAGAGGTCACCCAGGTCCTTAGCAGAAGATCACATATCAACTTGTATTTATTTAATCTAGGTCTTCTTCAGCATATCACCCCCCAGGTGCTCAAGGGTGATAATCTGAGGTCACTGAAGTCAAACCAGACTTCAAGACCCATGTCCTATGCAGCCTCACTCTGCATTAAGGGTCCAAGGTTTAGAAGGGCTCTGTATTTGGTTTAATGCTCTGCCATTCCAATTGAAATTTCCAATAATTTTTGAACAGAGTCTTGCAATTCATTTGGTGCTAAACCCCACAAATGTCTTACTGAATATATCAAGAAATTAAATCACTCTCATGTAGCAAAGGGAATAACTGAGTCTCAGAATTGGGTTTATTACCCAAAGTCACACTGGGGAAAATTAATAGAAACAGGATTTGAACTCAAGTTGGTGACTGGTCATAAAATCTTTGGGAAATGATCTATATCCTGTAGAGGCCTATAGGCAGCATGAAAATCATGCTGAGTGGATAAGGAACATCAGTCTTTTGGTCACAGTGTCTTGTTCTGGAGAAGCACAGGTAGAAAACCCAGGCCCCCCTTCCTGACTTAATCAGGCTAAAATCCTTCCTGCTGCTGCTTTCGACTCATCCTGCTGGGCTGCTGTCTCAGGAGAGAGAAAACTGTCCAATAGTATACCTTCTTTCACATCTTTATTTTAAACTAAAGTATATTAATCAAATTCCATCATAGTCACATTTTGATTAAAACAATGTATTATTCCTTTTATATGCTCTCATATTCCTCCTTTTTTTTATACTTAACCTGCAAAGTATTCCAGGAAAAAGCTTTCTCCTTCCTTTGTCTTCAATGGCATTTCCCAAAGGTATTTTTAAAGTGCAGATGAAAAGTAACATACAGGGAATATGAAAGAAGAAGGAGGAAATGCAAAGTGATTAAAAACTGTTTTACATTTTTTCTTCATGGTTTGTATCTGAAATTAAAAAAAAAAAAGTGTTTCATTTACAAATCAAACTAAACAAACTCAGTAACTCTTGTAACTTTTTATACCCTGAACATCTATCCCTAAAATCCACACATACAGGGCCTCCCCAGTGGTGCAGCGGTTGAGCGCTGGGTTGCAAAGCTGCCCGCAGCCTCTGCAGTGCCGGTTCAATCCCCGGCTGCTGGGTGAGGGTCCCACATGGGGCACAGACCTCTCCTGCCACCCGCTGCTCCCCTCAGCAGTGTACTTGTCACTCTGCCTGTTCTGCTCTCCACTCTGGCTCTGGTGAATTCTCTCACCCTCCCACACTTCTGACTGTACCCAGTGCTTGTATAAATAAATAAATAAATCTTAAAAAAAAAAAAAAAACCCATACATACAGTACAGATCTTACAGACAGCAGGAGGCAGGGTGAGGAGAGGGCAACAAGAAATTGGCAGCAAGGTAAAAATGGTTAGATTCCCACATCGAATACTTGAGAAATGTGCCACCTTCGGAAAAACTTTAAGCCCTCTCTCAGTCTTGGTTTCTTCCTTCCTGAAATGGAAATTGTATTTGATACATCAGAAGTAGGTTCTGAAATTAAAATGAAAATAGATTGGGAGTGATGAGAGCAGTGTTAATTATCCTGCTTGGGAGATGGCTACTTCCTTGGCATTCTTCTGATTCAGGGCTGGCCTCTACTATGTCAGCTGACGGGAGGAGTGAGGGCAAAGTGAATGAAACAAACAAGGTTGAGAACCAACCAAAAGGCCAACATAGCTGGGAAGGTGGTGGAAAAAGGTAATTCAGGTTAGTCACCAGAAGCAGGTTTAAAAAGCTGGTAAAGTAGGAAACCTGGGGAGATGTAAGGAGCTGACCTGTCTACTGTAAGGAGATCAAAGCCCTAGATTGGGGCAGGCCCGCGATAATTTGCCAAGTAGCAAGCATTGCCTTCTCTCCCAGTTCCTGCTGCATTAGAAATTTCTGCCAGTCTCTGCAGTTTTAGCTAAACCTTGTTAAATTACCCAGAGACATACACATAGGTAAAAAGGAGTTATCTATGGAGAGAGTAGGATCACCATCACTTTTGATGCCATTCTTCCAGGGGATATTTTCCAAAATAGTGGTTCTTACACTGTAGTTTCCAAGGGGGAGGTTTGTTAAAATTGATCATGAGCTCACCAGTTTCTGATTCAGCAGGTCTGGGATAGGTCCTGAAGATGAGCATCTCTAATAGGGACCCAGGGGATGCTCATGCTACTAATCCAGGGAACACATTTAGAGAACTGATGCTTAAAGAGATTAGTTTAACTACACATGGATGCAATTCTTCAGGCTCAAAGATTAGCCCAGATATTGATGATGATGATTTGCAAATTTCCTATTTTCAGTGTCTGGTCCAAGTGGCATCAAACTGCCATCAGAATTACTGGACACCTCTGGTACCCAAAACTGCAGTTCTAAAGTTGGTATTACTCTTCCAAATTTGAAATCTTTCTTGTCACGTCTTTGGTTTTTGTTTTTCCCCACTCACAGGCCCATTTTGTTTTACTCTCTGCAAGTTACTTAGAGCAAAAGGGGCAAAATCTTTACATTGGAGAATGACCTATTATAAACCATTATTGAACACAGTTGAGCCTCTGTAAATTGCATTAGGAGTACAGCTGTGGAGAAGGCATTTTGAGGAACTCTCCAAGCCTGCAATTTGAAGGCCCTTTTAACCACCTCCTGTGGCCCAAACACCTCAATCTTTCATTCTTACAGAAAAAAAAATATTTCCAGGTTTTTCCTCTCTTTGCCTAGGACTTTGACATATCAGCACACAAGCCCCTATTTTTTATTATTGTGAAATTATTTTTATGTCTAACATCTTGGAGAGCTTTACTCAGAACTAACTCCAAGTAATATACCACTGATTTATGTGATGATGGTCAGCACATCCTGACCATCCTTTAAAAAATATCCTATTACATGGGGAATAAAGTCTAAGGCTAAAAGCTGGAACAAGGGGCCTCCCCTGGTGGCGCAGTGGTTGAGCCCTGGGCTGTGAAGCTGTCCGTAGCCTCTGTAGTGCCACGTCAATCTCTGGCCACCGGCGAGGGTCCCACATGGCGCTCAGACCTCTCCTGCTGCCCGCTGATCTCCTCAGCAGTGTATTTCGTCAGTCTGCCTGTTCTATTCCCTGCTCTGGCTCTGGTGAATTCTCTCACCCTCCCACACTTCTGACTGTACCCAGTGCTTGTATAAATAAATAAAAAAATAAATCTTAAAAAAAAAAAAAGCTGGAACAAGAAAGTAAAAGAGTAAATAAGGTATTGAATCTTGTCTGATATTTCTTTAAAGATTTATTTATTTTTATACAAGAACCAGGGTACAGGCCAGATGCTCAGGAGGGTGCGAGGATTCACCAGAGCCAGAGCGGGGAATAGAACAGGCAGAGTGACAAAATACACTGCCAAAAAGAGCAGTGGGCACAACAGGTGAGGTCTGCTTCGCCATATGGGATTCTCGCCGGCTGGCCGGGATTGAACCCAGGCTGCAGAGGCTGTGCTTCACAGAGTGGTGCTCAACCGCCTGCACCACAAGGGAGGCCCCTTGTCTAATATTTTCATCTCAACCCAGTGGGTAAAGATGACCGTTTTACATGGGAATGGATTGTTTAACATTGGGGAGCAATATATGCATTATTTTATATCATAACTAATAACCAGAGGGGAAAAAGTCATGAGTTCTATTATATGAATGCTAGGCTGAGCAACAGGTCAGGGAAAGACATACCTTGATAGAGATTTCCTATCCTTGCTTCCTGTCTTATGGACAGACTGATCCTCCTGATACCTTAATAGATTCTTGTAGCAAACAAGAAGATTAACAAGATGATTTAAATCCAACAATTTAAAAAGAGCCAGAATCTCCAGACTGTTATTTCCATACCAGCTTTTCCAGACTGTCAGATTGTTCTTTTCATACCTTGCAAGCATCACAGCTAAATATGATATTCACACTACTTAACAGCAAACATGGCATGGACAGGAACAAATCAAAATAGATGTTGGTCATGCACAGCCAGTGTGTATATTCCAATGCATGTTAGCTGAATATCCATTCTGATTAGAGTAATGGCAAACTAAAAGTAATTGTCCTCTTCATCATTATCTTACCAGAATTGCTAGTGTGCTTGTTTATACATTTTTGCAGTGGTGGCTTAGAGTCATAATACAGGACTAAGCATGAAACTTGCTTCCTATAGCTTCTAGATCTTCAAGCATGCCAAAGTTGGAGTATAAATGCCTAAGATTCTCTATGAGATAAAACTTTGACAGACCCAACTGACTGAGGAACAACATTTCAATTACCAGATGTTTTTACACATGTGGAATATAGAGAAACAAAATAGACAAAAACTGAACCAAAACAAAACTCAAACCCCGGAAATGTCATTATAGAATTTGTGTGACTATCAGTGGGGGAATAAGGGATTGGGAAGAAAAGGCATGAGGGCCCACTAGACTGTGGTGGAAGATTATAATGGTGAGTGTGTAGATGGTAACTTACATCTGAGTATCTGTGAACCTCTATCTTTAAATCATGTAGTGTTGTATGCCAACATTTCCTCAACAATAAGAGTTTAAATACATTCATATATGCATACATTCCTTACATATATACATAGATCAATTTCAAAAAGTTAAAAGTAAACTGAGATGAGGGCTTCTGTGAGAAGTGGCAGTGGAAAGAGACAGTGACCACATTGATACTTCTAGTCTACAGATGACAGACCAGGGATATTATGTGACTAACTTGAGTAGCTTAGCAAGTGGCTCCCAAATTAATGTTCTATGCCGGTTCCAATAACCAGCCTATGTGTGAACACCAGGCTGAAGAGGCATGCCAGTGCTCTGTGTATATAACAAAAAATAGAGAACACACATATCCAGAAGAAAGCTACTTGGGTATATCCACCAGAAGCATGTCCTTCTGATCCTTCAGGATTACTGAAAATAAATTGCAAAAACAGGTAGACAGGAAAATTTCAGGTACAAAAGTGTGTCCATAACCAATGCAATAGAAAAAACAAAACAATAATGCAGAACATGTGCCAGAAAAAAAAAAAAAACAGTTGATAAAGTAAAAGAAAGCAAAATGCACAAACTGTAAAGATAGAACAAAAGGGAATACATCCTTAAAACAAGTTGGCTTTTAAAAGAATATATATATAACTTGGGAATAAAAAATTTGATCATCAACAAAAAAGGAAGACAATTCTGAAAACTAATCCTATAATGTATTACAAAATTACTGTGAGAAAGTATGAAAAAAAATTGACTTATGAAGAGTAGACACTAACATGTAACTGTTTCTAAAATCTGAGTGTCCATTAAAGCAATAAAGACAGTAAATGGAAAGGAATTCCTGAAGATGTGAGAGAAAATTCCTGCGTTGAGGAAAATCATGTGATTTCCAAGTGTTCCATGGAATAAAACAAGCAATTTAGAGAAAAGGAAATATATGACCACACTGTTTTCTGCCTAGGGACGTACTACTGCTAATATGCAAAGATATGGATTCCTAGCAGAGTCTTAATAAACTGAGGAGATAAAGAGGAGTTCTGAGTTGCTGAACCAATTGAAATCTGTAGCGCAAAATTAGATAAGGAAAGCAATGTGAAGGGATGCCACAGTGCTCAGGAATTCATCTTAGGCTTTTGACCAACAGGTTACAGCCAATAGGTTAGAGATATTCATGCTACAGACCCTAATGAATACACCTTTTTGAGAATCTTGACCATTTGCCGCTGTCAATGACAACAAAAAGATTGAAACCTTACATGTATATCTGCCAATGACAGAAAATTTAATAAAAAATCAATAACTATTAAAGCAAAGAAAAGCTCCACATATTTTGAAATTAAAAAAATACTTTTAAGTAATCCATAGGGACTCCCTGTTGGCGCAAGGGTTTAAGACACAACCTATGAAGCTATCCATAGCCACTGCAGCACGAGTTCGATCCCTGGCCAGGGAGCTACCCACATGGTGCAGCAGACCTCTCCTGACTCACCGGCTGCTCCCCTCAGGTGTATTTCAGTAGATCTGCCTGTTATGTTCCCCACTCCATCTCTGGTGAATCATTTTGCCCCCCACACCTCTGGCCTATATCCCAGTTCCTGTATACATAAATAAATAAATCTTAAAAAAAATAATCCATAGATCAAATAAATAATTACTAAAGGAAATATCAAGCATCTCAAATGGAATTATAATCAAAATATAACATATCATAACTTATCGGGTGCAGGTAATCAGTGAACTGAGGACTTTTTTGCGATAAGGAACATGTTGTTAAGGAAGAAATGTTTTCAATGATCCAAGCTCCCCCCCTCAAGAGGCTAGAGAAGCAAGAGCAAATTAATCCCAAAGTGTGAGTTAAACTGAACCTCATTTCCTCCCTCATATCATAGACAACAGGTAGATCAAGTGTGTAACCAGAAAAATTAAAACAAAAAAGCATCTTGTCTAAATATAGCAGAATAATTTTTCTCCATGTTTTAGACATTTCTTGGAGAAAAACATAAAAAGTATTAGTTCAACTGTAAATATATGAATTCAAAAGTAATACTGAAAAATTTGATAATAATTATTTGTAACTCAAATAATATTAATAAACCCATGAAGTTTTAATAGTGATCACACATTTAAAAAATAAGTGTATTTCCCCAAACTAAAGTGAATTTAGGGAGATCACATTATGAAATGTATTTAATTTTTAACTTAAAAAATAAAACTGGTTTATTTGCTTCTGCATTCAATCTTCCATGCCATTTTGTTTTGGTCGAAGTAAATGAAAAATCATTGACCTCACACATATATGGAGCTGGCAAAGGGAGTGGGATTTTCCTAGCCCTTTTATGGATATTCTTCACTGATATTACACAAAATGTTCTTGTCTACACAAGTGGTTGTTTCATAAATGTTAGTTGCTTTATGGAACATGAAACCGTATGGTTTCATGGATCCATACTTGTTACCTGGATGATACCTTACCAACAACTATATACTTTTACGTAGAACAGTGATTTCTTCTTTGCTTAGGTGAAGGAATAAATGTTAGGGAGTGAGCTGCTTTAATTAAGAAAGAGAAAAGGACTCAAGGATGGACAAAAGCTTCTCCTCAGGCATTTCATTGCATTTTTTTTCTTTTTTCTTTTTTTTTTAATTTAATTTTTTTACATCATTTTTAATTTTTGCACAGTGTATGCATTTTAATCTTGGTTATAGTCCCTGTACAATTCCCACCACCATTGTTTTGCTCCTGCTCCCTCCTCCTCCACCCCTGTTGTGTGTCTCCAGTTTATAGTTGCTTGTTGATTTTGATTTTTACTTTATTATAATGAGTCTTATTCCTGGTCCCTTATTTGGGTTTTCTAAATTCCTGCTACGAATGAGACCATCCAGTATTTTTCTTTTGCATTCTTTAAGTGATGGTAGTAGATTTCCTGAGGCTCTAGGGGCCTTGATTGACCTTTAATTCCCACCTTAGCATGATACTAGAAGAGGTCGAGGCTGGCATATTAAGAAAAACTTTTGTGACTCCTCCCACAAAAAAAATGCGGTGGGAGAGAATGAGGAAGGAAAGGAGGGAGAAAAGCAAAAGGAAGAAAGGCTACATCTGGCCAGGAAGGGAGGCAGATCAGGCGGAGAGGTCATAAGCTTGGAGAGCAGATGAGACATAATCTCCATTTCCAGCTACCTTCTTAGGAGACAGGAGAAGAGCAGGAGGACTCATGCAGACCCGTGACTAAAGAGACTGACATTAAGAATAACTCTTAAGTATTTCAATTTCCTTCTCTTTATTTTTTCCTTTCTTTGATTTTAAGAACTGAAGAGACTAATTTTTAAGCTGTAAACTCCAAAACATCCATGAACTTCTAGAAATGTTCTATTAAAAAATATAATGCTTATAATGCTCCAACTTGGAGAGTGAGTTTGATAATCCTCTCTGGAGGGTTTGGATTTGGGGATTAGGAAATACATGAAATATATTTGTTCTTTGTCATTTTAGTGACAACCATACATGCAGAGTGAGCTTGAATGAGTGCTGCAGCTCCTCCCCAGCCTCTGTGGCCCTGTCCTTGTTCTCCTTGGGCTGGTGTTCTGACTCTCATTGGCTTGCACAGTTGTCTTGACTTTTTTCATGTTCTGTTCTCACAGACATTATTTTCTCAGATCAGACGCCCAGAATTACAGTCATTGGTAACCATGAGGATGGGTTTCCTGGGACCAACCTCCAATTTGGTGGAGTCCTATTGAAATGCCAATCAAAGTTCCAGGCAGCAGGGGAAGGAGGCTTCCCTGGGGCATTTATATTCTGAAATGTAAATTATGGTTTGCCTTGACTTCCACTGCAATCTTTAAGATGTACTCCTCCCTTTGTTCGGAAAACATTTTCAGTGCAGCTGGGAATGCTATTTCCAATTAACAGACAAATCTGCATGTAAGGAAAGGAAGACTGTGAACATTCTTAGAGTTAAATTTCAAGATTTTTCTCACAGGCCATGGCAGCTTTGCAGGATCTTGAAGGAGTTGTTGTTTGGGTAGAAGATGATGATAGGTTCAAAATGGAATAAAACTTGACTATGAATTATGTTTAGTAGAGTTTAGGAGTCATGAACAAGCAAGCTGTGTCAGCCTATTTTAGGTTTGTCTACCCTCATAATTCAAGAGCATTTTATAAATACCAGTAGGTAAGAATCTATTTTGTAATTCAAATTGTCACTTTTAAATATCAATTTTCCCTTGAGACATCTTAGAAATAATGAAGACTAGTTTCTTTTAAGAAAAATCACAGCTATATATACTCACTCGTAAGGCTGTACATGGACTGGCTTCTTTGCACGCCTTTTGTGACTTTCTCTCAGTGTGAGTAGACTCAATTATTAGACACTCCAAGATTCTCAGAACTGGTTTCATCAAGACGCCCTGTTCTAGCATGCAGGGAGAGTATTTTGAGTTGAAAGCAATGAAATCCATTGAGACTGAGGAAGTTTCTGTCCTTGCCTTAGTACTTCATCCTTCCCTAATCTAAGCAGCGATGATCACATCCTAAGCTTCTGCCTTTTTCCTAATTAGAGATTCAACCAACATTACATTTTATGGCCCAGAAGATGTAGTTTGTGGGGGGGGGGAGGTCATGCAGCTACAGATGTATCAGTGAGCATGTCCTCACTATCCACATCTCATCTTTACTCCAGAGTAAGGATGAGATCACCCCAACAAATTCATCTCTTTCTTGGTGCACCTTTGCCATAATATTTGGCTCTCTCACTAAAGGTAGAGCATACTTTACCTCTGTTTGAATGTGACCAATGAGATATTTGCAGGCTTTCTCCTAGCAATGGCTTGGAATGGAATGGCGCTTTTGAAAAATGTTTAACTGGATCTTCACTTATGAAACAGCTTTGTTGGAAAACCAGTTGTTAACCACTAAGAGGACAAATATCTGATTTGCTGCATTGGCTGATTTCTACAGAAAAAGTACTCACACCATCATCAGTTTCAAGCTACCCATAAAGGAACCATGAATGAGAGGCTGGGAAGAGATGTACAATAATGTAATGTTTTATAGTACATCCACATTACAGATATAATACAGCTAAATAACCTCAAGATCTTAGATAATAAGAGAATAAAGAGAATGTAGAAAAGCAATTAGAGACTGGTACATTTTGAATACTTATCTTTGTTGTTAATGTAATGCATGAAACTGTATCTTGATTTAAACTTTAATAATAGTTGTTTCTAACAACCAGCTCACAAAAGGCTGAATATAAAATAATCAACTCTTGTAAGAAAATACGATCAGCTACCACACACTCCTGTGTGAAATGAACTCTCCATGTTGGCTATATTCTCCTGCAGCCCTGCCGTTGCTCTTAGACAGTGCCCTGGCTGGCCCACTGGTTCAGCGGGGATAGACACACTGGGCAACAAGTCCTGGCTTGCTCCCAGGCCTGCAAGTGGAGCAGAGCCACCTGACCTCCAGCCACTGCAGAACCACGAGAATGAACTTCACTATTATAAACTACTGAGCTTGGAGGTAACTTGTTATGTAGTACGATTACATTAATAGATGATGAATATACCAAAATCTGAGAGGTGAAAAATAATATCACAATGTTTTTTTATTTTCAAAACCAGTAAGATGATGATGATGATTTTTACATTTTAATTTTCTGTAGGATTTAATCTAAAAAATAGAAAAGTATGTCCTGGATCATCAAGGTTACCCAGTTTATTACTAGGGATTACCACATAACTTGGGTGATGCCATTTGATTGGTCATTTATGATATGATTATAATTATTTTGATGCCAAGTAAATCACCGTGGTAAAACCCGTAAAGAAATTTCCTTTAGGGGCCTCCCCGGTGGCGCAGCGGTTGAGCGCTGGGTTGCGAAGCTGCCCGCGGCCTCTGCGGCGCCAGTTCGATCCCCAGTTGCTCCCCGGCCACTGGAGGAGGGTCCCACATGGCGCGCAGACCTCTCCTGCCGCCCGCTGCTCCCCTCAGCAGTGTACTTCGGTCCTTCTGCCTGCTCTGCTCCCCGCTCTGGCTCTGGTGAATTCTCTCACCCTCCCGCGCTTCTGACTGTACCCAGTGCATGTATAAACAAAACAAACAAACAAATAAATAAATAAAACATGCCTCTATAAAAAAAAAAAAAATCATCTTAAAAAAAAAAAAAAAGAAATTTCCTTTAGGGATCTCAAGTCTTTCCAGGGTCCTACTTACCTCTCTTCACCTTCTTTCCCCTGTTCTTTCTCTCTAACCCCATTTCCAACTACTCCCTCTACACTGAGAGTACAGCTCACTTTCACTCAGCTTCTATTCAGTTGGTTTGTCAGAGCTTTGTTTTTTGCTGTTTCTCTGCCATTAGTTTGCTTCCCACATCATTACCATTAACTTCCTTATACCCTTCAGGCTTGAATACAGTCATCTCCTCAGTGAGACCTCATCTCACCATCTTATTGAAAGCTAAACACCACCCTCCTGAAGGATGATTCTCCTTTCCCTAATTATTTGTCAGTGCAAATATAAGAAAACTATCCATTATGTTGTACTAGTCAATTCCGTGTATGATTTGTTTTCTCCCCCAAGAATATAAGCTCAACGTGAACAGAAATATACATCTGTTTTATTTACTGTAGCATTCTTAGTACCTAGAACAGTATCTGTACATAATAGATGACTAATACATAACTACTAATTAAATAAGTGCTTGCTTATAGAGTTGTGAGTATAGTGAGATCATCTATGTGAAGGATTTGGCATGGTGTCTTATATAGAAATCTCCAGCAAATGTTAATAACAATCCTAATTTTCTTATTGAAAGTCAGATGTAGGTGATGATGTGCAGAAGAGGGAAGAATGACTTAAAACTTAAGAGAGGCACATTTTAAAGTTTTCTAAATAAATCTTTAACAGACCTGATGATTTTTCAAAACTATTTAGAAGCTTTGGACTTAACATTATAAAATAACAAATTTCAAATTCACTCAGATCTCTCTCCATTTAAATTCTCAAGAGAAAGTAAATAAAGTGACAGATGAAACAAATGTGATGAAAGGCTTACATTCTTGGGTACTTCTCCTTATGTTCGAACTCAATAAAGAGCTAACTTGTCTCTGGAGCCTTTGCCAACAAATAAAAACACTTTTCTTTTGCTGGCTTTCCTTTCTACCAGGCTCACTAACAATGCATTCTTCAAGTTCTTTATTTTCTTCTTCAAGACTCTGTTCCTCATTGAGCTCACTACTCGTGTTTGGCGACGCAGACTAACTATTCGTACATAAAGAGACAATAACAATTCAGCATATATATTCAGATTTTATGTGAGGTGTTGTAGAAACACAGACATGGACTGCATGTCTGCTTTTGGACAAGAGGAAAGAATAGACATTTTGGAAGAAAATGTTATGCCTGTTTCAAAGGATGAATTCATTTTAAAGGATGAATAACCATATAAGAAGATGAAACGGGAAACCAACAGAAGACATACTGAGCAGAGGAAGGACTATAAACACATTTGATGAACTGAACTGTAATTTCATGAACTGTAAGCTACATCAAATATGCACAACATTTAGTGGAAATGGCAAGTTTTGAAACTTGAGTGGAAGGCAGTGGTCAGTAACAGCTCCTCACACGTGTGGTAAGGATCAATGTATTAATCTGAAGTGCTTAGAACAGACTCTGATATTCCCTAAATACTCTATAATCATTAACCAAATAATAAGAAGCCTTAAATGTCAGGTTATAATGCTTCAATCATAGAGAATGACCTAAGGTTTTAAATAAGCAAGTGCCACAGTCAACTTTGCTTTTTAGGTAGAATACTGAAGCCATTGTGAAGGGCTAAGACAGGAGACAGGAAACTCATGAGACTGATGTTGACTAGGGAAGAAATAGTAGCAATGAAGATAAGGAAGAGATGAATTTAATGCCCACTAAAACTATAGATCTGCTATTGAATATGCTTGAAGAAGAAGGAAGACCCAAGATGGTAGATGAGATCGCTGAATAGAAGATGACTCAATTAACTGAAATGAGAAAATTCTCCTTGAGAAGCTGAGAGCTATTTCCTCTTCATTCCTCACTAGATCATCTAATGCAAGGTTCTTGGGCTGTGTGGACTCAACAATGTGGCTGATTGTGACTGAGACAATGGAACAGTGTTCACTAATGAGTTGTATTGTGACATATGACATTAATGGATCATATGCATTAAAAGCAATTAGAGCAGTATTCCTCGAGTAGAATGAACATGGTTCTTGGTACTTAAAAAAGGCAGGTATTAATTTTCAAAAACAAAACATGATTCCGACAATGACTCCTGGATTGCGACTAAAAGTCATTTGTTTTATGATTGAGAAAATTTTGTCTCCAGAGTAGAGAGCTAATTGTGGCTGTCGTTTCCATGTTCTTCAATTGTTCTGCAAGATGAATGTATGCTTTATCATGTTAATTTTACAAGTAGGCTTAAAATATAATAGGAAATGTACATGGAAGCTTCTTGACATGGAGACCAATGTCTAACAGCCGTTTTATTTCAATAGTCATTAATTCAACCTTCTTTGCCTTCTATGCTTACTCTACACAAAGAGTGTTTTTAGGAAGTGGAGAAATCAGGATAAAAGACAAAAAGTATGTCTTGGATTGGGGCAGAGTTAACAGATAACAAATAGACAATTGTAACAGAAAAACCTAATTCTGGCTGAAGTATGCATAAGAGGAGAGTCTGCTATAATTTGAACATAATGTGAAAGTTGGCTATTATTATCTTATTCCAGCATGCAGGTACATGGTTCTGGTAGCATCATGAGGCAGTTTTGAGAATTTCCAGAGGATGCACAACTTGTTCATCCTAAATGTAGATGAAGTTTTCCTGCCAGAAGGAGAAAGTGGCACCTGGGGAGAGGTTGATACTTTGCATAGCTCTAAACACCCCGACCTTGCTCCCACACACCAGATCTTCTTCCTCCCTTTTAATTAAGGCCTTGTTCAGCATCATTCAGAAAAGTCCCTCATGCTCAATCTGTGACTCAGAGTCCAGCCATTTGAATGGTACAAACGTTTCCTCTGCAGGAAGGAGCAGATGCTCTGATTGAAAACAAGTAGGGGAAAATAAAGAAGGGAGCCTCATAAATGAGAATGAAGTTGGGGCTAAAGAAATCACAAGTTTCATAGAGACGTTAGCTTATTTTTCATGACACAACAATCATCACAGACCTTGGTCTCTAAGGAAAATAAAGGGAGTGCAGCACAGTTGCAGCAGTTACCATCCCTGGAGTGCTGATCTACCATTGGAAGCTACACGGGTGGGAAAGGATTCTCTCCAGGTAACTATGAAAGAGTTATCAACTCATTCTGGTATGCCTCTGGGACCCAAAAAGGGAAAAAATAATCTAAGTCTGGCACCTAGGCATCTTCCTGAATGGGTCGTCATGGCAACAGGATATAGCAACTGTTTTCAGGATTCTAGGACTTTGGCAATTCTCATGCGTTTCTCTGCTTCAGCTTCTATGTATGCACAGACATATGGATACCAGAACTGGTGCCAAAATTGAGAAGAGTATTTGAAATTCATGCCAGGATTCCTCTGGGTTACACAGGACCTCAGCCGACCTCACAGAGTTTAGCTTGCTCTGCACCACCGCTGATAGCATGACCCATCTGGCTCCATTGCCTGCTGGGGCTCAGTTGCTCCAGCTGTAAAATGAGGGGATTGGACTCAGCAATCACAAAGGTTAATGTCAGCTCCAGAATTTTGAAGCTCAGTGATTTTATAGAATTTACTTCCAGAGTTGTTCTTAGTTGAGCTTGAAGATGCTGTTAGAAAAAAAAAAACAAAACACCTTCATGACTATTATTGATGCAATTATTTACTCTTGGTTAAGGACTATATTGTCATTCAAGAGAGCATTTAACTCTAGTATATGATAGACATATTTTCGAAGGCAATACATGATGTTTATGTGTATATGTGTGTATGCACATAAGATTGAGTTTAAGGGTATGAGTATGACTAGCTCTCTTAAAAGATAAACTGGTTGGGTCTCCCCTGGTGGTACAGGTGGTTGAGTGCAGCTATGTGAAGCTGTCCGCAGCCTCTGCAGCATGGGTTTGATCCCAGCCAGCAGGTGAGATACCTACATGTTGTGGCAGACCTCTCCTGTCTCACCTGCTGCTCCCCTCAGCAGTGTACTTCAGTCAGTCTGACTGTTCCATTCCCCACCCTGTCTCTAGTGAATCCTCTCACCCTCCTGCACATCTGGCCTGTACCCCAGTTCTTGTGTGCATGAATAAATAAATCTTTAAAAAAATAAAAAAAAAAACCCGGTCATCAAAAGAGAACCTCTAAAACAATGGAGAAGCATTCCAGTTTTCATTTGTTTTCATTCATTCATTTACATTCACTCATTCATGATTTCAGTTTTTTGGTCTATGATTACATAACACTATCCTAACATTATGTACCTCTGTGTGTATGTGTTGTGTAAGACAGAGTGTGTGTGTGCCATGCAAGACTTTAGCTTGAACTCAAGTTCTATTCACCTAAGAAAAGACTGTAATATTTATTAAGACTGTAATATTTATGAGTTCAGCATTATGTCTACCTTCCATATTGTTTTATCTTTAGCACTTTGGACATTGCTTGACAGATGATAAATGCTATATCAATATTTGGGGGATACATGAAAAATGAATGAATGAATACATGCATGAGACAGTATGGGCCTATCTCAGGTTCTTTACATTTGCTAAAGTTTGCCTTTTGAGAAAGAACACACACAATACTCCAGTTATCACTGTGCAACAAATAACCCTAAGATGTAGAGATAAAAAATTAAAATCATTGAAAATTTTATGTAGAGATTCTGTAGGCCAAAAATATAAGATGAATACATTCAGCAAAGAGAGAAGTTCTGGAGCATGGGAGTTCATCACACTCAAAACAGAAGGTTCAGGACTTATTTTGACCTAATTTTTGAAGACATAAGGGCACTTTTCCCACATTTTTTTAGTTGTTAGGTACAAAAACCAGGTGAGACTCAAGTCTAAATTTCTAATCTAGTTGCTAGGATAAGCAACCAGAGACCCCAGAGGGGCAGAGTAAGGACTCTGTTAAAATCTGATGCCAATATGATTTTTTGTTTCTTTGTATTTGGTCTGTGTTCTCTCTGAAAGCCTTTTAGAGTGTTTTATGTGTCTGTTATGTCCTGGGATTTCTCTTTATGATGTTATGCATTTTTTCCTTGTTAGTCCTGCTTAGCATTCTATCTTTTTTTTTTTTTTTGATTATGGGGAATGTATCTTTACCAAATATGTCTTATCTTCCATTGTTTACTCCTTATGGAATATTATTATTCTGTTTTTGACTTTTCTACTTCGGTTCTTCCTGTCTTGCCTTCTATCATGTCCTACTGTCTTCTAAGAAATTTATTCATCTTGCTTTTTACTTTATTAATCCTATTTTCATCTTTGCCCTTTCTGGTATTTATACCATCTATTGAATATGTATGCCATTGTCAAGTATTCTAGTTTACCTACTAATTATTTGATACCAAAATATTTCTATTTGTTTCTAGTGTTTTGTCTTTTCTTTATGATGTATGTTGCCAATATGTCCCTCTTTTTGAATATATTGTGCTTATTTTAAATAGTTATCTATTTGATACATATAGCTTTCAGCTGTTTAGTCATTTTGGTCCAGGGTACCAGCTCCCATGTTAATGCAATAGGTAGTAGGCCAGAGGTCTGACCCTAAGGGCTCAGAATGACTGTGGAAGTTCCTTTGTATATTGTCCCTCTCACTGGCCATTCTGTTCATTAGGAAATCACCTGTAAATGTGATGAAGCAGTATTTTCCATAGTTGTAATCCTCTAGACATGGGAATTGGGAATAAGGGGCTAAAGTAATGAATCTTTGAGTGATGTTTTCTCCAGTTCTTCACCGAATTAGTTCTTTTATGCTGTTTACATACTGACCATACAACACAAATAGCCTTATTGTTGCAATTTTTGTGGGAAAAGGTAAAGAAATAGCTTCTCAAATGCCTATCTGCTCAAAGGCCTCAAATCTCCAGTGTATTGTGCACATGGGACACATGCACGTGTGCCTGGACACATGCATAAAAACACGTACAGCCTTACAGAGCGTAAGGATAAAGGTGGCCTTACATTTCTCCAAAACCTCTCATCTTCTATCTTGAGTTAAATTCTTTCAGGCTTATTCTGCATCACAACTAGTTTTCCTAACAAAGATGGACAGTAAAGAAGGCGTCTGAGATTAAGGAGTTGGATTAGCAATGAATACTTTTGGTAGACTGAAGAAAGGAGACACCAGCTCTGAACAATTAATTCCTTATTAATATTATTTCCATCACATGGACATGATTTAGTGCTTCAACAATACTCTAGACCATAACCGTATTTTTCACGTGAGGATAATGTGTCTGAGATGTCAAATTCCTTGCCCATGTTTACACTCATCTGTCCTAAAAGTTCAGATGTGAGGCTTTACAAACAAATTATCTGATGTTGCTGCCCATACTTTACTGCACGGTGTTGCTATCTACCTCTTAAGGTACATTTTTCTAAAAGAACATCAAGGTCCTGGTTCATATAACTGCTCCTCTTCATCTGAGCATTACTGTCAAGGGTGGGACTATGTTTAAAAGAACCTGTCTGTGCAACTGATTGTGCTTCTGCTCATTTGAGTGCATCTCCCTTCCCAGAGAGCTGCTCACCTGAGGTCACCACTACAATTTTAGTCTACATAATTTAATAGACCTGTTACCAGTGTAACAGCGATTACCAAGCCATTAGTAATCTTTCGGGCAACACTAGACAATCTCTTGTACTAAAGCTTTTATCGTGGAGTTTTAAGTCATTAGATTAATAAATAATAAATTACCTACCAGACATATTCACTATAAAAGACCGCACTTCAAATGTGCTGGCATGCGTTATTAAATATAATTAAGGTATCTAACTGAAGAACTGAAATAGCATTTTTCAGTAGCCTGTCAAGCCCATGAACTTAGAGCCAGCTCAGGAAACCCAGAAACTCATTGTCTGAAAGTAGGGTTAGATTTCCGGTCACCATTTAGTCTAGGGTGAGGTATGGCTCCTTACTTATGAGACAGCCCTGCAGAAAGTCATTGTCACCCAGCCTGTAAAAATCTCATTATGTCTGATAGACTGAAGGACCAAAAGAATAAAGATGGGACTTCTAAGACAGGGTGCTTCATTTGTACCTGGGGGCCAATTAGCAAACAGCACAGGAGAAGCAAAATTTTGTACAATTACCTAGAAACTATTCCCCCTGCCTTCCTAATCAAGTACATATCAGAAACAAACCAGCCACATTTATGTTCCTTATATGAAGTGCAAGGGGAATTTATAACTCTTATTTCAAGTATTCAGAATCTATGCCTGTAAAATCTTTAACTTCAAATGGTAAATTCTCTTCCCCCTCCCCCAGCAATAATCCTGATCAGAAATAGTTGACTTCCAGGTACTTTGCAAATAGGTAGTGAATGGATTAAATAATAGATCGATTTTATATTTCTGAAGTGTTTTGTAGTTTTCAAAGTTCATTTATGTATGTTGCGCTCTAATAAGAAATAGCAGGATTTAGTGCAATTACTGCCTTGTAGGTAAAAAATCAAGGCACATACAAAATAGTGTGTAGAAAAAACAGACTTGAAACAACATAGATCTATTATAAATTTTACCTCTAATCCAATATTAGCTTTGAGTTTGGTCATTACTCTCCAAGCAGCCCCCTCAACAATCAAATGAAATTGAAAATATGTAATTCTTGAGTCATTGTGAAGTTTAAAGGGTCATATGCATGAAAATCACAGGTATGTAATAAATCATCTTTCTCTCCTACTTCTCCCAGCTTTGCTTATGGAAATCTTGAATATGGACTTTGCTCTAAGACGATTAGAAATATGTATTCAGTTTTTGTTTTTGCTGTTAGAAATAAGTTCTTGAAAAATATGATCCTCTCATTAATTGTCCATTCATTTGCCCTGTTGATCTAATCTTATTACTCACATATTCCAATTCAACCCCAAAGTGTGTGCAAACTATATTTGAGTCTAAAAGGTAAAGGAAAATTCAGTAATGTAAGGCAGTAATATTGTGTTAAAGTTTTGCTATTTGAGTCTTCAAATTATTTTGAATAATATTGCATTAAAATATTTACCTTGCCTATGAGTTTTTTGATCCTCACTGATTTTGGTACTCAAGATGTCTGTTCACTTGCCTCACACTGACCTAGGCCCTGCCACCCCACCTTCTTTCATATACTTGATCTAATTTGGTGCCAGGTGTGAGGCCAGTCTAAATCAGTCTAAATCCAGCTCAGGCTAGAAGATACCAGAATAAGTGAGGCCTCTATCCTGTGGCTATACACAGCCCTGGAAATAGAGGGAATTCCTACTTTTCCATGGCTTTGGAAATAACACAACAGAGCATAGGACTAATAAGAACAGAGTTTACATTGGGAAGATTTTGTTTGTTTGGTTGGTTTGTTTGAATTTAATTTTGCATCAACTATGGGTTATTAAGGGTTGATGAGAGCAGATGAAGAGATAGCAAAAAGATGTCTATTGAATCTGACATCTGGTATTTTGCCAATCACTTCCCCAGAGATGGGACTTATCATGACAACAGACTCAACAAGTGCCACTGAGTCGCTCCTTACCCCTTTATTTCAGGGCAGCAAGGATTGAGTTGCTCAGGGTTCCCTATATATCCCTTTCTCCATTTTCCCAAGAATATCAACTCAGACACATGAACTCAAATAAAAACGACCCAGGTCACACTGCAGGAGCTGAGGCCCAGTATTTCCTGCCCATCATTGGCTCAGCTGGAATCAGAGCATAGTATTTTTACGGCTAGGTTCTCAGAGGGTCACTTTCTGACAAAAAATTAAATGCTGGGCTTAATGCTGATAACAGACTTCATTCTCGCAGAAGCTTAAAATTGAGAAACCAAAATTGACTCAGTACAGGAAAAAAGTGAACAGTGTGACTAGCAAGAATAATTTAGTTTAACACTTCCCAAAATATAGTCTACACAGGAAATTAACAAAAATTAACATTTATTGCCTGCTTATGAGGAGCCTGGTACTGTTCTTAGTTCTTTTGTTATATTTAACTGTTGACAATGACCTAATCTGATAGTCACTATTTTTAGAATTGCTGAAGGTCACTCTGTTAGGCCATGAGATCTGGCTGATTCTGGAATCTGTGCTATAGTCACCTCACCAGGATGTGTGCTTTTCAAAATATTAAGGAATATCAAGTTTGGGAAAATTTAAGCAAACATTGTTTACAAAAGTCTTGGTTCATGGGTACTTTTATAGATGAATGAGCCCACCCTATTTATATGTTCATGTCCTAAGCCTCATGTGGTGCTTTTCTAAAATAGGGGACTCCAGAAAGATCTGGATGGGGTCATAGAGGTGGGTTTTCCATGTTGGGGTTGGCTTCCTTGTAAGAAGAGACAGCAGATTTATCCTCTCTCCACCAGGAGAGGACACAGCTATCTAAAGCTACAAAGAAGACCCTCAGCAATAACTAATTGATCTTGGACTTCCCAGTCTCTAGAACTGTGGAACATAAATGTCTGTTTTCAACGCCCTCCCAGGCTATTTTGTTACAGCAGACCGAGCAAACTGAGATAGGAGCTATGTCTGAGATGTATGTTTGAGAGTATGTGTATGCTTCTGGAACTGTCTGTGGAGCATGGACAGCTCCAAGGTCAAAATGTGGAGGAGAATGTCAAGCTAATTTAAGAAGACTTTTAGATGCAAACCATATTGGAGTCTTTAACAGGCTAAGGTCAACAGCATTTTGCTAGGAGAGGAATTTTCAGTGTAGAGTCTCCAAAGGTATTTGTCTTGGAATATCCCTTGGTAATAGAACATTCTTTCTAGGTTTATTTTATTTTGGTGTAGAGCAGTGGTTATCAGTAACTGACTAGCTGGCAGGCAGAAGTTCACAACTGACGGCAGGTTTAGGAATGCCTCCACGGTGTAGAGTTCAGCTGGTCCCAGCTGTCACACTTACCTCAGTTTGAGTGAAGAACGTTTAACAAGTGTGGTCACGCATACCAATGCCAGTCCTGAGAGAGACCAGGCAGACATGAGGAGTGCAACCAGCTGAATGAGCCAGTAAGGCTCAGATGAGCCAGCAGAATCATTGGGATTTCTTAATGGGTATCTGCTGCCCCGAGGAAAGGGCTAGGTGCAATCTAATGGAGCTGGCTGTGTCTGTTGCTGTGTAAGTACCATCTCTGGGGAAGTGACTGACACAACAATATCAGATTTCAGCAGTGCAGACATTTGGCAGATGTGTGTGAATTCTGAGCTAAAATCCAAATGTGTGAGTGTGGGAGTGGGTGCTTCTTGGTGTGGCTGTGTGATAGGCTATTTTTTAAAATTCCACAGGGATAAAAAGGTGAAATTTAGTGTGCAATTAGGTGCACACAGATAGCATTTAATTTTTACGGCTGCAGTTTTTAAGCAAGAGTTCCACACATAGACACATTCTCACATACATGAAAGAAATCAAATTGCCCATGGGACCCATGGGAAAGAAGTGCTATTACTCTTGCTTCTTTCTGAAGCGGTTGTCAGATCTCTGGTAATATCTCGAATGAGAGCCTTGCCTTTTATGTGACAAGGACTCTTAAAAGCTCAATAGCTGTTCTGGGGGAAAAAATAGAAAATGGATAGGTAGAGTTTATTTGAAGTTTAAGTTGAGAGAAAAGGAGAGGCAGGAGATTGGTATTAATATGTGATAGCGTGTCCCTATTATGCATTTCTATCCTGTTTTGTTCAGGTCAAATAATGCCTCAAGTGGGGCTGGTCTCCAGGCAGCTGTCCAGAGTACTTGAATTGTATTGAATTAAATAGAATCATATCTAATTGAATCAAATCAAATAAAATTGATTCTGTGAGTATTCACTTATTTCCAAGGAAAGGTTATTTAGGATTGATCCTGGATAAAAGAGGAATAGTATCAGCCCCTAATGGGATACATTAGGTAAGGGGGGAAATGAGATATGTGTTCTGATCAAGAGGTGCTAGCAAGCATGAGAAAGTTTCAGACTTTCCATCCAAAGCAAGAACAAGGTTAGAAGCAAAGTTTTAGATAGCAAAGTTTTAGATATGACAGAGAAAGTAATTTGGAATTTGGAGCCTAGAGAAAATGTCAGAAGTTTTGTACTCAGGACAAACCTTGTTGGGGGGTAGGAGATTTTAGAGTAGACTACTTATGAAGAGTAGACTACTTACCAGTCACTTGGTCAGGACTGGGTGACAAGGAGCCCTCGTAATGAGAGTACGAAGTACTAATTACAGCCCATTGTGGTCACCAACATTTCCAAACATCAAGAGTGCAGGCCAAGAGGTCTACCAGAGGGACTGAAATCAGAACAAGTGGTGACTTGGGACCCTGAAAACCTGACCTGTTTCACTGTGCATTAGCCAGAAGATTCTAAAGTGGCTAGATTACTTCCATTGTATGCATGTATGAAGATAATACACAAGAACATCCATTCATATGAAGTAAGATGATTTTCATATAAATAATTACTACATTATTTTTACTATTTAGTTTCATATGCAAATGGGGGGAAATTTGTCTGAATGTTGAATCTATTGTACTAAGCATATGACAGAACTGGATGTCTGACATACTCTTGATAAGATCGTGAATCCATCTTCCCAACTTAAGGTTATTGTATGCATTGCAGAACAATTTTAAGTGTACTGGAATCATTTAAAAATCTATTTCACCTGGGGAACCTTCCATTTTCTTGTAAAATTTTGCTAAGATCAATTGCCAGCACTTACGTGGTGGCCAGTCTATGCCAAGCACTATTCTAAGCTCCTTATGTGAGTTCACCCATTTAATTCCTATAATCACCCCAAAACTCAGAATACATCTTTGTTTTATGAATGAGGATTTGAGGCATGGGAAGGAGAAAGAACTAATGTAAGTCGTATTGCTACTGAGAGCACCAGAATATGAAACCCGGTCATCTTTTTCTCTTCCTCCAAGTGAAAACAATTAATATTTAAAATGAATACAATAAAGGTGGAATGCAAAACAGGCATGCAGTAAATCCCAGTAAAAGTAATTTTCACCTTATCATGTCCAGTGCTTTCCTTCCATCCTCAGTCTAGGCTGTGAGCAGGGGAAAGCAAACTGCAGATCTATGTGGGTTTTAACTCCCCAGATGATTCTGATGGCGCTCCAGAACTGAGAACTGGCATGTTCTGTGAACCCATTTCACGGTTCTGTCACACATGTTCCCAGGAGGCTTCTTCCTGCCTGCTGACTCAATTCAAACAGGAAGAACTGCAAGATGTTTTCCTCTTCTATTAAGAATTCCATTTTACAGCCCTCCTAGGAGCTTGTGATTATGTCAAAGCTGTCAAATTGGATTGGTCAAAATTGTGTGGATCACTGAGAGCACTTTTTTCTTCTGGCATTGACTCTATACACTTGCATGGCTATACCAGCAGATACCTCCTGACAGCAAGTACATTTGCTTCTTGAGTTGCAACTATTTCTAAAATTTAGGTCTGTTATGTGGCACTGAATTTCCATCCATTAACTTCTGGCTGGGCTAGAATCATAAGCTCCATCTCTGTATTTTCCTCTTTCTCACCATCATGTCTCCTGTACAGAGACCTTCAACATGAATTACAACCTTGCAGACATCAAAAGTACATGAAAAATATCAGGTCAGTCTGGAACCATTCAATGAATGTCCCTACAGATTATTGTGGGTTTAAGAGTTTGTGGCTTTTCGGGGCCTCCCTGATGGCGCAAGGGGTTAGGCACCGCACTATGAAGCAGTCTGCAGCCTCTGCAGCATTAATTTGATCCCCGGCTGGCCAGGGAGCAACCCACATTGCACAGCAGACCTCTCCTGTCTCACCTGCTACTCCCCTCAGCAGTGTATTTCAGTCAGTCTTCCTGTTCTGTTCCCCACTTTGTCTCTGATGAATCCTCTCACTCCCCACATCTCTGGCCTGTACCCCAGCTCTTGTATGCATAAATAAATCTTTTTTAAAAAAAAAATAGTTTGTGGCTTTTCTTACATGATAAGATAATAAGTACATGACAAGAAGTATAGTTAGAAATGCCATGCTTTTTGTTATAAGCATGCAAACCTAACTTCTATGCATGCTGATGGACCATTCCAAAGAAATGTAGTACAGTGGAAAACAAGAAAAATAAAACAGGGTGGCCATATCTTAAAGGAACTTAACATTCCTGTTTTATTGCGTGAAATAGGAAAGTGAAACAATCTGATCAATAAAGGAAAATAAAAATGAATTTTTAGACTCTAAGATCAATGAGTAGTTACCAGAGGGACAGGGGAAGGGGGATGGATACATTGGGTAAAACGTGTCAGTGGTATGGTGAAGAGTAAAATTGGACTTCTAGTGGTGAACTAGATGCTGATTTTTAATGATGCCCACCTGAATCTTATCTAATGTTGCAATGCATTTTTATTTCAATGAAAATAATTTTTTAAAAGATTTATTTATTTACACAAGTACTAGGGTAACAGGTCACAAGCATGGGAGGGTGAGAGAATTCACCAGAGCCAGAATGGGGAGCAGATCTGGCAGAAGGACCGTAGACACTGCTGAGGGGAGCAGTGAGGGAGGCAGGAGAGGTCTGCTGTGCCATGTGGGGTTCTCCTTGGCTGGCAGGGAATCGAACCAGCACTGCAGTGGCTGCAGACAGCTTCATAGCGCGGCGCTCAACTGCAGCGCTCAACCACTGCACCACCGGGGAGGCCCTCAATGAAAATTATTTTTAAAGTAAATATTTTTCAAAAACATGGACACTCAAAATGTATTGAATTTAGGCATTTTTCTCAGATGTACTCAGTGCCTAATAAACATGCTTGTTATTAAAAAAAATAAATAATAAAAGCCTCAGGACAACATTGCTTCCACTTCAAATGGATTACGAATTTTTCAGTTGGACTTTGAAGGATCCCTCTTTCTCTGATAGTCAAAGTTGTATAGCTGTATTTCATGGGGAGGGTACTCATACTTTTTTTTTTTTTTAAAGATAATCCAAATGGCCTGTACCATAATAAATTAAAGATACAGAACTGGAGAAAGAGTGAGTTCAACATCCATTATGTACAGTTCAATGTTTATGTATGTATAGTCATTAAAATAGTTCATTCAAAGCCCCTGCTAAGTGTATGGAACCTGCCAAGCAGAGCACCTGCCACTGAAAATGACAGAGAAATTTGGTTTCCTTTCTGTAGGAATCTAACTGGCAGGTTTCTTGCCAGTTCTTCATTTATGTCTCCCTTTGCTTGACTCTCCAGCCCACCACCTTCTCCAGCCTCTCTTCTTGTGACTTGAAGAAGCTCCTCCAGTTGCCCTGTGTCCTTCTTTATCTGAACCTCACTAGGATGTATTACAACAGTTGTTGATATGTTTCTCTAGTCTGATAAGGAGCTAGATTATCAGTTAACATCATAAAATACAGGAATTAGAGTTAAGAAAATTTATCCTCACCATGTAAATGTTCTGATTGTATTTCTGATGCTTCTTTGAGGTCTCCATCCTCTGTGGAAGCCTCAATCCATGCATTCTTCCACTTGCAGATTTCAAGGCCCCACCTACATCTAGGATTAGAAGCAGAAATGATGAGTATGATCCCAACCTTACCTTGAAGACCTTCTGCCAAAAGAGTTGGACTTTGGAATTGTTGTGAAGAAAGAGATAGATAATGGAAAGTGTCCTGACAAAATGTATAGATTCCCTCTGCCCATTGAAGCAGGTGGCCATGGGAAACACCTTAATAATCCAGAATGAACATCCTATGCCTTTATAGAGAACAAAAGCACATATGTGTTGTATTGGCAGAAGCAAAATTTCAAAATCTCCACCATCCAATGGACTACATGTAGTTTACAGTTTAATATTTGATCCTGAAGTAAAAACAGGTTAAGCATTCTGTAGCAATCAATATGTTCCCAATCACCTATTAGACCTTTTTACAGAAAATGTACCATTTTGTTCTTTCATGATATAGCCAACACATTTGATGACTCTCTTAAGGAATCCAAAAACATTACTGATCTGTGAAGAATTATTTGAATAACACTCTTGCCAAAGTTAAAGAAGCAATTGACTTGTAATAGAGGAAAATTGTTATAATGGTACCAGAAAACTCAAGCAAAAGATGGTCATGGCAGCCTTTGTGTAGCTCCGATTTTGTGTGAGGAAGGAACAACAAAATGAACTGCAAAGATGTTTAATAGGCAACTAAGCCAATTTATGGCATACAGGGAGAGAAAACTGGATAAAATTCTTAATCTATTCATGTATGCTGATGAAGCTATAAAGGTAACTGTGAGGTTGAAGTTAATGACAATGGATTTTTTTTGCATTATAAATCAATTTTGTCCTAAATATTTATCTATATGATTGATCCAGAAATATTTTAATATATACTCATTTTTTCGTAAGACTCCACAGTTCATGAGAGCTGTATCTGTTGCTACTCTTGTGTCTGATATTGCCCCCAATTTTTTGCTTCCTTGCTCTCCACAAATCCTCAGCTTGAGCATTTGCAGGAGTAGACTTTATTTTAGTATGTTAACATTTGTCTGTAAAATGAGCTGATGCTTTCCAGTCAAAGCATTACTTTTTACATTTAGGGTTTTCTGAAGTGGAATGTGGAAAATTTGCTTGGCATTTTGGATTATTTAAGCTAGAATTTCAGATCACAAAAAATAAAGTAGTCCATACTGACTCATAACTCCATAATCAATCATTTTGGCCAGGAATATAATGGGAAAGATCTCTTGCAACATCTGTTTCAGAGGAAGATCTGTTTCATGTCTGCAAAATCTCTAAGATGTTTACCATTAACTAAGGCACTATTAGGAAGAAGAATATGGATCGGCAATTTTGTTCTGAATTCTATAATCATGCATCCAAAGTCAAAGATTATTTCCCAGTGAGCCAGTTTATGTCATATGAGTCCTGAAATGAACATACCCCACAAAGCTGCTATACATGGACGCTCCCTTAGTTCAAGGGATTACAAAATCAACTGAAAAGGAGTTTCATAAGACTGAGACAATCTTTAAATCATTTACCTAGTCATCCTAGTTTACCTAGTCTTACCCCTCTGTGTTGGAGGAAACTTCCATATTTGATCCTTCAGACCGAGATGAAATGTCCAAGATCACAGGATTTACCTACACCCATGTGAACATCCTGGGTTCAATCTAGCTTTAAGAATCTCCAAAACTCTGAGAGTAGGGGGGGCAGAGCAACATGGCTGCGAGGAGACGCTGCGAGTAAGATCTCCCATTAAAAAAAGTTAATAGGGAGGAAAAGCGGCAGGTCCCAGTGAGAACTGGGACACGGAAGATAAACGGGTGACTCCAGCAAACTACCCGAAGAAGAAAGTGACCACAAAAGAGGACTAGAAGGGAGGGAAGCGCAGAACTCTGCTCCCCTCCCCCGCCCACAGAGGCGGCACTCTCCGACCAGCAGAGAGGAGGAAAACAACAAACCAAAACGGCCAACAAGAACAAACGACGCAGCAAGCGGGACTGAGAGTGGAAAGGAACTATTGCAGCCACCACACCCCGTGAATGGGAGCTGAGGCGAACCCTGCAGGATTCGCCGCGGCGGTGAGCGAACGGCTCCGGGCGCCATTAGAGAAGAACAAAGACCCCGGGAGACACGCACACAGCCCGGGCTGCCGGTAAGCTTGCACGCTTGAAAAGCAAGTGCAGACCAGGATTGTGGCTGCCCAGGTCCCAGCGCCTGCGACCTAGGCTTGCGGGGAGACGACCTAGGCTTGCGGGGAGACACGCGGAGGTCCTCACTGAGGTGAAGGTCCCTCCCTGAGTAAGCAGGAACCAGGCGCCCAGGCACGGGAGCAGTGCAAAAGGTGCCATTCCCGCGCCACTGAACTGGGCTACAGCCTGTGTCCTGGAACTGAGGGCTTTGAACTGAGACCCGGGGCACGAAAATTCGGGGCGTGGGTTCACCACGACAGTGGGGCACAAGGCAGACACAGCACCCCAAAGCTGTTGAGGTGTACCCTACCATTCCAGCTCTGTTCCCTGTCCCACGGGGTGGGGGAGGCGAAAAACAGCCTCCCAAGGACAATAGGAGAGATCTCTGGCGCCACCTAGCGACCAGGAAAAAAAAAGTCACTAACACCCCATAGAACAGGAAATTTCTTAAGACTGCTTGAAAAGGGCAGAAGGCTTCTGGAGGACCCAGTGGCCAGCCGGGAAGTTATTCCACGCCAGGCCCCTTCCGACCAGCAGTCTGAGCCCACAGAGGGAGCAGGCACCCACGTCCAGGGCAGACCGGGTGCGCAGAAGAGTGTGCCTGAAACCGGAGGCGCAGGGACTGCATCCCGATTCGCCATTTGAGAACAGGGACATTTCTTCAGTAAAAACTGCCTAAAACCAGCAGAAAGCTCCCCCAGAAGACAGAGATGGCTCCTGGAAGAGCCAGAGGGGAGCGGAGAAGTTCACCCAAGATGCCAGTCAGTCCGAGCAACACAGTGTCCCAACGCATACGACAAATTAGAAAACAGACAGTAGGGAGTAGAAGAACCACACGCAACCTAACAACTCCCCAGGAAAGAAGCACACCACAAAAAGAAAACCTCTCCCCAGATTGCAACGACAGCAACTTGGAAGAACTTCTGAGCCTTCCAGAAAGAGAATTTAAAATTGCCATGATTAAAAAAGTGATAGATCAGAAGAAGGAAATTGAGTCCCTAAAGAGGATAAACAATGGTCAGAAGAATGAAATTGAGTCCCTAAAGAGGGAAGTAAAAGAAATGCAGGAGATCAAAGAATTAATGGAGGAACTAAAGAACTCCGGGAAAAGCAAGGAAAGCAGAATAGATGAAATGGAAGAACGAATAAGTTCTCTTGAAGACACAGAAATAAAAAGAACCAAAACAGAAAAGGAAAGAGAAGTACGAAGGAAAAAGAATGAAGAAAGACTTCGGGAACTATCTGACTCCATGAGGAAAGGAAATATAAGAGTTATAGGAATTCCAGAAGGAGAGGAGAGAGATGTAGGAACAGAGAAAATATTCCAGGAGATAATTGAAGAGAACTTCCCAAATGCGAAGAAGGAGCTGAAAATTGATATACAAGAAGCAAGAAGAACACCAAACTTCCACGACGAAAGGAAAAACACAGCAAGACACATAATAGTAAAGCTCCCAAGAATCCAGCACAAGGAAAAAATAATGAAGCTGACAAGAGGGAAGAAACAGATAACATTCAAAGGAAAACCAATCAGGCTGACATCAGACTTCTCTGAAGAAACACTACGGGCAAGGAGAGAGTGGAGGGACATAGTCAACAGACTCCAAGAAAACAGATGCCAACCAAGAATACTCTATCCCGCAAAGCTCTCTTTCCTCCATGAAGAAAGAATATGGACCTTCCCAGACAAAGAGAAACTCCGGAATTTCATTACGAATAAACCCCCACTCCAAAAAATACTACAAGGAATCCTAAAACCAGAACCTCAGAGGGACGAATAACAACGAAAGAAGACCAAAAAAAAAAAGTTATTAAAATAATAAATAAAATCAAAGGAAAGACAAACATAATGGCAAATACAGATGCTAACATATCAATATTAACTCTAAATGTAAATGGACTAAACTCTTCAATAAAAAGACACAGAGTTGCAGCCTGGATTAAGAAACAAAACCCAACCTTTTGCTGTCTCCAGGAAACACATTTAGCTACAAAAGATAAAAATAGGCTCAAAGTCAAAGGATGGAAAACAATCCTACAAGCAAATGGGCCAAAAAAGAAAGCAGGAACAGCTATACTTATATCAGATAAAACAGACTTCAAACTCAAAAAAATAAAAAGAGACCCCAATGGTCACTACATTATGATTAAGGGGACAATACTTCAAGAAGAAATAACACTCATTAACATATACTCACCAAACGAAAGAGCACCAAAATATATCAGACAACTGTTGTCCTCTCTGAAAACAGACATCAGAGAAAACACATATGTAGTGGGAGACTTCAACACACCACTATCAACAATGGATAGATCAACAAGACAAAAAATAAGTAAAGAAACTAAAGCTCTAAATAAGGACCTAGAGCATTTGGGCTTAACAGACATCTATAGAACACTAAACCCAAAAAAACGGAGTACACATTTTTCTCAAGCGCACACGGATCATTCTCCAGGATCGATCACATACTGGGGCACAAGACAAACATCAACAGATACACCAAGATTGAAATCATACCAACCATCTTTTCTGACCACGAAGGCATCAAACTAGAAATAAATCATAAAAAGAAGGCAAGGAACATTCCTACCTCATGGAGATTAAAAGCCACACTACTGGAAGACCACTGGGCTAACGAGGAGATCAAAGAAGAAATTAAAAAATTCTTTGAATTGAATGACAAGGAGGACACCAATATCCTAAATGTATGGGATGCAGCAAAAGCAGTAATAAGAGGAAAATATATAGCAATAGAAGCTCACATCAAAAAACAAGAAAGAACTCAAAGAAACAACCTAATCTCAAAGCTCAAAGATCTAGAAAAAGAACAACAAAAAAAAACCCAAAACCAGTAGAAGAAAAGAAATAATAAAAACCAAAGCAGAAATAAATGAAATTGAAACTAAAAAAACAATCCAAAAGATCAATGAAACCAAGAGCTGGTTCTTTGAAAAAATAAATAAAATAGACAAACCCCTAGCCAGGCTCACAAAGGAAAAAAGGGAGAAAGCACAAATAAACAGGATCATCAATGAAAGAGGAGAAATCACAACGGACACAGCAGAAATCAAAAGAATAATCAGTAACTACTATGAACAGTTATATGGAAACAAGTTCAACAATCTAGAGGAGATGGACAAATTCCTACAACTCTACAATCACCCAAAGCTAGATAAAGAAGAAATAGAACACCTAAACAGACCAATTACAAGCAGTGAAATTGAAATGGTAATCAAAAACCTTCCCAAAAACAAAAGCCCAGGACCTGATGGATTTACAAATGAATTCTACCAAACATTCAGAGATGAATTGGTGCCTATCCTTCACAAACTCTTCCAAAAAATTGAGAGGGAAGAGACAATACCAAACACGTTCTATGAAGCCAACATTACACTAATACCAAAACCGAACAAGGACAACACAAAAAAGGAAAACTACAGGCCAATCTCCCTAATGAACACTGATGCAAAAATACTGGATGGTCTCACTCATAGCAGGAATCTAGAAAACTTAAATAAGGGACCAGGAAAATGAATATAAGAAAGTGAAAATCAAAATCAACAAAAAACTATGAACCAGAGACACTTTTTGGGGGGTGGGGGGCGGGAGGGGAAGGATTGGGGTCAGAATGGGGCGTTTGCAATTGTATGGGGGAATATAAAAATAAAATTTAATATTAAAAAAAAAAAGAATCTCCAAAACTAGCCATATTTCACAAAACAAGGACTTGATCACCCAAATTCACCTTTAGTCTGAGCTGCAATCCAGTATGGTATGCATAGTGAAGGATTATATTTTCTTAATTTTTTTACAATAAATTTTATTTTTATATTCCCCATACAATTTCAACCCCCCCATTTTGACCCCAATCCCTCCCCGACCTCCACCCACCGCCCCAAAAGTGTCTCTGGTTCATAGATTTTTGTTGATTTTGATTTTCACTTTCTTATAGTTATTCATTTTCCTGGTCCCTTAAAGTTTTCTAGATTCCTGCTATGAGTGAGACCATCCGGTATTTTTCTTTTTCTTTCTGGCTTATTTCGCTGAGCATGATCCCTTCCAGTGCCATCCATGTTGCTGCAAATTGCATGTGTTTATCTTTTTTGAATGCTGAGTAATATTCCATGGTATATATGTACCACATCTTCTTGATCCATTCATCTATTTTTGGGCATTTGGGCTGTTTCCAAAGCTTAGCTATTGTAAATAGTGCTGCTATAAACATAGGGGTGCAGGTGCTCTTTGGAATTGATGTTTCTGTGTCCTTTGGGTAAATACCTAGGAGTGGAATTGCTGGATCATATGGAAGCTCTATGTTTAGTAGGTCCAGAAATCTCCACACAGCTCTCCACAGTGGTTGGACCAGTTTGCACTCCCACCAACAGTGCAGGAGAGTTCCTTTTTCTCCACACCCTCGCCAACATTTGTTGTTGCTAGTTTTTTTTAATATGTGCCATTCTCACTGGTGTAAGATGGTATCTCATGGTAGTTTTGATTTGCATTTCCCTGATGACAAGTGATGTTGAACATTTTTTCATATGCCTGTTGGCCATTTGCATTTCCTCTTCAGAGAAGTTTCTTTTTAGCTCTTCTGCCCATTTTTTGACTGGGTTATTTTCTTTGTTATTGTTGAGTCTCATCAGCTCTTTGCAGATTTTTGTGATCAGTCCTTTATCATTAGTGTTGGGTGCAAAAATGTTCTCCCAGTCAGTGGGGTTTCTCTTTGTTTTTGTTATTGTCTCTTTTGCTGTGCAGAAGCTCTTTAATTTGATGTAGTCCCAGCTGTTTATCTTTGCCTTCACTATCACTGCTTTGGGTGATGTGTCTGTAAAGATGTCTTTGATGTGCAAATCACATAGTGTTTCGCCTATATTTCCTTCTATGTATTTTATGGTTTCAGGTTTTATGTCTAGTTCTTTAATCCATTTTGAGTTGGTTTTTGTGTATGGTGTGAGGTAGTGGTCAAGCTTCATTCTTTTGCATGTAGCGACCCAGTTTTCCCAGCACCATTTATTGAACAGACTTTTTTTTTTCTTTTTTTTTTTGAACTTTATTTTTTTTATTTATTTTATTTTTTTTTAATAAATTTTATTTTTATATTCCCCATACAATTGCAGCCCCCTCATTCTGAACCCAATCCCTCCCCTCCCGCCCCCACCCCCCGAAAAGTGTCTCTGGTTCGTAGTTTTTTGTTGATTTTGATTTTTCACTTTCTTATAGTTATTCGTTTTCCTGATCCCTTATTTAAGTTTTCTAGATTCCTGCTATGAGTGAGACCATCCGGTATTTTTCTTTTTCTTTTTGGCTTATTTCGCTGAGCATGATCCCTTCCAGTGCCATCCATGTTGCTGCAAATTGCATGTGTTTATCTTTTTTGAATGCTGAGTAATATTCCATGGTATATATGTACCACATCTTCTTGATCCATTCATCTATTTTTGGGCATTTGGGCTGTTTCCAAAGCTTAGCTATTGTAAACAGTGCTGCTATAAACATAGGGGTGCAGGTGTTCTTTGGAATTGATGTTTCTGTGTCCTTTGGGTAAATACCTAGGAGTGGAATTGCTGGATCATATGGAAGCTCTATGTTTAGTAGGTCAAGAAATCTCCACACAGCTCTCCATAGTGGTTGGACCAATTTGCATTCCCACCAACAGTGCAGGAGAGTTCCTTTTTCTCCACAACCTCGCCAACATTTGTTGTTGCTAGTTTTTTTAATATGTGCCATTCTCACTGGTGTAAGATGGTATCTCATGGTAGTTTTGATTTGCATTTCCCTGATGACAAGTGATGTTGAACATTTTTTCATATGCCTGTTGGCCATTTGCATTTCCTCTTCAGAGAAGTTTCTTTTTAGCTCTTCTGCCCATTTTTTGACTGGATTATTTTCTTTGTTGTTGTTGAGTCTCATCAGCTCTTTGCAGATTTTTGTGATCAGTCCTTTATCATTAGTGTTCGGTGCAAAAATGTTCTCCCAGTTGGTGGGGTTTCTCTTTGTTTTTGTTATTGTCTCTTTTGCTGTGCAGAAGCTCTTTAATTTGATGTAGTCCCAGCTGTTTATCTTTGCCTTCACTATCACTGCTTTGGGTGATGTGTCTGTAAAGATGTCTTTGATGTGCAAATCACGTAGTGTTTCGCCTATATTTCCTTCTATATATTTTATGGTTTCAGGTCTTATGTCTAGTTCTTTAATCCATTTTGAGTTGATTTTTGTGTATGGTGTGAGGTAGTGGTCAAGCTTCATTCTTTTGCATGTAGCGACCCAGTTTTCCCAGCACCATTTATTGAACAGACTTTCTTTGCTCCAATGCATATTCTTTGCTCCTTTGTCAAAGATTAGTTCACCATAAATCTGTAGGTTTATTTCTGGATTTTCTATTCGATTCCATTGGTCTGTGTTCTTGTTCCAATACCATGCAGTTTTGATGATTATGGCTTTGTAGTATAGCCTGAAATCTGGAAGTGTGATGCCTCCATTCCCTTCTTTTTTTTTTTCAGGAGAGCTTTGGCTATTCGGGGTTTTTGGTGATTCCATATGAATTTCATCAATAATTGTTCTATTTCTTTGAAGAATAACATTGAAATTTTGATTGGAATAGCATTGAATCGGTACATTGCTTTTGGTAGGATGGCCATTTTAATAATGTTTATTCTTCCAATCCATGAGCAGGGGATGTCTTTCATTTCTTTGTGTCTTCTTCTATTTCTTTTAACAGTGTTTTATAGTTTTCTTTGTATAGGTCCTTTACCTCTTTTGTTAGATTTATTCCCAAATATTTGATTTTTTTTGTTTCGATAATAAAAGGGATGGTTTTTTTTTTATTTCTTCTTCTTCAGATTTATTGTTTGTGTATAGGAAGGCTACTGACTTTTGTGTGTTGATTTTGTATCCTGCCACTTTGCTGAACTGATTGATGAGTTCAGTTAGTTTTTCTGTGGAGTTTTTGGGGTTCTCTATGTATATTATCATATCCTCTGCAAATAGTGATAGTTTGACTTCTTCTTTTCCTATTTGGATTCCTTGGATGTCTTTCTCTTGTCTTATTGCTCTGGCTAGGACTTCCAGTATTATATTGAAAAGCAGTGGTGAAAGTGGACATCCTTGTCTTGTTCCAGATCTTAATGGAAATGCTTTCAGCTTTTCACCATTGAGAATGATACTGGCTGTTGGCTTCTCATAGATGGCCTTTATGATGCTGAGGTATGTTCCTTGTATCCCAAGAATTTCAAGGGCTTTTATCATGAATGGGTGTTGCACTTTGTCGAAAGCTTTCTCAGCATCTATTGATATTATCATATGGTTTTTATATTTCTTTTTGTTGATGTGTTGGATAACGTTGATTGATTTTCGGATGTTAAACCATCCTTGTGTCCCTGAAATGAATCCTACTTGGTCGTGGTGAATTATCTTATGGATACATTGTTGTATTCTGATAGCTAAAATTTTGTTGAGGATTTCTGCATCAGTGTTCATTAGGGAGATTGGCCTGTAGTTTTCCTTTTTTGTGTTGTCCTTGTTCGGTTTTGGTATTAGTGTAATGTTGGCTTCATAGAACGTGTTTGGTATTGTCTCTTCCCTCTCAATTTTTTGGAAGAGTTTGTGAAGGATAGGCACCAATTCATCTCTGAATGTTTGGTAGAATTCGTTTGTAAATCCATCATGTCCTGGGCTTTTGTTTTTGGGGAGGTTTTTGATTACCATTTCAATTTCACTGCTTGTAATTGGTCTGTTTAGGTGTTCTATTTCTTCTTTATCTAGCTTTGGGTGATTGTAGAGTTGTAGGAATTTGTCCATCTCCTCTAGATTGTTGAACTTTTTTCCATACAACTCTTCATAGTAGTTACTGATTATTCTTTTTATTTCTGCTGTGTCCGTTGTGATTTCTCCTCTTTCATTTCTGATCCTGTGTATTTGTGCTTTCTCCCTTTTTTCCTTTGTGAGCCTGGCTAGGGGTTTGTCTATTTTATTGATTTTTTTCGAAGAACCACCTCTTGGTTTCATTAATCTTTTGGATTGTTTTTTTAATTTCAATTTCATTTATTTCTGCTTTGGTTTTTATTATTTATTTTCTTCTACTGGTTTTGGGTTTTTTTTGTTGTTCTTTTTCTAGATCTTTGAGCTTCGAGATTAGGTTGTTTCTTTGAGTTCTTTCTTGTTTCTTGATGTGAGCTTCTATTGCTATATATTTTCCTCTTATTACTGCTTTTGCTGCATCCCATACATTTAGGATATTGGTGTCCTCCTTGTCATTCAATTCAAATAATTTTTTAATTTCCTCTTTGATCTCCTCATTAGTCCAGTGGTCTTCCAGTAGTGTGGTTTTTAGTCTCCATGAGGTAGGAAAGTTCCTTGCCTTCTTTTTATGTTTTTTTTCTAGCTTGATGCCTTCATGGTCAGAAAAGATGGTTGGTATGATTTCAATCTTGGTGTATCTGTTGATGTTTGTCTTGTGCCCCAGTATGTGATCGATCCTGGAGAATGATCCGTGTGCGCTTGAGAAAAATGTGTACTCCGTTTTTTGGGAGTTTAGTGTTCTATAGATGTCTGTTAAGCCCAATTGCTCTAGGTCCTTATTTAGAGCTTTGGTTTCTTTACTTATTTTTTGTCTTGTTGATCTATCCATTGTTGATAGTGGTGTGTTGAAGTCTCCCACTACATATGTGTTTTCTCTGATGTCTGTTTTCAGAGAAGACAACAGTTGTCTGATATATTTTGGTGCTCCTTCATTTGGTGAGTATATGTTAATGAGTGTTATTTCTTCTTGAAGTATTGTCCCTTTGATCATAATGTAGTGACCATTGGGATCCCTTTTTATTTTTTTGAGTTTGAAATCTGTTTTATCTGATATAAGTATAGCTGTTCCTGCTTTCTTTTTTGGTCCACTTGCTTGTAGGATTGTTTTCCATCCTTTAACTTTGAGTCTGTTTTTATCTTTTGTAGCTAAATGTGTTTACTGGAGACAGCAAAAGGTTGGGTTTTGTTTCTTAATACAGGCTGCAACTCTGTGTCTTTTTATTGAAGAGTTTAGTCCATTTTCATTTAGGGTTAATATTGATATGTTAGCATCTGTATTTGCCATTGTGTTTGTCTTTCCTTTGATTTTTTTTTATTCTTTTAATATCTTTTTTTTTTTTTCTTTGCCTTCTTTCATTGTTATTCGTCCCTCTGAGGTTCTGGCTTTAGGATTCCTTGTAGTATTTTTTGGAGTGGGGGTTTATTGGTAATGAAGTTCCATAGTTTCTGTTTGTCTGGTAAGGTCCTTATTCTTTCTTCATAGAGGAAGGAAAGCTTTGAGGGATAGAGTATTCTTGGTTGACATCTGTTTTCTTGGAGTCTGTTGACTATGTCCTTCCACTCTCTCCTTGCCCGTAGTGTTTCTTCAGAGAAGTCTGATGTCAGCCTGATTTGTTTTCCTTTGAATGTTATTTGTTTCTTCCCTCTTGTCAGCTTCATTATTTTTTCCTTGTCCTGGATTCTTAGGAGCTTCACTATTATGTGTCTTGCTGTATTTTTCCTTTCGTCATGGAAGTTTGGTATTCTTCTTGTTTCTTGTATATCAATTTTCAGCTCCTTCTTCGCATTTGGGAAGTTCTCTTCAATTATATCCTTGAATATTTTCTCTGTTCCTACATCTCTCTCCTCTCCTTCTGGGATTCCTGTAACTCTTATATTTCCTTTCCTCATGGAGTCAGATAGTTCCCGAAGTCTTTCTTCATTCTTTTTCCTTCGTACTTCTCTTTCCTTTTCTGTTTTAGTTCTTTTTATTTCTGTGTCTTCAAGAGTACTTATTCGTTCTTCCATTTCATATATTCTGCTTTCATTGCTTTTCCCAGAGTTCTTTAGCGTCTCCATTAATTCTTTGATCTCCTGCATTTCTTTTACTTCCCTCTTTAGGGACTCAATTTCATTCTTCTGGTCATTAATTATTTTCCCCTTATCATTGTTTTCCTTTACGACTTCTATCAGTTTTTTAATCACAGCAATTTTAAATTCTCTATCTGGAAGGCTCAGAAGTTCTTCCAAGTTACTGTCGTTACAATCTGGTAGATGGTTTTCTTTTTGCGGTGTGCTTTTTTGCTGAGGAGTTGCTGGGTTGCATGTGGTTTTTCTACTCCCTACTGCCTGTTTTCTAATTTGCCATATTCCTTGTGACACTGTGTTGCTGGTACTGGCCGGCATCTTGGGCGACCTTCCCAGCTCACCTCTGGCTTCTCTGGGGAACTTCTGCTGGGTTCACAAGTCTCCAGCAAAGAAAGGTCCCTGCTGCAAAATGGCGATGCGGGAACATACTCCCCTGCATGCCCGGTCTGCCCCAGCGGTGGGTGCTGCTCCCCTCTGGGCTGGAACTGCAGGCTAGAAGGCGCCCGGCATGGCCAAGCCTCCCAGTTTACCTCTGGCTCCTTGGTGAGCCTTCTGCTGGGTTCACACAGTCTCCACCAAGAAAGGTCCCTGCTGCAAAATGCCGGTGCCGGGGACGCGCTCCCCTGCACGCCCGGTCTCGTGAAGGATTATTTTATATTTTAATTTCAAGGATTAAAATTGATGAGATTATAGCAGCAGTTTTAGAGAGTGATCCTAAAATCTGTGCACATTTCATATCAAGCACCTCTTCTTCAAGATTCTCAAGAGAATAATACTTAATATTGGAATTCAGAATTCTACCTTTTAAAATGCTACACTGGTGCCCAATAGCCAAAGCAGGTCACCAAATAAAGATTGAGTTAGAAATCTAATTGGGCCTTCACACCTCTGCATTTTCTACACTTTCCACATTGTCCTACCACCAAAGATAGAAAAGCAAGTAAAGTGGGACAACTCATTGTTTGGGTAGCAGGGCAAAGGTAGGTCTAATATGTGAAGATAATGCCATGTAGTCTTAAAAAGAATCCCTTTTTTGTTTTATTCATTTAGCTTAACACTCAAGCCTGTATTCAATTACTGCAGGTAGAGCTGGATTTCAAGACATCCTGCTTCTATTACTGTGAAGTGTTCCCCAACTTATACCATTGCACTTTTGTATACTCCCCATTGGCATGCATCGTGCAGTACAGACACTCCTGATAACAAAATCCAAACAGAGGACAAAAAAAATGTAGGAGAACATTGATTTCCCTGTTACATGCATCTTAAAGACAAACTTACCTGCCTAAGTTTCTTAGTTGGACTAACGGAGGTAGCCCAAAGACAAATATAGGAAATAAGCAATTCTGTGTCTATATATCCCAGTGTCTATGAATTCTAGATTGAAGCTACTTGCTCAGAGGTGACTAAAGGACTCTCGTATTATCTGTTCCCTGATTAAAAGAGAGCCTGCTCTGTACACGGCCAGGATTGGTCTTGATAATCCAAGATGCCATTTTTCAAGTGCTGCCTTTCCCAAGTAAAATTCCATTCTGGGGATTTATATATAGGACATGAGAGCTGAAGTTAGACTTTGCTGTATTTTCAAATCTGTCCCTTGGTCTTTCATAACCAAACAGTCATAACATCAGCATATTTATTCTGATTTTCTTTTCTGCAATTTTTTTCTTTTTTCTTTCCAAGGCAGTAACTTTTAAACCACTTGCTAACTCTGAAGGATGCAGAGGTGCAGAAAATAATATTAAGAAGTTGAAATTTACTTCCTTTCATGTTGAATTCATTTTCTTCTTCCATTTTTCACTCATCCTTCTATCCTTCAAATCTTTATTTTTTCTAATGTAATATATCTTTATTGTTCTTCTTTCTGGCCCTTCACATATTGAACTAGATCAAGGAAGGGAGAGTAGCTCACAAGAAAATAGAAGGAAGCCCTGGAACTTTTGCTTCATTCCATATCCTCAGGCATCTTTCTTCCCAAATTTTTATGGACATGTTTATTATTTTTCCCCCCTGGATATTATAGGACCTATTGTTATTCCTTCTCAAGACATTTATCTGTTATGCTGCATAAAAGCCATGCTGAACATAATCGGTTTAAACAATCTGTTAAACTTACAATTCTCTGTTTCTGCAGTTTGGACCAGGCACAGTTGAATAGCTCTGTGGGTTGGTACATGAGTGGCTGAGCTCAGCTGAGTTCATCCATTTGTCTCTGTTGGATTTCAGGTTGGGAGGGGACTAGTTGGTCTAAGGTGGTCCTGATGAATTGATTTGTTTCTCTTGTTCTTTCACCTTTCTTTGGGTGAGCCGATGCCTATCCACATAGAGGCCAGAGCAGAATATCCTAAAACTGAGAGGAAAGTTGCAAGGACTCAAGATCCATACTCAAAACTTGCCAAATGACATCTGGCTGCATCTTACCACACAGTTGAAGTCTCAGATGAGAGGGAGACAGCCCCAACTCGATAAGAGAGCAAATTTTTGCTACCATGTTTCTATTCTACCATAAAGAAAGAAGAGTGTAGCTATGAATTTTGTGTTCCTTATTTCTCTGCAACTCCATTTCCACATATAAAAGAGATAATAACATCTATAATGCAGTTATTGAAGATAAAATAATATATGGATATATATTATGAACAGCATAATATCTAATGTGCAGTGAGATAATATAATTAAGCTATTATTATACTATCATTATTTTTTAAAGATTTATTTATATAAGAACCAGGCTATAGGCCAGATATGTGGGAGGGTGAGAGGATTCACCAGAGACAGAGTGGGGAACAGAACAGGCAGAATAACTGAAATACACTGCTGAGGGGAGCAGCAGGCGAGACAGGAGAGGTCTGCTGCACCATGTGGGATGCTCCGCGGCCAGCTGGGATCAAACCAGCACTGCAAAGGCTGTGGACAGCTTTGCACTCAACTACCTGTGCCACCAGGGAGGCCCCTACCATTATTATTTTTCATCATAGACCTGTGTCCTCATTTAGCTATATAATGTACAATCTGAACATTTTCACGGCCATGTGAAATACAAAGCTTTGGCTTGAGGAGTATAATTTTTTGTATTTTCTGTTAATCATACACATATTTGCCTTGGGGTGGCAAATAGAACTACAGTTTCCTGACTCCATGGCAGATGCAATTCATTGATTTTGGTAATTTTTAAAGGTGTTTTAATATCTCCAGAAATCCACTACCAATTGGCCAAAGGTGGTGCAGGAATAAAAATGTTATTATACTAGAGAGGGACTCAGAAGGCAACAGGCACCCTGATATTGGGAGAACCAATTAGTCCATCTAAAGAGGAAAATAAATTGCCAGTACAAAGGAGACTCTTTGGAAAGGACCATAAGTTATCATGAAAGCCAGGCTCATTATGAATCAGCCTGGCTTTTTGGTGAGAGAATGGTCAGGACAGGTGTCCAGAAATTAGATGGCTCATAACTTCATCTCTCTCCCTACTATTGATAAGTTCATGGAGTCTGAGTCAAAGAACAGAAAATAAAAAAGAAAAGATTAGTATAATTTTTAGAAGATTTAGAAAAACAGGAACTTTTGGCGGGGGAAGGAGGAATTGGAGTTAAAATCAGGGGGTTGCAATTGTATGGGGAATATAAAAATTAAAAAAATAAATTAAAAAAAAAACCAGGAACTTTTGACAAGCCTCTAAAACTTTCTGAATCTGATTACTCCTCTGATAAATGTGAGAAATACCGTACAGTGGATAAATCAAGGACTATAGACAGAGGTAAAGAAACTGATTATTGCATCTGTGAGAAGAGACTAGAAACTCAACACAGCTCTGTGTCTAAAATATAAAATATTTATATTAAAAATAAGTTTCCAGGGCCCCCCTGGTGGCGCAGCGGATGATCGCTTGGCTGCGAAGCTGCCCTCAGCCTCTGCAACACTCGTTCGATCTCCGGCCGCAGGCGAGGGTCCCACATGGCGCGCAGACCTCTCCTGCTGCCCGCTGCTCCCCTCAGCAGTGTACTTCGTCAGTCTGCCTGTTCTGCTCTCCTCTCTGGCTCTGGTGAGTTATTTCACCCTCCTGCGCTTCTGACTGTACCCAGTGCTTGTATAAATAAATAAATCTTTAAAAAAAAATAAGTTTCCAAATATTTTAGTTCCATGCATTATATAGGCAAAAACAGTTAGGATTGAGTAGTTCTCTTTGCCTTTTAAATGAGGTCTTTTGTCAGTAGGATTCAAAAGAACCTGTAATTGGTCCTGAATTTCTTCCCTCAGATGAATAGGAGAAGTGCTTCTTCATTTCTCATTGGCCTCTCTTGCAGTTAATCTGATGGGGATAGTTAAAAGGATACCTTTCAAAAAGTCTGCTTATAAGCCACATCTGCTTATAAAACAATCTATAAGATAATACATACTGTCATATGCCTATCCACATGGAGGCCAGAGCAGAATATCCTGATCTGAGAGGAAAATTGCAAGGACTCTTGAGATCCATACTCAAAACTTGCCAAATGGCACCTGGCTGCATTTTATTGCACAGTGGACGTCAAAGTTGAAGTCAAAGTTTCTTCACAGCAAACACAGGAGGATCGCTTTCTGGTTGTCGCTATTTTATAGGTATGTTTCACAAGTGGAGGTGCATTCCCAAGAGCATGAAACAAGTTGCTGTCACAGCAAATCCTCAAAGGCTGCTTTTCTCTCATCTTTTGACCTTAACCCTCAATCCTCCACCCTAGGGGAACATAGCCACTTGATAAGTTTATAAATGGCATTGTTGGTTGAAAATGTGTCATATAGCTACTTAAAGATTCTCAACATAAAAATCTATACGGTAACATGTTGTTAGAACCTGTTAGAAAAAAAATTAATTTGGACCTTTTGTTAATTTCATATATTCTTGTATCAACTTATGGGATTTAGCATTTATTATATACACTAAATTATGTGAATGAAGTTATCACTAAGTTAACAGTAAATAGGACTTAGAATATTCTTTTAATGATCCCTGTAATGAAATTATTGGATTTCTAAGTGTTTCTGGGAACTAAGTTATACAGAAGGAGAAGGAGAAGGAGAAGAAGGAGATGACAGTGATGACCATCATTGAATTTCGTTGTGGAACTTTGGAGTTGCAAACTGCCTTGATGTCACACATAATTAGCACAGCAATATCAGGTGGTAAATGAGCTGCATTCTGCTATTAGTGAAAAGGGATCTCAGATGCCAAAAAGTCCAATTCTATGATGCAATCACCACCCCCTTTTAACTTCAACAAAACCTGTTACAGTACAAAAATAGCAGTAATGCCATTTCAATTACTACATATCGATATGAACATAGGAGAGCTTAGAAATGCCTAAAATAACATCAAGCCCATAACAATTTATTCATTCATTCAATGATACAATATCAGAGTTAGGTTCTAAGGATGCAGAACATAAATAACAGCAGATGCATTGAGTCCTTGGTAGAATATAAAATCTGCTATATGAGAAGGTGATTGAACAATCATTCATTCAAGAAAATGTAAAATTTCAACTGTAATGTTGACTTAAGAGAAAATCAACGAAGAATGTAATGCTCAAACTAAGTATGGTGGTTAAATATATGTGTCAATATATATTTGGGCCTAGGGTATGCCCAGATACCTGGTAAAACTTTCTGGGTTTTCTATGAGGATGTTTCCAGCAGATATTATACCTTTAAGCAGTACACAGAATAAAGAACATCTTCCCTCACCAATATATTGAAGACCCAAATAGAACCAGAAATAGGTTCTGGTTCTTTCTGCTTGAGCTGGGTCTCCCATTGCCCTCAGGTACCAGAGATCCTAGTTCTTTAGCTCTTGTGCTGCAGGATTTATACCAGTCATTCAACTGGTGTTCAGCCTTTTGGCTTTGAACTGGGAGTTGCACCTGTTCCTCTCTTGGTGAGAGGACCATAGTAAAGGTTTGTAATTTAGAAGCTTATCTCTTGCAACTGAATTCATGAATGGCATGAGGATTCTGTGGAGATGACAGAATGAAGAGAAAACAGGGACAGCAAAATGTAAATCTGGACAGTAGAATAGGATGTCACAAGAACCAAAGGAGTAATAGAGAGATAGTGGAGAATCTGGGGAGGATACTATCAAAATGAGAATGCTAAGGAGATCCCCAACTTCAAAATTCAAGAAAACTATACAAAGGAGAAAAGAAAATAATATTTGAGGCATTATAATTAGAACATTGTAAAGTGTACTTCAAGTTTCAAACTTGCAGATTAAAACTTTCCAAGTAAAGACTGTGATATCAGTCTTTCCCATGGATCATGACTAGCAGCTTACAGTATTTTAAAGATGCTCATAATAGGTGGAGCTCATCTCAAAACAAAAATATATATATGATGCAGTCTCTTCTGCCTTGGCCCCAAGTTTAGACTTTAGTTTGTGTTTAGAAAGAACAAGAGAGAGAGAGAGAGAGAGAGAGAGAGAGAGAGAGAGAGAGAGATGTTATCTAGGGAAATGCTTTAAATGCTAGGTAATTTCAGAAGCAGTTGCTTATTTGGGTCACTGCAGTCCTAGGCCTGGAACTCCACATTAATGGTCAGGGAATCTGATATAGTCCAGGTGCTAGAGCTGACTCAGAGGAAGTGACTACCTTAACTGAACTCCCAAAGAGATTATAAACAACCCAGAAAGCTGATTTAATTTCCATGGCTTTGAATTGATCCAACTTTTTATGTCCATGAAATGATACATCTCTAGGGTAATCAGAAGCCATATTAGGCCAGAAACTTTGGGTAAGTGTGGTATCAGAGCACAGGCAGATGTCTTTCTTTGCTCTGGCCAGTGGGTTTCCCTTGGACAATTTTCTTTGGACCTTGACAACTTCTTTTTCTTTACTCATCTTTTATTTGAGAATAATTCAGACTGCCTTACTTATCGGTGGTCAAAAGCACATAAGTTATAGAAAAAATTGCACTGTGTGAGTGCAGGAGGCAGACAGGCCAGCATCTGCTCCTGGGTGGGGTCAATTTGAACAAGTTAAACAGCCTGATTAGTTTCTTATCCAACTGCATGATATGTGAAAAGTCATAATCTTCAGGAATAATGTTAGGATAAGGGAGACGAGGCACCTAGCCCTCCATTTGGCATACAGTAGACACCCAATGTGATAGAGGCTATTTTTTGTTTATGCTTATGTGCTCGCCGCCCCCCCCCCCATTTCCTGCATCCCTCTCCCCAAAACTTCCTCTCATTCCACTATTTTATCCTTTGCTTAAGCTGCACATTGTTTTCCTAAAGCCATTCAACCCAATAAACTGGCATGTTTCAGTGATCATGTGCTGAATCTGACACGTGACAGGTAGGAAGCAACTCCACATATTGCATGAGTTTGAGTTCAACACATTATTTTTTTTCAACACATTATTTTGAAATCAGCAAAGGTTAAAATGTGAAATAATATTATAGGAATTGTGAGAGCATTTCTTTAAGCATTTTTAAATTTTAGGAGTTATAAAGATGTGTAAGAATTCTGAGAATCTCTGAAATTTCTAACAAAGAGAACTATATAGACCATAACTCTCAACTCTCTTTTGTCCTGGACATTTTAAGTGACCCAACCCAACTCTCATTTTTCTCAAAGGAAACTCTGTTGTCACAGTTAGGGTCAGAAAATCCTAAAAGAAACAAAAGAAGAATTGGAAATATAAAAATAATGCAGGACTAAGCCAAGAGGGATGTTCGAGACACAGTCAACAATCTAGAATTGATATGGAAAAACAAAATATGATAAAAATGTTCAACAACTGGGACACAAATTAATAACAGCATTACACAAACGCTGAGAAGGAAGATTTTTACTCCAATCACTCACTGTCTGATATTTGGTCTATTTTGAGACACAGCCTTTGCATGCATGTGAAACAAATCTATGAACAGTGCAATTAAGCGAAAGTCACTGAGATGAATTTATCTTCAGTATCTAATCACAGATAACTCTATGTTAGTCTCACAGGAATTTAATACACCCTGAGTTAGTTCAGTATTTGAGATGAACAGGATTGTTAATTTTCTTTACAATTTAAATTAATTTAGAGTATAAATATGTAACTGTAAAATGGCAATCTATGTATTTTAAGCTGGGAAAGCCAGTTTTTGCCCCCACTGTGAATGTTTTTTGATGATAAATTCACATCATTATTATTTATAAAGGGCTACTTAGAAAGGACCAATTATTAGAATTGATTTTAATAATGTTCATTTTATCCATTTATTATGATTCATTAAATTGTAACTTTTTAGTTAAGACTTCAAATATATTGGTAAGTTTCACCATCCTGAGATTTTTGTCCTGGACATTTTAAGTGACCCAAGCAGTTCCATCTCAGTTACAATTTTCATGACTCTTCCTGAGGGCAGGCCATTTTTATCAAATTTTTACCTTGATTAATTTTTTTTTTTACTTGCTTAATGTTTTGTGGTGAAATTGTTTTTGCATGTTCTTAAAATACTCCATATTCCGGGCCTCCCCTGGTGGTACAGCGGTTGAGCGCTTGGTTGCGAAGCTGCCCACAGCCTCTGCAGCACCAGTTCGATCCCCAGCCACCAGCAAGGGTCCCACATGGTGTGACAGACCTCTCCTGCTGCGCCCGCTGCTCCCCTCAGCAGTGTATTTCATCAGTCTGCCTGTTCTGTGTTCTGCTCTGGCTCTAGTGAATTCTCTTACCCTCCCATGCTTCTGACTGTATCCAGTGCTTAAATAAATAAATAAATAAATAAATAAATAAATCTTAAAAAAATCTTTAAAAAAAATACTCCATATTCCATGAAGTGTTTCAAAAATGGTGACAGTAGAATTGAATTAAAGCACAATGGATATACTTAAAAATTAATGTCTATGCGACAAGTATGGATAACCTAAAGTATAAGACATAGAACATGTTTAGGTAGATGAGCAGAGTGAGACTTTTGCAAGCTACTAAAACTGGGCTAATTGTTTTGTTTCAGACAAAAAGAGAAATGTAATTAGTTTGGTTTCATTGTCCTTGATAGAGAACATATAGGTATTCCTCTGGCAGAGCAGATCTCTTTTTTGGGGGGAGAGAATGATTTAAGGCTGTCTTTGTTTCCATATTTTGTGATGGGGGTTAGGAGCTGTCTTCCCCTTGAGAAGTCAACTTGGAGGATATAATAACACAAGTCATATTTCAAAGCATTACAGGATGCTTCCACAAGGTTTGCTGAATTTTATTCCTGATATTCTTCCATGTAGGAGATTTGACTTTGAAAGTTCAGGCATTTTAAAGTTTTATTCATGTGCAAAGCACATCTTGAATTCCTTTAATGTAGCTAGCAAGCTGGTTCTGTATTTATTTCACCCTTGCATAACTCAAAAGTAGCGGAACAGATTGTGCTCAGATTGGGCAAAAGCAATTACCAAACCCTTAGACTAGGACTAGTAATGGTCCCAGAAGATAATTTTTGGGAAAACCATGATGGCACGTAAATACAGGGTTATTAACGATTTTCATTGCCAGCTTAGCAGCCTAGTGCTTTCTAGCAAGACCTTCTCATTTGGCTGGGTGTGTAGTACCGTTTTAGAAATTCGGCAACATATTTTGCACTTTGCATTGACTTTGGTTTTAGCATATGATCCTTGCTCTGTGCCCATTATGAATTATAAGAGCAGTAAAGATAATAATAATTTGGGGGCCTCCCTGATGGCACAAGGGGTTAAGCACCATACTATGAAGCAATCCAAAGCCACTGCTGCACAAGGTCAATCCCTGGCTGGCCAAGGAGCAACCCACATGGCACAGCAGACCTCTTGTGTCTCACCTGCTGCTCCCCTAAACAGGTATTTCAGTCGTCTGCCTGTTCTGCTCCCCGCTCTGTCTCTGTTGAATCCTCTCACCCCTTCCGCATCTCTGGCCTGTACCCCAGCTCTTGTATGCATAAATAAATAAATCTTTAAAAAATAATAATAATAATTTGGCTCAGCACTTGACCAGGTGCTTTCATTGTTACATTTTCCAGTAGACCGTCACAGGTCTGTGTTTCCCCCATTTTTTTACACATAAGAAAACTGAGACTCACCATATTGGTATAATGTTCCAAGACCACAGCAATTAAGAAATGGAATCAAGATTCTAATACAGTTTGTCTGTCATTCAACAACTATATCACAAAGCCTGCTATGCATTCAGCACTGGCCCTATTGAGGTGCACTGATGAACAAGACAAGCAGAGTTCCTTTCTTCATGAAATGCACAGTGCACTAAGGGGCTGCACAAAAAGTGAGAATAAAACCATGAATGATCATATTATCACAAGTGGTAATAGTTCCTGTTTTAAAGGAAAAGAATGGCACTCTCTAAAAGGGGGAAATCCAGCCCCCAGTGAAGATTAGGTGGCTTCTTTGAAAAAGGTGCAATTAAGTTGACACAAGAAGGGGTTAATAGACTCCAACTCCACTGCTGGCTTTTCAATGTTATATGCAGACTAGCTTGGAATGATGATCTGACAATAGCACAAAGCGATTTCAACTTTAAAAAATAAAGTTCTCATCTTAGTCTTTATGAAAAATAAAAACTACCAGATAGAAGTCAAAATTCACTTCATCTTTAATAATCTCTAAGATAATAGGCCAGAATATAATCACACAGCCTGTTCCAAAAAGCACTCTGGACTCTGAAACCAGTTGTGACAGAGCTGTCCTGAAGGCCATACAACATTTGTCTAGTCTCTTCAGACACTTATACCTGCTTTGGGTATAATTAGTTCTGCCAAGCCACGCTGTCCATAAGGGCAAGGAATATGACATTTCCACATTTGCATTCTCCAAGGTTTGCTGCTTCAGTATTTGGTATCTAATTGAATTGGTGGATGAAGAAATGTAATATGTGCATGGCAAACATAGGCACACACAAGGGGCTGCATGGTGTGGGATAAAGAGGATGGACTATGATGACTGATTGATTTGGAACCAAGTCCTCATCCCGCCTTGTTTGACCTTGCTTACATAACCTTCTCTGAGCTTAGGATTTCCTGCCTGTGAGAGGCTACTAACACCTTCCTTATAAGGCTATTATGGAGTGAAGACACAATCTATATGAAAAGAGTTGGATGTATTTAGCTGCTCACAAATTGGTCACTGCTATTAATGTCTTGTCACTCTTTTTCAATTATGCTTTATTTATCTTCTATAGTTATCAGGAAGCTGGTCAAGGACAATGGGGGGAAATTCTAGAGTGCTGGAATATTCAATATACCATGAAGATATTCATGACATATTAATATGTAATAAAAGATAAAGGTGCTATCAGTATGATATAAAGAAAATGGCCAGATAAGGATTATATCTCACTCTGATCAACATTTAGGTAGTGTAGCATTCTTGTCCAATGAATGTTTATTATATAATGAATGATACTGTTTCCTAGATTTTTTAAAAAGATTTATTTATTTATTTATACAAGCACTGGGTACAGTCAGAATCGGGAAGGGTGAGAGAATCCACCAGAGCCAGAGCGGGGAGAAGAACAGGCAGACTGACCAAGTACACTGCTGAGGGGAGCAGAGGATGGGGCAGGAGAGGTCTGCGCGCCATGTGGGACGCTTACAGGCGGCCGGGGATCGAACTGGTACTGCAGAGGCTTCGGGCAGCTTCCCAGCCCAGCGGCTCAATTGCTGTGCCACTGTGGAGTCCCTGTTTCCTAGATTTTTTAAGGTTGTTGTTGGCTATATCTGAAAATAAGTACAATGCAGCAGGACTTCTTAGAACAGATATCCCTTAAAATCTCTATTGTATATTTAGTCATCTATGTATGATTCCTTCAAAGGCATCTTGAATAGCCACTATCCCTGGTGCATCTCCCTGCTGGCTTTGCAACTGATGAGAGTAACCAATGTGCCATGTGAACCCTTGAACCCCTCCTTGACCCACAGAAAGAGGAAAGTGGCGGCACAGTAAAAAATCTAGTAGAGGAAGAAATGTAAGTTCATGCTGATAAGCCACAACAAAAACATCAACCCCCCACTTGCAGAGGGAAAATAATAAAATCAAAATAATAAAAATATATCCACCTTTCCCCATATTTCAAATTCATAAAAGATAGCCTGAGCAAGAGAAACGATAAGCAGACTTTTCAGTATACTTTCGGTAACCCACTGTTGTCCCTTTAATACTAGCTGTCCTTGCCCCTGAAGAGAAAAAATGATGATACAGACTTGGTTAAACTTACATAATTTACTAAACATTAATTCCTTCAATGTATGTTATCAACCATTGATAAAATATCTCTATTTAAATGCTGCCTCTTTGGAATGTAACAGACTAATGACATGATGATGATGATGACGATGATGACGATGACAACTTTAAGTTTTCCCCTCTCCTCTTGTGGTAACTACTGTCTGAGATCATGTTCAAGTAGGTGTGAGATCAGTGTTCCCCCTTCTCTGGCCATTTCTTGACAGTCTTAAAGATCACACACTATGGCTAAACCACAATAGCATGCATTGACATCTGCATTTTATACTCTTGGGTGTCCAAGTGGCTTTAGCTCAGGATCCTTCTCAGCACTCAGCTGATAATTGCAGGGGAAACCTGGACTGGATTTCCCCATGTTTAGTTTTATGAACTGTGACTCGTACCTACCTGGTTGATGCAAAATTTTCTTCTTTTGTCAGCAACAAAAATTGAGAGGGATGGTAAAGTCTTACATACTGACTGCCTGAAAGGAGCAGTTCCAAGAAAACGACTTCAAAAGTAAGAACAGTTTGATAAAAATTGGGCTGTGATAATTGAATGGAGTGTACCTGACTTGTGTCTTCCTTCTCTGAAGTGACCATGGAAACCTTGGTGTTGCTTATGCTCTCTCTGTGCATTGGGTTGACTCATTGTTAGAAGTGCACAGGGAAAGAAAACTTAAAATATAAAATCCAAATTTTGACATAGGCCTGACACTTGAATTACTGAATCTAGAAGCAGAACATTGAAATAGAGAACACTGTTCTCTGATATTGTAGTCAAAGTGGTTCAGTCTCAGAGCGGTCTGGCTTGCAATGCCCATTGTATCTCTTCAAGAGAAATGGATGAAGAGTGTATTGTGGACACGCAACAATTCAGTGCTTCTCTATCTTGCAGTTTTACTTTCTCTCTTTCCCCTCCTCTTCTCTCTCCTCTCTCTCACTCCCTCCCTTTCCCTCTTTTTCTTTCTTTTTCTCCCCATTAGCTTCCTCTACAAATGACCTTCCTTTTATTCTGCCCTCACTTGCAGTCTCTGTCTAGAACCTTCCTATTTTTAAGGTTGAACTAAAACATCACATTTTCTACACAGTGACCCATGTCCTCTTTATTTGAAAGCAAGTCTTTCTTCCTCTGAAGAAAGTGCTCAGAGAACTTTGCAGCTAATCTGGTTTCTGTCCAAGGGTCTTTTTCTGTCTTGTGTTAAAGTTAAGAAGGAACATGATTCACTCATTTCCTAGTGAAACAGACTAGCATAATACCCATATGTGACACACTATTGGTCCTCAGAAAATGAATGTTAAATGAATGTGAAACATGAATAATATCATCATGCAAACCAAGTCCTGAATGTGTGTCTCAGGGGATGGACATCAATATCCCAGCACTCAACTCAAGTGCTTGAAAATCTCTAAATTTCTAAAAACTCTGAGACAAATGTTTAGGGATCAATAACACTTCAGTAGAGGAATATGTGCTTGCAGCATCAGAGTCTGGCTGTCGTGTGTTCCTTCTGTCGTGTATTCCTTCTGTCGTGTATTCCATCAAAGTACCCAGACCCAGAAATGCAGTGTCTTAATAGTTGTGGGGATTCTAGGGACCAACTAGGAGAAAATCTTCTTAATTCTTTGCAAACTAACTATAGCTTATTTAATGTTGACTCAAGTATTTTGGTGAAATGTGTTTTAATTTGTTCAAGAAAATATTGATAACTTTGCTGGACTCTGAAAGGGAATCAAACAATAACAGAAAGGAGGCGTCCTTACCAGCAAATGAGACAACTAGATATATACAGGTAAGTAATTTAATGCTTTATTATTTTTTAAAGATTTATTTATTTATGCATACAAGAACTGGGGAGCAGACCAGAGTTGCAGGGGTGAGAGGATCCACCAGAATCAGAGTGGGGAACAGAACAGGCAGATCTACTGAAATACACTTCTGAGGGGAGCAGTGGGCCAGACAGGTCTGCTGCACCATGTGAGTTGCTCCCTGGCCAAGGATCAAACTCATGCTATAGTGGCTGCAGATAGCTTGATAGGGCTGTCTAACCCCTGCGCCACCAGGGAGGCCCTCTAATGCTGTATTATTTTTAAAGACATCCCTCATTGAATGAAACCAAACTCTAACCTAATAGTTATTATTTCTGCCTTTAATTATTTATTTAGTTGCTGTTACCACTTTTATATCTTGTCTATATATGTGCATACTTGCTATTGTTATTCATTTAATTATGTTAATAATAGAACGCGGACATTTATATAATGCATGTGGTCTCACTTTGAACTTCTGGTGTTGTCATTTCCATGCTATAATGTTCCTGCCACATTTCCCTACAAAATGGACATTTTTGGTTCCTGAAACCTGAACATTGAAACCTATTTGAATGCCACTTAGTCCAGGTCTCTCCCAGATGAGTAAGTGCCCTTTCCAGGAAGCTGACACATTCAGGTCAATGTGTACATGGCAGCCTTCATTGTGGGAGCTCACTGCATCCCCATGTAACAAACAGCACATTTCTCTTCTGAACATTTTTATTTTACAGAGAAGTATGCTTATTTGGTTGGCTGTGCTTTGTTGGTACCTATTTTTCAAATGAAGTCTTTAATTTTTTTTAGAGTGACTTGGGATTCTCTACAAGAATAAGGGGAAGATACAGAGATTTCCCATATATGTACTGTTCCCAGGAAAAAACAGCCTGCCCCAATGTCAATATCCCCACCAGAGTGCTACATCTGTTACAACTGGAAAACTTAAACTCACACATCATAGCCATTCAAAGTCCATAGTTTGACTTAGACATCTCTCTTGGTGGTGTACCTTCTATGGATTTGGTCCAATATATAATGCCATTTAACAAGGTGGTGTGGAGTAGTTTCATTGCCCTAAAAATCCTCTTCCCTTTGCTATTCATCCTTCCTTACCTCTTCCAACTCCTCACAATCACTGATCTTTTCCTGTCTACATACTTTTGCTTTATGTCATATAGTTAGAATCATAAAATAGAGAGCCTTTTCAAAGATTGATTTCTTTCACATAGAAATACACAATTCAGATTCCTCCATGTGGTTCTATAGCTTCAAAATTCATTTCTTTTTAGCACTGAATAATATTTCATTGTCTGGATGCAACATAGTTTATTTAGCTATTCACTGACTGAATGACATCTTGTTTGCTTCCAAGGTTTGGCAATTATGAATAAAACTGCTATAAACATCCTTGTTTATAGGTTTTTATGAGGACAGTAATTTTCACCTTTTAGGTAAATATCAAGGAGCATGAAAACTGGATTGTATAATAAAAGCACATCTATTTAATAGGTGCATAATGATATTTCTTATTGTTGTAATTTCCTTTAGCCTGATTAGTTGTGGTGTGAAGTATCTATTCATATGCTATTCATTATCTGTATATGTTGTTTGGTAAAGTGTCTGCTAAGGTCTCTGACATGTACTTTCATATTGTTGAATCTTAAGAATTTTTGTGTGTATTTTGGATAGCAGTGTTTATGAGATGTGTCTTTTGTAAATATTTTCTCCTACTCTGTGGCTTGTCCTCTCAGTCTCTTGATATTTATCTTTCACAAAGCATAAGTTTTCAGTTTTCTTGAAGCCCAGTGTGTCAATTATTTCTTTCATGGATTGTGTCTCTTTTGTTGTATCTACTAAGTCATTGTCATGCTCAAGGTCATCCAGGTTCTCTCCTAGGTATTTTATAGTTTTATGATTTATATTTAGGTCTGTAATCTCTCTTGAATTAATTTTGTGAAGGATGCACATTCTATGTCTACATTTTTCTTTACCTCTCAATGCCCAGTTGTTTTAGCACCATGTGCTAAAAAGGCTGTCTTTGCTTGGTTGTATTGCCTTTGCTTCTGTTTTAAAGATTCATTAACTATAATGTGTTAATGTGAGTCTATTTCTGAGCATTCTGTTCTGCTCCACGGATCTTTCTTTTTTCCTGTTCTTTCCCCAATACTGTCTTGATTATTAAAGTTTTGTATTAAGTCTTGAAGTCAGAGAGTGTCAGTCCTCCAGCTTTGTTATTTTTCAATATTGTGTTGATTAGTCTGGTCTTTTGTCTCTCTATATAAACTTTAGAATTAGTTTTCCAATATTCACAAAATAACTTGCTGGAATTTTTGTTGGAATTGCAATAACTCTATAGATCGAGTTGAAAATAATTAACATTGTGGCAATATTTATTTGTTCTATCCCTGAACAGGGAGGATCACTCAATTTATTTATTTCTCCTTTGATTTTTGTCTTGTAATTTTTCTCATATAGATCTCACAATATTTTATTAGATTTATACTTATGTATTCCATTTTAGAGTTGGTGTTTGTAAATAATATTGTATTTTTTTCATTTCAAATTCCACTTATTCATTGCTGCTATGTAGGAAATACAGTTAGTTTATTTTGTAAACTAAAAATTTGCTATGCTCACTTATTTGTTCCAGTAATTTTTTTATTGATTATTTGCTTTTTCTACAAAGATAATCATGTCATCTGTGAACAGAGTTTTAATTGTTCCTTCCAAATCTGTATACCTACTATTTCCTTTTCTTGTATTCTTGCACTAGCAAAAGCTCTACTAAAATGTTGAAAAGGAGTGGTGAATGGGGACAGCCTTGCTTTGTGTCTAATCTTAGGGAAAACACTTTGTGTTTCTCACCATTAAATAGTAAATAGTCTTTATCAAGTTGAAAGAAGATTTCCATTATCCATAGGTAACTGAAAGTTTTTGTCATATATAATAGTTAGATTTTGTGAAATGCTTTTTCTGCACTATTAATATGACTGTATAATTTTTAGCCTGTTAGTGATCGCATTTATTGATTTTCAAATATTGACACCCCTCCCCTCCAATAAATCCCCCTTTGGTTGTGGCATGTAATTCTCCTTATACATCCTTGAATTCAATTTGCTAATAGTTTGTTGAGGGTTTTTGTTCCTACATTTATGAAAGATAGTGGCTTGTGTTTTTTTTTTTTTTTTTTTTAATGTAGCTGTCCTATTTAAGTGCTAAAGGAACACTGACCTCATAGAATGAGTTAGGACGTCTTTCCTCTGCTACTATTCTCTGAAGAGGCTATAGAGACTTGGCATAAATTTTTCCTTAAATACTTGTTAGAATCTGTTACCTGTTTTTATACTGAGCTTCAATTGACCTTATTTTGACCTTATTTTAGAACTGGACTTGAACTTACTGATCTATAATTCCTCGCTCATCAGCCATCCCAAACTAAGTCAGAAATTCAGTCTGTGGCCTTGACAAAAAGAAGTACCTGTATTTCACAAGAATTGAACACATGTTTCAGTCTTTTCATTACCCAATGCATTCTGACTCTGAGTTTAAGGCTTAGTTCCCCATTTACAGAGCATGTCCTTGAATCAGGTCCTTAAATTCTATAAACTTACTCTTTGTCTGTAAAATATGACGTGTGATATCATACATTTCTTTATCACATGGTGATGTGAAGGTCAAATAAGTTAATGTTTATGGAAATACTTTATAAGCTGCCAATACATGCATATACATGTGAATTATATGCATTTTAAACTTCAGCCTGAAACACTTAAGTGATTCTATGATTCTCTAAGAAATGAATGACTCCAGATTCACACTTCATCTAAATACAAACTATCATGAGGAAGGTCTAGATATAAAATGTCATTATCAATCTTTCCCAGGGACTTTGGGGTATGGAAAGTTCAAGAAAAACTGCTTCAGCTACCTTGTAGTCTTGGTTTCCCTCCGGAAATTCTGATCATCCACCCCTCTTTCATTTGGCTTTGTAAGTTTTATACTGCATTTCCATGGATTCTGGAATCATTTCTATGTAGTGGCTAGAAAAAAATTATTTTTTGGCTAACATATTGATCTATATATAACAATTGCATTTAAGACTTTCTCTCTCCTTGTTACCACACTTGGATTAATCACTAATGTAGGAATAAACACTATTAGAAACTATGTAATAGATAACTTTGAGGCTGCTCTTGTTTGTTCAATGGGGCCTTATGTGGGCCATTCATGAAAGGTCCATAGTTTTTGCTAGTTAACACCCTGAAGTGACCACTTTGGCTTATCATTTTCCTTTTGAAATTCAGTGAGCTTGGAGGTAACAAAGAGTCTGCCCTCCATCTGGCATCAATGGGAATATATCTGTCATGTAATTGAGGAGGTGGTGGCATGAGAAGACCTAAGTCTTTGGCCTCTAACCTTTTGTCATCTGTGCAGTCAACATAGAAGAAATCACATTATTCATTGCAGTAGCATAATAAGGAGCAGTGTGTATAGAATTTGCTGGTGTGGGATTTTTCATTTAATTACATCTGAATTTATATCTTCCCAGGGGACCTCACTGATACAGGAGGGTGCCAAAAAGCTTTGTTGGTATATAAGTTCCACAATAACTTTTCCCTGATATAATTAAAGTCTGTCCATTGATTGCAATTCTCAGGAAAGATTATGTTTTTGAGCCAACACTGTCATTGTTACTTTGTATTTATGGAGCAGCTCTATTAGCCTGTGACCTTGGGCAAGTCATTTAACCCCTCTGACTTTTGGCATAAAGCAGAGTTACCAATGCCTACTAAGCAGAACTGCTGTCAGGATTATACAATGAATGTGAAAGATAATTAATGAAATAGAAAGAATCTTATTCCCTGAAAAGGAAGCTCATTATCACTGTTCATTCTTACAACACCTGTAGGTTGAAGATAGACCAGTTTGTTTGTTTGGTGTGTGTCTGTGTATCTATGCTTATGTTCAATTGAAAACTTCAGATGAGGATTTAATTATAGAAAAATCAATTCGATGTTGCAGAACTGAGAGACTACAAAACTGAAATTTCTCTCTGACTACTTTTTGCACATTAGCCTTAAGTAGGCTACTCATAACATATTAGCTTTACATAGATTTCCTAACACTGAAGCCTGACCTCATTCAGGAATTTCGCATAGGTCCCAAAGATGTGCAAATAAATAAATAAATAAATATGTATATATATATATATATATATTCAGTGTTAGGATTATATATATATATATATATATATATATATATATATATATATATAACTCAGACATTTAAAAAAGAAAATGAAAAACTCCATGGGAATCTATCAAAACTGATCAAGAACTGAGAATGAAAGAGAACCAGCTTTGTGATAGCATGGTTCACATTTTCTTGAGAGAATAGACTATTGAATTGTTAGGAATTTTGTGGGCCATTTGTTAGACACAGCATTATTGAAAATTCAATTATATAAACATAACTTATTAAATTATACTAAAAGCAAAGATAATTAATACTCAGAATGTACCACTTCATAATTTTTGCAACATTTTGTTATCTATACTCTTGAGCATATTGTTATACAATGACCAATTATTGTGCACATGGCAGAACGGATGACATGGCCTTTCTGATATTAGGTTATCAAAGACCGCAGCTTCCATCTTGGGTCTCTCTTCTCTGGAATCCTCCAACTTAGGGAAGCTCACTGCCATGTCTTCAGGACTTGGGCTGCCTAATGAGAGGTCTACATGGCAAGAAAATGAAGTTTTCAGACTATAGCCAATGAACTGCTGAGCCCTACTAGTAGCCACATGAATTTGGAAGTCATCAAATAACTTCAGTCCCAGTGAAACTGTGTGACAGACCTTAAATGGGGCCCAAGCAACTAAATTATTACCTGCAATCAAAAACTACAGTAGCAAAACATCTAGATATTCTTCAAATTGAAGTCTGATGTTAGAAGGGTTCCTGAGAGGTTAGGAAACCTCTTTTTTTCTAAATAATACAAAATCATGGACAAAATCAAAATCATACCCACAATTAATATACTTTTGTCCCCTTATAATTTGCTGGTTAGTTGGTCCAGGCAAAGGTCATCAGTTCTACTATTTGAAACTTTGGGGGAAAGACTTGTTATCTCAAGTGTGAATTTAGATCTGAAATGACATAATCTCTTTGACAGTTTTTTTGGGCATCTTTAATTGTGAACCATCAAAATACAAAATTAAACTGTAGGGCCTCCCCTGTGGCGCAGCAGTTGTGCACTGGGCTGTGAAGCTGCCTGCAGCCTCTGCAATGCCGGTTTGATCCCCAACCATCGTTGAGGGTCCCACCTGGTGCGCAGACCTCTCCTGCTACGCCCGCTGCCCCCCTCAGCAGTGTACTTCATCAGTCTGCCTGTTCTGCTCCCCACTCTTTCTCTGGTGAATTCTCTTACCCTCCCTCGCCTCTGACTATACACCAGTTCTTGGATAAATAAATAAATCATTTAAAAAATTAAATTGTATTCTATAAGAAAGCCTCAGTATTTACAAGTATTGTATGAATAGTTTCGTCTCAACAGAAGTAAAGATTATGGGGTTGTCCTTCTTTGGGTAAGGAAAGAAGGGAGGCCAGGAAGAATGTTATAGGAATATGTGGTGATGCTGTTTTCACAGAATTCAAGTAAATAACCAGGAAGCTATGAATGTGTTTGCCAGTTTGATGTTGATCCTAAACTAACTAGAATGTTTCACATTTTCTGTCACTATTAAAGCTAATTGTGAGATGGGAGGTATTTCTCAGCTATTGGGATTAGGTCAGAAAAGACTAAAGTGAGCCATAGGCTTCTGATGACTTCCATGTAATTGAGACCTTGGCCTAAGTGTCTGTCCAGTTCATTCAGAAACTGGATTGAAAGATGGTTTGTGAATCAGACTCCTGGAAACATTTATTGTTGAAGAAACATTCTACCAGTCTTTGTGCATAAATATAAATACACTTTTTTTAAACTTGAAAAGCATATAATCATTAAAATATGTTCCTATTAATATATTTTACTTATACATATAGTTTTTAAAAAAGGAACAGTTCTCTTAAATTAACAAGTCTTCTTCCCTCAAATTTGGTAAGCAATTTTTATACAATCTTGAATTAATTAAAATTTGGCAATTTTTAAGGAAACCTGCTATTTATTTATAAATAAATTCTCCTATTTAAAAAGCAGGAGAAAAAAAAAATTGTGTGATATAATGGCCATTTAGGAAACCAAAAGGCATCAATTAACCATAAAAGACATTTTAGCAACTTTATGACTCTTCATTCAGGAAAATTAAGAATAGTTTTTCAGATGAACAAAATGAAGTCATAAATATCCAAATACAAGAAATATTTATAACCAACAATATAAAAACAGTCACAATAGCAATGATTATTAAGAACTGAACTTCTTAAAAGTTAGATATGTTTTTTAATGATTTAAGAATATAAAAAGGCACAAATTGAAAGACCATTTTGAGGCCAGGGAGGAAATTTTGCAAATCTGGACAAAAAATAGCCATCTTATAGAAAGAAAAAGATCTATATTTTAATCTTATCCCTTTTTTACATTATCCATGTACTAATTTTCAGTAGATGATTTATTAATGTGCCTTTATATATGCTTTTGGCATAAACAGTATATAAACAAATGAGAGGTGATAACTTTTAACTTTTAGCTACAACTTTGAAGTATAATTATCAGTATATTAAATAAAATAATGTATGTGTTCTGTTAAATCAATCTTCCTCATAAACTGCAATAAATTTGGCAAGAAAAATAATCTTGTACATATTCATAGTTTGCTGTAATTATTGAACTAGTTAATCAACAGTTTAGAATAGGTAGTAATTAACAATAATTAACTTTAATCAAATTCTGTTTTTCCAGATAAAGGGAAATCTGAAGGACAGAAATCCAATAACTGTTTAGCTATTACATAAAATAACAATTTATTTTTTATAATTTTAGCAATTTTGAGATAGCAACAAGTCATTTAAATAATATTCAAAATAGCTACATGTATTTATAATTTATAGCTTACTAAAGGACAAAATATATGGAATGTTTTATTTAGTATATAGAATTTTGTGTCTGTTTTTCACTTGGAAATTGTCCAGGCACCCTAAGATTATTTATTAGTTAACTCAATCATGTGTTGAGATCTTAAAATTAAATTTGTTGAAATTGAAACTTTATTTTAGGCATCAAATCTTTATGATTTATAGCATGTAAGAATTTTATGAAAGGGAAAACTTTGGAAAGACATCCACAAAGAGTGTTCCACCTGGTTGTGCCCCTCCCCACCCCAGGCTTGTACAATCTCTGGTTACAGGTCAGCTTTCAGCTTCCCAGCAGCTGCTCTGCTTGGCCTCCCTGACCATGAGACCAACTTTTGCACAGAATTGCCATTTTATTCACTATTTCTCTCTTCTGTAGTATCCTTTTCTCCAAATCCCATTTGCTCCAGTACCCTCAAATTCTGGTGTTTTCTCCGCCCAATCCTGTCTAAGTTCTGGTTCCAAAAATACACTCCCACAAAGTGGACTCCTGTATCACTAGCAGACATTTAGGTGTTTTCCAGCTCCTTCTTTTTATTGTTAAATCATGAAATAGTTTTATCTTTAAAGGATATATTTCCTTTTGGATTCCTTTCTGGGAGAAAAATCTCAAGCATTGTGTTTCTGAGTACAAAGGAATAAATACCCTTCAATGATTCTTAATGTGACAACATCTCTCTGATATGCTTCTGGGAACCCTTACCAACATATAGGAGTGGCAGAAGTTGTATCAGTTTAATCTCTATTTCTAAGGACTCCTATACCCAAGCATCACTGGAAAATAGATTTTTATTGGACTTGAGTTTGCCTTCTTTAGAGGTACTGACTTCAGATCTATATCTATATCTTCAGATGATAGATAGATAGATAGATAGATAGATAGATAGATAGATAGATAGATAGATAGATAGACAAATGCTGATGCAAACTTTATTTACAGAAATAGCTCCGGAACTTCCCTGGACTTCATCTCATTTGTGTTGCTGAAAAAAAAATCATCTACAATTCTTGCTTTTAGTTTTGCACACTAAAATTTTTGGTATTTTGAAAATAGAAAGATGTACAGAATTTTTAAATACCCCAATAGTTGCCAAACAAGATCATTTCCTGACTTGAACGGCTCTGCCAAAAGCATTTTGAAAAATAAGAAAGATCCAGCAAAAGAAAGTTCTTGAGTCATTGGTTATTCTGTGGTTTTGAGGAAGTTAGCGAAAGGAGTCCTAAACCCTCAGCCTTTCCCCTTGTTCTGTTTTTTTGTTGTTGTTTTAAGGTAGTAATTTTGAAAGGATGGAAGGATTTCCTACACTAGATGTACTTATTTTTAGGAAGTGATACCTTTTTAAAACAATTCTTTGGGGCTACAGAAAGTATGGGAAATTATAGTGAAGCAGTATTCAAACCTAGGAGATGTTTCCTTTCTTATGCATATTTATGAGTTATTTTAGTCTTTCATTTTTTCCCAGCCAAGTGTGTACGGTAAGGTTGTTTTATAGGCAAAGACTATTTCTTTCCCTGTCACAAAGACAGACCGCTTCCTTCAAATTTAACTTGTCTATGGAAACCCTCTCCTCTGATTGAAAGAATTAAACTAGGTCTATGAAAAGTCTTCCCTCGACCCTGTACACCTCATTTCCACTCTTGAAAAGGAGAGATTTCTCCTTGACACTCCAGTATGCTCTTCACCTTAGAAATGTAAGTGCTGACTCTTCCTGAACTCTGCAACCACAGACATATATTTGAAAGTTCCTCCTCTTATTCCTTTGTTCAGTTTTGACTGATTTGGGCAGTTTTTCTTTTTATCTTCTAGTTCATATTTTCAGCTTTCTCCATATTTCACTGAATACAGCTACCTTTTTATTTCTGATTCCTCTTGATATTTTGAGATTTCTTACAAGAAAAGTGGAAAACACTATTTTTATGCCACTGTTTTCAAGCTAGATGCCCAGTTATTTGGTTTTAATTGTATTGCATATAGTAAACATCATTGGATCATCTAGTCTAGAGATTTTCTTTAGATGATAATATTACTTTGCTTACAGAATTTTAAAAAGTTGATCTATCTAAATATTTATCATAGTGCTACTAGATCGGGGTTCATCAGTGGTGGCTTTTTCATTGCCTGCATTGCCTCAAAATTATTTTCAGCATAATTTTTACTATTCATAAGATAATTCTCTAATGAGCTTAAGTTTTACTCCAAATGTGTAAGATTAAATTCTATCTATTACTTGAATTTGCATTAAGCTTTTTTTTTTAGGAGTTTCATTTTCAGCGTGTAGCCACAGATTTGAGAAAATAAAGATTATGTAAGGTGAAAAAAAGGGGAAAAGCATGAGAAATTAAATTCCATATAAAATATTTATAATTTAAAAATATAACATATAGGGGAGATTAAGTTTCAACAAGTCTGGATACTTATGAGTTTATTAATCAGTAGCACTAGACAATCTTAACTGCTTTTTGAGTCCTTTCAGCGATCCTCATAAAAATATTTCTGGTCAAATAATTCTATTTTTTTTTTTAAGATTTATTTATTTATTTTACAAGCACTGGGTACAGTCAGAAGCGCAGTAGGGTGAGAGAATTCACCAGAGCCAGAGCAGGGAGCAGAGCAGGCAGAAGGACCGAAGTACACTGCTGAGGGGAGCAGCGGGCGGCAGGAGAGGTCTGCGCGCCATGTGGGACCCTCCTCCGGTGGCCGTGGAGCAGCCAGGATCGAACCGGCGCTGCAGAGGCTGCGGGCAGCTTCACAACCCAGCGCTCAACCGCTGCGCCACCAGGGGAGGCCCAAATAATTCTATTTTTGATGATGTTGTAAACCAAGTCTCATGAGATTGTTTGTTTGTTTGTTTAGTTAGGGGTTTTGATCCCTTGTTTGTTCACTTTCCCTCAAGTTCAAGTGGATTGTAGTAAACAAGAGAGGGTGAGAGGGGAAGGAATTACTTTCAATGAGAAATGGGTCCAAAATACACTTCTGGGGCCTCCAAGGTGGCGCAGGGGTTAAAGACAGTGCTAGCAGACTATTGCCAGCCACTGCAGCAGGAGTTCTTTCAGCAGGAGCCCTGGCCTGCCAGGGAGCAAACCCACATGGCGAAGCAGTCTCCTGTCCCGCACACTGCTCCCCTCAACAGTGTATTTCAGTAGATCTGTCTGTCTGTTCCCTGCTCTCTCTGGTGAATCCTCTCACTCTCCACACTTCTGCATTAAACACCCCAGTTCTTGTATGCATAAATAATAAATAGTTAAACAAACAACCAAAAAATACAATTCTGCTGAGGTCAGTTCAGACTGTTCCAAGAGTGTAGATACACCGCCCTCCCAGGGGCTACAGTGAGGAAGGGGAGAAACAGAAAAAACCTTGCCAGTATCCAGAAGGAAATGGGGAAAAGTAGAATCCCCAGAAGATACAGAGGTGTGGCAGTCAGCGCCCGCCAGCCCTGGCCATGAGTCCACCCTGCTTAAATGGTCAATGTCAAGCACAATTTGTGTGCCTCAAGAAGTATCTGAGACCAGAAATGACTGACAGAACAAGGACTTAAATAACCAGAAATATAATCACTGGTGATACTCAAGCTTTAGCCCATCTAGCTAGGTGTCATTAAGTTCGATAAAAAGGAGACCAAGCTTGAAAATTCCCCCAAGCTGGTATAACCATCTATGCATAAGAACAAAATAAAAGCTAGTTTTCTTTAAGGACATAAGGGAAATTCAACTTAGGTTATTTTTTTTAAAGATTTGTACAGTTTATTTTTTAATTTTTTTTTTAAGATTTATTTATATATTTATACAAGCACTGGGTACAGTCAGAAGTGCGGGAGGGTGAGAGAATTCACCAGAGCCAGAGTGGGGAGCAGAGCAGGCAGAAGGACCGAAGTACACTGCTGAGGGGAGCAGTGGGCGGCAGGAGAGGTCTGTGCCCCATGTGGGACCCTCCCCAGGTGGCCGGGGAGCAGCCGGGGATCGAACTGGTGCTGCAGAGGCTATGGCCAGCTTTGCAACCCAGCGCTCAACCGCTGTGCCACCGGGGAGGCCCTATGTTATTTCTTATAAATGGCTCTGATAATCATAAAGGAAACTTGTATCTTTCTAAAAATGGAATAAAAATCACTTTTAACCATTCCCGCTGTCTGTTCCCATTGTAATAACTAATCAGTGTAACAAACAACATCCTCAATTTATGAACCATTGTGAAGTCACATCTTCGCACTTCATATTAGTTTTGAATTTGAAGACTACTGTGTCTAAACTCTACCAGTCTGGGTTTGATTTCTACTATTCCTGGACACCCCAAGGGACTTGTAGCCAATGAGAAAGTGCAGCTTCAAGATTAGGAGCTCATATCTTTAAAGCATGGGAAAATATACAAAAAGGAAGAGTTCTAATTCAAAAATTTCAGAGTATTGTTGAATATAAAATGAATCACTTCCCTAGAATAATGGGTTTCTGATCTAGTTTTATGCAGAGTAACCAATAAAGCTGTATAAATAAATTCAAGAAATAATAATCATCAGTGATCTGTTTTTCTAGGAAGACAGAGACATTTAAGTAAACCACTTCTGAATAATATATGCAAAATCATACACATGTAAGTAACCATTATGTTAGGCACTTATATGTAATGATATAAATATATATATACACACTATATATATAAATAGATATATAGATAGATAGATATATTTATACTCATTTATACCTCCCCCTAGTCATCACAGCCTACCTGGAGTTTCCAGGGTAACAAAATCAGGGTAAGGTCAGTCTGTGTAGCAGGTATTTTGAAAATGACTACTTAGTTGGTAGCGCAGGTTTGGTTACACATCTCAAGAATACTCAAAAGGTGATATATTCTAGAAATTTTACATTGATCAGGACTTTTACCATTTCCTAAAAATTTACTCCCCTCTTCCATCATTAGTTCTCTTATCTAGGGAGGTAACAAAACACAGATTTTAATGTCTCTCTTTGGAGGCCTTGCTGGAGTATTTTTGGTATCTTTTGGTGAAATTCAGCACCTCCTAAATAATATTGAACATGTTTTCAGGTTGACTCAATATCTCAATTCAGGAAAATTCTCTTAGAAGATCATCCTCCAAAGAAACTTAGCACCAACTAATAGCAGTCCAAACACAAAGGAAAATATAAAACCTTAAGTGAAAATGAAATGCACAAAATGATGCAGAATTTCAACTTGATGAGATGAAAGTAAAATTCAAAGTTATTAGGAGATGCACAGTGCTAGCTCAGATACACAGCACCTCCCGCCCTGCTGAGCCAGCTAAATGGTCACAGCCTTACTCTCCCTTCCAGAGCTGCCCTGGTAACTAGCTGTGAAAACACAATTTAGAAGATGCCGTTTGACTGTCCTCGAAAAGACATCATTAGTTAATTAAACTGTAGCTATTTAAGCACCTGTAACAGTTAAGGGAATTTCAGTTCTACTGAAAAAATTATATTATTTATAATGAGCCTCACTACCAAATGAGTTCTGAATGTGAAAATCTAACCATTAATTTGTGACTCAAAATATTACAATAAAGTCTGAAGCTGAACATTCTGATTGCCAGGGGAACCAGGATATGGAGAAAGGTTGAGAGCTAATGAGCGCAACCTGTGGGGATAACGGGTTGTAGAAGGGCCATCTTCCCAGTGTGCTGGGATAGAGATGGGGGAGTGGAAGTTTTCCTTATAAAATTATTAGAACCTAAACCAAATTTCAAGCTAGAAAACAAAGATGTTGACAATGGTACTATGATGAGGTGAAGTGAAACAGGATTAGATAACAAAGACTTGAATCTCACAAGAGAAGAAAAGCAAGCCATCCACTGAGGTTTTGAAAGAGGCAACTTTGCGGAAGCCTTCAGTTATGATTCCCAGTACTGCTCAAATTTTGCTTTAAAGCAATTCTGTGCCACTTAATCTTTGTGAGATTAATGTATTCATAATCACCACTGAAGAAACTTTCAGGTCCCAAAAGATACTAAGAAGCTTTGCCATCACCATCTTAGGCCGACATTTAATATATCTGGACTATTATTCTTTTATTTTAAAAGTAATTCAGCATATACAAGATAAGATGCCAATTCTCTAGGTTGACACTGCTCTAGATATAGCAGGCATCGCTGTAAATAAAAATATCCCTGCATTTTGAAACTGGGAATCTAGTAGAGGAAAAAGAATATAAATCAGCACAAAAATGTTAGGTCAAATTGCGGTAAAACATATGATGGAAATAATTTATAGACAGGACTATAGTCATGGGGTAGAAAAAAAATAGAGTTAAGGAATCCTAATGCAGTGGGATAGTTGTTGGGATATATAGGTATATGCATTTGAACAGAGGGGACAGCAAGTGCAAAAGTCCTGTGGTAGGAGCATGCTTAGTTGTGTAGCAGGGACAGTGAAGAGGCCAGTATGAGTGGAATAAAGTGAGTAATAAGCAGAGTGAAAGATGTAAGTCAGAAGGGATAGTCACACCAGGATAGGCTCACGGGAAGGGAAGATTTGGGCTGGAAACCTTCATGTGGTACATAGCAGGTGGTAATCCATGCTATGGGCAAAAAATTAAAAAAGTGCATATATCTTTTTTTTTTCTCATTACATAGTTTTTATTTTTATTTTTTTATATAATAAATTTTATTTTTATATTTCCCATACAATTGCAACCCCCTTATTTTGACCCCAATTCCCTCCCATCCCGCCCCCTACCCCCCATAGAGTGTCTCTGGTTCATAGTTTTTTGTTGATTTTGATTTTCACTTTCTTATAGTTATTCATTTTCCTGGTCCCTTATTTAAGTTTTCTAGATTCCTGCTATGAGTGAGACCATCTGGTATTTTTATTTTTCTTTCTGGCTTATTTCGCTGAGCATGATCCCTTCCAGCGCCATCCATGTTGCTGCAAATTGCATGTGTTTATCTTTTTTGAATGCTGAGTAATATTCCATGGTGTATATGTACCACATCTTCTTGATCCAGTCATCTATTTTTGGGCATTTGGGTTGTTTCCAAAGCTTAGCATATATCTTGAAATGAGACAACAGAGAACTTCTGTAGAGGCACAGGGTGACTCTGGGAGTGCCCTGCTTAATCCAGGTTAGAGGTAACAATGGCTTGGAAGAGAGTGATAATAGTAGGCTTTGTCACATAGGATATGATTCTGAATGTATTGCCAGATAGCTGATATTGTCTCATAAATGATAACTGATATGCCATTGTTCAGTTTACTAAAACGGGAGAAAGCAAAGGACAAAGCAGGGTGTGGCCAAAGGGTTAGAAATACAGGAGTTCTAGTTTAGATGTGATATTTGATTGTTCTTTCCATATCCAGATTTAAGTAGATAATCCATTATATGTTTCTGCAGCTTTGGGGAGAAATCAGGACTGGTAATATTGTTAGTTGGAAGCTATTAGCATTTTAAAAGCCTCTGGTGACTGAAAGAGGCATTTGTAAGCCCCTAATCCAATTCATGTGTTTTTCATTCATTGCTTCATATAACACTCCCAAGCTTTCCTCTTGAAAATGCCATAAAAAAGGGAGCTCTATAATGCTCAAAAGATTCTATTCTGTTCTGGAAATTAATATTTTTTTTAATTTGAATCAAATTTTGATAATTTGAAATATGTATTCACTGGTCATTTTTCGGTCTTAAGAAATCACACAGAAAGTTCACATAAGAGGCTTTAGAACATACACAGATAGTAATTACTTGTGATGTAATTCTTATCTGCCTGCTTTCGACATTCTCAGAATGACTCACTTTACATTCTGTGACTGGTTTTCTAGACCCACTAGTACTTTATTTTTCCCTTTACAGATAAACTGGTGGTAGCTGTGCCCTTTTAAAGTATATACCTTGAAATGAGGCAGCATTGGCTGTCTCAGTCTCTATGCTGAATGTGCAATGGACAACCACATATTTTGTAAAGTTCCACAAGCCTGTGTTTGCACATGGAGGTCAGGCCTACAGTGTATGAAATAAAATAATAAGAATTAAAAGCAGTGTTTTAAAGGTATATACTTTGAGTTGTAATAGGGGATGAAATTCTTTCTAGTAGATGCTACTTTAAAACAGTGATGCTTTCTAGTAGATGGCACTTTAAAAATGATTTTTGTGACATGAAACTTATAAACGGAGTTTGGTTTTGTCTGAATCTACTAAACTGACTTAAAACCTTTGCCCTAATTTTTCATTCACGTTAATGCTGTGAAAGTTCCTGTGATCAAAAATTAAACACAAACACTTGTGGGCTTTTAGTAAGGGATAAAAAAATATTACCTCTTGTGAAGAAGCAACAAGGGGAAGACTTGGAATGACTCTATTTAATTATCTAAATTTAAAACAAATGACTGTAGTTCCCTTAAAAGCATTTCTTCTAAAGAACAGGGAACACAGTAGATGGTCTGCACTTTGACATCACTAAAATGCCTGTTAAAATGTGTCATGAAATATGACCCAGAAAATTGTTTTAAATTGACTTGCCAAAGGACACAGTAGCACGGATTAGAAACTCGCTAAATCATGAGAAAGATCAATGATCATTACAAATGTGACCTCTTTGCTTCAGGTCCCAGTGTATACTTAACATTCTTATTATGGATGTTTTCACCATTGCAATCTGCAAATGAAGTCGTTTCCAAAATGCCATATTCAAACCAGTGCTCCAATGAGCAGTATATTGAATTAATCATGACCAAAAATTATTTGACAGTCTTTCCATCAAGATGTGGAGTTTTGGCCTCCCTTGGTGGTGCAGCGGTTGAGCGCTGGGTTGTGAGGCTGCCCACAGCCCCTGCAGCGCTAGTTCAATCTCCCACCACCATCGAGGGTCCCACAAAAAAAAAAAAAAAAGATACGGCGTTTATGACCCTTCAGTATGAACATGAGCCAAGTCTGTGACCATGTTGACCGATAAAATAGAGAAATGACCTTCTGATAATTCTCTGGCCAAGGACTAAAATCTTTCACTCCTGTCTCATGAAATGAGAACTTGGAAACAAAACTTTCTGTTTTCTCTCTCTGGCATCTCAGCCACTCTCTTTTGAGAAACCCAAATGCCAGGAAATCATGTTTAAGTGCTCCAGGCTGGCTCTCAGCTGACAGTGAGGTCAACTGCCAGTCTTAGGTGGAAACCAAGCAGTCAGTAACACCTTCAGATGAACAAGCTCACCCACCATCTAAACACAAAAGTATGAGATCTCAAGCAAGAACCAGCCCCCCATATGACCCCCGTGACCTTTAGAATTATGAGATATTATACTAAATTGGGGAGGGGGCTATAGGAGTTGATGTTATACAACAATAGATAACAATAACCTTTTAAAAGTGACAAATGTTGTGCACAAAACTAATCCTTCAGCAAAAGTAGATGTTCTTATTTACATATGAAATTGATGTGCATAGGATGACACACTGGATATTTAGATAAAATCTACAAGCAAATGTAATCCCTACCCCTCAAACATTATTTTATAAACTTATTTCAAAAATCTCTCTTTGAAACCAGTTGAAAGGGCAGAGTTTTGCTGTATCCGCTATGTTATGTACTCTGATGAGTGTTTGGTTGTATTTTAATATCTAAAGACGCTAATAGGATTTCTTGTCTTTTTATTTTAATTATTTTAGATGGCATTGTTATACAGATCTCAGATGTTTTTAATAGATTTCCTGGAGTTAAGCTATATCTAAAGTTATAAGAAAGCATTCCAAAACAAACCAAAATTTCCCATGTGAAAACACAACATTTACCATTGCAAAGAACAAGTGTGACACTTGGAAAATAGCAGCCGACACAGGTATGAACACAGTCTGTTGAGCCATTAGTAGGCATTCAGCAACTACCTGTTAACCCACTGATTGATGGCCTGGCCTACATCTAGAGGTTTTACATTATAAAGACAGACAACTTTGTTCATCCTTCTGCATGCAAGAAAATGCTTCAGGCCACCAGGCAAACACATTTATATAAATCAACACCTTGAAGACTCTTTTTAGTCTTTCTGTCATCAATCTTTATCTAACTCTCTGACAGTTTATGTCATAGTATTAAACGTCCCTGTACAATCTGGATCTGGATTTTAGATATGGTAATTGATTTAAGACTGTCTCTAATCTGTTCAAGAGAAAGAAAGGAAATGGAGTCTTTGTTATTTTTCCAATATTCATAGCAAACATATATAGAAATTAAAATCCTAACATTTAAGTACCTCATAATGCTTTAGGAACTAGTTTCGATTTTCTTTTTGCAAAATCCTCTAAACTTAAAAAAAAGGAGGGTGAGCAAACAGACACTTCAAATCATGCAAACTTTGAAATTGCTACCTTCATTTAAAAACAAAAATGAGCACAGAACTCCCTCTTCATTCTGGAAGTGTGATAAGCTAATAAAATCCACCCCTGACTCCAACTGGGACTCATGCCAGCATGGAGAATTGCCACCTTATCAAGACTCCTTACCCTCTTGCCTTAAAGCAGATGATGCATTTGAAAGAAAAGAGTTGGTTTATAAAGAAAGTTAGCCTGGTGAGAAGGATGAAGAAGGGGGAAAGTGAGAATGTCAGAAATAGATCCTTTCTTGGCATTCCCTGCTTTTTGGTACGTGTGAGGGATCTTTTATTTCCATCAGAGTAAAGAGGACTCAAATAAAATTGGAATAAAAAAAGAGAGAATTTCTTCTTTTATCCCAAAATATACTTGAGTCTGAGGAAAAATAAGACTCGTCCTGTTTTCTATAGATACCTTCCTCTCTTGGATGCTTTTTAAGTCACTGCTGGTACTGAACCTCATAATACACTGTGTGCATATGTGAGAATGTGTGTGTGCGCGCATATGTGCGTATTCTTTAAGGCACTTCACTTCTGAAATTCCAAGTGTATGGCAAGGTTGCAGAAGGGAACCTAATTTACAGACATTGGCAGTGGACTTTTTCAGACTCTATCTGGTCCATGGTGACTGTGACTGCTTTCAAAGGTCCTCCTCACTCTCTGCTGGAAGCTGGATAGCCTAAGTGTATTGCTGGAGCTGAGTGTGGAAGAGAATGAGAAACTCATGGGGGAAGAAAGGTAGGGAGAGCCTCTGCCCATCAGTGGGCTCTCCCTTCCAGAACCTCACCAGTTCTGCAGGTGAGAAAAGAAAACTCCCCTTATGATCCTAGCAGAGGTGGAGAAGAATAATCATTGTTCAAAACAGGCAGTTTCTTTGCCACAAGTTCAAGTTTGAACTTTATCTCAACTACCTAAAGGGAATTCCTCTACACTCGAGGCCCCTCTGTCTTCAAGATAAAAAAGGTATAGATTACATATTGGTTTTCCCCTCACTTCAGGTAGATAGGTAGGTAGATGGATAGGTAGATAAACAGAATTTTCAATGAATTTTAAAGTTTGCAAAACAATCAATTTTATGAGACTTTTTGAAAGCCACTAGATTGAAGTTCTCCATTTTATAACATAATTCTACTTATAACACCAAACAGTCAAATGTTATCTCTTAAACTTAGGATAACTTGAAATAGTGAAGAGAAGATAGCAACATAAACAAATAATTTTTCCTTTTCTTACTGGATTATTTGCTTGAATGGTTCAAAACTCACCAATTTATGTTTTTCTCTAATGAAATATCTTTAAAAATCTTTATTCTGAAAATGTGATATATATCCTTTAAATGCTTGAGTCAACACAAATTATAAAGACAAGAAAGTAAAACATTTTAGAAAAATACTATCATATAGAAATAGTTACTCTCAACACTGGGTGAATAGTTTGCTGACAGCAGTATTTACATACATAGAAAAGTGGTGGATAGATGCGTATTTTAAAATGTAATCATATACAAAATTTCTTTAAACTCTCAATAGATTTTACTAGAAATTAATTGAAAAACATATAAACATCATCAACTGCCCTCTCTTAAAGGATCACTGAAACAAAAATCTATTGACAAAATGATCATAACCTCTAAATAAAAAGAAAAAATGGTAAAAAAAAAAAAAACAGGAGACGAGAGTTAACAAAAAATTTTGGAGTTTTGAAATCAGATATTCGGGGATTAAATCTTCAACATATAGAAAGCATAGAAGCAAGCCTCATTCAAAATCTAAACCCACTCCAAGACACCAAACAAAGATCTATCATCACAAAATTTCAGAATTATGAACATAAAATGTGGGAACACGTGACCCATATAAAGGATTAGTTGTGAAAATGACCTAACCACTCTTTATCACAGTAAAATTTAAAAATCAGTGAAGCAATATTTTAAAATCAGGGGAAATTCCATATACACTGGAATCGAACACTCTTCCAAATTCTTAAGAATAATATGTAAAAATCCTCAAACTTTTCCTTTCATGCACCCATTTTGCAGAGCTTAATGGATGGAAACCTTTAAGAAATAGGATATGTGGTTTAAAATAAGTCTGTGCTTTACATTTTATTTTGTTGCCCTCTTTTTTTCTTCCTGATTTTTTATAAATAGCAATGTCTGTGCATCAGTCTTTAATGTTCATGAATATTTGAATTGGGGTGTTTAGCTACATGTTGGAAAAGATCAAGGGAGCTGGGGGAGAGACATAAAGCTAGAGTACAGTTTGCTGCCCAATGCTTTCTTAGCAAATCTTACATGTTCTCAGTTCTGAAGACATAATTCATCTGGGTTTTGCTGCAGAGATGGTTCATGAGGCTCCTGAGGAGCCCCAATCAGTAATATAAGCTTGTATTGTGATCTGGTGATTTTGTCTTTGTCTCCTTTGTCCCTCACCTGGAGGTGTTTCAGTCACTGTCCCATAACCAGGAGAGTGAATTATAAATAACAAGATGATGTGCCTTCGGCTTCTTTTTCTTTCTTCTCCAATTACCTGCCATTCTCCAGACTTGCATTCATCCTGTCCTTGGTGGCCAGTGCGATTAAATCACAGACTCAGAGAATAAAGAAAAGCTATAGTAGAGAGAATTTTCCATTGGAAATTGTAAAGACAGAAACGTCAGAAAACTTCATATTTGGACTGTGATTGATATTTTTGCTTCCTGTGAGTGATGTTCTGCTTGATTTATATTGATTTCACAATATGTTATAAAGGTAGGATGGGATTTAGCATCCACACTGAAGATCATAGCTATATGCTGGTGAAGAAAAATTCTTAAAAATGTTTGCACCAGCTACTCATATGAAAGACATGGATGCTATAGTCAGAACTAGTAAAAATATATCAAATGTATGTATCCTCCTGGATGAATATGAGTTCTGGCTATCACACTGACTTTTTATTTAATACATAGGATTAGTTTAATTCTTATACTGGTTCCAGTGGCACTCAGCACCCATGAAATCCAGGGCTACTAAATATTGGTGACCCTGGGGATTTTAAACTTGGTGAGTTTACTTGTGTTTCTCCTCCATCTCAGCTAGTTAAATCAGGTCACGGGATGCTTCTGAAAGATGCTTACAGCATATGGGTAATGACACTGAATAATACAAGCATGAGATTTAGGCTGGTTCTTAATTATTTTGGTGATATTTCTTTAGATGATATTTCTCATTCTACCTCAAATGATGATTTGCTACTGCAAATATTGTTACAATTAATTATACTTCATAATTGTTTTGAAGAAAAAATTGAAAACATATGTAAGCAAAAACAACAAAAAAAACAAAAGTGTGTTTAGTCCAATTCCAGTGTCATCATAAATACTTTCATTTGGTACATATGTTCTTTCAGATTTTTTTTGGATATACATAGGAGATAATGTCAATTTATTTATAATTTTCTTTTTTTAATCTATCTTTAGAGACAATAGTGGGTTTCTATTTCTCTTCTACCAATTTATAAGCTTTTACAACAATATGATAAACTGTTTTAAAGTTTTAAAACAAGCATTATTAAAGCACTATGTTTTGTAATGTATTTTTCCTGTCCATCACTGACTTTCACTTTTGGGATTTCCCCCTTCTTGGTTATTTTAAAGAATATTTCAAAGACTGTTTTGCTTCATCATTTAATGAAGGAATAATAGAAGAGGGAGTTTTACATAAAAGGGCATATGAATATTTAAGGCTCCTATTCCTTTTTATCAAATTGCCTTCTACAAAATTTGCACTAATTTTTAATTCTTACTTAGATCAGGCTGTCCACCAAGCCTCACTATATCTGTCACTAGTGGTTAATCAATAGTTATGACATAGCCAAAAGTCAAAGATTCAACATGGGCAAGCTTTGTTCTTTGAAGTTTTACTTTTTGAATTATCATCTATGGTAAAATATCATTATAAGTTTGATTTATAGGTATTTCAGTTATTCACATTAAATCCTTTCACCATTTTTTTCTTCTAAAGTGTCTTAGTGAATAAATGTGTGAGATTGTATGTGTGTATGTATATATACCTATCATATAATATCTCTGAAATTGAACCTCCTTTGTTAAATATGTCTTTCATTCTGTCACTTGCTTTTTAATTTTGCTCATAGTCATTTTCTATTAAGAGAAATATATTTGTTTTTAGGTAATAAAACATACCAGCATTTTATATTATGGTTTCAGAGTCTACTGTCATAATATAAAATACCTTCAGCAACTCAAAATTATATCTGTACTTTCATATTTTTTTAAATGTATTTTAACACAATCATATATTAATACATCTATACTTAATTTGATGTTAGATTGAATTCTAACATACCTCCTCTACTTGTCCAAACACAATTTATTGAATTATTTTACCCATTGCTAGAAATTCCAATTGTATTATGGAATAAGTTGTTATAATAAGTTCTTGGATATATCTCAACTTCATAGTCACTTTCACTGCTGTCTTTTTCTGCACCACGTTGGTATTCATTCTTCTTTTTTATTACCAAAGTTTCAAATTGCTTGTTAAGTTTTACTCAGTAATGAATTACAGGATAATTTTATCAATTTCTTCATATATTCTCAATAGAAATATCTATACTGTATTGAATTTATGAATCCAAGGATATGATTAGCATGAATTTCTGGATAATTTCTTAATTTGTCAAATAATGAGCTGTCCTATCCAAAAGGTTCTGTACAATTAATGTTATGTTAAGCACTTTATTTTTTGTTTCTATAATAAATATTTCATCCCTTTTTTTCTTACAAACTCTCCATGTTTTTGTTTTGTGTGTGTGTGTGTGTGTGTGTAAGTGTGTGTGTCGGAGGCATAGGATCACACTTCCTCAGGTATGTCACGGCACCATACCCCACCCCAGCTTCACCCATAGTCCCAAGAACCCTCTCTCCATTTTGTTTTCCCTCCCTCCTGCCTTCCCCTGAGGCTTGTAGTCTCAAAATCACAGTCAAATTTCAAGGGTCTGTCATTGGTTTGGTTTGTTGAATTAGTTCATTGTCTCTAAAAGTTTTGTAGTTTATTTTCTTTATTTTTAATCACACACTATTGCTAATAATTATTATATATTGTGCATATATTATATGTCAGGTTTCAAACACTTGGCACCAATTTAATAAAAGTACATGATAATTTAAATGAGGTTTTAATATTAATCTTTTCCTAATGTGATGTTCTAGTCAACAAGAGCTAAATCATTGTTGTCAAGGCCACAATTCAATTTTAATTCTTGATTTTACTTGGAATGCATCAATTATTTTACTATTGTTATTTCATTTTCAGATAGAATGCACAAGCAATATGCTTGTTCAGTTATAATAAAAAATTTTATGAGCTACAAATGTTAAATATGATCAAATATGTTTTTAGCATTTTTAGCATTTCTGATAGGAATTGAATTTTTTACTGCAAAATGTCAATATATTTCAATCTTATTGGTATATCCTATATTATAATGTCAGTATAATGAGGTTATACTGAGTTGAAAATAGTATAATAATCTCTTATTCTTGGGCCTCCCCTGGTGGTGCAGCAGTTGAGCACTGGGTTGCGAGGCTGCCCGCAACCTCTGCAGTGCCAGTTTGATCCCCAGGTACCGGCGAGGGTCCCACAAAAATAAATAAATTAATAATCTCTTACTTTTAAAATTAATGTAATATTTTAATAAAAGTCATGTTCCTTGGTGAAAAATTTTGTTTTTATACCTTTTCATTTAATAAGTAATATATTAGGTTTGTGTATACATGGATTACATTACAAAATTATAAAAAAGTTGGTTGTTAGTGGTATTTATTACCAAGAAATTTTACCTTCATCAAAAGTAATTGGAAAGCATTATATCATTTCTTAGATGAGACCTCAAAATAGCAAAGAAATTAGCAAATATAATTCACTCATCAAGCTACATGGATGGGATAATTTGGAGTTACATTAGTATTTTTGTCAACAATTTTAATTTTTTTTTAAATTATTGCTCTGTTTAGGTACAAGTACTTGAGTGAAATCTGGTAATTTACAGTACTTTACATGTATTTTTTTTAAAGATTTATTTATGCATACAAGAACTGGGGTACAGGCCAGAGGTGTGGGGGTTGAGAGGATTCACCAGAGACAGAGTGGGGAACAGAACAGGCAGATCGACTCCAATACACAGCTGAGGGGAGCAGTGGGTGAGTCAGGAGAGGTCTGCTGCACCATGTGGGTAGCTCCCTGGCCAGGGATCAAATTTGTGCTGCAATGGCTGTGGATAGCTTCATAGGTTGCGTCTCAACACCTTGTGCCACCAGGGAGGCCCACTTTACATGTTTAGTGTCCATTCACACCTATAGTTATATCATTTTTAATTGGAAATATGTATTTTTAATAAATCTTAACTAAAATCTCACCTCTGTTAGTTTTCCTATCAGTAAACTGCTGCATTTTAATTAGTTTTACTTTTGTTTTGTTTTGTTTTGAAGGCAACATTGGATTTAGAAGTATAGGCTCACAACCTTCTCATGTATGTTACCACTCTCACCACCAGGGCACTCATATTCCAACCCCACAGTCCAACCCCAAGTCCACTGTTCCTCTGTCCCTACTCTGCTCAAACCCTCTCACACATTTCTTCTTTCCACATTTCTTCTGACAAAAAAAAAAAAAAAATCAGTCACACATTGGCTTCGATGATGTGTTTGGGGACTTTGACTCTGGTGGCAAGGTAAACAAAGACAAAATTAAATGTGTTTGCATCAAACTGAAAAACTTCCATACAGCAAAAGAAACGATCATTAAAATGAAAAGACACTCTCGTGAATGGGAGAAAATATTACCCATCATGCATCTGACGAGGCGCTTTTATCTAAGACATAGAGTGAACTCATACAAAGCAACACAAAGAGAGGAAAAGATAAGCAAAACAAAAGTTGGACAGAAGAGCAAAATAGTTCTCCAAAGAAGACTTACACATGGGAAACAAACACAAAAATTGGTCATCATCATTTATTATCAGGGAAATGTAAATAAGATGCCACCTAACACCTGGAAGAATGGCCCACATCAAAAAGACCAGAAACAAGTGTTGGTTGTGGTGTGGAGCCCTGGGAGAGCATCAGTGGGAATATTGATTGGTCCAGTCTCTATAGATAGATTGATAATATAGATTGGTCTATATTACCAATATAATATTGGTCTATATTACCAATATAATAAAATATAGATTGGTCCAGTCTCTAAAACTAGGTGGCGGTTTGTCAATACATTAAAAATAGATTTACTATATGATCCAGCAATTCCACTCTTAAGTATCTGCCCCAATAATACACAGGCACCAATTCAAAGGGACATGTGCCCTCCTAGATTCATTGCAGTATTAGTTACAATAGCCAAGCTATGGAATCAATCTGACTGCCCAGTAATAATTTGCAGAATAAAAAAAAAAAGTGGACTACTACTCAGGTGTAATACAAAATGAAAGTTTACCATTTGCAACAACATGGATGGAGGATGGAACTGGAAGGGATTATACTAAGTGTAGTATGTCAGAAGAAGAAAGCCAAATACCAAATACCTCATGTGCAATGTAAAAAAAAAAAAAAAAAATGAAGCACAGGATCATATAAAACTAAACCAAACCAAACTCTTGAAATTGGACTGCAGAACTGACACTACCAGAGAGGGAGAGTGGGGAGTGGAGAGCAAAGGTAGGAGGGACCCCAGTGGACTATGGTAGATTACTGGTACTCTGATGGTGGGCTTGATGTGGTAATATGCATTTGAAGAGATAGGAACCTGTACCCCTAAAATGGAGACAGTCTAATAAATCAACATTACCTTGAAACATTTTTTGAAAAAGAATTTAGTCACATGACAGACTAGGAAATTTAGTCTTTTCCAGCATCCAGGAGAAAGAAATGGTGTGGTGAGCAAATAGCATCTTTGTATCATGATAATGTATGTTCATCTTCCGTCATTTAATTAATATAGTTATCCCTAGTTATTAATTTTGCAACTTAGTGAGTTGTGGTCAGAAAACAGAATGAAACTTAAAATATATTGAGATTTTTCTCCAAGAACTAAAATATAATTAATTGTGCTAAATGACCCATGGGCATTCAAAAAGTATGCAAATTCTCTCAAAGGTAGAAAGTTTCATATCTGTTAATTAAGCAAATTGATGTTATTCTTAAAAATATCTCCTGTATAACACCTAAATATTGAGTTCTGTTTCTTCCTAGAAAAATGCTTAGTAATTTTGTCATATATGTTAATTAGGTGTTTTATTTTAACTAAAGTAGATACTGTATTCAGATTTCCTTAGGTTTTTTTCCCACCTATTTGGCCGTCCTTTTTCAGAATCCAGTTCACCACATTAGAGTTGGACTTCCTGTCTCCACAGGCTTCTCCAGACTGTGACAGTTTCTCAGATAGCTTCTGTGTTTGATGCTCTTGATAGCTTGGGAGAGCATATCAGGTGTTGTGTGGTATGTTCCTCAAATGGGATTTGTCTAATATGTTCCACTTAATTAGACTGGAGTTATGGGTTTTGAGGAGGAAAACAAAGGAAACATGCTAGTCTCAGAAAACAAAGGAAACATGCATGCTACATCAGATCAAGGGTACATAGTTTTTAAAATGTATGTGCAACTTCATCACCTGACTAGATAGGTTGCCAGGATTCCTGATTGTAAAGCCACCCCTTCCCCTTCCCCCAACCTGTCATACCATATCTTTGGAAGGAAGTCACGCTAGGCTGTGAACACTTAAGATTATGGGCCTCTTCAGAGTAGAATGTTTATATAAATTGCTTGGAATTTCCTCTGAAAAAGGGAGATGTGTCCCTTCTCCACATATATTATTGACCAATGAATATCAGTGTAAACTCATTTGTATTTATTTTGTACTTTGGATTACAATCCAACAGTATTTTGTCACTCAGATTTTTCTAGCTTTGCCTGGAAGTTCACTCAGTGGGTTTCTGTATCCTTTTATCATACCTCAGTGGACTTTTTTTTTTTTTGACACATTATCTTATTTTATTGCAATACCCTTCTGATCACACAAGTCCCAGAACACTCAGATAATAAACAAAATATAGTTAGATGTTAAAGATTAGTCTTTAATTGTAAGCCAGTATGCCACACTTGTATATGACATTGCTGACATCAAATCACACCCACACCTTAGTGGCCACGAAGCTGTTCAGCGGAGCTTCCTCAACTCTGAGCTGTCTGAAGCTACTAGGTTTAGCAGTAGTGTTTTTGTCAAACTTTCAATAGGGAATTGCTGAACCCACTCAACTTTGGCATAGTGCCAAAAACCTAAGGATTTGAGTTACTCACAGTAGCATTTACCAGCACCAGGGCCTTCTCCACAAAGTTACAGACAAATTATTTCCTGGATGGGAAGTCTGAAGAGCCAACTGAAGTTTGTAACTCTCACCCTTACCTAGTCCCAGATCAGGTATTTTTCGCAGATCCCCAGTTCCTTTATTTTATTTTGTGTTTCCCAAAACCATTGCTGATTCTGTTTCCTGCCTTGTCTTGTCTACTGTTGATCCTCCTTATTGTATTTTTTAGTTCAGTTATAGAATTATTTAAGCACATTCCTATTTGAAGCTTTCTTATATCTTCTCTGTCCTTGAAATTGTGATGTCATTGTGATCAGTTGTTTCTTTTTCTTATTTCAATAAGAAAAGTCCCAACTGTTATTTTAAACTCTTCTTCACATATGTTACCTAGGTTTGCTGGATTTAGGTTTTTTCCCCTGGCTTATTGTTAATCCATCATGTGTGGTATACCTCTTTCTCTTCATTTTTAGTTTTTCTATATTGTGCTAATCATGTATCTTTCCTTAACTAGAATGTGTTGGCCTTATGTTAATGTTACATGTTGTGGAATATAATCCTAGGTTACTTAGGGGTCACTTGCCCAGGATCCTGGAGTGTTTATTGTTTTATAAAATGATGGTTCTGGGCCTCCCTGGTGGCGCAGGTGGTTGAGCACAACTCTGTGAAGCTGTCTGCAGCCTCTGCAGCGCCGGTTCAATCCCTGCCGGCAAGGGTCCCACATGGCAAAGCAGACCTCTCCTGCCGTGCCCGCTGCTCCCCTCAGCAGTGTATTTCTTCAGTCTGGCTGTTCTGTTCCCCACTCTGTCTCTGGTGAATCCTCTCACCCTCCCGCACATCTGGCCTGAACCCTGGCTCTTGTATAAGTAAAAATAAATGAATAAATATTTTTTTAAAATGATGCTTCTGCACCCATTTAGCTATGGGAGCTCTAGTGCCAGTAGAGATAGGAGCCAGTGCAGTGGAAGCTGAGTGGTTGCTGTGAAAGAGTAAGCAGGAGTTGAGCCTACTTAAGGACTACAGGTGCTCTAGCTGAGGGGGTATTATAGTGCAAGGAAGAGCACGGAGCAGGTTTTCTATGAACCCTGTGAAGACAGGGTAAATAAGGAGAGTCCCAGAGGCCTCATGGCTGTTGCAGGATTTTATTGGGCTTACCAGGTACATGGCAGGCAGGAGGGCCAGGGGGCAGACCTCCCAGTCCCCAGCAAGTCTTCACTCTTTCTGGGCTCTCCAGTGTTCTCTTATTGCCTCTGCTTGTTCTCCTTCTTTTTACCTCTGCTGTCATCCCCATGACACCACCCTTATCCCCAGTCTCTCAACCCTGGTGTTTCCCATCTACATATACCCACATCCTACTCCAGGTGCCCGCCATCAGGCATGCATTCAGGACCACAGGGATCCATCATCAATCCTAATGGCAGGAGGGCAGAAAAGCCTGATTTTGTTTACCTTACCCTACAGGTATCTATACCACCCTCCAGTTCCTCAACTTCCCCGCTAGCTTCAAGCTAACACTTCCTTCTCAACTGTGGCCCACCTATGGTTTGAAGATCCTGAAATTACAGTTTTTTCCCAGGGGTGTGGGTCAGAGCAGAGACTCTGGACACTACAGGATTGGACTGTGGACTCACTATAGGCCCAACCGTGGTCATAGGTAGATGAAAGATGTGTGTCTCTTGCAGTCTGGAAGTATCACCCATGAAAAGATTCCCTCTCTTGCAGCCCTCTGTAGTCCTCTTTAGAGGATTGGTACAGGGGTGGGAGGTGGAAGCTTGGAGTTAGGGTAGAGCTGTGCCTGGGGTATGTTCCCAGTGACATTCAAGTACTGAATCTTCCCTTGAGGCACAAGCCTCTGCTCTTAGAACTTAAGTGCTTTAAACACTGATGAGAGGCAGCAATTATCCCAGCAATGGCTTCTGGTGGGTGTGGAACAGGTGTTGCAGTTAATAGCAAAGACACTTGTAAAGAGGAACCTTTCACATATGGGATCACATGCATGTGTCTTCTCACTTGTATTAGTTCTTCTTATCAATAAGGTTGAACTCCTGCTGCCTATATCTGGCTGTTGCAGACTCAAACTGACAGTCCCACCTTAGGTATGCTCCGCTGGCAGTCATTAGTAGAAGGCTAAGGATGCTTCAACCTCTGTCTCTGATTCCTTGGTCAATTTCTATCAGTATGTCTGCCCTTGCCTGCATCCCTCTGAACCCAGGCACTTGGCCATGGATCTCTACCCAATGGGGTCCTGTTCTTCATTTTCCACACTCAGTTATGTTCATCTCCCTCTACAGTTCTGTACCCAGGTTCTAAAATCCCCATGTAGACATGAGTTCTTCAGTCACCAAGTAACACAAGCCTCATTGTCTCAGCCATCCCCTCTCTTGGATTGCACTATCCCAGCAGTGTTCCAAGCCAAATGATACTGCAATTTATCCTACCCTCTCTGCTTTGTAGCTTTCCATGTGAATTGATGGTCCTCCAGTCATCTTTCAGGGACTGTAGTTTTTGTCTGTGTATTCTTTTGTCCTCTGTGTGTGTAGAGAGAGAGAGAGAAAGGGTAAAGGTGGTATATTTATTCTTCCATCATCTTGCCAGAACTCTCTGGTCCCCTTTATTGAAAAACAGTATTAGAAATGACTCTGAGTGTTAGATTTACACATCTCAATACTTCTACTTGTAATCAACTGTATTGATATTAGCTAAAATTGTATTCATATTGATCCAATCATAATCTGTGATCACAGGAGATATCCCATCTTATTCCCCACTGCCTGTCTGTGAGCTACTACTCCCTCCAACCCTAAGAGAAACCTGCCTTCCACCACCCGCCATCCATCTGATTAGTTGTTCGATTCTAGCATAGATGGGTAGTGGTGTCAAAGTGACTCAAATGCTCATGGGAATCAACTTTATCAACTATTGCACAGTGACTATGCATGATACCCCATGTCTTTAGTTTAACAGACTCCAAGCATTCCCAGTTACTTGAGTCCATACATTTCTCTCTAACACTTTTCAATGAGATTGTTTCATACATTTGTAATAACAGTATATTTTGTCGTATTCTGTATTCCATCTTGGGATTTCCCAACATTCTAAATGCTTTTCAAAAATTAATTGAAGAAGGCCTCCCCTGGTGGCACAGCGGTTGAGCACTGGGCTGTGAAGCTGCCCACAGCTTCTGCAGTGCCGGTTCGATCCCTGGCCGCCGGTGAGGGTCCCACATGGCACGCAGACCTCTCCTGTCGCCCGCTGCCTCCCCTCAGCAGTATATTTCATCAGTCTGCCTGTTCTGTTTCCCTGTTCTGGCTCTGCTGAATTCTCTCACCCTCCTGCACTTCTGACTGTACCCAGTGTTTGTATAAATAAATAAATAAATCTTTTAAAAATTAATTGAAGATTAAGATTCTTTCTTGTTACCGTGATGTTTGAATGGTTTTAACAAAAGCACAGGTAATGTATCTACTAGTACAGGATCCTATCACCACCCTAGCAATATGTATTTAAGACTCATGTCTTGTTATGGTTTGATAGCTCATTTAGTTTCGAGCTAAATAATAACCCATTGTGTAGATACGACAGTTTTATTTTTACTCATTTATCTATTGAAGGACATCTTTGCTACTTCCAGTTTTTTAGGATAATGAATAAAGCTTCCATAAACATTTATGTGCAATTTTGAGTGGACATAAGTGTTCATATCAGTTGGATAAATACCTAGGAGTGTGATAGCTTGATCATATGGTTCGACTAAATTTAGCTATAAAAGAAACTGCCAAACTGGCTTCCAAAATGGCTGAGCCATTTTTCATTCCTACCAGCAATGAATGAGAATTCCTGTTGTGTCAGTCCTTACCAGCAATTGGTATTGTCACTTTGAATTTTGGTCCTTCTAATAGGTCTGTAATGGTACCTAATTGTCATTATAATTTGCAGTTCTCTAATGCCAAATGGTTTTGAGAATCTATGCATGTGAGCATTTGCCATCTGTATATCTATTTGGTTGTGTCTGTTCAGTTCATTGCCCATTTTTTGATTGGATTGTATTTCTTATTGTTGAATTTTAACAGTCCTTTGAGAACTTTTTAAAGGTAATTTTTATTTTATATAATTCTTACATCATATTTTCATTTTTGCACAATGTATGCATTTTGGTTATATCCCCATACAATTCTCACCCCCCCCCCTTATTTTGGCTCTAATCCCTCCTCTCCTCCCCCACCCCCCATTAGTGTGTCTCTGGTTTATAGTTGTTTGATTTTTTCTATATTATATTTAGTCTTTTTCCTGGTCCCTTATTTAGGTTTTCTAAATTCCTGCTATGAGTGAACAAAATTCTCTGCCCCATGTCTTTGGCAGATATCTCATGTATGGTTTGTCTCTTCCATTCTCTAAATATTGTGTTTCTCAGAGCAGAAGTATTATTTTTTAAAGATCATCTTATGATTTTTTTTTTCATCATGGTTTTGATATGTAAAAAAGTCATCATCAAACCCAATATCACCATATTTTCTCTTAAAATTTTTTGTAGATTTGTGCTTTACATTTAAGTCCATTACCCATTTGTGCTAACTTTGTGAAATGGTAAGTTTTGCTTCTATATTCACTGTATTTCAATTATGTCTTTAATTCTCATAGTACCATTCACTGAAAAGACTGATTTCTCTAATGAATTGCTTTACCCCTCTGTCAAAGATTATTTGAGTCAGTCTCTGTCTGTCTGTCTGTCTGTCTGTTTTTGGGCTCTTAAAAATGTTTCATTGATCTATGTGTTCATTCTCTCACCCATACCATGTTGTCCTGATTACTGTGTCTTCCAGCTATATATGAGGTATGTGTGTTAATAAATGTAGCTTCTTATACTTGTTTGTTTTCAGTTCTTTTTTTAATATTTTATTTTATATAATTCTTATATCATTTTTCATTTTTGTACGATTGTTTTGTTTTAGGGACCCCAGCTAAAAATTTAGAAGGGAAAAAGTGGGAAATTGTTTTTTTCTCAACAAAAAAAAATTGTTTTTTTCCTATTTGAAGTATCCCAACTTCAAATATTGCAATAGCAAATAGGCATGATCATATTTTTCTTATATTAGATTTTTACATTCATTTTCATGCTTCTTCACTATTAAAAATTTCTTAATTTCCCCATTGTACAAATTTAAAAACTCTTCTATTGATTTGTGAATTATTAATCTTATTTTTATTTTAATAATAATTACCTTTTATATAACAGCAAAGATCTGCATACCTATGTATTTCCTCAAATACACAGTATAATTGATCATTTAAAATTAAAAACTTCCATATTATACTTCCCTAGGTCAATCTCCCACATTTGTTATAATAATGTGGGTTTCACACAAGATTGATTTCATTTTTTGCCCCTATACATTTTCCTTTAGAAATTATATTTGTTGTAATAAATTTCTAGATCCCAAATGGAGTTGCTCTTGCCTGGGGGCCAAGGGAGCAGAATAAAACTCAGATAATTTTTGTGTCCCAATAAATGTTCCACTTTACCCTAAAGGAAGGATGTTCAGTCAGCCAGTCCCCAAATGCTAAGGCAACTTGAACTCTGCTTCTTTCCTTGTTCCTTCTCACTCCAAATAAGGTTGAGTTTATGCCCCCAGATAACAGATTGTCTGTTTTTCTCTTGCTTGCTTCTTACCTGTTATCCTATAGAAGCTTCCTGTCTTCTGCTTCATTTTGCAGGTCTCCAATTGGGGATCAATCACTTCATGAAGTTGTTAAAGCAAAGTTTGCATCATCTGAACTGTCTTCTTTAATATTTTTTAACATTTCTGATATTTACATTTTCTCACTCATGCTTAACAAAACAAAATGTTATAAAACATCTATTTTATTTTTATAGGTTTTGCATCCATAGTCCTTTTCACCCACAATGCTTTGTGTTCTTGATTTGTGATATCTTGGTTTTGATTTAGTCCTGTTGACCACTGTATATCTTTAGGTAATACTTTCAAGAGAAGCACACGATTGGTAAATTATCTCTCCTGGATATCTCTGGTTACTTTTTTTCTTTTGGCATAAAGACAATAACTGATTTGCACGCAGTATTTTCTTTTCCTCAGAACTTATAATTCCTCCCTTTTTAAAAAATCTAATACTTTGTATTGCATAAAAATACTGTTGCCAATTTTTTTTTCATTGTAGACAATCTGGCATTAATCAATTGTGTGTGTGTATGTGTGTGTTTGTGTGTGTGTTTTCTTGCCTGGATGCTTCGGGGAAAAAACAATTTGAACTTTTCAAAATGTTACCATGTGTTAGTTTATTTTCCTTCATTTTGCCTGAATCTCATCATTTCTATTAACAAACACATCTATTTTTTTTATTTTCGAAAATGTTCTGTATTATTTATTTGAATATTTTCTTCTATGTATTTTCATTATTGTTTCATCATGTATTCACAATGGCCCTTAAGAGGGATATCACATCCCCATTTACAGATTGCTGAACTTTCTGAAATCCAGAGGATTTTACAATTTAAGAGAAAATGAATATATTCAGTTAACATAAAAATATAGATTCATAGAAAAAGTGAACCTCAGACAGGTAATTTATGTCAGTCAGTGTCACATAGTAGATTAGGGGACAGAGAAAACAGTAAGCTAGTAACTTTCTAAACATGGGGCTATCTTTTTTTATATTTCTAATCGCTAATGTTTCAAAATGCTTGTCTAAAATTTACCATAAAGGAAAACTTGATTTCAACAGCTTGTAGGTGTGCATTTCTGGAGAGGCCCTTTGGAGGCTGCCTCATCTTGTGGATGAAATGCACACACCACCTGTAAGGAAAAGAAATCATTTGTAAATTCCTCTGCATGCAGTGAGGACACGCGACCCCTAAAGCAAAGCTGTTCTTTTTTATTAAGGAGTCTTTACTGTTGCAAAGCAGTCATCAGCTTATGCAAATTCCTGTGGGTGCAAAAAACAGGGACCTTTTAAGCTGCCTATTACTTTATTATTGCTGAAAGAAAGAAAAGAAAAGCATAAAGGGAGAGGGGGGTGGGGAGAATTAAGGCTCTAATAACAGTGAGCACTTGCTGCCCAGGTTGTATCTCTTGCTGGGTTTGAATGATTTTTCTTTGTCGACAGCCTTGCACTGGGCTATTTTTAGCATCTCTTTAATAATTGAGCTGTAGCAATTGTGCTCAGCAGCTGGAACAGGCAGGGAAAATAGCAGCTCAAAGAAATAGTGCACCAGGGTCATAATTTAAGTCAAGCCACATTATTGTGCATACCTTTCTCAAAGGTAGAGTGATGAGGTGAGAAAAAAAAAAAAATGAGAAGAGTAGAAAAAAAGAAAGACAAAAGGAAGTGACAGTTATTTTGGTCTGCAATTTTTTGAAACAAGCCTGAGAAGTTACCTTCCTCTGAGGGTAAAAAAAGTGGGGAGAGTGGGTCACGCTACTTAATGTGGCAAACAGGCCTGGAACACTTAGGCGGCCAGCAGAATTGATGTCTTCCTTATTTCCAGGCATGATGAGAAAACACACACTCCCTGTATACCACCAGTAACCCCATGATGGTGTGAGGGATGTGAAAGTGGTCATCACTGGAAACATATGAAAATAGGCTCAGAGAAAACCACTGCAGTAAAAGCCAATTGACTGCCCTCTAACCTGCATCTGATGCTTGAAATGGGCTGAGCTGCCAACATTCCTAGACGCCAGCAAGAATGATAGTGTCATCTTTGAAAGGATTAATAAGGGAACTATTACATGCTTTTTTACTTTGTGACCCCCTCCACTTGACCATTTTTACCTCTGACTCTTCATCTGGCCATGACCTCACCCATGACCTCATCATCCATGACCTCACTCTCCTCTTTTTCCTCTCTAAGAAACCCCTGACCTGGAGGCCTCCACATACCATGTTGTAAGTTCCAGCCTCAATCTGTAGGCCTGGAATTCAGTTCTCTTCTGCTCTCAAATCAACACATTTTGGTTTCCTGCTAGTCTTGCTCTTCTCTTAGGCTAACAGTGACATGAAGCAGAGCAGTTGGTAGAGGAAACTCACCACTGAAAGAGGAACTGACTATGAGGAAGGCAGGGGAAACCTCACATACCCTAATGTTTTCCTATTTTGAAAGGGTGTCGGTAAGACATATATACCTTTTGATGATATAGTTGGATTTTTCAAACCATGTCATCATTAAATAGCTAATTTAGGCCTTTAAGCCAGTGAACATGGTGTGTAACTCACTATGATGAACCCAATCATTTTGGTGACTTTGCATTGCTCTCTCAGTGTGGTCTGCAGAGCTGAAGTGAAATGAGACATATAACAAGCCCCTTATATCTGATCGGTGGAGATGTATGGAAACGTTCAACCCCAAGCATGCAAGTATCTAAATAAACAAACAAATATGTAAATCATCAAGTTTGTCTCTAGTTAATTAAATCACCAAATTAACTTGACAACTGTTAACTGCTATGTCCCCTTTTGACAGGCAGGGATTGTTAGTGTGATCAGGTTACAGGCTTTATTCCCCAGACGTCAAACTTTTTGCCTCTTAGACATTCTCTCTATTTTCTTTGCCAGGTTATCATCTTTTTTTTGTTTTTTACTACCCCCATTTGTTTTCCTTGTTTTTCCTCCCTTCCTTCTTCATCACTTTTCCCTCTGCCTTTGTATTTTCTCTGCCTACTGGCTGGGTTTGGGCTTGGAGCAAGGATCTGTCCCAGCTAAGCTGGGTTGGTTGACATTCCATCCAGTAGAGGTCAATATGGCAAAGAGGATCTCTGTAGTTCCCCGGCACCTGCACAGGCTGTGAGTGTAATACAACCAAAAGGAGTGATTGCCACTGGTTACCTCTATGGCAAAGAAGCAACTTTCTCATCAGCATCTGTGTGCTTTAATCATCCAAATAGACATTTATTTTGAAAATTAGCTTTTGGGAACTTTGAAATAAAAAGTAAGTATGGATGCAATACTTCTCACATATTGCTTAAACATTAGGGTAAATATTAACTCATGCTTTCTTCAAAATAGAAAAATGGATGGGAGGGAATATTTAAAATATCAGTCCTGAATAATGGATTTAAGTACCTGACATTTAAACTAGACATTAATTTCATAGAGTTTGTGGAACCAATTGCCACAAAATTGGTGGCTTGAAACAAGAGAAATCTATTCTCTCACCATTCTAGAAACCAGAAGTCTTCAAGCAGTATCATTTGGCGTAAATCAAGGGTTTGACAGGGCTGAGCTCCCTCACTCCAGAAGGAAAGCTGTTCTTTGCATCTTTTAACGACTGGTAGCATCTGTTTTGTTGCTTAGTACCCTCCCCTCCAATCTCTGCTTCCTTGGTTGCATTACCACCTTCTCTGCTATTTGTCTATTTTCCCTGCTCAGAAGGACACTCATCATGAGTTTTAGAATCCACTCAGATCATCTGTATGATTTTCGCATCTTAAGAATCTTACCTTAATCCCATCTGATGACAAGACTCTTTTTCCAAATAAGTTAACCTTCCCAGGTTTTATGGAGTAGGTCTTGAATACATATTTTGAAAGGGCTGATTTCATTCTACTGCACACACTCTGTCACATAAGATGTCCATGTCCTCAGATTCATTCAGCCACCGTGATGCTCTAAATGAGACATCTTATTTTTATTTCTATGTCAGAGGATGCTACTAGGAACAAGACTAGCTAATATTTATGGGTGACTGGTATTCTACACTGATAAGAGGGGGGTATTAGACTGAAATGTGAAATTGCTAACAATTATCAGTTTTGTCCCACAAAACAGCAATTTCATTTGCTTTAGTGACACATATTCACTCATTTAAAACATATTTACTCTATAAGGAGCCTTGAGCATATATTATTAATCTATTTGACAGAAAAAGGAAGTGAAGTGGAAGATGGTTAGGGAAGTTATCTTCAAGGTCATAGAGGTCTTTGTTAGTGACATTAGTGTTCACTCCAAGGTCTAGGCCCCTCTTTAACCTGCTTCCAACTGTGTTCTTCTTCTGGGATTGGACATGAGGAATTTCTTTGGCTGATGCCAGAGGGTGAGCTGAGGGATAGCTGGTGCTTGCTGTTGAGCAGGTCACTGTGTAACTTCTGTTCACTCAGCATGCAAAGAGTAGAAAAGGAAATGAAGAAAAAAGCTGGAGTACATGGAGTAGGTGATGATGTGCAAGAGAGAGATAAACAGATTTTATAAACAAGGAGACAAAAAGTTGAAAACAGAAAAGAAACCAAATTCTGTTTTTAAGAGTAAAAGGGTATACATGTGCTAAGCAGTGCTTCAAAAACAAAAGTTATTTCAAGACGAAATTTACTAGCTGTTGAATAATCGCCAAAACAACCTGCCAGTTTGCAAAGGTTACCTGCTTGGTAGGTTAGTCACTTAGCAAGTCATCTGGGTACTAGAAACTAGATACTCAAAAAATGAAAAGGAGGAGGAGGATATAGGGTTAGGAAGGAGAAGTGACTTATTATTTATTATTTTTCAAGTCATGATGGACCAAAGTATCAACAATTTAGAAGTCTGTGCTGGCTTTCTGAAAGCAAATGCCAGCACACAAAGTCCCTTCATCACAGATTAAGAAGTAAGGGAGAGAGCATGATATAGTTACCTCCATGGGCAGGAAGAGAAGGGAAGAAAGTAAAAGGACACAGAAAATATGTGTGTGTATGATACATACATATGATACATAATGTACTTAAATGTGATGTATGATATGTAATATGCATATAGAGACACATGATATATAGCATATGCATGCATGTTTATACATAAACTATATTTCTGTGATACATGTACATAAACAAATAAGTAAAATTTATGATAAATTATGTAACTTTAATAGTGAAAAATAAGGAACAGGCATGGGGAGGAATGTATATTCAGTCTATGCTGAGCCATGTTCTACTAATCTGTAATGAAAACAGTAAATTTCAGCCCCACAATTGGAAACAAGAAATCTTATCTCTCCCTGTTTGTTTTCTTAGTGTCTCATGATTTATAGAGTACCAAAAGCTGGAGATTGGGGGTGTCTGGTCTTTGGAAGCACATCTCTGTAAAAGGAGCAGCTACAAATCAGTAGAAAGTAGACTGTTGACAAAAGGTACAGGCCCCCAAATGTCACCTCTTTCCAATGTCAGCTTATGGAAAATTATATTTTTGCCTTCCTTTAAGATGCAGTGATTTCTTTCTTAAATACCATCTGCTCAGATAGGATACCTGCTGAAAGAAACTGTTCCTTCAATTCTTTGACATATGCTTTGTTTTTGTTCTCTTGGGAACTGAATTACTTCTTATTATTCCTTGCAAGCAGAAAAAAATTTAACCAGGATACTTGACTTTTAAGCTGCTTACATTTAAGAAAAAGCAATGGCATTTTTCCTACTAATTAAGAAGCAATATATATTCACGGCAGAAAATTTTAGAAATCTGAGCAATTAAAAAGAAAGTTGAAATTATCCAATGACCCGAATACCCAGAGAAGATCATTATTAATATCTGTGAAATCTCCTTCAAGCCTTCCTTGTATTTGTATACAAATGTTATATAAAATACAGTATTGCTATTTGGAATGCATTTCTTTTCTTTTTTTTTTTTACATTACATGAAATGAGTATTTTCTGATACTAAATATTCTTTAAAAGAAATTTTAATTATAACATGTTTTTTTTAATGTGCATAAAGTGTCAAGATTATCCTTGAGAATCAGAACCAATGATATGACACATATAATATGTAGGTAGGTGTATCGACAGATAGACAGAAAGACAGACAGACATTATAAAATGTGGACCAGTGGTCCAGTAAACCAAAGGATTGCAGGTGTTTCAGTTCCAAGGCCAATCAGGCAGGAAAAGTCAATGTTGAAGATAAAATCCACAGGTGGATACGTAAGAGGATTCTCTCTTATTCGGGGAAGCTGCTATTTTTTTTTTTTTTAAATGCAGGTCTTCAACTGATTAGATGAAGCCCACCACATTAGGAAGAGCAATCTGCTTTACTCAAGTTTACTAACAAAAATGCTAATCTTATTAAAAAACTCCCTCACAGAAACACACAGAATAATGTCTAACCAACTAAACAACTCTTCCTATAAAGAATGTACAGAGCTTTTTTAACAGAAAACAACCCAGGACTCCACTATCAGCCAGCACTGTTGTGTTGACAGAAATGTGGTTCCTAGTTTCAGTTTGTGTGTCTCTGATCACCTTTTGTGAAATCATTGGATGTCTCCAGTTCCCATTTCTCCATCACTCTGTGTTGATACAGTATAGCAGGGGGATCACATATAATCACTTCATCATCACATTAGAACACCAATAGATAAAACCAATGATGATGACAAAAACAGCATTACTCAACGACTTACTTTCATTCAATGTCATTTTCCTTAAAGGTTCAATTTCTGAGAATCTTATCAGTTACAGTGAGAGTTTGTTGCACTTGTACCATCACTATCCTCAGTGTGCCCTGCTAATAGGCTCCTCTCTGCACTTCCTGCTTTAATTGTAGGAGCTATGGCCTATCAGAGTATAAGACTGAACCTTCTGACCATCCCAATTGACTTATTAGACCTAGATTTTTCTTCTATCTTTTTTTAGTGAGGATGAAGTGTTAAAAATAGGAGGCACTATTGATACAAAGGAAATAATAAGCCCTAACATCTTGAAAAGCAACACATAGTAGGAGTGGGTTAGGAAAAATCTAGTAAGGCAGGTTATTTCTCATTATTTACTTTTTTGATTATTACGTTGATGCAAAATCATGGGACATATATGAGCTGTCTTCCTGACCCCTGCACCACCACCCACCCACCCCCCAGTTCTTTTCTGTGAAGAGAAGTCCACTGATTTATCTGGTGTGTTTTAGATATGTCAATAGCTGTGGTTAAATCTAATCCAGCTTAATTGGCTTTATTATTAGGATAAATTCCTTCCCAATTCTGAAATTATGTTTTCTATGAGTGTTGGAAAGGCTTTCGTGTTAATTCATATTTTCAAATGTAAAGAAACTAAGACTGTTTCTGGGCATGCAAATAAGACATTTTTAACCAATGAAATTTGGTTTTTAAGGTAAATTCATACCATTGTTATCTTGAGCTATTACATGTCCACTACAAGCCACAAAGGACAGTAACCTAACCAATTGAAGTGACTTGATAAAGTTACTTCTTAATTCTCTTTTGTAGATTTTACATTTGCAACTCTAACTAATTGCATTGAACATGAAATCTAATTAAAACCTCATTGAACCATCTGTATTCTTTGGTTAAAGGACATGTACTATTAAATGTGTTGAAATGGAGGTATTGAAAGAATTACTTAAAATTCAGTTCCTGCCATTCTCAAAGACTGGATGGTGGCAGAGTGTAATACTCCATTGTTGTATCCCATCTTTAAAAGCTCCTCAGAGCCATAGCTAATTTTCCTATTAGTTACAGGCTACCGATTGTACCAGCAAATAAATTAAATCTCACAAGTTCAGCAATAAGGAAGAAAGAAAAAGAAATACACACATGCACACACAGGAGTTTTCTATGGGTAATATCTCCTTTTTTTTTTTTTTTTTTGCTCTTTAAAAGCAAGTGAAATTATTTTATCTAACTGGGGCATTTTAGCAATTCCTTTGCCTGCAATGGATCTACCTCTTAATAACTATAATCTTTCAGTGTTGCCATGTATAAAATTTAGATAGTAGAAAAGGAAGCAAGTGAAGAAAATACCATTTGAGTAAAATCTACATACCTGCAAAAAACTTAAGTGTCCACCAAGATTTAACCCATATTTGCTTGCCTTTTTACTTCTGCTCTAGTAGAGTCTTTGTTCAGATGCTAACATCAATTGCAGAGGAAGTTTTCCCAGTCTCCTAGCCTGTTTAAAAGCTAAAAAAATTATGTTGACATTTCTTCTATAGGTCTTACACACACACACACACACACACACACACCCTGGATGGCCTCTAGTTTATTTATATTCCAGCAGCTGCAGAAATGACATCAAGATGCAATAAAAGTATATCTCAGTTATGCATGCACCTGTTGTTATAGGGAAATTTTGCACAAATGGGCACAGACTCTGAGCTATCAAGTCGTGGGACGAACCCAAAGCATCTTGGACAGAGAGTTAGGGAAGAAACAAAGAATGTCCCCTTACTTTGGTCCTTTGTTAATCTGACTTCCTTGTTCAAATGCAGGCAGACCTCACTTCCCATGCGCAACACACAATAAAACATTTTTTCATTTTTATAAATTGTTTACCCTGGTGCAGAAGACCCACAAACACACAACATACCTTGGAAAATGCCATTGGTTGATGGAACAATGAGAACATTAGATCCTGAAACCATCCAGGACAATTAAAAGCCATTTTTTAAGAAAATGTCTGAAGTAAATTTCAGACAGATTCATTGAAAGTGTGGTCTTCATCATAGCTGTGTCTAATAGCCAAAGCAGAGATTGTGTCGTGGCACCTCACGGTGCTGTGGTTCATAGAAGTTAAGTATCTGTCCAAGGTCATATACCAGGCAGCAGGTGCTGAAAGAACATCCAGTTATCATTAGGGCATCTCCAATTATCTGGGCATATATACACCTCAATCTGAGTTCTCACTTCAGTACTTGTTTTGTCTCTGAAACTCAGTCACCTTGCCTGTACATGGCTTGACACAGAGTCAGATATAATAAATGTGTCCCTGACAAAACAACAACAGGAATGATATACCCTGGACTTTTCCTGGCATGTGGCCCATATATCCTGTTTCCCACCTTCCCTGTGAGGGGCCTCTTACGTGGACTACTAACAGGAAGTATAAAGGAGCCCGTAGTCATCAGCTCTTCTCTGACATAGGTGTTGCTGCTCAGGATAGTCCCACTGTGGCAAAGATTCTGGGCCTGGGAGTAATGAGGCTACCCTTAAGGGGAAACAGCCTTTGATTTAAGATCTGCAGTGTCCAGGTGCTCACCATCTGCTTGACCACAGATCTGCTTCCCTTGGGAAGTAGGGGTGGTGGTGTTGGTGTGTGCATGTGTGTTTGTGTGTGTGAGCAGGGACTGGAGAATGAAGAATATCAATGGTCATTTCAAGCCATCTCCATGGTTCAGTGACAAATATTTGATCCTGTAGGCCAAACCCCATGCTTTCCCAGTTAATTGTTGTTTTCAAAGAAGAGACTACCGTAAGTCTTCTAATGATATGTAATATTGACATGGAAGAGGCTCTGAAAAGAATATTCCATGGTAGACACCTAGGTCGAAACACACATTTAGATGTTGAAATTTTTTGACCATTGCTTTGTAGGTGCTGTGGCTGGAATAGCAATTTGTCAGGTCAGCATTAAACCATCTTTTATTATATATAAGCTAGACGTCAAGTAGAACCTGAGAAATTTCAGTATTTCAAGCAGCCTTAGAAATATTTTCTGTTTTCATTCAGAGACGAATTAGTGCCTATCCTTCACAAACTCTTCCAAAAAATTGAGAAGGAAGGGACAATACCAAACACGTTCTATGAAGCCAACATTACACTAATACCAAAACCGAACAAGGACAACACAAAAAAGGAAAACTACAGGCCAATCTCCCTAATGAACACTGATGCAAAAATCCTCAATAAAATTTTAGCTATCAGAATCCAACAATGTATCCATAAGATAATTCACCACGACCAAGTTGGATTCATTCCAGGGGCACAAGGATGGTTTAACATCCGAAAATCAATCAACGTTATCCAACACATCAACAAAAAGAAATATAAAAACCATATGATAATATCAATAGATGCTGAGAAAGCTTTCGACAAAGTGCAACACCCATTCATGATAAAAGCCCTTGAAGTTCTTGGGATACAAGGAACATACCTCAACATCATAAAGGCCATCTATGACAAGCCAACAGCCAGTATCATTCTCAATGGTGAAAAGCTGAAAGCAATTCCATTAAGATCTGGAACAAGACAAGGATGTCCACTCTCACCACTGCTTTTCAATATAATACTGGAAGTCCTAGCCAGGGCAATAAGACAAGAGAAAGACATCCAAGGAATCCAAATAGGAAAAGAAGAAGGCAAACTATCACTATTTGCAGACGATATGATATTATACATAGAGAACCCCAAAAACTCCACAGAAAAGCTAATTCAACTCATCAATCAGTTCAGTAAAGTGGCAGGATACAAAATCAACACGCAAAAGTCAGTAGCCTTCCTATACACAAACAATAAATCTGAAGAAGAAGAAATCAAAAAGACCATCCCTTTTGTTATTGAAACAAAAAAAATCAAATATTTGGGAATAAATCTAACAAAAGAGGTAAAGGACCTATACAAAGAAAACTATAAAACACTGTTAAAAGAAATAGAAGACACAAAGAAATGGAGAGACATCCCCTGCTCATGGATTGGAAGAATAAACATTATTAAAATGGCCATCCTTCCAAAAGCAATATACAGATTCAATGCTATTCCAATCAAAATTTCAATGTCATTCTTCAAAGAAATAGAACAATTATTGATGAAATTCATATGGAATCACAAAAAACCCCGAATAGCCAAAGCTCTCCTGAAAAAAAAAGAAGGGAATGGAGGCATCAGACTCCCAGACTTCAAACTATACTACAAAGCCATAATCATCAAAACTGCATGGTATTGGAACAAGAACAGACATACAGACCAATGGAATCGAATAGAAAATCCAGAAATAAACCCACAGGTTTATGGTCAACTAATCTTTGACAAAGGAGCAAAGGCTATGCATTGGAGCAAAGAAAGTTTGTTCAATAAATGGTGCTGGGAAAACTGGGTCGCTACATGCAAAAGAATGAAGCTTGACCACCACCTCACACCATACACAAAAATCAACTCAAAATGGATTAAAGAACTAGACATAAGACCTGAAACCATAAAATATATAGAAGGAAATATAGGCGAAACACTACGTGATTTGCACATCAAAGACATCTTTACAGACACATCACCCAAAGCAGTGATAGTGAAGGCAAAGATAAACAGCTGGGACTATATCAAATTAAAGAGCTTTTGCACAGCAAAAGAGACAATAACAAAAACAAAGAGAAACCCCACCAACTGGGAGAACATTTTTGCACCCAACACTAATGATAAAGGACTGATCACAAAAATCTGCAAAGAGCTGATGAGACTCAACAACAACAAAGAAAATAATCCAGTCAAAAAATGGGCAGAAGAGCTTAAAAGAAACTTCTCTGAAGAGGAAATGCAAATGGCCAACAGGCATATGAAAAAATGTTCAACATCACTTGTCATCAGGGAAATGCAAATCAAAACTACCATGAGATACCATCTTACACCAGTGAGAATGGCACATATTAAAAAAACTAGCAACAACAAATGTTGGCGAGGGTGTGGAGAAAAAGGAACTCTTCTGCACTGTTGGTGGGAGTGCAAACTGGTCCAAACACTGTGGAAAGCTGTGTGGAGATTTCTGGACCTACTAAACATAGAGCTTCCATATGACCCAGCAATTCCACTCCTAGGTATTTACCCAAAGGACACAGAAACATCAATTCCAAAGAACACCTGCACCCCTATGTTTATAGCAGCACTGTTTACAATAGCTAAGCTTTGGAAACAACCCAAATGCCCAAAAATAGATGACTGGATCAAGAAGATGTGGTACATATATACCATGGAATATTACTCAGCATTCAAAAAAGATAAACACATGCAATTTGCTGCAACATGGATGGCGCTGGAAGGGATCATGCTCAGCGAAATAAGCCAAAAAGAAAAAGAAAAATACCGGATGGTCTCACTCATAGCAGGAATCTAGAAAACTTAAATAAGGGACCAGGAAAATGAATAACTATAAGAAAGTGAAAATCAAAATCAACAAAAAACTATGAACCAGAGACACTTTTAGGGGGGCGGGGGCGGGAGGGGAGGGATTGGGGTCAGAATGGGGGGCTGCAATTGTATGGGGAATATAACAATAAAATTTATAAAAAAAAAAAATTAATATAAAAAAAAAAAGAAATATTTTCTGTTTTTACATATAAATGGAAACAATGATGATGATGATGACATTGATATAAATCTATTGATCTCTTGCTATTTGCCAAACACAACACCAACACTTGACAGTAACACTCTCAGGTGGGTATTACTAATAATTTCATTTTATAGAAAAGAAAACCCAAAAAGTACTTTATAGTACTCATTGCAGTCACTTATGTTTCACTTAATATGTGGATCAGGTCTATTATCTATCTGTCTGTCTATCAACTATCTACCTATTATCTATCAATCTATCATCTACTTCTCTGTCTTTCTATCTATCTTACATATTTAATAACAACCTTATGAGGGAGGAATTATTATTTTATTCCCACTTACTGATGAGAGAAAGGTAGGAGAGGATAAGTAAATTGCTCAAAGTAATGAATGTTCAGAACAGAAAAGGAAATACAGATCAGAGTCTATACTTTTAGATACTACATTATAGTGTCTCTTAAGTGCCCTTAAATATTTGTTTAGAAAGGATAAATAAATGAGTAGAAGGGCTTTTCTGTGATGATGTAGCAAATAAAGGATAGAACAGAAACTCTTGCTCTTAACAGCAATGCCATCTTGCCTCTCATCTTGTTCTGAAAGGATTTTAGTCTGCATGGATTTTCCTTTTAAAAGTAAAATACTTACAAAAAAAAAACCCCTCATTCTCTGCATTCATCAGTTATGTAGTTAGACATTAATGGCACAGGGAGGATAGGGCCTCCTGGAAAATGCAAATGGCCCTTACATATTGTTATTTTCAGTAATTGGGCAAACTATTCTGAATACATTGTCTAAAAATTAATAAGAAATCACCCTGCTTTAGTGTCAGCTAGTTTAACACTTTGAGGCATTAGGATGGAGAAAAGGTGCTAATTTAGACATAAACTATAAGGAATGTGAGATGATTGACCTCTGTAGTATGAAAAGTAAGACTTTATCCTTTATCATTAACAATTATAATTTTATAGATAATATCTGGTTTATTTTTTTAAGCATTTATTTATTTATACAAGCACCAGGTACAGTCAGAAGTGCTGGAGGGTGAGAGAATTCACCAGAGCCAGAGCAGGGAGCAGAACAGGCAGAAGGACCAAGGTACACTACTGAGGGGAACAGCGGGCGGCAGGAGAGGTCTGCGCGCCATGTGGGACCCTCGCAGGAGGCTGGGGATAGAACTGGCTCTGCAGAGGCTGCGGGCAGCTTTGCAACCCAGCGCTCAACCGCTGCCCCACCGGGGAGGCCCGATATCTGGTTTATTAATCTGTCAATTCTTTCAAAAGATTTCTCAGATTCTCAACATCTACAAGATATAGTATGCTTTAGATAATTTTGGGCAAGTGGGTTCAGGTTTTAAAATCCAATTTTATTTATTTATTTATTTTTGAATAATAAATTTTATTTTTATATTCCCCATACAATTGCAGCCCCCCCCTTCTGACCCCAATCCCTCCCCTCCCGCCCCCGCCCCCCTAAAAGTGTCTCTGGTTCATAGTTTTTTGTTGATTTTGATTTTCACTTTCTTATAGTTATTCATTTTCCTGGTCCCTTATTTAAGTTTTCTAGATTCCTGCTATGAGTGAGACCATCCGGTATTTTTCTTTTTCTTTCTGGCTTATTTCGCTGAGCATGATCCCTTCCAGCGCCATCCATGTTGCTGCAAATTGCATGTGTTTATCTTTTTTGAATGCTGAGTAATATTCCATGGTGTATATGTACCACATCTTCTTGATCCAGTCATCTATTTTTGGGCATTTGGGCTGTTTCCAAAGCTTAGCTACTGTAAACAGTGCTGCTATAAACATAGGGGTGCAGGTGTTGTTTGGAATTGATGTTTCTGTGTCCTTTGGGTAAATACCTAGGAGTGGAACTGCTGGATCATATGGAAGCTCTATGTTTAGTAGGTCCAGAAATCTCCACACAGCTTTCCACAGTGGTTGGACCAGTTTGCACTCCCACCAACAGTGCAGAAGAGTTCCTTTTTCTCCACACCCTCGCCAACATTTGTTGTTACTAGTTTTTTTAATATGTGCCATTCTCACTGGTGTAAGATGGTATCTCATGGTAGTTTTGATTTGCATTTCCCTGATGACAAGTGATGTTGAACATTTTTTCATATGCCTGTTGGCCATTTGCATTAAAATCCAATTTTAAATTCACATGGGAATGTTCAGCTGGTTCTTCTTTTAAAATAATTACTACATGAATGATCATAAACTATGGAATAAGTGAAAATATAGAAAGGCATAAAGGTGAAATTTAAATCTTTTAATTAACTGATATAAAATGTATTCTAACCACTGTTAGCTGTTTATATCTATACATTTTAAAAGGTAAGGACCTTACTTTCATGATAATTTCCTGATGTGTTGTTATGATTTTCCATGTTATTAAATATTCCCTATAATGTAATTGTTGTGGATGCAGAATATGTTAGGGATAAGTGAACAAGACTATACTTATCCAGTCCCTAACTGAACATTCAGATTTCCTGTCCAATGGAGAGAATTCTGGACACTGTCTACATCTGTGATAGGATCTTCAGGGTATCTAGGTGTTTCTCAGTAATTTAATGAAGATTGATATCTTAGGAAAATGTCTATGTGATTGCTTGAAAAATACATCAAAGTAGAAAAACAGAGTGCTATATTCTCTTACTTTTTTAAAGTAAAAACATCAAACTGATATAAATTCAAGTAAAAACATCAGGATGGTCATCAGATTTTTATTTTCTAAATTGTGTCTTTGGTGTGAAAGTTAAAAAATCTGATTATTCCAGTTTCGTTTGAATATATCTGGGATGGAAATTTCATTATAATCTTTATTTGTATTATTAATACACCCACATATAAAAGCATATCTACAGAGAGAGATAACAGCATGCAGTTTTGAAAGAAATAATATTTTACAATTAATTGCTATATGCAATTAACACATTTGTATAAAGGAAATGGGATTTTATAGAATGATATAGATACACCAACTTTTTGTATTCTGCTTCAATATACAGGATCACCTGAAGTTGAAATAGCATTTGCTATCCAAAGATATTTTGAGTTTATGTGTTCATTAGGAAAATCTCAAGCGATAGTAAAATTATCAGTGGTTTCCAGAAGAGGTATGGAAGAGAGGTGAGGATGGAATGAGTAGAACACAAAGGGCTTTTAGATGGTGAAAATCGTATGGTATTGTATTAATGAGTACTTGTCATCATACATTTATCTAAACCTGTAGAACGTATACCAAGACTGTACCCAATGTCAGCTGTGAACTTTGATGATTATGATTTGTCAAAGTGGCTTCATCAGTTATAAGAAAAATACCATCTGGTCAGTGATGTTGCTAGAGAGGGAGGTTATACGTATGGAGGAGCGAGTGGTATATAGAGAATATCTGTATCTTCCTCTCAGTATTTCTACAAACTTAACCCTTTAGAAGGAAAAGGAACTCATGTTCACACTTTGCTTTATCTATAATTGCATAGTGAATATAACAAAGAAAACACATACTCCTGCGAGACAACCACATTCTTCAAAAGAATAACAAATGTACTTGGTTTTGACCTTCAGATATTACCCTCCTAATCCACTTAATTTCTTCTTGCTGCCATTTGGAGACTTACATGGGTGAATTAGTATCATCTTTTTTAAAAAAAAAAAAGATTTATTTATTTATTTTATTTATACAATAGCTGGGGTATAGGCCTGAGGCGCAGGAGGGTGAGAGGATTCACCAGAGACAGAGTGGGAAGCAGAACAGGCAGACAGACCAAAAGCACTGCTGAGGGGAGTAGCGGGCATGACAGGAGAGGTCTGCTGTGTCGTGTGGGTATCTCCCTGGCTAGCCGGGAATTGAACCTGTGCTGCAGAGGCTGTGAACAGCTTCATAGTGCTGTGCTCAACCTGCTGCACCACCAGGGAGGCCCTAGTATCATCTTTTAAAAGGTAACTGCTCCCAGGAAGTTTGGTATAAGTGTCTTCCTTACTGTAGTCTTGTAGTGTAGACTGATTGCTGATTTTAATATTAAACAGAAATGCCTGATATGAGCAACTGGTACTCTTTGGGATAACTGGTACTCATAGGGGAATAAGAAGGCTTGTGCCTGGGTAGAGATGTTTGTAGTTTGTAGCTCTTCAGAAAAGTCCAGGCCTGGCTGTACCAAGGGGTGGGCAGAGCCAGAGAACACTGCCCCACTGTCATTATTCTGCCCTATTCACTCTATTAATGATTTACCAAATACTTTTCTAACAGGGAGTGTTAAAAAAAAAATAGAATCTCAAAGACAAACTCCTCTGTCTCTGAAATACCCACTAGAAAGTAAAATATTTCTCTCTCAATGAACTGACTTAGAGGTACTAGGTGTTAAGGCAGGCCAGAGGCTCTGCTGTGCAATCAGAGACTGAGCCCAAACACACCAGGCCATGCTATTAAGGCCTGAGGCCAGCGTGGACAGTTCACTTTGCAAACGTGAGCAGCCAGTGTACGTTGATTTCAGCTACAGCTGCAGAGACAGGTTCTTTGCAAGTTTAGGCTCACTTTTCACTGACAGCATATGCCAGGTAGTACCAAGACCTTTCTGCATCCTGCCTTGGGCTTCTCTATGTTCTTGTGCTCACTGGGTCCAAAACCACAGGTGCATTCTGGAAGTACATTAACTTAATATCCTATAAGGAATTTTACCCAGTTTGGGGTGGGACGGGCTGGGGAGGGGAGTTGCAACCAGGCTAACCAGGCTCACACTGTTTTTCTGTGTTTAGTTAGGCAATCCTAAATATTCAGAAGGCCTCCCTGGTAGAATCAAGGAAGGAAGGAAGGGCATTCGTGATAAATCTTTATCTGACTTTTCTTTTCTCGTTCTCTCTATTCCTCATTCATGCTTCTTGGGATCTCTTCTGAAATCAATCCCCAGTAGTCAGTTTGTCCTGTTCTCTGTCTTTCTTTCTGCAGAAGACTGAACTAAAACAATATTCTGAACTTTACAAAAATTGGCAAAATGTGCATTTTTCAGTAAGTGCAACTTTTTAGTGAAGGCTTTTTCTTTCCAAAGATGGTCTACATGAAGGTAATAAATAAAAGGATATATAAATATTAGAACCTTTTCTTCAAGAATTAATGATTTTTATTTGAAAATAATGGATTTTACCAATAGGAACAAATATGAAATCAGCTGATTCTGAAATTTGTTTCCTCTCTGCTGTCTTCCCTGAAAAGATATTTGAGCAAATAATTGGTCTCAAAATAGTGGTAACAAAGATCCAAGGCTTCTAACTTATTTGGTAACACAAATCAAGCATGATAAAACTGACCAGGTATCCCCTTTTTACCACTACTTTATAGTACTTTCCCTCTTTCAGTTCTGCTCTGTATATAGCAAAGATGTGCACTCCTTCTGTATGAGAAAATCCAGAAAAAGAGAAGCAGCCCATACTGATGTAACTGGTGCAAACATTGGATTAGCTCACAGTGTTCTCAGGTTATTATGGATCATGAGCCAATGGTTTTCTATGGTACTGTTTTCTTAAACCTTCTGTAACTTAATGGAATTTATCAACTCAATATAATCAATACCCTGGAAATGACTGACTTTGAAGGGAAACCAGTAATATGCTGGCTTAAATTCATTTGAGGCTAGAAAATTAACAGATCACCATATATAGAGTAGTAGTAATGCTTTCTTCCAAAAACAAAGATAATAGTGAATTATCACTTCTTTTGAACTTTGTCTCTTTAGTTTACTGATAGGCAAAATAAGCCCCTTATCAACATAATGAATGAGATTGGTCTGTCTTTAAAGATAATCCTAAATAGAACTATTCTTACCTCCAAACCCTAATTGACTGGTAATGACTGTCAGATTAGGCATGCTCAGAAGGATTACAGGGTTTTGTACTGAAACAGGAGAAAAGACTCTGTGATAGATTAATAATGTCTGTCATGGCTTGAATAGAGGGAATGTCAGTTTATGTGTAATTTTTACTCCAACCTCCACCTCATTAACTCTCACAATGTTATTCTGAGGTTTTAAGGAAATAATTAACACTTTATGGCTAAAATCAAGTAAAAAATAACTGAGTTAATATCATTCTAAGGATGGCAATAGGACTTCTCCAAGACTTGAATATCTTTGATTGAGTTTTAAGATATATAGCATAAAGTGTAATAATGTTAAGTATGAGGTTGGATGAATTTTTCCATAAAGTACAAAAGTAATGAAAAAGCCACCACCTTGATTAGGATATAAAATTTGCAACACTCCAGAAGTTACCCTTAAACCACTTCCCAGCAATAACCCCAGAGGTAAACACCAGTCTGAATTCTATAAGCATTGATTAATTTTGATTTTTTTTAAACTGCATACATTGGAATCATAAGATGTACTTTTATATCTTTTTATCAATGTAGATTTATTATCTGTCTCTGTACTGGTAACTGTTTATTCAAGTAAGTTTGTTGAGAGCCCAGTGTCTTACAAATAGAAAAAAGAAATTATTGTATTCTACAAAAAAAAAAAATATTGTTGTGAGCAAGGACTATATTAAATCCTAAGCACATCTTTCATAATGAAATTCCAGTACCTCTTTAAGACTCAGCTCAACTGTCACCTGCGTCTTGAAAGGAGTTTCTGGAAAAATAGATACTGTGAAAAAATCTCTTTATATGAATACCAGGAAATATTAAATGAGATACAACAAAGAGCACTTTAAACGTACCAGTGACATCAATACACTTCTGAAAAAGTGGAATTTAATCCAGAGACACAAGATGTTTGACATCTGAAAACCATCAGGATAATTCATGACATCAACAATAAAGAAGACAAAAAGCATATATTTGTATCAATCGATGCAAAGAAAGCATTTGATAATATTCAATATCCATTTATGATTAAAAACCCTCAAAAAATTGGGGCTATATACAACATACCTCAACTTAATAAAGGACATAAATAACAAACATTTAACTGCCATCATTCTCAATGGTGAAAAACTGAAAACTTTTGCACTAAAATAGGGTCAAGACAAGGATGTCTGCTTTTACTACTGATTTTCAACATTGTATTAGAAGTCCTACATAGAACAATTAGGCAAGACAAAGACATAAAAGGAATCCAAATTGGGAAAGTAGAAGCAAAACTATCATTATATACAGATAACATGATAATATGCATGGAAAACCGTAAGAGTCCACTGAAAAAAGCTAATTGAAACAATAAATCAGTTAAGGAAAGTGGCAGTTTACAAAATTAACATGCTAAAATCAATTGCCTTCCTATATGCAAACAATGAGGTAGAAGAGGAAAAAAAGCAATCCCATATACAATTGTGTCAAAATAATTGAATGCATAGGAGTAAATTTTAAAAAAGAGGTTATAGACCAATGCAAAGAAAAACTATAAAACATTGTTGAAAGGGATGGAAGGAGATACAATGAGAGGAAAAGTTATTCCCTGCTCATGGATCAAAAGAATTAACATTGCTGAAATGGTCATCTTTCCCAAAGCAATACAACAATTGAATGCAATGCATATCAAAGGTTCATTGGTAGTTTTCAAATAAATAGACAAACATTACAGAAATTTGTGAGGAACCAAAGAGACTCTGATTAGCCCAAGCAATCCTGACCAAAAAAAAAAAAAAAAAAAAGATTATATCTCATTCCAATACTTCAAACTTCACTGAGAAACTATAATAATCAAAAGAGCATGGTACTAGAACAAAAACAGACACACAAAGCAGTGGAATAGAATTAAGAGCCCAGAAATAAACCAATCCCTATATAGAAAATTACTCTATGACAAAGGAGCCAAGAGTATGCTTTATAAAAAAGAAAGTGTCTCTGATAATTTGTGTTAGGAAAACCACATTAAACTAAACCATTATTTCACATGATATAAAAAAATGAACTCAATATGAATAAAAGAAATGGATGTAAGACCTAAAAACATAAAATACGTAGATGAAACACAATATATACTTTAGTGATGTCTTTGTGAATTAAATTTCCAACAGCAAGAAAAACAAGAGAGAATGTAAACAAGTGGCACTACCTCAAGCTAAAGAGCTACTTCACAGCAAAATAAACTAACAGTAAAATACAAAGGAACCCTACTGAATGGAAGAAAATATTTGCAAACCTTATATCTGACAAGGAACTGATGTACAAAGAATGCATACAATGTAACAAAAAGAAAACAAGTAATTCGCCCAAAAAAATGGGCAGAACAGGACCATGAAAAAAATACTTATCATCACCTATTGTCAGGGAAATGCAAATCAAAACCACAAGATACAGCCTCACACCTGTGAGAATGGCCCATATCAACAAGTGTTGGTGAGGATGTGGAGGAAAAGGAACTCTCATATACCATTGGTGAGAATGTAGATCTGTTCAGTATGGAAAACAGTATGGAAATTTCTCAAAATATTGCAAGTGGATCTACCATATGATTCAGCAATTCCACTCCTAGATATCTACCCAGTAGTGTAAAAACACAATCTGAAGGGATATATGCACTTCTATATTCACTGTAACACTATTTACAATAGTGCTATATACAAGCTATAGAAGCAGCCTAAGTGCCCAAAGGCAGATGGATTAGGACGATGTGGTACATGTACACAAAGAATTACTACTCAGCTATAAAAAAAAAAAGGTGAACTCTTGCTATTTGTGATAATGTGGATGGAATTGCGTTAAGCAAAATAAGGCAGAAGGAGAAAGACTAATACCAGATTATTTCATTTATATGTGGAATATAGAGAAACAAAACAAAAGGTCAGATAAATCCAAACCAGTAATAAAACCTAGCAATCTGACTGAAGATTAAGAAATCCACTTTTAATAATAAAATTGTACAACACTAAAGAAAAGGGAAAACTTACAAGCAGAAAGTAATTATCAGAGTAACTGAATGATACAGAAGATTTCTAAAAAGCAAAAGTAAGGGTTAAAAGAGTTAAATGATATCTATAAAACTATGAGGAAAAGACAATCATCAATCTGAAATTTTATGTTCAGAAACATTATTATTCAAAAGTATATGCCTAATAAAATATTCTCAAATCAAAAGTGGCAGAATGCAGCTGTGTTTTTTCATTTATCTTATGTTGCTCTCTGGCTTTATAATTCACATCAAACTCAATATGTACATAATTAAATTTTTAAACACCACATTGAAAAATCAAATCCCATATTGCACCAAAAATATTCAATCTTCTAAATCTAATCTGTATGACATAATTTGACTTATCCCTGAAGTACAAGAAGAGTGTATGAGTAGAAAGTCCTAGCAGTATGTGTAGAAACATCAACACTTTCCTTTGATTTATTCACCTTTGGTTATATTCCAGATAAATACTGTGTAAATTAAATAACCTATGTTGCTAACACAATACATTATATCTTATACTCAAAATGTAAATCTATAGGATTATATTAACTATACATTCATTGCTATATAACAATGTTAACACAAACTTATTGACTGAAAAAAAACACACATTAATTATCTCACAATTTTTGTATCAAGAGTCTTGATACAGCTTAACTTGGTATCTGTTTCAGGATTTCACAAGTCTGCAATCTCATCTGATTGGGGCTGCAGTCTCATCTGAAGTTCAGATGGAAAAACATGCATTTCCAAGGTCAACAGTTGTTGCCAGTAGTTAGTCTCTTGTGAGGTAGGGAGCTGAGAACCTTCAACTCTTACTGGCTGTCAGCTATAGCTTATTATCTGTTTAATGTCGTTAAACTTTTACACTATAACCATTTGCTTTTCAAAGCCTGCAAATGAAAAAGTCTCCAGGCAAGATGGGTTAAAATCTTATGTAACATTAGCATGATAGTGACAATTCATTACCTTTGCCACATTCTTTTTGTTAGAAGTAAGTCACAGGGTCCAATTCATTGTCAATGGGCAGGAATGTCACACATAGATGCCAGAAATTAGGGGTCTTGGGAATCATTTTTTAGCATGTGAATCATTAATGTATTTATATTTTTAATATAATTAGAGAGATGGCAACAAAAGTTCTGCAACAAAGATGGCAACAAACCTTCTGCCTGTAACTTCTCTTTCTTGCTCTCTTCTTTCTCTTCTCTCTTATATTGTCTTATACTAGTTCTGCTGATGCTATGCATTTTTCTTTTTTTTAAGATTTATTTATTCATTTACACAAGAACGGGGGTACAGGCTAGATGTGCGGGAGCATGAGAGGACTCACCAGAGACAGAGCAGGGAACAGAACAGGCAGACTGACGAAATACACTCTTGAGGAGAGCAGCGAACAAGACAGGAGAGGTCTACCGCGCCATGTGGGATTCTTGCCAGCTGGCCGGGATGGAACCCACGCTGCAGAGGCTGCGAGCAGCTCCAAAGCACAACGCTCAACTACCTGTGCCACCAGGGGAGGTCCTATGCATTTTTCTTAAGTTGGGAAGCAAGGTGAGGACTGGTCCTGGCTGTCTATATCATAACACATATGACTTGAGTGTCATTTTAACACTGTAACTTCAGTAGGTACATTGAATAAAATAATAGTCTCTAATAATGAATTAATTTAAATAGACAATGAAATTCATACAGAAGAAATTGTCAACCATATGTAGAAACAAATCTCTGATGAGTTGCTTGGAACTTTAATAAATACAATAATCTATAGAGAGAATAGATTGATGTATTTTATTGAATGAAGCATGCTAAAGTTAGGGTCTACTAGACTGGGAATAGAATCCACCTCTTGTGCATTTGTCTGGACTTTCCTTATTGTACATCTGCAGAATGAATTTTTCAGAGGAAGTGATCATTTATGTCCATCCCATTGTCTCTTGGACAAGGCTAATTTCTTTCAAACAACTAGGGCTCATTAATTTAGACTACTTCTTGAAAAGTTCAGCTGAACTATTCAGAAATAACTATATTCATTCAAAACGATCATGAAAGCACTTACTATATAAAACCACTATACTTTAAATTTTGGAGAATATAATATTATAATTGATAAACTTCCTATATTATAGAAGAGTGACATCACTATCCATAGTTAAATATAGTAGCTCAAGCTATATCAAATATAGTAGCTCAAGCTATAAAACCAGCTTTGCGAATCCATAGCCTTTCCACTTAGTTTCTTTTTTTCTTTTTAATTGTTTGGGGCTTATTGTTTTTAAATGACTGAGTGCTTTGACATTTTTAATGTTAATTTAAGTAAAGGAGCCCTATTCTTTTACTCCACACCAAGCTGTTTTCTGCTACATTAGTTATAAACTCCAAATAGTCTTAAGTTTATAGTACCCAGTTGTTACTTCATTCAAAAGTAGGAATAAGTCAGAAAGAAAAAGAAAAATACCGGATGGTCTCACTCATAGCAGGAATTTAGAAAACCTAAATAAGAGACCAGGAAAAAGACTAATCAATACAAAGTAAAAATCAAAGTCAACAAGCAACTATAAACCAGAGACACACTATGGAGGGGGTGGGGGTGGCAAGGGGCCGGGAAAAGAAGGACTAGAGCCAAAATAAGGGGGGGGGTGCAATTGTATGGGGAATATAACCAAAATGAAAATGCATATATTGTGCAAAGATGAAAAAAGATGTAAGAATTATATAAAATAAAATATTTAAATAAAAAAAATGATTCCTTAAATAAAAGGTAGGGAGAAAATCTGTGTGCCTTACATCATAAGTCAGGAGTGTGGAACCCTAGACAGTGTTTCTGCTCCTTAATAACATAGATCAAGAGCAACTGCATAGCTCTCACATCTGTCCTCTGTTAAAAAGTCACCCTGGAATAGCCTCAAAAAGTTTTGTTTAAGGGCCTCCCCGGTGGCGCAGCGGTTGAGCGCTGGGTTGCGAACCTGCCCGCAGCCTCTGCGGCGCTGGTTCGATCCCCAGCTGCTCCCCAGCCACCGGAGGAGGGTCCCACATGGCGCGCAGACCTCTCCTGTGGCCCGCTGCTCCCCTCAGCAGTGTACTTCTGTGCTCCTGCCTGCTCTGCTCCCCCCTCTGGCAAATTCTCTCACCCTCCCGCGCTTCTGACTGTACCCAGTACATGTATAAACAAAACAAACAAATAAATAAATAAACATGCCTCTATTAAAAAAAAAAAAAGTTTTGTTTAAGATCATTTTTTTTACCTTGTCCCCAGTTGATCTGAAGTCTTGGAGCAGAGACTCAAGCATAAATGTCTATCATGCCTGAATTCATCAGTATAGATGTGTGGATGCTGAAGATCATGAGTCAGATCTTGAAAAGAATAGATGGGATTTAACATGGCAAAGAGTAGTTTGCCGTGGAGGATGATGTAGCCCCCATTTTCCAACACTTTTGGATGTTGGTTAAAATTTTCTATAGGGGGGCCTCCCTGATGGTGCAAGGCATAAGTTGCAACCTATGAAACAATCCTCAGCCACTGCAGCATGAGTTATATCCCCAGCCAGGAAGCTACTCACATGGCGTAGCAGACCTCTCCTGACTTGCCTGCTGCTCCCCTCAGCACTGTATTTCAGTTAATCTGCCTGTTCTGTTCCCTGCTCTGTCTCTGGTGAATCCTCTCACCCTCTGCACCTCTGGCCTGTACCCCAGCTCTTGTATGCATAAATAAATAAATCTTTTTTTTAATTTTTTCTATGGGGTCTTACACAAATTGGCCCATACATGTCTCTTTAACTTCATTTATACCACCTTCATGGCAGCCCACTTGCTTACTCTACACGGGTTCTTTCCTCAATCCAATATGTTCTTTCTACCACAATGCGTTAATGCCTTTGCAGATACTGTTTCCCTTAACTTAATGACTCAAAACACTCTCCTTTCACCCTCCGTTCAATTTTAACTTGCTCAAAACAGCCTTCCCTGATTTTTCAGATGAGACTTTACCTCAACATTGACATTTCAAAGCAACCTGTATCTCTTTTCACTAGCAATTAATATAATGGTATTTTCCATAATTTGTGTGACTAGATGGTTATGGTCCATCTGTTTCATTTGATTGTAAGCTGCATCATAGCTGTGTCTGTTTTTCTTATAATTTCCTTAGTCACACGTCCTTCCATAGTAGGGAATCATCAATCTTTATTATGAGTTAGTTTTAATTTTTGCTGTTATTCAGTAATGTGTATGTACTTAATGCCTCTGAATTGCATATTTTAAAAAGAGTTAAGATGGCAAATTTTATGTTGGTGTGTTTTACTACAGTTTAAAAAATAACAAATTTTAAGATGATTCGAAAAAGATAATGAGTTGTTTGTTTTGTGTTTTTTTTTTCATGTTTTTACCATAATGTCTTCAGCAACTGTTGTCATATAATGTGGATAGTTACTCTTTGGTGATAGAGGAGAATGATAATTTGAAAAGCTGATGCTGCAGTATCTACACTGTGACAAGGGAGAAGTAGAGGAGACTTTCAGATGGATTCAGGGATGAATCTTAATTTACATGATGAAAATTATAGCTTGCTTGATTAGTCTTTGTCATCACTTAATGACTAAGAAGAAGATAAAAAATAAAAGGAAGAACTCAATGTAGGAGTAACTAGTGACATAAAAGCAGATTCACATCACCTTCCTCCAATACCAAATACTAGTATAAATTTAAAATGTGCCAACATTACAAAACCTCTTATGCTTCAAGTTTTCACTAATCAATCAGTAAGTGAAGAAAATCAAATCCTTGAATACAAAGTAAAGCAGAAACACTACATTGTTGGCCTCATAAGGAATAATGTGAATGGATGGAATAATATTTGTAGTTGAGGTGTAAAAACTAGAAGATCCCTTAGGAAAAAAGCAAAACAAAACAAAACAAAAACCATACCTGCCACACTGGATAATTAATGACTCAAAGGAGAAGAAAAAATTATTTAATTTGCCACTTATTTTTCCCTAGCTAGGAAGAATGCAGGAGTGGGCACAGAGATCTCCCTAAACTAATCAGGAATTTTTTAAAAAGAATAAAAGAAATGAAAAAGAAAAAACTGCCTTTTGAAAAAAATCTCACTTCCAAAGATGATCAAAATGATCCATAGTTAAGAGATATGCCTATCTTCTCTTTCTTATTATTCTAGCTCTGCTGCTTTGGCAGTGGAAAAAGGAAACAAGAAAGTAAGTAGTTTTCAAATAAGACTCAATGATGTCATTCACAGGGCCTAGAGAAGATCTGAAATAAGTCAAGGAAGAGACACCCAAAATATATTTGAGTAAGTAGGTGGTCTGGATAAAGATAACCATGTGTTTTACTATTTTCTAAGTAGAGAGATTATAGACCACAATATAGTGAAATTGGTAAATAATAGCATAATTAGAAAAATTTTAAATCTCATCTACTTGGATTATATTAAAACTGTTATTTGAACAACTTTGAAATTGCAGAGAAAATCACAGTCCCAACTGTACATTACAAAAATAGCAATAATAAAGTCTCTGAATATGAACCAAGTGTTAAAATTGCATAAAAAGACACTGCAGAGTATTAAATACTTGCATTATTAAACAAGAAAAAGGAAAATGAATGATGTTTTTCAAAATCATTAAGAACAACACAATAAGGAAAATAGAAGAAAACCACTAATAAAAAAAGACACACAAATTAATAAATTAGAAAGTACTACTGTAATAAAAAGCCTTAAAATATAAATTCAAGTACTGACTTTTTTTATTAAATCTAATAACATCTAGATTTTGGAAATAAATTTTATTTTATTTTTTAAAGATTTATTTATTTATGCATACAAGAGCTAGGGTACAGGCCAGAGATACAGGGGGTGAGAGGATTCACCAGAGTCAGAGCCGGGAACAGAACAGGCAGACTGACTGAAATACACTGCTGAGGGGAGCAGTGGGCGAGACAGGAGAGGTCTGCCTCGCCATGTGGGTTTCTCCCTGGCTGGCTGGGGATTAAACTCGGGCTGCAGATTGCTTCATAATGCGGTGCTCAACCCCTTGCGCCACCAGGGAGTCCCCTGGAAATAAATTTTAAAAGGTAAACAAATCAAAAATTAGTAAAAAGAAGAAAAGGCAAATGCTCATATCTTGGAAAATAGAAACAGAAAATTGTGACATAAAACCATATGCAAAGTTGTGACATTTTTACGTATTTTTTAGAAATGTAAAAATCAAATTAACTCCAGGATTACTAAAATGCTTTAGAAAAATATTCAATAGCCATTTCTGATTTTTAGGTCTTTAGTAAAGTAAAAATAAATGGGTAATTTTGATAGGACATATCTCTCTCTGTCTTTCTCTTTCATACACACACATTCATACACATACACATCCAATGCTGAGAAACATTTAAAAATCTCCTTGAATATCACTTTGATATAAAGGTATTGTGGCTATACTTAGCCCTAGCAATAAGAGTATAAAATAATAGATGAAAATATTAGATTCAAAGAGACAAAATTATTATTTGCAGATGTTATGAATACATGCCTGGAATATACATGAGAAAAAAAATAGAAAGATATAGGAATCCAGTACAGTAGTGAGTTACCAGATCAATATATTTCATTTTTGCAAACAATAACAAATTAGAAAATATATGAGAGAGGAGATTCCTTTCAAATTAGTTACATAAAAGATTGCATTCCTCAGTTGAAGTTAGCCAGTAGAATAATATATGAAGAAGGAATTGAAATTCTACTTAATGACATCAAAGAAGTTTTGAATAAAGCAGAAATGTGACTGAATAGTATTGGATAAGAAAACTCAACATTACAAAGACACTGTACTCCCTGCTATAATCTTTACATTTTCATTTCAAATGAGTTTATATGAAATTTATCTGAATTTATTGTGGTTTATTATAATATATATATGTATATGAGTTAGAGAGAGAGAAAGAGAGTGTGTGTGTGTGTGTGTGTGCGTGTGTGTGTGTGTGTGTGTATGAGAGAAAAAGACAGAGAAAGAAACAAAGAGAAAGAGGTGGGGGAAGAAAAAAGAATAGGGGAAACAATCAGGTAAAATGGATGTGGAAAATAACGTACCAAAATTGATGTGGAAAAAATGACAAAATTTTTAAAATATCTATGTGTAAGAGAAGTGTGGGTCTACCAGATAATAGACCTTATAGAGTGTAATAATTTGATTCTGGTTTTTAAATAAACATCAAAATTAATGCAATAACATAAATTTCAAACATAGCCTCAAATAAAACTGCAATAAGTATGTGATGAGGATAGTAGTGCAAACTTGTCCAACCACTATGGAGAGCTGTGTGGAGATTCCTCAACCTACTAAAGATAGAGCTTCCATATGATCCAGCAATTCCACTCCTAGGTATTTACCCAAATGACATGGAAACATTAGTTCCAAAGGGCACCTGCACCCCTACGTTTATAGCAGCACTATTTACAATAGCTAAGCTATGGAAACAACCCAAATGCCCAAAAATAGATGACTGGATCAAGAAGATGTGGTACATATACACCATGGAATATTACTCAGCATTCAAAAAAGATAAACACATGCAGTTTGCAGCAACATGGATGGGGCTAGAAGGGATCATGCTCAGCGAAATAAGCCAGAAAGAAAAAGAAAAATACCAGATGGTCTCACTCATAGCAGGAATTTAGAAAACCTAAATAAGGAACCAGGTAAAAGACTAATTAATACGAAGTAAAAATCAAAATCAGCAAACAACTATAAACTAGAGACACATTATGGCAGGGAAGAGGGCGGGAGAGGAAGGATTAGGGTCAAAATAAGGGGGGGTGCAATTGTATGGGGAATATAACCAAAATGAAAATGCATACATTATGCAAAAATGAAAAATGATGTAAGAATTATGTAAAATAAAATATTAAAAAAAAGGTAATGTGGGGCCTCCCTGGTGGCACAGGCAGTTGAGCGCAGAGCTGTGAAGCTGTCTGCAGCCTCTGCAGTGCCAGTTTGATCCTGGCCTGTGAAGGTCCCACATGGCACTGCAGATCTCTCCTGTTGCACCCGCTGCTTCCCCTCAGCAGTGTATTTCATCAGTCTGCCTCTTCTGTTCCCCACTCTGTCTCTGGTGAATCCTCTTGCCCTATTGCACATCTATCTGGCCTGTACCCCGGTTCTTGTATAAAAATAAATAAATATTAAAAAAAAAGGTAATGTGATTTATGTTTGGAAAGAAAGAAAAAAGATGCTGAGCCCTTCTCTCTTTCTACTAAAATAGAAGTTTGATTAAAATTTTAAATTTGATAATATATTTAAAGGAACTCAAAGGATGCATGAGTGATGTATTTGTGTCTTACATGAGAGGGAAAGGCATTTCTAATTTTAAGTTCCAGGAATAATGATTAAATTTGAAGTTAATATGTTAATTCTAAATATGGATTTTATTAAAATACAGTTGATACGCTAAAGGTATAATTTAGGCATGTTTTACATTTATATATTTACAGATAAATTTATATTTCAGACAATCTTTTTGTTGTTTTCAAAGAAGTTTTACAGCTGTTAAGAAATAAAGTCAGCTTCAAGGGAAACAAGGTCAAAAAGAATAATAAAAGTCAATAAACTGAAAAAAATACAAAAGATGACAAACTATATTAAATTTCAATAGCTAAATGAAAATAAAATAGCCATTTTCATATGCAAATATTTTAATACTTGGAAAGATTAAAATTTTGTTCATATTCAAATAAGTTAACTGAACAATGGCATTTTTGAAACAACAGGGAAAATTTGAATGTAGACTTGGTATTAGATTGTAATAAGGAAATGTTACTTTATTAAGTTTGACAATATTGTATTTGCGTAAAAAATCCATCCTTATTGTTTTAACACAAACTAAAGTACTAAGAGATAAAAATGACATGTCATAATTTCAATACTTTCCATAAAATAAGTGAAATATAAAATGACAAAAAGTTCATCTCATATCTGTGTGATAAATATATGAAGGTTTATCATAATACTCTCTTCACTTATATGTCTTCAAAATTGTTCATTATAGAAAGTTATTTAAAAATAATTTACCAAAGTAAAATATGGCCCAGAATTTGAAGTAGTGGACATTTTCTTATAGCCATGGGCCAAAGTGAATTTGGATGCCCACTTTTTTTTTTTTTTTTTTTTTAAAGATAGTGTCACTTTATTTATTTATTTATTTTTTATTTGTTTGTTTGCTTGTTTTTATACATGCACTGGGTACAGTCAGAAGCGCAGGAGGGTGAGAGAATTCACCAGAGCCAGAGCGGGGAGCAGAGCAGGCAGAAGGACCGAAGTACACTGCTGAGGGGAGCAGCGGGCGGCAGGAGAGGTCTGCGCACCATGTGGGACCCGCCTCTGGTGGCCGGGGAGCAGCCGGGGATCGAACCGGCGCCACAGAGGCCGCGGGCAGCTTCGCAACCCAGCGCTCAACCGCTGCGCCACCGGGGAGGCCCTGGATGCCCACTTTTAATCCTCATTCTGGTTGACCCCTTAGTAGCCTTCGATGCTGCTGGCCAATTCTGCCTTCTAAAGCTCTGCTTCTCTCAGCACAAAGGGCTGCACTATATTCTAGAGATCCTTCCCAACCCTTGGAATAATTCTTCTCAACTCCCTCTGCAGCATACCCTTCCTATTTATCATAAACATCTGTAGTTCCTTAAACCCAGTGTCCTGGACTCCCATCTCTTTTTCTAGAAACCCCTAGAGAGCTCAGTTGTATCATTACCCCCACTGCAATTACACATATATGGAGAAATTCCTCATCTATATAGTTCTTACCAGCATGGGTATGGATCTGCCTGTGGAGGGATAAAGGATTACTAGGACTCGCGTTCCGCAGCCGGAGAATTAGAGGTTTCTCTAGGTCTCTTCTCCTCAATCTGTTAATTAGGCATAGTGGTAGCGGCAATTCAATATTTTTAGAGGGATAGTAATGATATATAGAGAGAGGATTAAATATATATACATTTATTATAAATAAACATGTATATACTTGTAATTATTTATAATATGCATATTCTCTAAATTATCCTCTGTACAATTTTGTAATGTTGTTACTGCTACCCCTATTTAACAGATTGGTCATATAATCATGCAACTAGTGGAATATATATTTTATTCTCTAAATAATATCTGAGTCCAATAAGGGTCTAACTGGTAAATGTCAATATTATTTCCAAACATATTCCTCTAAGTCTTATTTTCATATAATTCACTACCTACCTGATATCCATTTCCAGGTCATTTGCTATTAAGAGAACTGGTAGGTTTGGTCTCTGATTCTGATAATAATCTCTCTACAAAAATATGAACGAATAGGCACAGCAGACCTCTCCTGGCTTACCTGCTGCCTCCCTCAGGAATGTATTTCAGTCATTCCACCTGTTCTGCTCCCCACTTTGTCTCTGATGAATCCTCTCACCACCACCCCCACACACACACCTCTGGCCTGTACCCAATTTATTATATGCATAAATAAATCTTTTTAAAAAAGTAACAAATAAAGGGGCAAATGAACAATACGAGATGAATCTGAGTGAAATAAGCAATGGCATGAAGTCCCAGAATTAAGTTATTTCGGTAAAACTAAGGAAAATTCTAATGAGAGATCATTAGGGATATACTGAATAAAAGAGAGGGAGAGAGGATAAAAGCCAGAGAATAAGCTAATGACTGGGAAGTATACATACACTTGTCTCCATACAAGATCGAGAAAATCAATAACTGTATAAGACCAAGGAAGATAGAAAAAGACATAAAATTTGGACCATACAATGAAGACCTAACTGGAGAATACAACCATATGAAGAGCCAAATGTCATCCATGAAATAAATTGAGAAATCAAATAAAAATGTTAATATCATTTGGCAACATAACTAGAAAATAAACTTAATAGTCACATCATTATATGATTGCTTATAATTGAGATGTAATATATTTTAAATAAACATGTAACATCTGGATTATTTGTATATTTAATTCACTTTCAATATAGAATTTAATGAAACTCCTTTATTAAAGGTCTTCATAAAATATGAAAATAGGAAAGGAAATTTACTGGTGAAAACAAAATGAGATGGCATTTCCTTATACAGATCCAAAATCTCCCTAATCAGAAACTGTCAGTTAATTCCGCTTGTACATCACCTTCATTTGCACTCAAGACAGATTCTAAAGCCCTCTATGGAAATAGATTTTTGTATCATTGAAAACTATATCACAGACATTAGACTGCCAGCTACAAAATTGGAATCTTACTGACTTGGGTTTTCTTCATTGGGAAAAAAGTCAATTAAAATAGAATTGGGAGTGAGTGAGCGAGCGCGCGCGCACATGAGTCATTAGTAAATATGCTTGCAGCAGGTAGGGAATGAATGCACCTGAGAGGGGCACCGACTGTGGTTTTCACACCAGGGACTCAAATATGCATAAGAAATGAACTAGACATACCAGGACCAAACACTGAATATTGAAGGAACATCCTTCATCACTCTGACTTCTGGATCTCACTGCTGATGCCTTTGAGCACTCATTCTCACATTACCCTTCCTCGTCACAATAGCTGCCTTACATCAACTCTTCTTCTAAGTAGGAAAGGCTTCTCCCCAACGAAAGAAAAGGATTTTCATCCTGATACTTGCTTATTTCAGTATGAATTCTATTAGTTCTCCAGTGCACTGATTTGTGCTTGTTTGATTTTTAGCTAGTGCTCATTCAGTGAAGCATTTTTGTTGCTGTTGGAAAGGTTATAGTTGTGGTACCCAAGTGTGTTCAAGTTTGACCACCCAACATAAATACCTGCTGGCACAAGCTTGTTCCACACACCTTTCCTCTAGTCTCTTCTGCCCCACTCCACTTTCCAACTCTCCTACTTCCATCAAAGCCTCTTCTGTTACTGTATTTGTATGAGCTGTGAACAATAGAATTACAGGATAAAAATACAAGGACAAGAAGAGACATTGGAAAACATCTATATTCTATATTTGGAAACTGATTTATTGTAAATGCAAAATTCAGTCTGTAGTGCCTGGTTGTCTAAAGAAACTAATGGGTGAGCATTGTGAAGATTCATTTATACTGAAGCTCCAGGATTGAGTAATGATGCAGTTCAATCATGGGACTTCAGAGTGAGGTCACTGGTACTAGAAATAGTGCACTCTGTTTTAGTTCACCTTCCTTTTAATCAGTTGAAGGGTCTAAGATTCTTTGAATTTAAAGAACCAACTTACTAATGCACAACTAGTGGAGGCCACTGCGGAAGAGAGAATTCCTGAGTCCTAGATCCCAGTGTCTCGTATTAAAGGAAAAAATAATTCCAACTTTCACATTATCTTTGAGTGTCCCTTTTTTTTACCAAATTAGTAGAATTCCTTCAAAGTTTCCCTTCTCTGTTTTCATCCTTCCCAACACTATTTTTTCTTTTCTTCTCACACTAACATTAGGACAAGCATCTACTGCTCCAATCAGTCCTGCTCTTGACACTAGCTAAGTTTTCCCAATACACTCTCATCATAATTTTAATTTCCAGGTTGAAAATAAGCACTAATATAAATATTTCCAAGATAAAATGAACACTCCCAAGTGCATTTTAAGCCTTCAGTAATGTCAAACTATCACTCAGAAATAGCCACGTCTTACTATGACCCACTGTGCACAGCTATGTTGGTTTTCTTATACAGCTGAATACAGCCTCATTGAACAGGACACTTGATTTGCTTTCTCTATCTGATGGTTGACAACTGCTTCTCTACCTCTTGCCAGCAGTTTACCCCACTTCACGATACAAGCATCTGCAAACATAGATTCACAGTGTACTTTTGCCCAACAGAATCTCATCGGTGCTACAGAGGTCCATTGAAATAACTGGAAGAGCAAACTAATACATGAGGACCTTGGCCTGTGAGGAACCACCAAGGATGGTGGCAGCTCAGATCTATACTCTACTTAGTAAAAAACCCAATAGTATTTTTTTTTTTCTGAAACAATGTTGATATCCAAAAATTGTAGTTTTTCAGTTTAGCTATAATTTCATTAGTTTGAAGTATATCTACATACTGCTTTTCTCCTAAAATGGACACTTTAGGATCCCTGGACAATTCTTTTCATTACTTTTCTGAAATTGATCAATTTCATCCCTGGCTTGTTTGACAGTCAACAAGGAAATTGAATTGCTTTTGAACAAGTAAATGGGTTCCCACTCTTTTTCCTACTTGAAAGAAAATACTTATTTGCAGCACAAATAAACACCACACATGTCCATTTCCACAACACAAAAATTCTTTGAAAAATTCACTCAGCTGGAAAAAAAAAATATCAGAGTAAGAAACTATACACAGGTCTAGAAAATGCATTGGGTAAAAAATAAAACTGTCAGTGTCCATGCCTATTTATTCCTTATAGAAGGGACAACTGTGGCACCAAAAGACCCAGTTTTTTTAGGTATATTTTCATGATAATCCTGGGAGGATTAAGGTTGCAGGAGAGGGTAGGGGAAGGTAATACAAACTAAATATACTTGGATTTGTTTCTTTTAATCTTGTGTGTTTAATATTGCTCATAGTTTTAATCAATCTTAAGAAAAATTACAAAGACAGTTAAATAATTAAACAATTTCATGCAATTCCATAGAATCTTGTAGTATTTCTGAATTCCCCAGAGATCACACTCTAATGTCATGTCCAGCCATCATGAGCTCCTTTGTGGAGTCTGTGTCAGGCCTTCTGCTCTGTGGTCAGCTTATAGTGCTCTTCAGAAGAGACCATTCCACCCAGGTGTGTCTCTGTGATGCATTTGCTCTGCCCTGCAGTCAATTTGTTCTTCTCTTGTCCTCAAAGGGCAAATTGTGCATGTATTCTTTTTTTCTGAAGGTCCTGTTTCTCTAAACTAGAATTCAGCTGTACATGGTGTGCTTGTTACTATCACAAGAGTTGTCCTCCTGATACTACTACTGAGCACAGACCTTAATGGCAGCAGCTTTGGGAATATGTTGTCAGTTCAGAAATTCCAGCTTCAGAGTTCTTTGTAATTTCATAGTGGAAACTGCTTTACTTTATTATAATCAAAATAATATATGATATTTAAACAAAAAAATACAGTAGTATATGAGGGGAGAAAATAATAAATTTATAATCACTCATAATTTATAATAATCACTTAGAAAATTATAGATATTTTTAAAAATATTCATGAATGTTTATATTATTAATTTATTTTTTTATTTTTATATTCCCCATACAATTGCAACCCCTGATTTTGACCCATATCCCTCCTTTCCCCACCCCCCTGTCTATTGTTCATAGTTGTTTATTGATTTTGATTTTTTTCTTTCTTATAGTTATTCTTTTTCCTGGTCCCTTATTTAGGTTTTCTGCATTCCTGTTATGAATGAGACCATCCGGTATTTTTCTTTTTCTTTCTGACTTATTTCGCTGAGCATAATCCCTTCTAGCTCCATCCATGTTGCTGCAAATTGCATGTGTTTATCTTTTTTAAATGCTGAGTAATATTCCATGGTGTATATGTACCACATCTTCTTGATCCAGTCATCTATTTTTGGGCATTTGGGTTGTTCCCAAGGTTTAGCTATTGTAAATTGTGCTGCTATAAACATAGGGGTACAGGTGCTCTTTGGAATTGATGTTTCTGTGTCCTTTGGGTAAATACCTAGGAGTGGAATTGCTGGATCATATGGAAGCTCTATCTTTAGTAGGTTGAGGAATCTCCACACAGCTCTCCATAGTGGTTGGACCAGTTTGCACTCCCACCAGCAGTGCAGGAGAGTTCCTTTTTCTCCACACCCTCGCCAACATTTGTTGTTGCTAGTTTTTTAATATGTGCCATTCTCACTGGTGTGAGATGGTATCTCATTGTAGTTTTGATTTGCATTTCCCTGACTGCAAGTGATGTTGAACATTTTTTCATATGCCTGTTGGCCATTTGTATTTCTTCTTTAGGGAAGTTTCTTTTTAGCTCTTCTGCCCATTTTTTGACTGGATTATTTTCTTTGTTTTTGTTGAGTCTCATCAGCTCTTTGTAGATTTTTGTGATCAGTCCTTTATCATTAGTGTTGGGTTCAAAAATTTTCTCCCAGTTGGTGGGGTTTCTCTTTGTTTTGTTTATTGTCTCTTTTGCTGTGCAGAAGCTCTTTAATTTGATGTAGTCCCAGCTGTTTATCTTTGCCTTCACTATCACTGCTTTGGGTGATGCATCTGTAAAGATGTCTTTGAGGTGCATGTCATGTAGTGTATCAATGTTTATATTTTTAAAAAGAGATTAAAGCAGAACTTTTGCAAATTTATAAAAATTAAGCTAAACTCTTACCAAATTTTGAAATACTGTTAATGATATAATCAGACATATGAGACATTAAATATGAGTGTACTGTATAACACGCCGTGCAAAAGCATTTTGAAATCATGCAGAAATGCCTATTTTAGGGAATGATAAATTACTACATCTTACTTGGAAAGAGACTAATAACACTGAAAGTTTTAAAACTTGCCTAAAGTATCCCACAAAATGTTTCATAAGCATCTATTTCCTGGGCAATATTTTTTTATTAGTGAAAAATATATTGGCTTACAATTTTATTTTTGAAATAGATAATGTGTTAGGGGAAACATTTGAATTTAAAAGAAAGATTATTGCTGAAATTGTGAATATTGCGTAAGAAATATAAAAACTCACGTTTGCTTTTCCTTACTGATGGGTTCCAGTAGATTCTATTTATTCAAGTAGCACACATGGCTGGAATAAATAAACAAACAGTTTCCATTGAAATCTACAGGAGATGTTGGAGTAATGTTGTATGTGTCGTCAGAATGGTCTTCCATTAAAATCCAAATATTTTATTTGCAAAGATAAATATGCAGTAATCACTAGTTTTAAATAAGTTCCTCAGTTCAGAGAGTCTTAGGGATGAAGTCTATGAAACCTTCAAAGAATGATAATACCAAATGCAATATTAAGTTCTAAAATGTAGACAGCTAGCATAAGCCTAAAATGAAATTAGATTTTCTTAAAAATGGTCTAACAGGAAAGGTAAAGACTAGTCTCAGCTAAAATATTCATAAAATTGAATTTTAATTAAAACTACTTGCAACTCAAATCTATATTGCATACTATGTATGAGTAAATTGCATTTTGTAATCCAACATTTGATATAAGAAAATCTACTAATATAATTTATTTTAGTATTAACTACTAAAATGAGTATTCTCATTGGTTTCAAAAGGATATTTGATAATATTTAACTCCCATTTTGATAGAAAATTCTTTGTGAAGCACAGTGGGAAAAGTGTTTTCTTTATTATTAACATTAGCATGCTGAACCATAAAATACTTGAAGCAATGAATCAAAAATAGGATGGTCATTGTCACTGCCATTAATAAATATTTTCTTTTAAAGTTCTAGAAGATGACACAAAAATAAGAGGTGAGAATAGAAATGAAAGAGGTACAATTATATAGATATTGTCACAGCCAAAATAATAATACAGAGTTACATAAAACAGAGACAGTATGAGAACCAGGAAGCAGTTAAATGTATAAAAATCAATAGTCAGCACTACCCACTTACACAACATAATGAAAATGATTTGCACAGTAGATAAAAAGTTATAAAGTGAACATAAGGAAAGTATAGAGAATTGAAAGCAATAACATTTTGAATCTTTGTTTTTGGATTGCAAATAATATTTGAATAAATGGACAACTGTGACCCGTTCCGACATAGTAATCATTGATATTATAAAGATATAATTTCTATGAAGACTTATGCACATGCCATCATTTATAATTAACATTTTTGTATTATTGTTCTGTTTTAATTTGTAATCATTTAGCCTTATTTGGTTTTGGTGCAATTTTGAGCACTTGCAAAACAGCCAAATTGCATTAAAATATTCTAAAAACAATTTTGGACCTGGATGAGAAATGGCAGTGGTGTAAAACAGTTATAGAGTAATATATAGCTATAAAGTTATAATAGTCAAATAGTATGTTAATTAGATGAGGGGTTCAATTTGACAGAACTGAAAACCTACAAATAAAAGAGTGAGGAAGCTGCTTGATTAAGAAGTTTATTCATTTATAAGCCCTATATGTATGCTTTGCTTCAAATCAGCTCTTTAGTGACCTGTATTTACTCACAGTCAGGCAAGAATCACCAGATTTTGACTTATCATGACTTCGCCTGTGCCACGTTTCCCATCCTTCTATTTAAGTTCCATGACTGTCTTCCTCTCTGGCATTCCCTGGTGCCTTCTGCTCTCCTTTGGTTGCACTCTCGTTGGGCATCATGATCACTTCAGGTGACATATGCAGGCAAGTAACCTCCCAGTCTACACCTCTAAGTCTCCTCCTTTTTCTGCATGCCACCTGGAAACCTGTTTGCATGCATATCGAGTACATAACCTAAAAATATGCATCCTTATAGTTCATTACCACTGTTAAAAATATCCCCTCCGTTCACTAACATTTGTCTCAAAAATTTTACCAAAATGTTGGCTCTCCTCACATATTTTCCATCTTATTCTTATCATCTATTTGCATCAGTTGTCCTTAGCACTAGGTTTTATCTTATTTCTATATGTGTATATGTACACAGAATATATACACACACACACACATATACATGGTATATAGGTTAACACAGTATCTGATACATATCAGGAAAATAAATATATGTTGAATGAGTAAACTAAATGTATAGCTTCACCAGGCCATTTTCTTAGTGTATATCAAATTATTTCATATCAAGAAAGAAATTATGAGTAGTGATTTCAGAATTATTACAATGTAAACAATGTATGTCAGGCATAAAACTCTTTTAACTGCATGTGAATAAGTCATAGGCCTTGCCCTTGAGGAGCTCACATTCTAAGAAAAGATAACAGGTCTAAAAATATACATCCATGGTAGATTTGCTTCAAGAGGAAATTATTTTCTATTGCAAGAGTCACTTGCACTAACAATGAAACCCTGTCTTAATTTAAATCCTCGGCAGAATAACCATCACATAAATGACAACTTGGGGAGGTTCTTCACATTGGAGTGTATGCCTGGATTTTGAATTTCAGCTTCCCCTAATCCAGTTCAGTGGATGATAGTGGATTGATTCTCACATCAAAAAGAACACAAAGCTATACATACTTAACCTCTGTAACCAGCTACTGCTGGAAAAATAATAAGCAAGTCTTTGGAGGGGAAAAGAGTTGCTTGAAATGCTGAAGTTCTTTTAATCTTGTGAAGAATGGGATATAAATCAATAAATAACAATAACATCAAGAGGTGCAATTACATTTGCTATCCACTTAAAAACGGTGGGTAGAAGTGGTTGGTTCCAACAGCTCTCTTCCTTTAAAAGTAATAACAGACTCAATCTTTACTTCTGGAACTAGGGCATGAGCCTTAGTCTGGGTTAGTGACCTTTCACTAAGTGAGAGATAATCTAACAAAAATAAATCAAAAAAAATAAAGCCTACATCCAGGGATTTTTTTTTCCTCCAAAGGTTTGCAAATTAGAAGCATTTACATATTTAAAGTTGTGTCTTAACTGGCTCTAAAAGGTGGATATTTATTCAAAAAATCACATAGATAGTTAGACTCATAGAGGTCAAGCGACTCATTTCATGACTTACATAAAGCAATATAGCTACTTAGGGGGGTATTATTATAATTCTGACCTAAATACAAAAAGCATCTGCTAAGAATTTAACTGAATTTGATTCAATATCAGTGTTCCCCTCCTTTTAGTAGTTAAGCATTTCCCTCTGTGCCAAAGTTATTTCATTTTCTTAATTTAGGATTTTGAGTCCTTTTCCCTGATTGGATTGAAAAGGTAATGAGATACAGTTTCACAAAAAAAGCACCACAGTAGTGTTCAATTTTGAGTGTTAAAATAACACTCAAATATTCAATATTTGCCTAAATATTGAAATGGGAAATGTTCAATGAAAATATACTCCGAGTCCATCAATATATGTTTGCTTCCTTAAGGAAACTTTTCCTTCACATATTGCCACCTGGGAGATTTGAGGCAGAGTGTTAGACTTACAAATCCTAAGACACAATGATGAAATGAAGGCAGGATGAAGGAAGGGTCATCCACCGATTAAGTGGGATGCATATGAATAATAAATAAAAATAGATATAACTATATCACTGAGGAAAACTTCATTTAAATAATTGAAGATTTGATGAAGCCATAGGCTGAGGTATATCCTGCAGTGTCTTCCTGGGTGTTTAGGTGGTATTGACCCCCTCTCACCCAAAGCCCCATTATCTCTTTAACTACTTTTCTCAGTTACAATAAGCAACCAGGCCTAGCATTTCCAAGTTTATTCATCAAGTAGAGAGGATCTAAATGGACATTTACTGGGTAAATGATCCTTTTAAAGGATATGAAAAGATGATAGCAGCAACTTCTCTCCAACAGAGAGGTAAATTGAGGACCACTGTGCCCTGGGCTCACCTCACTCATGTCCCATGCATCCTAGGTTCAGGCTAGAATCAACTTGAAAACTATCTCTGCATCTTGCTCTTTCCCTCCTACCTTTTGATTTTAAAATAAAATTCAGTTACAAAAAAATCAGACCACAACAAAGATTAACTTGGTGAAATAAGAAACACCCATATCAGAGAAAGCAATAGAGTTAAGAACTCTGCAAGCTATTTCACAAAGCCCTTCCCTCCTTCCAAATGTCCCTCTCTCCAGATGGCCACTGAAGCATTGTCATTAATCACAAAAAATGAATCAATGAATAAAAAAAAAAAAACTTGCTGAAAAGGAGAAATAATGAATACAGTAAATTTGTGGAATACTATGCAGCAGTTACAAAAATTAAGATGAATCAGTTAGTTAATCCTTTATTTGTGCATGTGTAGACACAGTCCTAGCTTCTAAAGATGTGAAGGTGAACAAAATAAAGATTCATGTTCTTTTAGAGTTGACATTGGGGTGAGGGAGACAGGCAACAAAAATCAAACAAATCAATAAGTAGTATGATGGTAGTTGGTGGAAATAATTTGAAATAAAGAGACGGAGAGAATAGTAGAGTAGGGTATAGTCCAAGAAAAAAGTTTTGGAGTCAATAGTATTTGAACAGAGAAGGAAGTAAGGCTTGGGAAGAGATTCCAGTTCAAAGGAAAAGCAATAGGGAAGAGGCAGACCCTGGAGGGTCTAAGAAGTCATGTACAGAGTTTAGACTTTATTTCAAATTGCATTGCAGGGAAACCACTGGGGACTTTTGAACAAAAAGTAACCTTCATATTTGCATTTTTTAAGATCAAGTGCATTGAGGAGGAAGAATATATTTTGGTGGGCTTTTGCATCAGCTTCAAGAAAGATGATGGTCAAAGTTCTATATGGAATTATAGGGAAAAATCTCAAAGTCTTATTTTTTATTTAAAAAAAAAACAAAACATTTCTAATGTGTGATACTAGCTATGCAAAATTAGTACTTTCAAATTGTGTATGTGAAAGCCCGTGTAAATGCTTATTTAGAAAGGTCTCAGGAGAGACATGGAAAACAACACACCAAACAGACAAGAGAAATATTTCTGAGACCACAGTGGGCTTGACTGGGTAGGAATGAAACACTTTTTCATGACTTATTTTAATTTTTATTTTTGCACCAATATTATGCTCATTTGTTGATTGCATATCTCAAATACAAATTATAAGAATTATAAAGCAAATCAAGCGGTTGGAATGTTGTTAAAATAAACGTTACAAGATTTTTTGACTACTACCTTAAAAAATGAATATTTTAGAGAATCAGTGATTCTGAAGGCTTGAACTAAATCAAATAATTTTACATTTACAAATTTACTGTCAAACTATTTTACTATAATGTTAACTTCAGAAAAGATTAGATATACATTTACATGGAAGATGAGTAGGATGTCGAGAAGATGTGAGAACATGTACAGATTTATGACAATTCATGCAGAAATTGTCATCTAGAGCTGCAGATGGAGATTAAACAGAGAAGAAAGCTAGTTTTAAAAGCATAAGAGTGGAAACCCTGCTCCTTCATTTTCTAAGAAAATGATTGATTGAGAGCACGTCATTTAGCCTCTCCACATGTCCACTGAGAGAGACAGAGCAAGACAGAGACAGAGAACATTATTTAAAACCACAACTCTTCTGATTGCTGCAGTTTCTACAACTTTTACCCCCTGAGGGCATGGTATCATTTCTCTCAGGAGTAGGTGACCTTTTGTTTAGCAAAACAAAATGATGACACATTTGGCTGTGACAATATCAAACTCCAGATGTAATGACAAAGGAATTCTGGGAAACAGAGGGGATTAAATTGCCCTACAGAATAAATGAGAAATTTCAAGTTTCAGGACTGGAAAGAAGCTCACTAAGGTGAAGAAAGTGGGGTCCCTGTGTGTTTGCCACAGGGAGTGGCTAGAGGCCTTCTAAGAAAGTGGTTCTTGAATAATACCTATTTTTACACTGTTCGCTGGTTGTAAAGCAACATGAGACCTCCATGTCCGTTATGGACAAATCCCAGTGAAGGAATGCAACAGAAAAAGCCTTGAGTTCTGGGACTCTGGGGCATGAATGTTGTGGAGATGCCTTTCTCAGGGTATTAGTAAACCATATAAAATTCCAAGAAAATTATGGGTTTCCAGTCATAGATGCAGTAGAATTTGTTACCAATCCATTGTGTCTCCAGGTGATAACTGGGTTGCATTGGAGTATTTGAGGTAAAGTATATTCCACATGCCATTTAAAAATAAAAATAGCAATTGCTCAGTGAACATTACCACTGACTGACACTGAGCAGTGCTAGAGATTGCACCTCATTAGATCATCATTCTATCTCCAGCAATGCCAACACTGCAAGTTGCCACTAGAAAGTGTACCACTCTCTGAGCCTCAGTTTCCTTATTTGTAATATCTGGTTACTAATTTTAACTTACATATTTCTTTTTGCAAGAATCTAATAAACTAACATACATAATGCACTTAGAATAGTGCCTCCAAAATGGAAGTATATCCTAAATGTTATTATTAAATATTTATTTCCTATGCCTATTGTACTACAAAGTAATCTTGCATCATTTAATTGCAATGAAGGCAGCAAGACATTTGGAAAGAGCAATAACCACAGGAGATCAGGAGTCCAGCCCTGCAGGCCCCTTTACTCACTATGGGACATGGCCCAGTAGTCCTGAGGTGAAATTGTTTCTTCTATATAGCATGGATTTTGAACCAGATACTCCTAAAAGTATATTTTAATTCTTTCAAATTTTGAATCATTGATTTTATATAAATGTATCTACTACTAAGTTCACATACATTTAATTGAACTATCTTATATAAAGTGATAGTTTAGCTTATTTGGGCCTCCCCGGTGGCGCAGCGGTTGAGCGCTGGGTTGCGAAGTTGCCCGTGGCCTCTGCGGCGCCGGTTCGATCCCCGGCTGCTCCCCGGCCACCGGAGGGTGGTCCCACATGGCGCGCAGACCTCTCCTGCCGCCCGCTGCTCCCCTCAGCAGTGTGCTTCGGTCCTTCTGCCTGCTCTGCTCCCCGCTCTGGCTCTGGTGAATTCTCTCACCCGTCCGCGCTTCTGACTGTACCCAGTGCATGTATAAACAAAACAAACAAACAAATAAATAAAACATGCCTCTATAAAAAAAAAATAGTTTAGCTTATTTGCCATTCTCCAAAGGCTCATAAAAGTAGAAAGTAGCCCTCTATCTGAAAGTAGCCCTCTATATTTTTACAGAAATTCCTTTGTCTTTGCAATTCTTGCATTACCCATCTTTAAAAGCAAAGGGTTGACTCAAAATAACGAAATAGTCCTTTTTGGGATTTGACTCAACACTATGTGGGCAGAGTATGGATGGTGGAAGCAGGCAAAAGTATGTCAGGGATGTGGATTGTAAGGATCACTACAGTAAGAAGTCACAGTAGGTGGGGGACAATGAGAAAGCAAACGAGATTCTGAGACTCTGTGTGGGCTAAAGATATTTCTTCACCTTACTGTGAGACATTCAAGAAATGGGGACTAATATGTTGGGAAGAGGAAGGGAGAGCCCTGTTCCTGGTCTGCCATGGTCTCTGCCATCTGTCTCTTGGGCACTCTTATTAGTCCATGACACTGACCACATGTGCCACATCGTAGCTATCCTTCTGCTAGCCCATCATCTAGAACACTAGGTGCCAAAAACATACCTATCAGTAACCAACTTGGTACCCAATTCTTGTGAAAAACTCAAGTTTCAAGCCCAAACACCTCAATTTTCTCTACTCAAAAATTTTGATCTGTTCCCTCCCACCATTGGGATAATCCAAATCCAGTATAATATCCATTTGACCTTGAGAACCGTGATTGTGACTTTTTTCTTGTAGAGGGAGATAGGAAAAGGAAATGCTAATTTTTGTTCGTCTTTCCTTTTAATATCATGGTATGCTAAATAACCAAAACAGCATTACTATTACTGTGTTATAATTATTTTGTTTGTTTCTGACTGTACAGTCATTGAGGATATGAAAAATTTGAACTGCATATACCCAGTCCCCAGTTCCCAGACTTGTTGAAGACTCAATAAATGCTTGCTGAATAGAATATTGCACAAATTCACTATGTAGACTCATCTTAATGTTTTTGCTCAATTCCTGAGAATAGCTTTTGTGTGAAGTCATAAAAATGCATTGATGAGGAGATAGCATCCCAAAACCAAGACTTTCAAGTGCTTTTCAATAATTAAATCCTGAGGAACAATTTAAAGCTTGCATAGTTTTCTCTCAAATACTCCCTGGAGACAGCTGGTGCTCGCTGGGGTTCATGGGCTTCATTACTAGTTTATTTTCCTTTCTTCCATGTTGGCTGCAATAAGGAGGGGGGACAGGGAGGGCAAATGAAGCAGGTGGAATCTGGAAGGTGGCAGAGCCCTCACATAGATTGTTAAATAACAGGTTTTGTGCTCAGTCTTGACCATGTTTGGCTTCAGTTTGCTAAACGAAATCAGGCGAGTAGTTGCGTGGGCATAAGGTGGTATTTAGTGACTGAAGTTCTAAGATCAGTTCAATTAATGAGGGGCCTTCAACAAGTCTGTTCTGTATTTTGTGCCTCATTTCTCTCTTTATATAACAAGATTTATAAACTGCTGTCCCAATGAAAAAGGCTAGAAAGCATCTTCAGATTTTCTGCTTGCCTAATAGCATACTAGACCATACTAGACCATACTAGAAATGTAATACAGACTATACTAGACCATACTAGAAATGTAATACAGAAGGGCAGTTGGTTTGTCCAACTTAGTGTTCAGTAAGCCTGGAGGCTTCTCAATTTTTGGAGAGAACCCTGCGATCTGAAGCTTTGCCATTTTATTTGGGCTGATCAGAACTAACTCTCTACCCTTATTTGCAACCCATCCCAGGAACTCCTTTCAATTCTCAACATTCTGTACATCCTCTTTCTCCTCCTCCAAGAAATCTTTCCTTGTTTAGATGTTTCCCCAGTTATTCACTCAACAAATATCCAGTGAGATACTTATGGTTACAGACACAGTTTTAGGTTTTGCCAATTTATCAATAAATAAGGCTGTCAAAAATTCTACCTCTTAACATTTATGTTGTAAGGGGGCCATTAAATACTGGAAGATATCAGGTACTAGTTAGATTCAAATGGTTTCAAAAGAAGATGAAGCACATAGTTAAGTCACTAGCCTATGGTAAAATAGGCTAAAATGTTCCGTTGTGACATTTAATGAGTACCAGTTTTGTCAGATTAGGGGAGATTAGACTAATATAGGTAAAGTTGCAAGAAAGTCATCACAATCTAAGAGGAGGCACCATGTTCCCTTTGTCTTTGTGCATAAGCATGGTTGCACCCCTTTAGAGTGTGTAAGTTTGGAGAGTCACGTGTTACCCTTTGGTGTGCCTGCTAACAAGTATGGCATGAATATACTCAAGCACAGGTATACAAAGTGGAAAAACAGATGGTTGATTTAAATGTTTGCTTTCAAAAAGGGGTAAACATTTAGCTTGGTCTTATGTTTCAAGTTAGAATCTCAAGTCTTTGAATTATGTCACCTTAACTTGGAAGGATCTTCAACAGATCTTCTAATTTAGAAGTGAGCCCAGACTTGCCCAAGGAAATTATTTACAAAGTACCTTGAATGGTACTTAGCACATATCTCATGTTTAATAAAAAAGCATTTCTATATTTTTAAGAAATGGTGGCGTTTACAGGATTATGCTGGCTAAGAGAGTAGCATTATGCACAGAGTATGATGATGGTGATGTTGTCCATTTATTGATTTGTTATGAGAAGTGCTTCCTCATGCCACCATTGTCATCTGAAGAAAGGCCCTCAACCAGGAGAGGAGAGATGTGGATTCTAATCTTGCTGGAGAATCTGAGCAAGTCATTAAACCCTTGAGTATATTTTCTCATAACTTATAATAAAAATATCAGTCCTGCTTCCTTTGTATGTAGATGCAAGCAAAGTTAGCTGAAGTTATTCATTAAATAAAACTCTGTAAAGGACTGAAGTAATACTAAGCCACCCGGATGTGGTACAGACATAAAAGAATTGATGGCTCATAGCTAGGTCAGTCTTCATCACCATCAAAATTTCCCCAAACCTCCATCAGCTGTATATTTTCTTTTAAGAAACACATTCATGGGACCCACTGAAGGCACATGAGAATGGACTCATGGCTAGGTCCTCTATTACAACATCTCCCAATGATAAAAATGGTGCCCTGGGATTGAAATCCATATAGAGTTACCATGGGTATGCCTTTGGGCATATAGAAGCAGATTTTGTATTTCAGTGTCAGATGAAAGATTTTTTTGAAAATGCAGAGCTCAAAAAAATTGTAGAATTTGCTGTAAAGTACAGCAAATTAGGGGTCAGAGGGATCCTGTTCTTTATCCACCATCGTCAGTACAGAATTCCAAATACTTTGTGCCAGACTGAGCAGCTACATACAACAGCAACCCCTGGTTTTATATTTACCTGGAGAACCAATTTGAGATTTATGTTTGCACTCTATTAATGGTGGAATTTTTTTAAAATGGAAGCAGAATACTAATAAATTCCCTTTGCTTCCTCGGCTCTGTGTCGTCCATGAATATTTGAATCACCTCACCTTCACTTCCCCTTTGCCGTAGAATTTTGCTGTTTTGAGAAGCTAGAGATCATAAAGTATATGTGAGGAATCCAAAGCAACTGATAGACTTGGCAGGAAGTTTGAATCATTTCACTGAGTTTGGCATTTTAAAGCAATGCATTGTGAAAGTTATAACAGAATATGGTGTGTGGAGTGGTCATTAATCAATATTTCCTTGAAAACTGCCTATACAGTTTGCCTTCAATTATCTGATTAATTCATTAATTGCTGCCTGTGGGGAATTTCAGTTAGGTATTTTGTAGAAATTTTACTTGCTCACACAAAAGTGGTAATGACAAAACTCCGTCCACACTGAGGTAAATGCTGCATTCGGTAGCCAGGAACTACTGTTTCATCACTTATTGGGGCCATTTGGGCCTATAAAGTATCACTGAACACTCCAGAAGCCAATCCTGTGCTCTAAAGTCTTGTGCACAGCTACTAATGTGACCAACTAATGGGTTCAAAAAACCCAAAATAGACAAGAAAACTAAACCTCCTTTTTCACCCAGTAGGTTAATAGGAGTACCTATACCATTTGACTTACTGGTAATGTGAATGAGGTTTCTAGATAAAAGATTTTCTACCTTGCCACACTTCTCACTCATTCACACTGTCAAATCACAGATGGGTAATAAAATGAAAACTATTTAGGTTTATTTTTAACCAACCACATTTATAATAGCAAGTGTCTTACAGGATACTAACTGGATGTTTTTTACATGATTCCCTAGAGAAAAAGAAACAATTATATTTAACAACCCTCTTTAAAACAATAACCCCAAACAAATATAATCAGAAAAATGTAGATGATTCTGTGGGTCAATTTTTTCCCCCACTTACTGAGAGTTGAAGACCTTTTCTCTGGTCTTTCTTTTATTACCACATTGCAATACCATTCTGGGTGGGGGATATTTCCCCACTCAGTGTCTGCATGATGAGGGCAAAGTTTAATCCTAACAGAGGGAGTGCTTTGCTTTGAGGGGTAACTCAAAGTATTTTTGGTTCCATTGAAGTATTTATTCTGCCCAATTTCTGTAAAAGATATGATTCCTCTGTGAATACACATTCCCAATAGTTGGTATGAAAAACAGGAAGTTTATCAAACCTTAAGAGCCAAACAGTACACTAGGTCAAAGGCTCTGGAATTAGAAGGTGGCAGACTAATTCTAAAAACTGGCCCTGGTTGAAGGGAAGGCAATTTGTCATTGAAATTCTCTGTCTATACTTCCAAGTTGCATTGAGATTCCTGTTTTGCTTGGATTCCAGCATTGCTTAATTTTTTAACTTGACAGGAGAATTGAGGAAATTACTAACACAGTTAGCTTTAAAATCAGGTCCTCATATTTATGACACTCTCACTGGCTTAGAGGACCTGTAAATACACTAAACACATTAGTCACATAAGTCTTAGTAGAAATACATTATCCATATCAGCAATCTATTAGGTAATATTAGTCATTAATACTGGAGATCCTAATGATAGCAAGAATTTGTAGTTATGTAGGATAAAAATCTAGAGATATAAGGTATAGCATGATAACTATAATTAATAACACTGTATTGACTGCTGGAAATTTGCTAAGAGATCTCACCACAAACACATACTAGTAACTGTGAAGGGGTGGAATGCTAGTAGTTCAGAGGTAGTATATCAATCATGTTGTACAAATCATTTATTTTAAAACTAGCAAAATGAATAAAAAATTGAAAAAGTATGTATTTGCTATTAATGTAGATTAAAAACATTATGGAAGAATCACTGTTCTGTCATAATTTTAAACATTTTAATGAAAAAAGTAAGTATATTTATGAAAAATGTAAAAATGTGAATAATTAATAATACACAAATTGGTTAGCCTGTAAAGTCTACTACAGTCAAGTTGTTTTTTTTTTTTTTTTAGGGAAAAAAAGATATACTATTACTGATAATAGTTACGTTTATTTTCTTCCTTACCCTTCTTCTGTTTTAAAAGTTATTAACAATGTGTAGTAATTTCTGTTATAATTATAAGGGAAAAGCTGTTAGAATATTCTTTGACTGGATTTCTAGAAAACTACACTTTCTACAGAGATCTTTGTGATTCTGCTGTAAGTCATTGCAGATGCCTGAGTGTCTTTAAGTTATGCAGTAACAGAGTTTTATTTTTAACATTCAGCTGTACATTCTTGACTTGTACAGTTAATATTTTGATGGGACTGGGTCTTAGAATCTTCTTTCTGAAGCTTTAGGTGGATGCCTTTGTTAACTCAGAAGGTATAAATAGATAGCCAGGAATCTGAAAATCCCTCTTCACAGCATGTTGATCTCTTTGATAAAAGTAAAAATGATCCATATTCCCAGACATGACTTTTTGAAAATTTTTTGGTTTTGGTTTATTTTTAATTTGTTGTTATTCTATTAACTCAGTTGGTCCTGCCATAAGTGACATCTCTGAATGTCATGTATTAGAAATGCAAATCCCTTCTAATACATGTAATGTATTAGAAAATTTTATGTCTTAAAAGCACAGCATACAATAATTTCTGATAGGATCAGATGAAGAAGTTGGATGATCAGCTACTTGCTTTAGACACCTTTATGTGTTCCTACAAGGAGTGCTCAAGGTAAACTTGTCATCAAACTTGATTATCAGTGGCCCTCTGCTTTTTCACTGAGTAATGTCATTGTATTTCCAGGTATTGAGAACTCCCCTAATCAAGTCATCACCCTTCAGCTTATGTTTTAGGCAATGCCTTAATAGCTGTATCTTATTTCTTCCAACTCCTGTAAAAAGTTACCTATTTTATAATCACTGGTGATTCCTGTTCCCTGTGTTCCTTGCTAATCCAATACCTCAAAAAAATCATAGCAAATAGTTGAATCGTGTGCAAACAGACATCGATGATCTGCTGTATGCTTTTATGCAGTATTTTCTTACACAGGAAAGTATCACTATGCCACCTCCAAATGCCTGAGAAAGTTCTGGAATTATGTAAATCACAGATTAGCCTAGCTACCAAAAGGGAACTTTCAGAGGAAACAGCAATCACTGGGAGAAGCACATGACATGGTCATTACATTGCAGCAGATCTGGTGCTGAACCCCTGATTAACTTCTGCACTCTTCCATTCCATTGAGGAAAAGGAATATTTGGTAGAAAGTCTGGGGATATGGGACTTTGAGAGAAGGGTGGAGAGTGCTAGACATGGCAGAGTTTCTTCTGCTTAGTTCATAGAACTGGCTGAAACATATGGAACCATGGAAAATATCTCCTTGAGAGCTGACTCTCACAAAATATCTTGTAAGAGAGAGATAAGAAGAGAGACAGACAGACACACACACACACACACACACACACACACACTTGAACACTCTGAGAGACAGACAGACTGAGGAGACAGAAAGATTGAGAGGTCATGAGAACCTTGCATTTACCTGGGCTAAAATCCTTCCATGGGGATCCCTTCAGCATTCAGATTTTCTTTCTTCTACTAAAAGCTGATCCTGTGAACTTTAGAGCTTTTCTAGTCTACAATATATTCCAAGCCAGATGGTCCTTTCATTCTGCAGAGCAGTAACTGAGATAACTAATAAGCAAAAAATAAATGCTGGCACTGCTGGGAAAGAAGAGGTTTCCCCAGTTCACCTTTCATAAAATGTGTTCACACCTGTTAAACAACACCATGACATTCCTACAGGCTCATTTCTTAGGGCTTAAATGATTTTTAAATATTTAATATATTTCTTCAAAGACTTACACAACCTCAGAATACCTGTCAGCAGCTTTCAATCTTTCAATAAAAATAAAAGAAAGAAAAAAATGAAGATAACATATAGAAAGGTGAACACATTTTATGACTATTTCTATTTCTTACCATCTTCCTGTCTTGAACAAGCCTTGTGCCTTGACATGAAAATTCCCTCTATTTGAAACACCCTTCAAGTTTCTTTGTAGAAGTTTTTCAACTTTCTGAAGTTGAAAGCCTCACAACCTGGTCCTTGTCAGACGTTTTAAATTCATTTCCAACCATCTACAAAACTCACTATTTAAATCTATTTAAAATTGGTTTTAGGCTGTATTGCCTAAACCTAAGAACCATAGGATTGAAAAGAAAATTTGACTTGCAAAATGATGTGTATCAGTTTACTCTGTTCATTGCAACTGCACTGTGGGGTGCCTTGTCATCTGTGAGAGAATATACTTCTTCAGCCTAAAACAGGATGGTTACACTCTGGTTTTTGAGAGGAGGACAAATATTTGGTCCATTTTTTGAAATAATCTTTAACAATTTGTTTTGAGGTTACATTAGCTTATAGCACTGTATATGATCAGTGCTATAGGATCACACATTTCAGGTATGTTTCCACACCACACCCACCATCAAGGCACCCATAGTCCTCCACCATAATCATTGGGTCTCCCCACAACTTTGTCATTCCATTCTTTTTTTAAAAAAAGTACTTAATGGGCCTCCCCGCTGGCGCAGCGGTTGAGCGCTGGGTTGCGAAGCTGCCCGCGGCCTCTGCGGCGCCGGTTCGATCCCCGGCTGCTCCCCGGCCATCAGAGGAGGGTCCCACATGGCGCGCAGACCTCTCCTGCCGCCCGCTGCTCCCCTCAGCAGTGTACTTCGGTCCTTCTGCCTGCTCTGCTCCCCGCTCTGCCTCTGGTGAATTCTCTCACCCTCCCACGCTTCTGACTGTACCCAGTGCTTGTATAAATAAATAAATAAATAAATTAATTAATTAATTTAAAAAAATCTTAAAAAAAAGTACTTAATAATGACATATTAATGGGGCAAATTAACTAGTGGAATATATGAGTTATACTTACTTGCTTGTTATGGTGGATTTCTACTGTTAGTTTAGCAGGTCTGCTATGAGGTTTCCCAGATTTTCTCTACCTATATAGTATGGACAAGGACTGGTCATAGAGTTAGTCAGTGTCTGGATGGTAGAAGTGAAACCACACCTGTGTTTACCCTTGAAAAGTTAGTGGAGGTCTGAGTTGTTGCTGCTGCTCTTTGCTGTACATATGCTGGCCCACCTTGCAGGCCAGTGAGCATTGGTGGGGGCCCCTCTTTCCTCCAACTACCACTTATTTTCTTCCTTTTGCACCTTCACTCTTGTTGCAGGTGTGTGTTTAATTCCATAGTGCAGGCCGTTTGCACCATCAGAGTTGGTGATTCAAGGCAATGAAAGATGATGGTGGCTCTGTCTCGTGCTCATGGATTTTATTTTTCTTTAAAGATTTATTTATTTATGCATACAAGAACTGGGGTACAGGACAGAGGTGTGGGAGGTAAGAGGATTCACCAGAGACAGAGTGGGGAACAGAACAGGCAGCTCGACTGAAATACACTGCTGAGGGAAGCAGCGGGTGAGACAGGAAAAGTCTCCTGTGCCATGAGGGTTGCTCCCTGGCCATGCTGCAGTGGCTCCATATAGCTTCACAGGTTGTGTCTTAACCCCCTGCACCACGAAGGTGGCCAGCTCATGGATTTTAACACAATCTTGCGTTTTCACTTTGTTCTCACTCTCACACCCCCTCATATCACCTCTCTAAAGGCATGCTGGTGGGCCTCCCCGGTGGCGCAGTGATTGAGCGCTGGGATGCGAAACTGCCCACAGCCTCTGCAGCGCCGGTTCGATCCCTGGTGGCCGGCGAGGGTCCCACATGGCATGCAGACCTCTCCTGCCGCCCGCTGCTCCCCTCAGCAGTGTACTTCGGTCCTTCTGCCTGCTCTGCTCTCTGCTCTGGCTCTGGTGAATTCTCTCACCCTCCCGCGCTTCTGACTGTACCCAGTGCTTGTATAAATAAATAAATAAATAAATCTTAAAAAAAAAAAAAAATAAAGGCATGCTGGTATCTAACTTGAATACCAATGACTTAACAATATTTCTGAATATTGTCAGTATTGCCTGACCTGCTCATTTAGACCTAATACCAGGGGCAGAAACCAACTGTATAAGATTAATTCCCTACAACAGATTCCCTATTTTGGAGATTAAATACATAACATAAATAGATATAGATGCTATTAGATTTGTTTATTTGCCCAAAACGTATTAAATTACGGACCCCAGTCCAAAACAGTTGAAATCAAACTTCAAAAGGAAATTCAATAGATTAAAAAATCTCTAATTTTGTGAAAGTTATATGGTAAAATCACTTGATTCCGCCTCAAAGATGGTCATTGTAAGAAATTTTGTTAGCAAAATTGTATTGTAATTTTAAATAATTCATCAGGAATGTTATAATAAAGTATTAACAAATTCAGGATGGTGAGTTTTCTAGATTCTGTAAAACTCATATCAGTCACTGGCCCACCACAGAGAACCATCTACCTTAATGTCAAGAAATTTTGGTATCCATCCAGTCTCTTAGCTGACGATATCAAATCTGCCCTTGTGATTCATACTGGGCAAGAATTGTAAAGTCTACCTGGAAACACACAGTGCCCTTTATTTTTTTGGTTAAGAAAAGTTTTTTTTAATATTTTTCATTTATGCACATAAAAGTGGGGAGCAAAACATGGATCCACTGAAATACACTGCTGAGGGGAGCAGCAGGCAAGAATGGAGAGGTCAGCTGCACCATGTGGGTCAGCTGTCTGGCCACGATCTAACTAGGGAAGCAGTAGCTGGCAAATAGCCTAATAATGCTGAGACTTTAACCCCTGCACCACCAAGGAGGCCCTAAGAAAAGTTTGGTTGGAACAAAAAAGCCCTGCAACATTTGCACCCAGCTTAGTGCACTGGAGACTTGTGACGCCTCCTAGATAAGCCTTTGTCACTTGGTCACCTGTGTCTGTTCAATTCAGGATTCACACAAAGCTCGGCAGGATGGAATTGAACAGCCGCTTCATGCTGAACTAGAATGAGCTTTTGCTTTGTGAATCAAATTTAGCTATCTGGTTTGGGTAGTGTCAAACAAATACAAGTTGTGTCTCCTGACCTTCAATGAATTCTCTTCAGATCATACTTTTTCTGTGCAAATATTTTGGCCCTCTGCTCCTCTTCCTGTACAGTATTTAGTGTGCATACCAGAGAACTTTAGAATAAGTAGATGGTGTTTATTCCTGCAAAATATTGCTGGGTGTATAGATACATCTGAGAACATTTGCGAGCCATGATAGTGATACCCGATTTTAGAGCCAGCTAATATAATGGATTAGCCTAACTGCATAGTTGTTTATTTGTTTCAACTAATTTAACATGGGCCTACACAGACACTGTCTTAATTACTCCAAAACAGTTTTCTGCTGTTTGAATATTTAGTGGAAATTTCTATGAGGACTTAAGTCTTTCTCTTGTGAAATAAATGTCTATCATGGAAAAGTTGCTATTGTTTTGATGACCCCAAGCCATTGTCTCTTGGCTTATATGGAAACGGGTAGCATGTGTGCCTTGTGATTTGTGGCTTGAAGCTTTGGCCCATCATCACTATGTCTTTTGGCATGAATTTAATATATGAGAATGCTGGACAAGAGCTGCACTGAGGTGTTCTAACGAGGCTGGCCAACACATACGCAGAGACTGCTGAGGAAGATGAATTGTCAAATAAGCTACCCGGTGCTCTGACAAGCTACCTCAGTGTGATAATCCAGTTTAAGATCTTGCTACATTATTCATTACTTTTCTCTGCCACTAATCTTTCCAGTGCACTTCTGTTTTGTGACTGCCTATATTCTCAAACTATGGAGACTGTTGTTTTATGATAAAAGATAAAGCCTTTCATTAATTTCCCCGTGCTTTACAAAGAGAACAAGGGAAAGCAATGAACTCTAGTAGTTTGCTGTTCCAGACTGTTTACTGCAACTGGTAATTTCCACTAACTGTAGGAGAATTAATTATACATGGGTAGAGACAATAGCATCTTAGACTAGGTCTCTGTCAAAAGCCCATGGCAAAGGGGAGTAAATTAAGATTTCTGAACACATACAGCACCACCCATGTTACTGTGTTTGCTTATGAGAACTTGGATGCAAGGACTGATCCATGAACACTGCCATTTTGCAAGCACCATATTCCATTGTCTTACAACATCACCGCCTTACAAGGATTAAGGGAGTTAGCACAGAAATGCAGTTAAGGAATCATAGAACAAAAGCTGGAAAGTTTCTCAAGGAGTTATCAGGATATAAAAGTCCTAGAAAATAAAATCATGGTGAAAAAATATTAGAATTAATACATTATACCAGCATTAATTCACTTAATGCAATAGAAAGTAGCCAGTGGGGCCTCCCTGGTGGCACAGGGGTTAAAGATAGCACTTTCAAGCTATTGCCAACAACTGCGGAACTGCGGTATGAGGTCCATTGCCTGGCCAGTCAGGGAGCTCACACACATCGTGCAGCAGACCTCTCCTGTCTTGCCCGCTACTCCCCTCAGCAGTGTGTTTCAGTAGATCTGCCTGTTCTGCTCCTCACTCTGTCTTTGGTGAATTCACTCACCCCCCCCCCACCACAAACCTCTGGCCTACACTCCAGTTCTTGTATGCATAAATAAATAAATCTTTAAAAAAAGAAAGTATCCAAAGAATAATAGATAATCTATAAAGATAGAAGTTATAAAGAAAACAAAAAGTGAAATGGAAGACATAAATTGTGTTATATTAATAATAATGTCAAAAGTAACCAGATTAATTAATCCAATCATAAGGTAGAGATTATCAAACTAGATTTAAAAAAGATCCAACTATCTACACTTTATATTTAAAGATACAGATATGTTAAAAGTAAATGATGACAAAATATACATAATGAACATACAAGTCTTTGAAAAGCTGGAGTGGAAATGGCAATTTAACCAAATTCATTTCTTTCTTCTAACAGCTTTAAAGTTCAAAGGTTTTCAATATATGTCATCTGCAAATACAAATGATTTCATTTATTTCTTTATGATTTGAAATGCAAGATCCATTGACTTTCCAAGGTAGATCTTTTGGAAGCAGCCTTCAAAGTTGAGATGCTATATATACAGTCCAAACTTTTACTCCCTAGGGAGAAACTGGTGTTGGGCGTCCCTACCAGCTATGAAGTAAGGTAGAGAGGGAGGGCATATAACAATAGTATACCTCACATCTTGGTGATATATTGTGTGATTTTTTTTTATGTATCTATAATTGATAAGAGAAGAACTAATAGTAAGTCTTTAAACATGCTTTGTAAACATCAGAAGAGGAAAGAACACTTCTAGGTCATCCTGTAAGGTTGGTATTACCCTGATGCTAAGACCCAATAAAGACATCACAAGAAATCTATAGGCAAGTATCACATTTGTTAATACAAATGTTATATCCTCTACAGAATAGTAAAAAAAAAATGAATAAGTATCACATAAAACAGATTATATACTATAACCCTTTGCAGTTTATTCTACAAATGAGAGGTTTGTTTAACTTGTAAGATTAACTTCATAAAATTATCATATAAAGTATACATCATATCAATCCTTATATACTGCTTATAGATATATAAAATAGTATTTTGTTATTTTTTAAAGATTTGTTTATTCATGCATACAAGAGCTGGGGTACAGGTCAGAGGTATAGAGGGCGACAGGATTCACCAGAGACAGAGTGGGGACCAGAACAGGCAGACTGACTGAAATACACTGCTGAGGGGAGCAACAGGTGAGTCAGGTGAGGTCTGCTGCAACATGTGGGTAGCTCTCTGGCCGGGGATGGGAGTCATGCTGCAGTGGCTGTAGAGAGCTTCATAGGTTACATCTTAACCCCTTGTGCCACCAGGGAGGCCCTAAAATAGTATTTTGGAAAACAATTTTAATTTCTTCAAAAAAGTCAAACAGAAATCAGGTGACACAGAAATTCTACTCATAAGTATATAGTCATGAGGATTTTAAGAAAATATGCAACCTCAAATTTGCACATAAATTTGCATGGCATATTTTTTTTCATGCGAGTAAAAAAGCAGAAACAGCTCAAATGCCCATCAATGAAGAATGGGTAAACAGATGATTAAATATGCCTTCAATGGAATAGTATGATACCATAAAAAGGGATATACTAGTGATGCTTACCAGAAAATGCATGAATCTTGAGAATACTATCCCATCAATTAATTCAGTCACAAAGGTACATATAACCTGAGTATAGGTATATAATATCCAATGTGAGAAAATTCATAGGAACTGCAAGTGGACTAGTAGTTACAAACAGGTGGGGCAGGAGCCAGGGGAGAATGACAGCTAATAGATATTCTCTTGAAAAATGATGGAGGATCATAAAAATATACAAAATAGTGGTAAGTTAATAGTTGCAGAATTCTGTGAAGATAAAAAGGACTGAATTGTGCAACTTAAAGGAGTAATTTTTTTTAAAGATTTATTAATTTATGCATACAGGAGCTGGGGTGTAGGTCAGAGGTGCAAGGGGTGAGAGGATTCACCAGAGACAGAGTGGGGAGCAGAAAAAGCAGACTGACTGAAATACACTGCTGAGGGCAGCAGCGGGAGAGATAAGAGAGATCTACTGTGCCATGTGGGTTAGTTCCCTGGCTGGGGATTGAACCCACACTGCAGTGGCTGAAGATAGCTTCATAGTGCTGAGATTTAACCCCCTGTGCCACCAGGGATGGCCCCTAAAGGAGTGAATTTTATATCATTGTGTAAATTATAATTCAATACAAGATTCATAATATTATACTGTATCAGTAAAATAAAGGATAAAATAACATTATCTCAAGAGAAGCATAACAGGTCTTTGACAAAAACCAGCAGTCCATTATAAAACATTTAACAAACAAGGAACCAAAGGGAAGTTCCTCAATCTGCTAATACCTACAAAACACCTACAGTTAAAATTATACTTAATGGTGAAATGTTAAATGTTTTCCCTCTATAATTAGGAACAAGATAAGGATTTCTTATAATATCTATTCATACTTACGTATCTATTCAATATTTTTCTGAGGGTTATAGATATTTAAATAAGTTATCTAAATTGGAAAGGAATCGTGATATCACCTCTATTTGCAGATGACCTGATCATTTATGTAGAAAACTCCTAAGGAATGCACTAAAAAACTATTGGAACTGATAAACAAGTTCAACATGGTTAGAGTAAAAGATCAATATAATTAAATGTATTTCTATACACAAGCAATAGACAATCCAAAGTTAAATTTAAAAGCTAATTCAGATATAATAGGTTTAAAAAGAACAAAATACTCACACATTTTTAAAAAGAGATGCAAAATTCATCCTCTATAAACAACAAAAAGTTTTCAGAAGAAATTCAATGAAAGGAAAGTCATCCTAAATATGTACTGAAGATATATTCTGTTAAAAATGGCAATAATTCCTAAAATACTCTTTTGAGTTGATGTAATCCCTGTCACAATTCCAGATGGCTTCTTTGCAGAAATTGTCAGACTAATCCTAAAATTCTAATGGAAATTGTAGGAACACAAACAACCTAAGGAACCTTAAAAAAGAACAAAGTTGAAGGACTCATACATTTTGATTTGAAATCTTAATTAATCACCAAAATAAATTAATCAATAAAGCATGGTTCTTGAATAAGAAACAACATATGGGTCAATAGAATAGAAAAGAAAGTCAGGAAATCTATCCATACCTCTAGGGTCAATTGATTTTTGACAAGGGTTTCAAGATAGTTCAGTGTGGGTAGAATATACCTTTCAAGGAATGGTGCTAGAAACACTGGGTATATACATGCAAAAGGAGGTTCTTGTATCATACACAAAAATTATCTCAGAGTAAACCATAGACTTAAATGTAGCACCTAAACTTATAAAGCAGTTAAAATATTTAACTTTTTAAAAGAAAATTTAAGAACAGTTCTCTCTGTTTTTGTTACCATAGGAACCAAAACTCCAGGCAGAGTGAATGTAGGACTCATGGAGTTCTTCAAATATGCCAATAGCTAGGTTGTCTGGCATACTTTCAATTATTATGTGAATTACTAGGCAAGAGGAGGTGTATCGCTCTTTCTTTTGGATAGTCATTGAGTCATCATAATTCTTCAGTCTGAGTTACTCAACAAGTCTATTTTGGACAAACTTCATCCCTTGTGCAAAATATCATTGAGTAGCTGTAGAACTAGCATTCTGCTTGAGCATTTTATTGTATTTCCTTTTGCAAACATTGAGGATATATAGTGTTCTCTGAGTTCATCCACATTTTTATTTTTGCCTAGTATTTCACTTTCTGTTGAAAACTCGTATAAATTTAGACAGCATGAGACTACATAATGAGGCCAAGATGATGTAAGAAGACACAAAATGGTTTAGAATATGGTTTTCACTTTTTCCTTAGTCACTCATCAGAGTCATTTCATCAAGTAACAAGAACCACTTATCCTTTAATGAAAATAGGATCACTAAGGGAATTTGAAAAAAAAAAGTAGAAAAATAAGAGGGGAGTGAAGGAAGGAGAAGGAAGAAAAATCAATAAACCAAAACAGAGTTATGTGCTATACATCTGTTAATTTATTAGTAATTATATTTACATATAATTCCATTTAATCAACCACAACACTGAGAATGGAAAAGATCAGATCTGAATATAAATTAAGACTTATGTTTGGAAGTTGTGAGTTCTTCAAATGAAGTTATCCAGTAGAGAATAGATATGTGGATGGAGAGCTCAGGAAAGAAATTAATGTGAACAGTGTACCTTCATGAATGTAGAATATTAAAAACCATGAATCTAAATAGCCAACATGAACTCTAGGCAATTTTCTAGCAAGCTAGGAATCATGTAATTATACTTTAAAGAATTATTGTTACTATAGGTGGAATTTTGAAACATCAGTCATTGTTTTAGGTAAGATAATTTTGAAAAATGGTATCAGTAGACTCTCTGATAAAAATGCGAGTGGTTAAATGGTAAAATGGGAGTGTTTGGTCCATGACATGACTTCTAATACACCCTAATTATCAAAAGTGAGTTTATCAGGGAAGCAAATTTAGCACTGACAACTTTCAAGGACTAGACTTCAAGTGAAAGAAATTTCATTTTGCTTGGCTATTTGAACCCAATAAATATAGGAGGAAAGAGAAGCAAGGTGAAAAGTTCCTAGGAATTGTGATATCATAGAAAGAGAAAAAGTTCTAATGCAATTGGCCCCGGTCACCTTGTCTGTAATTAAAGCAGGAACCAAATCAGGCTGTAGTAACAGTTACTGGGACTGTCCTCTGTCAGGCACTGCTCAGAACTTTCTATACAATAATTCAAGGGGATATGCTCTTCCATTCTACAGATGGGAAGGCAGATTAAATAGCACATATAACTTACATAAGTCACAGATGTCAAGATTCTATTGCACATACTCTGACTCTCAAATCAGGTGCTTTACTGCTACCCTATATTCAGAAATAGGCAATTCAGATGCTCGCTGGGGCCAGAAGGTGATGTAAGTGAATGATGCAAGTTGAGTGTAAAACATCAGGAGTGAGGGTGCCTGTGGGAAAGAAACAACTCATGCATGTTTCTTAGAAAGATTTTGTTTTAATTTATTTTGTTATATTCTTTTTAATTTTAAAAAAGATTCAGTAGCCAAGGACAGCTACAGAGCAGTTTGCCAGTTTGCAGCCTCCTGATGAGAGGAAGAAGTTCAAGGGCATTGTAAAAAGCCAGACCAGAAATCCAGTCTTTTAATTTTTTTCTTCTGAGAAATAAGTGGATCATTTCCAATTAACACCTACATCAACTACGAAAAAAAGAAATGGGTGATAATGCCTACAGAGCTTGCCCTTTCTCTCTGTCTCCTGCTCACACCTTCCATTTCCAGATGCATTTTGCAAAAAGCAGATCAGCAAGATTCAAGAATCTGCTTTAATTGGTGGGATGTCAACCCTCTCAACTAAGAATTAGGACAGTCAAATTCAAAGCTATAAAAATGATCCTTTCTATTTCCCCTTTTTATACCACAAACCTCTGCAGTATCTTATCCTTACTCAAATCTGTATGGAATAGAATAATCAGGGGAAGAGGAGCTTCAGGAATTGCTTTTTCCTCTTAAGTATAAAATGAAGCTGAAACATTCTATTATCCCAAACTACACCTTCTACTTACTTTCCAGTGTGACTGTGCTCACACCTCCTGCTTGTTGACAAGATCTTTTCAAAAGGGGAAGTATGAAGGGTCATCTATAAACTTTACAGCCAAGCAAACCTGGGTTTGTTTCTTGACCTTCCTTTTAAAGGATATTGGTGTGCAAGTTATTTCATGTATGAGAACTTTCACTTCCTTTACTGTAAAATGAAGAGAGTAGGACCTGCTCAGTTGCTGCAAAGATTAAGTGAGTTAATGCCGATATATTGTAATGTTCAGTCAATGACTTAATGATTATCTCCAGCTTTCAACCTACCCAACGCTGGCAGGTGCCCCATAAAACCTTACCTTTCATGTTCCCCATAAAATCTTACCTTATCTCAGAAATTTTCTTTGCTTCTCCCATGTGTCTGTAAGCTCCATATTTGTCCTTTTCATGGCACATATTCCAATAGATAGCATAGAAATTGTTATATAAATTCTATTTTTTTTTCTGTTTTAAATTACATGGTAAGGGCAGAAGCCATTTTTTATTCACCATTTGTACTATCTAATGTCCAGTGTAGTATCTTGCTGACAATAAACAACAAAGCATTTTTTTTAAAGATTTATTTATTTATTTATATAAGCACTGGGTACAGTCAGAAGCGCGGGAGGGTGAGAGAATTCACCAGAGCCAGAGGGGAGAGCAGAGCAGGCAGACTGATGAAATACACTGCTGAGGGGAGCAGTGGGCGGCAGGAGAGGTCTGTGCCATGTGGGACCCTCGCCGGTGGCCAGGGATCGAACCTGCGCTGCAGAGGCTGCAGGCAGCTTCGCAACCCAGTGCTCAACCGCTGCGCCACCAGGGGAGGCCCAACAGCAAAGCATTTTTTAATTACATCCAGTAACTCAAAAACATCTGAGTAAATTCAACATTTATTCAAGCCTTTTACTGTAATATAACTTACAAGCATAAAGTTACAAAAACTGCAGTTATATCACAAGATGTGAAGATGCAAAATGAATAGGTTTGTAAATCACCACTGATGTTAGATAACAGTTATCACCAGCCTGTATCAGCACCCTGGAAGCCACCTCTGAGTCCTGTCAATCACAGCTACCACCTCCCACACAGATGATATCACTACCCCCTCGCTTCAACCCTACAGGTTTATTTTTCTGTCTGTACTGTATATGCCTACCTACGTATAATACATGTGCATAGATGAGTTTCTTTTTTGTTGTTTTCTGATAAATAATACTATGGATATTATTTCATGCCACTTTTGGTAACAGAAGTTCCTTCGTTGTCATTGCTAGCAGCAGTTCATCCTCTGAATATTCCACAATCTATCCATTCTTGTGTGGTTAGAAATCTTGTGTGGTTAGAAATGAGTTATTTATTGTATCTGCAAATTTAAAATACACACCAAAATAATCCATGGGGGAGAAAGATATCACAATGGAAATTAGATGCCATTTAAGCCATGCTTAGAGTGAAATTTATAGCTTAAGATGCAGATATTAGGAGAGAGAAATGCTCAAACGTAAATCAGAAGACTTAGCCTTTATACTAAGTATTTAGAAAAGAATAAACGTCTTTCAAAGAAGGTAGAGAAGGAAAATTGTCAAGATAAGCTTAGAATACAAATGGAAATAATACACACAATAGAGAACATCGACATGGTCAAAAGTTCAATTCTTTAAAAAGAGTATTAAGATTGATAAACCTTGGGTGGTAGTAGATAGAAACTTCACTTGGTATGGGCATGATGTGGTGTGTGCAGCAAGGTGTGAAGCTGTGCTCCTGCACTTGAATAGTCTTGTAAACCTATGTTACCTCAATAAAAAATAGTTAGAAATTGATAAACCTTAAGAAAAATAATCAAGTAACAGTAACAGACAAGAGTGAATAACAAATCTCAGTAAGAAAAAAAGGACCTTAGTTCTTTCATTCATAAAAAATGTGAGTAAGAGGGCCTCCCTGGTGGTGCAAGGGGTTGAGTCTCAGCACAAGGAAGCTATCAGCAGCCACTGCAGTATGAGTTTGATCCCTGGTTAGGGAGCTACCCACATGGTGCAGCAGACCTCTCCTGCCTCACTTACCGCTCCCCTCAGCAGTGTATTTCAGTAGATCTTCCTGATCTGCTCCTCGCTCTGTCTCTGGTGAATCCTCTCACCTCTGGCCTGCATCCCAGCTCTTGTATGTATAAGTAAATAAATCCTTTTAAAAAATGTGAATAAGATATTCTGGAAAACTTTATATTAATAATGTATATAAATGTATCTAAAAAGGACAATTTTTTTAAAGATTTGTTTATGTGTACAAGAACTGGGCTGTAGGCCAGAGGTGTGGAGGTGAGAGGATTCATCAGAGAAAGAGTGGGGAGCAGAACAGGCAGATTGACCGAAATACACTGCTGAGGGGAGCAGCCGGAGAGCCAGGAGAGGTCTGCTTTGCCATGTGGGTTAGCTCCCTGGCTGGGGATTGAACTCGCATTGCAGTGGCTGGCGATATCTTGATAGTGCTGTGTCTTTAACCCCTGTACCCCAGCTCTTGTATGCATAAATAAATAAATCAGGGAAGCCTGAAAAATGGACAAATTATTTGTAATATCTTCAACTCACAAGAAACTATGAAACGTATACATGCTGTGTTATTTTCCATAAACTTTCTTGGGAAAAACAAATGGCTTAAAGAAATGTCAGAACACCATAAAATAAAGTAAAATGAAGTAGGCGAGGGTGGAGGGTAAATGAGAGATTCAACTTAATGGTCCCACTGAAAAAAAGGGGCAGTGAAAAGAAAGTCCACATGAGAGTATGTATTGATCACCTGCAATGGTTGTCTACTCTTTTTTTTTAAAGATTTATTTATTTATTTGTTTGTTTGTTTGTTTGTTTATACAAGAACTGGGTTACAGGCCAGAGGTGTGGGGGGTGAGAGGATTCACCAGAGACAGAGTGGGGAACAGAACAGGCAGACTGACTGATATACACTGCTGAGGGGAGCAGCAGGCGAGTCAGGAGAGGTCTGCCTCACCATATGAGTTAGCTCCCTGGCTGGGGATTGAACCTCGTGCTGCAGTGGCTGCAGATAGCTTCATAGGTTGTGTCTCAACCCCTTGTGCCACCAGGGAGGCCCCGATTGTTTACTCTTGGGGGGGTAAAACTGGGCCAGGAGGAGAGGGAGACAAATCTTTAAATCCATTTAACTCCATCAGTACAGATTGAGTTAGTACTTAAATTTTGTATTATTTTCACAGCGATTTTCAAAGCAGACCAGATTCAGAAAACCTTATAAATAGATTTCTTCAATACCAAACACAATTTGCTTTAAAGTTATTAAGCTCCTATAGGCCCCATATTCTTCTCATTTACACTTCTAAAATTATCTTTTATATAAGATTAATACCCTTCGGGATTTTCATTATTTGTTAGGTTGTGCCAGAAAAGCCTTGATTTTCTATCACTTCCTCTTTTTCGCTCTTCGGAGTTGCTTTTTGATTTTCATGTGACCTTCCTCCCACTCAGTGTCTCTTTGATTACATGCAGAACTGCTGACTGTAAGATATTCCCAGAACCTTCAAGTTCTACCTTTCCGATTATGCTCTAATTAAGAAAATAAGGCTTCACCAAAACTGCAACCTTATTCAAAACAGAGGAACGTGGGCAATGAACCAGACTGTTCTTTTACAACCACAGTGGACAATTTACATTAATAGGGGAAAATAAAATAAAAAATGAAGGGAGATCAGGAGTAAGGGAGGTAGGAAGAGGGCATGGAAGGAAGGGAGGAAAGGAAGACAGGCAGTGAAGATGGGAGAATGCTAATATAGCATTTCTTGTGTAAATAGCTCACAAGAGAACTTGTCTCTGGGGAACACACTGCATTATAGACATTATCAGACAAAACCTGATGCCAATCAACTCGCTGAGGACAGTGAGAAAGTTTGTGGTAAGAGAATTGTGGTACACACACCAACTGCAAGACTTAAATCATGTTTTTTTTTTATCCTGTTCTTTTTTGTTGTTGTTGTTCTGCTGTTTCATAATAGAATTAAAAATCTTTGCAGCCCAACAGATCTAGCAAGGACAGTCTCTAGGATTTTAATGTGAGAATCAATGTGTTTGTGTGTGTGTGATGTGTACGTGTTGATTGTGAAGTTCTCCTTGTCTTTTACATGAAACTTGAGCTTATTTTTTTAATTGGAATAAAATTTGAGCTGTGTAGTCAAGCCAAATCTAACTGATGGCTTTTCCTAATCACAGGGTAAGTGTGACTATCTCACAATTGGGTGACATCCAGTTCAACGTGCATGCACCAATGTCAAACAATATGTCATCCGTTATATTTCTGTGGAGCAGAACTTCCTACTGACTGACTCACAGATCTCAAAGTCTTTGTATTATTTAGCTGTTGGTTTGTAATAAACCGCCTACCAACCTAGTAGCTTAAATCAGATACCAGCCTGGGCTCAGCTGAGTGAAACTTCTGGGCTCAGCTGGGCTCCCTCTCGATCATGTTAGCTGCAGTTCAGCACATCTGTGTTCTGAGTGTTTCAGGTAATGTCCTGGGTGGTACAGAGACAACAAAGCATGAGTCTTTGCCATTCTCCAGCAGCCTAATTCTTGGGAGTTCTCTTGTGACTAGGAAGACTTCTAAGAGAATAAACATAAACACAGAAAGCTTTATGGTCTAGATTTGAAACCACACTCATGTTTATTGTAGTCTGTTTTCCTAAGAAAGGCACAAGCTCAACCCCACTTCAAGAACTCAACCCCCTGATGGAAGGGCAAAGTCATCTTTAGTAAAAGGAATCAAGTAATTGTGGCCATTTTTGCAAACAATCCACATTATCCTCCTGTTGTTTTTTGATATTTTCCTTTGGGTCCATTACCAATTCATGTCAAATCCAAGGCAAATCACACATTAATGTTGAGTATAAGGACCTACCCTAGAATTGAGAAGTTGCTTTAATGCTAAAAATCAACTTTTCTATTTCAGTGCATTAACAGACAGATGATAATTTCAAATTAAATTTTCCATCATTCATTTTCAATGTTTCCTTTATCATCTTCACAACAATCCCTAGTACAATATTCAGTACTTTATATCATGAACTCATTTATATTTTAGTAAAAATACTAGGAGGTGAATGCTGTTATTACTCATAATTTACATACAAGGAAATTAAATCTTAGAAGTTATAAGAAACTTCAGAGTCACATGGTTAGCAATGGCCAGAGTGGGAAATAAGACACTGCCTACAAGTTAAAAATCACTCAACTTGAAAATACAAACCCCTGCAATAAGGGGGGGGGGAGTTCCAGCAAAAGAGTATCTCTGTACTTTTCCTTCCTCCTCCCCATTCACAATTTACAATCTTCAAGAAATTAATGCTGTGTCTCAGTGAGGAACATTGAGGTCTACTTTGCAAGGCAGTCTGTGGGTCAAGGATGTAAAATCTATGCTATCCCACTGCTGGCAGCCTTCTGTTACCAGAATGGGGGTGGGGAGGGGTCTCAGTTCCCTTGGCCAATAAAAGGAAACAGAGTTTGAGGACAAAGAAAGTAGTTTAATTTGTTGACAAATTAAGGGGGGTGGCAGAGCAGTGTCTGAAAGACCACCACCCTGCTCTTTGGAGGAGGGCAGGGGTATTTATCCATAGTTATAAGGGAGTAGAGGGGATGTGGGGAAGGGTCAGCATGTCCATCCTTGCAACATTGTCTGGAGGTTTGGGTTGACACCAGCTTGCTTTTGCTGTTGCGTGGTAGTCAACAGCTCTAAAGTTATCTTCACAGGAATGCTCTTTTCCCTCTGAGTGTAAGAAAATAAAGTTTGTTCAACCTAGAGGGTAAATAAAGAAAGGAAGTGGGAGAGCCTATCTGGTGGGGCAGAGAGAGACATATGCTTTGCTGCTGCGTCATTTCTAGACCATTTGAGCACCAAAACAGCTGGAAATTTTGAAAAAGAACAAACGAGAAACCAGACATTTGTCCTTTGGGCTTTAGAGGCAAGGGATCCAATGGTGGATCCAGGGAGTAAGAAAGTACACTTCTAAACCTTGCCACCTGTGCTTGCACGGAAATTGGAAAGCTCTCTTGTCTCCCTTTGGAGAGGTTAAGTGGCTGATAAGTTAGTTTGTCCACTGGTCATGCATATTTCATGCCTTCCCTTGTCATTAGAGCAAAACCTCACTGAGTAACTGAATCCAGACTAACCACCTTGATTGGGAAACAAGATTTTACAAAGATTGGAATAATGAGAACAGAGATGGTATAAAGTACTCATATTTATTTATGTATTCATCAACTGAAAAGATTGCTAATCTCCAGGCAATACTCAGTCTGATGGTGCAGCAAGATAGATTAGAGTGAAAATGGTTATGTACCAGGTTATTATCTGGGTAAAACATGGGAATTCCCCAGATAAGCCAGAAAGTCTTGTCCAGAGAAGAAATTAGATTCATTGTTTTCATTTTTATTTACTATTCACATTAGATGTTGAGAAAACTCAGGTTTGTGAGTGATTCATTCTTCCCTGAGTAGAGATGTGCTGGAGCTGAAGTGGTTTCACCCACCGCTGAGGTAGCATTTGAACAATCTCTTGAAGAATGAGTAGGAATGTGCCATGTACTCTAAGCTACTTCCTCTGAATACTGAAAATGTGCTAAAAAAAAATGTTATTATAATGGTAGCAAGCATGGTTCAGCTAGTTTGCAGCCTTGTATTACAGCAGAGGCAAAACATGACTAATAAAGGGTCACAATTATTGAGTTCTAATCATGACTGCCAGTCTTGTTTTCCTTAGCTTAGGGAGTCAGTTCTAATAGCTGAAGAAATCAATGAGAGACCATGCTTTGCTGTAAGTCTTTCAGACAGAGCAGCTACTAATTGCTCTGTAACTGTGGGTCTGACCGTGTTATCAACCCTTACTTCTCAAGTGATCCTGTTCTGGTGTAATTCTCCTTGTAATGGCTATTTATACAGAACAGCAGCGCCAGAATGGCCCTTGGAGACATCTTGTCCAGACTTTTATTATTGTGTCCAGCCCTTCCTCTAGACAAAATCCTATTTAACATTGTAAACAAATCTAAGAGGAGCGCTTGACTTAACGAGGCCTGGTGTGGCCTGTGCAATCACAGCTCAGACTCACAGCTGCAGTGACCCCGGAAAAAGCTCCAAGGATACCCTGTCCCCTGATCAAAGATAGAGATAATTGTCATGTCTAAAACCTGATTCTGAGAGGTAGGCATATTATACCCCCCAAAGCTAAGTGATCACTTGGGGTCACACAACCAGAGTTGCTATAACAAACCAACCTTACCATGGTTAAGCACCCAGGTTTCTTTAGTGACAAATATTAAGAGTTGGGTGCAAAGTTAAGTCTAACATTTTGATCACTTGGAAGGAAACTCGTTTCATCTCTTCATCTCCTCACATGAAGTAATTTGCAGAACAATGAATATCAGAAACTCAAGTGTTTGTTAGCAACACAGAATCTTTGACTCCATCTCATAATCAATAAATTAAAATTTGCTATGTCAGAATGAGAGATGAATTGTTTTATCAGACCAACCAGGTGATTGGGATGTTACCCACAGGGCAACAGACTTGGGATTTGCCCCTGGACTTATTATTCTAGGAAAGCTGTGACTCATACAACTGGAACTTACAACTCCTGTTCAGAAGCATATATGAGTAATATTTAACTTGTTATAGGGATAGAAGTTCAGCTAGGGAAGAATGACATATAGAGTTCATTTACATATAGAGTTTCACTTAGCCTCTGAGTGAGCAGAGGGTCTTCCCAGTCTCATTGTGCAGATTTCTGCAAAAAACTCATTGGTGTCTATAGTGTCACATGACACAGAGTCCAGTGAGGAGGCTATGGAAAGTTGGTCACAACTTCCTTCTTCTGTCCCTCTAGAAGAAATCATCTGACAGTAAGAATCTACTCAAGATTTTGGCCTCATAAATGAAGACTACAAAACATCTCTTAAAAAATTCTCAATTTACAAATATAGTTGACTTTCATAGTATTCAAATTGGAAAATCCAACTTAATCCAAAGTAGGTAAAGTAGTGATACCTTTCTTTACAAAATAATGAATTTTACAAACTTCAAAGAGATCTCAAAAATCTCCACATTTTTCAAAGATTGATTAGGACGAAAAGGGTCAATACCTATATAATAGCAGATCTAAACCCTGAGTCAAAGTGAGGAAAATGAGTTATTATTATTTTTGTGAATAAAATAATAAATTGTATACAAAATAAATTAATCATAGAATTATATACACATGAAATTTGAAATTGATGAGAATAAATAAAAAAGAAAATGGGAAAAGTGGGACATTTAATTCAAATTAGAATATAGATTACATGGGAACTTTGCAAATCACTGTTATTTCTCAACTTGTATTCATTTGAAATCAAGTTTGGGCACACAATGGTTTACAAGTAAGGGATTCATCCTCTTTCATTTCTCAGAAAAGGGGGGAAAAGCAGTGAGACTGAACTCAATTTTTGAGACACTTTGATTTTAGATGGAAAATTTTCTAGGAAGAAAGAATAAAGGCCAGCGTACCAATGCTAGCAATTCTCAGGGCTGAAAAAAAGGCTTGGTCCTTTAAGCAGATGTTCAGACTCTTTAATCACACCTCTCACTTCTTAGCAAATTCATTTTATCCACCAAAATGCGGCATTTGACAAACTTCATGGCTCTGCCTATATGTGCTTTTGGCTTTGGCTTAAACAGTGCTTCCTTCTGTTCTTATGTTCATCAGATTATGAAAAAGGTGAAAAGTAGCCAACTCTGGGTCCTGATTAGGAGTGAATTAAGTGTCTATACTATCCTCCATGCTGCTCCTGCCCACACTACCTCCTTTAGCCTGTCCTGGTGAGAACAGTGGGAAAGGCAGATACAGGAAATGCTTCTGATGCTGAGTCTGTCTCAATGTGGGTGCCAGCAAGGGTAGTGCTGGGACACAGATCATCCTAGGAGCCAATTCGTCCTAGGTTTACACCTTGTTTTCTCCTCTGGGATCTGGCGTGAATGATTGCATCAGTCTGATCACGTGCCATCTGTGGGTCTTAGTTTTCTCACTTCTGAAGTGAGAAAGATAAGAATAGTAGCACCATCTCACATTTGCCAAGTTTGTTTTCCTGCGTGTGCCTCAATGATTGGTTTTCTCCTCAACCATCATCACAGATTCCATGCTCAAATTGTTAGGGGGAAAAGGATGTCCTAAAGTTAATTCCATACAGTCTTTGTGGACTCCACCCCCACCCCAGGCGAAAGCCAAAGACACTGGGAACTCCAAATCCCATCACCACCAAAGGGAAGGTGGCTGGGACCTGAGGGTGAGTTTAAGCAGCCAGGTTGGTATAAAGTCAGACACGTGGGCTTTGGAGGGATCCCCCATTTTGGCTCTCCGCCAGCTCGCAGCATCCGGCCAGCTCTGAGAGTGCCTTTGGGTTTCCAGGTCAGCAGATCGGGTAGGACGCATTGAAGACTTTATTTCCCTATTTTCTCCCTGAGTTGTACATTTTCCTTATTTCCTTTTCCCTTGTAAATAAACCTTTTATTAACCTTTTGTGTATGCCTGTAGTGGAGTATTAATAAGTCCCTTTTAAGCGTGCGGGTGAGGACCCACAGCCAGGCAACCCGTTCAATATCGGGGCTGCCTATAACAGCATGTCTTTGTTTTGATAGGCACACCAGTGAGCTTGTGTTGCATAATGAACATTTGAAGCACCAATAATTTCCTGAGCTCAAGCTTCTGCAGATTGGCAGTTTGGTCTGCACTTAGCTGTATGGCATGTTATGGATTTGGCTGATCTTGCCTGGGCTTGCTCTTGCATCTGCATTTAGCTGGTAAATTAACTAAGACTGTCTGGGAAAACCAGACCCTCTCCAAATGGAGATAGTGACTTGTTCCCTAGAAAATATTGGAGATACCAAGAGAACAGAGTAAAAGCTGAAGACCTATTGAGACCCAAGTTTGGAAAAATTACAGTGTGCTTCTTCCAGTGTTTTGGTTAAGTCCAATCATAAGCCCAGTCCAGACTTAAAGGCCATAAAAGAAACTCCTTCTCTTGGTGGAGTTGCTGAAAGAATTGGTACAATCTTTTCAGCCTACGTGGCAGGTAAGTTCTCTGTGGAGTCTGTTTCCATGGATGGATGGAAGACTGTGCTGAATAGCCTAATGCTTAGTGCCTAGTCATTCAGTAAGTCTGACTATCATCATCTACAAAACAGGGCACTTGTACCACAGCTTTGTTATTTTGTTTTAAAATTGCCCCTCCTTGTGATTCATCCTGGAGCAAACACAAGCATAGATTCCATACATTTATTTAATTGGGGGTTGAGGGCTCCACCCTTTTTTTTTTTTTTTTTCCTGAGAGGTATCCTGGGAAATCCTTCTGGAGTGGCAATCTGGCCCTTCTTCTCATTTTGCCAATCTGATCACCCTCGGGTAGGGTGATTTAACAAGAGTAATTAATCATTGTGTTTTCAGAAATTGGAAGCCAAGGCACATTAGCCTCATACCAGAGAGCATGTATGCAAGTAAGGGGGTTATGAAGGAGTGTGTGTAATGAGAGAGGTGAGAGTCTTATAATTAAGGAGGAGCATAAATAATAATGAAAGTCATTAGTGCCACTCAGTTGAAAGAATGTCATAAATGTAATTGGGGCATTAAAGTGAAATCCATTATGACAAACATTAACACATACAAAGGAGGGGGAAATGTGGTTATCTTGAGTTTGACAGATAGTGTCAGCTTCCAGTGGGGCCCAGATGGCATTCAGGAAAATGTTATGAGCAGTTTTATTTTAATATTTTTGGTTATGTGATATTTGGGAATCGAATGACACAAACACATGAGGAGTATTCACATGCTTGGCCTTGAGCGGCTGGCAGAGAAGAGAGGTCACTGAAGGCGGCAGCAAAATGGAGGCTTCTGTGTTGGATACATGACTTCTTCCTTAGGTGTTGCGGTAACTCAAGGCATATGATGCAGTCTGGCATTTTTCCTGCGTGAAATTCCCTGATGCACCAGCCATGCAGTTTGGATGCTTTCTTTAAAAAATAGCAAAGTGTGGGGAGAGCGACAGGGATGAGAATGAGGACATTTAAACAATTATGCAGGAAATTATATGATGCTAAAATTGAACACGGACAGACTGTTCAATGGCAGGATTCCCACTCGTGCTGCGCTTTGCAAAGAGGAAGAATTTTTTTCTCTCTCTCTCTGGGACTGTAATTTTTGAGCATGAAATAATTCAGACTATAAAACAAAGGAAAGAATTTAAAAATGTCTAGAGATGGAGGCAAGGAGAAACAAAAAGAAAGCAGTTATAAAAAATGGGAGAAAATTAAGATGAAGTGTGTGCGTGTGCATTCAAAGGAAGAGGATGATAAATAAGGGTGGTTTGGGAAGAGAAATATTTTTCTATGCATTTTCTTCCAGTCCCTGCCAGACAGGGGTATCATGAGGACTCAATGAGTCTACATATGTAAAAGACTTAGCACGCTGACTGGAAAATGGTAAACCCTCAATAAATGGGAGCTATAATCACTATCATTATAAGTGTTATTGTACATCAAGGCCGGCAGAGCGATCCATGTATGGGGGGTCTAGATTATTCATGCATGATGGGGAAGAGGGAGGGATAAACTGACATCTGTGTCAAGCCCACTCTAGGCAAAGAGATTTAGATAACATGTTAGCTCATTTAATCCACATTGTAAAGCTACTCAGCAGGTATTATTGCCTATAATTGAGGGGACAAAGGATTAAATAGTTTAATGCATGTAAAATGGTTAAAATAGCCATTGGTACATAATAAACACTCAATAAATGTTCGTTTTTATGATGGCCACACTCAAAGTCACATAGCTGCCACTGGAGGAATTACAATTTAAATTCCTTCTCTCTTTCATTCCAGTTGAACCAAGCTGCCTTTTAGCTCACTCACCTGGAACTATCCAAATTCCCCACAGAAGCATGTTCTGTAGCAAAAAGGCCATAGAGACAGCTGGGATTTTGGAAAAACTTTGAAATTGAGTCAGAAACTTGGGTTGAAATCTCTGCTATGGTTCCCTAGATGCATAAATTTCCTAGTGCATGTGATATAAGATGCCCAAATGCCCCTTCAAGGAAGGACGAGTAGCCCCAGTTCCTGGAAGAACTTAATATACTGTCTCCTAAGTCCTTCAAGGTTTGATTCATTCATCAAGAATCATATCATAAACTTCCTAAGATAGTCTGTATTTGATGACTGATGGCTGTGAGACTAGAAAAGCACTGATACCCAACTCAGGAAGAACTCGGAAGGGCCTTTACAGATTTAGGGCTCCTCGTGAATGGGAATGGAGAGAGTCCTGGTTGAAGCTGTCATCAGCCTGCTGGGTAACTCCGCTCCTCTCACCATCCCATGTCCCTTCTGTAACCTTCACAGGAGTGGATCCCAAGTGGTCTTTTAATAAACGGTCCTCAGACTAAACTTTAACTCATGCTTTCTGGGAAACCCACATGGAGACTGTTTGGAGTCTGCAGAGGAAGGCGGTAGAGTTAGTAGCTAGGAGATCTCCATGAGAATGTGAGGGCAACTAGTCAGTCTGTTCAACCAGGAACACAATCCTGAACACAAAGTTTCAGAAAATGTTACTGAGCCTACAGTTGAGTGAACGGTAGAAACGATGTCAAGCACACATGATAACATGAGAACCGAGCAGGCTCGTTCCGAGGCGGGAGGGTTGCAGCCCACATCTCTATCCCATCCTGAGGAGAATCCCTCTTGCATCTGGGTCATCCCTAGGGAGCTCGCCTGGAGGTAAAAACATCATATAAGTGACAATGTCTTGATGAATTTCTTCCATGGCCTCAGACTACTGAGTCTAAGTAAAAGAGAGCAAGACCTAGACTACTCTAGGAGTGCGGCTGAGTCCCTGGCAGATGTTAAAGAAAGGGTTTAGTTTTGTTTGTTCATTTGCTTAAATTGCATGGATAACATATGAATATAATAGCATAATAATAAAAAAAAATATATTAGTTCTGAAGGAGTGGAAAGATAAACCCATTCTGATTAACCTACCAGTTTTCTTTCGGTCGTAGAGATTATTGAACTAGAGATTCTGTTCATAAGTGGATGATGTATTTGCTTGTTTTTTCTTAGAGTTTTCGATTATTTTGTATGTTTGTTTTTATAATTTACACTCTTCTTCAGACTATCATTCCTCCAAACCTTTGCAAATTTGTTGTACAAGTTTTTTGTAAACTTTTAAAATTAAACAGAAAGAATCTCACATTTTAGCAGTGGTACCCTTTTACTTTCTGAATGTATTTGTGTATTCTTCATATTTCATCCGGGGTAAAACAAAAGGTTGCCTGCATTTTTTTAACTAGCAATAATTCCTTATTGCCTGACTTATAACCTGTATTTATAATGTTTCATATGTTTGAAAAGAATGCATAGTTCTTCTTTGAAAGAGTTAAGCTACTCTAGAGAGTGATTGGATCTTTATTAATTGTGTCATTTGAATCTGATGTCTTTACTATATTCCCTTCTTTTAGATATGTCAGTTTCTCCTATAAATTTTCCCATTTCTAATATATGTATATATATTTGAAAGTTATTGCAAAAATCTCTTTATATTTTAAAAATTCTATCACAAAAATTGATTCCTTTGGAACCAAATGGATTTTTATTTTCAAAAATTCTGAAATTTTTAAATAAAATCCCATCATCCTTGGAAAAGGTGATACTTCCAATTGGCCTAGAAATCACAAGGTATTTATGCCATCTCTCCTCTCCTGAGACTTTGCCAGACATGACTATAATTGATCAAGATTTTCCTTCCTGTAGAGTCCAGATGCTACCTTGGAATATGCTGTTTGAATCAGTGGTTACCAACTGATAACTGTTTGCCCTTCAGTTAAAACCTCTTTGCCCTCTCTGTTTAAAACATTATCAGTCAAGGTAAGAAAGTAAATTTGGACAGTGTCTACTAGGTTTGTTGTGAAAGAACACTAACAAGGCTGTAAAACAATAGTATTTCTATAAAAGCTAACCTATATGTATGTATATTCTTAGTCAGGTTACTTTTCTGTGCAAAAGGCCAACACTGTTCAGCATGGACAATATCAAATGTAAGTATCTTTGAGACCTTCCTGAAATAATTACTTGCAAATACCCAGCCACATAGGAGAGGACTCAAAATAAACAATCTCATTGCATTAGGGAAACTATGGTAAATACAATTCATCAAAATAAAATTAACTTATCATAGTCACAGCACAAAATCTGCATAATTTATACTCTGACAATGGAAAAAACTTAGAATGTTACTGGGAAAAAATAAAACAGCTGATCCACAACCCATATCTCCAGAGATTATTGGGAGGATGTTGTTGGGGAAAGTAAAAGGCTATCGACCCAGTCTCATCTTCTTTTAAATGTATTGGTATCTATAGCCCTTGATAAATAGACTATTGATGTTTCCTAAGAGGGAGGGTTTTTATCTATGAAACACTAAATATATTGCACTATGTAAAGGTATAGGACTTTTTAATTAGAAATATCATATATTACTTTAATCATATGACCCTTTGTCCCATAACAGGGGGAAAACCCAAGAGAACTTAGAATCTCTGCCTTTGCTTAGGCCTCTCAATTCTTGCATATTGAAGTTATTAATAAACCTTGATATTGTGTAAGACCATGAATTTATGTTACTCATATTCAATAATCAATTCTTTATGTTTGCTGAGTAACAAAAATTGAAAAGAATTAAAAGACCTATTTCTTGTTTCTTAGCATGGAGTCTAGCAATACTGTTGAAAATTGAAACATGGGGCTAGTAAAATGCTTTCATCTCCAACTTTTAATGTATGTCATAATATTTTTATATACTTATGGGAATTTTAAGGAATTCTGTCTCTTAACATGTGAATGTTTTATCTATGATTTAACAAATCATACCATTTGCTTCTAGTCTTCTCATTCCATAGTCAAGTATTCCATTATTATTATTAAAAGTATCATGTACCATAAAATTGCTAAAAAATTCTCTATATACTTATCTATCGATCTATCTACTTACCAACCTACCTAAAATTTTTCAAGGAAAACACACATTAGAAAGACAATTAACCTTGAAATTATATATATTAGATATGAGTAGCTTTAAATTATATGATTTATTTCATATTTTAAAAATTACCACCCAGATCCTGAGTAGGGCTTATTCAGTAAGCATAAGATCTTTTGGAAATAACTAGACTGGGTGGTGGAGAAGTATTAAAATGTTGATACTCAGCATTTCTTGTCAGAGCTTTCTGTCTTCAACTTGGTGCTTTGCAGAAATTTTTAGAATGTTTGTGTGTCCTTGATTTTTTTTCTCTGAGTATTAGGTACTTATATTCCAAACACCATTTTAAAGTGCTAATAAAAAGATAGAGAGTCTTCCCTCATGGGGCTGAGTAAAATGTGTGGTACCTTAATACAGATAACAAGCTGTACATAAAGGGCTATGGAGATAGCATTTGCTTGGGAAGCTAAAGTCTTCCATGAAGAGAGGACTAGTATATACACCAAGGACATCTGATTTGTCATACATGGGACAGTTTTGACACACTGACATTCCATCCTTCAAAATAACATCTTGGATAGTGAGCAAAATACAACTTCACACCTAACTGAAGCAAGGTCCTTCACCAGTTTCCTAGGCAGTTACATAAAATAACTCAAAGCACACTAGGTGTAGTGCCAGAAAGGCACAGAGCTGGTTCTCTCTGATTCAAACAGACAGTAAAGGAGCATCCTGGAGCCCTCAGTGGCTTTTTCAGGCTTTTGTTAAGCTTTTACATGTAGTGTGGCAGTCAGGTACATGACAGGCAGAGGTGGGGGTGGGGGAGCAGGAGGATGGTAGACCTCTAAGGCCCTGGTGAATCTTCACTCTCTATCGGACTCTCTAGCGTTCTCTTGGCGAATCTATATACTGCAGACATGGCCTACAGAAGTAAACAATACAACTAAATATAAAAATGCAACAAAATGCAGGTGCCCAGCCATCAGACATGCAATTCTAATGGCAGGAGGACAGAAAAGCCTGAAAATCATTAACCTTACACTAGGTAACAAGTAGAGAGATGTAGGTTATAATCCACAATAAGCACTAAGAGATCCTAGGTATTGAAATAAATGTGTCGACTAGGTAGTATTTGGGCTCGACTCCTATAACAGAGTTTTTTTTTTAATGTGTGGGAAGAAGAGAACCAAGAGATATATGATCAGTAGTGTGGAAAATTATGGGAATTATATATTTGGGCAATTTAAAGTCAAAAAATCAAATAAAATTGATAATTATTATTCATATCTAGGTATTCTACTGATCACTTAGCATTGTTTAGCTGAATAATAGCATGAAGTCATACATACTTTAGGAACCAGTGCTTGTTTATTCTATAAAATATGCCATTGTTGCCTTCACTTCAGGAAAAATTAGTAATTATCTTGTTACATGAAGTTGGTTTCCTAATTTGTCATCAAGTGGAAATAGTCTAAAATATTAAAATAGAAGCAGAAATATAATAAAAATGCAGACATATTTCATTATTAACAATTGATAACAATCAAAACATGCAAAGTATATGTTTTAGGAATCCCACTTTTTCTAAAGCATTCACTATTTTCTACTAAAAGAAGGGGAAAAAATCACAAATTTAAACAAACATTTAAAAATTGATACACAGGGGGCCAGGTGGTTGAACACAGCCCTGTGAAGCTGTCCACAACCTCTGCAGTACGGGTTTGATCCCAGCTGGCCGGGGAGCAGCCCACAAGGCACAGCAGACCTCTCCTGACTCGCCCGCTGCTCCCCTCAGCAGTGTGTTTCAGTCAATCCACCTGTTCTGTTCCCCACTCTGTCTCTGGTGAATCCTCTCACCCTCTCGCACATCTGACCTGTACCCCGGCTCGTGTAGGCATGAATAAATAAATCTTTAAAAAAAATTGATATACATTTGTACTTTGAAGTTTACATCAGTCGTGTTCAGAATTACTCAAAAGGCTAGCCTTTCGTGTTCATCTGGTTGTCAAGCAAACTGTTCCTATTGTCCTTTAGACATTTTCACTTTAATCAAAAAAAGCATAATGCACTCCATTAAATGTGAATTTCATATAAATGACAGTGATTTTTGTATTGCTTAAGACATACTTATTCTTAAAAAGATATCATTTTTATCTAAAACTCAAACTTAATATGGCTATCCTGTATTTTATCTGGCAACCCTAATGTATATATAAATTGAAGAGCAATATAATTTGTTTAATATTGCAACATGTTCCTGAGCCACTAGGTACAACTGTTGCAAAAGTATAAGTAAATACCTGAGGAGGGATTAATTGAAAATCACAAGTAGCAACAAAACACACACTTGGCAATAACAGAAATGCATTTCAATATATAAAGAAAAAGCATTAAATTCCCACCCAGAGGAAAGATATGACAAGTTAATTAATTTGTCTCTTTTCTTACCTAAGTGCTTCCAGTGCTCAAATTCTGCCTGCATTCTGAAGCAGCCTCTATCTTCACATTTAGCAATGGAAAAATATTTTCCTGGTGGTGAAACACAGTTGCCTTCTGTTTCTATGCCATAGGGCAGATGTCCTGGAGAAGGGTTTTCCCCTGAGACCTGAGACCTGGAGTGGTGTTAGTCATGAGAAAGGAGATTTAGAGTCATGACTCACTCTCTGCAGTGCTAAGTCCTTGATCCCCAGTGACATTGGGGCACGTCTATTTGTATGTGTGTGTGTGTGTGTGTGTGTGTGTGTGTGTGTGTGTGTGTGACTGTGTGATGAAATCAGCCCAGAATCAGAGTAGACATCCCTGATACTCAGGTGGAAGATGAATAACTTAGACTCCAGACATACCTCATGTCCCAGTCCCCTATGTAAGCCTCCTTTAGTCCATGGGACTAGTCTGGACAGTAACCTGTGAGCAGAACCATGTTATATTTATGCCAAATCATGTCAGAACTGGTGTGACACCCTTCACCTGTCTTCTTTCCATGACTGTCACTTTTGTCACCCTGGAGAAGAGCCTGACAAACAAGTAGCAGCAGGTTAAACAAAGCAAACATCAACTAGGGTCAACCAGAAGGATTTTGGAGGTTCCCCCTGACAGAGCATAGCTGGAATCAATACTAGAATCAATTCTATACTTTGAAAGAATTAGTTTTCCAGGTATTATGTATTAGAAGAATGGAAGAATAAGGTAATGGAGGGAAGAAAAATAAGAAGGTCAGGAAAAAAAATTGGGGGGAATTGTAAGGGAAGATGTGATGGGCAGGTGTTTAGGAAGCATGGAGTGGGCTTGTGGAAAAAGCATTTTGGGTAGTAGTGTTGCCACATCTTATATATTTTGTTAAAACCTTTACTTATTTTGAAATCCTTTCATCATTACTGGGCTAGATTATGTACTTCACAGAGTTGCACATTTCAAACCTCTACAGATATCAGAACACTGTAAAAAAAAAAGTAAGAATCTGTGACATAATAATTTTGCTCTGATTCTTTTAATCATTATCTTGTTTGTGTCTTTAGGAAAAAAAATGAAGCATTTCATGTCTTATAATTGTTCTATTGTGTGTATATATATATATACATACATATATACACACTCTCTATATATATATGATATATATTACTTTAGGGACTCAGGCTATGGAGTTTGGTGTCAATTTATTTCTACAATTTTACAGGTCTGTTTCTTTGAAGTCTAGAGAACAGTTCTGACTTGCCCAACATATCAAATTATATTCCAAGGTTGCTCTCACATTCACTTTGTCCACTAATTTCTCCCTAACATGTACAATTGGGGCTAAAATAGGCTCTTGGACTTTTTAAATGATGAAATTCTGAGTGAACACATAAGGATATTATCAGACATATAGCTCTTAGACAAATGGGTCTCGAAGCAGTAGCTAGTGTTGGGTGAAATCCCTTGTGACTGTTGGATCTCCCCCTTTGTCAGTTTTATGATCAGCACCAGGAATCCAGTGTCCATCTGGCTAAACATTCATTCCCACAACAGTCTCACTATACCACCCTCTCTGTTTATTTCCACCTAAATTTTCTCTGCTTTAGTTTAAAAATCACTCAGCAGATGCATAATCTTTTTTAACATTTATAACATTACTATACTCCTTCGTTGTTTTATTTTTCTTATCATGACCCTTTCCCTTTCAAATTAAGTGCCACATAGGATATCATGTTTACTTATGCAGTGTTCTAATTTGTTACTGATGGTCATCCGTTTATGGCCACATTGATATTTTTGACAATATCTTCGAACCATTTAAAACTTCTTGTTCCTGCCTTCATTTTATTTAACAACCCCTCTGTTTTGATGAGGGACTTGTGTTATCAAGTGAGCAAGACAGGTTGTTCTGAAAATTTGTTTTCTATGACATGTTCCAGAAATTTTTCATATGAGTTAAACATCCCTAAGTAAAATTTTAAAATATTTTGCTTTCTCTACTTTCTAAACAAGTAAGCTCATTAGGATGTAAGAAGTTTAAGCAGCATTGTTACATTATAGACTTAATTTAATTAATTTTAAAATTACCTGGAAAATCTTGACATTTAAATATCAATACTACTAGTAACAAACTGAGATATGTTTCGTAACTGATTACAGTATTCCAGTATACTGCATGGTGGTTAATAATTACTGAGCAAAAAGAAACATTCACAAATATTTTTATTTTAACCATATAAACCAGCTTAGATTTTAATCTACCTTATCCTAGTTCATAGACCCAATAGGAAGATATACAAAATGCTCCAAAAGCCCCAAGAAATAGTTTGTCTGTTTATATACATCTGGTGAAAGGATTTAAGTGTCTACTGTCATCTTATCCTGAGAAATGCTGAGATAAGATGCCTTTCATCTCTTCTTGACAAACTGTATTCCCTAAAATTTATGCAAGACAGGCTAATTGAAATAATATGCTTAAGTTTCAGAGGAAAAATCCAGCTTTCAGGTTTCATAAAAAAGATGAGGCCTGTAATAAATTAAGAAACAAACATGCACTGTCAGATAATATAGTTCCGTCTAATTAACACTAATTTTAGCTTCCTTTTCCCAGTCTTCCTTGGTTATGGGACATGTAAAGAAAGGTATGTGAATGCCAAGATTACCTTACATCTAGGCATGATATAGCTTTTGACAATGGAATATAAGCAAGGGAATCTGGAGGTGATATTTTTCTCCTATCCTCAGATGCAAAGTTTTTAAATAGAATTTTTTCTCATTGACTTCCAATTTTCTTCTTTCCTCCTTCAAGGAACTCAAGGGAATATTGAGAGCTGCTTCCTGTATGACTGAGTAAACTTCTAACAACTCCCTCAGCTAACAACAGTAATCTCTGGGAAATACAGCCTGCAGATTTGGGAATGGAGTTGATCTTGAATTAAATGATGGGCATGGGTTGAGTTAAACATTTTTTATGACTTGCAGCCTGAGAGCAATAAACCATCAGCCCTCTATGGCAGCTAAAACTCTGACTTTAAAAAATCATAAGCTTAATAACACTAAGAAAAATTGGAAAGTAAGGAGAGACTTTTGGAAAGATCAAGAGAAGAGAAGCCCCAGATTCTGTCTGTAAACCATTCCAGAATCTATGCTGACTGCAAGTAAAGTTATGGAGAAAAACAATTATATGAGATTTCAGCTGCTAACTGAAAAATTTAGTGTACAGTTTGAGCCCAATCAAGTTAAAACCAAATATCAACACTCTTCATTGAGTTATAACATAACATAAAATCCCCACAATGCAACACTCACATTATCCATGATGCAATCAAAAAATGATTGACATACAAAAGTACAAAAAGTTACTGATTCTTAAGAGAAAAAATAAAAGTCAATGAAAGCTGACTTCCAAATAGCCCTGATTTGGAAATTAGTATATAACTTTAAAGCAGTTATTATGAGGAAGCTAAATGAGATAAAAGAAAATATACTTCCAATGAATAAGAACATAGGAGAGCTTAGTAAAGAAATAAAATTTGAAAAATAATGAAATGGACAGTCTGATCCTGAATGTTGTATTAACTGAAATGTTAAAAATCACTAGCTTGAAGTTGCTTTAATTAGGCTAAATATGTTTTTCTGGGTAAATTTGATAGTATATTACATATGTTAGCAACACTACTTTAAAACTCAGATAAAATAAGCTTCACAACTATCAATGAAGCCTACCCAAAGTTTCAATACCTGTATGCATGTGTATGTCTTAATTATATATATCATTATATCCACTGTATTTCTATAATATACATTACACATCACTGTGCATTACATACTACTTAAAACATCCACTGGTGTGTGAACACACACGCAGTATAGAACATGTATGATGCATGGTATGACATAATATGCAATATGATTCATTGCATTTATTATACTATATGTATGTTATATGGTATATGTGAACATGCACACACATGCCAGTGCATGTTTTAAACATAGGTAGGAGGGCACCCAATGGTCTGTTGTAAAGGCCCATGGGTACTTTGGTGGTGGGCTGGCACGTTGACTTACATCTGAGGATGTGTGAAACTTTCCCCCTAAATCATAAACAGCATTGTAAACCAATCTTACCTAATTAAAAAAGAAGTAAAAAAAATAAATTAAAAAACAGACTAGACCAGATGAAAAGAAAAAACTTGAAGCTAGGCACTATAGAACTACCAAAGAAACTTGCTGAAAAATTTACATATATATTGTGTATTACATGTGGTATAACATAATATATATGCTGTTATATATGGGCATTTATGTGTAAATACATATTATATAATACACAAATTTTATCTTTAAACTGGTTACCATAAACGAGCCAAATATGATAGATAGATAATGAAAATCAATGAGTGTATTAAGAATACAGTAAACATAATGAAAAGAAAAATGGCAACAATTGGTAAAAGAAAATCATACAGCAATCTGTGTGGTGGGGTAAGGAAATTTCATGAGTGTGAGTCTATAACACATATGTAATATGTGTTATATTAATTTGTATGGTTTTAAATGAAATATTGCGGGCCTCCCAGGTGGCGCAGCGGTTGAGCGCTGGGTTGCGAAGCTGCCCGCGGCCTCCGCGACGCCGGTTCGATCCCCGGCTGCTCCCCAGCCACCGGAGGAGGGTCCCACATGGTGCGCAGACTTCTCCTGCCGCCCGCTGCTCCCCTCAGCAGTGTACTTCGGTCCTTCTGCCTGTTCTGCTCCCTGCTCTGGCTCTGGTGAATTCTCTCACCCTCCCGGCTTCTGACTGTACCCAGTGCATGTATAAACCAAACAAAAAAAAAAAAACAAACAAACAAACAAATAGATAAATAAATAAGACATGCCTCTAGAAAAAAAAAATAAATAAATAAATAAATGAAATATTGCTACAATACAGTAGAAACGTATGTATAAATCAGAAAAGTTGAAATAAATGTAATGTGGCACATTCCAGTCAAAAAGAAGTTTTTGTATCTATCTATATTAATGACATAACAAAATAGAATCTAATATAAAAATCATAGCTAGCCATGAAAAGCACGGCTAATTATTGAAGAAAAGAGCAATTTATAGTGAAGACATGCTATTTATAAATTTTGTCTAACAAAACATATCAAAAATGAATAAAACAAAACTGAAATTATTGAAAAAATGAACAAATCCCTAAGAATAATTGAATATGTTCACACAGTTCTCTTAGAAACAGATGGACCAAGCAGACAGAATGAAAGGACAATAAAACATTTAAATAATATAAACAGTTTAATTTTACAAATATGAATTAGTAGATTTTACAGAATCCTATACTAAACGAAAACACATTTTTTTTTTCAGGAATGCAGGGATTATTAACAAAAGTGTTCATAATCCAGAGTCTAAATAAGGTCTCCACAAATTTAAAATAAGTAACTAAAATGAAATAAAACTGAAATCTAATAATAAAAAGTGACCACTCCATAAGAAAATTCTTAAGCTAAAATAAAAGAGAAAAATATTTTAAAATAGTACACGGAATGAAAGTAATTTCTGATAGGAATTACAGTGTAGAGTCAAATGATAAGATTCTATTGGTAAAGTTCTCTTATGAGCTATTATGCACTAAGATGAAAATATACTTAAATATGTAAGGTATCACTGAACAAATCCCAAAATTATTAGAAAGAAAATTAAAAATGAGGACATAATGAAATAAGAAATGTGGGATTTTTAAAGCTATTTTTTTGAAGAATTAATACAAAAATTTAGCTGGCAATATTAATTAAAAACTAGGTAATGATGGCACAATCGAACAGCTCTAGAAATTAATTATTCCATAACTAGAAATAATATGGATATATGCTGAGAGTCATTTAAATACCAACTGAGAAATAGGAGAGATTCTTTATATTTACATGTGTAGCAAAGATGCCAGAGTCTCCTCTAGTCAATTTATAAACTCAATTAAATGCCAATTTAAAAAAAATACCAACAATGTATTCTATGAATTTTCTAAGCTTTTTATAGAATTCAAATAACAGATAAAAGACTAGTGAAAAATAAAAGTCAAATAATTTTTATTTATTTATTTATTTGTTTATTTATTTATTTATTTATACAAGCACTGGGTACAGTCAGAAGCTTGGGAGGGTGAGAGAATTCACCAGAGCCAGAGTGGGGAGCAGAACAGGCAGACCAATGAAATACACTGCTGAGGGGAGCAGCAGGCGGCAGGAGAGGTCTGCACGCCATGAGGGACCGTTGCCCGACAGCCAGGGATGGAACCAGGGCTGCAGAGGCTGCGGGCAGCCTCGCAACCCAGCACTCAACCGCTGTGCCACCAGAGAGGCCCGAAAGTCAAATAATTTTTATGAACAATTTTCACGCAATGAAAGATAAATATGTGACTTAATGGGTGAGTCAGAAAACTAGGTAGTATAGGGCAAGGGGTTAAGCACAGCATTGTGAAGCTATCCACAGCCTCTGCAGCTCAAGTTGGATCCCCACCAGCCAGGGGGTTACCCACATGGTGCAGCAGACCTCTCCTGTCTAGCCCGCTGCTCCCCTCAGCAGTGTATTTCAGTCAGTCTGCCTGTTGTGTTCCCTACTCAGTCTCTGGTGAATCCTTTTACCACCCACACATCTGGCCTGCACCCCCATTCTTGTATGCATAAATAAATAAATCTTTTTAAAAAAAGGAAAGAGGGCCTCCCTGGTGGTGAAAGGGATTAAGACACAACCTATGAAGCTGTCCTCAGCCACTGCAGCATAAGTTAGATCCCCAGCCAGGGAGTTACCCACATGGTGCAACAGACCTCTCTTGTCTTGCCTACTGTTCCCCTCAGCAGTGTATTTCAGTCAGTCTGCCTGTTCTGCTCTCCTCTGTCTCTGGTGAGTCCTGTCACTCCCCTCCATCCACGCCCCCCACATCTCTGGCCTGTGCCCCAGTTCTTGTATGCATAAATAAATAAATCTTTATTAAAAAAATAGAAAGAAAGATAAGTAGATGGTGTATACATGTATCAGATCATCACAATGTACTTTAAATACATTACAATTTCATTAGTCAGTTATACCTCAAAAATGCTGAAAAGGAATAACAAGAGAGCAGAGAAGAAGAACAAGAGGTAGGGGAGAAGGGAGGGTTACTGAAGGAGGATTTTGGAGAAGGGCAGAGAAGGGAAGTGGAAGGAAGATGAGGAAAAGAAGAATGTGGTCTTGTCCCAAATCTATCAAGTCTTAATATCACACTGTGATGAGGACAGTAGATATTGGTTACATGAAAACTTATTGCTATCACCTAATTTTAGAAGTTTAAAAAACTTATTTTTTTTATAAATTTGCAATTTTATTTGTCAGTTATACCTGAATATATATGCTGAAAAGGAAAAAAAAAATAAAACAAGGGATAGGGGAAGATGTCAAGCCTTAATATAATCTAATAATTTGAAGAGTATGATATTATATGAAAAATCAGTGCCAGGGCCTCATTTAAAAAAAAAAATTAAAAAGTACAACTAGAACTTTAAGTTGGAAATGATTTGTTCAAGTCTCCTAGTGTATTGGTAGCTGATTCCAGCCAAAAATTCTTGTCCCTGAATTCTAGGACTTTGTTAATGTCCCTCAGCATATATCCATATTATTTCAAGTTATGGCCTCATTAATTTCTAAAGATGTTCAACTGTGCCATCATTACCTATTTTAACATTAATATTGCCAGCTAAATTTTTGTATTAATTCCTAAAAAAAAAAAGCCCAGCGTTAACAGTACCAAAAAAAAGTTATTACAGCACATGTTACTTTCTTATACACTGTTACACAAGTAGAGATTTTCTAAGCCATGATAATCTAAATAGGGTAATAATACTAAACAATACTAAAGGTCAGCATCTTAAAACATATATCCTGTTTTTGTTGCTTAATTGACATTTCTGATGTGGGTCAGTTTGATGTCTGCTCCATATAGTCACTCAGTGGCCCAGGCTGATGTAGGTAGACTCCAACATTGGATAGCTAGACTGTCTGGACATTTGATCTCATCTGTGGCTGTGAGTGGTCAAGGAGAACCAAAGGAATTTAACAGAGTCTCTTCATGCCTCAGCTCCAAAGCAGCAAGTATTGGCTCCATTCAGAGTCATTGATGAGGACTCATAACATGGTCTGTCTGACTGTAAATAAAGAGAGAATATGGAGTCCTATTTGTCTAAAAAAGGAAGAAGAGCTGAACTTGGTAAACCCTGGATTCCAATGATGTGTAGGAAAGTGAAAGTAACTCTAAAATTGGTTAGGCTGATTTTGCATATCAGAGTCATTCTTTCCTCTTGGGGCTTTCAGTTTTCGTTTTTTTGTTTTGTTTTGTTTTGTTTTGTTTGTTTTGTTTTTATTGTATTCCTGAATACCTGCATCTGTACCCCATCCTAGAAATGTATATATTACAATTATATGATAATGTAAATCAGTGAATTTTGTTCTGTGTGGTTAAAATGCTGAAGAAAAAGAAAGAAGCTCAAATAATGGGCTAGAAACTTGCCGGTGGTTTCCAGGGATCTGCTACATTTTTAGAGTGATGAAGGCAGAGCCACAGTCCACCAAATTGTAACTTCTGGGCCTGAAAGGATTCAAACAGCTTCCTCAAATATTTAACCTTTTTATAGAAAAAAAAAATTATTTGGTGCCTGTGTTAAGAAGAAAATCTGAAGCAAAAAGACTATTAGTAAACTCACAGAATTTTTTATTTAGTTTACTTTTCATAACATTTTTCTTAATACAATTAAGATTAAAATACAAAAAATATGATGTGTAAGATTTTAATGCCATAGTGATTTTTCAATCTATATAATTTATACCAGGAAGCAAAGGTCAATCAACTCTTTAATAAAGATTAGTAATCAAAAAGGAAGATGTTTTGAAACTGATATAGTAAATTTAAATCTAGTTTTATGCCAAAATGTAATCTATAGATACTCTTTGATGAACAATTCAAAATTGAAAAATCAGCCCTAAAGAAATAGTCCCTCAGTTTTGAAACCATGCCCATCAGTAGCTTTCGCTCTGGGTAATACACTTTGTACTTAGTATTCTACAATTTGTAATTACTATGTTGATACTGTCAATGTCATGGAAAGAACCCCCTGCCTTATTGTAAAATAGAGAGCAGGTAGCATGTTGTCTATTTATGCGAAATATAGTTACACATTTATGGGTATATATGCCCATAGATTAGCCAAGCACAGAAGGGATGGCTGTTTGCCTAGTGGTATTTTGAGACATTTTAATTTTGTTCCTTTTTTATTTGGATTCCCTCTCCGTGCCCTCCCAACACCCCCACCTTTTGTCTCCCATACCCTATAAATTTTACAAATGGGCTTTTGTTTACAAAAGAAAAAGAGAAACTTTATTTAATGATGAGTTTTGGAGAACACAAATCTGCATAGTATGCTTTAGATGTAGAATTTGGGCCTACAGTTGGACTTCCAGTAAGATCTTTGTAGTCTTGTGAAATATTAACACTGTGGATATGTCTCAGTTTTCATCTAGGTACACACACAAACACACACACACACGCACTCTCCATTTTTAAGTTATGGAGAACAGATTTAAAATCAAATACCCTATATTTCATTAGAAATGGGTTATACCTGTTTAATTGTCAAGGCTCATTCATAGACCTTCTAATTTCATCTCATTGTCCAGAAGTCAAATATGGTATTATAAGTTCTGAATAACCTGGCAAACTTTGTCTTTGTCCGTGGGAAAAAAGGAACAGTGTCCATGTGGTGGAAATCAGTGTATCTCAGAAACAGGAACTTAACGGGAGAGGCAGGATCAGCCCCCATGGTTTGACGAGTGTTAGGTTATGTTCGGTGTCCGTGTTGGCATTTCCAGGGGCTAAAGCTTCTCTTCTCCCCATGTATTCTCTACTGCTTCTGCTTCGTTTTCTCTTTCAATTTTGGGCTTAGTTTTTAAATATCAAAAACATCTTTTGCAAGTTTCCATAGGAGGTTGAGAATACTTCATGCTGAAATGGATCCAGAAGGGGAGTGATGATGGGGTTCAAGCAGAATGTCTGCTGGACAGACAGCCACTGCAGGGATCTGCCCCACAGCCAGACAGACTGCCATGCTGACACTGCACAGGCCTCAGATGCACCAAAAACAGGGGTCCCTCAGGGCAGCCAGTGCAGAGAAGGAAACAGAGCTCTGGGGTCTCGGGTGGGGAAGATGAACCACCCCCCAAACACGAAGGCTATGTCTAGATGCTGAGATTTCTTTCCCAAAATATGCCGACAAGAAATAAGGCAATTGAGTCAATAGTCATTGTTTGATGCTCAGATCTGTGAGTGACAGGTTGCTTAAACCTCTTTAGTTGCTTCCTCCTGTTTCTTCTGGTTCCTCTTCTGATTTAGATCTATCCCCATGAAAGTACTACATGCATTCATTTGGAAGGAAGTGTCTGGGTTTGCATTCTCAGCAAAGCGTCCCTGTGTGCACGTGAGGACCAGTGTTCATTTACAGTCTGCCTGTGAGAACACAGAGGGTTCAGGGAGATCATTTTCTTCTCTTGCACACAGCCGACTACTGAGGAACATGGCTGCCTGGCAAGGGAGCTGTGCCATCTGAACATTTGGTTTCTCGTCTCCCAAGTCCTTTTTGTTTTTGATCGTGACATTTCTTCATGCTCAGATGCATACATGATGTAACATTTTTTGTTGATGTTCTGAAATGTGTTTTAGAGTTATTTTGGCTTTGCACAAAATAAGAATGGGAAACTAAACTTTTCTGGTTGAAATGCTAATCATCTCCCCCCCTCCTTCTTATTTCCCTGCCTTTCTGTACCACATATATTTATATGGCTTTAAACCTAAGACTGGTGTTTAATAGACCCTAGACTGTTTTGTTGGAAAGAGGGCAAATGAGAAATCTCTCTAGGGGACTTGTGGGCCTTTATTGTGGAGGGGGAGAATGCCCTAAAGGGGAGTTCCTCACAGCCTAATTGTTGAGGAATGATGGAAGTTCAACAGCATGGAAATTGTACTTCTCGCTTCAGCTGAAAAGGTGCTTACAAAGGTAGCTGGGCTATTTTAGCAATTTGCCTTATTTTGAAAATCCAATTTGGAAGCTTCATTAAAGGGCACTAATTCAGTGTCTTGGGGGAATATGTGTTTAAAGGAGCTTGTCAACAATCTTAGATGTTTCCCGGTGTGTAGGTGATCTCAACTCCCCAAGCAGGGGTTACCTAGTTACATGGATGCGCTTTCATTTCAAACATGATAACAAATAAATTCAGTAGCACCAGGATCAGAAGAGTAACAGTACCACTTCATCTCACATGTTTGCAACTTTCCATTGCTAAAGTTAGGATGTTTTCAGTGCATCCTGGAGTGCATCCTTTCAGTGCATTGTGGAGGTGTTACCCAGAGGTACAATAAGGTAGAAAACAGTTTTAGTGAGTTTACTGGTAGTTAATATGTGGCAGGCCAAGGACCTTACAGAATGGTATCTGTTTCAAATTGGTTAAGGAAATACCTTTTCTGAAGGCATAGAAGAATCACTTACTGCTCACTGCCTGCCTAATATTCCCAGGAGCATATTTTAGTCCCACATTGGGATACAAAATTTAAAATTGGATAGCTGGATGCTAATTAGCTGCATGGCCTCAAATAAACTTGAGCCTTCTGCAGGTCCCCATTTGTTGATAAAATATTATGAGAAAGGTAGGAAAATTGAGTTGAAGCAAGTTAATGTTATTCTTTGGGATGCTTTTTTTTTTTTTAAATAAAGGTCAACATCCTGGTGATATTGCAACAAATTTTGTCATCAAATTTGTCTATGTACTGTTCCATATTGAAACATTCTGTCATGTTCTTTTATATAATCACTGGAGTTTGTACAAAGAGGGCTGAGTTCCCCTTCCAAATCAACCCCCCCCCCCGCCATAGCTGTAATTTCTATTCCAGTTTATAGGATCCAGTGCCTTTTTTTTTTTTAGCAAAATATGACTCATTCTAGGAAGACTTTGTATTATGAGCAAGCTGTTAAGGTTTCCTGTTTGTAGATTACCCATCCATCCATTCATGAGAAGCGTAGGTATATTCCTGTCCAGGAAGAAAATTAAATACACCCATCTGAATGCCATGTAGTTCCAATTGTGTGAATTTAACACACTGCACAACTTGTAGTAACAATTTCTTGCCCTCAAAAGTAGACTTTTTAAAACATGGTTTGAGAGGAAGGAAAAGGGAAGAGAATTAAAAGTACTTTTTATTAATTGTCCTTGACTTCATATGACTGGAATAAGGGTTTGGGGTGGGGAGATGCCTGTCAAAATGCCATTGGAGAAGACTGAATATAAGCACTCACAAAGGGTTTCCGTTCAAGGTCCTGATTTCTTTAGGCTTCATTTGCCTGAAATCTCATACAGCAGACTCATTGTTATTCCAGCAAGAGCTAATTCCCAAGTGAGACAGTTTTTGTAATATTTGGAAAATAATTATCTATTCATCAAGGACCAGTACAACCTTATCCTATTTTTCCATAATATTATAGAACTACACATATCATGTTGATGATTTGTAGTCATTATCTTAGCATATATAAACATGGCTCCAGCTGTTGAAATTACATTTGTATAAAAAGTAGAAGATGCTTCCCCTAATTTTTTATGCCATCTGGCATTAGGAATAGTTGTCAATAAATGAATCTAAAAAGGACATGGAAATTTTTAAGACATGTTTTATGCAAGTTATTTATTTGTTGTCTGTTCATTGGGTTACTAATTGCAGTTGGTAAAAGTTGATTTTCTCCTCTTTAATTTATTGTGGGATGGGGCGTTCGATGCACCAGTTTCAGAGTTATTCAGCATTTACATTTCAGAAGCTGAATGCTGGATACTGTCAAAATGAGCTTTGGCAATTCCACGCAGGCGTGTACAACTATAATTTTGCTTCACATTAATAACAACCTAGCAAAGAAGCCCAGAATCAAGTGCCTTACTCCCAGCTGGGGGCAGAAAGCCAGAGTGATATATCTTGGCTGGTGACCTATAATGTTGAGAAAGTAGGCTCCACATTCACTCAGAAGTGGGCGGCATTCCGGAAATGTATTCCCTCTCCTTAATTTTTTTTTTTTTGATAGTGTGTGCCCTGAGACAATGAATAAAAAAAATGAATTACATATAATAAAAATAGCACATTTCCAAAACAAACGGAAATGCAGCGCTTTTATTTCTTCGGATGTCAACTCTGTTCCCTGCCCCACGCCCTCCCCTGCCCGGTCTCTGCGGCACCTCTGTGACTCTGTGATTCTAAATCAGTGCTCGGGTGGGCAGCCGGCTGGGCAGTCGCCCACAGCGAGAACACTTGGCACTGCACGCCGGCACTTTGGTCTTGCTGAAAGCGGCGGATCTTTGCGCGCACCGAGACTACAGATTCATTTGGGTGGAGTGAGGTGTTATTATTGTGGGATATTCTCTGCAGAGTTGGCCTGGAGAGTGAGCACCAGAGCGAGGGAGTGATAAGGCTTGGCCAAGTGTCCGCAGGAGCCTCGAGGCGCCCCCTGAGCGGTACGCCGGAGGGCACGGGCGCGCAGGGCCGGGTGGGGGTGCTTAGCGCGTGCCGGCGGGGAGCGGGGAGGCGGTGTGGAGGGGCAGGGGGCAACGTGCCAGTTTTCTCTCTGATTAATGATGCTCACGCTGCCGCGCGTGGCTCATGCGCTTTGTCTCTAGCCTTGGGGCTGGCGGAGACCGGCCAGGGGAATGGATGGCACGGCGCGCGCCGGGCGCACAGGGCAGGTGCCCTGTTCTGACTCCAGCAACTCTGGCCGCGCCGGGTGTCAGGGCGGCCGACGACCCCCTTCGGCGCCCAGCCGCGGCCATCTCCCGGGTGTGGCGGGTCGGGGCACTGGAGTCTGCAGTCGGAGCAGCTGCGGGGCCACTTGCAACGCGCGAATCGCCTCCAGCCGGGGCGGGGACCGGACGCGGCTGGGGCTGCGGGGAGGAGCTGGGCGCCGCCCCCGGTGCCAGTGCCAGCCGCGTGGGAGGGCAGGGACTCGTGGAGGGGCAGACGACGGAGGCGGGAGGCAGGGGACGCGGGACCGAGGTGCAGACCGAGGCTGGCTAGTTCAGGGTGGAACTGACAGTGTGACAGAGTCACGGACAGGTGGGAGCAGTTAGACCGCTTGACGTGGCGACCAGAACAGAGAGAGAGGGAGAGAGAGAGAGAAAGAGAGAGAGGCTGGCAGCGTGCGCCCTCCCCTCCAGCCGCCCTCCTCTGTCGGAGGGACCTAGGGGCACCGACTGGGAGAGGCGGGAGATGCGGGCACAGAAAACAGGAAGAGGAACCCCGCTTTTCTAGGGGGACTGAGAGGCTCGGAGGGGCAAACCGACCGACTCACTCCCAGACTGACAGCCAGGGAGAGTGGCAGCTCCAAGAACAGAGCCCAGGAAATCGAGAATCCCGCGCAGAACTGCCAGGCTGTGCTGACAGACGGTCAGACAGACAGAGGTGCAGAGGGACAGACTGGCAGACAGGAGGAGGCGGGGGCACGTTCACCCCACAACCAGCGGGGCAGAGAAGGCAGCGGCGCCCCCTGAGCGCGTCCGGAGCAGCACAAGCAGCAGGGGCATCCGGGTCGCGAGCAGAAGCCACCACCACCGCCCAACAGTGGCCCCTAGTCTCTTGAGGATCCCAGTTTATGCTGCAGAAAGCGCCTCTTACTAACAGTTCAATAAATCGGCCGAAAAAAACAAAACAAAAAAGCCAAGCCAAACCAAACAAATTCAGCCAAATCAGTAACTGAGAAACAATAATATTAATAAAAGCCAAAAGCTAGATCAAATCCATCAAGACACCACGACGCTGGGGGGATATCCACTGTTTCCTCAAGGTAATAATCAAGGTCTTCAACGTGAATATTGCACACCTTTTGTGGTCTTTTTTTTTTTTTCTCCTTTCTGCCATCTGTTTTGTTTTCTAATTGTTTGTAGTTTGTATTTCTCCTTTGTGTTTGTAGAAAGTTGTTGTTGTTATATGTATGTATCTATACATACATATATAGTGTGATTTTATATTTATTCAATGGAGGGAGGTAGAGTCCCTACCCTAAATGAGGCAGAATATGGAAAACTGGTAGTGAATGGAAAAGGACAGTTCTTTTCATTAGAGAAGTCTGCAGTGATTTATGCAGGTTTTGTGGTAGAAAGTTTGGAATGCACTTATTTCATTTGAAAGAGAATTATACAAGAGGCAAAAGTTGTAATCTGTTTGTTGTCCTGGCACAATTTGGGGTCCTGGCTTCCCAGCGTATTAGGGGGAAAAGACTATCTGTTTTATTTTTACGTGTTTGGAATCCATTTACTATCTTCTGTGAATATGGTGGAAGAATTGAGTTGAATTAGACAGGTGTTTGGAAAGTTTCTTAAGAGAAATTGATTCATTCAATGTTTGTGCATAGAAAAAGAACAGAATGTGGTTGCTATCAGCTATTCAGGTTTAGCATTTGATCGCCTCCTGAAGACACAGAATTAGGACTGAGAGGAAGCCTAAAAAGAAAACAAAGAGGGATTTTTGAAGTTTATAGGTATGACACTTCAGCCTCTCCAAACAAGGATGATCTCCCCCAAAGTTGAAATGAATCCGTACCAGATTTAGTTCAAACACTGAATTAACCCAAATAATGCCCACCCCTTCCTCATTTGCTTTGGAGATTAATATGCTATGATTATTTTAAATAAACAGAAATAGAATGACAAGATTTTTTTATTTGGTAAAAGTTAGAAAACCTTTGACACACACTTTAAAATAAATGCATCTACTTCTTTGATCCCCTGTATTTGTGTCACCACAGGGTTTGTCTGTCTTAATACGATTTTAGTTAATGTCATTTTCACAAAAGACAGTCATTTGGAAGCTGAAAGCTCTAGCTATGTTTTGTTCAAATAGCTCAATAACCTACTATCTTGGCAGTAATTGCTTCTGTTACACTAATATGAATCTCTCTGAGAAATTATGTATGTGCTTTTCAGATTTATATGGATCTTTAAGGTATGTATTTGTGCAGAATCCTATAATTCTTTCTTATCACATTCTTTTGATTTTTATATCACTCAACTAGCAAAATTACGTTTTAGATTTTTCTGGTGATGTGAGTTATACTTTAAGAATTACACTAATAGAAGATGCAAAAAGCTACCTATTATTATCTTTGCTTATCAATATCATTATGATTTGATATAAATGTAATTTTTAAGACATTTGGAGTGCTGTGGATATGTGTCTTGATTTACCCTCTCGGGGCATGATTTATGTTATTTGATAAATAGTAGAACTAAGTTGCTGTAGGGGAGGTAAATGTCTATTTAACAGAGTACTTTGTTTGGGTGCAGTGAAATTTATACAACTCTAGGAATTGACTTTCAGCTTCTCAGTGACTTAATTTCACTGCATGCTGATTTCTCTTTTACAGTATTCAGCTCAGACCAAGACAGGTTTGTGTGCACTATTAGATTTGCAAATTGCTGGTCTCCCAGTGACTTTTCCCTCTTAGATCCCAGCAGAGTATGGTTACCTTGAGAACTGTGGCATTAGCCCTGTTAGAGCATGCTCCACTGGGGAGTTCGGTGCAGTCTATTTTTAATGCTATTTAATGAAGGAGCGAGCGCCTCACTCAGCAATAAAAGAAGCATGATGGAAGACAGCAGTGCATGGTTATGGATACTGGAGAAGGATATTTGGAAAGGCACAGACTGGCTGCTGGATATGGTAATTTCAATTAGCTCTATATTATACTAATAGGAATCAATTGATTTTAGGGAGAGAATTACACATGAATAATGTGATATGTTTTCATAACCTCTTCAGTAATTCTTGGAAAGAAGACTCAATTATTTGAATGCCTTAAAACTTAAGGGAGATACTAACCAGGGAGTTCTTGCATACATGCTATTTTTAACACAAGCTGTCAGATTCTGGGGTGGTGAGAAGTGCAGAAATAATTTCAGATTCTTAAAATGTTGCTCTAGTCCTGGGTTTAGAGCTTGTGGCATATTCTGGGCATAAAAAAACTGACATCCCTTTAAGATATTGTGGCAACTTGAAGAGTTCTACTTTGTGATTTTCATCTTCTATTAAAAGTTAGAGTCTAGGTCCAGAATTGTGGCAACTAAGTAAAGCAGGAAGTTTTGTTGAACTTGATAGTATATTTGAGTTGTTTTCTCTCCTTGCTTTGAGATAAGCACAATGGATTATCTTACTGAAGGTCAAATATTTTTAAAATGTAGATAGCAGAGGCTGCGCTGATCATTTTTAGAATACTATAATGAGAGAGACAATGTCTTAATATTATAGTGAGTAGCACATAAGAAGCCATCTGTCTGCAATATTTGCATATATGCAGAACACCTGTCTTAAAGTAGAAAGTGAGAAGTTTCCATCAGCAATGTCTCTGCTGGTCATTTTCATAGGAACAACATATATAATCTGGTTATTCTTTGTTCAGAGTGAAGCTAGGTAAACAAATACATGAGTAGTTTCAAAATTAATAAACATAAAGTGAGTTTTTATTGTGTGGAGAGTCATATAACTGTTATTAAATGAAGCTGTTAGAACAATGTATAAAGTTGTTCTGTGTTTGCCAATTTGAAAGTATCCATTAAAAAAAAGGCAAACGCATTGCAAAGAGTTGCTGCAATGTGTTGTGGTCATTTTATGTTTTCTACTTTGTACTTCAGGGGAAAGGGGAATGGAATTAATCTACTCTGGCTAGAATATTTCCTTAGTGATCATGCTGTTTGGACCACAATGCTGAGACCTTTCTCGAGGTTCTCAATTCAGTGGGCATTCTCATCTGAAGTCGATGTGCATTTTGTCTGTGGACAAGATAATGATAAGCTACATGAGTAGAGTGGGCTAGTCAGCCACTGAAGACACAATATACAGCATAGCCAGGAGTAGATCTGATTGAGAATGCTCATTAGCATGGGGAGGCAGTTTGAAGTCCATACGGTTGGAAATTGCAAATGAGCCATTTGTATATGTTAGTTTAATTCAGATCTGCTTTGCAACAAGGTTAGGAAAGAATATGGGGCTTAAAAGTGATGTCGACACTGAAAGCCATTTCTTCAAATGGTAAGTACTGGCATCATTCTAACTGGTACCACACGGTGGTAGCGTATTTAGAAATTTCTGAATCTCTAATCAGAAAAAGAATTGGCTTCCTTAAAAATGCATTATGTCACCTGAAAAGTTCTGAACATATTTTAAGTGAGTGATGATGAACTTATAAAATACATACGTCTACTCTTTAGACAAAGGATCTTAATTTTTTTAGGAAATCTTTGGTTCCAGAGCCTCTGCATTTTTGCTGACTTTGTTTTATTTTCCATTCTAACATTTAAAGTGAAATATGATGAATGATTTCAAGCAATAAGTAAATGCTGAAAGACTATTAAAAGTGAAAAATAATATTAGCAAGATATATCTGTGACAGGATTGTTTTTCTCAAGCTATCTTTGCTTCTGAGTGTCAGTTTCTAAAAGGTGTTATGCCAAGTTACAATAAATTGGTTTTTTCAGTGCCTCAGTCTTATGACTTAAATTAATTTTGCTCATCTAGGTTTAATCTTGGCCCTGAATGTTCAAAGTCTTGTTTGTATTTATATCATAACCATTTCATTTCTATATGAATTAGATATGCGTTGAGATACAATGCATTTAAATTATATACATTAATATGATATGCTGGGTAAATAATAAAGTGCTTGGGATGTAATATCAAGTACATTCAGCAGATTTTTAATGTTCAGCAATGTAATTACCTTCTGGTTTCAAAAACCTCTGCAGTCTGATGAGATTTTCTTAAGGCATAAGGTGTCTACATATTATTTTGAATTTACCTTTCTTTAAAATTACTGAGACATATGTGCACCCTGGGAAATACTATGCAGGTAAACCAAAAAGTGAATCAAAATTATATCAGGACAATTAAGGAGATATTAAAAAACAAAAGAATTGAAATTACAAACCAACTATTTTCCAGTTACATTCTTAGCATAATGATATGCTCTTCTTGTCAACTTAGACCTTAATTTTACCACGTAGAGAGGGCACTAATGATGTCTATGACCAAATAGATCAATATTTTAAATTATCCTACATATTTTTCCCAAGGAAATTTCTTCTGAGAGTTTTTTATAACCTCTGCTTAATATGTGTGTAATGTCACAGATTATGTAACATTTTTATAAGTTTTATAATCAATTTCTATCTGTTGACATCTATTAGGATAAAACTATAGTTATGACCTACTAAAATGCAGAATTAGTCCAAAATTGTCTCACTCAAGACACATATTCATAATTAGCACTCTCACATTTTCATATAACATTTTTAAAGTAATAACTTGTTAGTTGTTCATTTCATCTACCAAAAGAAAATAATTTCATGTTCTCCAAGTAAAATGGGTCCACTAATAATTATTTCTTTTAAAAATAGGCCTATCACATTCTTACATTTATGCTACTTTAAGATAATGCAACAATTCTTATATTAGGAATCCATCCACTGTGGATAGCACACAAAATATGTATATTTTCTTAACTAAATAATAACTGTAAATGACAACATCAGTTTTAAGAAAAATGAAAAATAAAATATGGCTGTAATTGAAAGGAAGGATTTAAACTTTTCAAGAGGAAAACAAGTACGCCACTTTTTATTTCAAATATTTTGGCAAATTTTGTAGAGAATAAGTGACATGTTGTGGTTAACATTTCTATGCAGAATGGAATAATGCAATAAACAATTTTTCCTGCAGGTTTTTTCACTGAGATATATTCACATAGCCTATATACTTAAATAAACCCAGTAATCTCTCCCTGATACCCATACAAGCTAGGAAATAATTCCTTGTGATAGAAACATGCCAAAAAAGAACTTAGTGACTTATCAGCCAGAATTGGTACTGGAATTCTTAATAATGGATCCACATGCTCTTATATGTGTATTATTCATGGTTGCTTCTTTATTACTCACTAAATACTTGAGATAAGTAAGAATAGGGCTCTCTCCAGGGAACTATATTAGAGGAATGGTATTCAACTATTTAGCAGATTTCTTCTAATTTCCAATACAGAATACTTTAAAGCATTCCAACCCATAACATCATACCTTAAAAGAAAAAAAGTTAATACACATGAACATATTTTGATTAAGTTGAAATTCAGAATCCATATCAATAATTGAAGAGAAATATTTCGACATCTTCAGAGAACAAAACGGAACATCAATTTCTGAAAGTTTTTCTGTTGTGTAATCCCCAATACAATGTAAATCAGCCAAGCTCAGCGATCATCTAATTGTGCAGGAACCTGAATTGTTTCTAGGTGATCTCATCACTGTTACGTAAAATCTGGAAGAATCAAGTCATGGGTCTGCAGAGAAAGAAGGAAAGGTGTGGAAACTCACTGAAATTCAGGGATGATACATAATTGATTGACATTTATTTGCTCATAAACTCAACAAGACAATAAACTGCTATCAAATTGTTCTTGTAGCTTTTTTGAAACCACAAACTAAAATCTTCATGTGAAGGTCTAATATTTATTGATAGAACAATATCTATAGTCCACATTGACATGGTTTTCTTCCATGTTGCTTGTTAATATGTGCATAACACTGGTGAAAAATCCCAGCATTGCTGGCGTCTGACTTAATTTAATCATCAGAATGCTGCTAGACAAAAAATAAGTAGATTTCATGTGAGTATGTAGCAGAATCAAGTTTTTTTGCACTTGCAAGCTTCAAATCCTCATTGCTTTTTTAAAATGCCATTTAAAAAATTGAGAGTGATAAAACATTTGGTTGGAAATGTAGCACTTCACTTCCCTTTTTAAGAGAAGGAAGAATCGCGTTCATAGTTAAATGGTGAATCTTTAAGCCAACATAGTGCACACCAGTTGTGTTAAAATTGCTGTTGAATTCTGCCAACATTTACTTAATTGTCAGGACTATACATAGCATTTCTATGATGCTATTTCTTTTATTATCTGACTTATGGGAATGCTTGAGCTAACATTTTTATATCCCAGAATTATGTTTGTTTATTTTAAATTTACTTAGATATGTTGGTACCATAAGGATTTTAGAAAATTATCAAACAACTGACAGCACTAAAGACAAATTTGAAACTCCCACTGCCAACAACTGGCTGATATTAATGATCCTTTACTTTCTTCACTCTGGTGTTGATTCAACTTTGGTCACAGCACATATTTCCTTAGTAAAGATTAAAATCTTTCTCCAACCCTGGAATTCTCACATAATCACTAACAGAGTTCTGGAAAGATAAAATAATACAGCCTGCAATCATGTCTGTGTACATGCTGCTGCTATCTACTTAAGCACGGTTAAGCCTTCCAACAACTGGTGCCTCATCTTTAATTATTATTATAATTATCTTCATCCAGAGCTCTGGATGACTTAGTATTTTTTTCAGCTTCAAGTGGTTAGATATGAGTGTTTATATATTAAAAAAAATTACATTTTCTAGGACAGAGATGCAAATGTCCTTCCAAGAGAAGCACTGTTATTAGCGAAATGATCATGTCTACATTATTTGTCAGATATGTTGTGAGACGCAATAGACTGAGAGATGTTTTGAATTCATCAAAAGTGAGCTGCCCATCAAAACTCAGATTAAGACTAATGAAGGGGTGATGTACCAAAGGTGTGCTCCTGACTTCAGGGAGTGGAAGCAGGTAACTGGGCTGTGCAAATGAAAGAGGGCTTTACTGCAGAGGCCTGCAGTCTTCTCGGGGAGTCTGCAGTTTAGAGACATGCTCAAATTTTGAATTAAAATAAGATGTCTAGGGAAGCTAGACCTTTAAGGTGTTAAATCCAAATCTCACTTCTCCAAAGACTTACCTCCATAAATTTTCAACTTACTACCTGAACAGCCAGTCCTGGGCTGAGCTGCTGAGATTGAGTAAATAGTTAATAGTGTGACTATGGCCAAGACTACATCTGTAGGAAGTTTCTGCAGGTAAAAATGTCACTATTCCAATCTAAACAAATTACTAGGTATGTAACATTAGTAATTTAGTTAATTCCTCTTTGCTTCAATTTTCTCATTTATAAAGTAGGATAAGGCCTACCTTGCAGGCTTGAGTAAGAAACAAAATACCTGGCATATAGGCATTATTCACTAAAAATAAACCATCATCCTTTCATATAAAAATCTTTAGAGAAAGATTTAACCTCATTACATGCATGAACTAAACCACCCTTTAAGAATTTTTTCTTTAGTAATTTGAGTATAGCTCTCTTCCATTTTCACCCTCTGAAATTTCTGACTGTGAAAACTGAAGACTAACTTTACTCTTTCTGTGCTTATGAAATATCAAAGGCCAAACCAATGTAGTAACTAACCTAGAAGATAGGCATTACATAAGCCTCATGATGTAATAAGTCTGTATCTTCTGTCAGCCTCTAAGGGAAAGAATGACCCAATTCAGAGTTGTCTAAACTGTGAATATATAGGTGTTATTTCTCCCAAACATTTTGATTGTCATTTCACCATCTTAAAATGATGGCTAATGAGCCAAATCATTCTATAGGAAGGGCTTGGAATGCACCCATGAAGGAATAACCTTAGATCCCGTACTGGTAGGTGGGAATAGCGAGCAGCACATTCACAATGGCCTGGCAAATGGACATGTTTTTCACTGACCTCTGAGATATTAAAGCAAGCGGCACTTTGGACTTGCTAGCCTCCCCACAGAAGGTTTTGCTTTCTTGTCTCCAAGCTCTGAGTGGAAGCTGTTCACACAGGGCAGGCAGCTCATCTGGCTTTTGTTCCTCAAGTACGGCACTTCATTTGGTTAAAAGAAGACATTTCTCTACCTGTGAGAAAATGGCAGAGAAGGGAAAAAACTTCTCTCCCAGTTGGGTTTAATCAGTTGGTTCCTTTTTCAGGGAAAGAAGAACCACAAGTAGGGTTCAGCACAGAAGAGGGATTATATAAAGCAGTAAATTAGTCAGATAATCTCATATTTTAAATTATAATTTGAATACTAGTGATTGTCTTTAGGGATATCTCAGTAAGAAAGGTATCTAGTGACGTTCCTCAGAAGGAATCTGGCAATAAATTTATATAATCCTCTGCTTTTCTAATATTTGCTGGAAAACAAATAGCACACAAAGGGTAGACCTTTTCTATATAATGAAATCATATATAGAGATTAGATTAGAAGATTAGAAGGCAGGGAGTGGAAGGGGGAATTTTGATAAATTAGGACCTTCCCCATGGTGGACTGTTTCTTCCTGCTTTAAGCAGAATAGTTTTAACCTTCTCTTTCTGCAAATGTGTATATGTATATATATATATATATATATATATATATATATACACACACACACATCTATGTGTGTGTGTGTGTATAATTTGTATATGTCAATATAATACAAATGTTTAAATACAAGAGTTATTTAATCACATTAAATAAAGAAATAATTTAGTCCAAAAGCACACTTCTCAATTCTTTCACTGTCCTTATTTACATGTGGCAGATATTTAATCAAAGTGGGTTGAATTTAAAATTGGCCTTAATATTGGTTATTGCAGCTAACATTCAGTATTTAAAATTAGCTCTAAGTAATGTTTTAATTGTATTTTTCCCTAAAGTTTCAGCTTAAGTGGATTTGACGTTCATCTGTCTGAAAAAATAAGAACAAAAATGTGTCCTTATATGTAGAATTATAACTGCATTATTTTGGCTGTCTGAAGAAGAAGTTTCTGAAGAAGTTTCTTCTTCAGATCTTGGGCAGTGATTAGGGCTTCTATAAGAATAATAAGTCCCCTGAAACATCAGTCTGCTTAAATTGAATACATATAGTGCTGTTCCATTTAGGTAGAAAGGAATTACAGTTAACACTCATTAATATGGCCCCAGGAAAAGGGATGAAATTATAGCTTGTTTACAAACAATTTTCAAATCATTAGTGCACAGAGCTAAAGACAACTCATGTTTACTGGTCACATGCATGGTGAAGGTGACCCAGGATATGGGGAAAGCCTTTATTCTTCTAAAGGATGAGGCAAATAGCCATTGCTGGATTAGAAGGCAGGGGCAGGGAGGGAATACTGATAAATATTCCTTCCCCATGGTGGTCTGTTTTTCCTGCTTTAAGCAGAATAGTTCCAACCAAGATTTGCCCTTCTCTTTCTGCAAATAGGAATAACTATAGAACTAATGAGGGTTAAATGGCAAACCATTTAATCTACATAGGACCATAGAGAACTGGATTAATGTTTTATCCCTATTTTAAAAATAATGCTAGTCCAAAAGGAAGAGTTATATCTGATTGAGGGTAATGTGAGTCTTCTTTCTTAATTTACTGCCTACACTTTAAGATACACTAAGAAAACTCTGATAGATTACTCACCCATCTACTCCCAAAGTGAAGCAGAATCAGTTACCTTAACCTTAACCAGGTGAGGAGCACAATCTCTTTCTTTTCTGAGACTGTGCAGCCTGCAGGAATATGTAGAAAGCAATACATTTTGACATAGCTGTTATTTTCATCAGGGAACCAGAAAAATATATTCTGGACCATGCTATATCAAAGTAGGTGAACTTGGACGCAAGCTGAATTGAGGAGAGCTGAGTTCTTGTGTGGCACTCAGCAAGTCTTGTCTTCGCATTAGATATTAGAATCATTCATTCATTTATTCATTCTTGTTTTTCAAATATTTATTGAGGGCTTTCCATGTGTCAAGTCTCATGCTAAGTACTTGAGAAATGTGCTGTGTAGGATTTTATAGGCAGTTGGAAGAGATACATGCATTTTAACACTTTGAACAATGAATTGAATAATTCAGAGTATGTGGGAACTCCAAAATGAGAGATGCATAACATGTTGGATAAAAAAGTATTATAAATTGGTTTTGACAAATTAGAAAAGTATTTTTCTACCAGCAAAGTTAGGAAAATAGATAAGGAGTATACCTGAAGGGTAGAAACTATTGTTTCTAGCAAACAAACATGGAAAAATGATCTCCATTGGTAGGTGACCGTGGAAAAGTTTTGTTGATGGTAATACACCACTAACTAAAACTATCAGTTGGGAAATTCTCACAAGAGAAAAGTCTACTGACTGAGACAAGTGTATATGGAATTGGGATAAGCCAGGTTACCTGAGGATAATTTTATTTTCTTTAAGGATGCAATTATTTCTGTTAGCAAAAATAAAATTTAGGCATTTGAAGTGAGAGGTACCTGGATACATTGCCTTAGACTTGTTTTATGTTCAATTGTCTTACCCTGAGACACTGAAAAAGAACTTACTTTTAGTAGCTATCCATAAAGCCACAAGATTACACCAGATATCGAAAATTTCTTCCTGTTTATAATTTGTAGGATTCAATTACATTATTTTATATAACATGCACAGATCAGTTTTATATTGAATGGTTCATAAATTTTGGTTATGTTTTCATTTTAGCCTTGAAAATAAACACTAATACTACAAAATAAGAGTGATTAGATTGTACTTTTATCAAAAATAGCTGTTTATATAAGAAAAGAGTATTTAGGATCACAGACCTGGGTTAAGATGACACTACAACTTAATGCTAAGTTTTTTAGCCTTTTTTTTAAAGATTTATTTATTTATGCATACAAGAGCTGGGGGGTACAGGCCAGAGGTGCAGGGTGGGTGAGAGGATTCACCAGAGAAAAAGTGGGGAACAGAACAGGCAGATCGACGTACACTGCTGAGGGGAGCAGTGGGGCGAGTCAGGAGAGGTCTCCTGCGCCATTTGGGTTGCTTCCTGGCCAGGGATTGAACTTGTCTTGCAGTGGCTGCGGATTGCTTCATAGTGCTGTGCTTAACCCCTTGTGCCACCAGGGAGGCCCAAGTTTTTAAGCTTTTTAAACTTTAGCTTCCTCATTTCTAATATGGGCTTACTATATGAATTAAAGTTCTTAGCCCAGTTTTAATTATTATTATTTAGTTATTCTGGAAACTCATATTTTTAGTTTGTTTTTTCCTTATCACCTACTTTTGCTCGATTCCATGGGCTTCACACAAATAATACAACTCCTACAAATACTCTCATTCTTGAGAATATTTTCATGATATGGCAGTTATATTGTTTTTTTTTTTTTCATTCATATTTGGAGTTCATTTTCAAGACAGCCATACTATCCAGGATAAACACTGCCAACTCAATGATTTGGTAAGGAAAGGTCATCCTCAACACCTAAAATTCAGAGGATTTTATAGAAATGCTCCTTTGCACAAACACCAGCATTTGACATTTTATAAGCTTGGGTGGACGTAGACCTTAGAGAGAGAGAGAGAGAGTGAGAGAGAGAGAGAGAGAGACTTGAGCATGGATGATTTAGAATTCCACATGTACAAAAATGCCATACAGTATCTTTCATTGTCTATCGATGATGACCCAGGAGATATGATGGTGACTCCAAGGCTGATTTACAAAGGTAACTAGATCACCTTCTAGATTCATCTAGAAATAGAGTTTCAATTTAGTCTTAATCCTCTCCTAGGAGAAATTAGGGACTTCATCAAAGAACTAGAGATGATGTCTATTAAAGTTGGGGTAGCCTTACAACCTGTACCTTTGCATATAAAACCAATAGCCCTGTACAACAGAAGCCCATTTCTATAACCAGAGACTTGCCCAACCAATCTAGCAAGAGAAGATCGCTTGCTCTAAAGTCAGTTTTTTGTTTGGTTGGTTTGGTTTTCTGCAATGACTAGAAACACTATTTCATTATTCTGATCCTGATTGTGAAAATAGTCTGGTTATATGTTTTTAGAAAGGACGAGGATATCTCTTGTCTCATTGTTTAGAGTTTATGTCCTCAGGCTTAGATTGGGATCCAACCATTTGCACCATTAGTCAAGGAATTTGCAGCAGTGAGACAGACCTAGTACTGCAAACTTGAAAAGACTGATCTGAACTTATCTAACTTATTGACTTGAGGGAAAACCAACTTTTGGGTATCAGTAAACAGCAGGAAAATCTAAATGAAAGGAATGGGATGCTTTTCTGAACTTTTTAGGAAAGCTACTGAGTGGCCCTTTGCAGAGGAAATCTGTACTTACTTCTGTATTGATTAGGTCATTAGTGCCATTTGTTCTGCTCTGCAGGAATTATTCACTTGGCTTGCTCCTTCTGTACTCTGAATTAACTTGTTTTGCCAGACAAAAGTTCTTACCAATATAGAGATCTGAGATTTCTGTAGCCCTGCCTGCATCTTCTGCTGAAACCTCAGGGACAGTGATAAGGAAAAATCTATACATCCTTCTACTGAATTGACCTTTTGATCATTTTTGTAAAACAAAACTTATGGGGTTGTTAATTTGGAAACATTATTTGTTGTATTGTATTGCAGTGTGCATGTGAACTGATGTTTATGAACTTCCACTGTTGTGTGAAGGACTAGTGTGCCCAGGTTATGTCCATACCCGTCTGCCTCTTGGTTGTGGTCTCAGCCCTAGTCAAATGCTGTTGTAGTGTATTTGGGGTTCTTTGTCTCAGAAGAAGGTAGAGGTTATACTTCATCCTTTTTATTTTTCTTTGCAATATGATTTACATGGTAATAAGTAACAGCCACATGAAACAGAGAATTGGGTCTAACCTAGAGCTCAGGAATTGAGAATTAGGGGGTCATGTAAGAATAGGTGGTGGAGCCATGATTAAGAAAACCATGGAAATTAGCTTTCAAAACCCATACAGAGTGGATGAAAATTGTTTCTAATGCATCTTCAGTCGATATTTGTGGCTGCCATTTGGGCTTAAAGTTGGCTTCTTGGTTTCTAATTTCAGGTTTCTGATTTCTGGTTTCTCTCCTTGGGACATTCTTTGTCCTGGTGTTATGGAAAGACAAGAGATTTGGGGGTAAGGGGACCTAAGTTTGAACTCCATCTCTGCCCCTCTACCTGGTCAAGTTAGTTAACCTTGTGAGCTTTAGCTTCCTTATAACAATATGTGGGCAATGATGCTTCCTTCAAGTTATAGGGCAAATTTTTGCCACATAATAGAAATGTGATCACCTTTCTGCTTTCTCCTGCAGGGATTATGGAACCATTAAAACAGTGAAACCTTTAAGAACACATTTGTAAAGGGATTATATATTAATACTTGTTTTGAAAAATATTACAAAGTTGTAGTTTGAGTCACTCGTATTTTATTTGTACACAAAGTTCTGGAAAAAAAGAGTTTCTTTTGTGTTGATTTTTATAAGATGTTAATACAAATCATATCTTAATAAAAAAACAATAATTAAAAAAAACTACAGTGTGTCTCAACCTTTATCTTTACTTCCTACCCAATTTAGTCTGAAGCCATGCTGTTGATTTAGGGATTTAACCAGTTTTGCTTAAGTGTAAATAGATACTCAGCTCAGCATTAAGAATTAAGGGAAAATATTAATATTTCAGAAAAAAATGAATGAATAAGTAAAGAAATGGTTTTGAAGGTGCACATTAAGTGAAATTTATAGAAAAAATGTCTTTCTGGGATTTTTCTAATGGAATCATGAGATTTGAAATTTTAAATGCAGGTTTGATGGTTACCCTTGTGATTCTTTATAGTTAAGGCATTTTTCCTTGTTCAAATATGTCTTCTAAGCTGCCCTCTGCAGGTTGGGGGAAAGTGCTGCACTGTTTATTTATACTCTGCCTACTGCCCTGTGGAAAGAAAAATACCAGTTAAACCTACTTCAGCTCCTGCAAGCACGTATTTATATATTTTACTGATATTAAGAATGAAGTGATCAGTTTTTACTTTTATGTTTCCCTGAAAATTATCTTCTGGGAAACTGAAATTAGAATGATCCAGTGTGCAGCTCTCTGCCTAGATTATTTGTCCTCAGCTTGTTTTCTACCAAGCAAACACCTGGAACACACACACACTCAATCTTTGCCTGAGCTCCACGTGTGAGTTTAGCCCAGAAAATGACAGTTGCTGGCTAGATGTGCAGGATCAAAGGGCCCTTTTAATCCTTCTACCCTCAGGGAGTCCGTTTCTTAAAGGAAGTGGTGAAGTTAACAGAATTTTCAGCCCAAACTTGCAATGAAAGTTGTGTTCTAGGTAAATAAATCTATTTATTGCTTATTTGCCAAAGGTAGTGCTTTATGAAACCATTTGGAGAGAAATTTAGGTGTTATACTTACTTTTGAGTAATTATTTAAATTTTATTTTGTAACCTGAAGCAAAGTAACAACCAACATAATCTTATTTATTTCCCATTTAGCCAACCTGAAGAATTGGGAAATCTTAAACATATGATTTATAGATAAGTGTAAGGATTTATTTGATATCCATATAGTTTACCTTGCACACAAAGAATGTATTACTTTATTTTTCTTTTTTACCTAGGAAATGCATTATATGCATTAATTTAGATTTATTTGGATAAACATTGACCAGGACAAGGGGATTTCCTGCAATTTTATTGTTGGGAAATTTTTTCCAAAGACAACAGAATAATAGTAAATAAATATGTATGCATATTCTTTGATAAACATATGCATATGCATAGTGATATATACCTTTCTATATATATATGTAGAGCTATAGGACATTTTAAATGTATGCATATACATACAAATATATTTAAATATGATTATATTACAAAGAGTCATTCCCATTATTGTGATATCAGTGATGGAGTGATCTAAGATAGATTTTTTCCTACTTCATTTTCTTCTGAAGTCATTTATTTCACTGCTAATGAACAATATCCTCTTCGGGATAGGGCTACCAAAGGGGACCAGCCAAGAGAGGAAACTTGCACTCACCCCTGCCTCTTCCAGTCAGCAGTGATAGATGCAAGATGGAAATAAAGGGCAAGATGTTGGATTTATTTTAAATGAGGAGTTATGGATTTCTGTACCTGTTAGGTTTTGAGTCCATAACTCTGCTCCAGTGACCAAAATCAACTCTGTTATCTGTCTTATAAATGTCAGTTGCTGATCTATGGCTCATATTTTAACGCAAATGAGCCATCCTAATCCTTCAGTGAATCCTATTACAGAAGGAAATGTAAGTGAACAAGTGTGTCATCTTAAGTGGAAGTCTCACACTATGACATTCTTTCTTTGTGCCACATAGAAGTGTCATTCCTAAAACAGTGGTTCTCAAATCTGCATGTCCCTAAGAAACACCTGGAGGGTTTATTCAAATACAAATTGTCAGGTCCTGCCACCAGTATTTCTGATTCAGTGGATCTGAGATGAGACCCAGGTATTTATATTCCTAGGAGTTGCTAATCCTGCTGGTGCTGGGACCCCAACTTGAGAACCCCTGATCTACAACAAAACTTCTCACCAGAATATAGAATTTGCATGGTGGATATTTCATCATCTGAAATATTAATGGGGTACTGTAAAATTTCAAAACAAGCCTCAGAGTAAATTTTACTTTTATTTACAAATTATTCTTAAAACATAGCTTCTTAAAAAGGGAGATGAGGATTGCAAATTCCACTAGTTAGGGAGTTAGGAGTCTCTGTTTTAGATGACGATAGGAGGACACAAGTTTTCCCCTGAGATTATATTCTAAGAGTCTCTAATGTTGCACTCTAAATTCCATGGAGATTTAATAATTCCTAGTACCACAAGATTGGGTATTCTAAGGATCAATAAAAGCTTTAAAATAAAAACAGGTGAGCACTAAAAGTTAAAACTATTAACACAACAATATGTACACAGAGGTTTGTGGCAGCTATATTTATAGCTGGAAAATATAGCTGAACTGGAAACAACCCAATGTGGTTCAAAAAGTGACCGAATAATCTGTAGTAAATCCATACAATGGCATATTATTTGGCAATTAAAAAGCAGTGAACTTCCAATAAAGGAACAATTTGTCTTGACCTCAAAGGCATTATGCTGAGTGAACGGAGCCAATGTCAGGATGTCGCAGACTGTCATCCCATTTATGTTGCTAACAATAATAAAACCATAGTGCCAGAGGACAGATTAATGATTGTCAGGAGACAGGTCAAAGGGGAGGATACTATATGCTGATAAAGGAAATGCATGAAGACATATTTACAGATGATGGAATTGTTTTGTAACTTGATTGTGGTATGCTAAACATGCTTCTTCATGTGTTACTTCATAGAACAACATAGTTCCCTGCTATATAATAATTTTTAAAAAGTAAACATACTGGAAGCCTTAGAATTTTCATTCAAATACCTCTCACTTATATGTAGGAGCCCACCGAAATTGTCATTGTCATCCACTCACAGCTTCAACAGCCCAGTGACGGCACCTTGGGAGCCCTAGAAGGAAGCCATTTTGAAGTGTCTATAATTTTTAGAGTTATTGAGGTCTCTAGAAGTGTCTATAATGTGGGGTCGCCAGAAGTGGTTGCAGATTAACTTTTGCCAGAGCTCTACTAAGGTGATATCAGTAAATACCTATTTAGTGGATGCCTGTGTCTCTTTCAGTGAAATATGGTCAATCACTAATATATGTGTATAAATAGACATGTATCTATATGTCTATATATAGGTACAGTCATAAATTGAAAGATTTATCAACTAATAGATAAAACACTGTGAGTATTTTTCTGACTGCTCCACATATCTGAACTCGTTTAATCCTCATGACCATCTATGAGATCTAAAACTCTCATTATTTCCATTTTGGACAAAGAAACTGAGACACAAAGACACTTAGTAACTTGGTTAGTTGCTGGTGGAATAAGCCCTGGACATTCATTTTAGGGTCCAATTATACCAAGTGATGTTTTCTGTTGTGCTTTGTTTTGCCTGTATGTTCTCCTTCTATAACAGACTACGATTTCTGTTAATGTTATATTTCAACTTACATGTGATCTACCAACCCTGAGGTAATTAATCAGCTCTTATGCAGAACTGACTGTGTTGTACCAATGGAATAGTACATCAAGACTCTAGTGTCTGAACCCAGCCCCACAGGATGCCATTGTCTGTGTGACCCTCCCAATCTGGGTGTGGGAACATGTGTGGGTAAACTTGCAACCCATGGGCAGAGAGGGAGGTCAGCTAACACCTGGTGGCTTTGATGTGCTGTGGGGCTCTTGAAAATGTGTCTGTGAGGCAACCTCCACAATATGGTATTTTCTGTATTGTGGATGCTTTGACCTTGCAGTACTGGGAAGCTGCTCTCATGTCCATGAGGACTGAGTGCTGCCTGGTTAAATCAGAAGTGTGTCCAGGAAGCCTACTACTTGCCTGGGAGTCTGATTTTCTAATCACCTTGGATGAGTAGAGGTGGATTTGACTGAGAAATGTAAGGGAGATACAGTCTGCTCACTCTATCTCTGGTTCCATTTGTGGAGTAGACAGGGGAGAATAAGGATCCAATGCAAATCTTAAACATAATCAGGCTTCCCCTGGGCTCAGTACTAACCAGCTCCTTCTAGGCATACAAGAGCTGGGGAATAGGCCAGAGGTGCAGTGGTTGAGAGGATTCACCAGAGAGAGAGTGGGGAACAGAACAGGATGATCAACTGAAATACACTGCTGAGGGGAAAAGTGGACTAGACAGGAGAGGTCTGCTGCACCATGTGGGTTAGCTCCCTGGCCGGGGGATGGAACTCATGCTGCAGTGGCTGCTGATAGAACTCAAGTATTGAGTATACTCTTTTGTAGTTTAGTTGGCCAGTCCAGGCAATTTTATTAATGGGAAAAGAATTTGAACATTTCTAGTTAGGGATAGCAGAAACGATGCCATTTTATTACCAAAAAAATGTAATTATTATGTGAGCTGATGGCTTTCTTAAGTACTTTCTTGATAGCATGTGTGGGTGTTATGTTCATTTCTCCATGAATACAGGTTGACTGCATTGAACACATGGTGGGAGGCAGTGGATGCAGCAAGCCCAGGTTTTTGAGACCAACATTTGAATAAATATCAGTGCCATTTAACCTTGAAGGCGAAGGGGGATTATCTCCATCTGTCTATCCCTCCCTCCCTCCTTCCTTCCTCCTTGCCTGCCTCCATTCCTTTTATTTTTTTAATATGTTTGAATAAGATTAGTGATATGAGGAGTAAAAAACACCATGTAGAAAGTGCTCCATGTCGCATTTGACATATAACAGGACATATATGTGAAAACACAGCAACTATTATCTTTTTTAATATGGGTTAATATATGTGTGTTCAAGTTGAATGAATAATGAATAACTTTGGGACTTTAATTATGGGGTGTCAATTTTGTGATATACTCTTAAAAAATGTGATAGGGAGTGTTAATATCCATCAACTACAAAGTATCCTCCCAAGATTCGCCTCCTGGTGACCTATCAGTACATTTTGATTTTCATTTGTTTGTTTTGTGTAGAAGAATTGGGGTACAGGCCAGAGGTGCAGGGGGTAAGGGGATTCATCAGAGACAGAGTGGGGAGCAGAACAGCCCGAATGACTGAAATACACTGCTGAGGGGCGCAGCAGGCGAGACAGGAGAGGTCTGCTGCACCATATGTGGGTCAGCTCCCTGGCCAGGAATCAAACTCAGGCCATAGCATGATAGCACTGAGACTTAACCCCTGGGCCACCACGGAGGCCCCTCAGTATATTTTGTGTGGAAATAAAATTTTCAGCACAATGTAGAGCTAAACATATGTCTATAAAACGAAGTACTTAATGCCTTTACGTAGCTATTGTTTGCAAAGGGTCTTTCTGAACTCAGCCTTTTTTGACCTCTGACCCTGGTGTGTGTGGCTGCACTTGTGCTGAGCCAATCACAAGAGTAAGTGTGCAAATGTTACACACAAACTGTGTGGTGAGAGACAGAGTACAGGCCAATCTTCTGCAGCTGGGAAGAGCAATTAGCAGCTTCATGAATTAGGGTCTTGTTTATACTGTTGTCCAAGATAATCATTTGTTTGTTTTAACTAAGATGCTCTATCTAAATCAGAGGCATCAATTCTCATATTTAAATGATAAGTCTTTGAATCTCACAAATAGTGTTTGCATTTTGCAGCAGGGATGCTGTCACAGTCTGCATTTTCTCTTGCCTAGGCTGATTTTGGTAGTCAAGTCATGAGTTGACACATATGCCAAGTCATTCTTCGAATAGATATGAACACATTATGTGATCTATTCCAGCCATATTTCGGACTCCAATCTATTTTTAAAAATCAATTTTATGTGAAGCCCCAGCACACATGCTCACATTTGCGCACCCTCTTGTAAAAACTTGCACCCACATGCAAAATAAAATTTTACAAAATAAGTCATCACTAACAAGAGTGATGTACTCTAATTTTTACCCAGTCTGTTCTAGTCTATTTTATTCCAGTCCATCCTGTGATGTATGTATTTGATTTTAAAAATTCAAGTTACAACCGGTGACTTGACCTCATCTTTTACTAACAGTTGGCAACCCAAAGTTTGAAAAATATTGATCCACATATAAATTTACTTCTGATTGTATCTTCTCTCCCTGGTATTCCTGTACCTGTGTTTTTTTTATCTTTAGTTATGTAACTGAAATCTACTCATTCAATAAGTACGTACTAATGAGTCAGATAATTTATTTTAGAAATCATGCATCTGATTCATTATTAAACTGTATCCAGTTTTCCCAGAAGAGGGACTTCTTGAATATGTGTTCAGTATAATCCTAGAAAATGTTTGCTGAACTGAGTTGTGTTCTTCATATAACTGCAGCATACAAGGTCAGTTTTATTTAAAGGTATAAGCTTTATGAACATTTTAAAATGTGATAACAGTAATATAATACAATCAGTTGTTAATATTTGAAGCAATAAATTAACACATCTTTCCTGGCTAAGATGATTGGAAGAAACTCATAGAAGGTATTTATTCCCTCCCCACCCCCTACCACCCAAAATATTATTAATTTCCTATTATGTTTCAGATACCTGGGGTCCTTGGAGGCCCAGAGATAAAGCAAGGCATGGTCCCTGCTCATGGGAAACTTACAGCCTGATTTTTAAACAGTTTCTGACCCCTGTGATATATGCTGAAATGGAGCTGTGTGCCCAGATAGATGTCAAGGTGAACACATCAGGGGTTGTGGGTAGGGGGTAGATCATGGGAAGTAGGGAGGTAGGCAACGGTTTGCTCCGGAAGAGGTAATTCTGAATCTTATCTTGTTGGTTAATTCATAGGTTTAAAACAGTGATCGCTCATGTGTTATAAAGTGAGTTTTTCCAAAGAGAGAATCCCTTGTAGTATGTAGGTATCTGGGGTGAAGGGCCTTTCTATTTTATGCAAAAGCACTATATTTTCAGAAGCAGTTAATTCAAGGAGCATGGGTACATGATGATGCCTGGATGTGTAAAGATCCATGTAAGTTCCTATAATAAAAACATGAAAGAACTGTTGTGATGAGAGTCACAGGCGTGCGTTGCACCATCTGCTGGCACAGGGTGCACATGAGCTATGCTGCCAAGGGCCAGAGCCATGTTCTGCCCTGACAAGCTTTCCTGGCATCCTTCTCAGGGACTTTCAGGTTACAGACCTTGACTTTGTTATTCCTCTTTCCTGGGTTCAGGGCAAGTGCCCTAATTGAAGTAATCATCACAAGCATCCCTTCAAAACTACTAAAGATGCTCTTAAATATTTACATTTCAGTGGTGCTTTTCCTGTCCTCCAGGGACACCTAGGGTGCTATTCTATTCACAGAGTGAGCAGTGAGCTGAGGTGACGTATATAAATGGTGGACCTGGTCACCAGATCACCTCTATTCTCCTCTATCTGTATTTGTTCATGATTTTAGCTTCCAGTTCTGGACCAATCCTTCTGGATGTGGACAGTCTAAACTCTGCCTCCATCTTCCCTCTCCCACATGCATACCCTAAATGTATCTCCAATCTAACCTGATCCTTTGTTTCCTCCACCCACCCCCTTGCCTTCCAACCACCTCTGACTCCTTTCTGATCTCTGCTGTCCATTCCTAGAGAAAGGTCTGGAAACAGAGAGTCATGCTTGGTCTCTCCAGGAGCATGAGAGGGAAGTCGTTCCCAACTCTTCAGTGTATAACAAAAAACTATGATAATGACAAACTTCATTCTTAATGTTCACTTCTAATGGGTAATAGCTAGACTCAAAAGAATAATTATGAACTCTTGAATGTGACTTGGTGCAAATATTTTTTTTTTTCTTACTGACAGGTCACCACTCTCTTCATCTTATTGGATGTGAGGCAGTTTTCTTCAAATACTGAATTAGTCTAACTTTTTTCTTTGGAAATACATGAAATACCCCATAAGGACTCATTGGCATTCACTGCTTAGCATACTACTGTAAACAGACCAGTCCTTGGAAAGCCATATTGAGGGACTCCTCATCATTCATCAGTTGTACATTTCTTGAAGGCAGGTACTGGACCATATCAATCTTTGTACCTCTCACGAATCCTCCCAGAATGCGGGTACTTAGGAGAAGCCAAGTACATCAATTATGGACCCTGTTGACATTAACAAGTCTGGATTACCCACGTGATCACACACATATGGGTTGCCTGGACCATTAAACCTGGGTCCTCCAAAACACCAAACGTTTTACTTTGGTCAATTTAAGTACAAATCTCAGCCTTGTAAAGCATCAAATACTGAATACAATTTAATATTCTCTTATTGATTCATTGTCATAGTATGAAAATCATTTATTGAGCTGTGCTCATGAGACTAATGAGTCCTGCTGTTATAACTTAATCTCCCCAGGCCTATGCATAAAGTAGTGAACAATGGCACCTAAAGAGGGACAGAGATGAAGTGACTGTCTGAGTCCTTCCTGGTTAAGTTCACAGGTTCACAGGTTAATGCTTGGCCTATGTATGTGTTGCTTTTATGCTTATTTAGGCTGATTCTTTATTTTTGTTTGAAGTTAATGTCCATGTTCCCTACAGGGTAAATGCAGAGAAATCAGAAAACATAAATATTTGTAGCCAGCTATAAAATTTTAAAAATCAACAGTATTCAATTTTAATTGATGTTGGTATGCTCTATCCATTCCTCAAAAGAGGATTTTATGTATGCATCAATTATATATCTCCCCTCAGGCAAAAGTGAGGTATGGCCAGTGCCTTTTAACTTCTTGCATAATCTTGGGCAAGTTTTTGGCCCCAAAGAATCTCAGTTTCACCCCATTTGGATACTGGAAATAGTAACGGCTACTAGTGATTGTGAGGGAATAGTGAGATAATTTGTAAAAGCTGCTTAGCATTGTATAGGAATTAGCTAATATATTGTTATATTTCTGTGTTCTCTTAAATGCTTACTACATGACAGACATGGCATTAGCTATTGGTTTTCAAATTTCATTTGGGGATATAAGGTTCAGAGGTGCCTACAAGTAGACATAGATTTGAGATTAGAAGATTGTACAACCTTATAAAGGCCTGAGAGTTGAAGATAAAAAACAGGAGATAATTTCATGTATATGTGAGAATTTAAAATCCTAGGAGAATTGTAAATTTTAATTTTAATTGACTAGCATGAAATATATGGTCTCATAAGAACCAATGATTTAGAAGTTTAGCTTCATCTACAGGTACACTTTTTTTAAGGACAGGTTTAATACTTCTATAAATATTGCAAGATTTGGATCAGCAATGAGATGTCAGGGGTTAAGAAGATTATTCATGGAGCCTAAGGAGCCTAAGGTGTCTCAGGTTGGGTGTTTCCAAAGAGAGTTCTTGGGACCAACACCGTGGAGGGGCATGGAAGGGAGCAGATCTGGGCAGAGGAGAAAACACTGCAGTTCAGGCTAAAGGCTGAGCTCTGCCTTGACCAGCTCTAGGGGGCGCTGTGCAGACAACAGTGGTGGTCAGATGTCTTGAGGAGGTCTGGAATGGCCAATCCTTCTATTTCCACCTTGATCAGTTATTGAATGTGGACTGCCATAGGGAAGAGTATGGCATTGGCGTGGACTCAGCTCTCTGCAGCTAAAATAATTCTGCAAGGGGAAGCAGGTCCTTCCTTTAAAAGGGTTCTGTATGTACAAGCAAAGTTGGCCAGAAGGGTGAAAGATTGACATCCTGATGCTCTACAAGTGTATAGCAATGCCTACAGCCATCTTGAACAAAAATTGTCATGCATCACTCCTGGGGAGAAAAGCCTTAACTAGATGTGGATCTTTTTCAAAGAAGTTGTGGTTTTTAAGAGGTTTTCAAACTTCTCCATTTCTTCCAGAAAATAACAATACCTACAGATCAGAATCTCTTCCAACTGGATTGAAACCAGTTTGGGTACATACAATTTTTATCTGAAGACAATTTAATCTAACAGGAAATATTATGCTTTCAACTTATTTACCACGGAAAATTTCAAAACATGCATATAATAGATATATTTGAGTAACAAATCCCCAAGTGCACATCAAGGAGTATCAACATTTTGCCCTTTTCATTCCAGAGGAATTTTTAATAGCATAAAGTATAACCTCCTGCTTGATCTGAGACAGATCCGGACGGGCGTGTCCTCAGAACAGGGTGAGATTTCACAATGTTTAAAGTCACGAAAATCTCTTAATAGCACTGACGTGAGCGCTGTTAGAGCTGTCAGAGCTGTGCTTCTGGGAAGTGGCATGCCCCTCCCCAAGGACCCCCAGAGCAGTGCCTGCCCCCCTCCCCCATTTACACCTTCCTGGGTTGGCTGCTTGTCCATGGGAACTGGATTCGAGCTGGGATGCATGCCGATGCCTGCAGCTGTGTCAGTATGCATGGCACCAGGAAGGAGTGGCGGGTCACCGAGGGTGCGGGGCATTTGATGTGCTCACTCCGAGTTCATTATTATGATGTTTTGCGGGGCCTCCTGAAAACTGGTGAAGGAAGAAGTAACCTACCAGTTTCCTGTGTTCTCAGAAAACTGTCAGCCCCATATAAAGCCAAAATCAAAATTTCTGGTTAGCACAGGACTATCTTAGGGAAATTCTACAGAAAATATCTAAAGCCATGTTTGGGATCTTACTAAAGCCCTGTGCCTTGAGCATCCAGAGTATTTCTGATACCCTTGCCAATTTGAGTCTCCAGGTGGGTCTGCCAAGGGTTCAGATGACATCTCCGGCCTGTGAGGCCGTGTGTGTGCCTGCTGTGTCCTGAGCAGAACTGCATACTGAGGAGGGATCAGTGTCCGCATTAGCCCTGTCAACCAAGCAGGAATTGGTTGTTTGGCCCCTGAGCAGGTGGTGGTGGGTTGCCGGCGGTTGCATTTCCTCTTAGAGGTGGGGGCTCAGCTGTTTCCTTGGTCACACGCCCCTGGTAAGTGCTTGGAGGAGGCAGGAGGCCAAGACTACAGCTGAGACTTGAACTGCAGCCAGCTCCCAGCAGCTGCTACTCTGTTCTCTGAGCTGGAACCAACTCCAGGCTGCAATGTGGCCTGATCTGGCATCTGGGGAGGGGCAGGGAGGAGTTTACTTGCACATTCTGGGTGACTTCATCCACCTGCTATTTGTGTGTGTGTGTGTGTGTGTGTGTGTGTGTGTGTGTGGTGTGGTGTGACCTAATTTAAGAGAAAACATCTCTGACATTTAAATTACAAGAAAAAGTTTAGGTCAGAGGAAAAACAAAAAAAGCTCTCATTCTTTTTGGGTCTGATGGATTTGCATATTTTAAAGGAATTATTTTAAAACATAAAACTGAATGTATATACTTAAAATAAGTATTTTTTAAAGTGTCTCTAGACATGCACATAAAAGCAACTTGGAAATAATATTGGGCTAACAACAAAAAGAACTGAGACACAGTTGTGTGACCTGACAAAGATAGATGTGTGATTTTGGACATCATCTTTGCCTTTGGCTTTAGTTTGTTTTGAGGTGTGTGTGTGTGTGTGTGTGTGTGTGTGTGTGATTAACAGAGGACAATCGCTTTCATGAATCAGATTATGAGATCTTTTTTTTTGAAGAAGTAAGGAAGTTAAACTAACTGGAAAGTTTGGGGCACAATTCTGTACATATGGATACACTACAATTATCCACAGAATCAAATAGTTTATTTTTTCATCAAATATTATTACAGGAAAAATCAACTTAGAAACTTTTCTGTCTTTAAGCATATATTTTAGGTAAAGGAGAGTATGATATGACATCCTTGTCAACATAGTAGATGGGAAGGGTCTGTTTGATGATCTCTGAAAATTCTGGGAAAGCATTAGTAAGTATGGAAACTCTACAATAACAAGCAATTTCAATTCTAATGAAAGTTAGAATTGCATTCCTGTTTTAATTTGTCCTTCTGGATCAAGAACTCCAAACTGGTCATCTATTATCATCACTATAGCTCCGTAGACATGATTTGTTCAGCCCAACAGTTTTTCTAGAATTCATGCTTCACTGCCTTCAGATTATGATTTCAGATGAAGGAACAAGTTCTGTTAGCCACTTTGACCACCCAAATGTATACTTACATAACACATGCATATACATACATTCATCTCTCTGTCTCTACATAGCAAGAATTGACATGTCTTTTAAAATGGCTTACACAGAGTTATTTTATATAATGTAAACATACCACTTGAAGGCAAGAGGTTGCATCAAACATTTAGGATTTAGTTATTTTCTACATTTAAGGAATAAAAGAAAAGCGTTCTCTGGGTAAATATCACCTGAGTTCAGGAAACTATCCTCCTATTTTGAGGTAACACTGTTGATGAAGACACATATTGAACTCTATCCATTTAAAAAAATTATACAAATTCCCACGCAAGCCTAGGTCCTTCTAAAGAATGGGACTTTGTTCTAGTAAAATTGTATCCTTCATTCCTGCCAAGGTTTTATTAAGAGTATGCAGAACAAATGGAGAGATATATTCGGTTTATCTTTTTTATTATGGTTTTCAAAAGAAAACTGATGAATTACATGTGTTGTCCTGGTTTTAAAATTTCTCACACCCTGGTTCACCATAGAGGAACTGAACTGGGCTTTGTCCTTCTCAGACCTTCCAATCTTACCCTAAAATGCTGACTGCAGACAGGAACGGTGGCAAACCTATATGGGGACTGTTCAGTCAAGGGGTTGTCTGTGGGGAATACTGTAGTTGATTACAGGTGCCCTGATGCTGTCTCCCCTGAATCTAAACCTATGAAACAGAAGAGAAACATATTTTAATGACATTCTAGGATCTACCCACAAACTACTAATTTCTCAGAAACTTTCTGCTTGACTCCTTGTGAAGGGAAATGAACTTAGAACACAATGTTCTAGTCAGTGACTGCACATAAAAATATTCTTGAATTCTTTAAGAAACTTGAACCCTGCCTGACTTGCAATGATTCTTGCCTTTGTTTTTAATTCATTTCAGTTCTCTTGGTTTCGATATTCATTCTAATCACAAAACATAGTCTGTGATAATTTCAGTGTGTAAGTATTCAGTCTTGAGATTCTTTGGGCATTATTAAGATAGTTTTCAACATTGCATTAAATTACTTAGTTTGTGTATAGGGTTTTTTTTTATTTTATTGTTGACATTTTTTATAACATGCTTTTCATAGACTTAATTCATTTAAGTCTTTATTGCACATTTGATTAGATGTATTTATTCACTGCTTTTTGTCTTATTAACAATTCTTTACATTATCTTTTCTGTCCTGTTTTCTGATTAAATGGGTAATTACATTGCAAACACAAACATGCTGCATGGTACAACTAACGCGGCAGACAGGCAATTTGAATCCATTCATTAGTTTTTGGTCTATTCTCAATCTTTGCTTCTTTTGTTATAAAAGTAAAATAGGTTTGTTTGAGAGGATTTGGAAAGACTTGAGCAAGCAGAAGCCCTCAAATATCCCTTGTGCTTCCACGCCAAGAATCGTCACTATGGCATGCTATTATTATTTTCAGGCGTATGGTGACTCTTAGCTGTGGTTGACCTTGAAGTCCTGGGACCAGTCTGTGAGGATTTGAATTCTGCCCCACATTTTCCTAGAGTGATCTTGTGGCCTTGATAATTAATGTCTGTGTGGCTTCCTCCTTTCTTTAAGGGTTAATCCTTTCACTCTATAATTTTAAATCAAATTAACACCAGGTACAGAATGTATATCCCATGGATGTATTAGAATTTTTTTTAAATAGATCCTCTTATGTTAGTATTTAAAGTGTATTTTTATGTGAAATTTCTGAATGCATCATAGCAAAAGTAGTTTATTTACCAATATGATTTATAGCAGTGATAATCATAATGGAGAAATAATTGCTAGTTTGGAAATGAGACCTCAGAGGTTTTGCATTATGACTGGGAACCCTAATCGCATGACTTGTTTATGTATTAATTCTTTAAATAAGTGTTTTATCAAACTGTTACTGAGCACCAAGAATTTCAGTACAATAGAAATAAGTGTAGTTCCTACTTTTGGAGAATGTATACATGAGAGGGAGGTAAGTAACGTACACATTCTTCCTAGAGAAGTGACAGTCTTTTCCAGAATGTTCCTAGGACATTGGACTTCATTTGTAGATATCTCATTTCCTAATCCATCTTGGAGAGGTTCTGGATTAAAGGGAGAGTAGACAGCAATGTAAGATTCTTTATAGCTAATTGAAGGAAAACGTAATGTAGTCTGAAATGGGAATTACAATGAACACAAATATAATTTATAATGACATTTTGAATAGTATTGATATAGCAGCACTCGAAAATAACACACTTTGGAAGCTAGCAATGGAGCAGGCACTTGGACAGCACATATATCCTTGAAGAGATGCTGACTTTTTAAATGCAGACCTTTCAATGCTGGGATTATAACATTTGGGTACCAGTAATGGTGACTGGAGCATCCCAGCCAAACTGAATGTCATCTGGAACACATTTTTTCCAAACTATGAAGTTAAATGAGACTACAAACTTCCCTCTGAGGGCTTTGACAAGGTCCCTCAAAAAGTTCTTGCTACTTTTCATTGCAGGATATTGTTTCTAACTGTTTTTTGTTTTATCCATTTGAGAAGAAGAAAGTCTAAAAATCTTTTTGGCAAAAGCTGTTTATATCACTTCTAATAAAGATATCTATTGCATCCTTCATTTATATCCCAGATGTGAGCATGTTTGGGGGTACATGTGTGTGTGAATGTGTTTCTATGGCAATGTTATATTAAGATGGCTTGAGACTATACAGATGCCATAAATATATATTGTCAATAGTTAATTATTGCTGATTGGAAAACAAACTTTTGTTCCAAGATTTATTTCAAAAAAAGGCTGTAAATTATCTTCTAGAAATCCATAAAAAGACTTGCCCCCCAAATTCAGCTATAATGTGTTAAGAAGAAAGAAAAACAAAAAACGGAATAAAGGTAGTCCTAATTTGCATATGCAGTTTAAAAAAATGGGAAGTGCTGCAGCACAGTGCCTGTCAAGGGAAAGCTCCCTTAATTTTCTAAACAATTTTTAATCATGTTTCCAGAACAGGAAATCAGCAACAATGCCCAGGGCTCTCAACTTGATTGAGCCTTGAGAAGGCCTGGTCCTGTAAGCTTGGTCCTTTTTGTAACCTGAGCATCTTTTCAAACAAAAGTCTTCCAAAATTGACTGACTGACTTCACATGTACATGATGAGCAGTGGGAAGTATTTCCTCAGCCACCATTTCTTTTCACTTTTGCAGCATCACCTTAATTTGGGGACCAAGGTGAGCCCTGTGGACCCACCTACAAAGGGCACAGTCTGTGGGTCCAGCTCCTGTGCTATTGCCCTCACTCCTATTTGGAAAGTTATGGCCTGATCTGATGTTGGCATCTGTGGGCACTGCACCCCACAGTAACGGTTGGTCCATAGAGTTCCCAGCAGGCCGTGGGCACTCCTAGAACAGAAATCGAACCTTGCAGGTTATTATAAGGGATCTGACAAATTTATGTATTATAAATATATTCTCTCTCTCATCTTTAATCCTCAATATTTAAAATAGGACATTACCATTGTCTTGTGAGGCTACAGGTAGTCATTTATGTTACGTGCTTAGAATTCTTTGGTACTTGCAGATCTAAATGGCTTTTCCTGTCATCATGTGCATGGCTCAAAGAGAAACAGGATCCCGTTATGTTCTGTTTTTTTTTTTTTTCTTGTATCATCTTTATTTATTTCAGTGGAAATGCATAATCATTTGAAATATAAAACACATTTTGCTACATACCATACTTTAACAGAGACAAAAAAGTTATTCCTAACATATTACTTGGTGATCATGATGAACAGTCCTGCTTCTGTTTAGATGCTAATAACAATGAGTGAATGGCTCCTTTTGTCTTCCTAGTTTTAAAATCTAGTCGTGAAAATTAAATTTTGTTGCAGGCTCTGTTATGAGTTCCTCCAAATATTTCGCATTCCATTTTCACATATTAATTTTACAGATTTTTTTTTCTGACAGTTGGAGCAGCTGGCCTGCCTCCCTTCCTCCCTCCACTGCCTCCCTCCCTCTTTCCTAAATTATTTTTGAGCAAAGGAAGGTGATGATCATTTTTCCAGTCTATAATTTTCCCCCAAGCTTAGACCTTGGACTTTTTGTTAAGGAGGACATAATCAATATAAAAGAGTGCTTCTGAGCATACCTTGCTATATATTCTGAATACAGCTACTGACTTCTTTCTTATCTCTTTTTAAAATCTTGATGGTGTTACACATTAGTCTGCAGCTCAAAAGCTTGTTACAGATATTACATATTACATGTATAGAGAGTGACAGATATTTCATTTATATATGGAATAAAAATGATTCTCTTCCAGATAATTCCAGCCTGGCTGTCTCCACTGCGTTGTCTGTATGTGTACTCTTACAAACTTTTAACATCACCACTTCCATTTCCAGTATTGGATGCAACACCAGATTTCCAGCTCCCTTCCCAGGGATCAGGTTATCCTACTTTGTTGTAAGGAGTCTACATCTCATTTGATTTGTAAGTGTAAGATTGCATATTAGAGGAATCTGAGTGAGTGGGTTAGGCTCATGTCTTTCTCCCCCAAAATGTCAGCTTGCACTGGGTCTGCTGGCTTCTTTCAAAGCCTCTGAAAAGCAAGTGGGCTTCAAGACTATTCTAATCTCTCCACACATGTACAAGCTAATAATAGCTCCTTCCAGGCCCTTAGCTTAGTCATAATATAATCCATGAATAGAATGACCCCAAATCTTCAACTTCACCTTCAGGAACCCCAGAGAACTCCTGCACACAACACCCCCTTTTCCCTCCAGTCACCCCGGAATCATTCTACCCTGGGACCACACACCAACATCCCTCCTCACCTTTTTCAGATGTCTCCTGATTCCATCAGTAGTTCCTGCCAGTTCCTTCATATGGAATAGTTTCAGAATCTGTAGTTTCCCTTTTTTTTCAGCAATGGGTCGTGTCAAATGAGTAACCATGGCAGCTAAAACTTTACAGAGCTTATGACGGCTCATATTTTAATAAGATTATCCAAATGGATTAAACCTTTTCAAAGCATTTTCCTTTACCTGCATTTCTTATGATTGTTGGATATTATGGAAGGCCTGCACATGGAGTCCCCAGCAGGAGAGTCCATTAATGCAGAAGGCATGCCCCTGCAAAATGCTGGTGCCCCTGTCTGTAACTGAAACTGTCTCTTCAAGCAAGAATGTTCCGTTTAAAAAAAAGAAAAAAAAATTATGTGAGGTCAGGCTGGGGCAGGGAGAAAGTGTGACAGCTTCATGTCTGGCCAGCCCTTAGCAGTGGAGAGCTGTCATGTGACTGCAGTCTGCCAGTCAATGGCAGCAGGCAGGCCAATTTTAAACTGCAGCCTTTCACACCACTGACCAACCTCATGCTCCCTGTAGGTAATTTTCCAGGTGACGCATCTGGGGTCCAACCAGCATCACACAGGTGACCCCAGGGCTGGAGCCATGCCCCGCAGACAGGCCAGGCACACATGGGTGCACATAGCTTAGGTAGGAAATTACATCCTACGTAGCCCCCGATGCAGGCAAAAATACAGATCCTGTCCCCTCATCATGTTCTACGTTTCCTGAAAGTCTTTCCCCACCAGGGATGTATCTATTTCTCCTTTTACAAAACTGGCATAGATTGTGTCACTGCTATGTGTTAAACCTTATCAGCAGTCCAAGACACACTGACCTAAGGATCCATTCTCCAAAGAATTTAGAGACTAACGTCCCCATCATCTGGAACTTTTCTTTTGAAGACTTATATTTAAAAGAAGGATCCAAATGCAAGCCAAGTCCTTGATGACTAGAAATAAAAGCTTCAGCATTCTTTTGCTTATTTGATTTCATGTAATAGCCACTGTTCTACCTGAGTCTCTGTAAATCCTCTCTCGGAAGACAAATAGCTCCTTTCTCTCCCCTGGCTGCTCTGCTCTGTCTTCCAGGAAAGGAGGCATCATATGAAACACGTCTGCCACCCCTTCCTTCCCATCTTTAGATCCTAAACCTGGACCTGCTGTGTCTCCACAAACACACTAAGTGATTCTCCCACTTATGCCATTTAAAAATGTTTTATAGAGACTTCATTGTGGCGAGGAATGATCCCAACACAATGTCGGCTGGCCATTAGAACAGAAACAAGCCACCATCAAATGAATTCATTTATCCTACATCTCAAGTACTTCTTCTTCCAGCAAGTCTGAAGGTAGAAGGAATTATTTATTGAACACTTATATTCTCATCTAACAAATAGATGTTGATCTCAGCACAGTAGATTTTTTCTTTCCTTGACTGTGTCTGCAGGAGTGTTAATATGTCATTTTGTGGAGCATTATATTAGACAGCATAGAGAAAGGGAAAACAAAATGGAATGAAGGGAAAGGTTCTCACATTCCAGAAGGGGCAGAGGAGGCACATGTGATGAAGGTGTATCATCCCCCATGTCTGGTACCACCACCTTGGACCTAAAGTGGGTGAACTTCAACCTGAGCGGCAAGGGGACATGCAGGTGAGAGCCCGATTAACTTGAGCCCTGGAAGCAACTTCATGTCACAGCTGAGAGGACCAGAGTTGAGAAGGAGTGAGAGGTGCCACTTCTCTATGCTTTTTAAGCAGGAAATGTGTGCAAAACCTGGCTACTTTAATTACAATAGATCATGCATTTGCTTGATGTCATCACTTTTTCAGGAAAACTCAGAAACTACAAACAGCCTGAAGGAACTCCCGTGCACCTGTGTTTTCAGCTCAGGGGTTCAGCTTTCTCTTTTTGTCTTGAAAATATCATTCTGCTGTCCATTTTCTGTTAATTATATCTACTAGTTCCCTTAAGATTGCTTTATAAAAGAGTCTTTGATGACGAGATCTCTGAGTGAGCTTTGGTCCCAGCTCACCTGGTCCCAGGTGAGCTCTGTACATATTGACTTTTTTTTATTTTATATATTTTTACATCATTTTTCATTTTTGCACAATGTATGCATTTTCATCTTGGTTATAGTCCCCATACAATTCCCACTCCCCTTATTTTGACCCTAATCCCTCCTCCCATCACCCCCCAATAGTGTGTCTCTGGTTTACAGTTGCTTGTTGATTTTGATTTTCACTTTATTATAATTAGTCTTTTTCCTGGTCCCTTATTTAGGTTTTCTAAATTCCGGCTATGAGTGAGACCATCATATACTTTATTTATTCCTCTGGATGGTCTGGCTCCCAATTCCTTTGTCTGTTGAATTTTCTAGTTAGATTCCTCGCTCCTTCAAAGGGGAGCATCATCTGTTTCTCTTTTCTAGTATCCTCTTCAGAAGATCACAAAATGCTCTGCATAGGAGGTGCTTAATAAGTTTCAGCATTTTCTTTGACTGGATAAACCCATTATCACAGAGCTTAGCTCGATTGAAACTTCTTGGCATTCATGCATAGTTTTGCCCTTGAGTACCTTCTGGCATTTTGGGGGGCATTTTTCCTTGACCCATGCCACCTTGGTTAATAGGTCTCTAAGTGATTAGATGCTTCGCTTTTAGGTGGAAGAAGCAGAAACACAGCTTATATAATAATGGAAGAAAGATGATTTTTTTACTACTTGGTTCAAATTTTGAGTCTTGTTAAAGAATGACTCATCTACATGGCTAAGATATGGGGGATCCAGTGACTGAAGGAGGCAACAGCCAGCTGATTTAAAACCAAAGAGACAGGACAAGTAGGCAGCTCACTGACTTCCCTGCTGTAAGTTAGCAATGAAGAATGCAGTAGCTATGAGGGTAAATGGTAATAATCTCTGAAAAATACTCCATCAAAAATTACCCATGCCATAGTAACTATACAAATCAAACCTTTATTGGTGTGGCTGTTGAGTCCTGTAGAAAGAGCTGGCTATCACTGTCTGAACACACAATTCTGGTCCAGAACTACCCTACCTAACAAGAGGCTCCTTTTGTTCCCATGTCTGCTGAAATTCCACATGATATACTTGGGATGGCAGCACACATCAATTCCTGCTAAATTTCTCTCCTGACTTTCTCCATTTCCTTTTGGGAGTAGAACACACTTGCTGCAATCATATACCCTTTGGACCACATTTTCAATTTTTGTTCTAAGAAACTACCCTTTGATTTCCTTGATCCCCTTGAAAACCTTTTCATTCCTCTTCTCTTTGTGGTGGGAAGCAGCTGAGGTCATGGGTGGGTAACTTCAAATTCTATGTTGATTCCATTTGATTAGGTTTACTAATGATGTTAATAATAATCTGAAAAGGCAACATTGAGGCATATAATATTTATGAGCTAAGGTACCAATTACTAAGCATCGACATTTGGGAAAACAAAGACATCATAGCAATGGATAGTTCTTATTTCCCTGATTTTCTTCTGAACAAAGCATGAATTTTATCGCCATTTCAAAAAATCTGACAGAATAACAATTTACCAATTTATCATCACTTTTATTCATTTTATCTAAATGCTTCTTCCTTTCTTCTTTTCTGCAAGAAAGGTTTTAATAAATCAAACATTAACTCCCACTCTGGCACCTATAACTGCTTCACATTTGTTAAGTTTCATTGTTTTTGAAGTGACATATCCTTCATTCACTTCTTGTAAGAATGAAGGAGAAAAGAGTTCATGTCAAATATACTGAATAAAATTAATATTTACTCCCCCCATTTTTTTGAAGTGCCTCTTCTCTTTATGATGAATTTTTTCTAATTTTGAATCCTTAAAGCCAGAGTTAGAGAATGCGCTTTTTGTCATAAACGCGTGTTCCATTACAAGGTGCCTCCAGTAGAAATAACTGAAAGAATAGACTATTTGCTTGGTATCCAGATCAAAAGGATATTTTAAAAACAGTGTACTAACTGAATGGAGCTGAATTTAGAAGGCAGAAGTTCTAGCATCTGTGTGGCATACTCAAACGAAAGTATCATTCCTTGATCATTCTCTCCCATCCCTGAAATAACATTCCTTGTTGTAGGAGATACTCATACTGAGGGAAATGGTTTAGGATGATTGTGTAACTTGGTGGGATTCCTGAAAGATCTATTTTGGGTCATTTTTGTCTTAGCAAAGTTATATGGCATAGTTATTAACAAGATTCCAGCAGTGTTTCCTAAGTTCCTGTCTCATTCCTCTTGGTTATATTTGGAGTGACAAGAAAACTCCCCAGTTCTGAGATTGTGTCTTTGTGCTTGAAGATTGGGGTGGGGGGTGCTCTTTCTCAATGTTACAGATAGCCTGCCTCCTTGCTGAACTGATTTATTGTTTCAGTTAATTTTTAGTGGAGTCTTTAAGGTTTTGAGTATATAATGATAGCTTTACTTGTTCTATCTCAGTAGTGATGTAAGTCAGGAGAAAGACAAATTTTGGATGGTGTCACTTTTATATGAAATATAGAGAAACAAAACTAAGGATCAGATAAAGTCAGGCTGATAACAAACCCTAGAAATATGACTGTAGACCTGAGCCTACCAGAGGGGGAGGGGTGAGAACAAAGTAGGGAGGAAGCACAAAGGAGGAGGGTGGGTGCTTTGGTGATGCATGTGGAGTGGGACCAACACCTGACAAGGGAGAATCCATACCTCTAACATGCAAACAATGTTGTAAAACAATGTTTCCTCAATAAAAATAAAAAATAAATTTGTTTTGGTATTGCAGATAGATGGATGGATAATGGAAGGATGGATGGATGGATGGATGGATGGATGGATGGATGGATGGATGGATGATGCAAGGATGCATGGATGGATGGATGTTATATGTGTTCTGGCACCACTACAGATTCTAATTAATTTTTCTCCATTAAAATGTTATAATTTCTTTCAGCAAGACTCGGGCACACTTTATCTGGGAATCATGTAGACATGATTTTTCTGGAAGGCTTCTGAAAAGACAGGCGCTGTGAGTTCTAGAAGTGGGAGAAAGAAATCGGGTGGATAGCTAAGAGAGAACTTTAGTTCATTCTGATCATTGTGGTATATTGCCTTTTAGGACTTTCAAAGAAGAAAAAATGAGCATAATGTCATTGAACCCAAATGTGCACATGTGATTTTAGGGAGAAAATCAGGAAAGCAACACATACCATCCTCAGAAAAAAAAAAAAAAATTTGCACATTCTCTGTAGTATTTTCTGGCTTGTGCAAGAGGAAGTGAAATAGTGGTTTAAGGAAAAAAATAATGTGTGGCTCTCTCTTATAATATTCTTGGAATTGGGCTTCCCTGGTGGTGCTGGCAGTTGAGTGCAGCGTTATGAAGCTGTCCGAAGCCTCTGCAGTGCTGGTTCAATCCCCGCTGGCAGCAGAGATGCCCACATGGCGAGGCAGACCTCTCCTGTCTTGCCCACTGCTCCCTTCAGCAGTGTATTTTGTCAGTGTGCCTGTTCTGTTCCCCGCTCTGTCTCGGGTGAATCCTCTCACCCTCCTGCACATCTGGCTTGTACCCTGGTTCTTGTATAAATAAATAAATATTTTAAAAAATATTCTGGGAATTAATTGCTGAGATCAGGTAAGTTTAGTGTAGATTTCTAATAGAGCTGTCCACTTGAGGAAGGTGGGATATTGAAAAGAATTCTCACCCTGTAGTCAAAGTGACAAGGTTTTTGACCTTGCTCTGTGGTCGTGGATCTTGTCCAATCGCTAGATTTAATGTCAACTAAACTGATTTCCAAGTACTTTGAAGCACTGTGGTATTGGGGTACTTTGCACCTTGATTAAAGGTTGATGAACCTCTGTTTTAGAAGGAAAAATCATGCCTCTTAACAAAATGAAGTAAAAAGTAATGATTAGCCTTCCTGAGCTATGAAATCTGAGACTGTTTAAAAAGCCTGAGACTAGACACACAGGCAAACCAAAAACAGCCTTAGTCCTGTCTCAGCATCTTGGTTATTTTCTAACATGCCACTAGGGCCATTGGCCCTGATCTCTGTAATGATCTTGGTCAGAATATTCTTCCCATCTGAAGTAAGAAAAATATGCAAAAAACTGAGTCAGTGATGTGATAAAGCTACTGATTAGCTGTGTCATTACAGCCAGTTCCCTCATCAAGGTTATTGACAGCCTGATGTTTGTATTGTAGGAAGACCATGTCCACAGTAAGCTTTGGGCAAAAAACTTGATAGATTTGTCTTTTTCAGTTAGAAACAGTGCCTATTACTGGTTTGGGGTGAGAGCACATTGTCCACACAATCATTGATTCTAGTAGAGATGCAATAGAAGTTTCTCAAAAACTGTATCCTTTTCTTTTTTTAAATTTAGGTAACATTGGTTTACAGTGTTGTATATGATTTAGAAGTATAGGATCTCCCTCTTCAGGTGATGTTATCACCCTACACCCATCACCAAAGCACTCACAGTCTTCCACCATAGTCTGTTGTACTCCATCCACACTTTGCTCTTGGCCTACTCCCTGCCACTCAGTAGCCTCACTTCTATGATCAGAGATGTAGGGTTTGTTATTGGTTTGGTTTCATCTGACCCTTTGTTTTGTTCCTCTGAGTTCAATGTCTACATCACAGAGAAAATGTCAAAGACAAGATTGGTAAGATGATGATGATGAGCAGAATGAGAATGGTCTAGTTTGTTGGGTTATGTGAGTTAAATACAAACCTGGGCAAATTACAACCACAGAACTTGTCTTTACATGTGTGTGTTATCAATATATCAGGAAATTTTGTAAAGTAGAATGTCAGTTGCTTCTCTTATATATCATTTTCTTGATTGGTTGTTATTTATATATATATATATATATATATATATATATATATATTGACTTACATCATATTCAAAAAGGAGAACAGTTGTTTAGGTTCATTTTTTTTTGTTTTTAGTAACATTTTTAACATTAAAATATACTGTTATAATGTCTCTCAATTTAGCCACTTGCAAGTACCTAAGTAATTCAGTGGCATAAATATATTCACAATGTTGTATAACTATCACCACATCTGTACTCACAAATTTTTCCTCTTCCCCTCTCTGTACCAGTTAAACCATAGTTCTTTTCCTCCCAACTCCTAGTCACTGGTAACATCTAGTCTACTTTCTGTTTCTGTGATTTGGCTTATTCTAAATACCTCATGTAATCGGAATCATGTTATATTCGTTCTGTGTCTGGCTTATATTACAAAACAGTGTTTCCAAAGTCCATCCATGAAATTCCAGGTGTCAGAATTCCATTCCTTTATAAGGTTAAGCAATATTTCGTTGTATACACATACCACGTTTTGTTTAGCCATTCATCTTTTGATGGACACAAGAGTTGCTTTCACCTTGTAGCCATAATGAATCACGCTGCTGTGAACCTGAGTGCACAAATAACAGCTCAAGTGTCTATTCTCATTTCTTTTCAGTGCATACCTAGGAGTGGGATAAATGGTTCAAATGATAGTTCTATTTCTCAAAAGGCAGGTTCTACTTTTTTTTTCCTCATTCTAACATTTGGAGTAATACTAAGCAAGACCAAGTCCTCTTTCTAGCATTTGAAAATGGCTACCTTTTCTCCCTATATGTGCCTAACCTTAAAATTCCAAGTGATGCAACTATTTTTTTTTTGTCATGGAGAAGGCACAAAATAAGATATTTTATCAATCCCAACTATATTCCACTTATTACTTTCATCAATTTGTTCACTGTGTGAGAATAACCAAATGTTTATTCTGAGATCCAGTGCCTTGGACACCTCTCCCAAAGTTATGTCACCCTGCCTTTGAAATATACTAAAAAGCATTTCAGGTGATAAAATCAGAATTCATCTTTCTTTTAGAGTTCATGAATAATGAAAAAAACAATGGTCAAGATAAAATTCATTCATCTTTAAAATTTCTCATGTGGACCATTAGAAATATTTAACTTTTACATCTTTATCTTGAGATTGTCTTAGGTAACATGAATATCATGTCACCGTGGAGACATCTTTGTGCATAGTAGAGGCTTTATGAATACTTGTTAAAAGAATGAAGAGTTGAAATGCTGGCCTTTCTTCTTCAGATATTTAGTTTTACAGCCACTTGTGATTTTTGTGGAGCTATTCTTATGTCCAAAACTTTCACATCAGGTGTCCCCCTTACTGGGATTCTGCTAAGTGTCAGTGTAGGCTATGTTTATATCTAGTTTGCTATTATTTAAAGAAGAAAAAATAATATTGTATATGTGAACAATTATATCTTTATTAACAGTCTAACTCTTAACACAGACATGAATATTAAAAATATTCATGTAAAATATTTATATCCCTGAAACCCTGATATGAAAATTCTTGTTCTTAAGTATCTTCCTAAGTTCTTCCAAAATTTAACTTTTATCTTTGCATGGGTAGTTCAACAATCTCTATAATGTTTATATATTGGGTTGACCAGAAAGAGTTGAATTAAAGAGGAGAGCTCCTGTTTGAGAATTGGTTATACATGTATTGAAAGAGAAAATCTTCTTTTGAAGATTAATGTTATGTGAAAATTTCTTATTGATGTTTTTCATCACCTTGGGAAAATTTCAAACTTACTGAATAATTAATGGGTACACTTTGTTTATGCCATTGATGCTTTCATTTCTGAAGGGATTGTAGTCCAATTACTTCTTTATTATTTAAACCTAATTTTTGTGTTCAAAATATTTGTCAAAACCTTCAAGAGAATAACAGTTTTGAAAATAGGATGTGTCTTTGGTTTATAAAGTATGCAGCACTTAAATACCTTGTATAGCAAATTGTCAAATCACTGCTATCACCAAATATGCAAGTGCCTGACATTTGTAGAACTGTAGCCAGGTTTAAAAAAAAAAAAAGCAGCTATGGGAGAGATATTTCAATTGTTCAAATTTAGGTAAGTCTTGATTGTTTTGATTCATCCTAAAGTACCTACACTGATTTGGGATAAGAGTGATCATCCTACATTAATTTTCAGTAAAAGAATTTTGAGGAAAGTGGTTAATAAAATGACCATCACCATTTGCTAATTGAATGCAGTTTTAGTTTCCTGTTTGAGATATCCCCTGAGGTCTAAATCACTGCTGGAATTTGAATCAAATCCTGATCTTTCTTTCCCACACGGCAGCCCAATGATTAATACATGTAACACACACATACACACACACACCTAGAGCAAGCCTATTTTGTTGATGTTGATGACAGAGTAGTTGGTGCTTTGTAAAGTGCCTTTCTTCTCTCTTCCTCTCTTTCACAGAGCTGCAATCACACAATTGCTACTATTTTCAATTCTGAATTCAGCTAAAAAAATAAAAGAAACAATATAAATCTAGTGTGAAATAGTGATTATTATACATGTTCCCTTCATTGTAAATAACTAACAACATTGTAGATCCATTTTCTATTGCTTGTTTTGCAAAAGATTAATTGTTTTTGCTATATACAACCCTCCAAATGATGGTTGATAGCCTAATTTCACCAAGAGAATAAAATAGAACATGGGAAAATAGAGTAGCTTTTGTTTGGTGTATTTATGCCGTCTCTTCTCTCTGCTGCCATCTCTCCAACTGTAACTATTGAAACTTGGCCAGAATATCTATTAATCTAATGTTGGATAAAAGATATTTGTTAAAAATAGTTTTGCTTCTTTCTGAAAAAGAGAGAAACTGGAATAGAATAAGATTAGGAGGCAGTGGAAGAGACGGGTTAGTTTGGCGAGCAGAAAGCTGGAGTATGGCTGGTTTCCTGGCACTGCCTTCTTCGCAAAGAGAACAATTTTAATCAGTTACAAAAATATTTGTGATCCATATGTTCCACTCTGCTCATTCCCATATGCCCATATTCTCTTTTATCTTGGTGGATGATGACTTTATGATTCAGGCATGCAAGAATAATACCTCGCTGACTTTAGAGCTCAGTGCTATTTCAAAATGTGTCCTGGTAATTACGCACACACATATTTCCAGTCTGTTCGCGCTTTGACTTAGTTACGTGAATATCAGTTTGTTCTTTCTCTTTCTTTGTGGAAAGAATTATATCTTGCATCCACCTACTTTGGCTAGAGTACTGCATCTACAGCTTGCTTTGAGAATTGCATTGCCAGTCAACTGCTAGATGAAATGCCACTGTACAAATGTGAGGATCAGGAGGAGGAGATAAAGGTTGAGGTGCCTGTTGATAACTTTATATTTTGGGAAAAAGCAAAACAGCATCCAGAAGCATTTGGTCATTCCATCCATCACATTCCATCCAACATTGGTACCTATTCTGAGACAAAGAGATAATGGGCTAACTACTCAAATAGACCTTTTTTTTTTTTTTAAGATTTATTTATTTATTTATATAAGCACTGGGTACAGTCAGAAGCATGGGAGGGTGAGAGAATTCACCAGAGCCAGAGAGGGGAGCAGAACAGGCAGACTGAGGAAGTACACTGCTGAGGGGAGCAGCGGGCATGGCAGGAGAGGGTCTGCATGCCATGTGGGACCCTCTCTGGCCAGCCCGGGATTGAACCGGTGCTGCAGAGGCTGTGGGCAGCTTCGCAGCCCAGCTCTCAACCGCTGCATGACCGGGGAGGCCCTCAAATAGATCTTAATTTTAATACATGCTGACTTCTGTATAATATTGAGTGTTACTCATAGTAGCCATGAGGAAGCTAGTCCAAATCAAAAAATTAAAATTACTGTTGATCAGTGATCCATTTTTGCCTTAAGTGCATATTTGCCCATCTCTCAACAACTATATAATTTCTAATACCATAACTATTGGGAAACCAAATTATCCATTTTACTAAAATAGGAGTCAAGCTAGAAATTATTGAATGTATAAGCGATTGCATTTTCAACAGTTGTTTTCCTCTTGCACAACAAATGGCTTTGTAACCCAATATGTTGTTAATATAGCTGCAGTGAAATCCGGTGAGGAGCCAGCTGTGCTCATTTGAACTTAGGAGGGGGCCAGGGTGGGGGAGGCAAAGCACATTTCTAAACTTCACAGTAAATAACTGAGATGCATGTAGTGTTTTCAAAGGTGGCATATCATTGGAGAGGTGAACATGCTGGTGGTTTCAGCAGGTGCACACACCAGAGTTGAGTTCAGCGAAAGGAGGCAGATATCGCTTGGTTTTGGCAAATGTTATTAGGAATCTGTCTCTATGTTTGCATTCAAGCTGTCTTTGCCTCTGCTCCTGTAGGAGTTGTGAGAAAAGAAAGTGCACATTATAGCATGGATTGTTTTCAGCAGGCTCAAAGTTTGCAAATCTGTTGAATCCCTCTGACAGTGTTTCTTTGCTGTCTCACAGAATGCCCAGCTGGTGGTGGCAATCCTGATGGGGAAGGCAGGGTGCAGCTAGACAGTGTTCACTGTGCACCAAGAATATGTGGATCCTTCCCGAACTATAAGCTGAGAGGAAAGCACTCTTTCAGCCATACCATTAGGAAAGTTTTCTTTTTCCTTTCCTTTATTTTCAAACTTTTATACATCAAGCTTCTGTCAATCAAAATCTTGACATACACCTCATTGGGATAACTCTCGTAAAGAGCCACTGAAACAACATTAAATTATATTGCATTCATCTATAATTAAGACAAAGACTGGTTAAAAAAGGAGGCAAGACTTTGGCTCCTAGGTTATCTTGATTCTCATGAAGGCAAACACACAAGCATGGCTTTTTTTTTTTAATATAAAGTGCAAGATTTCACTAAAAAAGGTTAAAATTGAAGTGAGTAATCTTCGGTGCATAATGCAATTGTTAATTTTAGCTCCTTGCGTGGGTGCCGTTCTGACTTGAACAGCCGGCTGTAGCCTTCATTAGAGAAGAAGCAGGCAGCTTGAGACAGGTGGAGCGGATCAAGCTGTGAACGTGATTTGCTGGAAGCTGGTCATTAGTGTTAGAAAGCCAGTCTTACTTATTTCGTCCTTCACTCTACCATGATTATTGCAATTATTATTATTGATTTTCCATCTTTTTTCAGGTTGACGATGTGTCAAACTGTGTAAGGGAATCGCATGGAGATGGGCGTTCCGAAATGTTAACGGGGACATGGGACTCCAGTTGTCTCTGATCACTTGTGTGGACTTACCGGGTATAGGACGACAGAAGCCCTTAGTAAGTCTCCAAGAGCCACAGCAGGAATCCTGCACAAAAGGTAAAGGTGCTGTTGTTGTCTGGCTGTCCACTCAGCTGTGTTTCTATTATTGTTGTTGTTATTGTCATATATGCCTGTTTCCATAAAACGGTTGTTTAAGAGTAACACAAACAGACAGGATCTGGACAGGGACTCAGTTGGCTTAGAGTTTGTAAAATTAGAGCTCAGTTTATGCATTCCATTTTAAATCTGTTGGTGATCATTTTTGTTATTGTTGTTGAAATGCTCTGGAGAGCAAAAAAAAAGAGTTAGGGTAACAGAAATCTCATCTCCTCCCCCTCCCCAATACTTTGAAAAACACCCTGTTTGCCAATGGGGAACAGAACTTTTAATTTTGTTAACTACACCCATCTCCAGTATCACTGAAATTTGAGAAATCTGTCAGAATACCCAGGATGAAATCTCCTAAAAGCTCCCAAAACCTAAAAGCATTGTTCATTAGACACTTACAGACTCAAACCACCAGCCTTCAGGAAAACTTTTCTTTCTGCATTCCCACAATCCTTTGCCAGATGAGCCTGTGTTTTCAAGAGCTAGCCTTCGCGGCCAGCTGTTCTGTCATGGTAGAGTGTTAGCAAATCTGCAACGGAAATTGCTGTGCTTTAGATATTTCTCATGCTGCTTATATCCAGTTGCAAATAAAGTTACTAAGTTAGTAAATGGTAATTTGATACTCCATAGAGACATCAAAGCACTAATTTGTCCAATAATAATTATCACTGTAATGACTATAAAGAGGACACTCACTGCTAGGGAATTTTTGTAAAAGAACCAACTTTCTAGGCTACAGTGTCCTCTCTCCTTCCTTCCTTCCTTCCTATCTCCCTTCCTGCCTTCCTGAACCCCTCCTTTACCTGAACCCCTTCCCCTTCTTTCCCAGTTCTTTCTCTTTTACCATCTTATTTTCTCACATCATAAAAAAATGAGGAGGAAGTATATGCTAAATTATTCATGAGCCTCATTTGACAGCACATCAGAAGGGGATGTGTCAGGAGTTTTAGGGAGGTAGGGAGAAAAAAAAAATAATAACAGCCTTTAACTTTGAGAAGCCATTGCCAGTCTCTGTACAGTAGTCTATTGTGAGCCTGAAGTAGCAGAGTTGGGTGGCAATAGCTTCATTAGAGCTGCCTGCCAAAGCTTCCTTCCGCAGCTCCGCAGCCCCGGGAACTGACAGGAGCTCGTGAGAGGGCTTATGGTTTTAATAATGTAGCTGTCAGATTGAAGCCTGAAAATGTGGGCCCTGAAAGGTTTATTGCCACATTTAAATCTTTATGTTTATACTGAATTATTACTTTTTCAATGAGTTTTGCCCCTTGTGGAATGTACTGTATTTGTTATACCAGGGCAAGTGTGTCTGTGGCTGAAACTTGCAAATAACTTCAGGGTCATCCTAGAGATGCTCTTGACTCTGAGATTGAGGGTCATCCGTTCAAGAGCTGGAAAGATACTCTCTTTTTCCTTTCTAGTGGGGCACGGGAACTGGTAGATAGTGGGAGTTAAATGTTTCTATTTAAGATCGGTTGATCCATTTTGGTGGCGGGTGTATCCAGGAATGAATGTGCCAATGTGTGGAGGGGTATGGCCAGGACTACTGACACTGCCTCTTGTGTTTGCCTTGGGTGCTTCCTTTCATCTTGTCTTATTCGCCTTTTGTATGACATTGGCAAGGATGCCCAAGTTGCTCATCTAAAGTTGAGTACAAGGGGGGACGTGGGATTATCTCCAGACTAATAGTAAATGGTTCACCCTGCACTGACTTTATTTTTTGACATATTCACCTTATAGGGAATCAAACCTCAGTGTTTTAATTTGCATCTGGGAGAATGTCTGAGCAAGGGGACCTGAATCAGGCGATAGTGGAAGAAGGTGGGACTGAGCAGGAAACGGCCACTCCAGAGAATGGCATCGTGAAAGCTGGGAGTCTAGATGAAGAGGAGAAACTGGAACTTCAGGTAAGTCTGAAAACAAAACCCTGGTTCTCATTCCACTGCGTGCAATTCCTGTCTTTCATTTTGAGGCTATTTTTGAAAGGTTGTTTTCTTTAAAAAAAAAAAAAACCAAATTGACTAGTTAAATGACAAGGAAATCCATAGAGCTAACCTTCTCCTCTCCCATGTATTACTTTTTGTTCTGACTGAATCATATTCTAAAATGCTCTTTGAAATGTAAACCACTCAGAGAATGTATTTAATGACATTACAGTTGCCCACAGCATCTTGATCCTTATTTCCGGTCCACTTCAAGGTGTTAATGGAGGACTTCTCCGGAGGCAGCTTTAGGCTAATGAATTTTAAAAATGGATTTGCTATTCCAGGGAAAGATAAAGAGCCCCAACTCATGATAGACTAAGAAAAATCAAAGATAGTCGCTCAGTTGGCTTTCATAGGCAGGATAAGGTTCAATCCTTAGTAGCGAACAAACCAAACCCTAGAACTCCAGGTCAGAGAGAGTGGGGGAAGAGGAGAGAAGGCTGGGAGTGATTGATGGGATAGAAAAAATGATGTGGTTAAGTACACCATGATTTACAAAAGAAAGAAATGTCAGAAAGGGAAAACAAGCTGCATTTGCAAATTGCCTGTATGGAGCAAAGGCAGATAATGACAGTGATCAAAAGTCTTCAAGGTCAGCTTTTCCCCTTTCCAATAGTACCTGTCAGGAGAGAGATCTGCCAGTTAAATGATGAGGTGTTTGGGGCAGGAGGCAAGGGATCTTGTTGCTGTTACTGTTGATTTCTATAGTGACACTTTTTACCTTTCTCTGTCTCTCTCTCTCTCTGTTTATTTACTCTGTGTTTGTTTGTTTCTTTTCCCTTTTTTTTTGTTCCTAACACACAGAGGCAGCTGGCAGCTCAGAATCAAGAGAGAAGAAAATCTAAGGTAGGGTTCTGGGGATTCTATGTAGATCTGATCCTATGGGTAGCAGTTGCTTATTACACGTCGGCGTTAAAGGCCTTGGAAACAGTTTAGGTGGTCATGTGTAGATATTGGGGTGGGTCTTGGCTGCCCTGGTGCTGTCTGTATTTAATGGGATTGTTTTCATGTCTCTTTCTCTCTTGCTCTGTATGCTTTTTAATTTGAACATTTAGGGTTCAAATGGCTTCAAATGCATATATTTGGTCACAGATTGGGCAGTGCGCCACAAAACAAAGGGTTGCTTCTTCAGTTTCCACTTTAAATAAAACTTGATGTCGATTTTTAGTCTCTACAATTGATTTCTGACTTGAAGTAAACAAGCTGGTGTTTAGAACACATTCTTCATCCTTTACAGTATCTTCTCAGTCAAATTCCTCCTAAAGTCAGTTTTGGTAGAAATTAAATTTGCTGCCTTTTCTTGCTTTTATTTTCACGAAATGGCAACAATTCATTCTTCTTGTTTCCTGTTTCCTCTTCTTCATACTCTGAAAGTGTTCCTTAACACGCGTCCACTCACATTCTCCTGTACCCGCGTCCCCAACACAGGCTTCTGATATTTGGAGCCAGTGTAGACAGCTGAGTCTGAGGTTGAAGCTCAGTTGTAAACATCTGCCTTGGGCGTGTCAAGTGAAGGTGGAAGTTGAATTGACAGTGGGAGAATATGTTCTGTTTGTTTTCTTTATTTTCCTTTCCTTCCTTTTTCTTTGCCCTTCCCAGTCAGGAGCAGGGAAAGGTAAACTGACTCGCAGTCTTGCTGTCTGTGAAGAATCCTCAGCCAGACCAGGAGGAGAAAGTCTTCAGGATCAGGTATACCCCAGGCCATTCTCCTTAACTGCATGAACGGGATCCTCCTTGGAGTGCATGGGCATTAATTTGACGTGAAGCAGTGATTGGGGGAGAAAAAAAATAACTGAAGGAAGAGTTTTTCTCACTTTATCCCCTGTGAATGAGACCTCCTAAAGTAGTTTAACAGTTTGTCACAGAGTATCACATCTGTTTTTTTTCCAGACCCTCTGAAAACTGCAAATGGAAAGGAATTCAAAAGAATTTAGATTAAAACTTAAAAAGTAAGCACAGTAGTGCTACATTTCCTCAAAGGCTCTTTCTTGATAAGACTGATCCAAATACAGTCATAAGTGTCCCGTCTCCTTCCTTTTTGGAGATTCTTACCTCTCAAGTCCCCCAGATGCACTTGCCTATAAGAAACACAGCTCTTGGCACTTAGGGAACTTAAGAAATAACGAATAAGGTGCATTGAGCTTTGGAGACATGCTCTTAGGGCTTTTTGTGGAGATTTCTCAGAATGGAAAATTTGTCCAGAAATGAATCTGAGCTGATGGTGAATTTAAGTTAATACTATTAACGCATCGCTGCATTTCCTTACACCATTTCTGCTTCTTACAGTGAGACTATTAGGCTCTAAAATTTCAAATTGCAACAAAACCCTCCCTGACAAAATGGAAAACTTCACATCATATTTATTTCTGTTTGCCTTTTAGCTATCTCATTAGCTTTTATAAAAATAGTCTTGCTGCTGAAAGTTCCCTTACTTTTTCAGAGGCTGAACACGGGCAAGACAGAGGTAAATGATGTATCTGAGCCCAGAGGAGGGAGAATTGATTAAGATATCATTATTTTTGTTTGGTTTGGTTTTGACTTCACTCTTTTTTACTTTAATTGAAATACTCTAAAGTCTCCTCATGGACACAGAGAGCAATGAGAGCACTTTCTTTAAAAGGACCAAAAATAAATTCCTTCTGGATTTTGTCCTAAGAGTATTTTTTTTTTCTTTTTGCCTAGCCTTGTTTTCTTGCCATGGCTCATGTCGTGAGGCATGGGTAGGCCACCAGTGGCTATCACTATGTTTCATACACAAGCTTTATTTTACTTGGGCTCTGAGAAATGTGTGGCTTTTCTTCAGCATTTATCTGTGCTTCTATTTTCAATGGAGACTGAAAAGGGGGAATAATGTGAATACCATGGCTTGTATTATTAAATGTTGATCAAGGACTTGCAATGCTCTGTACCTGGTGGATGTTAACTCTGCAGAAGGACAGACTCGGGAGAAGTAACGCCCTGTTGTCCCCACACTTCTAATGCCAGGCAGAGGAGGATAGACTTAATCTGCTTTTTATTCCATTTGACAAGGTACCAGGAGGAAATTTTTTTAAGAGATCATCTGTATATAGTGCCCGTCCTGGACCTAAGTCTAATTTCTCCCTACCATTGGTGCAGAGAAATCAGACGCAAATGGTGCTTTGTTCCTGCTGGTTCCGAGCTCAGTAACCAAGTCTAGCTTTGTAGGGGAGAATTAGAACCTGCAAGCTTCTCTTTGGACTGACTGAGAGGTGATGGGAGCAGGGGGCTGATAGAGAATACCCAGACACATATAAGCAAGTGGCCATGCTACTTTTTTAGAAAATAAAGAAGCAGAATTTTGAGTTTATGCAATGCCTTCGTTAGGTACCACCGGCACTTACAAAATTTGGCAACTGCATCCCAGAAAACACTGGCAGAAGTATATGATATACGGAATGTATTGCTTCCCCAATGTTTGTATATTCTCAGTATTTGGAAAACTGCCTTCATTTTCCTGTGTAGGGAAAACTTTTGCTACCTGTATTACTTGATCTCAGACCCATAGCTGATGGTCCAGTCTGTCTTTAAGTTAAAGGAGTTTTGCTTTTCTAATGTTATACTATTTACTTATCAGTGTATTACTGCAACTTGAATCATTCTTTTACTGTTGTTGGATATAAACTTATCCTGTACCAATGTATTTATTAACACTTGTATTTTATTATTGAGCACATCAATAAAAATATTAAAAAATAACAGATTGTTTTTTACCAACTCTATAGCACTTCTGTGTGTTCTTTCAACACCGTAATGTATATTTATGTATAGAAAAGATAGGTATTTTTCAGAGTATAGTCTCTGTCCACACAAGGCATCAGTTTGTATGATCTTTTTGTGCATGACGTTATTTAGCCTCTGCTTTTGCATTCATATTTCCAAGCCTCTTTGATTTTAGAGCTGTACTTACAGAGGCTAAACGGTTTAGTCGATTTTGAAGAAGCAATGAGTCTACCCCCAAGGCCTGGTACCCTCACTTTTCCCACCTGATCAACTGTTGAGCTGATTCTCCTCCACTGAGTCCTGTCTTCTTGACCAGAAATATTCCAGCTGTCTCCTTAGCAAATAGAAGCAAATCATAGCCCTAAACTTTTGTAGACTAAAACATTCCCATCCCAACTATGTGACAGAAGACCCTATAATCAAACTACAGTCTACTTTACATATTTTGTGTATGTCCACCACCAGGATAAGAATGTGGCTGTCAGGAGACCTGCTCAGGTGAATATTTAGCATGAGAATGTGGTTTATCTCACCCGCTGTGTTACGTGTCTCTCCAACCATGCTGACTTTTATTCTATCCAGTAGCTCACAGTGAATCCCCTCCCCAAAAGGCAACTTGACTTTGGAGCACTTCTGTTTTTATACTTGTTAGATTAGCTAGGTTTACAAAGAACCATTAAGAATCCCAGATTGGCCATAATTTGAGGATCTGCAGGCATCAATATAGTCACATGTAGCAAAGCATTAATTCAGTTTTCAGTGAGAAACACTATTAGTCATTGGAATTTTTTTCCTACATCATAAATTTTAATGCCACTAGTGGAAGGAAGCTTTTCCATCAAATGATCTCTTATATAAGCACAAGTAGGCTTAATGTTGACTAATTTGTCATAGTTTTTAATCATAACAGATTTTTCATAAAACTAAAAAAAAAAACATAATTTGGCTCATTCTTCTTCAAAACAGTGAACATACTACCAACCAAATGACTGATACATGAGTTAATACAAAATTATGTGTTCTCAGTGCAAAACAAATAAAGATAAAAATTTATCCACCCCCTATACTGTAAGTGGTCAATCTTATACTGAACATCAGTTCAAGAGAATCTTAACATTTCAGAAAGGATTAATTGATACTAAAATTAAAACAGTATTAAATACTGACATATAATTGATGAAAAATAGAATTCTACTTTCTACCTTTTCTAAGGGGTGATGTTTTGCATAACTATATAATGATTTAGTAATGATATTGGTAAGCAATGTATGATAGTAATTCATTCCTAGGATTCCTGCAGTTATATAGCTTAACTTTTCTTATTGGTAGAGATCATTGTTGATACAATTCAAAAATAGACTTTTTATTGTAAATTGGCTACTAGGGCCTTTATTTATGTCTGTTCTACCTGTAATCATGATTCGTAATACCTGTCTGTCTGTGTTTGTACCAATTTCTCCTTATAAGGAATTATATAAAAGAACTGCAGAAGTCTCTCTTTTTTTAAGATATGACAGTCAGTGGCTATGATGCAAGCTTACTGCTAAAGAAATGTTTCCTAGGTGTTTAAAAATAAACCTGTAGAGAAAATAAGAGTTGTGATCTACGGGAAGTAACTTGCTTAACGTTAATATTCATGAGGCAAAGTTTTAATATTAGCTGCTTCTCATGACCTCCCATTGACTTCTGAAGTTTAATTCACCTTAAAGGGCAATTATTTCTATGACAGGTTTAATTTTTTACCATTTAAGAAAAAAAAAATCTGCACCTGGCTTTCATTTTCCTTTGCTTAATAACCTCTATGCAAAATGGAAACCAGACAGAAATTACTAAATCTGGCCCTAAATTATTATATTTTTTCCCCAACAGGAATCAATTCATTTACAGCTTTCCAGTTTTTCCAGCCTTCAAGAGGATGATAAATCTAGGAAAGATGACTCTGAAAGAGAAAAAGAAAAGGATAAAAACAAAGATAGAACCTCTGAAAAACCCAAGATCAGAATGTTATCAAAAGGTGAATGCAAACATGTTCCTTAACTTACTCAATTTGAGGACATAGTCACAGAATACATTCTAGATTTTATACCCATAATCACCTCTTATTGAAGCTCTGCATATAATTGCGTGTGTGTGTATGTGTGTGTGTGTGTAAAGATAGGAACTTGATTTTCTGTTTATCGTGTCATTATTTGTGTAAGCAGCAAGTTTGGATCGTCTGTTTTCAATTATAAGCTTGTATGAAGAATGAATTTAAAACTGCTCTTAATATCAGTCCAGTTAATGATTGATGGATAAAAATAATACTCAACTGTGTATCTTAACTTCATGTTAATCTTAAAAGACAGATAATAGATTAGTAATTACCAGTGGATAGGTGATGAAATTTCCAAAGCACAAATGTGTACATCAATGGAATAGATGTTCACTCTTCTATGGCACAGATGAATGTGCTCTCTGCAACCCATATAATGCCACATAATGTCTCATTTAAAATATACCACTTCTACCTCAATAAAAAGCTTTCCAATAAAAGCCATTCTTTCTAAAACCCCAAACCTACAATCCAGACGTTTCAAATTGTTTTCATACATATAATTATCCAGAACCAAAGCAAAAAAAGGAAACAGAAGTCAAAAACAAAACCAAGTTGAGTTGAAATGAATACTGTGATTAAATAGCTTTGCAGTAGATATTTTTGATAACTGTGAAAGAGGAAGACATCTGCTCAGCTGAGGGATGGTGATGTTAATATTATGCTCTATAGGCAAATATCTGCTTATAGTGATGGTCTCTGTTGCTGAATCTCCTTACCCCACGGTATATACAAGAATAAAGAGCAGGTTCCTTAAACAGTTTTAGCCATTAAGTTTTTGCCAGCATGCTAAGATTTAAAAGAGGTGGAAATACCTAGTGCCTGCCCATGTTTTGTACTCATTTAGATAGTTCTGTAACAGTATGTTCCTTCTTTGCTTTCTCTGGTTTAAGAGAAAGAGGGTTATTGGGGTCTCAAACTGGAGCGCGCTCTCTCTCTGAGCTGCAAGGACTGTCCAGTGAGGGCCTGTCCTCCCCGATTGACAGCACAGGATGAACATGTGATTTTTGACACCACCCCTCCCCTAGATGGTGCCCACTCTTCCTCCTGTGACAATTGGGTCTCTCCACATTCAGGGTGTTCTCACACCTTGAAACTAATTTTCATCCTGATGTTATACTGACATGTTGTTAGTTTTGAAAGTTGTCTTTTATACTGATAGCTTCACCTAAAATTCACTTGCGCGGGAAGGAAGTAGGGAAGGGAAAAACTTTCCTCCCCAGTCCCCACTGTCATCCCTGACAGTTCCATCCTGCTGTTTATTTCAGATTGCAGCCAAGAATATACGGATTCTACTGGCATAGACTTACACGAGTTTCTGATTAACACATTAAAGAATAATTCCAGGTAAATTATTAAATGAACCTCTTATTTTTTATGGGGGTCCTGTCCAATATCACAAAGTCATTAATCCAATTTCTCTTCTAAGAAGGGAGTGTAAACTACAGAAACCACCTCTGATGTCTTAAACTCTCTCTTGTATTTTCTTTTTTATGTTAATGATTTGCATGTTTACGCTTTATGGATAGTCTTAATTCCTGGCAATTACTTAGTAAATCATAGCTTATGAGTTCTGGTCAAAAAGAGATACTGATTAAGGGGTGGGGAAAGAGAAAATAAGAATCAATGTCAAATAAACCAGTTTTGCTTCAGTGCAGTTATACAACCATGCTCTTGGGCTTTACTTTGTTGTGATTTCTTATTCATTTAAAATGTACAATTAATTTGATGTATTTGATGGACCTATTACTTTGCATGTTGTAACTAACATTAAAACTACAGAAGTTTCCAGAATACAAAATATTTAACAAGAGAGATAAAAACTGACCTTCAGTAAAATTAAACATATATATATAAATGGACAGCAATCTTCAGAGAAGAGTTAGATACAGATTTGTAGTCACACAGATTTAAATAATCTTTTCCATACATCCAATTGAATGCTTTAGGTTTGGGGGTGGAAAGTAACCTAAAACTTTTTCATTTTGACATTTGTTTTTCAGGGACAGGATGATACTCTTGAAAATGGAGCAGGAAATTATTGATTTCATTGGTGACAACAAGTATGTGAAATTGTCGTGCTGTTCATTTTCCTGATATGTCTCTGTTCGGTGTTTGGGTTTAATTCTGGAAAGATTTAGGGACAGACGAAACCCTGTTTAATATGTTTGCTGATTTGGTAAATGGAGATGCTTTTGGAGTTAGGGGCTAGATGCTGATGGGAATGGTTTGCTTGGACCATGTGAGAGCCTGCTTGTTAAATTCCTAACAAAATGGCTATAAACAGGGGGCGCTGATTAGCATAGAGCTGCTCTAACAAGAAGCGACCCTTTTCATTTTTATTATAGTTTTTTAATGGGCTCCAGCTGGCTGCAGTCAGTTATGCCTGGAAATAATTGTGCTGCTTTCAGTATAAAGCATGTAATGACACATCTCCAGATAGGCATCTGCAGTCATGTATTATGTTACATCATTTGTCCTGTGCCTGGTTCTGTTGATAAGGTATCATGGACTAAAATAAAATACTTCCCAGCAGGCATTAAGTTCTTATTGGTGAGAGAAATGTGCAACTATGAGACAAAGATCCTAATGGTAGCTTAATCAATAAATCTATGTTGAGTGGAAAAATTTGTCTGGAAATGATGGCATTAAGTGATACCAGAGATGAAAAAGGTTTAGTGGTTTGGATGAAAGAAGTGGTTTCTGTATGTACCTGTAAAATGTAACTCCAGGTCAAAAAGGAAAATGCTGATTCCACTTTTTGTTGTATTTCTTTCCAGTAATCATTATAAAAAGTTCCCTCAGATGTCATCCTACCAGAGGATGCTTGTCCATCGAGTAGCTGCTTACTTTGGTTTGGATCATAATGTGGATCAAACAGGGAAATCTGTTATCATCAACAAGACCAGCAGCACAAGAATGTAAGCCCCATCACTCTATTTATTTAGCATTTTCTTTGTCTCTTATGGATTCATTTATAAGAGCACCGTATAAAATTCAAAGTACATGACATTTAAAATGTGCAGTGTTATTTATTTCTTGCTCTTATCAGCAGTAGTGTGGTATATATCTGTAGAAGATTATCTGAAGACCAGAAAATTTTTAAAAATGCAGGTAATAAAGTAGATTTATTCCTGGTCTTTAACATAGCACCTGAAACATAATTTTCTTTCTTCTGTCAGTACTCCATGTGATGACACACCAAACTGTGGAATAGCTTATGTCACAACATAACTCAAATTGAAATTTGCAGACATTTTGCAACAACAATGACAGGTGCAGGATAACTGTCCCTTTCTTTCTCTGGTTTGTGAATATCACTTATTGTGGTTTCAAAAGTAACAGAAAGTTGTTAGTTTAAAGACAGAAGCTCTATATTTACATGTCTAAGACCAATTTTTTTTCCTAGCTGTGTGACTTAAATCATAGGAAATCTGACATCTTAGTTTTGTCGCCTGTAAAATGAGAGTTTTAAGCTTCATGACATCTAACATTTAGCTCTAAAAGGAAGACAGCGGTGGTCTTTGTTTTGTCCTTAAAATAATCGTTCACTTTTATTTCATGTAGTATCTTTCCATGTTCTCACTGAGTCCCCAAAAGCTTAAGAGCAGGGTCACTTGCTTAGACTCTGGGAGCTGTCTGCTTGGAGCCCATCTATCTTTTTTTAGTGCTGAGCAAGCTACTTTTATAGCAAAATAAATATTAAGTGAAAAATTGCCCCTATGTAAAACAACCTCTCAAAATATTTGTGTATTATAATTTCCTTTTTTCACGATGTGCTCGATAAATTGCATGGTTTTTAGGAATTCTGTGTTTATGAAGGCAACTTTTGTGCCAAGCAAATCAGCAGAGCAGCATGGTTAAAGCACTATTTTCTGCTCACCAGAGGCTGGGACAAGTAGGGGCGGAAATCTTTCTCTACTCAAGATTCAGTAGAGTTAAAAGCAGATCATGGTGGCGAGACTACAGACTGGGTGAGCTGGAACTGAGCTTGGCTTTGTCTGAGGACACTGGGCACTTCACTTCTCTGGACTTCAAATTACTTAGTTATCTGCAAAAGAATTCGAGGCGGATAATGTTTGAGGGCTCTTCAGAATTATTGGAACCTGTGGTTGCATTCTATTGTGCTGGAAAGAAAATGTATTTTGAAATTGATCATTTTTGCACTTTATCTGATGGTTGCCACATGTGCCCCTGTTTTGAACAGTGGAAGGAATGAAAGATTAGCATTATTTGATCCTTTACATCTTCCCTCTTCCTCAATACTCCTAGTTGAAGTTTTCATTCTTCATTCTGCATTTGTATGACTTTCAGATACCAAAATGCAGGGAAAGGCTAATTGCAGTACAAGCAAGTAATTGACTTTTAATTTACTTTGCTTTCATTTGTTTTTCTCTTTCTCTATAAGGTCATAACAGACATGGAAAAGTCCACAGATTGAACAGATTGTTGGCTATAAGTTCAATAGTAGAGCTAGTACATTTATGTGTAATTCACATTGATTTCACAGTCACATGGGGTTGAATATCAATATACCTTTGAAATCTTGGTAGAATAGATTTTGAAAAAATTCAGCCTTGTGTAGACTCTTGGTCAAGTTTGAGTGATGGCTCTAAGCTTTCTCTGTCCAATCTGGTAGCCACCAGCAAGTACGGTTACTTCTACTTTAAGTTAATCCAATTTAAATAAAATTAAACTTTGAAATTTAGTTCCTCTGTCATCTAGCCACATTTCAAGAGCTCAAATTAGACAGAACATATTTAGAGCATTTTCATTATTTCAGAAAGTTTTATTGATCAGTTCTTCCCTAAATTCTTATGATTCTTGTAAGTCATCAGATACCACTAAGGATATACTTTGCCCCTTAAAACTTTCATTTTCTAGCTAATAAGCATCTTATCCTATGACTAGACTTCAATTCTGGGTGAGCACCACTTTTTTAAACTTTATTTTCAATTTCAAAATAACCCCAATTTTTATGCCCCCAGGAATAGTAAAAGAATCTTAGCAGAGAAAACCTTCCAGTGTAGAATTTCTGGGCTCTGCCTAGCTCCTGCTCTTGCACGTCACCCTTAGACCCTACTTGTGAGTCAAACAATACTTAACAAATCATGCTTAGCAATCATGCTCAACAAAAAGAAAAATGCATATATATATATATGTATGTATATATATGCCATATATATTTGAGTGACTTTGGGAAGGTTGGGAGAGAGGAACTGATATCTTTTAGAGTGAGAGAAGAGGATGATATCAATATCTTTCTTTTAATTAATAGTGAGCAACATTTTCAAGACTTGAATATTGTCAGTATTAGCAAAGGAAAAATGTTGCTCTGTAGAATGTTATGTTTGATTTTAAATCTCTTTTCATGTCATGTGTTTTTGGAGTTGAAGTTTAAAATGGAACGTGCTATTCAAGAAATTCTAGTCATGTTCTAGGTGTCTTGGTTTTGTTCCTTCCCTGAAAATGCTCAGAGCTGTGCCTCAGGATGATTGACATGTGATGGTCATGGAGACCACATTCCTTCATATATGTTGTTGGATGGAAATGTTTCCACTTATATAAAGGAGATGGACTAGATGGAAATTTCTTGTAGAAATTCAATATATACTATTTTATGCTACCAATATAAATGCATGAAAATGCATATTGTAATAGCACTATAGCTTGGGAAAATGCAAAAAAAAAAAACTGTGGACAGATGATGAACATGAATCAAGAATTGAAGGAGAGAAAGAACTTTCGAGTATAACTTTTTCTTTTTCTTTTTCAATGGCACTTGGTTGGCACTTAAGGTGATCCTCTGACAAGGACACAGATCAGCAGCATATTGGCTGGGATTTATTTTCCAGAATCCCTGTTTTTCTAGATTGTAGTCAATTCAAGCAATTGAATAATGTAACTTCTGAATAGTAAGTTTTGCATGGGAAGAAAGTAGTTTCATATGAATTCAGAATGTTTAAACCTTGGCAACAGACCATGAAGAACATATCTACATGTATACGAACTGAACTTTATTATTTCCTCTAATATGCTCTGATAAAATAAGTCTGTCTTTTCATGATGGAAAAAAATAGTCTCCAGACAGATTTTCCCTTTAGTTTAGTGATGTAACGTCTTGCTTATAATAGCATTACCTACTATTTATTCATTGCCATGAGTACTTTACTTCTATCTCATGTTTTAATTCTGTTTTACCCTAAAACATATTTACAACCTTACTAATTAGCACCTCATTTTACAAAAGAAGAAAATGAAACACCAACTCAAGTTCAAATTTGGACTTACAGAGAACAATGGTTACTGTGGCTAGATTCTTAAACCAGTGTGTTGGATGCCAGCATTAATTTTCTTATATAATCTAATTCTCTTAAAGCAAAAACATACAGAATACCTTGAGCAAAATCTTCAAGAAAATTTGCTGGATTTGTTGGGAATTTGAAGTCTTTTGTCGTTTGATAATCAATGATTGAAGAAAATATGTTTTATGATTAACACAAGAGTATCATTCAATAACAGATACTTCCAACAATTTGATAGTTTTTACTGGATTTTTCTGTATTTGTCTCTGCTACAAGAAGTAATATTTGCAAAGGGATTATATCCATTCAATGTAAACCTTGTTTTACTTCATTTTAATCTTTTTTCCTTCAGAATGAAAAAGCTGCATTTATCAATAATGTCAGTGTAGGCAATGAACCTATTCATTGTATTACTACAAAATTATTGCTACAAGTAGCCCAATTGTCCAAATCCATGATTTCATGCCAGAGTCACAAGGGCATGGACTGGACATGAAGGATATAGTGATTTAGAGAGAACAGGAAATAACAGTCACACACATGGTGTGGTGTCTATCCAAGAAAGTCCCTTCATCGGAGAGAACAGATGCACTTAGAGAATTAGCAAAGGGAAGCCACTTCACCCACTTAGCATGGCAGACTTGTTTGTTTTCAAAGCTAACCAGGGTACAAACAGGTGAGTGTATGAAATCATCAGCTTTTAGCACACCTAGTGGTCTACAAATGGGTCTTACTGGCTGGGACACATTTCATGAGAATTTATTGCCTTTTGGCTGAAATCATGAATGGAGTTTTGAGTAGAGACACACAAAGTTTTGCTTTTCACCTTTAGTTTAGCTCTCCCCCATATTTGCCAGAAATATATTTTTCTCTCTTGTACTTTAACTTTTTTTTTTATTTTCTGTTGGAATTATTTGTCAACTTTTAAATTAGTGATAATTCTTAATGGGCCCCTTGGAAATCTAGGGCAGAAGTATTAGAGTCTATGCTATTTTGGTATTGCAAATGATATTTATAACACATTTACTCTTTATAATGTTGCTTTTTTGGTGTTTAGGGGTGAGACTAGAAATATGAACAGTGACTTTAAACAAATTTAATACTGCAAATGAGTATTTTTATATGACCTATGCCCTTTATCTTTCTGATCTCTGCTTTCTTTTTTTTTGTTTATTCTTCTTTTATTGGGTAATGTTTTTCACCTCCTCTCCTTTTCTCCATTGTAGAGAAAGGCTGTATGCTATTTCTGTGTCATCTGGAGGCCAGAAACCATCTGCTTGCACTGTTTTTTTTCTAGAAGGCTAAGGTCTGTGCCAGGCAGAGTCCCATGTGTAGCTGGGTGTCTTAGCGCATGTCAGAGTCAATGTTTCTCTAATCTCAGATAATTTTCATGTTAAAAGGTTGTCATCGCTTGAATATTTTTTCTTTTGTCTTTCACATCCACCCACTGTCATTGCCTGAAATCCCCTATGCTAGGAATACAGAGGAAAGAAGGGGATGGCAGAGCCACTTAAAGAGAGTGGTTACAGCCCCAGTGATGGTGAGACAAGAATAGTGTCCCAAATACAGTGGTTTGATGGGTCACCTAAGAGTCCAGTACCCAAGAACACAGTGCCCTGATATCTGAGAAGTAGGGCCTGGTTATTTGCCTGGGGTGATTGGTAGTGTGTAGCAACTACAGTAGTTGGCATGCTTGTTTTATTTTTTATTTTTAAAGATTTATTTATTTATGCATACAAGAGATTGATTTATTTATGCATAGATCTCTGGGGTACAGGCCAGAGATTTGGGGGGTGAGAGGATTCATCAGAGACAGAGTAGGGAGCAGAACAGGCAGATTGACTGAAATACACTGCTAAGGGGAGCAGCGGGAGAGACAGGAGAGGTCTGCTGCACCATGTGGGTTGCTCCCTGGCCGGGGATCGAACTCATGCTGCAGAGGCTGCAGATTGCTTCATAGTGCTGTGGTTAACCTCTTGTACCACAAGGGAGGCCCTGGAATGCTTGTTTTAGAAAAGATAATTAATGATGTTGGCTATTTGGTGATTCACAGGAACCATGAAATGTGTTCTAGTATTAAATAAAGCTTCTCTATAGATGAAGCAGTTGAGTTTGTTAAGAGTCCTTGAAGTGAAGTGAAGTGATGGATAATTGCTACAGTAAGAGGCAGGATAGAAGTGTGTACCTCCTTCTCAGTGGACAGACCCCAAAACTAGTGGACCCAGCACATGGAGGCTAATCACATCGGTTCTGCTTCGTTTTCTGAAGAGGCTACAGCTTAAAATGGCAATCATTGGTTTTTTTTGACCCTTGGGCATTCCACTCTCTGCAGATGATTCAGTGCATTTGTACACAAACAAACATAAAAAAATGCTTTTCCTCCCCACATTTGTTACACTTATTTTCCTTTGACTGGGATTGTGAATAATACCGAGAATAAGCTGAGCAACATTCGTAGTCCTCTAAAGAAGACCAAGCATCAATTTATTTAAGTGCCTCTTAGAAATCTGAGTGGTTGGTTGGCTTCCTGTCATTTCTAAACATGGTAAATTTACTCCACACTTTTTCTAGAAATAGATAGCATTGAAAACCATCTGATTAGAAACCTAACTAAGGATCACATTGCTCTCAGGAAAGCCATGAAGTCTAATTTACTGAACAGACTACCTCATTCTTTAATCAACACTTGGGTTCAAAGTAAGACATGTATTAAAATTGGTCAAACTCCATTCATTCTCTCAAGTATTGTATTCTCAAATTATTCCCAAATACTTCAGAGAACATTAAATTCTATAGATGAGGCAGATAAATCACAGAAATATATTGTGAATAGATAAATTTTGTGTTCCTTTCCCTACTTGAAGTTATTTATGAGACTTTAAGTGTTACTATTTAATCTTGGAAATCAACATGCAAGTGCCTTGTATAACATTAATATATTTTTACTATAACTTTTTGAAAGAGATTTTCTATAGAGTAATAGTACTTTGAAATGTTAATCTGTTTTGCTCACAACATTCTAGGTACATAAAGCTAGATCTTTTTACAGGAGAGAAACTGACAACTATGCTTTCATCATACCCACTTAATTCATAGAAAACCAAGGCTGAAATCCATTGTTCTTGCCATCTGCCTTGGCTCTTCTCCTAAGATTAGGGACAGACGTCATTTAAATAGAATCAATACTCTTCAATGATAATAAAACCAAGAAGAAAAATAAAACACTCTTCTTTCACTGGTTCACTTACAAAATCTTGAATGTATTTATTTTATTTTTTGAATGTGTTTTTTTTAATGAAATGAGAACCCAATGAAATAATATTAATACTCAGGTGGATGTTGAAATGATTCACCTATACAACTCCACAGAACACACTGGATTAAAATGTGTCCTGACAGGTCAAAGCAAGACAATACCAGTTCTGTGTCGCTATATTGTGCCAAGAACAAAGTGATTCTCAAGTGTTCAAAACCATGCTTGAGCAAAGGAAATGCAGGCTGTAGATCACATCCATCTTCTGCTCATAAAATGAGGATCCATGACAATTCTGATCTAGACTGTGTGTGTATGCTCATAGTGTCTGTGTATATGAATGTGTGTAAGTGTGTATCTATATAATCTGTGTTATACAAGTGGGGCGATGTAGAGAAAGTTCACTGTTACAAATACATACTACAAAGCATGTTGTCCAATAGAAAATAATTTTATCGGGAGAGAGCTTGCTAGGACTTTGTTCCTTCCATCTGCAGCTGTACTTGTTGTATGAACAGAATCAGACCCAATTCCTGAGGATACCCTTTGTTGTTTCTAAATCCATCTTTAGTATTGGCAGTCATTTTGCACATGTACTTTGGCAAAAGTGTTAGGGCACTGAGAGTCTGGTTGTGTATATTGGATAGCTGGTCTTTTCGGTGTAATTCTCGTGCCCTGCTAATGTAAAAAGAGGCTAATAGTAGAGAGGCTACTAGTATATTATCATGGTTTTTGGGAAGATGGAAAAAGCTAGAAATAGAAGTTGTGGTGAATTGGTTGAAAGTATTTGGTTTCCACTAATTTGTATACTTTAAACGCTGGGTTATCATCCTAGATACGTATCTTCACACGATAAATAGAACGCTACCGAGAAGTGGACATTTACCTATTATATTTTATTTTTTGACTGGACTCCTTCCAAACTTTAGCCACCCTAGATTCTACAATGTTCTTAGGGAAACACAGACCCCAACTTCCCAATCTCTATTTTCCATACTCCTGTCCTTCAAATGAGGAAAATTAAAATATATGTATTTTATTTGTACATCCAAAAAATATTTGGTAATTGTATCTAAATTACAAAGTACATTGATCAGTCTGTGCTTTCAGAAAGTAAAATACTGTAGTTGATTATAAACTTAAATAGAATACTTTTGTATACAGTATTATAATATATAAGCAAAACCTTTTTAGTACCAAGAAACAGCAATCAACTTCAGCAGTTCCAAGCAAAATATTACTTTAAGGAAATTATGACTGCTTGGTTTGGAACTCATGAATCAAGCAAATATTTGGATCACATAATACAGATTGAATCTATCCTTATTAAGGTTAATGCTAATAAAAATGTCGATTCACTATTCATTAGTGTATCTTTAGATTTTGGCTCAGAAAAATAGGAATCATGTAATAACAATTTATAACATTTATTGAGTATTTTGCTAATGCCTGGCACTGGACTTGATACTTTTATTGCAATATCTTGTATCTCATAGAATCTTTCAAATGCTCTAGGGTACATTTAGGTACTTTTCAGTTTTTACATGGAAATACCACAAAAAAGCCACAGTTAGGAAGCTTGTCAGAAGCAGCTGCAGTTCATAAATCAAAAAGCAGAAAAGGCACAATAATGCGTGTTTTCGAAGGTAAATTTTTGTTATGCTCGTTTAACAGTATCTATGTTTAAAATTTTATTTAATTATTTTAAACTATGACTATGTTCGTTTTAATCATATCCATTTTTTTTAATGCTATTAGGCTGTGTGCTAACATGCAGTATTTTTTAAGGGGAAGTGGATTGTGGAGCTTTAGATATATTAAAGCTGCTACTTTTGAAAAGTAGCTCTCATTTTTTCAAATTTCATACTTTCTACTTCTTCCCTTACCCACTTGTCTTTTTCTATATCATTACTATTTGGATTTCTACTGTACAGAGAAAAGTAAATCTTGATATTAAAAAATCTTGATATTAGCCACCCCCACTTATTTATTATCATTAATAAGAACATGTTGCTATGCATAAAGATCAAAAAAGACATAACAATAAAAGGATGAGTTTTTGTTTTATTTACATATATGAAAGTGATAAGCCAAGAAAGTGATAAGCCAAGATCAGAGGTAGGTAGTATAATTAATACTAATATTTTTAAAAATAATATTTTGAAAACATAGCAAAATAAAACCAATTAAGTGTTCAGTGTAGCAGATTATAAAATAATATAGTGATAAAAATTTAGAAAATATTCAAAATACAAGAATATTGTAACTGTCCACAATCCAGTGATTAATACAAACCACTTTTGAGTTGTTGACTTGGTTTCCAAGTATTCTACAAAGAGTCTTTATTATTTTGTTGTTATAAAATAATAATATATGTTTATTGTAACCACAAATACGTAAAATTTTAAAATTAACGTGCTCCATAATCCCACCATCCAGAGATAACCACCGCTGTCATTCTTCTTCATATACTACATTTATTATAGTTTCAAATTAAATAAGATATGACATATCTCTTTTCTTATATATTGCATTCCTATGCTAGTCAATAGTATTGTTTATTATTTGGAAAGCTGCATTTTACATACAGAGCTATTTTAACTTAACCAGCCTATCATGGTTTTCCACTATTTTGCTGGCGTGAGCAATGGAACTGTGAGTTCATTTATTGCTATTTTCTTTGGTTTTGTCCTGAGAAATGGAATCAGGTTATCAAATGGAATCACGTTATCAATATTTTTAAAGCTCTTAATGCTATCACCAATTTGCCAGAGAGATGGTACCAATTTAAGAGAATAGATCATATAAACCCTTGTTACCTTTGTGTTTTGTACTTAGTTCTAATGAGGGCTTAGTTTTGTTGTTCATGAATAGCCTTATGTTAAAAGAGTGTCCAGGCGATTTCTGTATTAGTTTGCATGCCTCTGTATATACAGTGCAAAACAGAAACAGAGAGGATAAAATGAAATTTTCAAAACTGTACAAAATGAAGAGTATAGAATGAAGAACAGGAGTTTGAAAGATGCTTGTGAAAGAATCTGAACACTTAGCACTGCATCTGCTGGGTGTGTAAGTTGTGGTCTCAATCAAAGAGAATAAAATGTAATAGGGCAAAGTGATAGTAGAAATTATGAAATACTTAAAGAAGAATGTATGATTTTCTTTCTTAAAATAAAAGATATCAGTCATCGATCTTTAAATTGAAAATATCAAGGTATTAAGAGAAGAGTGCCATTATATTTCTCTAGTATGTTTGATTACTAAAATATTTTGGATAGATGTCTTTCTTACCCAGAATATTTTGTCCTATTTTACATAGCAGCTTTCTTCATTAAGATACCTATGCATGTTAATGACAATATTTCAGTCATTCAGTATAAAATTTAAAGACTCCTGTAGTTAGTAGAATTGAATTCTTTGTATGTACATATGTATGTGGAGTGAACAGGCAGGGAGTAAGCTGACCTATTTGAAAGAAAAGTAATGAACTTGGTCTCAAGAACCTAGTAGTGAGACTAAACCATTGAAACTAATTCTGGATCAAGAAGATTTTTAAAATATGACTACTCATCCATTTTGAGCCTAAAGAAAAAAAAATTAACTAAAATTGCAATTGATTAACTGAAGGAATTTGATTCTCTTCTTACAAAGTATTTCATTGAGCTACTCTCCCTCTCAGTTCATGGATTAGGTCTAATAAGTAGCAATAAAGAGTTAATTCTGACTTTTCAGAAGCTTAATTGGGAAGGCTTAGACACTGATGGAAATACCATTGAGTTTCACCATAGATACCTACTACAAATTATGAGAAGATATTTTTCTTAACCCTAAGAAAAGGAATATTTTTCATCAAGAAGAAACATTAAATACATTTTCTCTGCTTTTTGAAGATGATGTAGGGAAAGCTCTATAGAAATAAGATAGCATGGACCAAAACCGCCAGGATGAAATAGCAAGGACATATAATGCATGACCATGAAGCATATAGTAAACTCTAGTTATCATTGTTAATAAAGACTGGGATATTTCACAGTTTTGAGGAGTTTTTCTTAGAGTTACACCCTTATCTTGAAACATTTTAAGTTAATTCTTCACCATTTTAAATAAAGATCAACATAATGCACTGGTTTCATTCATTTTATGGCTAAGAAATAATATTGTTATGTTGAATTAGTGGTAAAAAGGATCTTTTATCACTGTGATATTGTAGTGCATTACTGGCAATTTTTAGTTTAACCACATGCAATACTTTAGTTTGCCTGAGCTTAAACTGCGGATTATGCTTAGCTCTGGAGTCAGAGATAATTCTCTATAAAATCCACCTGGAAAAATATTATTAGGCTTATTTTATTCCTTTTATATAAACTTCACATGGCAAATTTATAATCATTTGATTTGTTTGGGAAAATTATAAAAGAATTAACAATCTGCACGATTAGATTCTGATGTGTGATAGAAATTTAAACATTTGAAAAGCAGTTATGGAAAATGCATTTTGCATAATTTATATCAGTAAGAAATTATATGGCTCTACATGGTATTTACATTATTGATTAGAATAAGCTCTTCAACTACTCTTGTTTATGCAATGGATGCATTTCTCTAAATATGTCTTGCTAAGAAAAACAAACCAGAACTATGAAAAAGTGCAGTGAAATTTTAAAGACAAAGTTTAAATAGTTCTCTTGTGCTATAATGAAACTTTAAACCAAGCAATTCCAAAACTAGAAAAACCAAGGTTCCAATTTCCACCTCTCTTCCCAGGATACTCTCAAATCTCATATTTTCTTAATAATGTGATTATTTTTTTGTCAACTTGAACTACAAAATCTGAATTTTAAAAATCTTCCTGTTCCAAATGTAAATTCATGTTCCTAGTAAACAGAAGCTCCCCTTTATTATGACTGAAAAAGTTTAGGACAGTATGTCTTATTCAATACTCTTTGATCTTTCCTTGAATTACAGTGACTTATATAGAGATGTGCGCTACATTTTCATTCATTCATTCATACACTGATTCATTTATTTATTCAACCAAACACCTCCCATATGCCAGACATGGTTCTAGGCACATACAGCTAAACATTAAAAAAATAAATTTCTTACTCACCTGAACTTACATTCTCAGTGTAGTTAATATGCTGAAACCCCACTCTAAATGGTCTTCTTAAAGAATTTATTCTAAAGCCAAATCACCCTATGCCCGTGAATCAAAAAGTTCACATTCTCAGGCCATTTAATTTCTAAGTGAGCGGTTACAGACTATTAGCAACAATTACAAGCAACATATCTATACATCTAGCAGTAAGCTAATAATTTCATTTATTAGAGTTTACCAGAATACAGAGCTTGGAGACATTAGGAGAGACTTAATTAGCATTGATACAATCTGTATTTGTATTTAAGCTAGTATCCTAATTTCACTTGCTACATAGAAAGTGATATAACATCTAAATTTCAGTTGAAAATGTTAGGATGCTTAAAAAAATTCATAGGGGATTGTTATCTTGATTGTGACTTGCAACTCTTCATGCTTATATTATATTTAAATGTGATAAGCAATTGAAGTAGAGTCTACCTGAAATATGTTTAATTTTGCTACGATAAATGGCCTCTTCATGGTATAGTGCAAGTTTACTTTATTCCCATAGTATTCTGATTTTAAAAAGGCAATATTTGCAATTTCAGATAGTTATATTTTACTACGTTTTAATTTTGCTGGGAAACATTTACATTGGCATTTAAGATGATGTCATGCGGGGGTTGGTTGGTTTGTTTGTTGTACTTTAAACTGTGTTTTTGTTCTTTTGCTGATTTTGAGGACCTGCGTTCTCTGTGTTCTGTATATAAACAGAGAGAATAGGCTGTTTTGTGCCTGTGGTTTACTTGGAAAATCTATAAACTTGGAATCAAAAGGACTACTGAGGAATGGTTTCTTTATAAAAGAGGCCAAAAATATTTACCCCTCCTACACCAGTTGTATTGGAGGGATTGAAGATTGAATGAGATAATGATATCACTTTGCAACAATTATACACAGTTCTAGAAGCTATAAATGGTATCATTCCAGTTTTCTGTCATTGCCCACCAGTATTATTATAATTTATGTACATGTATTTAAGGAAAGAATGTTTCCCTTTAAAATTTGGAATACACATTTAAGCTACTCCTTTGTTTTCAAAGTGCTGTTTGCTCATTTTGGAGATATAAGAAGATGAGATTCTCTTAATTATCGGTCCCTCATATTAAGCAAGGCACTGAAAAGCAGCTTCCCAATGACTGAATGCGTAATGAACCCAGGAGGGATAGAAAACCCACTGGACTTCAGAAGTAATACATCAGACGTGACAGCGACACTGTAATGAGAGTCATAAATTACCCCTGCTTCTAAACCCGGAACAAACATTTTAGCACTTCCTCTGGGGATGAACCCCAGTCCAAGTCATCCATTGAGTTCTGTGGTGTGTAGTGACAATTGTGGGAAATTAACAAGGAAGTGGAGCCCTTTCCTCTAATAGTACAAAATGATTAAGGGGATCTAAAATAATCAATTGGATAATCGATAGTGTGTAACTGCTTGGAGCGTTTTTCCCCATGCTAATCAGTCATTAAGTTGTTTAAACTAAACATCTTCAGTTTCCCCAATTACTGAACTGATTTACAAGACATGGTCAAGGATGTCAGAATCTACACACATCAGATTCCAGAGCATTTGTCACTAGAGAAAGACAGAAATTAAATCTAGGTGACCCCCTCTCATTATGGATTCTGAAGGCTCTTGAATGGACTAAATGGTGGGAGGTAGTTTCATTTCCAAGATTCCAAACATTTTATTGGAGACATGGGCAGGAGCTTGATTGAATTCAGGAGAGATGGAGGTGACAATAACTGTAGAAAGCAGGTCTTTACATTTCTTATAACTTCAGCTATAGGAAAGCAGCATGCAGCAAACAAGAATCTGAATTCAAAACAACCAAAGGTACATCTGGGACCGGGACGTGACATACTGTTACTCGCCTGTATAATGCCAGCAAGTCAAGTATCAAAACCACATGTAAACTTTTTTTTTTTTTTTAAGTTGAATGCCACGGTGGGGGAAAAAACAACACTGAGAAATAATTTGCAACAGGGGAAAAAACTTTTTTATTGATATGTTTTACTTTGCTGGCAGACCAGAGCAAAGGTTTTGTGAACATTTAAAAGATGAAAAAGGTGAAGAATCCCAGAAGCGGTTTATCTTGAAGCGAGATAACTCTAGTATTGATAAAGAAGACAATCAGGTTGGTCTCAAGTTTGAGAGTGGCTGACATTGTTGTTTTTGAAGGTGGGCTGACTGATGTTCATGTCATTCTTCTGTTGTTCCCTCCTCCTGCTCCCACCTCTCCCCTGCCTCTGATCTACCGTCCTCCCTCCAACCTCCTGGACCTCCTTGCCTTCCCCTTTGGCATTCAATGGGTAGCAAAATAACTGTGTCCTGGTTGCTTTAGCCATGGCTCTGTGTTGGGCTGCATGGGTGGTGCTTGGCGCAGTTCCTGCTGCATGTGGGGGGGGGGGGATGCCGCAGACTCGGAGCTGTTGGGAAAAGCTTTGTCAGTCGCATTTCCAGATGTCTGTGTAACTATGGCAGTCGTTCCAATCCCTACAGCTTTGTCCTTCAGTTGTGCACAAATTGAGCTGGATTATCAATACGGACCGATGATCACCTGGTGTAGCTGTAAAGAACAAACCTTGTTATGGTGAGGACAGGTGGATTTTGCAACTATCCTAAAATAAGTCTTCACAGAAAACAATCAAGTTCATGTTCTAGTCTCACACCCCTTCTCCTTCCCATGTTTTACTGTCCATGTAAATCGTCTGCTTGTTTTGCATGAACTGTAGCCGAACTTTCTCCTTACGTGTATTTTGCCTGTGACAAAACCTTATGTCCTAGAGTAGCCTTCTTCATGTACCTCAACACGGGTGGAGAGACACTTCACTTACTCTCTTCTCCAGATGGGGGAGGTGGGATCCAGAGGGGTGAGCAAGAAAACGAAGTAAATGGCAAAAGAAAACAAATTTTAAGTGATAAGAACAGTAGCAAGCCCTATAAATGTCATGACAATTACACTTGATGTCTCTGACAATCAAAATAGATTTTTTTGCAAATGCCTTTGCCTTAGAATTCTTGAAGGTAAGACAATACGCATCTCCCTTAAGCTATTACTTTAATTACTCTCAGTGAGTCATTGTAAGCCAGTATGTGCATCTCTGACGCACTTTTTTTGAAACCTGTTCATCATTTGTATCTCGTTTCCTCCCACCACCACTGCCACCACCACTGAGATACCCCATGGCTCGAGTTGACTATAAAACATGTGCCTATGTCGTGTACTCGTGGGTGTTTGTTGAATGGATGGATGAACGTAGTTAGCGCAGAGCATGTTGGGTGGAAAGAGACGGGAGGGGAGTTGAAATGCAGGAAGTGGTCCAGGTGAAAGATGGAGGAGCAGTCCTCATGCTGGGTTCTTTGAATTGTTCTTTAAGATCCCTTGATATTGACCCAAATCAGCAAACTAGCTTATCAAATTTAGTTTCTACTTTCTATGCCAGAGATAACCCCAGAATCAATCAAGTGAATCAAGAACACAAATTTAGATAGAGAGAAATAGAGTCCACCTCTTCCTTCCTGCCCATTACTTTCTTGATTCCCTTGCTGTTGCTGTAGCCCCTGAGATTTTCCAAAACCATTTCTTCCCTTCTCTTAACCACCTTGAGCAAGTCACTTCCTCCAATGAGGAGCCAAAATCACACAGGTTAGCAGAGGAGTCTGAGGCCATCACTGGTGACCCATCATGTAGCTGAACTGGCTGAAACCTGAGGCACATCCAGGTGCGTTCATTCCAGAAACGCCTGTGCTATTTACCTCCAGCGAGGAGGCAACCAGGAGCAGCAGGTCTCTGGTGTTCCCACATGTCGTGCACACACACCACACTTGTAGCTGGCACAGCTTCCCCCGGGACCAGAGGGAGTGCGACTTTTCATGCCCCATTTGTTTAAGTGAACATTTATTATTCTCAGCTGACAGTTACTTAACTGCAGATTTCTAACAGCTCAACGTGGATAACCCTCCTGATTTCTTTTCTCTGTTCAGCAAAACAGAATGCATCCATTTAGAGATGACAGACGAAGTAAATCAATTGAAGAGAGAGAAGAGGAATATCAGAGAGTGAGGGAGAGAATATTTTCACACGATGTGAGTAGTTGTTTTAATTGCCTCTTTAGTGCGGCCCCTCCATCAGCAGAAAGGCAGCTCATTCCCCAGACGGGGACCTGGCAGGGACTAGGGAAGCTGGAGCCAGGGAACAAATTAAACTGCAGCAAACTAGAGGTGTTTCTGGAAGAGGACCTCATTCAGGGAAGTGATGGAAAGGTAGCCAAGGGTCTGCTTGAGTCCCTCCATTATGACTGTGGGGGAAGAGAGGGACAATTTTTGTCAGTGGAATAGGCTAAGTACAGAGAGGTGGTGCTAGATTTGAGAAAAGTCACCTTCATGTCCATATTAGGCAGCAGATAGCCCCATTGTTGTTTTCTTAAAACCTGCATTATTCACAGGAAAGGATAATTCAAAGAGTCTGTTGTTCAACATATATGGAAATTTCTGCATTCTTAGCAAGGAGGGACACTTTATTATATCAGTGTTAAATAATAACATTCATATGCCCCTTCAGTTTATCAAGTCAGGCCTGTGCGCCATTTGTCAAGGGAGTAATGATAAAACAATTTTTATTCAAATCCCAATAAATAATGTGGTTGGGATTTTACTATCCTTTTTCCTACTGTTGTCAAAATAAAATACAAATGAAATTAAATAAAAATTAAAAGTAGGTTTTAAAAAACCTGGGTTTTAGTGCAAGATGATGAAACAAAAGTAAACTATTGCCATAGCTTTTACATTCTGTGAAATCATTTGGCAGCCCTTAAAATCATTGTGATTTTCCCCCTTCTGCAGAAGCAGAGGTGTGAGCTTTTTGTGTAGGTGGACAACACTTCCCTGTTTGCAAAATAAGGTGGGGCATCAGCTTACTCCTGGGGGCTATTACAAAGCCAAGCTGATCACCAGCAGGGCTTCGGGGCTTAGCATGGAAGCAGCCTACTGTCCCAGAGCTTTCAGGTCCAATTCAGTGTCCCTGACCCTCTTGCTGATGCTGAACCCTTTAATGTGAAGCTGCACAGAAGTTCAAGCCTCCAACACTGCACTTCTTTCACATTTTTTCAGGTTTCCATGGCCGCTTCTAGATCTTCTCTGCCTTTCTTGAGTACAACAAATTATACTTTTGATAATTGAATAATCTGTCCCAGAGCTCTGGAATTAAGATGATGTGAGAGAGGGAGGTAGAAGCACACATAGTTCGATGAGGTCTGGGTACAATTCTAGAAGATTCTACAGATATCTGGTCTACTTAGACTTTTATTGTGTTCAGAATTATCAATAGTGCAAAGCACAGTCTTACATGGTAGTTTTACTTGTGCCTGTGGATATAGGAATGAAGTGATAAGAGGATCAGATCTCTTCTATTCATGATAGTGTATGGATGTCTCCAGTGGGCTGGGAAGTAGCCTGTTCCTTTCCATAACCATCACGGAGAGAAGTTCATATTTTATTCTTTATTCTTCCCCCTCTCTTCCCACACCCCTCCACACACACTCTCTCTTCTTCTTTTTGGTTCTATATAACTTATGAGTAACTTGCTAGATGTTATGTTGAAAAACAAACACTCATTCTGTTAATGTAAAAATATTATTTGTTTTTGTTCAAACTTGTGCCACATCGCCATAGGGCTAGATGACAGAAGGTGACATCGCTGATGGCTGCCTTTGATGAGGATGACACACATTGCCATACTCCCTTTGCAGATTCTCACGGCTGTGGGGAGTTCATCACAGGAAGAAGGGGTCAGCATAACTTCCATTACACATTGCCTTTCCTGATGACCCCAGAAGGAGGTTAATTGTAAGGAACCTGGGTACCAGGCTAAAAATTGGAAATAAGTACTGCTGTTAAAAACCTCTATTTAATTAACATTTTTTTTAAGTACAACCTGGCTTACATATGAGAAAGCCTAAGTGCCAAGCTATTACCATAGCCTTTCTATCCCATGAAATAATTCTGTGGCCTTCTTTGAGATGCTGTATCTTCTTCCCTCTTTAGGAGTAGAGGTGTGAGTTCCTCTGATAGGCTCTCTGGCAGCCAGCGCTTCAGGCTTTACTACTTTAAGTGGGGTGACTGACACTGATCACCTGAAGTCCCAGGGTAGGGAATTTCTCATAGGCATTCTGAACCCAGAGAACCTAGAATTTCAGGGAAGAAAGAAACCCCTGACTTCATGTGCAAAGTATTATATATTGAGCACATATGCATTTTTCTAAGGAAAAGCCCTCTATTGTTTATAATATTCTCATTTTTATACCTTTCCATGCCCCTTAATGGCTGAGTTGCTCTTTTAGAGAGAGAAAAAAATGCCCAGTGTCTGTCTCCTAATGCCCCGTAACTCTGCTGGAGAGATGCAACCTGCACTGTGTTCTCAAGGTATAAGCTACTTATTGGCACATAACAGATCACCCCAGAATTTGACAGCTTAAAGCCAAAATACTTCTAATCTCACCATTTCTGAGAGGCAGGAATCCAGCGGTGGCTTTGCTCGATGATTCTGGCTCAAGGTCTTTCACAAGGTAACTGTCAGCTGGGGCTGCAGTCATCTTGAAGGCTTGATAGAGTGGTGATCCACTTCCAAATTCACTCATGGTGGCGGACCTCAGTTTCTTGCTGGTTATAAGCTGTCGATCTCATATCCCACTATGCAGTTCTCTTTGTGGGCTGTGGAATGTCTTCGTGATTTGTTACCAAGCTTCCCCAGAACAAGTTATCAGAGAGAGAGAAACCCAAGATGGAAGCCACAGTCTTTTATAACCTACTCTTAGAAGCAGTGCATCTTTCCTTCTGTTGTATTTTGTTGGACACACAGATGAACCCTAGAACAGTGTAGGAGGTACTAGATAAGATTATAAATGCCAATAGGTAGGGCTCTTTGGGGGTGACTCTGCATTAACAAGATATTATACATCTACTATTATAACAAACTCAAAGACGTGACATAGCTATATGAACTTTCTTGAATACATATGATCATAGATCTTCTTAGCATTTACATAAAGACAGCTTCATCTATGCAATTGCAATTTCCCAAATAATCATTATCATTGTCTGAAGTGCTGAGGTACACAAGATAATAATTAAAGTTATAGTAATTGTTTTCTAAAACAAATGCAAAGAATCCAGCATAAGGAAACTAAGTTACAAACATCTATTCTTTTTCTTAGCTGGTCTTTAGTTTCTTCATAACTAAAAATGGGGGTAATAAACTGTCTTTCCTTGACGATTGTTATTTAATTTAGAGAAGCATCCAAATAGGCTCATAATACTTAGGTAGCATTTTTTCCTACTAAGTTACAATAAAGAAATATTTCCTAGTATTTGCATTTTAGTAAATTCAGATTGTTTTAAGATTAGAAGTAATCTTGGCTATTTTATAATGCATGTTGATGTCTAAGGTGTGTGTGTGTATGTGTTTGTATGTAGGCGCACAATCAAATCATGCAGATCATTTGGGGATTTTCAAATAAAATTTCAAATGTAGGTTGAGAATTTTGGTATCTTAAGATAAGACAAATTTATTATTTTAGAACTACATAGTTGTAACTCAATGCATACAACAATGTAGTTCTCAAACTGTAAATGCATTTTTGTAGTCAGAAGTACTTAAAATATATTACTGTTTCCTTTGACATGAATTTCAACTTATGATTAATTCTATGCAATGTTGCCAGCTTGATCATTGATAAAGCAATATATTTGAGAAAGACATGTTCTTCCTGGGAGGTAACTCCTGAAGGCTATTTAGGTAAAGATAGGGAATCAAGGAGGGGACTCATCTCAGATCTCCTTGGCATGTTGGGGTTTCTCCTCAGCAGTAACTGATGATAAGGGCATGTGGTGTCACCTGGCTTGGGGGTGGAAAGTGGGAGAGAGTTCTGTAACCCATTAGGCAAAATCTTTTTTCTCCTTAAAAAATGAGCTCTTTATATCTAAGAATGCATATAAGTGACAGCTTTGAATGCTGCTCTTAATTACTGTGACAATTTTTTTTCTTTCTCTGCTATTAAAATTTGCAAGTATTAATAATACTTTTTTTTAAAGTTTATTTTCATCAGCTACTGAATCATAACCCATAACTGTCTCTGTCTTATTTATGAAAATGTGGTGGAGGAATGATGAGATGATTTGGGGGGACCTTTCCACAAAAAGTGGAAACATTCTGAAGATACCTTTTGGGCAAAGTTATCTTTGACTTGCAGGTGCCTTATTTTTTAATTCAAAGAGTTTGGGCTACTTCACTTTGCCCCAAATGCTTTTAGATTAACAAGTCTAAAGAGGTCAATTTGTCATTGATCAACTCTTTCAAAGAAGTAATTCTTTGAAAGTAGAGTAATTCTAGCACCCAGTCAGAAGATTATAAACTTGATTGACCGCTTTACAATGACAAGAGTTGAGAGGTAGCAAAATCCTAGATTCACACTGTATATCTGAGACAGTCTCACTTAACATATAGTGACTGAATCAACCTGGTAGTAAAATCAAACTAAAGGAAATAAAGGCGGTGGGATATTTAACTCACCTTAAAGAGATTTTCTTAAGAATAATGACAGGGTAGGTCACTTGCTTTTGTTTTGCCTTTATATATACAAATGTTAAATTTAAAACCTATTCTGGAAAGCTGCTTTCTTAAATGACTGTTTTTTTATTAAATAAGGTTTTTGCCCAGTTGCTATTCAGGATGCACACTTATTGCGCAAAGGTTAAAACAAGAAATGCTTCTAAGAGATGCCCTCACTGAAATGCTCAAACCACTGAGGAAAACATTTTGTCCAGCTGTGCCCTTTGGCTTTAGTGGGAGGAAATGATTTCTCAAGCAAAATGTAAAGAGAAATCAATATCCTGTTTGTCTCTCTGAGCGGTGGTTATATTAGCAGCATCTTTTAATTCAAAGATTTGTTATTGAAAGGTCATTATTATTTCTTTAGTTGTATTTATCTTACTGTGGACCTGTTAAATCTCTATCCATTTAGCAGATCACTTATTCATCATTTAGAAAATCCACACATATAACCTGGTGTACATATTTATGTTTAGAAATGTAGTTGTTTGAAAATGGCTTCTTAATCCCTAATCTCAGTCACTATATTGTGGGACCCTTGTCCCACCCTATTTTTAGACTTCTCTTTTACTGTTTATTAGAATTTACTTTGCTCTGCCTTTCCCCAGCATGTAATGATAATGAATTTTATCTTCTCTATATTATGTAACAAATACAAGATAGTATCTAAAAGATAGTAGATAAATGAATGCTTGGGAAATGGAAGCTAAGAAGAAAGTCGCTGGTTTTCTATGCAAAAAAAAAACTTTATCTTAGATGGACCTTGACACCTTGACATTTTTTTTTTCCAATTAGCTTCTTGTTCTCACATGTCTCCTCTCACTCCCACCCCACCCCCCACACACACACACTTAAGATTAATGATTGATGGCATTACTTCAATGTTAAGAGTCTTTCAATCTCTTGAGAGTTTGTCGTTGCCAGGCAACAAGTTTGCAGTGGCAACTTCCCACTCTCCCAGCCTCAGATACAGAGGGCCAAGATTGCATGGTCTACCTTGACTTGAGCTTGTCCTTTTGGCTCTTGGTGGCTGTATCTTCACAGCCTCTGAGGAAACTGCTACCTCAGAGTCCGACGGTCACGTTTCATTCACAACATCTCTCTTCTCCTGACCTTGATGCTTACCGGGCTAAATCTGTGAAACCTGGAGATGCCCGATGGAAAAGTACTGTATGCTGCATGAGAATGGTTTATAACTCTAACTTATTTTTTCTCAGTTTTATTTCCATTTTTCTAAAAATGGTACTTATTTTGCTGCATTCTTTTCCTGTTGGAGGGAAAAGGTAGTGTTAAAATCAGGCAAGCGTTTGGGATCCCTCAGCATCTCCAGAACATCTGATACAATGCCTTCTTTTATTTTTCAGTCAGTTTGCTCCCAGGAAAGCCTTTTTGTGGAAAACAGGTAAAATGAAATTTGCTTTTTTATGTCTTTGGAGGAACAAAGTCTGTCATGTGTGTCCTGTATATTCATAGATACATATATCTCCCATATATGTGTGTGCTTGAATATATGTATAAATAAATACATATATCTATGTGTTCACACATATATATGCAAACATATATGTTATTTAGCATGTCAAAAAACTAGTTTGGGGAAAAGTTCTCTCTCTTACCTTCAATCATAAGTTTAACATTTTCCTTACTTAAAGTGTCAACTTCTGGTCCTCCCAAAGGTGTAATCCCTGTTACTTTCATCTTGCATTAAAAAGTATAAATGTCAAGAGCACATAGGAACTTGCAGTTTCATTGGCTTATTGAATAGGCTATTAAAAGTACTTGCATATCTGGTACTATTAACCACTTCCTGTGCACTATAATTATATATAGCTATGCAGATAATGTATGACTTGAGTCATTGTTTTAAGTTCCTCGTGCTAAACAATCTATTAGCCTTCATAATAGCCCTAATTTGGAAATCTTATCTAAACTGGATGTAGCAGTATACCTGGCTGGGGAGTGAGTAGGAGGTGGTGGTTGTGAAATGATAGCTTATAAAATTGATGCAATGCCCTGAATATAAGAGCAGAAATTTTTCAAATTTAACATATACCCTTAAAAATATCTCTCAACTGACATAGATATTATGTTCCATTGATTTAATTAAGGAATTTCAAAGGGAATTAGAGAATTCCACAATCAGTTGTACTAATCACACTTAAGATGCATCAAAATGAGCAACTTCTATTGGAAATATAGTATCCATTAAAAATATGGTGGAATGTCAATATCCCACTGCTCAAGAAATAAAATCCGTTAAAAAATATTTTAAAAGAATTTTTAAGGTATTGGCTTATAGGGTGACCCCTATAAAATTGATTAAAATGGAAATTGATTAAACCACCTTAGTTAGAGACCATTTAAACTGGGCTTTAGAGATGATGGTTTATTTAAAAGTCATCATTAATATTAACAGAAGTCTTCAAGTAACTAAACCCCTCAATTGAATGACTTATTTGAGAAGAATGGATAAAACTAGAAAACAAGTCCACATAAGGCAAAACAACTTCCAAACTTATACAGATTTAGACAGATAGTCTCTCTTTATAGTAAAATTAAGAATCTGTGAGAAGTTAGTCTCTTAGGGATGATTCTTAATCATTCAAAAATTCTACATTCTTCTCCAAAATATGAAATGAGCATTTATAATTCAGTTTAATGGGAAGCATTCCCTAGTCTTCTAGTCAGTCATTTTCACACCTTTATTCTCTGATTTTATTCCCTTATTTGTGTTTTGTATTAAAAAGATCGATAGTGCGCTTATGTGTCCCTTGTATTCAAATTGGATTCTATTCATCAATATAGTAGTTGCTGACATACATACATTGATATGTGAGCCATTCTTGATGGTCCCCAAAAAGCAAAAATCTAATAAAGTGGGTACTCTATAAAAGTTTCTTGGATACTGCTTTTGGAATGTCAATATCCTACTATGCTCAAGAAATAAAGAAAACAATAGTTCAAAGAAAAAAATCACAATTAATATATTTCATTAAATATCTATTTTATTACATCAATTTCTTTTATTCCCTCTTCTTCCATTCCATCTATTTCCTCTTCCCACCTTTCTCTCTTATCTAGTTTCAGTGTCTTAATCCTAGAGTAGGGTAAAATCATGTCGCCATCAACTTATTCAGGAAAACTATAGTATCATGCAAATAAAATATAGTGTGTGGATTTGATTTCCAGACCAGGAATTCTATACTAAGCTACACATCCATTTAACATAGGGCATTATGGACCCTTAGATTTTATATCATAAAAACCATGTTTTTCTTTACAGTAGGCTCTTGGAAGACAGTAACATATGCAATGAGACCTATAGGAAAAGACTGCTCTTTCGGTTGGTATGGTTTACTTTTTTAAAACTGTGTTTTCAGATATGTGGCAGATTCAATGTTAAATATAAGTGTATTAGTGTAAAATATATCTGTTCATCCAATAAAACATGTTTGGTTTCTCTGTGAAGGTTGTTACAGAGCTAGTGTTGACGTACTATTGGATAATGTGAGATATAGGATCAGTAAAACATTACTTTGTTTATAATCCTTTAGGGCTCTCCCTTTGATTTCCATTTTTCTCTTCGCTCAAGGGCTAACTTTGGCAGCACACTGATTTAACATTCCCAAATCAACTTTTGTGAACTACACCAAGTTAAAATTTCTCTGGCAGGCTGCAATTGTATATACATTCCCAGCACTGGAAAACAAATCAATGGTAACTCCATTTGAGTAGCTGATTTTTAGCCACTACTATCCGTCATAATATTTCTAAGTGATTCTTTCAAGCACAGATTTTACTTCCAGCAGATAATATGGGGTTGCTTCCAATTATAATAAAGTACTTAAATCAAAATCTATGCAGGATAAGGGGAATATTATATATGTGATATATGTGACATATATACATATACATATATATACGTGTGTATATACATTATGAAGACTGGAAAACTAAACATTCCATGAAAGGAGAGGGACTATACTTATTTCTCACTACCCTATTAAATGTATCTTTAGCATCCATTATAGGGCAAAGGATACACAGTCTATTTATGTATGTATTATATACATACTCATTACCTAGCACATATATTTAATATGTTAGGGGTTTTGTGAGTATTAAGATTCATCTTTGTGGTAGGAAAGACAAGACAAACAAAAACCTCTTGCACATTTAGAAGAAAGAAAATACCCAGAAAAATAAATAAATTGTATGCTTAGATAGTATTGTGTCACAGAAAATTTGAACTTGGTATTTCATTGTTAGAAAAGTTAGAGTATTTTTTTTTTCCCTTTACACTTTGGAAAAAACAAAATATCGGACTTTTTAAAATTTTCCTTCATATTTCTAGATGAAATGACAGAGTCTAATACCTTCCTCTTATACCATTAGACAATTAATTTTGCACATGAAAATTAAGCAAATAACCTTGCATTTTTCCCTTGCAAGCCCAGAGAAGGACTAGAATTTACTAGTACTCCTCAATCACATGCCACACTCCATTTGATTGGGTAGATAACATGTGGGTTCTTGCCCTCTTGAGGCCAGTTAGTTTTGCATAACCCCAAATCTGGGCCCTAACCAGAGCTACCATCTACTCAGATCAGCCATCCCAAATATGGATGCCGTCCCTCACCCACACCAACCACAGAACTTCAGGGAGATGACTTAGCACAAGCCATCACACAACAATAAAAGCAATTTAAAGTATACATCATAGCTAAGTAGGACAAAAAATACCATGTTCAGACATGAAAGAAAATGAATGTTATGAATTATGTTTATCAGCAGAGAAACAATTTAGAGTATGTGCTTTATGCTACTCTAAGATCCAGTTCTAGTCACATACAAGAAAACCAGCAACTCTTGATGGCCAAACTTCTCATTGCCAGTGTCTCCCTGTGTTCCAGCATAACTAGGAGTGGGCTTTGGCAGTATGGGAAGGCACTGGTGGATGTGTGTTTCTATGATGTCTGTGATTCCACACACATATAGATAAGAAATTCAATTCTGGATCTCACTTTGCTGATATTAAGGTGGATAATCAGTATATAGAGCAGTTTAAAATATTGTTTCAATGTTTACATATCTAGCAGTCATAAATATATTATTTTGAATTCCATTAATACAACTCCATAATGTGCTGACTTAAAGTTCATTTTTTATAAATGCATATATCTTTGCAAAGATCTTACCCTGGGATGGTGATTGGAGCTGGTAGCATAGGAATAAATGAAATCAAGAAAATCTTTGCGTAGCTTATCAGCTAGAGGCTGTAGCAGAAGTCTAGAGAGAGGAACTACCCAGTTCTCTAGAAAGAGCTCTACCAAGGTGAAGGCTGCAATTACAGCACACTGATCAGCACCCAGGACTAGTGGTGACCAGCATGTTGCAGAGAAAGTTTCAGCTGCACTGGCACTCAGAGGAACTCTGTGTTCACAAAAAGAGGAATAATTGAGCAGAATTAATGAAGATCAGTGTGATTGGCTAGCTTCCTTCTGAAGCATCCTGTGTGCTAGGGACTACTCCAAACCTTTTCCGATGATAAATTTCCAAGATTATCTAAGACAGATTAGATGATTGTCATATCACCGGTGTATTCACAGTTGCTACATAGCTTAGCCAAGCTTTGTTAAAGGTGAGCTGAAAGAATCATTTATATATGGAGAAAGAATGAATTTGAGTTTGAAGACTGAACAGGAAACAATCAGGAATGGAGGACCAGGTGCTTGAAACGGATAGTTTTTCTGCACCCAACTTCATGGGCTTTCCAGAACAAAAGTTTCATAACACTTCCTATTTGCAAACTGGTGTTTTTCTTAGATGGTCCTTACTTCTAACACCAAACATCCCAGAGGTACTGAGAACAAAGAGTATGTTTGTGAGAAAGCACTGATGGAGAACAGCAGGCACTGAGTGTTTTCTGTTTTGTGAGTTTTCTGTTCTACTCCTTGCCCTTAATTTACAAATTCCCTATCACAGATTAGCTGTTTCATTTTTATGACCTATTGGATCCAACTGGACTTGTCGTGGTAAATTTAATGTGCTAAACACACAACTTGACTGTTAATGATGCTCACAATGTTACTTCAATTTAAAAAAAGCAGGATTTTATGACATAAATACAAGTAAATTGAAGTAAGATGGAAGCAAAACCTAAAATTCTCTGTCTCTTCTGTAAAATTTGATTGGGGTTTTTATCAGATATCAGATACTTCTCATATCCTAATAGTCCTCTGTGTTCTTTAGAAGAATACTTATTAACAAAACTATTGACCGCATCTGTGAGATTTGGAATGAGACTAGAGTATGTCCCATTACACAATAATACAAAATTAGAACTTACATCTATTTTTGATGATTTGTGTCCTCTTCATCTATTTATAATTCAGGAGAATCTTAGAGTATTTTTATGATGCATTATTTCCAGCTGCAGAAAAAGCTTTGAAAATATTAACTAAGTTATTTTTAAGAAGATTGGAAACCAATGAAAATGCAAATTTCATCAACTTTCTCAATTTTGCACACTATCTAGAGATACCCTGGCATCTTCCAAATTCACTTCTGGCTATTGGATCTCTTCCAACACATTCCCTCTCTTTATATTTGAATTTTGAACAAACATGTTCTTTACCTATGGAGCTTTTTTGCTATTTCCATTGATCCACTTGGGAAGTTTCATGTCAGTGTAGTGTTTACACAGTTGTTGTTATTATCACCAGTTCTTCTATGTGGAAAAGGATTAAAGGGCTCTCCCCTCTGCCCATGAAGGTTAAGCTCACAGGGCAAAATACTCATCATAGGTTAACAGAGTAATTTCTATAATTTCTGCCCTGTCCATCAAAGCCTTATGAGTTCAGATCTATGGCTCATAAGGCTAGAAAATGAATTAATAAATGATTTCTTGGGATTTGTGTGCCCCCCCCCCACAAATACACACAGAGTTCAATGATTTCATGCAAAATGGAGAGACCAAACTCTTCTCCTGCGGGAGTTGCTTTTAGTATCATTCAAGATCATAACTGCTTCTAAACATTGGTTCAATGTTGACTTGGGTCACAGTTTATTCCCTCTCTTCTCCACAAGGGGAATTAATAATATTTTTTAACCATATTTTCCAAGTTGTTTCTCCTTCACTGGCAGAGAGATTACGTGACATTTTTAGGTTTGGTTTTTTCCTGTTTGTAACATGAGTGTTCTGTGTGATGTGTTATCTGTTCGTGCACCAATGAGGTATATGTGGCACTGTTTGGGAGGCAACAGGTTTAATGGAAAGGGTTGACAAACAGGGTCTGAGTAGACCACTCTTCCAAGAAAGGTCCCAGTCTCTACCCACATTGTTCACGGAATATAACCCTGTCCCTGTGCATCTTTCTGATGACCGTGCTTCAGGGGCAACAGAGATGGCTCAGGGAGAACATCCGGGAGTCGACAGAGCAGCTCGGAGAATGAACTCAAGTGGTCTGACCACCAGCGGGCCTGGAGCAGCACGGACTCAGATAGCTCCCACCGCAATCTCAAGCCCACCATGACCAAGACGGCGAGTTTTGGGGGCATCACGGTGCTGACCAGGGGTGACAGCACATCCAGTACAAGGAGTACCGGGAAGCTATCCAAAGCAGGTAGTTAGTACTGAATGGGTTTATGTCCTGTCGTGTTTTGTGCTGCTGATGCTACAGTCACTATTTCTTCTGACTGCTGTGAACTTTTGATGATATTAATTACTAGGATAGCTGGGAAGCCAGAAAATGCAATGAAAATATCAATAGTGCCTCTTGCTAGTTCTATGCCTAGATCAAATTATTAACATTTCTAACCTTCTGTTTCCTTAATGATAAATTGTTACTCTAACCCATGTCAATAGACTATTACAGTTTACATTTTGTCATCTATATAAAAATGACTACCCTGGGCCTCCCCGGTGGCGCAGCGGTTGAGCGCTGGGTTGCGAAGCTGCCCACAGCCTCTGCAGCGCCGGTTCGATCCCCAGCTGCTCCAGACCACGGCAGGAGGGTCCCACAAGGCGCGCAGTCCTCTCCTGCCGCCCGCTGCTCCACTCAGCAGTGTACTTTGGTCCTTCTGCCTGCTCTGCTCCCCGCTCTGGCTTTGGTGAATTTGCTCACCCTCCCGCACTTCTGACTGTACCCAGTGCTTGTATAAATAAATAAATAAATCTTAAAAAAAATAAAATAAAAAAAAATAAAAATGACTACCCTGGCACATACAAAGTACAACTATTTAACTAAAATTAACTATTATTTTTTTTAATTTAATACTACAGTTTTTCCTTAAAACTATGTTGTAAGGTAATTATAACATTAATAGTTTCAGTTCCTGTTTTGGCATTAGTTAATGTGATCCTGAACCAGTTATTTAACCTATGTGTGACTCAGTTTCCTCATCTGAGAAGCGAGAATAGTGATATACCTATGTTGTAAGATTGTCAGATTGTGGTGAAGACTGAGTTAATATACACAAGCCTTCAATAAGTAGCAGATATTTTTGTTTATTTTTGTTATTGCCATTTTAATGTTATCATCCCTGACTGGCAGATAAGGAACCTGAGTTGCAGAGAGGTTTTGAGTTCCCAAGTTGTCAGGTGAATGCATTTTATTTTTCCTGGTTTGTTTTCCTTTCCTTCTAAGTGAATGGTGACCTTTTGAAGTTGGTAGGTCAAGTTTGCATGGACAGTCTTGGGACTGTGATGAGCAATCAGGAGGACCATTAACTTGAAACAACTTTAAATTGTCGAAGCATAAACAACATGGAAATCATACACAGCTTGCAAATACTACCTCATCTGCCATTCCTAGCTCTTTTGTCTCTCAAGAATTCCTCACCATTCTTTGCAAATTATTTCAAATATCCCTAATTAAAACACCCTCTTGAAATCCCATGGAGATGACAGATGACCATCCATTAGTACTCCATGAATTTACTTTTCTTTTTTTAGTATCTAATTGTTTTGTTTGTTTTACAATTTGTATCTGCAAGGGTGGGGGTTGACAGCTGTGGTTCAGTGAATTGCCCTGGGAGGCCAGGATTTGCTGGTGGTGCAAGCTTGGGCCTGGGGTGCAGGGAACTAGGGAGGGTGAATGGATAACACCAACCAGAGGTTGTCCTAGACCACATATACTTTCCCAGCCAAACAGCACACTCACACCAACAGGGAGTCTGTAAAATCAAGGCTCATTATGCTAATGGTTTAATATAATTATGTTGTTGATAAATGCTTCCGAAGAAATTAGCTCATGTTTTCCTACATAGTCAGAAAATTATTAGTATTTAGTCACAGCTACTACTTTTTATATATATGGAGATATATATATATATATTTCCTTATATAGATATAGCTTCTTGGAAAGATTCTGATGGGCTCACATTGCCTCTGTCATTTTTACTCACCAGTGGGTGAATTCTTGATTTCTGACTCTAATTAATTGCTCTCATATCCCACTATTGCAACAACTGAAGTCAAGAAAATCCACTGTGGTGCACTTGAGCTCTTGTAAACTAAGAAAGGTTAAATTGTTTTAAATCTCTTTAAAATGCAGAAACCAAGTACCTTAAACGGTGCACTTAAAAATTCCAGCACACCAAAAGAGCTCTTAAGATTTTTAAATTAATCGTCATTTTCCATGTGCCAACCCCCAATCACTTCCACAGCAAAGCTCTTTGGAAACATTTTAAACACTTCAAGAATGCTAAAATGCCATGTTCTTTGAAGAATGATTAGAAATTGTAAGTGCTCGAGACTTTTTTTTTTTTTCCTTTAAATCTAAGTGTCCTGTCTGTCGTCACCTGAAAGCTTGTCAAGGCACAGGAATGGAAAGCCAAAAAAAAGAAAAAAAGAAAAGAAAAGATTTAAAGGAGATCAAGATAGGATGTCAAAACAAACTTCCAATTTCCTAAGATGGTTTTATGAAGCAAAGCTGTCAGTTTTGCTGTCATGGAGCTTCAGAACAGCACAAGTTCCCAATTTTTTACCTCATTGTTCACAGTAGAATTGCAAACTTGTTTTTGACCTTTCAGAAATCGAGTCTGGAGTTGTGACATGTAAGTTACTCTTCTCCTCCTCTAATTGCATAGCTTCTAGCTTTAAATAGATAATAAGGAGAATTTTTCCAGGTGAGAAAAATGTTTCCCTACAATTTGGGTAGAGCCTATTCCTGAAGTCTGAGGGTTTGAGCACAGTCTCTGAAGGCCTGGCTCTTTCCTGTTTGATGACCCCACCCTTAGCACAGTCATGGTCACCTAGCAGATGGCCCGCACACACCGATGGAGGTATATGGCCATGGCATCGCCTTGTGAAGAGGGATTGAGTGGTGCTTGCCTTGTCATCTCAGCTGCTTCTTGGTGGCGACAGTTCAGAAACAAGAACAAACCGTCTCTCTCAGTCCACACTAACTGGACCACTTGTCTTTACTTTCATCCCTCCTTTCTGTTCTCCAGAGCAGAGGGTCTCAATTATAGTGCAACAGACTCACCTAAAGATTTGTTAAAGCACAGGTTACTTTTTCTCTAGTCACACTTTGAGAGCAACTGCTCTAGAGAAATAAGATACCCTTCTATTTCAGGTTAATCATTTTAGGTGGCCTGGTATTTTGTTTTCTGGGCACAAAGGGATTCTTATTGCTGCCACTCTCCTTTTCCAGAGAATTTTGGGAACCAACACAAGACACTTCATCTCTCCACTACTTCCTGTTCCTGGTGTTACTTCTTAATATTACACTATATGCATCCTGGCTGGTCTCCTCTTCCGTAGTTTCAGAAGCTTCATGCTACTTTACTAAACTTTGACCCCTGAATCGAGAAACATTTTCTTGAATTATTAATTCAGGGGGAAAATACTTATGGTTCAGGGATCTTGCAAAAGAAAATTGCACTAGAGGAGCCAAACATAAATAAAAACTTTATAGCTATTGCAATGGGATCAAGAACATATAACAATGAGGGAGCGAGATGGAACTCAACCCCCCTGAAACAAAAGTGGGGAGTTTTTAGTGCTGCAGTGAGCTGATAAAAAAGTTTTGGAGAGTGTGAGAGAGGTGATTCTCCAATTTGATTGAGCCATCTGCATTTGCTAATTGGTGCTTCTGGAAATCAGGCTCCCACAGAAACTGGGGGATAATGATTGCTGTTTTTCTTAATGACCCCCATGTCCTTGGATATACCTGAGTTGTAAAACTGGTAAGAGGTTGGAAGGTTTCCATCTTCAGGGGACAGACATGCTCTAAGAAAAGGAAGGTAGGGCCTCACCTGGTGGCGCAGGCGGTTGAGCCCTGCGCTGTGAAGCTGCCCGCAGCCTTTCCAGCGCCGGTTCAATCCCCGGCCACCGGCAAGGGTCCCACATGGCATGACAGACCTCTCCTGTCTTGCCCACTGCTCCCCTCAGCAGTGTATTTCTTTGGTCTGCCTGTTCTGTTCCCTGCTCTGTCTCTGGTGAATCCTCTCACCCTCCCACACATCTGTACTGTACCCCAGTTCTTGTATAAATAAATAAATCTTAAAAAAAAAAGAAAAGGAAGGTAAAGGGTCAATGGTCTGAAAGAAACTAGTCTGGAGTTTCCTCAAGCTGAGGAGAACTTTAGTTCCTTCTCCTCCTCCACACAGCTCACATTGAGGCTGGTGACTTACGTTTTGCAAATGAAGAAATTGAGGTCAAAAGAAGCAGTCACTTCCTAAAGAAAACAGCTAGTCAATGGCAGACCTGGAACCCCCAACTCAGGATGCTTCCTCTCTGGGGAGCTGGAGATTACTGTCCCTCCTGCCAAGGAGACTGTCCTGCCCCTCTGCCCTGTCTCTTCCCTGGCGTTTCTTTTTGCTTTGCTTTCTGATCTCTTTTCCAGTCTTTCTTCCATTTTCTAATCATTTGTCCCTCCAGTGTCCACAAGGGTCTCACAGCACCCATCCTATCTTCCTCCCGTATGCACCTACCAGCCCTCTAGGGCAACTTTGACTTCTCAGTCTGCCATAGTGAGCAGCATTGACATTCTGGGCAGCAGCTCCTAGAGCTTGGCACAGGCCTGCAGGGTTCTGCCCTTTGGTCTCTCGGATGACTCCCTGGCAAAATATGACCTGCAGGCTTAACACGTGATCCTGGAGCTACATTGTCTGGGTGTGACATGTTCAATGCGCCTGGGAAATTTACTGAATGTCTCTGAGGATCACTTCTCATCTTGAAAATGAGGTTGCTGTGAAAATTAGATCCGATAATTCCTATAGAGTGATTAGCACAGTGCTTGTCACACAGACATACTGTTTAAATATTTCCCATTGCTCTCATTAAGTCCTTGAAAAGGGAAACCAGAAACATTTTAACTCTCAGCATGCAAAATAGTAAAGTTCTCGAATATCAGTTTCATTTTTTAAAAAAGTCTTTTGAACACATCCCATCGCCGGCCTTTTATTACCATTGCTAGTCTCCGTTTTTGATTAAGAATCTCAGTCGTGCTAGATATGAGAATAGTGCGCCACCTGATTCTAGGTCCCTGATGTTTCCAGAGTGGTTATAAGCCAGCCAAAAGGGCCAGTACCCCACCCCAGCTGCATGCTGATGGCTAAGGCCCCTCTATGATATTTGATTTTGTCTCCATCTTAACAAATGTTGCGAGTTCAAGTCAAATTTATTTTCCTTCTTAACCTGTAGAATCAGATCATTTGTATTATTTTCCCTGTCTTCTTTTTGTTCCTGTTGATGGTGCTGCTTCCTCTCCCACCCCACCCCCGCCCTTCTCACTGATAGAAGGGAGTGATACTGCACATTATCGATGAATGACTGTCTCCTGAAAGCCAAATTCAAATTACTCTGTGGATTAGACATGGCGCTTCAGGCTATGTGCATCGTCCCCACACAGCACACGTGCTCACAAGCATCTGCTGGCACTAGCTCTCACCTCCAGTCACAGTTAAGACATGACTCCTGGCTCCCAATGTTTGTCACCATGTACCCCTCAATCTGGAGACAGGATAAATGGGCTTTGGATCACCTTCAGTGTCTTGGCACAAAATGTCTTGTTTTGTTGTGGTATTGCTGTGCTGCAGTTGTTGACTCTGCACTAGTGTCACATTTGGACTATAGTGTCAAGTCATAGAGAACACGTCTCCAGACACACTACAGTTTGCACTGGGGCTCTGACTTCAAGGTCAAAATGTCGGCGATGCAGACTCAAAACTATGCTGAGTGTTTCCAGATTTCCTTTTAAATTCTTTATTTTTCTCCCTATTCATTATTAAGAATCCATCAGCATTTTATACCATTTAGATGAAACACCCTAAATTAAAATGTAACTTATCATTATTCATAGCGAGTCATGAGAACAGCTGAGAGGAGTCCCAGCTAAGAACAATCCATGGCACGTGCACATGCATGCTTGTACGAGGCAGTGTGAGGTCATGGTTCAATCTAAATCAGCTGACCTAAATCAAATCCCAGATCTGTTATTGTCTAGCTATGGGTTATCTAACTTCTCTATGCTACAATTTCACCATCAATATAGGCAGTGATAGCACTTATTGTTAAAGTGCATATCGTATCCATGTGCTTTCACATACTAAGTGCTCATTAAATATTACTGTCTGCCCGTCTCAGAAATTATTGCACTCTCTAGTGGCCCCTCTATGTTGCATTTCTAAAACTTACTTTAAAAGGGCTCCAGTTTAATTTAAGGGCCCATTTTAGAATCTAAAAAATAAAGTTAAGTATTCCTTATATGCCTTGGTCTTTAAAGAGACAGAATAATTGCATTTTAATTATCTAAGTCAATAATTGTGGACAAATAATTTAATAAATTTCTTGTACTCCATTCTTGTGCTGATCACATCATCCAAATCATCTATTGGTTTGAATTTATTGAAATGGGGATATTGATTGCTGTGTTTTCTCCCTGATCCTTTAGTTAATTTTCAGACCCAGGACACCCATGGTGAAGGTGCTAGAGTTGCTTGATTGTGTGTGCAGTGAAGGGTAGCTAGTGCCCAGTGTATATGGGATGAAGCAGGTGTTTCTTATTCCACAGTGGAGGGAGAGGGGACCTGATCGGGGGTAGATTCCACAATGTGGGCTTTTGAACACTGATCTAGTTACCTGCGTGTTTGAGAAATACACTATCCACAGACATCCTCTGATTTTACCCTTCTGTGTCATCTGACAGGAGCTCCATCTTTATCATAAAGGTCAAGTCCCATTGATCATATTAATAAGATCTCTATGGATATGTGAAATGCATTTTAGGTGTTAAGCACTGGCAGTAGGCATGATCCAGTTCTACTCACACCTGCAGTGAGAGATTATGAGCACGCCCCTTCAAAATCCATTTTTATGAGTTGGAAAACCAGTGCTTTAGAGTCATCTCCATCCTCAGCATATCATACGATTCTTGCTTAAAGTGCATCCCTGGCCTATTTTCTCACAACTCCTCGGTAAGATATTTCCATGGCATAAATCACTCAGGGTGAAGGGAGTATTCAGGCACCTATTTCAGAGCTTTAGGGTATACCATTTACCACTCATCACTCTAGTGGCATGTGAGAATGTTGAAAGGGAGTGTTCATTCTTAATCTCCCTTTTCCTAGGATATTGACACAGTTGAAAAAGATGTAGCAAATATTTCAGTAAAATCTGATCTCAAAATGTGGGGAGAGCACTAATCTTGTCCTGCAGCACTCACCTCAGATTCTTTAATGCATTATATAAAAGTAAGCAGAACTTTAGACCCAGAACTGTGGATTCTCACATGTTCTCTCCCTAGAGTGACTTGTCGACATGTACCTCTGTGGCAGGTTCTGAGTCTTCCAGCAGTGCGGGTTCCTCAGGATCGCTGTCCCGCACCCATCCACCTCTCCAGAGTGCACCCCTGGTCTCCAGTGTGGCAGCCACTTCAGGCTGTGTGCCCTACCCAGAGAATGGAATGGGGGGTCAGGTCGCACCCAGCAGCACCAGCTACATCCTTCTTCCACTTGAAGCTGCAACAGGCATCCCACCTGGAAGCATCCTTCTTAATCCACACACAGGTTAGTGTATTTCCTCTGCTTTGGCAGGGACACAAAGTAGGGATTTGTTCTTATGTTTGAGCTTAAGAATTCACTAGTGAAGTTTCTGAAAATTTCTGATCAGGAAAGCTCAGTGTATGAACTGCTGTGTAGAATTTTCAATTAGGAATAGCAGATCTTAGCTATAATGTAGACCTCCATAATTTGCTATTACTACCAATGCAGATATATAAATAGTGCTGCTTCCCAGAAATGTCCATTTTTCTCTCTACCCTCTCTTCACTGACCACAGTGAGTCTCATTCTAAAACCAGACACCATGGAGTAATGAACTGGAATATACTGAGTTAAATTTGCATTTCCAGACTAAATTCCCAGGTAGCCTATTATTTCATTAAAAGTTGTTTTACATCTGAGATATTTCAAGAAACTTGAGATACTGGTTGGAAAACATAGTAAATTCTTAACTATATGAATTTCTTTCTCATCTTACAATTTCACTCAACTCCTACTGGAGAATACGAAATCACAGTGGCAAAGAGAATACAGTGAGAAAATACCCAAGTATTTTAGAGCTACCTACCCTAGAGAAGTTTTGGGGGGAAGTGGGGGTGGGAGAATTGGTAACTTCATGACTATGTTATCTTCCATGATGAATGGCTATTGGTTACTGTCTAATTTCTCTAGCGGTCAGTTAACTTCCACATTATTACAAAGGATCCAGAGCACTGAGATTCTAACATCAGCCAGTAGACTGACAAACATCTGCTTCCTGGGGAAGCTTCAGGGAATCTTCATGGGGCAAACTCACCACTGTCAACTTTGCCCTGCCTCCAAGGTCATTTGGCATTTCTGCAGATGTTTTGATTATTATGATCAAGGGAGGAAGGGACTCCTTCTGGCATCTAAGAAAGTAAAGATCAGAAATGCTATAAAACATCTACAATGCCCAGGACACTGCCTCTTTAAGAAAGGATTGTTCAACCTGGAATGTCATCGGTGCAGTGGTTAAGAAACCCTGGGTCAGAAGCTTGACATTCACTTCTTAAGTCACTTCTTTAGAGACCTTGATTAGTAAATTTTTTTTAAGAAATTTAATTTTCTCCAAATGTGTCTGTGGTTTAGCTTAGGTTATTATAGAAAATAGCTTTGATTAGCTAAACCTGAAGATGTAAAACTGGATGCAAATCTCATGAAAGTGTTTGGCTCAGTATTCTCACATATATTGCTACTAGCAGCTAGGAAATTCACAGAAAAAGGAGAATGATAGTGAAATACTTACTTGAATAATTACCACATTTTCATGAAAACATATGGTGTAATCTCAAGGTATGGTATTTGATGGAGACATTTTGAAAATGCCATAAACTAGAGGGAAAAGGATGCATAATCATTTTATTGAAAACCATTTGAAAGCTTTCAACTTAGATACTTTTAAGAATACTAGATTGCTTTTACTTTAGTTAGATCATTATAACCTCTGCAAAGGAAATTAAAAGAAAACCACATTTGCATTCATTATCTGGGCACTGATCAAAACAAACTGTTGACTGCCATTCTTTCAAATTTAATGGAGGTGGAGAGCTTGCAGACCAGACCACGCACTTAACAGTTTTGGGGAGTTTGTTTTCAGCAAAATCACAGTGTTTCAAAAAAGCTCAATATTTTTTTGGGTACAATGCAAGAATATTATTTGTAATGATGTCCTAGTTGTGCCTGTGTGTGTATATATTATCATCTATAATCTTGTTTATAGAAAAAGAAATCAAGTGCTAGTGCCAAATCCCAATTTTTATTCATTGGATCAAGTCGTGTATTGTAATGAAAATACATCCTTTGAAAAAGGACCTTAACTAAAGGAAAGATTCTATTAACACCACTGAACAGCTTCTCCATGAACACTTCTCTAATCTAACAAATGCTAGATATTAAAATAACCCTATTTTGGAAGAAAAAAATGTGCGAATGCATGTACTGTGCTTGCATGGTGGGATATAAGATAAATCATTCTTCTTCTTTTCCAGATGTTTATTTTATGCCCATTGATAATGTGCACGTATGCATGTAGACATATCATGTATCACATATACAGGCGTGTGTCTGTTTGGTGGCTGCGTGTATGTCTATGTATCTACCTAATCTCTTATGTAACTCCACTGTTGCGATCGGCAATTGCCTACTTTGGCCCGGAACTCATCTTACTCATTGCTGTCGATGTCTGGAAAACCATGTCTCTCACCTTCACCTAATGCCTTTCTGCCAAATACATGACAGAAATGTTTGGGTATAAGGAAACTAGAGCACATGGCTACTTTTGTGTGAACTGCCTCTGGCTTCATTTCTCCGTTATCAGCATTTTTCTAAGCTCTTTAGAGGGAGGGTCATGGTTAGATTTTTTTTATTTTTTTACTTCCCTCAAGTAGATCACAAAGTAGTCTTGGGCACAGTTGCTTGATAATTAGATATTATTGCAATAATATCTACCACCCATTGTATATGCTGATGTGGATAGTGGAACGATTTTTCATCTTATATATTACATTTGAGAGTGTGGCTCAGGTATAAAAACTATGATAAAATATCTGTCTTAAAATATATAAGACAAGCAATGACTTGAAAGTGCTGAAGTGCTTGCATGTAGTAAATGAAAGAAAACTTCATTTGTCAGCACAACTGGCCTGATTCTAAGTACTAAATATTTAGCACGCTGAACCCAACCCCACCAGCACAGTCTTGCAGATCCCAAATACAATCACAGACTTTTATATTGTCTGACCTTTGACCCTGGCACTCAGCTGATCTGTTCATAACTCCGGATCACCTGCCACTTTCTTTGCTTTTCAGGCATCTGGATGAGTGAGTTGCCACAGAGGCTCATTTTCAAAGTTTTCCCCATTTATAATATCTTCATCCTTGCAAGGCAAACCTGAGTTTGATCTCCCTCCAGCTGTCATGGACTTAACCTCCTTCTGGAAAATGTTAGCGGAAAGCTCATCTCTGTCTGCTTTCTTTCAACACACCATTATCCAGAGATGCCAACAGCCATTGGCATCCCTGAAGTACACATTAATGTCTGTGTCTGTTGTCTGCCATTTTGCTTTGCCTTCATCTGGTGCAAATTCATATGTTTGATGTCAGGGCCGTCATCTGTAGCTACTTCACCTGGAGCAGTTTCTTCCGCTATTTTTCCTTTAAATGCTCCTGATGGGCTTCCATAACACTACCCTTTGCCTTACAGGGGAATTCTCACATCTCTATCCAAACTGCTTCCCTGGAGCCTTTGTGTGAAGTCTATATCTTTATAAGATATGCATTCATCCTGCCATCAATAATCAGTAGGTTGCTTATAATTTAATCACCCTCTAAGAACTAGGCAAGCAAAAAATTCTCCTCTTTCTGTTGAAATAAATGTCCTTCTAGCAGGTACATGACAGAAATACTTTGGTGATAGAAACCAAGGGGATTTTTTATTTATGCATACAAGAACTGGGGTACAGGCCAGAGGTATGGGGGTGTGCTGGTGAGAGGATTCACCAGAGACAGAGCAGGGAGAAGAACAGGCAGATTAACTGAAATACACAGCTGAGGGGAGCAGCTGGTGAGTCAGGAGAGGTCTGCTGTGCCATGTGGGTCACCTCCCTGGCTGGGGATCAAACTGGTGCTGCAGTAGCTGCAGATTGCTAATAGTGGTGACCCTTAACCCCTTGCACCACCAAGGAGGCCCCTAATTTCTTTTTTTTTTTTAGTTTATTTACTTATATGTATTTTACATCATTGTTCATTTTTAAACAATAATTGCTTCCCCCCCCCTCAGGTGTAGTCCCCATAGAATTCCCTTCACCAATGCACCTGTGCACCATCACCTCAGTCTCCTGTGCTCCTCCCTTCCCCCCCATCCCTCTCCCTCCCCCTCCTACTTGCTTCTAGTTTGAATTGTCCCAGGGTTCATTTCCTTGTTAGCAGCACATTTAAAAGCTCTTTGTGGGGAGGAATGGTATTTGGTTTCTTTCTTGTTTGTTTCTCTGGATTAGATAACAAAGTCTTGGTCACTGAGCAAGGACTCAATAATTAGATATTAACAAAATAATATCTAGTAGACATTATATATATTGACATGGATAGAGGAGTGGTTTTGCACAGAATTCCTTGTGTTTGAGAGGAATGATTTCTCTGCATTTAATCCTTTTCTCTGCCTTGGCTCCAGTCACACCACCCTGCCTTACCTCTGCCACTGCATTCTCCTACCTGTGCCAACACATGTGCCAGGACCCCACAGGGCATGCTTGTGCAGTCCCTGAGATGAAAACACCCTGAAGCTGTATAGTCCTGAGTCAGCTAGCCTTTTGTTCGCCTTTGGTCTTCAGCTGATCTCCTACTAATTGCCTGTATTCACTTGTAATTGCATCTGGATTGGTAAAAATGGTAGAATAGAGAGATTAGACAGAATCATTGCCTTCTTAAAAACCAGCAGTCACCTATGCTAGCTGCCCTTGATTTGTTTTCTTGCTTACATCCATCTTCTTTCGCTTTTCTCTGTTCTGTGGGCTTCTCCAGCGAGCATAAAAATCAATCACCTATACTCTCTTCTCTTTCCAGAAGAACCTGCCATCTCCCTCCACTGAAGACAACTCTTAGTCCTTTTCACATGCAATTATTTAGGAGTATTTCTGTCTTCTGGGCTACAGCATATTAATAAGATTCAAACAAAGAATCTAAAATTTATCAAAAAGAACATCTGAATATTTTGGAGTTACTTTTATGACCCGTAGGATGGTCACTTTTCACACTTCCTCAGTTCTCACTGGGGTAAACCAAAAGTCAAAGAATATCGTCAATGTTCTTCTCATGTCATTTTGTGTGTGTGTGTTTGTGTGTGTGTGTAAGCACACAATGAGATGGATTTTGGAATGATTTCAGGTGAGGTTGCTGTGAAGAATTTTGTTTTTGGAATATTACGGTACCTGAGATTGTCCTCTTATATTTTTTAAGATACACATTTAAAAAAAGAAACTAAATAATAGACCACTAAATGAGCTGATCCATTATGAATATTGAATGATTTTTTTATCCTTTCCCAAATTGCTGTTTTTGGAGGGAAAATGCTTACAGATATCAAATCTAGAAGAAACTTACTTAAAAACTAAGTTAAACAAAATGCAGCTAAAATTAAATGACAGTGATAGGAAAACAAGCGCCATTTGAAGAACATTTTCTAAATTTAGTGATTGTTCTGTGAATATAATTCTGGTGCATTTGCTGTTTCATCATAGCATACTGTGATTGGTTGTGAAACTGTTATCAGAACTTCTTTACTTCTGGCAGGTATATGTATGAATAGACAGGATTTAAGGTGTCCTGTTGCACATGCACACAAATATTTGGGCTGAAATTTTCTATAATAATGGGAATGGAGAGCTGCTACTGCAATTTCTAATTGACCTGAAATGTTGTCCATTTCTCTCTACCTGACAGTATTTCCTTATGACCTCAGCATTTGAATTCCAACCTATTCTATTCTAGTTCACTTTCTTAATTTAACTTACGAATCAATGAAGAGCCTGATCTACACACACCTGGCATGTAGCCCTGGGTACAAACTTGCATATGTGAATACCTGAGTAAACAACTTGCAGAGTGAATCGTAGTACACATGTCTAGTCCCCATGAAGGCTCCCTGCCTCCCCTCAGAGGTCCCAATTATTTGTACTTCTATTGTCACTGATACATGTTGCCTGGTCTTGCATGTAATAAAAATGGAATCATACAGAAGCTGCCCATATGTAGCTGGTTTGACTTAACATATATCAGCTAATTAGTGTAGCATCCATTTTATGAATGCTCTGACTGAATACCGTACATTTCTTTCACTGGAGCATTGTTTCCTTTGGGTCAGATTCTATATTCTCCCCCTCTGTCCTATTTCTTTTGGTTGGGAATTTTCTCATATTTCTGGTAACCTTTCATTTGTCTTCCTATATCTACTACTACAGAACAAGGCTGGTCTCCTCTGCCATCACATGCATGCACCCTGAGTAAGTGCTCACATAAGCCCTGGATACCACACCGATGTGTGGGGAGGCTTCAGGGATGTGTTTGTGAAGAACCCAGCCAGCTCCTTGATACCAAGACAAGGAAGATCTCCTCTAAAATACTAGCCTCCTTTTGGGAGTTCTGTTTTTTTCAGGCATTTTGCTCAGGTTCATGGGAAATATTTCCATGACTTCAGCTTAGAGACAAACATTCAGAAATAGCAGCAATAATAACTGTACTGAATGATGTTATTTCAAAAGGCAAGTAATATGTATTTGCTATTTCAAGATAATTCTGTGAAGAGTTTATTACACATCACATTTAAAATCTAAATCCCCTTGTAATCCTTGTTGTGTCAATCTTAGAAGTATGTGAGTAGATGTGTTAAGTTCTGCTGTATATATAATATATGTTGGGATTAATAATGATTCTGAATTGATGACGAGGCTGATGAAGTTAAACAAATGTCTTCGGGTAAATAATGAGTCACTGAAACTGGAGTTGTGGAAATGGAAAGTAGTCATTTTCCATCTTGCTGATGGCGAAGATGCAGGGCTGCAAAACACAGGGTTTCATGTAGATCGTTTCTCAAATGGCCTTCTTCACTGGATGCCACTGTCCCCAGGGGTGTGTAGCTTCAGCAAATCTCCCTGCAGCTGTGTGACATATTTGTTGCTGCTCACTTCGTTCTGGGCTCACACTGTTACCTGGCTTCACCCAATGGGTCATATGCATTTAAGTCTTCATGTTGGTGAAGGCTCCAATGTCCTGGATTGCCACTGTCCTTTTGCCTTGCAGGCCAGCCCTTTGTGAATCCTGATGGAACCCCTGCAATATACAACCCCCCCACCGGCCAGCAGCCCCTGCGAAGTGCAATGGTGGGACAGTCCCAGCAGCAGCCTCAGCAGCAGCCCTCTCCTCAACCACAACAGCAGGTCCAGCCACCGCAGCCACAGCTGGCCAGCCCACTGGTCACTCAGGTGAGGAGATGGCTGGAAGGCAGAGAGGTGAGGGGTTCTAGATGAAGCATAGTCCTCAGAGTGGCAGTTAACCAGGAAGAGGAGGTATTTTCCATTGGTGACACCATCATCCACTCTACCTCATGAGTAAAACCTGGCAGCTCAGAGTGCCTAGTTTGGGCTGAGAGAATTTCATCTGCATACAGACGGGTGCCCCATTCAACAACTTGCATAATGAGGACATGACACTAGGGCAATGGATGGCAAGTTTTTTTCTTAAGTCTAGATACTATTTTTAATGTACACAAGAGATAGACTGAACTCCTATTGACATCCAGGCCTTTGCCTCATCTTGCTCACCTACTGCCAACAGACCTAGTGCTCCCGCCTGCAAAGAGACCATATTAAAGTCTTTATCAATGGGAAGATTAGCAGTCAGTTCTCTCCAAGGTGCTCTGGATGTTCATAAACTCCTTGAGAGAGATTGAGCTGCCCTCGTTTCCTAGGGAAACACATGGAAGTGTCCAAAGAGACCTGAAGGATTCCAGGGTAGGTTACTAGGGTGAACCTTGTTATTCATTATTTTCCTTACTTAGTCTTAGGGCAGTAACCCCCCAAAATAACATGAGGAGTATCACAGTGACTTCTTAAAGGAGCGCTCACGCTGTGCACCAAGCCTCCCTCAAGACCGGATGGTCTGTTCTGCATGGCTTCCACTTCCCCGGGGGTGGCTGGCTCCCCTCTCCTGGGTGCACTGATCCCCAAGACACTAAGGGACAGCAGAATGCTTCAGATGAGACAGCCTTTGGTGAGATTTAACTCCAGTCTCCCCTGTGACCTGATCACTGTTTCTTTCCCTCCAGTCTGTGCAGGGGCTGCAGGCCTCCTCCCAGTCAGTGCAATATCCAGCCGTGTCTTTTCCTCCGCAGCATCTCCTGCCTGTGACTCCGCCGCAGCCGTTCTCCATGGTACTGAACTGTCTGTGTGTGGCTTTTCCCCCGGGGCGGGGGGGGGGGGGGGGAAGGAGAGGGGATGGGGGGGGCTGTTATTCACTGGCTTTACCACTTGCATGTGCTGGGTGGGTGCCCTGGGGTGACTCTGAGAGGTGTTTGTGTGTGTGTGTGTGTGTGTGTGAGAGAGAGAGAGAGAGAGAATATGTTTCATTCCAGAACATGGCAACCCATCCCCAAAAGAATGGTTTCCTTTCTGTCATCTGTCCACTTTGAAGAGTTTACTAGCTAAGCAGGAAAACGAATCTGCCTCTATGTGCTTCCCATCACTGGGCTGGTCTTGCTGATTGCCTCCTTTATTTCTGTGGCTTGCAGAGAGATGATGTGACCACACAGTTCAGCCAGATGACCTTGAGCCGGCAATCCTCAAGAGAGACTCCTGAGCCCCCATCTGGTCCTGTCTACCCATCATCCCTCATGCCGCAACCAACCCAACAACCAAGCTATGTCATCGCTCCTACAGGCCAGCAGCTTTCTGCAGGAGGGTTCTCAGGCTCTGGGCCTCCCATCTCCCAACAAGTCCTCCAGGCCCCTCCCTCACCACAGGGATTTGTGCAACAGCCTCCACCTGCACAGGTAATTGTGCTTTTGTTCCTATCTGTGACCTCAAGCTGATGTGTGATGCATTTTGACCTCCATATTTCCATGTAGGACACCATAGGTCAGCCTGCTTGCCTTGCTGGGCTATTTTCTATTCTCCACCTATGGAATCTGGCCTGTTCTACTTATCACTGGTGAAAAGGCTTGGGACTCAAAACATGGGTTTCATGAGACCAACTCAGCCACCCATAGCACAAAGGGAGAACATCCCATTTTCTGGGCTGCTGGTGCAGAGGCCAAAGGAGAACAGTCCCTGCAGTCTGGTGTCCTGCTTACTGCATGGCCTAGAGGGGGAAAGTCTTGGGGTGGGCTCAGCCTGCCCCGGGGGACATTTCGCCTCCCTTGCTGCTGCTCTGGAATGTGTTCTTTCCTTCTTTATTGATTCGTAAATATTTTCTGGAGCTGATTGGGTACTCCAAGCAGGAGCACCTTCTATGAATATAAAGAGGAAGCTAAGTCGACATCCACTGTCCTTTCCTTCCCCCGGGGGCAAGCGGAGCTCACGCATGCTCTCACAGGTAGCCATTAATCATATTTAATTGACTTGAGCATGTAAGACACCACAGATCACTGATTTTTACTGTCTTTTCAAAGACTGATTATGTGTTACTGTTCACCACCAAACATCTCTGGTGCTCTCTTGGGTATCCCTTTGCAGAATATTGCAAGTGATTACTGTCAAGTTGTAAAATGCACAGAGACATTTTCTGGTCCATTTTCAAGGCACACATATCCCAAGCAAATTCTATCCTAATTATGAAATATTGCATTGGATGGGCTGTTTAAAGTACAGTGTCACCTTTGTATCATTCATTTCACTGCTTTAACATCTTGAATAAATTATTTTCTTTTCAAACCATCTAAAACCCTCTACCATAAAAAGATTTCCACTCAGTTGTTCATTTTATTTTGAGTGATTAATTAATAGTTCATCTTCAGTTGCCATCTTTGTAATGTCTCTTTGCTAGTAGGATTTAAAGAGATGTGGAAAAAATTGAAAGTTATAGCAAAAAAGGCTTCATTAATATATTAATACATTTTATTAATAAATTAAATTATTTAAGTTTAATTATTGGGCTATTTTTTAGCCTAAGTAAGATCTGTTTTTACCCATTTTTGCTATCAAAAAGAAGAGTTGTACGTGCCTCCCCTGGTGGCACAGCAGTTGAGCACTGTGCTGCGAAGCTGCCCACAGCCTCTGCAGCGCCGATTGGATCCCCGGCCACCAGGGAGGGTCCCACATGGCGTGACAGACCTCTCCTGCCGCGCCCGCTGCTCCCCTCAGCAGTGTATCTTGTCAGTCTGCCTGTTCTGTTCCCCACTCTGGCTCTGGTGAATTCTCTCACCCTCCCGTGCTTCTGACTGTACCCAGTGCTTATATAAATAAATAAATAAAATCTAAAAAAAAAAGAGTTGGCAGAGTAGGCAATTGAAGATATTTTAAAAATCTTGATGAAGGAATTTCAATATCTGTGCACTGCAGGAACAGAGGCAGCTCAGATCCCCTGGTGTGTCTGCAACAGAGATACATTCATTCCTTCTTCAATAGTTTTAAAAATAGAAGAGGTAAGGAAGAAAAAAAGACAAAGCACATGTCCATTGTTTGTGATCAGTCTGGACATCCATGAACTTCTTTTGAAAAGAACTGCAGTGAAAGGGGAAGGGGGTAATCCACAGTGACATTGATGGCAGCAAACATTTGAAAACAGGATTACCTGACTATGGACAGTGACTCCTGAGTGATGGTCTATGGGTCTATGTATTACATTTATGCAGAGAATGAACTTATTTAATAACCTTCAAGGTCAACTTCATGTAGCACATCATGTGAGCTTTCTAAATGCCCCTTGGAATTTGAAGCAGGAAGCCCATGTACAAGACAAAGGGACTGAAGAAGGAAAGTGATCAGTGTGCTTATATTTTATAGTGTCTTGTTCTTTTTCCCTCCTAATCCACTGACTTTTTGATTCTTCATGTTTTCATGTAGTTCCTTGAAAATATACATTTCCTCCTCTTTAGGCTGTTTTTGCTCCTTTCTCTCTTCCCTTCCACCTTTTCATGATGATCCTTGAAAGAGTCCTCTGGGGCCAGCACAGCTCCCTTCCTCTATGTGAGAGAAAGACAATTAGCCAAGTGTCCATTTCCCACTTGCTTCATATGGTTGGGAATGTAATGCCCAAAAGTTGGCTGACACTGCATCAAGGAGAGGTTAGCAGAAGTAACTAAACCCTAGCAAATCTTGTCAGGTATCAAAGAAGGTAGGGGAGACTGGGAGAACAAATAAGAAGAAATCAAAACCTCTGTGTCCTAAAACTGAGGGGCTTCCTCTCTCCTCCCTTAACCTGTATTCCTTCCCCTCCCCTTGAAAAGGAGTTGTGCTTTTCTTCATATCCTTGGTGCCCATCAGGAAATTGTCAAATGTTTGGCCTCCATCTCTTATCCCTGAGGTATTTTCATATTTCATATTGAATGTAAGAGAAGAGACCAGAGTTAATCAAAACAGTCTTTCCTAAAGAAATGAAATGCTGTTCTTCCTAGAAGACATAGAAATATAATGGTGATGAATAAAATTAGATAACAGCTGTCCTTTTTCTTAATATTAGAAGGTTTCTGATATGTGGTAGTAATAATCTTTAATGGCATTCCAATTTACCAGAGCATAATTAAATCCTATTATTGCTCCATAATTATTTGGGTTTTGATTGGTATAAATTGCCTTACAAAGCAAGGGCGAAGTAGTAAGATCAAATCACTATAAGCAATATGTACAATAAATTATTCGGTTGTCTACAACCGAGCCGTATTTGCTGCAGATTCATTCAATTTCTTACCCTTGAATAGCCACATTGTTAAGACAGTCAGAATTATAGTTCACAATGACTCCCTGGGATTGCAGAATCGTGGATCCACAAAGTGAAGTCATCTTTTGTCACTACTCTAAGGCAGGGAAACAAGCTAACCTATGTTTCAACACAATAATGAAATAGATAGGTCCAACCTGACACACGCAAATCAGAAATCAAAATAACCATCAAAATCACAGTTTTCAAATGGGTCACTCACAGTTTAATTCATTTTTTAAAAATATTTATTTATTTATGCATACTAGAACTGAGATGTAGGGCCAGAGGTGCAGGGGGTGAGAGGATTCACCAGAAGCAGAGTGGGGAACAGAACAGGCAGACTGACTGAAATCCACTGCTGAGGGGAGAAGCAGGCAAGTCAGAAGAGGTCTGCTGCACTATGTGGGATGCTCCCTGGCTGGCTGGGGATCAAACTCATACTACAGTGGCTGTGAATAGCTCATAGCTTGCCACCAGGGAGGCCCACTCAGTTTCATTCTAAGTACATGTAATACTCTCAGGCTATGTACTGACATGCCTTTATTTATACTTTAAAGAAGGTGAGAGAAGAAAAGTCAGAGGTCTGTAAATGAAAATAAATATGATTAGTAAGAAAAAAAATGGCCTTAATATGGATGATCTGAGATGGGCAAACATCTTTCCAGATCAGATGACATTGGATTTGAATCTTATTGGAAGTAATGACAATATTTTCAGCCATTCTCAGTCATTACAAAGTGATAGGTGACTCAAACAACATTTTAAACATATATCCCTTTTTACTCTGAATGTCATTTTTTTGGATCCTGGCTAGATACCAAGCAGAACAAGCACTTTAATAGACCTCACCATGTTTCATAACACCTTCACTGCTTCTTGTAGGCTGGAGAGTAGCAGTTTTTTTGTCTCACCTGTGTTTCCATTAAAAAAATGCAAGTTAGGTCTATTTAAAACTACCACAACAAGTTGGCTGTAGATGATCATCATCCACTCTTGTTTTTTTTAAAAAAACAAAATTCGGTGTCTCAAGACAACTGTCATCGTGCTGGTGACCAGCTCTGCAGGGTCAGCAGGGGTGGCTCATTCTGTCGCATGTGGTACTGACTCTGGTGATTGATTGGGGCTGGACAATTTCAGATGGCCTGTCTCCCCAGCAAGCTAGTGTGGCCCATGAGCAGGGTGCCTCTATAAGGCACATGCCTTTTTCTCCAGCAGGAGCATCTGCACTTTTTTTTCCCAGTGGGTGGGTTTTCCTGCTAGAGAGTGGAAGCTGCAGGTCTTCCTAAGGATGACCTGGGGAGTCTTGGAGATAATCATTTCTGCCAACAGCATTGGTCAATATGAGACCCAAAGCCAGCTCAGATTCAAGGATTTGGGAAATAGGTTCTGTTTCTTCCCAGGAAGAGTGACATGCACACACAAGGACATGGAAGGTTGCATGCTGTCCTCACACTCGAATCATATCACTTCATGAGATGATAATATGTTGTATGTTTTAAAGACATTTCTTAATTCTCAGTTTCCTGCTATTTGTCTCTTTCTTCCACAGATGCCCATCTATTACTACCCATCTGGTCAGTACCCTACCTCAACCACACAGCAGTACCGGCCCATCGCCTCTGTTCAGTACAGCACTCAGAGGGCTCAGCAGATGCCACAGGCAGCACAGCAAGCAGGTACTTGGAATCCGTTGCCCATTTTCTCCTCTTACCTGGGAATTTTTACATGTCAATATCTCAGTTGCCCTCTTCGGATGAGTATCCAAGCTTGGCCATTTAAATTGGATCATTTTCCTTCCTCAGAGAAGAAAATGGAGTTTCTGATGAACTCCATTGGAAAAGTAGCAGGTGCAAGAAGGTGACACCCAGCACAGGCATGTACCCTACACTAGCCCTCCAGAAACCAGCGCTAGGACTTCGCAGTCTGTTTTAAAGCAGAGGGTCACCCACAGCCCTGTCTTCCTAGGTCAACCTTTGTTATTTTTCCTTTTCAACTTAAAGAGCGTTCTAGCCCCTGTTCCTAAGGCTAGGGAACCAGACGAGGTGGTTCCAGACCCTCCTGAATGCACTCTTTTTAGAAGGTCCCTGACAGCACAGCCCTGCCCCGCAGGAACTGACTGGACGGCTCACTCTCTCCAAGGCCACAGCCTCCCGCCCAGAGCTCGGCAGCCACTGTGCAGTGGGAAGGGGGGCCGATGCACTGTACGAGAGTGAGTAGCAGGTCTCACAGTGAACCGGTCTCTTTCCCTACTGTGTCACACGCCCAAGGGGATGCCGTGACCCAGAGCTCAGCAGGATCCTAGCAGGGCTGAGGGACTTGGGCCAGGGAGAGGTTTGTACCCTTCCTGCTGACCAAACTGCAGTGAACACTGCTCATTGTCATGCCGAAGATGCCTGCCCCAGGACTCTGCCTTCCGTAAGTAGGTCATGCCACAGGGCTCGCGCTCCCCACCACTGCGCGCAATGCCTGCTCCCCATCTGCTGTCTGCCTTCCGTATATGTCTCTGCATCTGGAATGCGTCCAGATATGTGTCTGTTGTACAGATAGGAGAGGCGCCATTTTTAGAAGCTGTGGCCAAAAGCACGATTCTTGCCAAGGGTGAATACCAGTGGGACATCCTAAGGGTCCCAACGCTGACACCGGTGGCGTTTTGTCAGGTTGGAGCAATAATTAAATTCCTCTGACTTGGGGATAACTGCTTGTTTGTTCATTCATGGCATGGCCTAGCTGAAGTCTGTGGGAGAAGAACTAGAGAAATGTACAGTTAAGCAGACCTTTTCTTGTTTTGATCCTTAGTCATTCGGGAAAGAGTGTATCTTGACTCCGAGTTGACTTTATACTTTTAATTGGTAAGAACACAAAAGGGTTTCAAATTATAAGCTATCTTACAAAAGATATTTGGGAATGCTTGTTGTCTCTAATTGTTGGGAAATGTTATTGTCTCTATCATTCAGTGCTAACTGCTGTCATTTCAGATCTACACTCCTGAAATGTGTTGTTGGCGTTCTGAACTGTCTCATTTTCTCCTGATGTTTATCTCATGTTTGTGATTTATAATCTCCTAGCCATGGGTCTAGGGTCAGGAGGGAGGTTTTCCTTTTGGTTACCAATACCTTTAGAAGAAGAAACATGCAGATATGTAATTATAATTATTTTTCTAAACTTTTGTTTAGTGCCATGGAGTGACCATTGTCTGAAGAGAGATCTCAGAGTTGGTGTGAGAGTAGTATAGTCCACGCAAAGGAATGTGCTAGAACACAAACCTGCAAACTCTGGTGTGTGTGAGGGACTGAGAGAATTTAATGCCTATGTTAACTGGGCAACAAAATTAGATTTAGGACAAGCCTCGAGTTTCTCACTGACTTTTCTCCACCAACTCCTGATGAGTGTCAATACAAGGGAGAACATGTGTGAACGTTTCTGCTCTTTTAAAAGACAGCATGGAGAGCATGGAGGTGGGCAGGAGTCCCTCGACATGGGGACCTATCTGACCCCAACTCCAATCCAAGGCAGCCTGGTGGCTTTAACGTGTCCCAGGCTCCCACATCACCTGGAAATACCACCTCCAAAGCAGCATAATGGCACTGTAATCAAAAGAATGCATTCTCAAGCAGCAGCCTCAAAATGCAAACAGGCGTGCCAGGTATCATGGAAAGGCATGGCAGTTAACGTGGTCGGGGGCAGGGGTGGGGGTGGAGAGAAGGGAAAATGGCACACAAGCACTTACTTCCCTGGAAGTGACAACATCATACACATGAAGACTAAGACCTTTGAGCATCTGGCTTCTGTGACCAGCACACATCATACCAAGCCTAAATTCCCAGTGCGGTTTCCACATTGTTGATTTACTGAGTGTCTGAGGAGGCAGATGGTCTCCCCAACCTCACTGAGAATCATCTCTGCTAATCAAATCCAGGCAGTTCTGTCACAGTGTATACAGACTGCACCCTACAGCCAGGGTGGCCTCATGCTGAGCTTGGGGAGACTAAGGGAGGCCTCCCAAAGGAACATGGCAGAGTTTTGGGGGAAGTAGCTCTATGTTAATGCTCTGTCTCATAGAGGGAAGTCTCTTTGGATGACTGTACACGTCATATTTCCTGGGAGAACTTTAATCTGCCTCCAGACCAGTGAGAAATGACACCATTCCAGTGATACCCTGACTGGCTCTTCCTCCACCTCCCACCATCTTATACACTTGGGATCTGAGCCTCTCCCATCTTCATCTGGCACTGACACCAGATTTACCATTGTACCACAGTAAACTCAGCTTTCACTTGATTAAGTATTAGAGTGGGACAAAATTATGTCAGTTTTAGCCGAATGAGATTTTAATCCCATTTGCTTCTTGGCAATGTTCTTAATCTTTATTTAATTGCAGTGAAAAGTGTCTCTTCCTTCTCCTGCATTCTTGGCAAAATTGAAATCACTGTAAGTCACTATATCTTCCCTAGGCCTTAAACCTAGACACACTGAATTTGTATAAAAAGAATTGGATATTTTACAGTTGATTAAAGAGGAGACTTGCATGACTGAGGTCTAATATTGGGTCTTCAGCTCTTCTTCCTGGTGATTTTGTGGTATTGGCTCTACAAGTGGGTGATAAAGTTGCATATGGAAGAAGAAGCTTGTGTTGATAGTGATTATAAGTAAAGGATATTATGTTAAAAAGTGTTGCTGAAATTAAATGGTAGATTTGCCCAGTGATGTCTGGACTTTGTAACTACATATATATAGGGAAAAGGTATTATAGAAAAACCTCTAGTGGAAAATTTTTAAATGTCAATTTGGTATGATCAGGTATCCCCAACTCAAGGGCACAGTATTCTGCATTAGGCAGTCATTGATAACCCAAAGCTGCATAGAAAGACAGATTAACAAGTTATAGCTAAAAACCTTGTAGTTTTCAAAATATTCACATTTCAAATGATTTGGAAGTGGGGTTGCCTTACATGTGAACAGATTTATCTCAGTGATCAGATACTGAAATAGAATACTGGTGAACATATCTTTTGTTCCTTAATATTCAAGTTTATCTCAGTAGGCAGCTATTACACCACTTTCAGATAATATTGGTGTCACTATAAGTTAGCACTTGCTTAAAAATATCTTTAAGAACACAAAAAGAACACAAAAAGGTTAATGATTATATCCACCATTAGGGCTAGTTGCTGTACTCAGTATTTACAAACGCAGCATTGTTTAATCTCCACTCCAAATTTACATAAGAGATATTGGCTGCTAGCACCCTTCTTGTACAACATGGATACTCAGACAGGTGAAGTAAGTTACTTGGGGTTCCAAGGCTGATCAACTGCAGAGGAGCAATCAGACTTAAGTGATTTTAAGACTGAATGGTAACAATGTAAACACGGTTACTAGTTTTGAATTAGTTTACTGGCTTGGATGATTATGTAGAAACAAGCATGTTGGGATTAAATCAGGAAACCCATGTTACAGAGGCAAGTAACATTTAATTAGTTATGAAAGTTTACAGGTTGGCTTAATAGCAGAACACAATGGACTCTGAACTTCTACCTCGCAACCTATAGTGGGTTCCATATTACTTTGCAAAGTTGGTCAGTAATAAATGGCAGAAGAGCCAAGACATCTGTGCACAAATCACACAGAAGATATTGGGGAAATCCTCGTGGTCTGTGTCTCCACTCCAAATTCCTGTTTCATTTTGACTTAAAAATGAAGATATGTAGCTTCATTCTTGAGCTTACCAAAATCTTGAACATTTCCTAAAGCAACAAAAATGAGGTGGTAAAGGGCTATCCAAAATCATAAATGGACATTTGGGGAAGATTAATCTCAGGTTTATTATCAAAAGATTATCAGTCTCGTGAAATGAGCTGGGAAGTGCTCCATTCTTTTCTGTTTGGGGGGGAAATGTGTAAAAATGGTGCCAAATCTTTTTTAAATGTTTGATAGAATTCTTCAGTAAAATAATCTAGACTTGACATTTTCAGAAGCACTGTTTTTTACTGTATTTGAAAACAATTTCTGGAACTTTGTAGTTATGAGTTCAATTTGCTATGGCTATAGGGATTTCCAGATTATCTATTTTACCTTTTCCACGTTAGGGCAGTTGGGATAATGAAAGAATGGTCCCATTTCTTCTAAGTTGTTGAATCAATGAGAAGAAAGTTATCAGTAACATTCATATTATAATACTTCTAAATGGCTACTTTCTTTTTATTTTTGTCAACATTGGTAGATTTATCAATTTTATTGACCATTTTTTTGAGAACAAGCTCTTTTGCCATTGATTTTCTCTAATGTTTTACTCTTTCAATTTCATTGATTTCTACTCTTGCCTTCATTATTTTCTCCCTTCTGCTCATTTTAGTTTTGTTTTGTGCTACACTGTGTAGGTTTTGAGGTAGGAAGGTAGATTATTGTTGTAGACATTTTTTCTAAAGCAAGTATTTAGTACTCTAAGTTTCCTTCACACCCCTACATATTCTGTGCCCTACTATTTTGATGTACTGTATCTTTGTTTTTATACATTTGTATATATATATTTCATTTGAGTCTTCCTCTCTGGCCTATGGATTATTCAGAGTTGTGTTGTTTAATGCCCAGGGATTTGGAGAGTTTCCTGTTTCATCTCCGCTATTGATTATAGACCCATTCCAATATATTCAGAGAATATGATATGTATGGTTTCAATTATTATAAAAGTATTGATGTTGGTTTTATGGTCCAGGATATGAGTGATCTTGGTTCCATCTTGAAAAACTGGGTATTCTGCTGTTGCTGATTGAAATGTTCTAAACATGTCAATTAAATCCTGCTTTTTCCCCTTGTTTTTCAGTTCCTATTCACTAGGTCTATCAGTTGCTGAGAGGTAGATGCTCATGTCTTCGATTATAATAAGACTTTGTAGAGTTCTAAAATGAACCTCAAAGCTAAGGTTACTCCCAGTGTCCCTCAAGTGCAAGAATGTAGGCTTTGAAGTTATTTGAAGCATGTTGTCATGTTCCTTTCCCAAATAAATAAATGTTTTATTTCCTCGAAGAATATAGAAACATTGCATAGGAGGTGAAGGTCATCTGACCACTGGGGTTTGGGTAAGCTGTTTCTATAAACGTATGCCCTTATCTCTCACTTGCCATACTTTCAGCACTGCTGCTTATTGTCAATAAAGTTATGTTAGGCTTAGGTTTAAAAAAAATAATATTGATAGCTGTTTACCATAGAGAATCCAGCAGTTCTACATTTTCTAAATGTACCAGGAGGTTTTGTATTCTTAAACATCATGAAAATAGAGCAACAGGAAGTTAAGATGGTTGCAGAGCAGGAGGGGAGGAAAAACACAAAACCTGGGGGTATGGATTCTATAAACTGTGACAATATGTCATCCTTTTTTTTTTTTAATCCATGTCCTCTCCCACCTCCCCCAGCTCTCAACCATCTGCTGGATGGTTTGTTTTGGGAAAAGAAAAAAAAAACAGCTTCATCTAGCATTTTATATGAAAATGTTTTACCTTTCAAAATATAGTTCAGAAAAGCATCACACTTGCAAAACCCCAGCATCTTTTGTGGAACTTCCTTAAGCCTATTAATATACTTCTACTCTGTTCAACTCATATCTCTGTTGACTAAGTGAAGTTCCAGCTGGCCTTATAATAGCAGAGTCAGAATTTCTTGTTGGAGACAATAGTAGAGGTCTTTAGACTTTTTTTGTTTCTTTACTCACTTTTTTCACTCTCATTTCATCTAATCCTTACTTGGACTTTCTTTTCTTAGTATTACTCTTCTCAATAGCCATCAGAAGATATGTTTGGAAATAGAAGTGCAGCTTAAATACACAGATTAGCTAAGTGGGGAAACTGAAGAAGGTCAATCTTCTCTGCACAAAGCATAGTCTTTTTCTTCAGAGCCACAAAGGGGGCTTCTGCTCCTTCATTACTCAGATTTAGTAACCAATGCTGGTTTCACAAGTCTGACAAAGTCTGACTTAGGGTATTGCCTTGGACTATTTGAACTAAATAACATTTAACATATGTCACTTGTATGGAGAGCACACAAACAAGGGTCAAAATTGCATCCAGACAACTTGGAGAAAGGTCATCACCCCTTCCCATTCATAAAAGAGAAGATGGAAGCTCCTGCCTCTCAGAGTATCATCTTTTGCTGCTCTGATAAGGAAATAAGCCTTGCAACCCATCTCCTCTGTTCTGTTAATCAGAGAGAAGAACGATGAATGCAAATAAAGAAGATTACAATGCATTGAAAAATGTATATGAATAAAAAGCAGATAGAATAGTCATTAGGAAAGAGGAAATCAAAAGAGGGAATGTGGATCCTGTTTATTTCATTTTTCTAAGTGATGATAGGATAATAGCAATCCCAGAATTTGTAGGGGATACTCTGACATTTAGGGTATAGATTGCATTGATTCAAAACTCCATTCTACATATTCATAACAACATTTAGTGTTGGGAGTTCTTCAGTGAAGAAGTTTACAGTTGAAGGGGGTCAGTCACCCAGATATAGAAACTACGTGTCAGGAAATTGTATTTTTCTGTTCATCTCAGGAACATAAATGCAAAATATCCTCTATCTCTAGGCAGAACAATTCTACTCCCTCTAGTCCCTTCCACATTCAAATCAACTCTTAGCCTCTGAAGATTCCTAACAAGAGCTTTTAAGTGACATTCCCTCCTCTTTAAATGATATGAGTATTTGGTGAAGGGTTACTGAAGCCAGTGTTCCTCATATTATAGTATATATAAGCCACCCAGATTCTTACTCAAAAGCATATTTTAATTCAGCAGTACTGAGGTATGTTCTGGAATTCTGCATTCTAGCACACTTCCAAATGATGCTGATGTTACTGGTCTACTGGTCTACCATTGTGAAAGCAATGTGATAGGATTTTTTTAACCATGGCCAGTCTGTGTATAAGCTCTTTCAAAAGGAAAAGACCCACTTCAAATTTGCTCTTTGATTTAGCATGACTTGTGTTTTAGACACAAATGTAATGCTTCATAGTCAGCATATATCTTAAAAATTATAGCTAGTAAGCATTTAGAAATAATATGTAAGCATTTACAAATCTGAATTGTAGATGACAACATGATCTCTCTACACAGTAGGCATGCATAAGTGTTGAAAGAATGATATGCATATCTATTTTCATATTAGTACCTACAGGGAGTGTGTGTGTGTGTGTGTGTGTGTGGGTGTATGTGTGTGTTTGTGAGGGAGGGAAGAGGGAGAGTGAGAGAGAGAGAGAGAAATTCAAGGGAGAATGTTTGAACATTTAAAAAGGCTAAGTGGAAACATCTCAGCCACCCAATTCAAATATAAATGAAAGCACAACTGCAGTTGAATGGTATGAAATCAAATAGAAAATCCAACAAACCAATTACATCAGTGAATAACATATACATTTTTCAAAGCTCAAACACCAAAGAATATGTCACAGGCCTTTTGCACCCTTTCGGGGGTTCGGTATATTTGGCTATTGGTGTGTTTAGCTACTTAGGAATTTCTATAAATTTAAAGCCATAATGCTCCCATTGAAATACATTTCAAGTGATTAGTTTTGAAAATGTTCAGAGGGCAGGGAATAAACAGGCCCTGAAAATGTGCTCACATCACCCTTGATGCCTGGCAGCTCTTTCCTTCAGTCGTTTCAGTTTCCTTCTGAATGCTTAACAATGCAATGGCTTGCTGGCATCTCTAGTGAGGTCTAATCATTTGTGTCATGTGTATATTTGGAAATAGACAAAAGTCTCTGTTCCTGTGCTGAAAGGTGTACATGGAAGTTCAATAAGCTGAAGTGTGTTTAGTCTTTTTGGTGAGGAGTAATGTTTCTGTTGTAATAGTATATTGTTAATACTAACAGCTCTGGTAAGAAAGAATGTTATTGCCTCTTTAATGTTGTTCTGAAACACATTTGGGATGTGGCAAAATGTACCTTAATGGAGTCTATAAATTTATTTAACCAGAGCAGTTGAGTAAAGCTGACAGTGAATCCTGTATTTCTAGCTTGACTTATTAAGCAGTCAGAGTCTATATAACTGAGATGAGTTTTATTTTTAAAAGTTCCTTTCTCGGGCCTCCCCAGTGGCGCAGCGGGTTGAGAGCAGCACTGTGAAGCTGTCCGCAGCCTCTGCAGTGCCTGTTCGATTCCAGGCCAGCCAGGGAGAATCCCACATGGCGAGACAGACCTCTCCTGTCTCACCCACTGCTCCCCTCAGCAGTGCTTTCGGTCCGTCTGCCTGTTCTGTTCCCCACTCTGTCTCTGGTGGATCCTCTCACCCCCCACATCTCTGCCCTGTACCCCAGCTCTTGTATAAATAAAATATAAAATTACCTTTAAAAACAAAAAGTTCCTTTCTCTCCCTTTGTTCTTATGAGATTCCCTACTTAGATTTTTTCCCCACTTGGGGTTGGCAAAGTTGGGGAGAGGGAGCATCAGAGCTAAAGAATTTGAAATACCATTGTGACCAATAAAATACATTAATTTAGAGATAGTAGGATTTTGTCTTTTTATCTTAAATTACCTTCCTGAAATTAATGATTTTTAAAAAAATGTACTTGACAAATTATCCTACTTATAATTTTCAAACATGTTAATATTTGAAACCCCATTAAACTCTGTATTTTTTTTAATTTGAGGGGAAAATGTATAACGAATAATCACTCAGAGAAGCAATACAAAAATTGTTACACTTAACAGCTCTAAGGAAGAGATTTATACATTGGATGTCTGCATTATTGTTACTAAAAGCACAGAGGTAAATTATAACGGAGTTACATGAAGATTTAATTGTCTGACTTCTGTTAACATTAGTGGAAATCACATGGATAAATCCTTGTGGAACATGCTGTTCTGAAAATACTCGTCTGGAATGGGTTTCTATGGAAATGTTCATGTGTCTGTCATTAATTGGTTTAATTATTCCATTTACATAGAAATGGAATTGAAAAGTATTAAACTGGGATCACAAGAAAGGTGAACATTATTAGGAACCATAATAGGATTCATTCTATTTTTAGGCCTAAAAATCTTATAGGTTCCCAAAACACTGTGGATGTCCAGGTTCCCCTGTGTCATAGGAGGTAATATAAAAGGGATTTATTAATAGATTTGCAATAGTTGCCTTAGCACATTGTATTTTATGCACCTTTTGGTGTTTACAAATTCATTTGTTAGGCAGTTAAGGACTATTGGTATACATAAGTATGCTTAGGATTTCTATTTTTCTGTAAAGACAGATCATAGCGTTATCTGTTTGCTTTGTATTGTGCAATAAGAATAAGGAAAACATAGCAAATCTTAAAGAGAAAGGAGAGAGAAAAGGAAGAGGGAGAGGGAGAGAAGGAGGAATAAAGATAAGGGAAGTAGTAAGAGAGAGAGTTGGATTAGAAATGACAAGGAAAGAAAGGTAGCAAGAAAATTGTACAAATTCTTACTTTTAAAAATTCTATCATCCTTGTCCATTTTTTCCTTTTTTATTGATTGTCCTCTATTATAAATTGATCTACTAGTTTCTATCTTATCTATTTCTCCTTTTCTTACTTTTGGCTTAAGTTTTCTAAGAGAGAACATGTGTGGTTTAGAAATAGCTAACGAGCCCAAACTACTTGCTCAAGCTATCAGGCTTGATTAACTGAACTAAACCTGATTAACTGAACTAAATCAAGAGAAGTTGGAAATTTTTGTGCCATATGTAGCCTTGACTTGGCCCCCCACATTTTCTCCCCCCCATTTATTTCTTGTTCATTTGTTACTAATAATTTTTGCTGTCAGCTGTTACTGAGATCTAGGAGTTATTCTCGAGTCTTTGGTAAAGTTTCTTTTTTTTTTTTTTTTTTTGCTTCAAGAACTTTTTTTTTTTTTCTTCTCAAATTCAAAGACACCATGGTCCACTACAGGAAAATTGTCAGGCTTTTGCATAGCATTTAAATGGGTCATTTCCCAGGGATTCACTATTAATGAAATACTTTGGTGTTTCAGATTTGAATGAAACCTTTGGGCAAATCACTAAGTAGCCTTGAAATATGCTGCTCTTTGAACTTCAGATGTGCCTGTGTCCAGAAACCCAGGATGGCTACCAGATTGTGTAGGTGCAGTAGAGTTAGTGTATTAGCAAAAGAAACACAGTGACTCACATACCCTCTTTAGAGCAGATGGGGATCACATCTTACAAGTAAAGTCACAGATTGATTCAGTTGTTACAGCACAATTCCATGGCAGAGGCATTTTTATACATCTGTTCATCAGAAGAACACTTGAGCAATGTGCAAAAGCCTTCACACTTTGCTCCTGTCCAGGTCTCCATGCTGCGACAGGCATCCCTCTGTGGCTTCATCCAGGTGCTATTCACAGTTGTCAGCCCATCCTCCCAGGCTGCAGAGATGCTTTGCATGCCTTTCCAGGATTCCCACCCATCCCTAATTGCCTGCTGCCATCTCCCTGATTCCCACACCATTTCCTTGAAAGTACCTGGAGACTCATTAAAATGGCATTTTTCACGTTCTCCCAGATGCTCTTGCTCTGTTGTTTTTTGTTTTTATTTTTGCAGTAGGTCCAGCGCCATTGCACTTCTTATGAGCCATTTTGGATCCTGATTCTGGAAAAGTAAAATAAAGATAAATAAATAAATGGCAGGAAAAGGAGTCAGAATAGCACCAAAGACGTACTTTGCAGAATGCAGACTACTGAAAGATGTATATTTTGAGGAATTGTGAGAATGTGCAGGAGAGTCTGTCACGCTAGTTCCCAGTGTGTTTGAATGCATTTTTTCCCAAGGAAAACAATTTATAAACAAATGTCACTCTGATTCCTCATCTGTGCATGGAGTGTGTAGTGTTAAGTTCCAGAGGTCCGAGGCTTAAGGCTCTTTTCAGTGGATCTTGATGGAGGCCTTGATCTCCCCAGCAGAGGCAAACTAGATCTCTGTCACAACAAAGGCTCAGCTCTTGCTGGGTAGGTGAGATGGAGGACAATCCTCTGCCAATCAGAGAGGAAGGCTCCTACCTAGCTCGACATTTCGGCAAGAGTTAGGCAAAAGAGAATACAATCTTAACAGTATTTTTGTGTGTTTCACTTTGTGTATGTGACTGTTAATAAATTGTGAAAACTGTATAGTCTTTAGAGTAAATGGAAAAAAAATTTTAAAGACCCAGAATCTCCCTATTAACAATGAATTTTTATTTTTGCCTCTTCTTTCCCTGCCTTTATGCGTATGTATATGCATTTTGTCAACACATATACTTATTATAAACATAGATCATGCCACTTTCTTCTTAACATAGCATTTTTATTTATTCAAAATACCTCATGACATTATGCTTGCATGTAAAATGATTCTGCCCACATTTCTGTGACAAAATTTCTTTTTTTGGAAGATTTATTTATTTATGCATACAAGAGCTGTGGGCACAGGCCAGAGATGCAGGAGGGTAAGAGGATTCACCAGAGACAGAGTGGGGAACAGAACAGGCAGACTAACCGAAGTACACTGCTTCACTCTGCAGTGCTCAACACCTTGCACCACCAGGGAGGCCCCCTCTGTGACATAATTTCTTAAAGTAAAACCATATTTATGGAAATACTCATTTTTATACACAAAAAAATCAAATAATCTACATAAAAATACTGGAACTAAATGAATTTAATAATGTGACAGAATATACGGACACTACATAGGGTTCGAGTGTATTTCTATATAGTGGCAACAATAAGGAGGGGAACATCAGGAATCTGTAATAATGTGACACAATTTTAATATCAATGATTAATTACCTTGCTCTTAACCTTGTAGGTCTAGAGAGGTCTCGGACATTGCCTGAGTCATCCAGGACCATTCAGATGGAGCCCCAAATACCCCACAACATCTTGTGTAACTCACGACAACTTGAGATGTTTTCTGACACAATCCTTGCCCTCCTGCTTTCCTCTCTAATCAAAAAACATAGATTATAGGGAGCTAAGATTGTCAACTCTCTCATCTGTCTTTCTTAAGTTCCATATTCATCAAATATTTCATAATATATTGTTGTTATTGGCTTTGCTGCTTCTCTCCCCAAACAAGGAAGACTCCACAGAAGTTTCAGGGTATTTTTCCACCTTCTGTCAAGCTCTTTTGTCTTTGCAATTTCCCATTGTTGAAATGACACAATTCAAGACTCTCAGCTCTGAGTTGGAGTCTACCTCAAGTGCCTCTGTGCATATGCCACACAAAGGGACTGTTTCCTTGGCAACAGGAATATGGCAAAAAAAAAAAAAAAAAAAAAGGAAACATTTTTGCTCCCTACATCCTTCCTGAGGGCCCCTCAGCACTGCTGTTTGCCAGGCAAAGAAACTACACTTGAGATGAGAATGGGCTGCTCTGAATTGGTTTAACCTCTGGCTCAAAGCTCCAGTACCAACCACATGCTCTAGTTTGAGAATAGTTCAGCTGTGAAATGGACCTTTTTTCAATATTGCTGTCAGCTAGTGTTTTCTAGCCCTTTAAAGAGAAGTGACATAGGGCTTCAAGAAATGTGTGTGTGTGTAGTTTTCCAAATGAACTCCATTGCAATGACTGGTAGCACTTATTTCTATATTTTATTTCAGCCTCTGAGATCTGCATAAAACATTTTTTAAACTTGGGCAGCATGTAATGGTATGTTTGGTGACGGCTGGGAAAATTAATGTATTAATTTGGCAGAATTTATCACCTACTTATTAAGTATGTTTCTAAATCAGTCCTCAGTGAGCTCAGAAGGCTTTTCTCCTATTTAAGACAGGAAGAAAAATAGAGATGTCAATTTATGGGTAGGTGAATCTATGCAGTGTAATTTCAGGGACACTGTGCAGCAAGGATGGGGACCAGATGAAGTGATTCCAAGTCCTAAGCTTTCACTAGACCCCAGGAAAACAATGAATTTCAATTAGCTAGAGCCTAAGCTCACCCTCTTCCCAGTCCACTTTTCCCTCTTGCCTGTATTATTTCCTTCCTCAAAACAATGATAGGGAATATGCATATTAACTGGCAATTTCTAAATTATTCTGCCACTGAGTATGTCAGTTATTGAAGGATCTTTACTGAGCTTGTATTATTTCCTTCCTCAAAACAATGATAGGGAATATGCATATTAACTGGCAATTTCTAAATTATTCTGCCGCTGAGTATGTCAGTTATTGAAGGATCTTTACTGAGCTCTAGAGGCTTTCTCTTCTAGTTCAGAGTAATCAAAGTACCTGTTAATCTTGGAATTTTAATAATGTAAGAATTTGCCAATAGATTTATTGTCTCTTACTCACGTATAAGTCTTTGGTGCATGTAGAAAAGTTCAGAGAATTAGTGGCATCAGCAATTTTTTGTGGCATAAATAATTAACACTTTGTCACAGTTCTGGAGTCTACAATTCCAGATCAGGTTGTTGGAGGGTTTTGTTGTTGTTGTTATTTTATCTGAGGCCTTTCTCCTTGACTTGCAGGAATTTACCTTTTTTTTTTTTCAGCTGCAGTTTTGGAGAAAGAGATCAAGTGTGGAAAAGCACCTGGGGGCTCTGTGAAAGCCGCCTTATGATTTGTCAGGGAGCACTGGCATTCTGAATTGTTCTCCACCAACTAGAATGAACCAACACAGGAACAGCAGTCCTGTGTTCCTTCCCATTTTGAGCCAGTCTCATGTTGCAGAAATTACATTATACCTTCGGGGACTGGATGACCTCTATTAAACATCACACAATATCTGTGTGAGTGTTCATAAATGGAGATTAGAAACTAAAAAGGACATGTCTGGGTTTCCATTCCAGAGGCTGTGAATAGTAGAGTAAAAAGACAACATATAGATTTCTTTTGTTTTTGTTTTAAACCCCCCACTGTTGTGTTTGTTAATGGTTTGCGGTGACAGGAGCTGCCTACCAACTATGTGGACAGTAAGGCCAGCTCTGGGGCGGAAGCTCCCTTCCTGTTCTGTGCACGCAGTGGTGGCCCTTGGGGTCTGTGGCCTTGTCCCAAAGATCGGCAAGTCGCCTTCTGCACATCCGCCTGCTGGTGACAACCAGCGCTTGTGTGACCACTGCCATCTGGCCCTCGCTGGATTTCTGCAGAAGTCTCTCTAGGGCTTTGGGGATGTGAGAACTCTCCAGGGAAGTCATACCTCTGTGAAATCACCACAGATGGCTTTATTTGGGGAGCTAACAGGCATGGAAGTACAAGTAGGAAGTAGAAAAATAAATCAGCCAGGAGTTTGATGTCTGTTGGTCTTCAAGGAATTTGAAATGAACTTTATTGACTTATTTGGATGACATTACATACCTAGGATTTGGAGGCTTTGTGAAAGCAACCTGAAAGTTTAAAGATTGTAAAGTGAAAGACCCCGGCACTGTGGCCGTTAGACTGTTCTTCAGGAAAGGTGGTGACATGAAGTAAACTAGCCCTGGATAAGCGACATGTTCACAGTCCTGAAATCACTGTGCATCCAGAGATGTTCCACCAGCATTAGAATAGGGAAGGCGGCTCATGTACAATGCAGATAACTAAGTTTTTCTGAATTGCTGAGTACTGGCCCCCACTGGTCCCCAAGGATTACTCCATTTTTGTGGGCAGGGTGCATTTCTCCAGTCTCTTTTATAAGCCTTTTTTAAATAAACTAAGCATAACTGATTCTAATGCTCAGACAAATAAGCTTTGCCAAAATGCGTTCTCAAGCAATTAATATGACATTAATATTTAAGAACCACTGGCCTGAAGCTAATCTGCTTTGAGAACTCTTCTGATTTGTATTTCCTTCCCTATGTTCTAAAAAATCCATGTGGGCAGGATGCCATCAGGTTCATCTTGGGGGCACATTTCCTTCCACATTTTCAGAGGTGTTGTGTTGTCAGGAATACATTCTGGTAGAAAAAGTGTTTGCTTTACCTCTATGTAGGATTGTGATAAGAGATGATGAAGGCTAGGAGGTGACTGAGTGCCAGGTGGAGGCAAGATACACAAGAAAAGTGATGCTTTGCCACGGTTTTGACTATTTATAAATTACTTGCATGACCTCTGTGCCTTCATGAATGTTTCTTCTTTACTTATGAACACTGCTCACATGAAGTCAGGGACCTTTTACTGGAGAATATCCTGCCTGCCCCACCTTTTCCTCTTCTCTTGCTTTGAAACCCAAGGAAGTATTTTAGACTTTGTGTTCTACTCTGCTTTTAAAAGGCATATTTTAATGTTCTCTGAGGGCAATTTAATTCAAGTGGAAGTAAGAACCAATGCAATTCTTTATTATTAAATGAGGGAAATGGAAAGTTAAGATAGCATGTATTTTAGTATGTGGAGACTGGAAAGAGTAACAGTTGTTTGTAAGGTCATTGAGTATTGTGAAGACATATCGTGAGTTCTGTTTCAACAATTATTTTATATTATTTTCTTACAGCATTGTTCATTTTTGTGCAATATTTGATATCTCCTCTGAGGTGGAGTCCCCAAAATTCTCCCATCACCACAGCACCCGTGATCCATCTCCACAGTCCCTTGTGTTCTTCCCTCCCTAGGGTTCATTTCTAAGGAAAAGTAGAACACTGATTTTGTAACTGAGCATCTATTTATTCAGTGTATTGAACACCTACTAAAAGCAGGCAAAAATCCACTGATACCTGGAGACACAGACCTCATGGCATCCTGCAACAGTACCATTAGCACAGAGCACTTGACACCAACTTTGTGTGGAAAAAACTTTGTATAACTACACACACACACGCATGCAGCCATACATACATGAAATGCATATCATTATTTATATACAAACTTTTTCCCAAAAGTCAGTTATCAGTTCTTCAAATGTTTTAAGCTAAAATTATAGAAATATTCTGTAGTGGAAAGGCCAAAAAGACTTGATTTGTGTTGTTAACAAGGTAGATTATGCCCTGAATGCAGTAAAAGTGCTGTTTTCAATGCTGGTCTGATACTCTTTCTCAGATTTTACTTATTTTCTGCAATGAATAATGTTGGCAACTGCATTGCATACATATGTAGGTGTGATGTTATTCAGGTTATTTCTCTGACTGAGATGAATTTGAAACCCTCATTTTTTTTTATTATGTCTACTCAATGTCTACTATTTTTTTAAAAGATTTATTTATTTATACAAGAGCTGGGGTAGAGGCCAGAGGCCCGGGAGGATAAGAGGACTCACCAGAGATATAGCGGGGAACAGAACAGGCAGACTGACCAAAATACACTGCTGAGAGGAGCAGTGGGTGAGACAGGAGAGGTCTGCCACACCATGTGGGTATCTCCACGGCTGACCAGGAATTGAACCAGCACTGCAGAGGCTGCAACTAGTTTCACAGCGCTGTGCTCTACCCGCTGCACCACAAGAGAGGCCATTACTATATTTTATAAATATTGGTTTCATGGAGGGTAAAGGGCAAGAAAATATCCTTGACCACTTACTACCAGTTTATACCAAATGTGTGAATGTGGACCTTGCATGGCAGGTATGCAGTCAATATTGCTTGAATGAACAAATGGCACCATTTCCTAAATTAGTAAGACTGAATATTGGAGAGGATAGTTCTAAGAGTAAAATTGAAAACATGAATATATTCAGGATTTGTTGTCCTTATTTAGCATTGTATTGATGACCAGAAGCGTAAACCCAGATTGGTCACTGATATCCAGTAAACTGCAATACACCATCATTATCCTGCTTACTCAATTCTGCTGGGGAGGGTTCTTCTCCATTGTCCCTCCAAGACTTCTTTCACTAAATGTCACTAATTCTTTACTCAGAAAGCCCAGTTTTTCTGAGTCTGTAATACTGTAGAGTTTAGAAATAACCACGGGACAACTGAGAAGGGCATGTAATTAAACATGGTAGAGGAAGACTGAACACAATGACTGGTGATTCTGTGTATTTTGGGGGTATGAAGATCCTATAGATAGGGCTTAAGGAACATATCAAGAGTTCTCTCATGATTTAATGGCATACCTTGAATGTGTTATGACCCCAATTGTTTTGGTGAATAGTTCTCCCTCTAGGTGTTTCCCATCTAACTGGCTCTGGGTGGAAGGTGGGATTCTTACATAGTCATTCTCAACTCATAAGAGAACACCCTGTGCTGTGATTGAAATCCTGAGGAAGATGTCCCTGCCTAGAACTGCAGTTTATGCATCTGATAAAATTGTTTTGGTAAAAGTCTTCCTATGTGGGTAACAGCCACCTGTCTCTCAATGACATGCCTCATGAAGAGTGATGAGTTGGGTGAAGGTTACCTCCTCCACAGTGCTTTGCATTGTGTAATTACTCCTATTAAGGAATAGAGTTGTTACTTAATCCCAGGACCCACATAGAGCTTGGACAGTCACTAAAAAGGGAACCCAGTGATTCTATTCTGGCCATCACAATTCCTTTAGGGGTCATTTGAAAATCTTATGAACTTGACAGAAGTGAATATAATGCATTAATTGTGTGTTTAAAGTCATGAGTGACTGTAGTGCAATTTAGAGGTTGGGGCACCCCACAGTACCTATATAGAAATCATGCATTCACTGTTATTACTCCAAAGTTTTTATTACTGTTACTTGTGGAAATAGTCAGAAATTATCTAGAAGTAATAAAATTTTGCTAATGACTATTTTTTAGTGGAAATATGATTTTAAGAAGGGGTTGAATTACTAACGATGACTAAACTAAAAAATGACATTTTAAAAATTTGACTTTTTTTTAAGAAATTAAATGGTAGTGCCTTTTCTTGTCCCATAGAAAAATATGGTGACAGTTTTACTTTTGTTGGTAAGCTAAGAAAAATAATAATTTTAGTTCCTGTGAAATCTCTTAGACATACTTGTCAAGAAAAATTATAGCTACAGCATTGACTTGCTTTCCCATACATGATTAACAATAGCATTTTTAGAAATGCTCATTTTTAATAGTTGTCTTTACTTTAAAAGCTGACTGGCCCTGAGGGGAGAGTGCCCTATGATCTCTGGACCCAAGTGTCAATAGTTACAGGTGTGTGAGCCCTGTGCTCACGCTCCCAAGTGCTTTTTTTTTCAAAGATTTTTATGTACTTATGTATACAAGAACTGGGGTGTAAGCCAGAAGTGTAGGTGGTGAAAAGATTCACCAGAAACAGAATGGGGAGCAGTTCAGGTGGATGTACTGAAATATACTGCTGAGGGGAGCAGTGGGTGAGACAGGAGAGGTCTGCTGAACTTATGCTGTAGTGGCTGGCAGTAGCTTGACAGTGCTGTGTTTAACCCCTGTGCCACCAGGGAGGCCTTCCCAAGTGCTTTTTGCATAGGCCACAGGTGGCTGCTGTGGAAACTAGCAGTGGGAAGGTAGAGAAAAGCTAGATCATTCCAGTTACCCTGCATAGATATCTATGCATTTTGTGCTTTTAAGGTAATTTTACTAAAAAAAAAAAATTAGTTTTAGAGTTTGCCAAGGAATGATAAATATAGGTGTAAGAGATATTTAGGAGGATGGATATGCAAAGCGTTAAGAGAGTTTTTTAACTGCTAAGTTATAGTAAGGAGTTCAATGATTATTATTTCCAAAACTTCTTCACTCCTCAGGATCTGAAGTTATTCTCTGTATTTCTTTGATTAAATACAAAGTCACAACATTAGAATTAAAATCTTGAGAAGTACATTTTTGTCTCATTGCTGAAGGAAAGGGAAAATGATATTTGGGTGAATTTTTATGAAAATTTTCCTTTTAAGTAATTGAACTTCAGTTTTGGAGTGAACTTTTGTAGGAGTGGTTTCACTTCCCCACCTTGCTAGAACAAAGAATATACACTGAACATAAGTTTTGAGGGGTTTTTTTGTTTGTTTGGGTTTTTGTTGTTGTTGTTGTTGTTGTCTTTTCCCCTAAGTATCCCAACACAGCACTTCTTTTTCCTGGCTTAAATTTGTCATACTGTCCAGTTCTAAGCAGGACTGCCATGGCCCCATATTTTTTTCTTCTACTGTGTTTTGCATTGAGAGAGTGTTGGCAGAAGCACATCTGAGACTGATTCTGAATGATGACTGAGAAGTTTATCTAAGAACAACAAAAAGCATATTGTTTAACCCAGAAATGCTGTAACATGTACTTAACATGCTCCTTCCCTTTGCCTTAGCTCCTTCAGTTTATTGCATAAGTGAAATATCAGTGACCTTAAAAATCTATTTCACAGAATTTCTTGTCAATTTGGATACCATTTGCATGCTTTCTTGCCAAGAAAACAAAACTCAGCCCTCCAAGAAAGAGGCTAAATGAAAGTGGAACTTTTTAATGTTTATTAAATTAATTGAATATAGTTTCCACCTACTGAGATCAAAAATGAGAAAAGAAAAAAATCTGTCCTTTTAAATAAATTAGTCTCAATAATTATTGCATGTAATTTGTCATATACAATGGCATGGGTAGGGATAAGAACTGAGGAGTTAGATAACCTGGTTTCAACTCTTCACCACATATAACTATGTGTTCTTGGACAAATTCACCTCTCTATGCCCCACTGTTTTCTATCTGTAAAATGAAGATAACCTGGAACTCGCTCAGCCAAGCCTAAATGCAATAATGAGAGTAGATTGCTTACTTAAAATGTTGACAGCTAGTAAGATCTTGATACCTGAATGGTAATGACTGAGCACTAATGCAGTTCTGTATACCTGGCAGAGGCTGCAGAAGAAATGAGGTGTCCAGAGCCAATTCTGAAGGCTCTCTATTCTAAGATACCTCTTTTCCCCTATGGGGAAGTATCTAATAGCCAACAGCAGTGAAATGTTCCATTCAGTGAACTTCCACTAGGAATTTACCTCTCTTGGTTTGAAATGCTGTCGCATAGCTAAAAACTCACATTTTTATTCTTTAAAGAGGAAACTGAGCATTTGGGAATCTTCGGTAAAATATAGGCACACGGTTCTGCCAAATTCCATTCTGGAACCAATTTGTAAGTCTCCACCAGTTGTAGTTTTAATGGCACATGTGCAGAAGGTAATGCTGAATGCAATGCGTAGGTGCTGATCTCGTTAGGGTTGATAGCAAGAGGAGCTTTGTTATTTAAAAAGAAAAAAAGCACTATCACAGAATAAAACAATCGGGCACTAATTTGTTTCTTTGCCTACCCTAGATACCACTGCATGTGAGGGATTATCATGGAAAACACATCCTTGCTATAATTTGGAGCCTTTAGGCATTTGATGTGCCAATTGCCTTCACTTGTATCTGGTCTGTAATTTATCATTGGTGTGTCCTACCCTGCTCAAATGCGCCCTTTGTGGGCAGAGGCAAAGCTAATATACTTTCCAAGTGTATTTGAATTGCTTCAATAAATCACAGCTGCCACTGTAAGCAGTTTTATCATTTGCCAGAACAATAAGTTATCTTCATGCTTTATAGACACAATGCTCTCCAAGACTTTCATTTGTGTAAATCGTAATGCATCATAACCCATTTCCTAGAATGAAATTAGGAAACTCATAATATATACATATATATTTTTTTAAGAAAGAAGAAAGTATTCCAAAGCAGTCATGTAAACTCACCAAGAAATGAGGCAATTTTTATCCTGCTTATTTTGTTGTAGCAATTTACTTCTTTGTTATTGCTATAATGACGTGAGCATTAAATGTTTGCAATTGGGGTTAAACTTCATTTAGCTCTGACTACTCCAGTTCTCAGTGAATACAGTGCTCAAAGAAACAAGACCAGGCACAAATGGTTCCTGGAGGATCTGCCATGCATGGAGAAACCTGATGAGCAAATCACCTACTCTGCTCATGACTTTGTAGACTGCAGGCCAAGAAATCAGACTGCAGAGTCAAATGTTTGCCCATGGTGATCCCTGGGACCGACTTCCAATTCCCCCTTTATATCACAATAACCAAACCTGAAATCAAACCTGATTTGACCCCTTAGATTCTTGAGAGGGAAAATATATTACATAACAACATTATGCCTGAAGTTTCCAGTGAGGAAAACATAATTTGATATGATTTCAGGACTCTATTCAGAATGATGGACAATAAAGTGTGTGTATTTTTTATTGGCATGGCTGAAAAACTGCTAAATATTTATAAATTAATTTGCCATCACTTCTGTGGTGATAAGAAAAATACTTTTGTTTGTCATGGACTTGATAGTTCATGCCAAGTAGTGAAAAGAGTGTGGAGAAGCTGGATTTATAATTAGAAACTTAAGTCTTCAAAATCAGTGCTTTCCCATGCACATTGCCAAATTTGAGTTTGTTTTAGTTCTTTTTGCTTTTATTATCAAGAGGAGACTTATCCTGTCATGGAATTTTAAACTTCTCCACCCATCTGTAGAAGTTTGCAATGATTATTTATTTTTATACCAACTGCCCACTAGCTATGTGTAATAACTTCATACCCTTATAGTTTATACCTGATAAGGGGCTCTCTAAATCAGCGTTTCCTACCTCTTAAAAAAAGTCCTGCCTATCAATCCTTTAGAATCAGTGTTCAAGTCAGCATCCACACTCTCCCATCATCCCCAGTTTAACCAGGATTTTCTCTCCTCATTATCCACGCTCTCTTACCCAGTTCCTGACTCCATCAGTTGCCCCCTTGCTTATCTTCTGCAAACCCAACCAAATCCAATTCAGTGGGAGGTTGGGGTACTCAGCCCACTAAGAAGAGGTTTCACAATCGCGGTGACTCACTACTTAGATTTGCTATGTTGTCACAGTGAACAGGACCCATTATACTAGTGTCAGTCTAAAGGCTAGGAAGCTTTTCAACCACAGCATTTGTGGACTGCAAAATATTCATCTGAAATATACCCTTTTGCTGGGATGAAAGCCAAACCTGTTCTACAGGATGGTCTTTCCCCATCACCCCCAGCTGGGCTTCTAAATTCCCTTACAAAGGAACATCTTTTTTTTTTTTTTTTTTTTTGAAGTCTAAAATTACTCCTTGTGCATATTTTGTTTCCTTTTCACTAACTTGACTTAGGAAAGAGTAGTGTGATTTTACCAATGGTTGTCTTTTTAGAGTATAGATTAGGAAGATTAGTAAAATGCTTCAGCATTCTTAGTCTTGGGAACCATTTGATGCTTGTGTTGATAAGCAGCCTCACTCTGGGCATTGCAGCCTTTTATCTCGATGATTTGAGGACAGAGCATTCTGAAATAGCATGTGGTTCTTTTTAGCACAAAAAGCATCGACTGCTTGTGATGAAACAGTTGCTGCTACATTTTTAGAAGACTTTTGCTGGGTGACATCCAGCACGAACATACCTATGAGTTTTCATTGGTAGGCAGTGACTCCACCAACTTTTCTTGATGGCACAATTGGTGTGTATCAGGTTTGAGTATGGCAGATAGCCTGCCAGAAGAATTCCACATAAAATATTAAAACCATAGGCAGTAGACTGTGGACTGTTTCACTCATGCCACAGCTCTTTACACCCTAATAGTTTGTGTCATTCATGTGATTTATGTTGCAGTGGGAGGAATTTTTCACCTACAAAACTGAGGCTAGTGAGCTATATGCTTTGCCAAGAGTCTTAGAGCTCATCTGTGTGTGTTTGAGGCTCCATAGTTTCCTTTCTTTTACTTTGGTTAGAAACTTCCTGTCCCCACAAGCTAGCATCCCACGTGGCTAGATGGAAAGTCAGAAATGACAATCATAATTCTTCCCAGTCGATGGCAAAGCAGTTTACCCATATTGTTGTTCATTGTCTCTTTGCATGTGTCCTCCAGGATCTAGTCTGTGGAGGAAAGCTATCTAGATGAAAGATTACATAACATGAGGTGATAAGACTGTTTTACTATCAACTTTCATTCAACAATGACAATACATTTATTAGGCACCTGCTGTATGCAGGCATTGTACTGCCTGGAGGGTATGAGGTAAGCAATGAGGCACAGCCTTCTCTTCAAGGAATTACCATCAAGCTGAAGAAAATTGACTTTCAAAATCATTGTGTGGTCATACACATTAACACAATATATTTGAAGAACGTTGGAGTATCTCTATTCACTTCAAGATTTGTTTCATTGGTTTGTTTTCTCCCATAAGATATTAATATACACTGACCTTAATGATTGTGAAAATCCAATTCACATCCAGCAAGATGTTTTTTGGCCACACTATCAGATTTAATATGGGCTAAATATTCATTTTTTAATAGCAAATGTAGCTGTTATTTGAGGCCATTAAAATTCTAATTTTGGTTGCCATTGGTTATTACACTGAGTCAGAAATGTAACCTTTGATAAAACTGACCAATTTAATTTGAAGCATTTGGGGGCATCTGTTGAAGTATCCAGTATCAGTATCAGCTGTTCTTGGAACTGAGCAAGAAAGAAAGAGATGTTTAAATTAGAAACACCTTCCAGAGTTTGAAAAGTTTGAATCTGAGTAATTATTCATTCAGTTATTCAATAAAACAATCCTGTTTAGGTTTTACAATGCTAGCTTCAAAAGAGATCTTAAACAGATACAAATTAATTCAGGTACCAAGCTTTGCAGATCAATTGTTGGCTAGAAAACTAAGGGCAAAGTTGAATAACTCACTCAGAATCATACAACTGAGTAAAAATGAGAAGGTTTTCATGGTGCCAGACCATGGGTCAGTAATTAGTACTGTGAATCCTTGTTCGAGAGATCAGCATGTTTTTACATGATGAGGTTGCCCTCCTGGGGGTGTCCCCATGCCCTCAGATTCTCTCACAATTCCATTGTGTCTTTTCAAGTGTCTTTTCAAACTGCCTTGTTTCTGGTCCAGTGACTTTAACTCTACAAGATACAGCTATTCTTCCTTTTTTTCACTTTATTTTGGGCAATCATCTGTGTGGTATTCACAGATTTCTTAGCTGCAGATAAGCTGAAGAGCTTTGGATGCCTGAGAACAGCTGCACCGGCTTTGCCTGGATCGATGTTGTAGTGCCAGCCTTCCACTGCAGGGTGTGTGCTGGCACCTGGGTCAGCTGCTCCTCCAGAATTACTTCTGTAATGGAGCCTGGCATTATTAGATTGCAATTATTTTTGCCTACAGCCGACTGTTCTCCATAGATATCTTCCTTTTTATTGAAGTGAGATAAAAAGGATTTTGTACTTGAAAAAAATGGCTTGCTTAGCCATATCTTCAGCCTAAGCATTGAGTTTCTTATTATTCATAGGACTCAAAACCGTGTCTTGAAAAATGAGTAAAAAGTATAGCACTCCAGGATAAAGCTTATTATTAGAGTGCAATGCCTTTTGGGCAAACCCCAGGGGTGATGTACTCTCAGCAGCAAGTGCATTTCTATGTTCAAATCATATTTTTTAAGTTATAAATAAAAGTAACTTGAGTATTTTCTATATGCCAGATAGAAGCCTAAAGTGTCTATATGCCACTTAATCCACAGCCCAAGCCTCTGAGATCGATAGCACAATTACATCACCTTCCCCATTTTACAGATGATGGAAATAGAGGTTTGACGAGGAAGTGAGTGCTGTAGGGTACACAAGAGTCTCTCTCCCAAGGCGGGGTCTTGGCTGTAATATCCTGCCTCTCATGACTTGACAATTTGCACCTGCAAAATAAAACAATAATCATACTTGCTTCTCCCAAAGAAATGTTTTTTACCGGTCTTAGGATGAGATGTTTGCATCCGCTGAGAGCTCATTAGATGTGTAGTCATGGGTATTAGGTATCAACTAGCAGCTCTTTCACATCTAGGTAAAGCAATTACAATCATCTATTTTTAAACTGCTCAACTGTGTCCTTCATCATGATCTTGTTAATAATGCCAGGCCACGCAGGACTTATCAGTCCTGAAATTTCATCATAGAAGCTTTCCAAGGTCCCTCACCTGCTGAAATGCCAACTTTCCTTAATTAAAATTTTATTCTCAAAAGAAACAACTATATGTGTTTTTTAGTAAGTTAATAATGAAACTAATTATTGTGCTACGCTGCCTCTTTGGCTACATTGATTTCAATATGGGTATTTGTAGCTTTGTGTTCCCTGGCAGCACTATGAAGGCACAGCGTCAGCTAAGCTGATGTTTTTATCAGGAGGCTCTGCTGACTCCACTTTAATCAAACGCTTTTGTAAGACAGCGTGTGTGTCCCAGCTTTGCTGTTAGACAGTCATATTGATGACGAGGTACTAAAGCCTAACTGCTCTGTTAAGTGTTCCTTGTGACTATAGCTGAGAATAGAGAGATCACCCTCCAAAATGTGCATACCATTTTAATAACAGATTAATAAGGATTTCCCATATGATAAGCAATTTTTAAAAATGGCTGGAAATACTACTAAATAAGAAATATTTTAAATGATATGCTTTCTACTTGGGGATGTCTATATCAGGAAAATTTCTCTCCAACATTCAATTCACAAAGACCTCTCAAAGGAACATCTTTCTTCTGTTGGTAGCCCCTCCTGATTCTCAGTCATAGATGCCTGAACTTGTCTAAGTGACATTAAATTGCTCTTTTATCAATGCAAATGTATTCCTTGTGAATTCTTCAAGCCCTCCCTCCTCTCTCCCTCCCTTCTCTTCCACTTCTTTTTAATACTTAGGATCTTTCTGGAGAAGTGTATTAAGAATATTGGACTTCATTTTGACTTGCATTATATTTCAATGATACAGAGTGAGAATTGCTCCTCTCTTCTGCTAGATCAGGAGTTTTAAATTCTTGACTTCTTGAGGTCTGGAGTTTCTGAAACCAGGGAAATTTTATGCAACATGGTTTTTTGCATGTGCCTGGGATAATTAACTAGGAAAAACGGTTGACGATGCTCATTATATGTTCACTGTGATCTATACTCTCCATACCTATGAAATGTCAGCGTCGCTGATCAATAAACTTTCCAGTGGTGCCTATTGTATTGCCCTCTTATCCCCTTTCAAAGATTAATGAGGAAAATAAGTAGCAAATTCCAAACCCTGGATCAAGGGTTTCCAGGAGTTCCTGTAGTTGAAAACAGTATATTAATCAATTTTAAGAAGATTAATACATCAATTGATATAACCAAGCCTCTCCTCCTTCCTTCACCCCCCCAAAAAAAAAATTCTAGAGAAGCACTCTGTGTGGGAGGCTGCTAGATTAGAGAAACCAGCATGGTCTGACTCAGTCACTCGTCCCTTTGGCCCTGTTCTGAACCAGTTATCTGCCAAAGTGAAATAGTTTTAATTCTAAGTCATACATTGTTTAGCTTATACACACAGTGGTTCTTCGATTAAAAATAGGACAAACATAATGTAACACATGGGCAGCACAGAGTGACATTTCTCTAAATTCATTTCAATAAAATCCTCACTGTTTTTATTTAAAAAGAACATTTGTGTATACAGACATGTCTGATTGTGCATTCACATGTAAACACACACGTGTGATTGATTATATGTGTAAATATATGCACGTGTGTGTATATGTTCACACACTGACTTATACAAATCAACATCTGGGTCCATACACATTCGAGAGTAAAAAGGAAGACCATTGATAATTACTCTAGAGCAATAGGCACTAACAGACACTTGTGGTCACCCTATCTATAAAAGCAAAATTTGCTTCCATTATTTTTAAAAGCAATGTTAGACATAAGGGAGATAGATACTCATCTTTATTATGTGACTCTTTGTCCAATGTATATGAAACAAAAAAAAAAACAGTGATAAAAATAAATACATTACAAAGTTTAAAAGAGGAAAATTGTGACATTTATATCCAATTTGAGTTTCTGTTTTAGAAGAAATGAAGGCTATCTGTAATCTACAGTGGTATTTGTGGGTAAGTGCTCGCAGTGAGCAGAATGAATCCTTTTGTCTTATCTCCTCAATTAGAAACAAAACACAAAAATTATCAAAACCAGCCAGTTGATATTCAATGCATAAAGTATAACCTTTCCAAACAAGTTAAAAAATATTTTTCAATGTATTTTTTTCCTCTAACATGCCTTTAATTTGGTCCCCAAGCCCAACATTTCAAAAGATATTTGTTCACAAATCATGACTTTTTTTTTTTTCCTTTGGGAGGTAAATAGAAAGTAAATGAAACATCATGTATCACTTGTTAAATGGAGAAAAGTAAAATTGGTCCACATATATTATGAATATTATTGAATATTGCATTTGAGACAATACCACAATCAAAGTTTGTTGAAAATATGAAACTTTTTTCTTACAAATCAGTTGCTTCATCTCACACACACACAAAATCAGTACAAAATGGTTAGGTTAGAAATATTTGTAAAATGGAAGATTGTTCCTCTGCATGGACATTGTTTGTTCTAGGTGCCTGGAAGCATTGAAATAGTGTCATGGGCCCTTAGCATGTGCAGCCAACAAGGCAAGGGACCTGAAGAGGGGGCACTGATTTGTATCTTATCTTTGATAAGTTTATGACAGGGGTTCCATTAAATAATTCGGCAGAAAAAGGTTTAACAGTACCTGCCTGAACCCAGAGTGCACTTAGCACCCCATTGCTCTGAGGGAGTTTTAAGTAAAGGGGAGCTCTCCTTTTCCTGATTAGGGGGAGCAAATGTAACTTTTGGGAGATGATAGCAGAGCTTTTACTAGGAGACAAGAGACCGAAGGGAACTGGGTTTGTTTCTTAAATGGGACTCACGTTTTTCTGAGTCTTTAAGGATAAACATGGAGTAGAACCTCTAACTCAACCAGCTGACTTAAAGCTACAAGGTAGAAAAGCTACAAGGTAGCAGTCCCCCTTCCCCAAGGCTTGGAGTCTAGGCCCACCCGCCTTTCCAAATGATTCCTACTGGACTTCTGCTCCCCAGGGGTCATGTATTTGACCTTTCCACTCCCTGCCTACCTTCACGGTCAGACCCGCTGCATCATCCTTGGCAGCATTCATATGGTTGGCACTTAATGATGTGCCTTGGCCCAGAGAAACTTTTGAATACTAAAGCCTGAGCATTGTCAGCAAGGAGGAGCAGTTCCAGGATGTTTTTGGGGAGCATGGATAGAGTTCATCCTGGTAGTATCATCAACCAATTTATTCTTCGTTAATGAGCATTTACATAGTTCCATTTGGTGGAAACAAATGTCAATTACCATACAGCAAATGCTAGTTGCTAAGAAACTATGAGTCACATTACCCAATATCTACTTGACCTTCACAAAAGCCCTTAGAAGTTGGAATTATTAGTGCCCAGTTAATAGGAAAACCAAAAAAAAAGCTCAAAGATATTAGATAACTTCCTCGAGTCACAGAACCAGTGGGTGGAAGAGCTAATGATCAGTACTTGTGTGATTACGGGGTCTGTGATTTTTCCATTAGGAAGCAGAAACTCCTTAGATTTCACATCAGAATTGTAATTTAAAGTCTCATTTAAGTATTCCTTTATATTGTTTCATCTTGCTGATAGTCACTTTAAATTTGGGGAAAAATTATGACTAAATGTACTAAACTTGATACTAATTCACAGGCAAGCATTTTCTATAGCAAATGTGCTTGGGAAATGCCAGGATCAGTTAGGGTCATGGTGAAAATAAACTAGATCCTCCTTTTTTCTTTTTCATTTCCCCTAAAATATTCTTTGCCCATTGTTATCCATTTGATCTCGGCCATCTGGTTCTGCAGTCAGCAAAGGAAAATGTCAAATTCAACAAAATGAGTAGTACTGCTTGAGTTGAATCATAATTTGACTTTTTTTTTCTTTGCTCTACAGGATATTTAAACAGTAACATTACTTAATAGTACTTCCTAAATTATGATCAATTCCCTACAAATGTTGCCATTTCCTCAAAATGGAAAGGCAAGCATTAGGGCAAAGATTTAAATATTCTGCCCTAATATCTAATGATATATGAATTTGAGAGTTAACATTTACTTAATTGCTGAAGCAGTCATGTTAAGTGCATAGTCTGACATATTATCAGGTGTTAAAAAGGATAATTTCTGAGGGAAATAAAAAGATCTATCAGACCAAGAGGGGATTCTGCTAAAATCATTACCCAACTCTTTAAAAGTCTGCGTGTGAACAGATTGCAGCCGTGGCCTGAGAAAGGCTGCCTGCATGGGAATGCATTCTTTGTGCTCTGTGGATGGAAGGGATGTGGCCATCATGTGGCTATATATCCACTCTCTGCCCTCCTCTCCCAACCCTGATGACCTCATCGCTCAGCTTTCTTTGCCCTGTGGCTGGCAGCGTGTTTGTTAATGGAAGCATCCGCAGCCAGCGATGGAAGGGCAGAGGGAGAGAGCAGGAGAGAGATCAGTCCCTTCAGCCTTCGTCCACTCTCTTGGGATCTCCTTGATTCTCCAGATGGCCTCTCTACTGACTTTCCACAACACAGGGTCTTCCCCGAAAGCTCAGACTTAGGGGACAACTCAGTTCCCCACTCTTGCTAGATTCTATCTGGGTGCTTCCCTCACAGGTTGCGCCTTAGCTTGCCAACACCTTTGGCAATGATTGCTTCATTGATAGTTTTTCAGATGAATCCATTTGAGTGGAATTCTATTACTTTCCATGACTTCCAAGTGGTGGGAAAGAAATCAGCAGTTCAGCCCATTTTATTTTTTTTTTACTTTTATTTATTTATTTAATTTTAAATAAATTTTATTTTCATATTCCCCATACAATCGCAACCCCCTTATTTTGACCCCAATCCCTCCCCACCCCGCCCCCTGCCCCCCATAGAGTATCTCTGGTTCATAGTTTTTTGTTGATTTTGATTTTCACCTTCTTATAATTATTCATTTTCCTGGTCCCTTATTTAAGTTTTCTAGATTCCTGCTATGAGTGAGACCATCCGGTATTTTTCTTTTTCTTTCTGGCTTATTTCGCTGAGCATGATCCCCTCCAGTGCCATTCATGTTGCTGCAAATTGCATGTGTTTATCTTTTTTGAATGCTGAGTAATATTCCATGGTGTATATGTACCACATCTTGATCCAGTCATCTATTTTTGGGTATTTGGGTTGTTTCCAAAGCTTAGCTATTGTAAACAGTGCTGCTATAAACATAGGGGTGCAGGTGCTCTTTTGAATTGATGTTTCTGTGTCCTTTGGGTAAATACCTAGGAGTGGAATTGCTGGATCATATGGAAGCTCTATGTTTAGTAGGTCAAGAAATCTCCACTCAGTTCTCCATAGTGGCTGGACCAGTTTGCACTCCCACCAACAGTGCAGAAGAGTTCCTTTTTCTCCACACCCTCGTCAACATTTGTTGTTGCTAGTTTTTTTAATATGTGCCATTCTCACTGGTGTAAGATGGTATCTCATGGTAGTTTTGATTTGCATTTCCCTGATTACAAGTGATATTGAACATTTTTTCATATGCCTGTTGGCCATTTGCATTTCCTCTTCAGGGAAGTTTCTTTTTAGCTCTTCTGCCCATTTTTTGACAGGATTATTTTCTTTGTTGTTGTTGAGTCTCCTCAGCTCTTTGCAGATTTTTGTGATCAGTCCTTTATCATTAGTGTTGGGTGCAAAAATGTTCTCCCAGTTGGTGGGGTTTCTCTTTGTTTTTGTTATTGTCTCTTTTGCTGTACAGAAGCTCTTTAATTTGATGTAGTCCCAGCTGTTTATCTTTGTCTTCACTATCACTGCTTTGGGTGATGTGTCTGTAAAGATGTCTTTGATGTGCATATCACATAGTGTTTCACCTATATTTCCTTCTATGTATTTTATGGTTTCAGGTCTTATGTCTAGTTCTTTAATCCATTTTGAGTTGATTTTTGTGTATGGTGTGAGGTAGTGGTCAAGCTTCATTCTTTTGCATGTAGCAACCCAGTTTTCCCAGCACCATTTATTGAACAAACTTTCTTTGCTCCAATGCATAGTCTTTGCTCCTTTGTCAAAGATTAGTTGACCATAAATCTGTGGGTTTATTTCTGGATTTTCTATTTGATTCCATTGGTCTGTGTGTCTGTTCTTGTTCCAATACCATGCAGTTTTGATGATTATGGAGTACAGCCCATTTTAATTCTGGTACTTTTGGGCTGTGTGACCCAAAACAATCCAGTTGATGTCTTGTGCTTCATTTTCATCCTCTGTAAAATGAGAGTAATAACTGACCCATTCCCACTGTACCTAGCTCAATGACTGCAATAAAACACTTGCAATAAATGTTTAGTATCATTTGGGATGAAGGAGCAGGAAGCTTGCTTTTCTTGGTTGAGTTCATGCAAGTCTGGACTGTGCATACCCACTATGTGACTGCCTCAGAATGTCAACTATTGGTCAAAACTACTCATGTCTACACTAAACATTGAAATGCAGTTAATGGGCTGATTTCAAAATTGTTTTATACCATTTTTTTGCAACTCATTACCATGATTCCCTGAACCTACAAAACACTTATATTCATGTTTTTCTTCCTGATGTCCTCCTGTGTGTTATCTTCAAAAAGCCTGTTGGAAGCTACTGGGTATAGGTTAGGTGAGCTGTAGTTCACATACCCAAGATGTATTCTCCAAGCTCTTAGTAATAACATAATAGGACTGACATGTGTGGGAGGGAAATGGCATTCTTGTTCAGCTCTGAAACACACGTTAACCTTCACCTACATCACACAACAATTCCTTAGTGTGACTGGGAAGCAGAGACTCCTGGTAGTTCAGCTGTCCTGCTTGCTGGAAGCATCATGGCATGTATCCTGGTGGAGTGACCAACAGAAATAGGATTTTGTCTCAGGTTATGAGGAATTCCATGTAATCCTGGATCAGTTCTTTCTGAGACCACTACACCTCAGCTTCATCCCCAGAGCTTATTAACCAGAAGATCTCAGATTCATTGTTCAGTCAGGTTGAATGACTGGAGGCTTGATGAGAGCCCAGAAGAGATTAGCTAACTCAGAGTATCAGCTGTGTGCTCCAAAGGGAAATAGGTGAGGTTCAGATTCCTTGTTTGCTTTTCTTTTAAGCCAAAGGAGGGTTGAGGCCAAGTCACATGGGAGCCTCACTACTGGGTAGCGAACTCACAGCAAGCTCTGTCCTAATGCACACGAAATCCCAAACCCCAAGCTTGGTTTTCCAGAGGCCTCACCAAATGCTAGCAGGAGATCTGAGATGTCAACATGATCTGTTCAGATGAATTGCTCTTCCTTCTCTCACTCCCTTTTTCAGCTCCCTCCCATGTTTCCTCTTCCCTTTCTTTTTGGACTTATCTCCTGCCACTGTCTCAATAGCAAGAGGTTCCATTAGGATGTTATACTGTGACTTCTTGACTTGCTGTTAGAAAGAATTTCTTTTTCCCAGAGTCAAATGGAATAAGAAACAGTTGACATCTGCTAAACTCATTCTTTATTCTGTTGTGATGGTGACAAATTGTTTCCCTTCTGCCACCCTCATGCATTGGCAGGACTGGGGCTCTCTGTTCTGAGTACATTACTTCTTCAAGTTTTTGTGTTTGGGCATTGTAGGGTAAATGAATTGACTAGGTTTTTTGCACCACTAGTTTCCATGGCTATCACCTGCAGCCTTGACCATGTTAATGCAGAAGGTGCTTGAGAGCGTGGGCGCAGGCACACGGGCCCGATTGTGGATACCTGCGCATCGGTGCGGGCACGCGTGAGTGCGCACAGCTGCACCTGGAGATCAGAGTTCTAAGGGTGGGGTCACTGAGAGGTGCAGGACAGCTGTGGGAGGACAAGCAGTGTGATTACAGGAGTGGCAAAAACATGAGAAAATGCCAGGGAGAGCCCAGAGAAGGAGTCAAGATTTGCAGGGGGCTGGAAGGCTCCGTTACCTCCTGAGCCCCCAGCCAGCCACCAACCCTGCCTTAGTGCCTCCCTAGAGGCATATTTTCCACTAAGCACCAGTGCAGGATTCTGGGATAGTGAGTACAATAAGGGCAGTTTCTTTATCAACATCTTCAATAAGTTCTTGAGACACTGAAAGTAGAATATGGGCTGAGGAGGAGATCCAGAGGATATGCTTTCTTTTCTAGAAGATTATCATCTACTGGGAAGCAGGACTTAAGTAAGTAATAAATATAATATGAGTCTATTACAGATGGAAAGTGCAAAGAGCAAAGTGCAATGAGCTCTAGCCAGCAGGGGAAGCAGGGAAAGCAGGGGATCAGAGTTGGGGATCAGATAATGAGGCAAGGTTGAGTGGCCAACAGTGAGACTCTGAAGCTCTGAGATGCTAGCGTGTAAGCCTCACTGGGTAAGGAGGAGCGAGAAGACTGGGGTCTTGCCAGGGCAAGAACCTGAGGCTTTGCAGCCTTCCCAGGCCTTCAGCCTGGGACATTGAAGACAGCAGTGGGGCGTCAACCCAGAGGGGTCCCTCTGCCTGAGGGTTCAGAGAGCCAGCTGAGCAATGTGGGGGGTGAGGTAGAGCGGGGGCTCCACAGAAGTCTTAACAGGAACCCCAGGAAACCAAGGTGACTATCTTAAGATACTTATGCTCCACTTGGGTGCTTATAAAGCAGCTAAACATGATGAACTGGAAGTATTACCCTTGAATGCCTTGGGTTGAAGGGAACAGGCAGCAAGTGAAGGATCTGAGTCATTTCTCTTCCCGCCCTAGAGTAGACCATTAAAAAATGAAACTGCTCTGTCATGGTAGAGATAGCCTGACCTGGAGGGATGATGAAAGAGACCTGAGAACAGACCACCTGTCTTTCCATTGCATTTTCACTTTAATTGTTGTGAAATAAGATTGATATGTTGACCAGAGCCACCAATTTTGCCAGCTGAAAAGTTCAGCACATCTGTATGTATAAACCTGAGAATTTCTGATTGTCTCAGTGTAGATGAAAATAACACTTTAACTAACAATTTGCTACACAGTGAGATTAAATATATTTACTATTACTGCTAGCAAGGATAGTCTGGAGTTTATATATGTGAATAGGAAGTATCTCTTTGTTGCTTAAAATTGAAAGATCTGGTATCCAGAGGCTTTGCTTTTGGGGCATCTGAAGGAATATTGATAATACATAATAATAGGGACTCAGATATGCTCCCCAAACTTTATAGTGAGGACTTTATAAATGTCTATCCCCAAATTATCCTTGGAACGTGTTGGTTATAGGAGAAGACATAAATAGACATAAATTTATACTAAGTTCAGTTGTGGGATCTTGGTGTTGACCTAGATGCTATAGGATACAGACTCAGTCAATCATTCTTGCTTGTAATAAACTGACCTTTTAATTTTTTGACATCCTACGGTGTAAAACTGACTGATCATATCTATCTGGATATAAAGGGAAAATGGAAAGCAACTAGTTCCTAGAAAGATTACACCTTGTCATGTATGTGTTCAAAGAATGTCTCCACTATGTAACAGAAAACATCGTATGACACTTTAGTTTCTTCATGGAAATTTAATTTGATTCCCTACTTGAGCAGTAGACCTGTTGATTGATTTTGAATGAAGAGTTTTGGGGATCATGGGCTTCATGTCCATCTTTACTGAAGACTTCCTTCAGTAATTACAATTTCATGTGAGTTGAGGGATACTGAACAGGCTTATAACATAAATAAGGTCCTCTTTCCTTCAGATTCTTTTCAGAAGTTAACATGGTTGTCTTCTGTTACCTTCCTAAAATTATTTTTATGGCATTTTTTTAGTTGAGATCACATTGGTGTATGACAGTTGGTATGATTTAGGGGTGCATGTTCACATGTCATCAGATGTATGTTACCACACCACACCCACCACAAGAGTATCCATAATCCTTCCTCATAGCCCACTGTCTCCCTCGTTTACTGTGTCTCCTCATAAACTCTCTGAGCTCTTTGTCTTCAAGTTGGCAGCTATAAAAGACCCAGACACTTCACTGCTGGATCAAATGAGGTGTAGAGTAGTGAGAGGTGACACTGAAAGCTTTCAGATGGTCCAGAGAGAAAAATTAGATTCAGGTTGGAACCTGACACTCAGGTTCCAACCTTGTTGGTTGTGTGCATCCAATGATTTTTAATGTGCTATGAATCCTGACAGGTCCATAAATTTTCTTATTTCCTCCCTGGTGTTTAATCTTTTTTCCCTTTATTTCCATTTTCAAAATATGTACACACACACACACACACACCCCTCATGTTAAAACAACAAAAAATCTTGTGAACTCTAAGCCCCCCTCTCACTCTCTACTCAGCTCTCCACCATGCCCTTGGTTTCACTGTCAGGTTCATCAAAGGAATCCCTGTTTTTCCTTTCATTTCCTACCTGACTGCTTTAGTCATCATTGTCTTGGCTTTTGTCAAGATCAGCAGTAGGATTTGGCACCCAGATTCTACTTTCTTCTCTGTCTTGAAAGTGCTGCAGATTTAGTCACCAACATGTTTGTCTTTCTTGAAATCTCCCCTCTCTCTCTTCCGTGATGCCATTCTCTTCTGGTCCTTTTCTCATTTTCCTTCCCTTCTATTGAACTTTCATTACCTCAGAACAATATTTGAATAATATAGTGTTTTAGGGCTCCATCTTTTTTTAAGATTTATTTATTTATGCATACAAGAACTGGGGTACAGGCCAGAGATGCAGGAGGGTGAGAGGATTCACCAGAGACAGAGTGGGGAACAGAACAGGCAGACTGACTGAAACACACTGCTGAGGGGAGCAGCGGGCGAGCCAGAAGAGGTCTGCTGCACCATGTGGGATTCTCGCCAGTTGGCTGGGATTGAACCCACACTGCAGAGGGTGCAGACAGCTTCACAGTGTCAAAGTACACTTCACAGTGTCAAAGTACAACCAAAGTACAGTCAAACGCTCAACCACCTGTGCCACCAGGGAGGCCTAGGGCTCCATCTTGATTGTCTACTCAATGTATACCCTCTTATATACTGTCTGTGGAAGAAACTGTGTTCTGACAACTTCCCTTCCAAATCTGCACCTCTGAATTCATTGCCTGAGGTCCAGAACCCATTAGCTCATGGGTTTACTGATGATCTCCATTTACTTGTCTCCTTTGTATCTACAGGAAAAGGCACACAGTCAACTCCCTTATCCAAATCAGAACTTAGGATTTTTCTTGGATCGTTCCTTTCTGTCTTCCCAACCTACTGTTCATAAATGCAAATTTCTGATGGGTGACCACCAAATATTACTCTAATGTGTCCCTTCTCTCCATTGCTACCACAGCAAACCTAGTTCATGTCTTGAGTCAGTTATGGCCTTGCAGGAGAATCCCTACCTCCAGGTATGTACCCTCTCAGTGATTCCTGAAGGAAATTTTGAAATGGCTATCTATTATTTTATCATTTTGCTTATAAACCTTACAATGTACCCTCAACATTTCATCATGAAGTTCCAGTGTCACAAATGGTTTTCAAGGCCCTGGGATTTACACCCTGTTCCCTTTCTACCCTCCTATGCTTTCTCCCCATTTCTAACCTGCTACCACCTCTAAATACTTAGAATCATTGAACATAGCTGTCACCTCTCTAGGCTTTTCACATGCTGGTCATCATGTTTATACCACCTTTCTCCTGATTATCCCCATTTCTGGCCACCCCATTAGCAAACACCTACTCATCTTCTTCTAATGCTAGGTTCAAGCCTATCTTCTGGAAGATTTCTACTACATGCCTCTCAATTTTCCACTCACACCATAAGTCGCTTTCCCTCTTTAGCTACCATAGTGCTAGCCCAGTGCACTGCAAGTTTCTAACCTGTTGTTCTTGCACCAAATGTCAAAGAACAAATAGTTAACAAGCCCTGAAAAGGAAAGGGAAAAAGAACAAAATTGAAGTGAACTGAAAATTTGACTGCTTGACATTGAATTTAGGTCAGTGGTGTGCTAGAGCAATCTTTTTTTTTTCCTTTAACTCAGAAGAAAACTGAAAAGTCAGGAATTTTACTGGTTGGTTGTAAGCTATTTGTAGTTTGAAATTGGCCATGGTGGTGATATTTATTCCAGGGAAATCATCAAGTATTACAAATCATGGATTTTGTTTTTTGTTCTGGTTATTAATGGATATTCATGATTATGGCATAATCAGGTAATCCATGCTCATGTTCACCAAATAGGTGACACTATAATCCCTAGGTGCCTCTTTCTGGTGGTTCACATCCTATGTACTTGGCCAATGTGCCTCTTATTTCCATTCCTGCCACTCTGCGTTAGTTCATATTCTTTTTCTCTGCCCTAGATTGGTGCTTTTCTCCCTGTAGACTCTACCAATGAAACAATTACACTGCTACCTCTACCACTCGAATAATGTTTGGGTAAGAACTATACTAGTCTAGAAATGAACAAAAGAAGATAGTTATCGGAGACCTCACCTGTCTCCCTGCTGCTCCCCTCAGTAGTGTGTTTCAGTAGATCTGCCTGTTCTTCTCCCCATTGTCTCTGTGGAGAACTCTCACCCCCCGCACCTCTGGCCTGCACCCCAGTTCTTTTATGCAAAAATAAATTTTAAAAAGATAAGAATCCTTGCATACTTTGGAAAGTTAATAGAGGTCACTTTTTATTCACCATTAGTTGCTTATGAGATAGTTTTTCCAGTTGTAGTGATAGCTGGATTTTTACAGATTATATCTGAGTATAACATTTATTTTCAAAATAGTTGGCGAGGGCTACCCTGAAGTTCTGTGACAGTGACAGCCATTGGATCACAATGGTGTTCGGACGGACCCTACAACTTTTGACCTCATGATTAGCCTATTCTAGTCAACTGATCAACTGCAATGCATCAATGAAAATATCCATGGGGGGGAATGTTTATATGGGAACAGTGATTACAGCCACTTCCATCTTGACTTTGCCCCAAGCCAGTCTGGGAAAAGAGTACCTTACCTTTGCCCAGAGCAGTTTGCTGCCACCCAGCCTGGTTTCAAGTCTGTCCATAATTAACACTGGTGGAGCAAGAATGCCGAAAAGCCATATTTTCTTCTAAGCCACACAACCTCATTAAGAAAGTAAAACGTTTGTAAGTCTTTCATGAAGCTTCTCTCCCCCTGGGTTGTTGAAGCTCTCTGGCTGTCAGCACAGCACTATGGGCCAGGAAAGTTCAGAGAATTACTTCAATAATATGACAGCCTCTTCCATTTAAAATGGAATTCAATGCTGGCTTCCCTTGGAGGCATTCATTGAAATTCTGTGCATGATCCATTCCTCTAGTCATTTAACAATGTCTCTCATGTTTGCCCTGATTTAAAAAAAAAAAAGAGGGAGAGAGAAAGAAAACCAGCTTTGTAGTTGCGATAACATGGATCAGGATGGTATAATTGCAGTGAAGAAGCCCCCGAGCTTGCAGTAATAGGAGGGTTCATCTGATGTGTACTGCCATTAGAAAGTGACCCATGCGTGGATGTTCTCGGGGGACAGTAAAGAGGCTTTTAAGAATTACACTCTGTGCAATATGAAAGCTAATGAGCAAAAGAGCAAGTACGAAGAAAAACTACTGCTTCAGGAAGCAGAGTTCCACTTAAGGCCTGTCACAGCTTTCCTCAAATTCATTAGAATGGACTGGCCTTCACGGGCTGTGTCTGCATTACCTCCTTCTCATGCCGGCTCCCCTCAGGCCATTCTGCATCATGTTCCTTGGGAATTAAAACCACTGAATAATAAATGGTGAGGATAAGAAAGAGAATAGACACGGAGATGGGCCATAAACAAGGCAGATGAGCACAAGATGAAAGAAGTCATAATGGGTTTCACAAGCATGGAAGAAAAATAAAAGCAATTTCTTGTACTTCCTTTTTGAAATGTTAGGACATTTTAATTAGTTAATACTATTTTACTTCATATATGTGACCAGAGTACTGTCTGATTATGATTTCCAGTCTAGCTATTTTTACCCTGTTTTAATTTTTGATGTGTTTTAAGATTAAAAAAAAATGTTTTCTAAATAGACCTGTTTTCTTGTTCTAAGTTGTAGTTGGGGTTTTGGGTCATGTAAATTGGGAGGTGAGCATCTAGTCAAAATGCTTTAAGAGAATCAAACCTGGCTTTTCAAAGTTGATCCCACTCCATTGGGATTTGCCACCTAGTAGATGTACTGGGCACCTGTAAAGGCCAGTGAAATCAGATGGATTCCTGAGTGTCCAAGGATCCCCTGGTTCTGAGAGGCTTCACTGTCCATACAACTGTTGAGTTTATCTCCACTTCACATGAGGTTGGGGTAGTTGGCCTGGGACATCTATTACCCCAAGCCCACCTTGCTGTAGAATAGGCTGTGTTTCCTCTTTCAGGGAACCTTAGCGATACCAGGATTGCATGCTCTTCATCTGTTCTCCCCGCCAAAACCTTCCAAAATGCAGAGGTGGATAAAGCATGAATGGTGCCCTGGCCTTAGAGAAGTACTATAGTAACAAAATAAAACTCAGTAACAAAATAAAACTCAGAAACAAATCCATAGTTTTCACAGAATTAGAAAGCATAGTGATTGCAGTCTACCAACTCCAGAAGTACAACCATCGCCAAGAACCAGGGAAGTCTTGATTTCTCCAGGTCCACATGTGCTATCCTTGGCTGTCTTGACATATCCCTGTGTGTCTTCTTTCTCTTACCTATTTTTATCTTTCAGACACTATAAGAACTATTTTTGTATCCCAAAGCCCAGTGATTTTCTAGGGGCAGTCCATTGCCAGAAAGAGTGAAATGACAAAACTGACTTACATTTAATAGAGAAGTTGGTTATTTTCATCTTATATTTTATTTTAAAATCATTTTTAAAAAGGACTCCAGAGTAAAGATATGGTCTTCAAAGAGTGCCAGAAAAGGCATAATTTGAAACGGCCCTGGTAATTGAAAACTGTAGTTTCTGCTGATTGGAAACTAATGAAGTAAAGAAAGTCACTAGAATTCTTTTGACTAAACCCCACCCTGCTCCACCCTACTGTCTGTTGTCCAATTACCTGACAAACCTTTCCATGTCATTGAGTGGTATGAGCAGATTTGACATGGTGATTATGCTTTACCTTTAATTTTCTTTCTTTGATGAGAGCAAGATCTTCTTCAACAAACTGTAGATCACAGCTCTTGTCCTCTTTTTACTTAATAAACTATTGAAAAAAAGAATTAATGCAATAAATATCCATTGAGCACTTGCCACACTAAAGGTATTATGTTAGGGTATGAGAGTAGGAAGAATGTAATAAGTAGTACTATAATTTAGTGAGTAAAAGCAAAGTGTGATGAAGTCAGAAAACCACAACTTAAATTCTAGATTTCTCGCCTCCTGACCTAACAAGTTCATTCTTACAACTCTCTAAGTCACAGTTTCCTCTGTTGTAAAAGAGCTGATTAATAGTGACTGCCTCTCAGACTTGCGACAACAGGTGAAAGAGTTTAATGCACTGCTTGGAATAAAGTAAGTGATCCACAAATATAGTTAGTTAGATAGTTTATAATGGAAAATCTTCAAAGATGGAAATGTAGAAACAATACGAAAGCAAGAAAGAGAAGTAGACCAATATTTGGAAAGTGACACAATGCTGAACTATAAAAATTCATCAAAGGGAAAAGCCAGTTCTGGATAAGTATTTTTCTTCTTCGTATTGTTCTCCACCCTTGCCACAGCTGAACTACTGTAACTGCATCTCAAAACTACAAAGAGCAAATTTGAGATGCATAATCAAGTAACTAGTCTGTTCCTTAGGAACTCTGAGAAATATTTATACCAAGATAACTGATTTTTCTGTTAAGCAGATTATTAATTTTAATTATCAAAAAGACATCTACCATATTAAGATACTTCATTCAATAAATTTAACATGTAACTTGCTCTGCTTGGTTGGTGGAAGCAGTGAGAACTGATTAACTTTGCAATCAATTTATTCTTTTTTTCATAATTTTTTTTAAAGATGCAGAAGCTGCTGATTTTTTTTAAAGATTTATTTATTTATTTATACAAGCACTGGGTACAGTCAGAAGTACAGGAGGGTGAGAGAATTCACCAGAGCCAGAGCAGGGAACAGAACAGGCAGACTGACGAAATACACTGCTGAGGGAAGCAGCGGGTGCAGCAGGAGAGGTCTGTGCACCATGTAGGACCCTCGCTGGCGGTCAGGGATCGAACAGGCACTGCAGAGGCTGTGGGCAGCTTCACAGCCCAGCACTCAACCACTGTGCCACCAGGGGAGGCCCTGCAATCAATTTATTCTATAGCTACTTGCCCTCTCAAGTACTCCCTTTCCCGTCTTCAGCCTCCATAACCAACAGCAACAGCCAGGTAACAAACCCTGAGAATCTATGTACTATGTGATCATTTCATTCATCCAAAAGGTTGGATCTGTGACAAAGTATTTAAATGAGATTTAAAATATCAGTTGCAATCAAGCCAATTTATAATTCTTAATCCATTTACTTTCTGATTTTTCATAACTGTGTGTATCAAGGAAAACATTTCCTAGCCAGAATATTAATGAATTATCCTTAAATTATAAATAATCAGTAATTGTTGCAGTTTCATAGAAGCACTATTAAATTTTCAGATTTATAATATTCAAACTATTAAATCTTAGCACCCTTCGAGTTTAGCAGAGTACATACTTTCATTTGCTAGGAAGCATTTGTCCATTGCTAACTTTCTCACCTGCATAAAATAAGTGACACATCTGAGTGAAAAATTGAATTAATCGCAAATGAGAAGGACTGAATAACAACAGCTCATGTCTTTATGAACTCTGTAGCAAACCTACAGGGCAGATGCTGTGCTGGTGTTGTTTAGTAAGATGATTTATAGCTTGCTAATCCTCAATAAACATGAAAAACTGATCATTTCACAGCAAGGCATTGACAAAGTAACACATTCCGCATTTGAATATATGAGAGGAGTAGGTTGGACCAGGGCTGCCATATCTGCCTTCTGAGTGCCGTATCCCCAGGCAGACATGCCTAGTTCATCCTTAGGTCACTGCTAGCACATTTCTATTCGTCTCTTCCTGGACCAGAACTCTGATTCCCATTCCAAACAGCCTCCTGTCTTAAGGACCAAACTGCTACCTATCTTGGTAGCATCATTTAAAGAAATGGGCACCGCCAATTCAGCCATTCCAGGCATAAATGTCTTGCCTGAAGAGCAAATTGAGAAATGAATGAGATTCATGAATAAAAATTGGGCTTTCCTTACTCTTAAGTTTTCATTCTGAAATATAAAGCATTATTTGCTCCCCACATAAATCTTTATTTGCCTTAAGTGTGTATACTGTGGGAACTCCAGTGCAGAGCTGGTAGCACACTGCTCTGCATAACTGAATATTGAAGTTCACAAATCATCAGCAGAGGAGGCCTGGGGATGAGGAGAAGCTGAGGTGTGACTTCTTCTGTGCTCTCAGCTAAGAGAAATCCTGGTCTCAGGCTCTGCACCTTTATTGGGATGAAGTCACACAACCTCATCTCTCTCTTTCTCTCCTTGAATAGTATTTGGTGTTTGCTTCCTTGTTCTACCAAGACATGCTGGTTTTTGTGTGTCTTAATAGCTCTATTATCATAAGACTTATTTTGCTTTCACCCCAATTTTGGTTTAGAGCTGGTGTAATAAATAAATCTCTCAGAGGCCACCTTAATTTATTTTTGAGCAGGCTCTGTGAAACAGTCATTTTGAAGATGACTCTGTGAAAGGATGGAAGTTTCCAATAAGTAAATACATAAATAATCTTCAGAGGCAAGGCCACTGCCCCCTCCATGCCTCCTCTCAGCCTTTCCTCTCTGCTTTTGTTTATGTAGTAGCTGTGTGTATTCTTCAAAATGTCCATTGAGGGCAACTGGGCTTGCATTATATTATCCAATATAAGTAAAAAATTTAAAAGCATAGCTCTTCTTCAACCAGAAGTAAGGTTTTATTATGTGCACCATTGCGAGGACTTGAGAATGCATTCCCTTTGCTGGCATTTTGCTCTGAAACTAAATGGTAAGGAAGACTGTTGGCTATATGTTTTCTACTGTTGTGCCAAATTATTGATATTTTCCTCCATCTATAGCAATTTATTCTATAATGAATTTGATGGAGTTAGCAATAATGCCATAATAAAACAATAAGAGAGAAAAATCATTTTGCAGGGCCAGTGGGTATTGGAGGGGAAGATCTCTGGAATGGTAAATGGTAGAGAACAATTTTTGTAAGTAATATTACAAAATGTCTCTGTATATAAACATTCTGGGAGGGTGTGAGGACAGTGAATGTGCCTTTGTAGCATTTCTGGTTCCCAAATACAATGTTTTTTCCTTGTATAAACTGTAAACAATTTAGGTATGCAGACCTCTAAGCTGATGTGACTAGTCTTAAACAGACCTGCTGAAGGAAGAGTTTAATTGCAGTGTGGACAAAATGTAGCTGGCGGGAAGGTGGCTATTACACGTAATTATATTTTAATGTGTGGTGTCTTTACGAAATGTTTTTAAATAAGTTAAAACCACTGTGAAGGTGATAGAGGGTGAGTAATGTGAATGTAAAACAACGGGGTACATATACACCATGGAATATTACTCAGCAATCAAAAAAGATAAACACATGCAGTTTGCAGCAACATGGATGGAGCTAGAAGGGATCATGCTCAATGAAATAAGTCAGAAAGAAAAAGAAAAATACTGGATGGTCTCACTCATAGCAGGAATTTAGAAAACCTAAATAAGAGACCAGGGAAAGCACTAATCAATACAAAGTAATAATCAAAATCAACAAGAAACTGTAAACCAGAGATACACTACAGGGTGGGGGGGGGGGAGGGGTGGGCAGAGGAAGAACTAGAGTCAAAATAAGGGGGGGGTGCAATTGTATGGGGAATATAACCGAAATGAAAATGCATACATTGTGCAAAGATGAAAAATGATGTAAGAATTATATAAAATAAAACATTGAAAATAAATAAAACAATGGGGCATATGTAAAGGCTAAAGGGTAACTAAAAAGCACACATTTGCTGCGACCCCCATTACAAGCCTCGGGCAGGGCTCCCATCCTGGCTTTCCTGCCAACCTTGTTCTCTCAGGTGTTCCAAATTTACTGCACTGTTTTTTCATTCTCCTGTCATGAATTGGGCTGACCTCATTCAGCTACTATTTGCAAGTCGTGTTTCCCTGTGAGTGTATGGTGAAGACAGCATAGTATTGTCTTCTGTAAAGACTATAGAATGTTATCAGTCTTCCATACAGTTGAAGCTCTCCAATGCACTCATTTAGCAATGCTTATTGATTAGGAATTTGTTTACCCTATATTTCAATTTTTAAATATGGTTGTATAACTTAGCTTAGGGTTTATGTTAAGGAAATGTAGGATTTAAAAAATTTTTGTCTCCGAATTGTATGAAGACGACAGTCCACTTATTGAGTCTGTATAGTCAATATGAATTCTGTCAAGAACGTTGTTTTACAATAGGAAGTGAATCTTTTATTTGTCTACCACCATATCATTTTCACCTTAATAAGAACTTTGTTTCCAAGATTTATATGGACAATTCACAGCTTTTCTTTAAGAATGCATATTAAACCCCTTGTGGTGGTGACAATGAAAACAATTAGAATATATAAATTTTAGTGCACTTAGAAAAGAAAGAATACCAAGCAACCCAAAAGCCAGACAAGTTTCTTAGTTGTTGTATCCTGTATTATATGTATGCAATTACTCAGTAGGTGTTTTAGCAGGAACCTTCTCTTGGGAACTAGTGGTAAGAAAGAATAAAAGCTTGCCATGCCTTCTACTTACTGTGGCCTTTTGTCTAAATCACTGGGCATTGAATTACTCACGTTAATGAATCATTTTGTTGACTACAATGTGAAAAATATAATGAAAAATATAAAATTAATAGACCGGTGTTATCTGTGTGAAGTGACTTTGGGCAAAACAGGTGAAAGAGTAAGAGAATGAATCAATTTGATGAGGAAAAAAATCTTTAGTGTCAGCATCTGGAGAAGCACAGATTATAAAGAAAAATGCAAAGGTCACAATTGTTAGCAATCACCAGATGTCAGTACAGGTCCCTGTCTGTCATGAAGAATCTAGCATTGTCACAACGTATCTGTTGGGCCGTTCTGCATGAGGATGCGCATATCACTGGATGTTTTGGAACCATGATCTTAGCCACTTTTAGAAGCATTTCAGGAAATAAATTTTCTGGATCTCACATTCCCCACATGGAGATGGAGATGCCTGAAAGCTGCCTTGGGAACACATGCCCTCCCCTATGAAATATCACTTCTTCCTGTTCTTCCTGGCACATCCAATTCAAAAAGTGTTTTTTGTTTGTTTTTTTGTTTTTATTTTTGCAGGTTACCAGCCGGTTTTGTCCGGTCAACAGGGGTTCCAAGGCCTAATGGGAGTGCAGCAGCCACCTCAGAGTCAGAGCGTGATGAGCAACCAACAGGGAACTCCGGTGCAGAGTGTGATGGTCTCCTACCCAACAATGTCTTCTTATCAGGTGCGTATCAGCAGCTTTGCAAATTGTGCTATAGAGTAGCAATGGTGGGTGCTAGGCTTAGCTACTATTGGTGGTTGATGTTTTATAAAAAAAATTATTAATGTATTTTCTTAGCTCATGACTCATTTTGGTACAGTATTTCCCCGCCCCCCCCCCACCACACAGGAGTAGTCCCCATAGATTTCTCCCACCACTGTAGTCTCTTATGCTTTTCCCTCCCCTGTTTTGACCCCTCATCCTCCCTCTCCCCTGCTGATGTAGACAGTAGAAGGCTGACTTTGAATCAGTGTAGAAAAGGGGAAAGATATGCTTCTATACTTTGTGTGGTTTAGTGAATGCTCTGCTAAATTTGGTCCCATAATACCACTTTTATTCATGGAACGAAATTCTTTCAAGTTCTATCCATGAGGATCATTGGACTGAATTTTTGTTTATTGGGGAAAAAATCAAATTATACTGAATTTTTGTTTACTGGGGAAAAATCACTTTTTTATATTAAATTTTTATTGACCTATCCTTGGGTATATTGTGTATGTTATCAAGGTTATAGGTTCACACCTCTTGAGTTGTATGTTACCACTCCACATCTACTTCCAAGGCATCAGTAATTCTTCATAGTTCACGGGGGTCCCCCTCTCACCTTCTCTAAACTCCTATGCAATTTTTAAGAAGTGGGGATACTGGCCAGAGTCATGGGTGGGAGGAGGGGGTGAGAAGATTCACCAGAGAGTGAGGGGAGTAGAACAGGCAAATGTACCAAAATACACTGCTGAGGGGAGCAGAGGGCGAGACAGGAGAGGTCTTCTGCGCCATGTGGGCTGCTCCCCAGCCGGCCAGGGATCGAACTCATGCTGCAGAGGCTGTGGACAGCCTCACAGTGCTGTGCTCAACCACCTACTCCACCAGGGAGGCCCCACCTCTATGCATTTTTGTATACATGCAAAGAAACTTCATTCCACAGAAGTTATAGTATTTTATTTTTTAAGATTTATTTATTTACACAAGAACTGGGGTACAGTCAGGGGTGCGGGAGGGTGAGAGGACTCACCAGAGACAGAGTGGGGAACAGAACAGGCCCATGGACCGAAGACACTGCTGAGGGGAGCAGCGGGTGAGGCAGGAGAGGTCTGCCGCACCATGTGGGTTTCTCCATGGCTGGCCGGGAATCGAACTGGCATTGCAGAGGCCATGGATGGCTTCACAGTGCGGCGCTCACCCACTGCGCCACCAGGTGAGGCCCAATTATGGTATTTTAAAGAGGTATCTCAGATTCATTTGAAAGGAATTTGTGGGACTAGCAATTGCATTTTCCAAGCTAAGCCTACATTGAGTAAGTAAAAGTGTTGTACACCCCTTTTTTGTGATTTACATCCTGAAAGTTACAAGTGAAGAGTCAAAATGATAATGCTTTATTTAGTAAATTCAGCTGATTCGGTGCATCTGGTCCTGGAGAGCCTGTCATCAGGCCCTGGTGATCCTTTTTCGCAGCAGGTTCTAGCTCCAGCTTCTCAATAGGTATTCTTTCACAGCCTAAGTTAGGGCTTCCCTAGGGGCTAAGGCTCACAGCTCTAACCACTGCAGCCTGAGTTCGAGCCCCGGCCAAGGAGCCAACCCATAAGGGCGCCCTGCTGCTCCTGCGCTCCCCCTAGGAGGGCGTGTGCGTGCTTGTTGTTGGGTGTGCGTGCTTGTTGTTGGGTGTGCGTGCTTGTTGTTGGGTGTGCGTGCTTGTTGTGCGTGCGTGCTTGTTGTGCGTGCGTGCTTGTTGTGCGTGCGTGTTGGGTGTGCTTTGTGGAAGTTGGTGTCATCTATAAGGGAATTGGAAAGCTCAAGTGATCATCCCTATAGCCTCTTCTATGTAAAGTTCTCTTGTGTCTTCTACAGGTGCCAATGACCCAAGGTTCTCAAGGACTGCCCCAGCAGTCCTACCAACAGCCAATCATGCTCCCTAACCAGGCGGGTCAAGGGTCACTCCCAGCTACTGGAATACCTGTTTACTGCAATGTCACACCGCCGACCCCTCAGAGCAATGTCAGGCTGATTGGTCCACACTGCCCCTCCAGCACTGTCCCCGTGATGTCAGCTAGCTGCAGGACAAACTGTGCAAGTATGAGCAATGCTGGGTGGCAGGTCAAATTCTGAGAGCTCTGGCTGAGGTACAGTTCTTCAGCTATTAACGCATGGCCTTTAAGGGAAGAGGAGCAAGGTGGGAAAACTGGCTGAGGACTTAAGTATTCACTCATTGCTCAAATGTATGCTGCTGGTATTCTGTACAAAGCAAAGACTAATACACATGTTAGTTGGTTAATGGTGCATATTTCTGTCATGTCTGCTAGGTATGCCTTTATAGCTTAGCTAGTGACATGAATTCATCAAGGTAAGATTTTCTCCTACCACTGAATACCACTGTGTAGATTATATCCCTTATTTGGATTATTAGTTTTGTACTTTGTGTTGAGTTTGTGATGCTAAAGTATTTAAAAAATTATATACTGAAATCACCTTGTACCAAAGCTGTAATGGAAATGAAGAGAAATGATGAATGGAAGGAATAATTTATATACACCATAGAGTTTTCTTTTTTTAATGGATATATACTGTATTGTAGTGTTTAATCAAAATAAAATTATTTGACCTTATGGAGGAAGGTCATGTTTTTACCACCAGTTTGGTTCACTGCCGCTTCTAGCATGTGTCCTCTGTTTCTCTCCACCATTTAAGCACATATTTCACAAGTAATGCATAAAAAAAGATAGTGTAGATACTCGTCGGTGAACAGACATTATATTGGGAGGGGTGGTAGGCAAACACTTAGCCAGCTGGGCGTACAGTACAAGGGTCCTGGACATCAGAGGCCATCTATTCATCCGCCCACTAATGTATACCTGGCTTTGAAGTTTGGGGCCATTGAAAGCCTGTCACTATACTTCCCCAAGTAGGAACATTGGAGTGTTTCTGGGAACAACAGCTCAGTACCAAATCTTCACTTAGGTTCTACCACCTCCCTTATATTTAAAGTGAAATTAGAAGTGGCATTGTCTAAATGTACCAATTATATCATGTCACATGATTTCAAGTGCCTCAAGTATTGACAGTGATTCAGAAACCCAAGGGTGTTGATGTTTTCCCTGATATCTTAAAATGAGTTAAGCTATAGCAATATATCTTTGGTCACAAAAGCCCAGAACATTGGCAAAAACATTTAAAAGAAAATTATTCTAATCCCCAAACATTTAAACCCCTGTGGATTCTGCAGGTAAGATTGATTTATGACAACCTTTGAAAAATAATAATAGTACACTGACTCTCAGCTTTGGCCCTTTTGGGAGATATTTAATAGGACAATAAAACCCCACAGCCTTCACTTTGCTATCACAATACAATGACTAATAGTTTTATATTTTATACTCCCTAGCTAAAAAAAAACACTTACCACTGAGAGAGCTATGGAAAGTATCTGAGCAAAGGTTCCCGTTATTTTTCACATGATCACATATTCCATATAAATGACTAGCCTAAAACACCACATAACAGATTATCTTTCCTAATTTCATACCATTGTCTTCTTTTAAAGGAAAAAGAGAACTCTGACATGTATTCTCAGTAGGTTCATTTATGTCCCATTTTTCCAAAACTTTGTCTACTGATTTCTTCATCATAAAGAAGTCCTAACCATGAAATATGTTATTTTAAAAAAAGATGCAACATTTTTTATTGAGTCATTACAGCAATATGCTGAGTAGCTCTTAAACCAGTAACTGCTCTGAGGAGCAATGTATTTGCCCAATAAATATCTTCCTCTAATGGAAGGAGAGGGGCTGACCAATAAAGATTGATTTCAATATAGGTCTTCTCCACTTAGCCTTCTGCTTTTGGCGGTGATCCCGAATTCAAATATGAGTCTGAACATTTATTTTTTCATAGAGAGCAGAGAAATTTTTATATTTTCTTTAATGATTCTTAGAATAACTGATGCTTGTTTGCAATGGATTTGAAACATATACATGCTGGTAAAAAAGACAGGCTTCCCTCTCTCTGGCCACTCAATATATTACATTATTTTATATTTAGACCTTTGACTTTTAGTGCATAGATCCACTCACATACCATGTCAGCCTGAAGCTCCTTCCCTACTTTCACTACATATTTACATCCAGCATTATGTTCTTCCATATCATATGTTGTACTTACATTATGCTAAAACATTTGAAATGTCTATAAAGGTAGATTTTTATAAGTGAAGCTTTTTCAGACTTAATTTATTGTCAGGAAAACATTCAGTTACTTCATGTTGGTTAATAATTTCTTAACAACCACAATTTTAAATTATTCAGTTTATATGCTTAATAAAGAGATATGTAGACGCATACCTTCACAGAGATACAGCCGTCCTGATGCTCCTCCACCTCTGTGGGAGTGGAAGAGAGAACAAAAGTGAGTTATGCATTCACTTATTCAGCAAGCTTTTATTGCATACTTGATTATGTCCTAATTATGTGGCACCATTCAAAATAAGAATACAAATAAATTTAAAGCACTTAGATTGAAACTTTCATAATGCATTTGGTTATTCTGTGATAGTTGGAACTAAGTGTTCTTGAATGGATGAATTTCAGTCATAATTATTTTATTGTTTTAATAAAGTTCCACAGGATGTGGGGTGGAATAAGAGAGTGTGTTATACAACATTATGGAAATGGAATTATGTAACTAATTATAAGTACAGTTGGAAGATTTAGAGTGAAGTTATACATCATTAAAACAAAGGAAGTGGGGTACAGTATGCCAGAGATGCTTTATAAGAGACATTTGAAGGACAAAGCAAATGCATCCGGGGAAAACTGCTTCAGCAGATATGACTTCTGAGATGTAATATGTGCTAACTTAGATGCTACCTCCACCTTTGCCCTGGCCAGAGTGTGCTGGGGTGCTTTCATATTCCCGTCCTGTTACCTGGATCTGCATACACTGGTCCACACTGAGGACAAAGGAGCTGATTCACCCTTCACCTGTACCTGGCACCTTCTTTCACAGGCAGCTTAGCCATTTACACACCAAAAAGAAAGGGTTGCCCCCAGCAGAGTCAAAAGAAATCTTTTGGATTTTGCCACCCAAGTAATATCGTATACCATTTGCAGCAATGTGGATGGAGCTAGAAGGAATTATGCTCAGGGAAATAAATCAGAAGGAAAAGGAAAAATATCACATGGTTTCACTTTTAGCAGGAATATAGAGAAACCAAATAAGACATCAGTGTAAAAAAAAGACTAACAATACAAAACACAACACAACAAAACAGACATTATAAATCAGAGACATCCTGCAGGGGAGGAGGAAGGAAAGGGATCAGAGGGAGGGAGGGAGGAGCACAGGGGACTGAGGTGCACCAGGGCATTGGTGAAGGAAACTCTATGGGGACTACACCTGGGGATGGGGGAAGCAAATATTGTTTAAAAATGAACAATGATGTAAAAAATAAATAAATAAAAAGGTGGCTAAACTGAAAAAAAAAAATAATGTTGCTCCCTACAGAGTCAAAACAAATATTTTGGATTTTGCCACCCAAGTAATAAGTTATAATAGTAGTTACTAGACTTTTCCACGAAAGACTCTCCTTGAGACATTTCCAAGGAAATGTCCCAAGGACAATTATAATTGGGAGACAAGGTTAATGAAGGTTAAGCAATCTTTTTAGAAGCTATATGATTTCTGGAAACTTTCAATCTGTCATTCACATTATGCATTTCCAAGAGGAAGACATTATTTGCAGAGTTTCTCAAGCTAAAATATAATATCCCTGTTCACAAAACCTATTAGAAGACTAGTAATATAAGAGAAAATATTTTTTAAAATTTTATCAGTCCTAAAATGATATGAAATAGAGTTTTCATTTCTATACACACTGTTTGACATCAAAATGCCATATCAAAACAGTGATTCAACTGGAACATTATTTGGTCACTGTCTCTGGTATGTACTATTTCCTCTGTGAATGGGGAGCCTGGAAGGTAATGACTAAGTGCCAAAATTCAAAACCTCTGCAATTCTTTTTTTGTAATTCTTGATGTTGATGGACTTGATTTATATCTAACATTATACTAGTGGTTATATAGATCTATAAAAATAGTTATTGCTAATGACAACTTGTACATCTGTATGAGTGTAAAAGAGAACAGAAGTAATTTGTGCATTCATTTCTCCAACAAGCTTTCATGGTATATTTAGTCATTTTAAGCAATCATGCCACAGTCTGGAATCCTTGCTTTTAAGAAGTTTGAGTTTTCTGAATAAATTACACAGTGTATAAATAACTGGAAAAAATAGGAAATTAGTCATGGTTCTTGAGAAAAATACACCTAAAAATGGTATTTTAGAAGAGGATCAGGTGGACCCTGTATGTAGTTTGATGAGGTTTCTACCTAACCTTTTGCATAGGTGGTATTTGGGCCTGCAGACATGAGGCTGGGCAAGTCACACTTCCAACCAAGAGATATGCCTGAAATTAAGGGGAAAAAAAGAGACTGAGGGACATATGAATGATCATTCAGGTTATTTGGACCTGAGAAGGTCACGGTGGGCCTGGATGGCATGACCTTGAGAGCTGGTCAGGAGTTAACAGGCAACCCAAGTCCAGCATCAGAAGATTCTGAATGAGAGGAAATGTGATCTCAGCTATGGTTCATAAAGAGGTGTAAGTCTCAAAAGAATGGGTTAGACTTGAAATATTCTCTTCAGAAACCGGAGATGAACACAAAAGTAAAGTCTTGGCAGTGAAATCTTGCTACCATTACCAACTGTTGAAAGAAGTCATAAATAAGTTCTAGTTCTAAACGCTTAACAGTTAGTAATTCCATTGCATGCACACACATATTTCCAAGTCTATGTCTTATTTTTGCTTCTGGGATGGTCACTGTAAACTCCCAGGTTAAAACTAGTAGAGTGACTGAGCTACAATTGGAGAAACAGCGTCAGGCTCACTCTATAATATATTCTGCACTGACACGCAATATGCAGTAGAATCTGATATCTACTTCCTACCCACCTTTTGAAAAAAACAGTAAGAACATTTATTCAAGGTCTCTATTTTTTTACTGCACCCTTATTTTTTACTGCACCCTTTTACACAAAACCAGAAATCTTTGCTTCTTGTGTTAGTCACTCCAAAACTCTCTACTAATTGTTCTCTTTCAGACTGTGAACTTATTTTCCAATAGTTTTCAGCTTTATGGTTTGTTTCAAGTTCAATGCTTTATCACCTGCTTTCAGCGGGTGCATTCCCGTGTTCTCGACAAAAGGATTTGCTGCTATTATGTGTCATCAATGGCCAGAGTCTCTCACTCTTTGAGCTGCTTTCTCTGCTGTTCTTGGCATTGTGTACACTGGGGGCTGAAAAGCACCTGATACTCTTCTGTAGAGAAAAATCACTCCCTGATTAATCTCTATCAGAGAACTGATTCCTCTGCTGAGCAATACTTTCCCAATCATAAGGATTCTTCTTCTAAGACCACATCACTAGCCCTCTGACTGCAGCAGCTCAGGGTGTGCTTTGAGTTTGTGTCCATTTTTTGATTTGTTTTGTTTTACTGCTTTCTTCCACTTTACACTCAGAATTGGCATAGAGTGAGAGGGGAGAGGTCCGATATCAAATACACAGGAGGAGGCAGAAATCTGAATATGGCAAGCCCCAAAATTGGATATGATGGTCAATCAAGGCACAAACATGGCAGGCATTCCTAAGTCCCTGTGTGTGCGGATGAAGCACAAGTAGACTGGCTTGGCTACACAACATCCTGTGCAAAGGGCCATTTTTTGAATGTTCAAGGCCTCACTCTTTGAGGGGCAGGTATATACAGAGGGTTGGGGGAGAGTATGCAAAGGGTGAGGAGGGAGAAGATGCAGCAAAGAGATTAGAGTTCCTGGAATTCAAAATAGGGCAGCTTACCATGAAGTTTTGAATCATGTTCTTGCTGAAGGAGCCAGCACCACCATAAAGATGGCACAAGAATCTGATGATTAAATGTGGGGGCAACTTAAGGCCTTATTTCTCCCTCTCTACCCTGAAAGTTTTTATTCAGGAAATTTTCTGTTGTGCACAGAGTTTGCAGCTGATTCTCCTGGATTCTCAAGCAAGTCAATCATTCAGCACCTCTATCTGTGCAAATATGCCCCCCTTTTGTGTAAAATTCATTCCTCAGCTAATTCAGGTTCATATTTGCTGGATGAAATATGCATGTGCATCCCTCTCCATCACCAGGTTGTTTGAAAGAAGCACCAGGTACACAGTGCAGTCTAAATCCTTTGTATCAATCCCAGGGACTGTTTATCAGCTGATTAAAAAAAAAAATATGTAGGCCTCCCCTGGTGGCGCAGAGGTTGAGTACTGGGCTGCAAAGCTGCCCGCAGCCTCTGCAACTCAGGTTCATTCCCCGGCCACAGGCAAGGGTCCCACATGGCGTGACAGACCTCTCCTGCCGCGCCCGCTGCTCCCCTCAGCAGTGTATCTCGTCAGTCTGCCTGTTCTGTTCCCCACTCTGGCTCTGGTGAATTCTCTCACCCTCCCGTGCTTCTGACTGTACCCAGTGCTTGTATAAATAAATAAATGAATCTTTAAAAAAAAAATACTTGGTATATATTTTTTTAAGGAAACAGTAAAGTCACTCTAGTTTTCAAGTGTTTAAAAGTCCTGGTCTTCAAAAATGAGGCCACATTCTCAAATGAAAATCACAAGTCAATTTCATACTTTTCAAAAGAGAGTGGAGTTACTTAAGGTGCTTAATAGTAATGTAATAGAAAGCAATGACGTGAGACTGAAAAAAGAAGCAATTTAAATTGGACATTAAGAAAATTTCACTTGAAGCAAGGGCAATTATACAATGAAATAATTTCCTAAGGGAGAAACAGTGAGATGCCATTAAAAGAGTTGTTTAAAAGAGAGTAGATAAAAAAAAAAAAAAACTTGCAAGTGGATTGCTGGAAGATCATTTTATGATTTATTGCTTTACTGCGCCTGCACATTATCCTCGCTGAAGATTTGCCAGGCTCTCTGAGCTGCCTCTCCACCAGGGGAGGACCCACAGGTACCAGGGGACTTTGATATCTCTATTCTCTTTTTCCTTACGCAAAAATGTAAAACTCAAAATGGAAATTTAATGGTGAAAGAGACAAGGAGAGCATAGGACCTCTAGTTGTGCAATATTATTCCTTGTAACAGTGTTGAAGGGTATTTGTTGGCATTTGAGTGCATACACACACACCTATATGTTCACATCATCTGTCTAACTATCTAAACTTATTTAAACATTAAAGCAATTGATTCATTCATTCAAATTTTTAACTATTAGTCACTATTACTGGGCATTGGGATGCATGAAATAATTATTCCTTCATACCAACATATTGCTCTACCTACTGCATGGGTTATGAAAAGCATTCTTACCTGATATCAGAAGGCCGAGTTTGAATAACAGAAAGCACCCACCAACTCTCTGTACACACAGCCTCATACATACTTACACTGGGGTTTGTTCACGCAAGTTCCTTAACTTCTCCGTTTGATGCTCTACATTTGTACATAGAAATGCAAAATGCTATATTAGCTGAGTGCTATTCACCAGAGGTTAAGCCAATTTTTGGTGCAACCTGGCATGTGATTCTAAAATGAACCAAGAGGCTGTCACATTGGACTGAAATTTTTCCTAAAATTCTATTCCTATCTAAAGTCTCAGTTTGTCCTTAAGGTTATCAAGGCATCTGAGTGCAAAAACAGCAGTGATGGGCACACTGTGTTTCAGATGCCTGAGTGTGGACTCAACTTCACATGGAGTGACCACCTCACAATGGCTAAGGATCCACAATTGCCTCCAGGTATTCAAAATATACTTTTTTTTTTGTCCTGAAACCCTATATTAGTTTCCTAGGGTGACCACAACAAAGTTTCACAAACTGGTAATTTAAAAACAACAAAAATACATTCTCTCTCAGTTCTGGAGGATGAAGTCCAAAATCAAGGTTTTGGGAGGATAGGTTCCCTCCAAACTTTTTAGGAAGAATCCTTCCTCCCTTCTTTCAGCTTCTGGTAGTCCCAGGTGTCCCTAGATTGTGGCAGCAGAACTCTAGTGTCTCCATATAACCTCCTGTATTATGTGTCTCTCTGTCTGTATCCTGTCTCCTTCTACCATAAGGACAGTAGGCCAGCTGGGTTAGGATGTACTTTCATGACTTCCTCTTACTTTGATTATACCTGCAAAGACCCTATTTCCAAATAAGGTTAAAATTCACTGATATTGGGGATCAGGCCATCAACATGTCTTCTGCAGGAACACAATTCATCTCATAACATACCCAAAGTCTACAGATCTCCAACTGTGGCCAGATCTCAGACTATGCTCTCTGCTCAAGTCCATTGTCACTTTGACAGAGGTTGGTTGTGTTTCTGAAAGACTCATACTTTGAATCAAAAAGACCGCAATTCAAGTCCTTGCAGAGGGTGTATGTTTGACAATGGATAGGTCTCCACTTCTTTATATGCATTTCTTCTTCTAGTCACTTTTTTGTTTCTTGAACCCTTAATAAGAACCCCTCTGTCCTTGTTATTGTCATTATCTTGCACATAACTGCATTGAAGCCCCCTCTTCCTGACTTTGCTCCATCTTCTTCTCTTAAATTTTTCAATTTTAGAATCTTTGGTAATTTCCAAAATAGAGACAGTGTCTTCTCCTTCATTTGATAACTATAAGGACAAAGTGAGACTAAATGTCTACCCTGTAGGAAGCTATGTCCAAGCACCTCTCACACAGTTCCCATGGTGGTGCATGATCAACGTGAAGTTTGGGAGACAGAACTAGTAAGTTGGTGGGTGGTAGGGAAGAGGATTTTGGGATTTTATCTCTTTAGAAAGATCATCCAGTGGCTATGTTGATCAGTGAGATGGACTAGATGATCACTGAAATCCCTGACAGACACAAGAGATACATTTGTATCCTGTGTAGACTATATCTGATTCAGGGCCTAAGAAGCAATTCCATCTAGGTTATTCAGGAGTAAGAGAGCCTTTAGGATAATTTACTGAGTGTGAAAAGGAACCACTCTTGGCCATGTGTTTGCCCTCTTTGGAGGCACAGAGCTCTCAAGAACAAATAGAGTGTGTGGACATTTGCTAAAAATGAGTTCCCTTTGTACAGTTTATTTTTAAAATACATTATTAAACAGCTTTTTATTGGAGCAACAGGCTTTGGTGTTCTGCCCCTCCACTATGGCCTTTCTTTGGTAGTAGATATTGTCTGCCTCTCTCTTTCTCGCTTCAAAAAATCTACACTATGAAAAGTGGGTCATGCCTTCCTGCCATTTTAAATAAACAAAGTGAATGGAAAGACTAATAAAATCAAGATGGATGATAAAAAAATGAGAAAGATAAATAATATCAGAAAGGAAAAACAGTATAAAATTGAAATTCAGTATAAACCAAAAATAAAATATTAGCATGCCCAATATAAATTTATATAAATTTTAAAACTAGATAAAATATTTGAAAATACTACCAAAAATGGTGAAAAACCTAAGTAACATATGAGATTTTTTTTATTACAGTAAGATTCTAGTCCCAAAAATATTCACATGCAAGTCCCAAGAAGCTATCTTAAGTAAACCATTATAGAGATATTTTTAAAGACCATCCCAGAAAAGAGTATATGTCTACTAAAACCTTGAAAACAAAACAAGGAAAGAACAATATAGTCAAATTAGAGGCATTAAATAAATTCTGCCAATATGTTGATCTTGGACTTCCAGACTCCAGAACTGTGAGAAAATAAATTTCTGTTGTTTAGGCCATGCAGGATATGGTATTTTGTTGTGGCAGTGATAGTAAACTAGTACATCAACTCTCCATATGTTACACTGTCAGTTAAAATCAATTTTAAACAACATTTCAATATTTTTTAAGGAACATCTAAAGTATATCCTAAAGTTCACATGGAATAACAAACAGCAAAGAACATCAAGTGAATATTAAGCAACAGGTTTAGGGCATTGCCCTAGCAAATATGAAGACATTTTATAAAGGTACACAGTTAAGGTTGCATAGTATTAACATCAGTGAATTCTTAGAACTAAAATAAAGGGTCCCAAATAGAAACACCTATATGCAAAAAAATGCAATGCCAACTGTGGGACAATGATACTTTAATCCTAATGATGTGATTGAGACAATATGCAATCTCTGGAAAAAATAAAGTTAGAGTTTTTTATCTCACAAGGTATACTGAAATCACATTGACAAGATTGAAAACTTAAACATGTAATGTGTTAATTACATCACATCTCCTTTCTTAATATATAAGGATATCAAATCATCACATTGTACTTTTTAAATACCTTACAATTTTATTTGTTAATTGTATCTCAATAAAGCTGAAAAAATCCTAAATGTGAAATTCAGAGCTATAAAATATTATGAGAAACAAAGAATACCTTCATTTCCTCAGGTTATGTGTTGATTTTTTTAAAGAGAACACAAAAATCACAATAAAGCAAAATAATTAACAAATTTCAACTACCATAAACCTTATAACTCCTATAAAGAAAAGTCACATGGCAAGGTAAAACAAGAAACCATTGGGTAGACTATATTATGTATTAGAAATATACAAAGAACACAGATAAATCAGTAGGACACACAACCCAACAGAAAAATAGAGATCAGAACTGAGCAAACAACACACAGAAAAGTAAACTTGAATGGACAACATTTAAGAAACATATTTCAATAAAGTTTCTATATCAGTAGTGATCGAGGAAATGACAGATTTAAAATTCCAGATACCATTTTTGACCTTAATCACATTAGCAAAAATTAACAAATCTGGTAACAAAAAGTATTAGGTGAAAAATATGAGCAATCAGAGCTCTTACCTCCCACGGCGGGGGAATATAAATGGGTACCATCACTTTGGTAAAGAAAGTGATGTTGAAATAATCACATACAGCATCTAATAATTTCACTTTCAGAAAATAGAGTATTCCTTGCATTTGATAAACAAGAACATGTTTACAAGAATGATTAGCAGCAGTGTTTTCAAGAGAGAAAAACTAGAATCGACTTAAATGCCTACAAGCAGAATAGATAAATGAACACATTCATACAATGAAATATAATACAACAGCAATAATGAATGAATGAGAGCTATACTCATCAGAATTTAAAAATCTCAAAAACATCAATTTGTGATAAACATAGTCAAAACAAAATATTTAAAATGTGACATTTATTTTAAAACATTCAAAATATCACTGTGTGTGGTTTATGAATATGTATAAAATAGAAATATTTTAAATATTATATTTAATTTTTAAAGCATTCAAATAAGACTATGTATGGTTTATGAATATGGATAAAGCATAATTCAAAAGGTGCAATAAAATATGCATGTGAACAATAGCATTAAATTCTGCTAGTGGTTGGTTAATTCTGGAGAGAAGTGGGTGAAGAATGGATTGAGTATATTTACATTAAAAACTTCAAAAATTTGAAATATAAGCTGTGAGATAAATGCAAAAACAATAATTTCATAAAAATAATTGTCTAAACACATGATTGCTTGCTAAATTTATTCTCAAGTTTCTCCTGAAATCTTTGCTATTTCAATGTAAACATTTTTTAAAAACACATTGGCAAAGTTGCTCTGTTGTTCTTTTAGTTTTATTGCTTCATTTCTGAGTTCGGGGAATCTTTGCAAGTGAGAAATCTGACATTTCTTCTTACAAACATTATATTGTATAAAAGGACAGATTTTCAAGGTTTTGTGGTCAATCCACCCATGAATACTGCCAGCATTTTATTTTCTGTTTGCTTAGGAAAAAAATAGCTTCACATTGTCATCTGAACAGCAGCTGCCTAATTGGCTATATGACTTCCTTGGTAGAGAAAGAAAAACTAAAGCTATGTCAAAGGAGAAAAGAAGTATGTGTGCCACAGGCTGTAGATAATTTGCTAACATTAGTAAAATCATATTTTCCAGAACTTTTTGGATATTTGGGCACTGTTAGTACTGCTGTGTTCAGTGGAATTCACGTAACCTGTTTATCTCTATTTTTACTGCTGCTGTAAATAGCATTGACTAGGCACTCACTGAATACCAACACTACAGGCTAGCTGAACAAATGAATTAATCATATTCAGGATTATCTTAAAATAAGTATGCTTCTCCAGGGTCCAGATTTCTTTTCTTGATTCAACCAAATGTCTGCTAATGAAGCTTATTTGAAAGGCCTGAGTAATTTCTACAACTCCAGGTAAGGTGATAGATGTTTTGGGCTCAAATTTCCTAGTCTCAAAAAGGTATTATCAAGTTTAAACATTACTTATTCTTCTTTCAGCATGGTGTTGTACATCATTTTAATAATAGGAAATCATTGAATTGTAAACTCTTGCACATACCAAAACTGTAGAAAGCATCTAACGTTACCAGAGGTTCCTTGGGGTGATTTGAGTGTTCACAGTGAGACTGTCAGTAGACTCCAGATGTCTTGGTTTCCATATTACTATTTACATATTCTGAAATGAACTTACTCCATACTTTCTCTCCTGTGAGAAAAAAAAAAAATCATCAGCCTTAACCTTTTTTATTCATAATGCCCACCTTAGACACACACAAAAATTTTAAAACGTGCAAGGGGAATAAAATAAAGGAATAATCAGATACGTTAGAAGCAAACCCAAAGATAATATAAGACATTGGAATCAGTGGAGACATTTAAAATAACCATCATAAATCAGTCAAGTATTTTTTAATGACTGAAAAGATGAATTTCAACTGAGATCTGGATTCCAGCAACCAACCAAATGAACATTCTAGATGATATGTTCTGGGTGATAAAGAACGGCCCTCAGTAGGATGGATTTTATTGGGTCCATGTGACCTCTCATCCTCCCACAGGCTATGCTGCTTATTCTCACAGCAGCAAGGCAGGGTTTTAAGAAAGAAGTTTGTTTCAGAACTAACACATGCACTTCTACCACATTCTATCAGCCAGAACAAAATGCAGTCCTTCTGTTGATGAGATAAAAGCTTAAAAATCACATTTTATGAAGTCTGGACACAGTGGTTGGGGACAAAAATTGCAGACTATTTTATAACAGTCTTGTGATGCTTATCTGGGAAACCCAAAGCCCTTTGCCTATATACACCTTTTGCTCTCATCTGTGACCACAGTTCTGGTTAGGTTTTATGAATGGAAGAAAAAGGATGCCATGTAATCTATTTATAATTACCATGAATGGTAGAGATTTCACTCTCCTAATATTCTGCCTTCCAAATACCTCTCCAAACCATGAACTATAAAGCTCTACAAATGATCACATTGCCACCTAAATATATGTCAGAACGTGTTTTATTTAGTCATTAAAGTGTTTTCAGGGGCCTCCCCGGTGGCGCAGCGGTTGAGCGCTGGGTTACGAAGCTGCCCTCAGCCTCTGCGGCACCGGTTCGATCCCCGGCTGCTCCCCGGCCACCGGAGGAGCTGCCCACATGGCGCGCAGACCTCTCCTGCCGCCCGCTGCTCCCCTCAGCAGTGTACTTCGGTCCTTCTGCCTGCTCTGCTCCCTGCTCTGGCTCTGGTGAATTCTCTCACCCTCCCACACTTCTGACTGTACCCAGTGCATGTATAAACAAAAAACAAACAAACAAATAAATAAACATGCCTCTATTTAAAAATAAATAAATAAATAAATAAAGTGTTTTCAAAGTTTTGCCTGAGTTGCTGAGGATTTCACATGAAATCCAAAACTCAACCCTTTCTTGAGCAGCAGCGGATCCATAGCACTGGGCCTTAGCTGCTTTGTTACCCCAACTATTCCAGAGAATTTGTCCCCATCCTGCACCAGTCCTAGCATTCACAACACCTCACCCACAACCTGCTAACCCAATTTCAGGTTACCTGCCCAGTCTTTAGAAGTATTTGCATTTGTAACTTCTTGCTCTATGCCAAAGACTAGTACCATTTTGCACTGAACCCTACAAATCTTGTAGCTGTTCCTGAGTATCAATAGATGCCTGTTAGACAAGCAGCAAGGGAAAACACCATCTTTAAACTAATTTCTAAGTTCAGATAAGGAACATTTACGAGGCAATCATATGACCTTATCTCTAAGACCAAACATCCTATATCCCCATGTCATATGAATGCTGTAAAATCCAACAATATTTACTACAGTGACTACAACTGAGTGGGGAGGGGGGTTGGAATCCTTTACTTTCACAATACAAGCAAAGATGTGAAAAGATGATACTTCAATAAAATTAAAAATAATTTTAAAAAGGGGACTCCTCACATCAGACTGAGTTTGAATTTCTCATCACTGAGAGGAGTAGAAACTGAATTAAATTTATATGGTGGAATGAGGGATGTAACCAGTGCACATGTTTAGAAAAACAGATCAGTCTGATTAAGAATTTTACAGGCAGTCGACAACACTTACAAGTACATAAGTACCTAGCCAAAAGGACATCCTGTCAGCTAAATTGATTGACTATTAAATGGAGGGTAGCTTGTGTCTACATCTGTTCAGACAGACTCTGTTGTACCCACATCCTCAAGGCAGTGTCAGTGTGGGCCACCAGCCAAGAAGAGAAGCAAGTTGCTTTACAAGGACCAGGCACTCTGGTGGTGTTCATTAAAATTGGATGCTGTCAAGAATCTTGAATGATGAACTGGAACAGGAAGCAATTGACATTTGTTCAGATCTTTTAAAGGACGTTGGATATGTGAAATAGAGAAGTTTGAAGAAGATCTTTATTATTGTGGAAATGATGCATCAAATCTTGTAGTGGAAACTTTGATGCCCAGAGGCCCAAGAAAATACATGTGTCAAAATCAGAAGTGAAGTCCTTGTTGATTTTTTTTCTCCTTTGACATCAATTGCCTTGCTCATGTAAAATTAATCTTGCAACATCCATCTATCCTGCATGGTTAGATATGAAGACACAATTGAGAATGTTTATATATAATCTAATAGAATTGAACTGTTCTCTCCTTTACAAACTGAACAGGTCATCTATTGAATAACCCCCAAATGGACAACTTCTGTTTTATGCAAGAGACTGTAAAATAATATGAGCTGAATCAGCCTTTGGTCCAGCAATCAAGTTTTTGTTTCTCAGAGAGAGATAAAACATGCACAAAAAATGATGTAAAAAAAAAATCACATCATGTGAAGGATATTGTGAAAAATACTTATACCTATTGTAAATCCAGGAGCTTTATTCTGACTTGGAAAAATTGGATGGAAGGATTAAGGCAAGTTGTGGAAGATGATGCAGGCTTCTAACTGTGTCTGATGATATTGGTGGAGCTTAGAGTTCTTACGCTTAATCATGAATTTCATTCTAGGTACAAAAAGAAATTTGGATAAAGACATGGAGGCAATAAAGAGGGGACATATATGAAAACTTTTAGGGCCTCCTCGGTGGTGCAGCGGTTGAGCACTGGGCTGCGAAGCTCAGCGCTGCTGCGGTTCTTCAGCGCCAGTTCGATCCCCGGCCACCAGCAAGTGTCCCACATGGTGTGCAGACCTCTCCTGCCGCGCCCGCTGCTCCCCTCAGCAGTGTACTTCATCAATCTGACTGTTCTGTTCCCCACTCTGGCTCTGGTGAATTCTCTCACCCTCCTGTGCTTCTGACTGTACCCAGTGCCTGTATAAATAAATAAATAAATCTTTAAAAAAATCATACATAAGAAAAAAAACTTTTAGGAGAAATGTGTTAGAATATCTGGTTCTAAAACTCTTCATGGAAGGAGAGAATACAACAGTGAGAAAATCCTGACCCCTTGGGTGTTACCAATGCTTTCAGTTCTCTGTGTTTATTTTTGGAAGACTTCTTGAATATCTTCTTATATACAGATTGGTTCCCAAGGGGAAGACACTGTAAAGTCTGCCTTTCTTAAATAAAGTTTTACTTTACAAAAGTTTCAGGATTACAAACTATTGTAAAAATACGAGTTCCTGTATATACCACACCCCTGTAGCTATCAATGGAGAAATTGTTAATAACTTACAATAGTATGTACATTTGTCGCAATTAATGAAATGACATTGATATATTTTATATATATCAAATAAAGCCCATATTTTAGGTTTCCTTGATTTCTCTCTGTCCGTTCCAGGATCCCATCAAGGATATTACATAAAATACATCTATCCCCCAAGATTCCTCTTGGTTGTGACTTTTTTTTCCTCTCGGACTTTTTTTGCTTTTGGTGATCTTAACAGTTTTAAAGATTGATGCCCAGATATTTTGTAGAATGCACCTCAAAGGGATTTGTCTGTGCATTTTTTTTAAATGATTAAACGGGGCTAATGTGTTGGAAGAGAAAATCACAAGGTTCTATTTTCATCACATACTTTCACATATACATATATGAACATGAGTGATTACTGCTGACATAGGTTGATAGTTTACCATAATAAAGTCACTATTCATTTGTCCTGTTTCCATATTCTTTGGAAGAAGTCACTATGCTCAATTCACACTTCAGGAGTGAGAAACTATGCTCCATTGCTTTGAGATAGTATCTACAGTTGACTTTGCTTTCTAGGATCAGGATTATATTCTATTGACCTATTTTTCCTCTTCCATCAACATGGCTTCCATGCCATGGCTTCCTGATTCCTCAAGTTTGATAACATTTTAGTATCAGTAGTGAGCCTTTGTTTCGTAGAGTTTTGATGCTAAACTTTGAAAGGCAAGATCCTTTACCTTTCCATTAAACTACAATCAGTAATCTACAAAATAACTCAATAGGATTTTGATTTGAATTACATTGAATCTATAGGTCAAGTTTGAGATAATTAAATTTTAGCATTATTGAGACTTCCAATCCATCAACAGACTTTTTCTACATTTATTTAGACCTTAACTTTTTTTTTAACAGTTATGTAATTTAATGAAAACAGATTCTGTGAGGTATTTTTCAGATTAATGACTATTTTTTTGTGGTGCTATAGCAGAGGGCATTGTTTGGTAAATTTCAAATTCTGATTGTTCATTGTTCAGCCTGTTGATGTGCTAGATCACATTAGTTTTCAAATGCTGAGCCAGGCTTGCATACCTGAAATAATTCCCACTAAGCTGTACATATAATTTGTTTTAAACATTGCTGTATTTTATTTGCTAATCTTTTGAGGATATTTTTATGTGCATTCTTAAGAACTATTATTGGTTGGTAGTTTTCTTTCTTGTAATGTGTTTATCAGACTTGGTATTAAGATAATGCTGTCCTCATAGAGTGAGTTACAAAGTGTTTTCTCTCTCACTATTTTCTTGAAGAGATTGTGGGATGCTGACATCACTTTTTCATTCAATGTTTGACATAACCCATGAGTAAAACTACTGGGTTTGGTACTTTCTGTTTTAGAAAATCATCAATTATTGCTTCAATTTACTTGATAGATCTAGACTGGTGTTTGATATCAAGTTAATGTAGGCTCAAGATGGGAGCACATTGTTCTAAATCAATTGTGTCCTTAGAAGAGAAAGACATCCAGAGATTCAAAAGACATGATAGAAAGAGAGAGGCAGATAGAGTAGCAAGGTACCTCTAAATCAAGGAACTCCAGGAATCAGTAGAAGCTGGCAGGAACAGCAAGGACTCTCTCCTCCAGTCCTCACAGGGAGTCTGTCTCTTCTGGTGACCTCAGTGTCATACTTCTAGCTACCAGAACTCATAGAGAATGACTTTCTATTGCTATAAGACACCAAGTTTTGGTAATTTATTACCATAGCCCTTGGAAACTAATACATGGTCTATTAAGATTATCAAATGTCCCTTGTGTAAGATTATATAAATTTGGTTTTTTTTGAAGTTATATTTGTGGGTATAGATGTGTTAACAATATTTATTATTGCTTCTTTTTAATGGAATCCAATGTATTGTAATATTGGTAAATTCTCTCTCTTTCTCTCTCTCTCTCTCTCTCTCTCTATTAGTTTGGCCAGACTTATCAATTTTATCTTTTAAAGAACTAGTTTTTGATTTCCTGAATTTTCTCTATTGTTTTCCTGTTTTATTTTCATTTGATAACTGTTCTGATCTCCTGTAAAGAAGTTTATTTTTATTGTTTATCTGTTTGAGAAGTTTATCTATTTTAAATATAAATTATTCTTCTTTCATTAAACTGCTCAAACTTAACATTTCAGTATTCTGATCAATTTATAGCTTCTAGGGTTGCTATTTTAGATAAGCAGATCTGAACTGTAATTCTGGGTCTACCACTCCAGATTTGGGGGTGACTTTTCACTGCAACTTCAGTTATCTGATGTCTCCCAGAAAAAACATTAATTTCATTTTGACCCAATGGTATAGAAATCCCACCAATCCTTTAGGAGCCATTTCAAATATCATCATCTCTACAAATCACTTCTTGAAAGTCAAAACTCTAGCGATGACTTTGGCCTGGTAGTGCTGAAAGCAAACTGTGCTGTGGAAAAATTACTCTGACGTCAGCGTACAAAATAACTGCAAGTTAAAAGGGAATAGTTGAGGTTAGTAAGATTCAGAAACCATTATTTTTAAAAGCCTATGAGCCATTTTCCTGACTTGCTGCAGTTTTTGTACTTTTTCTCTAGTCATATGTGCCAGTGGCACAGGTGGCCAGTAATTTTATTTCTTAATGAGAACAAATGAGCCCTGGATGTCTGATGGAGGCTGGCTAAGTGTTCATGATGATGACAAAATCACTAGCTTGGTCTCCAGAGTTGAAAGAATACTATGTAAACATGACCGTGAGTCACACGTATTCAATTTAAGCAATTGCATTTGGACATGTGATGATTCTATCTGAAAATAGGATCAGTCAGGGAGAAAAATGGACTTTGTGAGGCTGAACAAACAAGTCGCTCAACAAAAATTGAAATTTCCATTTTATTCCTGAGTTCTTTGACAAAGCTGTCCATGTCACTGAAACTCTGGGGAGTTCTCTCTTTTTTAACCCTTATGTCAAATAAGATGAAGAGTGCATGTGTCTTTACCAAATGCCTACAGTGATCCTACTGTATTGGGTAGAGAGCAAGACCCACAGCAATAGAGCTGTTGTTGCATTTGGAAATCTGCTTCTAGCATGGCACAGGCTGCAGAACACTTACTGCATCTGTTTGTTCTCTCTCCCCGACCCCAACTCACTTTCACACTCTAAATCAAAATGCACAGTAACAAAGTCTGTTAGTGGCAAGATAATTGCATTTCCTGAACCAAGCAAGATAACACTAGGACTGTTTGAAAACATGAGTCAACTAACTTTATATCTTTAAAAATATATTTCCTCCCAGATCCCTCCATCAGAGCTAATATAAAATATATATTGTCATTATTTTTTCTAAGGGCACACAGACCATGTTTGTAAGTCAGACCATCTCTGACATATTTTCAGCTACTGAGGCAGCAATGGCAGGTAGAGACTCTCTTTAGAATTGCATCAGTATTCAGTAGTTTGTGGTATGAGCAGCAACAGCAGCAGTTGTAATAGCAGTAATAATAATAACATAATTTACTGGGCAATGATTATGTACCAGCCAAGGTGCTAAGCACTCAATATATAGTACTAGATAATTTAATCCTAGTCAACCTCTGCAATAGTATTTATAGTTTCATTTATAGTTCAGGTCAGCTTAGAGTATACAGAGGATAAACAACTTATAAGTATGAGAGCCTGGATTCAATTCTCACCAGCATCTGGACACCTCCAGCCCTCTCCCCCACCTTGCTGATGCAGCAACTGCAAGACCAGGTCTCAGAATGTACAGAAGACAGAAAATGCCAAAAAAATTCAAATCAAAATAAACACAGAGTCACCTGCTATAAAAGTAAAAGTAGTTCAATTCTCTGTATTATAGCTACGATTTTTTTAAATAGAGAAATCTAAAGCTGTAAAATCAGCAGATAAAAAAATACGTTTAACACATGGCAAATAGAAACCTCCAGGGAACATGACAGCACATAGAATAACTCTCCAGAATCCCACCACAAAGGTATGGAAGATTTTAGCTCCCTATCAGATAGAGTTCAAAGTCAAAGTGATTAAAAAAAAACAGGGAGGCAAGTAAAAGTGGTACAAGAGCAATAGGAAAACCTAATCAAACAACAAATTTCAGAAAAACAAATTAATGAACACAAACATTACATTAATGACAAAATTAGAAACTGAAATTTTAGATAAGACAGCAACAGAGAGCCTCCCCTGGTGGCGCAGTGGTTGAGCGCTGGGTTGCGAAGCTGCCAGCAGTCTCTGCAGCGCCGGTTCGATCCCCAGCCCCCGGCAAGGGTACCACATGGCATGCAGACCACTCCTGCCACGCCCTCTGCTTCCCTCAGGAATGCACTTCAGTCCTTCTGCCTGTTCTGTTCCCCACTCTGCTCTGGTGAATTCTCTCACCCTCCCGTGCTTCTGACTGTACCCAGTGCTTCTATGAATAAATAAATAAATCTGTAAAAAAAAAAAAAGACAGTAACAGAAATTCAGACTGCAAAGAGTTCAATAAATGAGATCAATTCTAAAGAAAGTGATGGAAGCAAAAAAGATGAAATAAAGGATCAAACCTTTAAGACAGTAAGGCACAATGAACCCCAGTGGAAGAAATGAGATATTAGAAAAATGAATTACTTCTTGAGAATTATATGGCTCCATTAGGAAAGGCAACATAAGAATAAAGGTATTCCATAAAGGGAAAGAGGGGGGCAAATAAAGAGCTTATTCAAACAAATAATAGAGGAAAATTTTTCCAAACCTGAGGCAGGAACTAAATATACAAGTTCATGAAGTTAAAAAAACACCTATTATATACGTTATACACACCAAAACAAAGAATAGTGAAACTTCCAAGAGACCCATTAGGCATTAACGGATTTCTCAATAGAAACTGTAAAGGCAATGAGAGAATGAATGACAATCAAAATACTCAGTGATAAAAAACAACAGCTAGGAATGCTATGTCCTGGAGTGAAGGAAAAATAAAGATTTTTTTTCCCAGACAAATAAAACCTAGAAAAGTCTGCCAATTGTTGACCTGATCTACAAAAAAATGTTGAAAGGAGTTATCCTATCAAATCAAAGGGCAGAAAGTCTACACAAAATTAACAAAGAAACTGATAGAACCATAAAACCAAAGGCAAAGTGGCATTAATAAGGCTTTAAATATCAACAATTGCATTTAATGTAAACAGACTGAACTCAATCATTACAGCGGCTGCTTGGATCAGAAAAACAGAACCCATATATCTTTTGCCTCCAGGCGACCCACCACTAAGACCTAGTGTCATCACTTTGTCAAATTGACCCCCTGTAAGGACTGAATAATCCTCCTTCCCCTTCCCCACTGATAACATATAATAATGCATACATTTAAAAAAAAAAAACTATGTACAGAGTCAGTTATTTTGTTGTGTTTTGCCAGTTTATTTGCTTTGGTTATTTATAGTCTATATTGAGTGAACCCCTCTCGTAATTGTCTTTTACCTTAATTCCACTTAGCATAATCACCTCAAATTCTATCCATGTTGTTGCAAAAGGCAAGATTTTATCTTTTAAATAAATAACTGTAATTTCAGAATCCATGGTGTACTTCTGAACTTAGAGATCTGTGACTTCTCCTTGTCAGACTATTTCAATTGTGTAGGATTTTACATGATTATATTCATGTATTTATGCAGCAGTGGTAGAGATGTTCCAATTCTTCTTGTTACATGTGAACTCAGGAGGTCACTTAATCAAAAGACACTACATTCAATAGGTATTTGTAATTTGTTTAGCAGCAAGCTAGGAGCTATGAATCAAAATGAGACAGACACCATCATCAAGACTCAAGTTTTAGGGCCTCCCTGGTGGCACAAGGGGTTAAGCACCATACTACAAAACAATCCGCAGCCTCTGCAGCACAAGTTTGATCCCCGGCAGGACAGGGAGAAACCCACATGGCACAGCACACCTCTCCTGACTCACCTGCTGCTCCCCTCAGCAGTATTTCAGTCAGTCTGCCTGTTCTGTTCCCCACTCTCTCTGGTGAATCCTCTCACCACCACACCTCTGGCCTGTACCCCAGCTCTTGTATGCATAAATAAATATTAAAAAAAAAAGATTCACGTATTAGATGATTGGAGAGGACAGCAGTAGGCAATGTTCAACAGCTTAGTTGCAGCTGATGTTAGCACCTTGGCGATGCTTCTCCAGGATACATGTGGTGGGTTGGATTATGTTCCCTAAAGGTCATGTTGAAGTCCTAACTCCCAGTATCTCAGAATGTGAGCTACCAGGAAATAGGGTCTTAGCAACTGTATTCACATTAAGATGAGGTGATAAAGGTGTACCCTACCCCAAGATGACTGCTATCATTATATGATAAGGAAACCTTAGATACTAGACACAGGCAGGAGGGGGCCATATGAAGACAGAGGTAGAGGTTGGGGTAATGTATCTACAAGCCAAATAATGCCATGGGTTGCTGAGAAACACAATGCCAGAACTTCAGAAGGAAGCAGGGAACACATTCTTTCTCACAGTCCTCAGAAGATACCAGTCCTCCCAAAACCTGCATTTTAGACAATCTCCCAAACCTCTATATTTATGAGTCTAAATTCTTATTGTTTTAAGCCACCCAATTTGGGGTGCTTTATTTTGGTAAAGTCCTAGGAAATTAATACAATGTGAAAAAAATGAACCTTGTGACAGTTTGCAAAAAGTGGTTTATAATTTCTTTGGAATCATGCTAAATGTGATCCCTGAGAGGAATTTTATTAGAAGGTAGTTGTTTGGTAGACAGTCTCCAGACAGTTGTCAACACTCCCATTCTTATAAGTGAATACCATTCCTGATATCTACGGGTTAAGGCAATAGGTGTGTATCTTTCTGTGATAATAGAATGCAGTGAAGTGACACTGTGGAGCCCCCAAACCCAGTTTTTAAGATGTCAGTCAATTTCTACTTCTCTTTTGAAACCCAGCCTCCACGCTCTGTGGAAAACCAAGCTAAAATACTGCATGAGTAGAGAGCAAGTGAAAGGAGACCCTGAAAGCCAAGAGTTCATCTTGGAGGTTCCAGTTCCATCTGCATATTTATTTGATTGCAATCACTTGAGTGGCCCCAGTCAGCATCAAAGAGAACAAAAGAACTGCCAGGTTGAGCCCTGTTCCAATTCCTGACCAAATTGTGATATATTTTATCAGATTTGAGAATTATTACATGACAATGAGTAACTGATGCAACATGGATGTGTTTAGGGGGTGGGAGTAGAGTTAACAGTGGACAGCTGGTTAGACTACTATGGATTAAGACAAATATGAGTGGAGGAAAAAAAAGACAAGATTAAGATGTTAGCAGAAGTTCCTAAGAACAGGAATAATTGAATACATAGGTATGATTGTTTTCTTTTGAGGCCATTCAGATTCAAGCTGGATATGTTTGTAGAAAGGAGTCAATGATTAAGAAGTACTTGGCTATCTACAATTTCACATTTTACTTTAAGGTGTTAAAACACATACCCTAAACATATTTTACCTAAAAGAGCAAAAGTATAATGTGTCCATCACTAGATTCTCTGTACCTCATGGAATTGAGATATATTCATTATTTTTTGTCTTCTTGTTCAGGATAGATTTTTCAACCAAAATGTTTATCATGTCTTTTAAAGGTCACCTAACCATTTTTTAATATATTGTCATAGTTACTGCTCTCATTCTAGAAATGCTTTAAGACCACTCTGGTTTATTCCATGTGGGTCGGAAAATGTAAATTATAAATAATTTTTATATTGTCCACTTTTTGCCCACTACACAGCCCACATTTTGGGCCAAAGACTGTACAGACATGAGCAAGTTCTATGTCTTGTCCCTGTGTGTTCTTGCACAATGCTATCTACACATTCTAGACACTAGAAACTGTTTCTCTTACTCTCGTTCCTATCACACACAAATATACATGACCACCATTAGGAAAAATTAATTCTCATATTTGAAGACTGAAGGTTGACCTTGCCTCCTTGAGTGCTGACTTGCAAGCTTCCATGTTCTTGTTCTGTGCTTTTTATATGCCTCACCACTCCAACATTTTGAGTATATATATGTTTCTAAGTCTCAGAGCTCCACAAGGACAATCTAGTCTTTTGTCTTATATATTCCTGTAAGCTCAGCATTCAAGTTAGATGTCAGCACATAAAATTGTTCAATCCTATGAAGGAGTAACAGCACAAGATCTGGTGTCAAAATCTGTGGAATTATGATCATGTATGAGTCATCTAACTTATTTCCAATGCTTGAACATCTCTATCTCTTGCTGAAAGGAAGACATCACTGCCTCCTCCTGTCTAATATATGCTCTGCTTTTGTGAAGCTTAACCAGTTAATCATCATAAAACACTGAGATTATAAAGGATATGGAACATTGCCAGATGGTAACAAAAATCCCAAGGCATCTGGAAGAGGCCTATCAGTGAAAAATCATGGAATGCAGTTTCAAACACCAGATATTCTGACAGCTGCAGAATCTTGTCTGTGTATCATTCTGGTGTCAGAGATCCTGGGGCCTCAGCTATGAGTCCAGACGACTGATATTTGTAGTCTCAGTTCTGATAGCACCTGTTTCGATGATTCAATGAAAGGTGAACACGTAGCATGGCTGCACTTGGCTCTGATATTCAATTTCACATGTGTTCTTTATCTACAACAGTTGCAAACCTTTTTATAGTTGTGAATTTATATAATGGGAATTCAAAGTTGGGATTGTCTGGGATAGGCTGCCATTTGCTCTGGAATGTGGCGGTCAATTCTTGACATGCACATTTCTCATGTTCAGATATTGGATTAAAGGCAAATGCTGCTGTTGGAATGCAAATAACCAAACCCACAAATAAGCACCATATGCATAAATGCAATTTCTGGAAATTTCCATGCTTTCCAATATTTCAACTTTCCAATATTTCTCAAATACGTGGATTTCCAAATTTGTGGATTCTTCAAATCCTATTGAAGCCATCCCAGCTGTGCTCCAAGGAGCAGAGGTATATTAGTCCCATCAAGTTCTACCCAAACTGAAAATTCAAGAGAAAATGTTTTTTTTACACTTCTAAGTTATAGGTGATTTATTAAACAGTAAATGATAACTGGTACTCTTGCATCGCCATTCCTGGTCTCTGTTCTTAGAATGAATTATTTTGAATTTTCTAGCTAGCGTCATCTCAGAACCAACTAAAGGACATTATGCACACTCTCTGCGATTCAGTCTTACTTATAAAATGAGGTAGCGATAGTTGTTTTGTCATTCACTCTTCTAAGGATCACCTGAGGCAATGTGATAAGGCACTTAGAATGTTCATCTTAAAGAAGAATGTTCTTAAAACCAAAATGGTAGGAATCTCCCAAAGTTAAAAACAGCGAGGAATCTTCATTTACTTTCACAATTTCTTAAGTAAAATCCCATAGACAAAAGCAGAGAGATGTCAAGTCTATTCTCGTTCCTGTAGTATTATTATACCTCCCTACTGCATTCCCTTTTGCTAAAAAGAATAACAATTCCAAGATGGTATAGTCTAACAGAAAAATCAAGCTCAAAATTTTACAAAATCAATTTTCTCAAGAGTAAATAGTTTTCTTTTCTACCTCCTGCTACCCCATTTCTTCCCATTTCCATACCTTCTCTCTCTTCTCCTTCCTCCTCTCCTTTCCCTTCACTTTCTCCTCCTCATGCTGGTGTTTGATAACTAACATAGGATTGTCTGAAGCAAATATTTAAGTGTATTTAAGAGCTTGAAAAAGACAGGCAGGAAAGTTTTAATTTTTATAGTGTTAGTGATAAAACCCAAATACAGCATTAATACTTGACTCTTCTCTCATCCATATCTCTCTATTTTATAAATCCAAAATTGATTTGTAAAGACAAATCAAAAAAGAAATAATTTTTCCATTATGGTGACTACTTCTGAGAATGAAAAAAACAGTAAAGTACAGTCAAAAGACAAGACAGATGGTGGTCCTGTTTCATTACATTTTATAAGGTCAACTAATGATGACCTTCACCATTCTTATGATAAAGAAGAGCTACAGAATTTTCATTTTCCTTAATCTCTCTGAGATGCATTATGTTCTAATATCTTGCCCTTTATTTTAAGAGTGAAGAATTCTTGCTATTTCCAATTCTTTCCTCCACAGAATATAATGGAATGCATTGGTGCTATTATGTGAACACCTATTAAACATCATGGAAAATTTTTTGAGTCTCATCATTCCTTTTAATAAAACAGGATAACAATATTCTACCTAGGTGTAAGTTTAGATGAATTTTAAAAAATGTAACTCTATGTCATCCTTGTTCTAGTGAGCTTGCTTGTCACATACTTATTTTCATCTGTGTGTTGTAGATGGAGAGGGAGGGGGGCAGAAACAGACTCAGAGATAGAGAAGAAATACAGACAGGAGAGGATTAGGATGTTTGTGTGTGCACATATATTTATGTGTACAGGAAACATACAACTTAGTTGTGCAATAAGACCAACTACAATTAAATCACATGACAGGAACATATCCTTCAAAGAAAACTACCCTCTGTCTTTACAGAGGCACAGGATAAAACAGCAAGCATTTGGGGAATACCAACCACAATGCCATTTTGTTTGTTCAAATGTGAGCATCACACGGAAGATGGAATTAGGCTCATCTGAATATATTACATGAACATTTGCCAGTTTGATCTTTGCAAAGTACAAATATGTTTCATGAATTTATGGTACCTCTTGTTCTTTTTCAGATGCTGTCAAATTCCTGTCACTCCTTTTTTCTATTTAGCTTTTTGATGAAGGGGAAAAAACACTGCAGCAGAGGGTATAATTTAGAAATTAAAACAGCCCTTAGCAAGAGATGTGGTGTGTGTTTGAGAGATAGTTGCAAAGAGGTGTTCAATATAAACTTAATCAGATTAAGAGGACCTCACATCATGATAATACATAGATGTTTTTGTAGGAATTGCTGCTGAGTCTAAGACCTGAGAAACATATATTTATTTGAAAAGCAGTAGAATAAAAGCATTAGATTTCTTGACTCTCCCTTAAGTTCACTGAGCTAAACAAGTTAGCCTTAAGGCAGTTGATCTAGAAACTTATAAGACATTTGTCTAAGCTCTGAAAATATGAATCTGTGGGACAATATAAGGGTAATATCAGTAAATATTTTATTCACTTTGATAAGATTTCCCTTTATGGATCGTAACCAGAATTCACTGTTTAATCCATAAAAGGATAACTTACTGAGACAGTTATATTTTGTTTTCATTATTACAGTAAGTGGAATTTAATAGCAAGATTCAACCCTTCCAAATCCCCCCAAGACTGTGTAAGCTTTGGAACGGTATTGCAGGGCCCAAATCAGTCACTGCCAGATACCCCAAATGCAACAATGCATGGGGCTTTTGAAACCTGTAACTTTACTTGCACCATAGGTCAGATTCTTGCTTTGAATGAGCTAATGGGAAAATTCCACACATGGGAAAAGCATGCATAGAACTCAAAACCTAGTGGAGATGAATCTCAATCAAATGGAATGGTGCATGATACTTCTAAGGGATTATTCCAAAGCTTCTTAGAAATGCGAGGTGCACAAGTAGTTTCAAAAAGTGCATTTAATACAATCATTGTTTTTATAATAAAGACTAATGAGTTTTAAGCTAGGTAAAAGTCTCTTGGCTTAAGACTGGTATAGGGAAAGGAGAAGCTGAAAGTACGTTTAAAGGGATAGGCAAGAGGGGATTGTAAATTGACTTGAGTGCTCATATGAAAAGTTTGCAACTTGTTTTCTAGAAAGTGAGAAGGGTAGTTTGAAGATGCCAGCAAAAGGATGGTATGGTGAGGACAGAATTCAGGAACGTGACTATATTCATCTATCTAACATTGTGAGGGGTTAATTTGTATTTGACTGTTGGCTTTAAGGAGGAAAGCGAGAGACTCCTACATTTCTGGTTTTCAACACTGAATTGATGATTGTAACACCAACAAAGGGGGGAGGATATGATTTATTTTTTAGAAAACTAAATATAAACACTATCATATATGTCAAAAGCTTATTGGCTGTTGGGTAATGCACAGAGTGTTTTACATACATACTTTTATTTAATATTCACCATTACCCTGTAGAGGTGAATTATTTCCCAATTTTACAGGTAAAAAAAAAAAAATCTTAGGAAGATTGATTAACATCCCTGAAGTCCCTAGCTCATAAATCGTGGATACAGAATTCAAAGCCAGATTTATGATTTTAAAGCAATTATGATTTTACCAAAGACAGTGAGTTATTTCAAAGGCTCTGCAGCAGAGGTAGTTGTCATGCTCTGTTATTCATTCATTCATTCATGCAGCAACAATTACTAAAAACATATGGGCAAGGACATTTGCTCAGACTGTTACAACTAAAGGAAACAGATTTCTGTTGTCTTATTTTACCTGTAGGGTTGATATATTATGTGCTGTACACTCTGGCCTGAGGGATTTTTTAACTATAAAATGTTAGATGCTATTGTTAGTACTAATTAAAGTAGTAGCTGTAATGGTAGTAGACATCCAAACACTACTTTGCTAAATTCATGTTCAAAATTCCGTATTTATAATGAAAATTGTCAAAGCTTTTAAAATGTAATCTTGAAAGACCTGAAATCATAAAATATACAGAAGAAAATATTTTATATACTCCATGACATTGAACTTAGAGATGTCTTTGGGGATTTAACTCCATTAACAAAAGACTTTTTAAAAAAATGGGGCTTTATCAAATTAAAAAGCTTCTGCACAGGAAAATTAACTACCATTAAAAATGCAAAGACATCCTACTGAAGGAGAGAAAATATTTGCACATCACACATCTGACAAGGGGTTAACAGCTAAGATATATAAGGAACTCATACAACTCAATAACAAAAAGCACCATCAAATAATGTGCAGAAGATCTAAATAGATACTTCTCCTAAGAAAGCACACAGGTGGTCAACAGGCACCTGAAAAAATGTTCATCATCACTTATTAGCAAACAGCAAATTAAAACTAAATATCTTCTGCACACACAGGAAGAATGACCTATTTCAAAATAGATCAGAAACAAGTGCTGGTGAGGATGTGGAGAAAAGGCAGCCCTTGTACACTATTAATAGGTACATATAGTGTTCCAGTCCCTTTGAAACAGCATAGTGTATCTCAAAAGATTTTAAAAAATCTTTAAAATCTAAAATCTAAAAAATCTTTAAAAAAATTTTAGAACACTAAAAATAAACACTATCATATATGCCAACAGCTTACTCGATGTTACATGCCAAAATATAATATGAAAAGTGTCTTATATATATACTTTTATTTAACCTACCACGGAGATCTACCATATGATCCAGCTATTCCACTCCTAGGTATCTATCTGAAGAATATGAAAACACTTATTCAAAAAGATAAATGTACCCCTATGTCCATTCCAGCACTAATCACAATAACCAAGATATGGAGACAACCCAAATGTCCAATGACAGATGAATGGATAAAGAGGTGATGTGGAATACTAATACGAGACATAAAAAAAGATGAAGTCCTGCTAGTTACAACAGTATGGGTGGGACTGGAGTACACTATGCTAAGCAGAATAAGTTCAAAGGAGAGACAAATATGTAATGATTTCTTTACACATGAAGTGTGTAAAGAAATAGAGCAAAGAACAGAACTGAGCCCAACCCAAACTGAGCCTTGGATTCTAAATGCAGAACTGTGGTTACAAGAGGGTAGGATGGAAGAATGGGGGAAGCTCATCCAATGAATCCCAATGGAGATTTATATTTTGGTGGTAGGTATTAGGTGGTAACACACATCTAAAGAGGTGTGAACCTTTACTCCTAAATACATAGTGATCTAAACCAATGCTGCTTCAATGATAAACTCTAGCTCATAATTGAACCTCAAAATAGAACTTTATAAAAGGAAAGGTAAATGACTTTACAAGTCATATGCTAGATAAATCACAGCCACAACTCCGATAATTGATACAGGATTTCTTCCAGAGACATCATAAATTTAATTTTGTCCATAAAAGCCACTACCCAAGAGGGTAAGTAGCACCTGAAGTACAGTCCAACATCCCTTTGCCGATCATCAGTCCATAGTTCCTCTTCTTAATTCACATATATCCACTGTCCACTTACTGGAGCCCACATGCAACAGTATCTCCCCCAAAGAGAAAGGTGTAACTTCAAATTCCCACAAAGGTGTTTTGTAGACTAGCAGTGACCCAAGTTGGATTGGATATCCACCTGCTCCAAATGAAGTAAAATCAATACTACAGTTTACCTGAGAAGAGCTTTCTAAAGATGACATTTTAAGTATAGTTAAAATGAGATACCATCTTACCCCAGTGAGAATGGCACACATTGAAAAAACTAGCAACAATAAATGTTGACAAGGATGTGGAGAAAAAGGAACTCTCCTGCACTGCTGGTGGGAGTGCAAACTGGTCCAACCACTATGGAGAGCTGTGTGGAAATTCCTCAACCTGCTAAAGAAGGAGTTTCCATATGATCCAGCAATTCCACTCCTAGGTATTTACCCAAAGGACACACAAACATTAATTCCGAAGGGCACCTGCACCCCTATGTTTATTGCAGCACTATTTACAATAGCTAAGCTATGGAAACAACCCAAATGCCCAAAAACAGATGATGACTGGATCAAGAAGATGTGGTACATATACACAATGGAATATTTTTCAGCAATCAAAAAGATATACACATGCAGTTTGCAGCAACATGGATGGAGCTATAAGGGATCATGCTCAGCGAAATAAGTCAGAAAGAAAAAGAAAAATATCAGATGGTCTCGCTCATAGCAGGAATTTAGAAAACCTAAATAAGGGACCAAGAAAAAGACTAATTAATACAGTACTAATTAATACTAATTAATACTAATTAATTTAGTAAAAATCTAAATCAACAAGCAACTATAAAGCAGAGACACACTACAGGGGTGTGGGGCAGGGAGAGGAAGGATTAGGTCAAAAATAAGGGGGGTGCAATTGTATGGGGAATATAACCAAAATAAAAATGCATACATTGTGCAAAAATGAAAAATGATATAAGGATTACATAAAATAAAATATTAAAAAATATATATGTTTTTAAGTTGTAAGAATTTGAAATATGATTAGAATTCTCTTTACTATTTCCAATCTATTTGCCTTTTGGCTGTCAGTAACTTTCTCAAGGTACAATCAAATGGACAGGACTGACAAAACACCAGTGAAGCAGAGATGAGCTTATTGCACTAGATACTATCACTTTCCTAATTAACACAATATCACTTTGCTATCTCTGGCTCCTACGCAGCTATAATATCTTTGCTACTATCTTTCAAACTATAATGAAAGTGGGTTAGAACTTCACAGTGGGGGGATTTTTAGGGCTTTATCACATGTCCTGAATGGAAAATGCTTTCATCTCATTGTAAAAGAAAAGTCTGTCTGAATTCATGTTCTCATGACAACACATTCTAAGATGAAAGGCTGCACCAAAATAGTGCAAAACATTTGGAGGTGCCATCACAAAAGGGTCAGAGTTGACCACCGGTCAATGGAAGGACAAATATAGAGAGAGTGTGCAAACAAATCCTATGCATCCGATTGGATCTCTTTGCTCCTTTTACTCTCCTCTCTCTGCTGGAGCTACATATTCCTGAATTTCTCACTGCTGCTCTTCATGATCATAAAACCCCATCTCACCCATCCAGTCAGCATGCTTCCTATTTCTTTCAAGTGCCTCTTTGAAGCTTATCAAAGTACTCTGTCTTTTTAATTCTCCCCTTAAATAGCCTCCAAAGTTGAAGGTCCCTGACCTTGTTCTTTTTGGTTACTCTAAAGTGCTACCTGAAGATAATGATATTCTAAGGACTATCTTGCTTAATGATTCTCAGATTATTCTCAAGACCAGTCAGTCTCATGAATTCCCTAAGGACTTATCATGAAGATAACTAAAACCCCAGTAAATGCTGAAACACAATTTGGAAGTTTCAGATGGATATGACCTAGATGCTATGATCTTGAAAAGTCATGTTTCATAGCTTGTGAAGTTTCAGTTTGATCAGGTGCTCTGAAAACTGTAACTAGAGGATTATGACTTTTGCTTCTAGTAACAGCAGACTAGGCAGATTAGACCAATTCTCTTGCTGGGAATCCCTAGAATCACTAGAAATAAAGCCTGATTGAAGATACTGGATTGATTAACAAGGTTCTAAAGAATTACTGAAAAAAAGATCTAGGTGAAAAAGAAAACTTAGAGAGGTAAGAATGTTATTTGAACCTTATTTGCTCCAAAGTCCTTCTCAGAATTTAAAATAAAGGGAGATTGAGAAACTAAACAGTAATTTGATGTCCTCATGGGTTTAGGGGGACATAAAAATTGGATTCCAAGCTTGCCAAGTATAAAATATTTACACTTAGAACTAGGAGTAGGGATTTTCTTTAAGGGCACAAGTAGCAAATATCACTGCCTTCATATATCCTACCAGTTGTTACAACTATTCAACTCTGCTGTTGTAGCTTGAAAGTATTGTAGACAATCTGTAAATTAGTTGACTGTGTTCGAATTAAAAAAATAACTATTATAAAACCCAAGTAGTGAACTGCTTGCCAATCTTTTGATTTTAACTACAAATGCCTATATTCTAGAAAGGTAAAATGGAAATATGAGAGCTTTCATATGGACTACATCTCAGCTTTACTTCATATAGAGCCCTTAAACTGGCCTATGGAAATCATGGATTGTATAGATCCCAGACATTTGCCAGAAATAAATTCAAATTATCTCAAGAGGAAGATAACATAATTTTTTCACTTTTGAGACAATTGTATACTCACATGCAATCATAAGAACAACATCAGAGACATTCTCCACACCCTTCACAGTTTTCCCCAAAGGTAACTTTTGGCATCATGATAGTAAGATATCACATCCTCATTTGGACATCATCAGTCTCACATACACTCTCGTGTGTGTGTGTGTGTGTGTGTGTGTATTACAGTTTATCATATTAGATTCATGTGATCAGCAAAGTCAAGTGCAGAAAAATTTCATTGCAAGGATCTCTCATGTTACTCTTTTGTGGGTGCTACCACACACTGTCCCCCAAAACCCTCCTAATCCAGGGTAACCTCTAATATATTCTCTGTCTCCATAATTATACTATTTCAAACATAGTACATAAATGGAATCATACAATATATAACTATTAGTTTATTAGGGCTGCCATAACAAAACAGCACAAACTGGGTGGCTGAAGCAACAGAAATATATTTTCAGACACTGTTCCTTTTCCAGAGATCTTAATACCCCCTCACTCTGATTGCATTCTTTCATGACCCCAATGGGAACATAACACTTCACTTAGATAAGCCATTAATTCAAACTGACCCAGAGTGGCCCTATAACCCTCTAACAGTTGTCTGTAGGCCCAGCTGAACCCCTGACTTTTCCATAGTAAAATTATTCAAACTTTTTACATCTACATTCTCATAGTAAAGTCCCCATTCTGCCTAACTAAAATTAGTTTTCTGTATTTTGCAGCCCAGAGAGCTTTGACTAAATACCCACAACTAAAGACCCACAACCAAAGCTTATAATCTAGAAATAAACCCTTGACAGATTCAGGGAAGGAGGAAATATGAACAATTGAAGGCAAAATATAGAAAAATGCAGATTAAGGGCGGAGTGGTACTTAATACTAATTTGGATTAGAAGCCACAAAAACTCAATTTTTTCAGATAACACTGGTTAATAATGCTGCATCAGATTCAGAGGCATAGGGTCACACCTCCTCAGATGCATGTCACTACACGATACCTACCACCAACATACCCACAGTCCTGCTACTCCCACACTTTGTTTTCTTCCCTCCTCTGTATCTTGTAGGCTCAAGTCCATCGTCAGATTTCTAAGGCAAAACTTACTCCTAAGAGGGAACAAAAAATCTCAACCATGATGAAGAAAAAGAAATCCATACTGAGATACATAGTAGTGACTGGTATTAAACAAAGGCAAAAAGATCTCAGCAACCAGTGACAAAACTCTAAAAAAAGAAACAAGACAGTTTCTTTCTCAACAGCAAAAACAGAACACAAAAGATAAGTTATAACAGAAAAATAATACCAGAAAAATACTGAAAGAAACTTAAAATTATTTAAAGAGGTAAAAATAAAGAAGTTTCAGAGAAACAAAAATGAGGGTTATTTTACCCAAAAATTTAATCAAAGGGATTTCAGAATAAAGGAAAATAAGCATGAAAGTACCCTGTGATGTGAGAGGAATGCTAAGTAGGACAGTGAGCAAAGGAAGCCACAGGTAAACAATAAGAAGTATTGATAGTATAGAAGACTATTTTAATATCTAATTGTCAGAGCTACAAAAATACAAAGTATATGCATACTTAATGTCCAGATCACAGGTAATCAAAATATAAGACAAAATAAAAAATGGAAGACAGTATTTGAAATTAAATTTGCCTTATATTAAGAGTATAAGAATATTAATATTCATTTTTTTAGTTACATCTACTAAAATTTTCAGTTATATATGTTAATCACTGAAGAACCAAAGTGAATTTGAAATTTTCCAATAAGCAAAGGAGGAAAAAGTTTTAAAAGAAATAAAGCTTTGACAGATTAAGGGAGGAGGAAATAGGAACAATTGAAGGCAAAATATAGAAAAATGCAAATGTCAATAAAAATGCATTAACTTATGTCGTTCACAGATAAGTTCTCAGAAAACAAAACTACAGTTCTATGCAATGTATACAGAGACATATAGAACCTCGAAGATACAAAGGAATGGGCTAAGTAATTTGCACACACCCACTAGCCCAAAAGGCAGGATTGAAAAATCTGCAGCGGACTTCTGACTTCTAGCAATAGAGTGACAAAGTGGAAAACTCACTTCCCCAGAAGTCAACTAATATTTGGGGGAAAATGGTCCAAAACAACTAATTTGATGTTCAGAAATTCAACCAAAGGCACATATTAAATTGATACTTGTTTACTCATGAAATCTACTCACCTGGGTATGAGTATTCATGCCCGGGGCTTCTCCATCCTCCACCAACCTGCATCAATAAGATTTCTCAATCAAGGTGGGTGGAATAGGCTTCCTTGCACTGCCAGATGAGCTGCATTTGAAGCACTGTCAATTACATTCTATCCCAGCTGCAAGTAGACAGGATGGTGAGTTGCTGGACTTTTGGAGTCCAACAGACTAGGGGACTAGCCAAGGATTCCTACAGGCATTCCTGCCTGTATATTGTTTTAGGTAAAATGATCACTGAAGCCTGGCTTCTTTCTGGTGTCCCCATGACTGCATAGCCTAGTATTAAGTCAGAAGTTGCTCCTAAGTTTCAGTCAAATATTACAAGTCACCAGGCTTTCACTCTTTGCTATTGACTTCATAGGCAGGGAGTACATTTCTAATTGAGGCCACTTCTATGCCTTCCTCAGCTTTTACTATATCCTGGACTCTCATCTACTTGCACAAGTGCAGTTTTGTCAATCAGGGAAATGTGGGTGACTTGATTCTGACACAGCCTCCAGTTATCCCAGAAATGAGCTGACTTGGGGCCTCCCTAGTGGCACAACAGGTTGAGTTTCAGCACTATGAAGCTATCCACTGCCACCACCTCATGAGTTCAATCCCTGGCCAGGGAGGAGACCCACATGGTGCAGCAGACCTCTCCTGTCTCACCCACTGCTCCCCTCAAAGGTGTATTTCAGTCAATCTGCCTGTTTTGCTCCCCACTCTATCTCTGGTGAATCCTCTCACCCCTCCCCACCACCACTGGCCTACACTCCAGCACTTGCATGCATAAATAAAATAAACATTTTTTAAAAATTATTAAAAGAAGAAATGAGGTGATTTTATCAAGCCCCCTCTAGCTAGCTCAGCTTTAGTAACTCCATAGAATGTAATCCATTACAGGCAGAAAGCCTACTTTTTTATCCCATGTTATAGTCTCCCAGTTTCAAATCAGCCTCTCTGTAATAAATTGTGTTATTGAGTTAATAGCGCTCACTTTCTATTTAGCTATAAGCCGATTGAAATATGGGCACTTGCTATATCTGAAGTGCATAGTGTTCAGATATTCTCCATATTGAATTAATCATTTTGAAATGCTGAGGTTTCCCTTGATCAATATATTGATATCTGTCATTCTTGACTATTGGGCAAGACCTTGCCGACAATTTAAGTGAGGGGGAAAAAAATGGTGAACTTTGGCTGTAAAAGACTATGAATTGGTTCTCTTTATTCCTGTCAAGTCATCCACACTAAATCAAGTATGACTCTTCCCCTAGATGGAGTTTTGGGAAATATCTTCTAAATATCCCTTTATTTTTGCTCCTTACTGGATAACTCTGGCCTTTTATTTTTGTCTTTCTCATTTCCTTTACCACTTAGTTTGTAAAAGTAGGGTGTGAGGAGCACCTGGACCCCTATGTAGCTAAACAGATGCTGTAATACCACAGACATGCTTTTCATGACTGGACCAATTATACTTATTATTTTCAAACTTCAGTGCCATTTTTAATCTCTTTGGGACTTCAGGTGATCAAAGATTTCTTCCTTGAATTAGGAGGCTTATTTAAATAAAATCAGGAGGGCGGAGCAACATGGCGGCGAGGAGACGCTGCGAGTAAGATCTCCCATTAAAAAAAGTTAATAGGGAGGAAAAGCGGCAGGTCCCAGTGAGAACCGGGACACGGAAGATAAACGGACGACGCCAGCAAACTGCCCGAAGAAGAAAGTTGCCATAAAAGAGGACGAGAAGGGAGGGAAGCGCAGAACCCTGCTCCCCTCCCCCGCCCACAAAGTCGGCACTCTCCGACCGGCAGAGAGGAGGGAAACAACAAACCAAAACGGCCAACAAGAAAAACGGACGCAGCAAGTGGGACTGTGAGTGGAAAGGAACTATTGCAGCCACCACACCCCGTGAACGGGAGAGGCGAACCCTGCAGGATCCGCCGCGGAGGTGAGCTCCAGGCGCCATTAAAGAGAGCCACGCCCCCCAGGAGGAGACCAGCACCAGCACACAGCCCCGGCCGCCCGGTAAGCTTGCGTGCGGAAAGCTGCGCGGATCCGGACCGGATCGCAGCTGCCCAGGTCCCCGCGCCTGCGACCTAGGCTTGCGGGGAGACGGTGGAGGCCCTCCCTGAGTGAGCAGGAACAAGGCGCCCAGGCAGGGGAGCGGGATTCAAAAGGCGCCATTCCCGCGCCACTGATCTGGGCTACAGCCTGCGTCCTGGAACTGAGGGCTTTGGAACTGAGACCCGGGGCACGAAATTAGGGGAAGACTGCGGAGGCCCTCCCTGAGTGAGCAGGAACAAGGCGCCCAGGCAAGGGAGCTGGACTCAAAAGGCGCCATTCCCGCGCCACTGATCTGGGCTACAGCCCGCATCCTGGAACTGAGGGCTTTGGAACTGAGACCTGGGCACGAAATTAGGGGGAGACAGCGGAGGCCCATCCTGAGTGAGCAGGAACAAGGCGCCCAGGCAGGGGAGCAGGATTCAAAAGGCGCCATTCCCGCCCCACTGATCTGGGCTACAGCCCGCGTCCTGGAACTGAGGGCTTTGGAACAGAGACCCGGGGCACGAAATTAGGGGCGTGGGTTCCCCACGACGGTGGGGCACAAGGCAGACACAGCACCCCAAAGCCGTTGAGGTGTACCCTACCATCCCCGCTCTGCTCCCTGTCCCACGGGGTGGAAAATCAGCTCCCCAAGGGCTCTAGGAGAGATCTCTGGCACCACCTAGCGACTTGAAGCCAGCAGAGGCTCCTGAAGGAGCTAGTGGCCAGCTGGGGAGTTTGCCCACACCGGGCCCCTTCCGAACAAGTAGTCTGAGCCCACAGGGAGAGCGAGCACCCACAGCCGGGGCAGACCAGGTGCGCAGAAGAGTGTGCCTGAGACCAGACACCCAGGGAGTGTGTCCCACATCACCATTTTAGAACAGGGACATTTCTTCAGTAAAGACTACCTGCAGAAGGCTTCCTCAGGAGCCAGAGGTGAGCGGGGGAAGTTCGCCCACGCCAGACCCCCTCTGGCCTGCAGTCCAAGCCCAGAGGGGAGCAGGAACCCACCGCCGGGGCAGACCAGGCGCACAGGGGAGTGTGTCCCTACATCGGCATTTTAGAACAGGGACCTTTCTCCAGTAAAGACTGCTTGAAACTGACAGATGACTCCTGGAAGAACCAGAGGGGAACAGAGAAGCCCACCCAAGATGCCGGCCAGTCCCAACTACACAGTGTCCCAACGCATACGGCAAATTAGAAAACAGACAGTAGGGAAGAGAAGAACCACACGCAACCTAGCAACTCTCCAGAGAAAAAGCACACCACAAAAAGAAAGCCAGCCCCCAGATTGCAAAGACAATAACTTGGAAGAATTTCTGAGCCTTCCAGAAAGAGAATTTAAAATTGCCGTGATTAAAAAACTAACAGAAGTCATAAAGGAAAACAATGATAAGGGAAAAATAATCAACGATCAGAAGAATGCAATTGAGTCCCTAGAGAGGGAAAACAATGGTCAGAAGAAAGAAATTGAGTCCCTAAAGAGGGAAGTAAAAGAAATGCAGGAGATCAAAGAATTAATGGAAGAACTAAAGAATTCTGGGAAAAGCAATGAAAGCAGAATAGATGAAATGGAAGAACGAATAAGTAATCTTGAAGACATAGAAATAAAAAGAACCAAAACAGAAAAGGAAAGAGAAGTACGAAGGAAAAAGAACGAAGAAAGACTTCGGGAACTATCTGACTCCATGAGGAAAGGAAATATAAGAGTTATAGGAATACCAGAAGGAGAGGAGAGAGATGTAGGAACAGAGAAAATATTCAAAGAGATAATTGAAGAGAACTTCCCAAATGTGAAGAAGGAGCTGAAAATTGATATACAAGAAGCAAGAAGAACACCAAACTTCCACGACGAAAGGAAAAATACAGCAAGACACATAATAGTAAAGCTCCCAAGAATCCAGGACAAGGAAAAAATAATGAAGCTGGCAAGAGGGAAGAAACAGATAACATTCAAAGGAAAACCAATCAGGCTGACATCAGACTTCTCCGAAGAAACACTACGGGCAAGGAGAGAGTGGAGGGACATAGTCAACAGACTCCAAGAAAACAGATGCCAACCAAGAATACTCTATCCCGCAAAGCTCTCCTTCCTCTTTGAAGAAAGAATATGGACCTTTCCAGACAAACAGAAACTCCGGAATTTCATTGCAACTAAACCCCCACTCCAAAAAATACTACAAGGAGTCCTAAAGCCAGAACCTCAGAGGGACGAATAACAACGAAAGAAGGCCAAAAAAAAAAGTTATTAAAAGAATAAATAAATAAAATCAAAGGAAAGACAAACACAATGGCAAATACAGATGTTAACATATCAATAATAACTCTGAATGTAAATGGACTAAACTCTTCAATAAAAAGACACAGAGTTGCAGCCTGGATTAAGAAACAAAACCCAACCTTTTGCTGTCTCCAGGAAACACATTTAGCTACAAAAGATAAAAATAGGCTCAAAGTTAAAGGATGGAAAACAATCCTACAAGCAAATGGACCAAAAAAGAAAGCAGGAACAGCTATACTTATATCAGATAAAACAGATTTCAAACTCAAAAAGATAAAAAGAGACCCCAAGGGTCACTACATTATGATCAAGGGGACAATACTTCAAGAAGAAATAACACTCATTAACATATACTCACCAAACGAAGGAGCACCAAAATATATCAGACAACTGTTGTCCTCTCTGAAAACAGACATCAGAGAAAACACATACGTAGTGGGAGACTTCAACACACCACTATCAACAATGGATAGATCAACAAGACAAAAAATAAGTAAAGAAACTAAAGCTCTAAATAAGGACCTAGAGCAATTGGGCTTAACAGACATCTATAGAACACTAAACCCCAAAAAAACGGAGTACACATTTTTCTCAAGCGCACACGGATCATTCTCCAGGATCGATCACATACTGGGGCACAAGACAAACATCAACAGATACACCAAGATTGAAATCATATCAACCATCTTTTCTGACCATGAAGGCATCAAACTAGAAATAAACCATAAAAAGAAGGCAAGGAACTTTCCTACCTCATGGAGATTAAAAACCACACTACTGGAAGACCATTGGACTAATGAGGAGATCAAAGAAGAAATTAAAAAATTTTTTGAATTGAACGACAAGGAGGACACCAATATCCTAAATGTATGGGATGCAGCAAAAGCAGTAATAAGAGGAAAATATATAGCAATAGAAGCTCACATCAAGAAACAAGAAAGAACGCAAAGAAACAACCTAATCTCGAAGCTCAAAGATCTAGAAAAAGAACAACAAAAAAACCCCAAAACCAGTAGAAGAAAAGAAATAATAAAAACCAAAGCAGAAATAAATGAAATTGAAACTAAAAAAACAATCCAAAAGATCAATGAAACCAAGAGCTGGTTCTTTGAAAAAATCAATAAAATAGACAAACCCCTAGCCAGGCTCACAAAGGAAAAAAGGGAGAAAGCACAAATAAACAGGATCATCAATGAAAGAGGAGAAATCACAACGGACACAGCAGAAATCAAAAGAATAATCAGTAACTACTATGAACAGTTATATGGAAACAAGTTCAACAATCTAGAGGAGATGGACAAATTCCTACAACTCTACAATCACCCAAAGCTAGATAAAGAAGAAATAGAACACCTAAACAGACCAATTACAATTAGCGAAATTGAAATGGTAATCAAAAACCTCCCCAAAAACAAAAGCCCAGGACCTGATGGATTTACAAATGAATTCTACCAAACATTCAGAGACGAATTAGTGCCTATCCTTCACAAACTCTTCCAAAAAATTGAGAAGGAAGGGACAATACCAAACACGTTTTATGAAGCCAACATTACACTAATACCAAAAGCGAACAAGGACAACACAAAAAAGGAAAACTACAGGCCAATCTCCCTAATGAACACTGATGCAAAAATCCTCAATAAAATTTTAGCTATCAGAATCCAACAATGTATCCATAAGATAATTCACCACGACCAAGTTGGATTCATTCCAGGGGCACAAGGATGGTTTAACATCCGAAAATCAATCAACGTTATCCAACACATCAACAAAAAGAAATATAAAAACCATATGATAATATCAATAGATGCTGAGAAAGCTTTCGACAAAGTGCAACACCCATTCATGATAAAAGCCCTTGAAATTCTTGGGATACAAGGAACATACCTCAACATCATAAAGGCCATCTATGACAAGCCAACAGCCAGTATCATTCTCAATGGTGAAAAGCTGAAAGCAATTCCATTAAGATCTGGAACAAGACAAGGATGTCCACTCTCACCATTGCTTTTCAATATAATACTGGAAGTCCTAGCCAGGGCAATAAGACAAGAGAAAGACATCCAAGGAATCCAAATAGGAAAAGAAGAAGTCAAACTATCACTATTTGCAGACGATATGATATTATACATAGAGAACCCCAAAAACTCCACAGAAAAGCTAATTCAACTCATCAATCAGTTCAGTAAAGTGGCAGGATACAAAATCAACACGCAAAAGTCAGTAGCCTTCCTATACACAAACAATAAATCCGAAGAAGAAGAAATCAAAAAGACCATCCCTTTTGTTATTGAAACAAAAAAAATCAAATATTTGGGAATAAATCTAACAAAAGAGGTAAAGGACCTATACAAAGAAAACTATAAAACACTGTTAAAAGAAATAGAAGAAGACACAAAGAAATGGAGAGACATCCCCTGCTCATGGATTGGAAGAATAAACATTATTAAAATGGCCATCCTTCCAAAAGCAATATACAGATTCAATGCTATTCCAATCAAAATTTCAATGTCATTCTTCAAAGAAATAGAACAATTATTGATGAAATTCATATGGAATCACAAAAAACCCCGAATAGCCAAAGCTCTCCTGAAAAAAAAAGAAGGGAATGGAGGCATCAGACTCCCAGACTTCAAACTATACTACAAAGCCATAATCATCAAAACTGCATGGTATTGGAACAAGAACAGACATACAGACCAATGGAATCGAATAGAAAATCCAGAAATAAACCCACAGATTTATGGTCAACTAATCTTTGACAAAGGAGCAAAGAATATGCATTGGAGCAAAGAAAGTTTGTTCAATAAATGGTGCTGGGAAAACTGGGTCGCTACATGCAAAAGAATGAAGCTTGACCACCACCTCACACCATACACAAAAATCAACTCAAAATGGATTAAAGAACTAGACATAAGACCTGAAACCATAAAATATATAGAAGGAAATATAGGCGAAACACTACGTGATTTGCACATCAAAGACATCTTTACAGACACATCACCCAAAGCAGTGATAGTGAAGGCAAAGATAAACAGCTGGGACTACATCAAATTAAAGAGCTTTTGCACAGCAAAAGAGACAATAACAAAAACAAAGAGAAACCCCACCAACTGGGAGAACATTTTTGCACCCAACACTAATGATAAAGGACTGATCACAAAAATCTGCAAAGAGCTGATGAGACTCAACAACAACAAAGAAAATAATCCAGTCAAAAAATGGGCAGAAGAGCTTAAAAGAAACTTCTCTGAAGAGGAAATGCAAATGGCCAACAGGCATATGAAAAAATGTTCAACATCACTTGTCATCAGGGAAATGCAAATCAAAACTACCATGAGATACCATCTTACACCAGTGAGAATGGCACATATTAAAAAAACTAGCAACAACAAATGTTGGCGAGGGTGTGGAGAAAAAGGAACTCTTCTGCACTGTTGGTGGGAGTGCAAACTGGTCCAACCACTGTGGAAAGCTGTGTGGAGATTTCTGGACCTACTAAACATAGAGCTTCCATATGATCCAGCAATTCCACTCCTAGGTATTTACCCAAAGGACACAGAAACATCAATTCCAAAGAACACCTGCACCCCTATGTTTATAGCAGCACTGTTTACAATAGCTAAGCTTTGGAAACAACCCAAATGCCCAAAAATAGATGACTGGATCAAGAAGATGTGGTACATATATACCATGGAATATTACTCAGCATTCAAAAAAGATAAACACATGCAATTTGCAGCAACATGGAAGGCGCTGGAAGGGATCATGCTCAGCGAAATAAGCCAAAAAGAAAAAGAAAAATACCGGATGGTCTCACTCATAGCAGGAATCTAGAAAACTTAAATAAGGGACCAGGAAAATGAATAACTATAAGATAGTGAAAATCAAAATCAACAAAAAACTATGAACCAGAGACACTTTTAGGGGGGCGGGAGGGGAGGGATTGGGGTCAGAATGGGGGGGCTGCAATTGTATGGGGAATATAACAATAAAATTTATTTAAAAAAATAAAAAAAAATAAAAAAAAAATAAATAAAATCAACAGGAAGGTGACAGCACAACAGGGACTCACATTCTCCGGATGGCACATGATCTTCATTCTCTTCAGGAATAATCTACTGGCTGGAGGATCACAGTGTTTATAAGAGAGAGACCCTAAGGAGCAAAGAAAGATGAGACTTGACAGTTCACACACACGAGCAGACAGCTACAGAATGTTATTTGACATTAAAAGCGGTTTAAAAGTCATTTTCTCCTTTGGAGACAGAAGTTCTCATACATTTCTGTGAGTCAAGTTTTGTTTGAAGTGTTTGGCTATGTATGGAAAGGAATGTTTTTATAAAAGTTGCACTCTACATATTTACTCTTCATTGTTCAGTAGATTTAGTGTAATTTCACAGAACTCTTGGCCCTGGCCCTTAGAGGCCTTACAAATCTTATTCCCTACCTCCCCCCATGATATGTTCATATGAAAAATCTTGCCTTTATTAAAGTTTAAATACCCTGCTTTGTGAGATTTTAGGTGGACCATCCTTAGCTTATCTTAATGATGTGATAGTAACTTGATTTAGATACTCATCTCTCTCATCTCCCCTTTGAACTGTGACTAAAATGCCATTGTGCTAGCCAGGTTAATTTCTGGAGAATATTTAAAATAATGTTAGGTGTATGCTGCTTAGAGTCTCATACTTTGGTCATTTTTGAATTGCCATGAAATATTTTCCCTTCCCAAATTCTGAATATGTAAGGACCAGAAGTTGAATGATTCTTCATCTACCACATTGCACACTCTTAAGAGTAGGAAGTTATATATGAATTTTCTCTTTAATGTTGGCATCTACCAAAGGACCTTATACAGAAGAGGCACTTGGTAACTATTAGCTGAAAACATTAATAGAATGCACATTAAAAAGGGTACAAATTTGAGTTAGTATACATTTTACTTCCAAAAATTCATACTGTATTTGTAAAGCAAAAAAGTAAAAACTATTTCTGTTTTAGATTTTCCTAGAACAAAAATTTGCTGAGCTATGTTAATATTACTAATAGAAGGGGTTGGGGCAACCAAAGCTACTGAAATAAATTTTACTTTTTTTTAAAGATTTATTTATGCATACAAGAGCTGGGGTACAGGCCAGGGATGCAAGGGGTGAGAGGATTCACCAAAAGACAAGCATAGAGACAGAGTGGAGAACAGAACAGGCAGACTGAGTGAAATACACTACTGAGGGGAGAAGCGGGTGAGACAGGAGAGGTCTGCTGTGCCATGTGGGTTGCTCCCTGGCTGGCCGGGGATCTAACTTGTGCTGCACAGGTTGCCGATTGCTTCATAGTGTGGTATTTAACCCCTTATGCCACTAGGGAGGCCCAATAAGTTTAACATTTTAAACCTGAAGTTAAGATGTTCTTGAGAGGGAAGATTCCTTTAATTCCCTAAGGGATTGGATAATTGCTGAGTATCTTTGTGCTATTTTTCCTCTACTCAAAATCCCTGCAGCAGAAACTATAGATCGTGTTTAGGTGTGTGATGTGTTGCTATTATTAGTGTTCTAGTGCTCAACTTAGTGTCAGGGAAGCCAGGACTGGTAATAATAAATTGAGGTTCATTTTTGAGTAAAATTTGGTCTAGAAGGTTCCCTCAGGTTCCCTTCCTAAAGAAGGCTCCTTAATTTAAGTAAATCATACATAATTGTATTTCCTTCCTCATTTAAAATTTTGCTTTTATGTTCTTACTGAGGAGGATATACAACAGGAAATGGATATATGTGTTTGATCCATACATTCCACAATTTAAAATCAAGTGCAGCTATTTCAGGAAGGTGAGAAAAGAGAGAATCAGTTGAGACAAACAAATTACTAAACTAGAAGAACTGAACTCACAAATACCTTTGTCCATGAAAGTATCAAGTACAAGAGATAGGAGAGGAAAACATAATGGAGAAGTAAGTAGACAAAAACACATGTGTAATACCTGGTAAATGCTTTAATTTTATTTTCTATATTAAAATAGGAATGAACAAATGCATGCTAAAAAGGGAATGCAAATCTTAGTGGAAAAGTTTGGAAACTTCTCAGAGTCATTTTGATTCTGCATCCTGTGGTCCAGAGGGACCAACTACACACAATTGAATAAGAAGTCAGCAACACTACCATTTGGACATCTGGTACAGGACTTCATTTCATTTTGTATTTTACTGCATAGGTGATCTATAGACAATGTGATGAAATCACCAGCCTGCAAGTGAATGATGGTTAACTTTTTAGGCTATTTGTTTTCTGGGTTTAGAATTCCCCTCAGTTAAACTCACTCCAGGCCTCTGCTTTTCATAGACATTGTCATAGGATGACTGCTGTTTCAAACCTGATTGAAAGAGGGGTGATCAAGTTAGTTACACTATCTGACATTACTGCCGTAATGTTCAAAAAAAATCCCTTTTCATTTCTTGGTTTCCAAAGTTACACCTTTATGCATATTTGCTGAAATATTTTGTTGAAAAATGCTCTATTCTTTGGGGGAAAATACTTTAAATTGCCAAAAGTTAAAAAACAAGGAGAGAATCACAAAAGAAACAATAGAAAGATTTTGTGTGTAAGGAAACCCTCATAAGACTACCAGATTTTTCTACAGAAACTTTACAGGCTCAAAGCAAGTGGCACAATGGATCCAAAGTACTGGGAAAACACCAACCAAGAATACTCTACCCAGCAAGGTTGTCCTTCACAATTGAAGAGAAGGCTTTCCAGACAAACTAAAGGTGAAGGAGTTCATATACACTGGTCAGACTTCAGAAGATGTTAAAGGGTCTTATTGGAAATGAAACAAAATCCACAACAGTAACAAGAAAACCTGAAAATATGTATATCACTGGTAAAAGTAAAAAAATAGTTAAATTAGGAATAATTTAAGATTGTATCAGTGTATAAGTTAATCACTAATAAATCTGTAAAGATAAAAAGACAAGCGTAGTAAGATAATATTAATATATAATTTGTTAGTGGGGAGTAGCAATTTGTGAAGCAATAAAAGATCACTCACCTAGCTTTTGATGAATCTTTTATTAGGATTTAGTGATGTCCACTATTACATATTTTATCCTGTCTTTATGATCAGAGTATACTTAATATTTACATATCTTGTGTTCAAATAGGTGAAAATTTCACCTTTATGTATGTATTAGGAATTCTTCTCTGGGGAAGATGGCAGTTTTATTTACTTATCACGCATCCCAGACTTTCTAGAATAACTTCCTATACTGAAAGGAATGGGATGTTGCTGTGGTCAAATTATGGCAGGAAATTGGAGCATACCTTAAGCATCAACATCCCTGAAAGTCTGTTCTTTCATCTGTAGCTTATCTAATTATCTCAATTCATTTCTTGGAAGTCCCTGGCACTTGAAAGCAGGTGTGCTTAGATCTATGGGTGTGCCTTGAGTGAGGGGGAGCCCAGCTCAAGGAGTTCCACAGACCTTCAGAGAAAGTTTTCACTCCCTAGCAATTCCAGCATCTTTCTGGCTTCTAGTGCAGATTGTGATTATGCCCTAAGAGCCTGCCACAGGTTAAGATGCTCACACACACTTCAAAAACCTCTTGTTAGAGCCTGAGAAAGGGATTCTTTCCTTCTCAGACAGAGATTGTTCTGGTAATTTTCAGCTATTGATAGTGTTCCTTGGATACACTCCTTTTCATTGGGTGGCAGCTTATTTTAAGTATCAAAGTAAAAGTTATACTGAAATCCTTTGCTCAGTTTGTCTTTGCTCAGTTTCCAATTAAATGCTTTCTTCTCCTTCTATATTCCACAAATTTGATTGATTGTTTAGTTTCAAGAAACAAGGTAAATTAAACCCAGTAGACTATCTTGACATGCTTGTAGCACTAAGACAGCTAAGAAACAGGTGGACTAAAATCCACAGCCCTTTCAATTAATTTAGTGGACTCACAGATCTAATTCTAAGAAAACCCATTTAGCAGCCATCAAGCTGTCAATCACAAACCCTTGAGCAAAGAGATGGCAAAGCAATAGGATTGTAAAGCAATTATATTTGCCAAGTAGAAGACTATTTCATAAAAAGGAATAGCAACACCAACAGGTGTTAAATTGGATCAGCTGAAGTTTCTGTTCATATGACAATGTGTTATTTTATTTTTTATATATAGCTTTTCTGGAAAAGTCAATAAAGATGTTCTCTTTTACATTTATGACCAAATAAGTTCTTTTGTAATCTGCCTGTTGCCTGAAGTCTGCATTCTTTTCATTATGATAGGTTAAAAAAGTTCCCTGCCTTAAAGACCAGGCTCCTGGCTTTTTACTGGTGCACACTATTTAAAATACAAAGGTCTCCTGTTACCCATCTGTTACAGCCCTAATATATCAAAAACACCTAAAGACCCAAGGCAGGCCAGCTGGAAAATTTGTAACATCCAAAATAAGTGACTAACCTCTGGAATGTAAAATCTCTGCAGAGCAGACATATAAAAACAAGGAATTCAAGAGAACAATGAGCACAGGATATGAAATAAAAAGAATCCAAAGGCTAATGAGTATAAGGAAAATGAAGTTATCAGTAATCAAAGAAATGCAAATTAAAACAAAAATAAGACAATCTAAATTGGTTACGAGTATGCTATTTCTGAAAAATCTAAATATATACCTGTATTTTCATATGTTTAGTATATTTAAGTAAATTAAAAGGATAGAAAGTAAACACAGAATATTTAAAATATTCCAATTTTTGGAATATTGTCAATCTATTCATACATTGACCAAAAAAAAAAATCTGTGTTTGGGTCTCCCTGGTGGCACAAGGGATTGGGCACCACACTGTGAAGCAATCTGCAGCCTCTGCAGCATGAGTTCGATCCCCAGATGGGCAGGGAGCAGCCCACGTGGTACAGCAGACCTCTCCTGACTCGCCCACTGCTCCCCTCAGCAGTGTACTTCAGTCGGTCTGCCTGTTCTGTTCCCCACTCTGTCTCTGGTGAATCATCTCACCCCCCATATCTCTGGTCTGTACCCCCGCTCTTGTATGCATAAATAAATAAATCTTTTTAAAAAATCTGTGTTTAATGGAATTGAGGATTCTCAAACTCTAGGACACAAGATAAACCAACCCTGAACACAAATAGAGCAATAAATGCTATTTACAGCCACAAAGGACATATAAAAGATGATCAGCAATTCTGTGACTACTATGAAAAAGCAAGTAAGATATGGGATGCCCTCTCTGCCCATAAAAACCAACCACATTGGCTAGTGGGAGAAAGATGGAACACAGCTACCTGACTCGAAGGTGAAATATGGCAACCAAACCTACCAAATTAAATACTGTTCTACTAAATTCATTTTTAGAGGTAAATAAAGTTTATTTTCCTTGATTTCTAGATTTGTAGTTGGGGGAAGCAGGAAACAGTACTGGCAGAAGCGTAACTACATAAAAAAGGTAATGAAGCTTGACACAAATCACGTTTCTAAAATGTTGAAAACTGAGCAAGTGATTCTGGGTGATACAGAAGATGAAGACCTGGAAAGCCACCGGGTCAGACAAGGACTCATGGAGCGACAGGACAGGTGAAGAAAGTATATTCAGCTGCTATCGTGAGTGGCAGAGAGGTAATGAAAAAATAAGGCCTTGAAGCTGAAGATATATCAAAGTGCAATAACACAGGCAGAGGTGAACTGACTGGAGAGCTAATGATGTTTAAGCTTCGGAGTCCCTCAAAGGGCCTGTGCCTCATTTTGTATTCTTCATAAAGATAAACCTCCCCAAATTTTATAAGCCTAGCAGAGAAGCTACAAGGACCCTCTTTCTTGTCTCTGCTCTAGACGTATGCCTTGCTGCTGTTGTTTTCTCCTGCCTAGATGACGGCAAAGACGTATAGGTGCTCACTGCTCAGGTGTGTCTCTCCTAGAGCTCTGCCTGGAGAGACAAAGAAAACATCCCAGGAAATCAGCTAGCACGCCCATAGTTTCATTTCCCCCTCTGTATCAGCACAAATGCTGTCAGGGATTACCAGAAAAAAAATCCAAGAAGCAGCAGCAACCAAGAAGATGTTGTCTTCATTCTGAGTCTCACAAGAGGTGATAGAGGCAACTGGGGTGCCCCAGCATGTGTGGCTTATCAGATTAATTATACAGTTCAGCTTGTTCCTGTGCACCCAGAAATAAAATCTAAAAGCCAGAAAGCCTTAGAAAAGGGCACCAATAGGTCACAGGTCAGATTCACATTTAAAGTCATGAGGATGGATGATTTCTCTACCTGGGTTTACATAAGGAGACCACAGAAACCTGCTTAATTGCTACATGTGGGCAGAGATTTTTCAGCATTCCAGACCTGGAAACCCATTTTGCCCCCTGTGAGCTCTTATTATTGCACTCGGTTAGCTAAATAAACCTGTAATCTGTAACCACTGGCATAAATTACCTATTTCACAGCCTGCTCCAGAGCATGAAAGAAATCAGGGGGAGACAAAGATTCTTTTTTGTAATTCCATCCACTGTGGGCAAATTGATGAAACAGCTTATGCAGCTCATTAATTAAGCGATCTGACCCCTGCAGGGTAAAGCACAACAGCTACAAGAATCCAGTCAATCAAAACAAGTCAATGTAGACACAACCTATTAGACTTCAGCCCAACAAAGCAGAATTTACTGTTGTCAGAGCCTTTGCCACCTTTCAAAGCTTAAGCCTGTGTCATCAGCATCAACATCGCTAGGGAGGGGCCTCCCTGATGGCGCAAGGGGTTAAGACACAGCACTATGAAGCTACCCACAGCCACTGCAGCACAAGTTCGATCCCCGGCCAGGGAATGACCCACATGGCACAGCAGACCTTTCCTGTCTCACCCACTGCTCCCCTCAGCAGTGCATTTCAATCAATCTACCTGTCCTGTTCCCCACTCTGTCTCTGGTGAATCCTCTCACCCCCCAAATCTCTGGCCTGTACCCCAGTTCTTGTATGCATAAATAAAATAAATCTCTAAAAAAAAATCACCAGGGACCTTGTTAGGATGCAGATTCTTGGGCCCCAACCCTGATTCTCTGTACAGAACCTGCAATTAAAGCTTCTCAAATGAGTCATATACACAAAATAAACTTGGAGAAGCTCTGGTTTAAAGAAATGTATTTGAAGTCATTAAAATCTGCCCTAAGCTCTCTGAGCTTTAAGTTTATTTTTGAGAATGAGAAAACACGCAGTGAGTTTACAAGAGCTTTGGAATCAGACCAAATGGATGCAAAGGTCTTTTCGACATTTACCAATTGGGTCATTTGTTAATCTCTGTTGCATCAGTTTTCTTAACTATAAATTCATAGGATTGTGGCATATGTACATACAGAGCACAGAACATGTGGTTTGAAATAATCCATCAACATAAATTCAGGGTGTTGATAATGATGGCATGATTTGGAGAAGCATAACTGAATCCAGTGACCTGTGCTGCAAACCTTAATCACCCCTTGATTATACAATGACTGAGCGCCCACTTCCCTCCTGACTCAGATCCCCTCATGAAGCCCCTCAGAGGCATTGATGTGCACGAATCCAAAACACTCCTTTTGTCTCTTCATGCAACTGTGGTATTAAGTCATTTTCCTAGCAAGCTTTTATTTTTTTGAGGTGTTGCAGCTTTCAAAAGTAGACTAAAGTGTAAAATGAGCTGTTCTCTGCACATATTTGCAATTCAGCAACACACAGATGCTCAACTGGATCAGCCTCACGTTTATGTATCTCAAATGTACAGACACAGAAGGGAAAGTCCTAAAACTTGACTTTTAAAAATTACTACTCTGGTAGAAATATGGTAAATCCAAAAACCCAGGTTCCTAGAAAAATAGTTACCTTGGGCATCAGGGGAATGTGGGGAATTTCATTTTGGTAGTGATCTGATAGTTGATCTTAAGAGATGTGGAACCAGGGCCTCCCCTGGTGGCACAAGCAGTTGAGCGCTGGGCTGCAAAGCTGCCAGTGGCCTCTGCAGTGCCGGTTCGATCTCCGGCCGCCAGGGAGGGTCCCACATGGCTTGCAGACCTCTCCTGCTGTGCCCACTGCTCCCCTCAGCAGTGTATTTCATCAGTCTGCCTGTTCTGTTCCCCACTCTTGTGACTACACCCAGTGCTTGTATAAATAAATTAATTTAAAAAAAGAGAGTTGTGGAACCACTATATTCCATATAAGCAACATCCATACAGAGCTATACTTCTTTCATCCAGAACTATTTTGTCCTATATCCACAACCAATTTCTTCATCTATGCTCTCTCCCAACCAGAAAATAAACCAAAATATTATAACAGTGAGAGGAAATTAGAGAATTCCACATAACTAGGTATAAAGAAAGAATTCTTGGTAGTGATAAATGAAAAGGACTTTTATCTTATATTCTTCTCTGTGCCTTCTTTCACTCCATCATGAAATGGGTCAAATCATGTCAATGCCATAGGATGGAGGTAAACTTGTTATAATGTGCACAGAAGTAGTGAAAGGCACTCTTCACAAACACTACAATACATGAGAATCACTCAGAGAACTTGTGAAATACCTACTTACGGACCCCACCCACTGACTCTGATTTGATAGGTCTGGAGAAGAATCTAAGAATCTGCATTTCTAACAAGCTCTCTAACAAGCTCTGCAGATCAATGGGCCACATCTGTACTGGGCTGTCCTGCTCCAGAGCTATTTCTCCTTTAACTGAGATAAATACAACCCAAAATGGGAATCTGAAAATTCCTAATTAAGGTCTTTACCAATGATTACATGGGAAGATCTTAGTTTTCATTTCTATTTATGTCTGCTAATATTAAATACAAGTTCCTATCTACAAGACTTGCCCTTTTCCAGGATTGTAAGCAGGGTGGTTTAGGAGGTTACCTGGGTGGAATAGTTAAGATCAGGACTGGGATAAGGATTTATGCTGGAATACTACTTGGTCACCTATATGTTCTTACTCAAATTAATCTTTCTGTGCTTTCTTTATTTTTTTTTCAAAATGGAGATCACACTAGTTCATTCTGTTTAGTGTTTTTGTAGGAATTAAACTGAACATGAGGAAAGCACTTACAACAGGATTTAGCACAAAGTCTTTCAATCAAAGTTAGGTACGATTGTAGCAAATGTTGGGATGACTCCGAGAGTTAAAGGTCTTTTATTCCCACACTTTTTATAGAACTTTCACCTGATTTGAATGGCTTGGTCCTCCCCACTACCACTTTTACAACAGAAGTGAGGAGACAGATCCTCCTGATGTCATTTGCCCAAACAATGGTAGAGTCAAGATATTTTCCCTAGGCATATCCCACTCAAAGCCCATGGTTTTATTCTTTGTTTTCTTTGTCAAATTCCCTACAGGAACATGCATAGTTCTAAAGTGACCTCCTTGAGGCCACTCTACCATACTTCCCAGAATGCTCCCCTGTGGGCCCAACGATGTCAGGAAGGACTTGACCATTTCAGAAGGACAGGACAATTATTAAGGAGGCTCTACCATATACACTTTGGTGGAAATAAAACCTCCTGTGACACTTTCTGTGTTGTCCTCGTTCTACATTGCCAAGATAGGAACACAGCCCCTAGATGAGAAGGTGTATCGGTGCACATTCAGCCTCAGAAGGTGAAAATAAAGAAGGTCATATGGACAAAGAGCTTCACTTCACACAACAGTATTAGGGATTCACTTTACAATTCTATAAATAGAAATACTTCCCAACAACTCCAGGCTCAAGGACATCTGAGGATACTAATTTTCTCCTTTCTTCTGAAAGCCCCACTAAAATAACAGTACAGAAATAAAGAATAAACCAAAAACAGCTAAGGGAATGGAAGATGCTGGAGAGGCAACTAATGTGTAAGCAATTGTAACAAAATTCTTAAGGATTAAAAATGGTTGTAGTGTTGATAGATATAATAGGCAGAGTAACGACAGTCTCTTGATGTATCAGAAGGAACTGGCCAAGGAGATGGGACTATATCTGCTGAAGAAATCCTAGAGGTTCCTGTTCTTAAAGATGGCAGATACAAGAGGGTTGCATTTTTGTGTGCAGATCTTTTACAGGGTACACAGCATTAGTCAGCAACCCCATCACCCCTGCCACTGCCTCTCACAGAGCACCCACTCCTTGGCAGTTTGCCAAAAATTAACAAAAGACGTGTCTTATGGAAAGAAATTAAATGACTGCAAAGAATTAGAGATGTTATGCCTCAAAAAAAAAAAAAAACCACCAAGCAAGAAAACACTCTTCATTTTGACATTTGGAACATTTAAATCATGATCAATTCTATATCTGCTCACTTTAAAACTAAGGCTATCAGTCAAACATTCCATACAACAACCAATTGACCTACTCAAGTAGGAGCTCTAGCATAAACACTTAGGTATGTGGGAAGAACATGCATATAAGAAAACATACAAAGAGAACCAGGAGCAACATTTTAAAAAGAAAGAAAAAAAAAAGGAAGAAAGAAACAAGCAAAATGATAGAAACAAGCAAGATACCCAAGTAGGAAATCATATTGTTGAAAAATTTGTTAGGTTGGAAAGCACAGAGGGCTACAAGGTAGTAGATGGGATAGGCAGCCCCTTGAGGTAACCAGGAATTGGTAATACATATGGTCTGCCAGAAGAAAAAATGCACAAAGCCTTATTAGAGATCAAAGAGCATATTTCATAACAAAGAATGTCAGTTCACTGAAACTATAGCAACTCCTAATTTATAAAGTCTCAAGTTATATGGGAAAATGTATAAAGCTGAAGGGAGAAATTGACATATTCACCATCATAGTGGAAGATTTAAGAACATTTCAAAGTACTACTGAGGTTGACAAAGAGATCACTTTTTATAACAGTTTGAGGTCTTAGTGAAAAAAATAATGATGAAGTAAAATGGATGAGTCAGAAAGGAAGAAATAAAATGAATCTTATTCACAGGTGTTACAACTGTTTACTGAAAAATCTCATGATTTACTAGAATTTTTAAATGAATTATGTAAAACACAAAAATATTTTTCTATAAAACTTCAATAAATGGGGGCCTCCCCTGGTGGCGTAGCAGTTGAGCACTGGGCTGTGAAGCTGCCTGCAGCCTCTGCAGTGCCGTTTCAATCCCCGGCCACCAGTGAGGGTCCCACATGGCTTGCAGACCTCCTGCCGCACCCACTGCTCCCCTCAGCAGTGTATTTTATCAGTCTGCCTGTCCTGTTCCCGGCTCTGACTCTGGTGAATTCTCTCACCCTCCCATGCTTCTGACTGTACCAGTGCTTGTATAAATAAATAAATAAATCTTTAAAAAAAATACTTCAACAAATGAAAACTAATATTTTTAAAAGCAATATCAGACAAGCAAAAATCTAATAAAAATACAAGGAAACTACACAAAAAATATATAAAACATATAAGAAAGGGTTTAAAAATAAAGATATGCATATAACATTAGTGAGAGATATTGAAGAACAAAATAATTGAAGGGACATATCCTATACATTGTTTAGATAACTCTATGTTAAAAGGCTGTGAATTCAAATTCATTTTCAATCACATCCCAATTTAAAATCTCACAGTTTTTTGGTAAAAAATTGGCAAAGTGATCCTAAATTAAATATGGAATTACAAATGATAAAAAAAAAACCAAAATACTCTTACAGATAAAGAACTAAGTGAAAAGAATTAATCTCTACTACATAATGTAAAAGTAAATGTGAATTAAATGTGAGAGGCTCTTCTCTCCATGTTGAAAATAAGGGAAGGGACTTCTTCCTCTCTTTTCCTAAAGCATTTTCTCTTGTAAATTTATAATTATAAATGTATGTAAATCATATTTTAAAGCCTCTTGTGTTTTACATCCCAGGTTTCTTTCTCAAGGACCTGGAGGCATTCCTTTGAAATGTAAACATGAAAGGAGAAGGCACTCCCCTCTCAGGGTTTCTATGAGAGGGCAGGAGCTTAACTTCCACACAAGTATGTTACAGCCACGGAATCAAAGCTGCACAACTACTTCCTATCATAAAGATATGAAATGTTTATATTTCTTTTTTACAAAGTCAATTAACGAATACAGGTGAAGCAGCCAATTTCCAAGTAAATTTTAAACCATTGTGACAAACGGTGTTCTCAAGTTTTGTTACTTGAAGTCTGGTTATTGTTTATCTTCAAAGTATATATGTAAAGATTTAGATCTGCTTGGTAGATCTAAATTGGTAATATTCCTTCCTGCCCTTCTCTCTCTTAGCGGACTGACTGATACACAACACATTCTAGTTAAATGTGCACAAAGTAAGCATCAGAATTAGACGTGACAGGGATTTTGTATTTATCAGACCAAATTTAAAACAACTATAATTAAAATGCTAAGCATTTTAATAGATAAAGTAGACAAAATGTAAGAAGAGTTGGGCAATGTAAATAGAGACAGAAATCTTAAGAAACAGCCAGAAGAAGTGCTAGAGACTAAAATAAAATACACTCTAACAAAAATGAAGAAAATCTTTGATGGAGAATAAAGAGGAATAATTAACAAATATGGTAGACGCTTATCAAATTATATCAATAATCACTTTAAGTATCGATGGGCTAAACCCATCAATGAAATGACATTGAGCACATTTTTTAAAAAAAGGAAGACCCAATAACATGTTATCTTCAAGAAACTAACTTCAAATCCAAAGTATTATATACACTGAAAGTAAATGAATGGGGAAAATATATATACCATGCTCACACTAATTAAAAGAAAACTGAAATAGTTATATTGATTTCAATATAGTAGACTTTAAAGTAAGGATATTTATCAAATATGAAAAAGGGCACTACATAATGGTAAAGGTATCAGTTCTCCAAGAATACATACCAATTACTAATGTATACATAACAACAGGGTGTCAAACTACCTGACACAAAACTAAGAGATCAGCAAGGAGAAAAAAAAATGATCCACTATTGTAAATGGAGATTTCAACACACCTCTCAGAAATGGACAATCCAACAGGCAGAAAATTAGTAAGGGCAAAGTTGTACCCAACATCATCAATCATCTCAACATAGTAGATACTCACAGACTACTTTAAAACAGTAAAATATGCATTTGTCCCAAGCTCATATAATGCATTCTCAAGACAGACGACATTCTCGGTCATAAGACACATCTTAACAAATTTAAAAGACTAGAAATTTTGCAATGTCTGCTCTCAGATCATAAGAGAATTAAACTACAAATCAATGACAAAAAGTTAAGCAGAAAATCCCAAAAAATATGGAGATCAAGCAGTGTTCATCTAAATTACAGGTGTGTCAAGAACTCTAAAAAAGAGTTTTAAGAAGGCCTCCCCCTGGTGGCGCAGCGGTTGAGCACTGAGCTGCGAAGCTGCCCACAGCCTCTGCAGGGCCGGTCCCGCTGCTCCCATCAGCAGTGTATTTTGTCGGTCTGCCTGTTCTGTTCCCCACTCTGGCTCTGGTGAATTCTCTCACCCACCCCCGCTTCTGACTGTAGCCAGTGCTTGTATAAATAAATAAATAAATCTTAAATTTAAAAAAAAAAGAGTTTTAAGATATTCTAAAAATGTAAACACAGCTTATCCAAGTTTATAGAATGTAGCAAAAGCAGCACACAGAAGAAATTTATAGCATTAAATATAAATATTAAACATAAAGAAAGTTCTAAAATCAATAGTCTAAGTAACTGTCTTAGGTAATAAGAAAGGAGAGCAAATTAAGTCCAAAGAAAGCAGAATAAAATATTAGAGCAGAAATCAATGAAATTTGTGGGGAAAGGGAAATAAGTAGAGAAAATCAACAAGATGCAAAACCATTTCTAGGGAAAAAATGAATAAAAAAATGGAAAGCCTCTAGCTAGGCAAATTAAAGAAAAAAAGGGAGCACACAAATTAGTAATATGAAAAATGAAAGACAGGACAGCATTATAGATCCCAGGGACATTAAAAGGATAATAGAAGAATATCGTGACTAACTTTACACTCATAACCTAGATGACATCAGTTTGTTGACAAAACCTGCCAAAATTCACAGAAAGCAATCTAAATATAAATTAAATCAATAATTAATAAGCTTTTAAAACAGGAAGCACCAGACCCAGATGAGGTTCACCAGAGAATTTTATTGAATGTTTAAGGAATAAACTATATGAATTCTGCACAATCTCTTTCAAAAGATACAGGCATCAGGGATATTTACTAACACAATATCCAAACAAACACACTTCTAAAAAAGAAAAGTATAGATTACTATGTCTCATGAACATAGATGCATAAGCCAACCAAATATTAGCAATCAAGTTCAAAAAGTATGAAAAGAATTTTATGCCATAACCAAATGGGATTTATCTCAGGTATGGAAGCCCAGTTGCACATTTGAAAATTAATGTGCTCCATCATATTAACAGTCTATAATAGAAAAATCATGTGGCTATATCAACTGATACAGTTAAAGCATTTTATGAAACCCAATAACCATCCATGATGAGGATTCTCAGTATACTGTAAATACAGAGGAACTTTCTTAACTCTATATAAAGACTATCTACAATCTATCATACCCAGTGGTGAGAGACCTGAAGCTTTCCCAATAGAATCAGGTACAAGGTAAAGATGGCCCCTCTTATCACTCTTTTCAACATCATATTGAAAGTCTATTCTAATGTAATATAGCAAGAAAAGGAGATAAGAGGTATACAGATTCAAAAGGAAGAAATACAATTGCCTTGTTTGCAGATGATATGATTATCTATATAGAAAGCTTTAAAAAAAAAAAAAACAATCTTCCACAACAGGCAATTATAGTAAAGTTGCAGGATACAAAACTAATAGACAAAAGTTAACCACTAATTCTTTATACCAACAATGAACAAGTGGAACTTATCTCTAAAAACCAAAATATTATTTATAATAACACCCCAAAAATGAAATACTGATGTGTGAATCTTATATGTACAAGTTTAATGTAAGAAAAACAAAACTCTTATAAAAAAATCAAAAAGCTAAAAAGTGGAGTAGTCCATGTTCATGGATAAGATGTATTCAGGTTACCAAGATGTCAGTTCTTCTCAACTTGATCTGTAGTCTCAATGTAATCCTACCCAAAGTCCCAGCAGAGTTGTTAGTTGGATATTGACAAAGTTTATACAAAGAGATAAAAGATCCAGAATAGCCAACACAAGATTGAAAGAGAATAGACCTGAAGCATAGATGCTCCCTGTTTTCAAATCTTAATATAAAGCAATGCACTCAAGACAGTGTGGTACTGGGGAAAGAATAGATAAATAGATCAATTTTTATCTAGCCAAAGCTAATCTATGATGTTTGATGTCAGGTTGGTAGTATCTTTTCAGAAAGAGAGGTATACTGATTGAGGAAGCCAGAAGAGACTTTTGAGGTCCTAGTATCCCATCTTTACCTTAGGGAGGTTATAATAATATATACACATTTTGAGAGGTGAAAATGTTCTTAAGATGGTTTATGATAATGATTGCTCAAAAATGTGAAAGGACTTGATGTTCTCACATTACACACAACAAAAATGGTAAATTTTATGGTATGAGTATATCACATAAAAACTTCAAAAATAAATAGAAATGCTTCAAAATGTCATGAGAAACAGATGTTTCATTTGTTTGTTTATTAATTGATTCATTCATTAGTTAAACCCATTGAAATAGGCATAGTGCTGATGGAATTGAAAGATAAAAGTCCCCACACTTCCCCATCAAATAGTGACACTCTAGAAAGTTATATCCAAACAAGTAATTACCATAACTATACCAGATAATGAATTGCCCCTCATCAAACATTTTTTTTGCAAGTTCTCCCTGCTTTCCCTATTGGATAGAAATCACTAGCATCCCTTTTTCTCCTGCATTTCTCTGCTTACTATTACTGCCACTGATTTTGAATGTAACAGTACATTTGGTCTCATGAGTTGATAACAAGAATATATTTCCTCTACTGTTTTAAATAATCTTTTCCAGCTAAAATGTCTCTTTCAATTTGTATGAACATTCTGTGAGAAAAATTGCCTAATTTTACTTAAAGTACCCAGTGTAGTATATTTTCATGATATTTATGCAGTGGAAGTTTTGCAGTGAACATGGAAACTTGGCAGTTTTCATCTCAGAAGAAAATAAAAACTAGACTAGTTTAGTATTGAATTAGACAATGAAAAATAGTGAAATCTTGGGGAGCAAATAGAGACATGTTACTGTGAATATTCTTTTAAGTTTGAGTTGCAAAATCCAGTAAATACTACCAAGAAATAGCACAGATTATAATCTGAAAAAATGATATACCCTGGAACTACTGCTGGTCAGAGGCTAATGCATAAATTGTTTGTTATTGTTGTTTTTTAGACCCATCATGCCTAAAGCTCCCTGTAACTATGGCCATTTTCTGTTAACCACCATTTATGTCACAATTTTCATGCTCACTCATCCATGACACAACCCAAGTCAGTTATCCATGTTGTCAACTACTTGGCTTCACCTAATTCCAGGATGTTTCTCCCACATTCTGATCCTGTAGTGTGAACACCCATGTGCTAATGTGTCATAGCAAATGAGAAACCACTGACTCTCTCTCTAAATTTAGAACAGAAAGGTTAATTTTTTTAAAGTTTACTTTTTGCAGGGTCACCATATTCCAAAAAAAAACAAAATAATACAAAACAAAGCTAAATAAAGATCACCCTTCTCTTAAAAACAAGCTGCCACAAAGTTTTATCACATCTAAAGATTAAAATTGCTTTCAGATCTATTTTTGTCTGCTTATCCTTATCTCCAATGCCCCAATATAAGCCCTCATCAGCTTGACTCTGGACTGTGACTGTTACTACCTATTAACTCTTCTTCCAACCTCCAATCCAAATTGACAGAGCAGCCTTTCTAAAATACTTCTGATCATCTGTGGCTCCCCATTGCCATGGATACAAATTCCCATAGCACTCAAATTCCTCCAAGAGGAATATGAAAGCTGCTACCATCTGCTCCCAAACAATCTTTCCTCCCACTCTCCCAAACTCCCCTAGCCTGCGTCAGTTTTCCCAAGTTCCCTAAGCACTAACTTCTGAAGATCCCCTATGCCCCATACTCAAGCAGTTTCCCTCCAGGAATTCCTTTCTCTTTCTTTATGAGTTATCTCTGTTCTATATTATAGTCTTTAAAACTGGTTGTAGTTGCACTTTTGCATGAAGCTATTATGTATTTTTATTTCCTTTTTTCAAAGCCCTTGTGATCTGATCCCTGGCTGCTTCTTCCCTCTATTCCTGTCTTCTCTCCTTATCTGAGATTTCTGATCTGCATGGAATCATCTATCCTTTTCCCTATCGCATTTCTTCCCTCTATCTCTTGGACTCAGCCTATAAACTACTATTACAGGTGAATCTTTCTCCACTGACATTCCCTGACAGGTAAGGACTCACTGTTGCATTCTGTATTATTTCATGTTAATTTTTCTTTCACATGCAGTTGTTTGATCTTTGTCTTCCCTCCTGAACTGAAAGTTCTGTGACTTCAGAGATAGAGAATTGTTCACCCTGCCTAGAAATTACCTGGACTTGTCTGGAACTTCGTAGCTATTCACTATATGTTGGAAGACTTCAAGCTGCCTTTATATAACAATGGTATTAATAAATACATATAACCTATAAATACATATAATTACTATCATTGTTAGTGGTTATAATAAATATAACAAAAGTACATTGAAAACAAAATTATAAACTGCCAAGCCATCATCATTTTCATTTTCTCCACTAAATGAGTTACCCAAAGAATGTGTTTTCATGAATAATCATAATTTTAAACTCATTGGAGAGAAGACATGTTTTCATTTTCAAATCTCTGAATTATAGACTATAATAAAGTTCTATTAATTTTAGATTTATACAATCTGACATATTCATGTCCTTTGGGACCACTATGTTTAATGGATGCAATAAGAATAATTTAAATTAATTTTCTTGTTTGTGTATAAATTTTTGCTAAAGCATTACAGCAGTATTATCTAATTATATCAAACATATCCCTAAAATATGATCCTGCTTTCAGTTGACTATCAAATAATTTTCAACTAAATAACACATAAAAAACGTTAAACACAAAATCAAATACTTTTACTCAAATTCCACAAATTCCAGTCAAAAGAATGGCATCTGTTTGATTAGTTAGGCCACTAACACGCTAACTGCTATATTTTAGTCAATTAATACAGTCCAATGTAGATGGAACAATTTCTGTGTATCTTACATATTTTCCTATGAAAATAAATTTCTCCCATCTTTTTTACAGTAGAAGCTCTTTGAAGATAGGAAGGTTCTTTACATTATTGTTACAGATATAGCTTTAGGGCACAGTGATCCTTTAATAGTGTATTTATCAATGAAGGTCCTGGTCTAGTCTGGGCTTCGGATGAAAGGCTGATGGGTCTCATGGTCCCCCTTGGTGTCTTGTACAGAGACATCATTGGGCTGGAGCCTTGTTAGACAGGCTGTGAGGCTGTGTACCAGTCGAGGGACCTATATTTTTTTTCATGCAGGAGAGCAACATTACATTCCATGTGTGAACCATATTAAATGGGTGCCATAAACATTTGGATTTGGATTTAGCAGTATGAGATCAGGAACTCAAGATTTAGGGCACCGCTGAGAAAGCTAAACTCACAGCAGAGCACTTGGGATTCCAGGGCCTGGGGGGGTCTGGCACTGTAGGAATTGAGTCTGGGTAAAGTTCCTCTTCCTTTGAGAACAACCAACAACTCATCACCAGGTGACCTGGGGTGAACCCTGAGGCAACTCACTAGAAATCCTGCTTACAATCTCCATATAATACCTTCTTTGTTCACAAACTCTTGTTCTCATGATGACTTCCTGTTAAGGGCAGTCAAATTAATGTCGTCTTTTATGCACTAAACATAAGTGGCCTGCACGGGCCTCCCCCGTGGCACAGCGGTTGAGCGCTGGGTTGCGAAGCTGCCCGCAGCCTCTGCGGCGCCGGTTCGATCCCCGGCTGCTTCCCGGGCACCGGAGGAGGGTCCCACATGGCGTGCAGACCTCTCCTGCCGCCCGCTGCTCCCCTCAGCAGTGTACTTCGGTCCTTCTGCCTGCTCTGCTCCCGGCTCTGGCTCTGGCGAATTCTCTCACCCTCCCGCGCTTCTGACTGTACCCAGTGCATGTATAAACAAAACAAACAAGCAAACAAATAAATAAAGCATGCCTCTATTAAAAAAATAAATAAATAAATAAATATAAGTGGCCTGCAAACTTGACTTGTAAACAACCAACCAGGAGAAGTTGGTCTTATGTGATAATTATCTAGATAACAACAGGAATGAAAAAGGGCAAGACAACTAATTGTGCTGTGAACAGCTGCTCACACTTGCTACATCATCTATTCCTACTATAACCCTAGGAAGCAGCTATCACTGTCCCTCTTTTAAAACTAGGAAAAGGAGAATCAAACCAAGTTAAGCAATTGATCCAAGACTTCTTTTTTGGTCAAAGGCTGTCTTGTCCAATCAGAACCCCATTTTGTCAGGTTCCTGTCAGAGTTATCCCTAACACAAAACAGATTGCTGTGTTTGGGTAACTTTTCAGGGTGTCATTTAAGATGGTTAAAATTCAATGTTATCTGTAAACCTGGGAGACTGTATCAGTTGCCTATTTTCTTTCCCACCCTATCTGGTTGTTCACTTGTCCTGATGTCCACTTGTCTTCAGGGGATTTTTGCTCAAATACTAATTAAACCACAATTCAGTTGGTTTCAATATTTTTTTTAAATAGTGGAATTAAAGTGTAAGTCAGAAGCCCAAAATATAAAAATGGCCCAAGAGGAACTGCTTTGGTTACTTTGGGGTGAAGGTTTCAAAGCCCCACCTTCTCTTCCTCAAATCAAGTTGCCTCAGAACAGTTTTTGGAATACCAGTGCTTCACAGAACATGGGATGTGAAAGTCACTGCTTTAGTCAAAAAGTACTATAGGAAATAAGTGAGCATGTTCAGCTGTGATTTTGCTGGTTTCCCTGAAACTGCCTTGGACAGCAGGCCAAATCCCTGCCCTGTAGGAGAAGTGATGGCAGCTCACAATCCATTGAACTGCAGCAGCAAATGGAGGACATTGTCCCTAAAGTTTCAGCTCACAAAATGAGAGAATCACCTCATTACCCCTGGATGCCTGTTACTGCAACTCAATTGTAGGGTGTACAAATGTTTGTGTCATAAAAATTATGCTCTCTATATATCATGTTGAAATTGAACTAACCTCACCTTTACAAGAAAGTCTTATGAAATCACATGGATTTGCAGTTTGAATTCATTTGTCTTCCTGATCCCTTAATAGTGCATTTATCATCAAATGAACTTAAAATGATTTGCTGCTGTTTGCTTTCAACAGTTCAGACAGCCAATATACTGATGTTAGCTGGAGAATCTCACCATGGGGCAGACTCTGTGGGCACACAGGAGACTATAAAGATTCTCTGAAAGGAGATAATAAGAGATGCAGCAGAAGGCAAAAAATCAAAACAGAAAATGAAATCACTGAATAAATTCTTCCTGTTTAATGGTATTTCTGCAAATGTGACGTGGCAAACATAGCTCCTCCTTTTGGCAAGGACAAAGAGCATCCTACCTGGGTTTGTATCTTCTCCTGCAGCAATGTGTTTTACTAAAATTTTCCCTAGAACCTAAAATGGAAATAAATATTGTGCTCATCTTTATTATTTGGAGGTAAGAAATAAGAATTTTGTGATACCACTGTTACCTTAGCTCCAATTTGCAATGTGCAATACAGCAAAGCTATTCAGCCCCTTCAGTTCGGTAAGTCAATCGCATAGTCCTTTCAGAAACTATAATGTCAGACCAGACATCACCTGTAAACCATCACTGACTCTTCCCTTCCTCAAAAAAAAAAAAAAAATCCATTTTCTTCTTTCACAGCCAAACATTTAGGCATCTCTTAATTCATTCTCCCATCACCAGCTTCACTCTGTATTCTAACCTTGACTTCTCTCTCTACCCTCATCCTGCATACAAGAGCAGAGAGCACTGCAACAGGTTTCCACAAAGATCCTGACAATTTGGGTTGGGGTTGGGGTTGGGGCTGAGCTAGTATTTGGCCACCACAGTGTGAAAAAATACTTTGATCTCTGGCCCATGCCATAACTTTTTCCACTTCTACTTGCTTCTATACCCACCTACCCAAGGTACTAACTCTGAACAAAAAGGCTTCTCTCTTGGGAAGCTAGAATCTTGTCTGGGACAGGACATGGACTAGCAGACTAATAGGGATTTAAGCAGAGGCTAAGCTTGTTAACCTGAGGGAGTGAAGCAGAGGCTAACCAGAGACTGAATGTGCACCACAGAGACCTGCAGAACTGGACGGGCTGATTGCAAACACACTTGAGTTTTTCTGAGGCAAAGGAAACATTCTAAGAGTGGACAGTGGTGGTGGTTGCACAACTCTATAAATTTACCAAAACTAATTGAACCTTTATAATGGGTAAGTTTTATGGTCTAAAATATGTACCCAGATAAAGCTGTAAAGTATTCATGACTCAAAAAAAAAAAAACCAATAAAACAATTCAAAGCAAGGCCCCAATGTTGATTCGTGGAGATACTAAATAAATCAATGAGTGGATGTTTATAAGATAGTTTTTATTCAGTCTTCAAAATTAATAGGTATATTAATTTTTAAAGCATTATAAAATATATTAATATTTAAAAGTATTATATAATAGAAATTCAAAAACAGCAATGTCCAATATAACTTTTCTGCAGTGATGGAAATACATAGCTGTTAAGTTTAATACACTGGCTCCTATTCAGACAAGGCTGGTATATTCAATATGGTCTGGACAAAGACAGTTGGCTCCTACTCAAGGTGGCCCTTGACACTCAAAATGTGGCTAGTGTACTGGACAATGGAATTTTTAATTCCATTTCATTGTAATTAATTTAAATGAAAACTGTCATTTTTACCTTGAGGCTACAGGATTGCATACATCTAGAGAGATCCCAAATAAATACACAATTTTGTTTAAGTAATATAGTCATTTCAAAACAATGGGGGAGAATAGGTTATTATTTCTATCTGCACAATCCATTTTTTAAGGCTTCCATCTCAAGAAATACAAATTAAAGCAATGTGATACTACTTTTACCCAATTAAACTGACAAAGAAAAAAATATTACTCATTATTAAACAGATTGTTTGCTAATGGATGAAGGAATTTGTGAACTTAATTTTTAAAATTTATTGAGGAATCTTGTTTCTGGGGGGAAAAACACTATGCATATCAAATAATTTTAAATTATGCCTAGAGTTGACTTAGAAATTCCACTTAGAGGAAATGACCCTAACAAAATAATTTAAATAAGTATGCTCACTACTGTATTTACAGTAACAAAACACAGGCATTAAAGATTCAAGAACTGAAAACTAGTAAAATAAATTATGCTATTTTATTTGGTAGAATTATAGTGTATTTTAATATTTATTGACTATTAAATATGCGTATTGTTTGTTAGTAAGTGCAAAAGGTAGGTTGTGTATTAAAAATATGTGATTTCACTTTTCATAGTTCTGTGTCTATTAAAAATATGTGATTTCACTTTTCATAGTTCTGTGTCTATGTTTATCTCTATATAGCTAGAAGCAGATAAATCAATGGAGCAGCAGGGCTTATCTATGGGTGATGAAATTATGGGCACATCAATTAAGGATCTCTGTTGGCAAGCAGACAAACCAATTCCAGTTACATTATACAGCAAGCACTGTTTATTTAAGAAGACTGTAAGAAGACTGAAAAACTAGATTAATTTATATTGAAACTAAATATATGAGAAAGAGAAAGAGAGAGAGGATGAAAGAATGTATTTCTAAAGAAGCACCAAAACAACATAAGATTTACATGATACACATCTCTATACACCTATGACAGCAAATAAATCTTGAAGCTTCCTAATGGTCCTGATATTAAGCCTATAGTTGCTGAACTGTGATGCACATGATCTTTGGGGAAGAGCCAAGTAGCAAGGTGAGGAATGAGGGAGAGATTTCAGGGATCAGGTAAAAATTTATTTCCATATTTTAACAACCCAGAGATACTATTGATAGTACTGGCGCCAACAAGGTGACCATCAGCCTTGTCTCTATGTGATGATTACATCTACATCAATCGCCACATATCCTAAATTTACTAGTTCTTTTTTCCATGAGGTCTCTGTTCTATTTTTTAGGAGCATATTTTTTAAATATTTTTCTTGGGAGGGGAAGAAGTATGTCAATTATTCTAACAAGTCTTAAAATGCCACAAAAATTAGGTAAGTAGATAAAAGGTTATAAACAGAGACAGAGATATATTTGTGAAATAGTATCTTACCTAATTTAGAACACTTGTTGCAATCATATTTTAGTGGTACATAGATATTTTTCTTCTGACTTCTAAAATCCAAATTTTGCAATTGACGAATCTTGACAGCAGTCAGATTTTGGGGCTTCTTTTGTAGGATCCTGTAAGTTTATGTAATTTTTACTCTTATAAATGTTCATAAACAGATTTTACAGGTGTGCCTTAGGAAACTGTCTTTTCTGGTCAACTAGGCTAGAACTTCCAAACATGAGAAGTCTGAAGACTGATCTTTATTCTTCAGAGTTAACTTTTCTCTAGTGTCTGTTTATTACCTCTACTTTCTTTGTTCTAGCCTTTACTTCTCAAATGTACATCTTACGTTAGAATTCTAGTCCCTCCAAAGCTCTTAATTTCTCCCTTATGATGTTCAGGTTCTTTTATCTAACCCAATGTTTTGCAATAGGTCTGGCACTTAATCACTAATGGATGTCTCAACAGTAAACAGCCTGTTCTTCAATTAATCTGCAAAGTTTTAAATTATAAAATCCTGTTCTATAATGCAAGAAAGTCTCTTTGCTGCTGTATTGGAATACCACAGATGACTATCTATTTAATTTTTAATTTAGTTTACTATTTTTTCCTAGTATTTCCATTTCACTGGCTCAGATTAATTTTCTTTGTCTTCTATCCCTGGCCTATCTATTCTTAACCAATTTTTATTGCAGATAAGTAGCAATTTTTCTCAGTCTGTTAGTTTAAGTAATGATTATCAGTATCATCTAAATAATGATGGAAAGCCATAGCACTTTCCTGACAGATCTGCAGTATAGAGACATTTCCCTGATAACAGCAAGCATCTTTTCATGTGCTTATTTTCCAGCAGTTTATTCTATTCTGTGAACTCCTCTTGCTCTTTTACCCATCTTCATATTGAACTATTTGATCTTTAAAGGTGAAGTTTGATCATTCTTTGCATTTTAGATACTAGTGCTTTGTTGGATATGGAGTTTGCAAATATTTTCTCCTAGTATCCTAGTCTCCCAGTTTCATTTTGGCCTCTTAACAGTATCACAAAACAGAATTCATTAATTTTTGTAAAGTTCAATTGACTGATACTTCTTTAATGGAACATATTTCTGGTGTCATGACTAAGAATTTCCCCTACATCATAGGCCCCTCCTGTTTCTCCTATAATTTCTTCTGAAAGTTTTATATTTTAATCTATAATCCATTTTGAGTGAATTTGGGTATAATAATGGATGTAGATCAGGCTTCATATTTTAAAATTGATGTTTCTTTTTAGAGCAATTTACAGTTCACAGTATTTTATTTACTTACAGTTGATGATCTTGTTTCCTAATTCACTGAAAAACCGAAACATTAGAATACAACAGTCTCAGGATTCTGCTAACTTACCTGTCTCTCTAATATTTGTATCCATATCTCTGATGTATCTCATGTTATGACAGATTAACTTTCTGCCGTCCTTTGCAAAAGTATTTTCTCCCATCTTCTCTAATTACACAAAGACAACATTCCAGCAATAAGCCCTTCTCTCAAATATTATCAGCTCCCTTTCTCAACTGTATTGTTTACATTAGCATATGAAGATACAGTTCTTGTATATTAAAAATCCACCTTGAACATTTTCCTCTCAAACTATTACCCATTTACTTGTTCCCCTTCTCATTAAAAGCACTTCAAAGTGTTTGATTGTAGTCATTGTCTCCAATTCATTTCTTTCCAGTATGTTTTACACCCCCACTAAACATTGTTTTCTCCCCAATGTTCCACTGAAATACCTTTTTTAAATAGTCTTCGTGTTATTAAATCCAACATTCAAATCTCAGTCCCTATCTTATTTGAGGAACTGTTCACCCAGTCGATGCTTCCCACCTCCTAGAAACAAAATTATCACTTGACCTCTACTTTTTTAATAGTTTTCCTGCAACTTCACTGGTTGCTCCTTCTCAGCCCCCTCTCTTATCCCCCACCCCTTGGCCCTGGCCTCTGCGGGACAGTGCCTCAGGAATTTTCAAATCAAAGTCAGTCATGGTTTATATCGAATTACCATCCACCACTCTTCTCAGTACCACCTTCAGGCCTCTTGCGCCCTCCGTCAGAAAGGAATCGAAACTTCTCCAAGAAATCTGTTGTGTCCTATGAGAGAGGCTCTGGATTGGTGTGCGGGCCCCATGCCCAGAACACTCACAGTGTTCCTCGGCCACATCTGTCCCCTTAAGATGTGTGAGTCTGGGGAGTGGGAGGATAATGCAGGAGGCAAACTAAAGCATCAATAACAAATGGACTGGAGAATAGTGTTATTTTACCCATTTAGAGAGTGAGAGAGAGAGAGAGAGAGAGAGAGAGAATCTCGAAGACCAATTTGTATCCAAACTGTAGGGCAGAGTAACAAAAGTTGAAAGGCTAAAATAGGAGTTTTCTTCAAAATATCCTATAGCTAGAGTCCCCACCTCCTTTGCCCAAGTGAGAAGACATCACTGTTAAGTAATATTTCTTCTTAGTGAGCATGATTTGTTCTTACACTCAGGGGTTTCTTGGCAGGGATCCCTAATAAAAAATTATTATTTTTTCCATTTTTCATTTTTGCCTTCATTAGTTTCCTGTAGTGTTTCTCCCTGCACCTCTTTTCACTTTATTAAAGCTCATCTGTGGAAATTATCTTATACTAAAGAACATAAATAAACTTTTATTTAGCAAGCTGTGGAAATTAGGGATATGCAGCAAAGATGATTGAGCTCATTAAGCACCAATGTCACTAATGCTCTCTCACTCATTACTCATTCATTTCACTGATTGCTTTAACAGAATAGGAGGCACCACTTCTCCCCTGGATCATCAAATCGCTCTCTGTGGGGGTCACAGAAGACAGAAGATGGGGGCCGGCAGGTCTCTGAGCTTTGGTGTTTCAGGAGACACAATAGTAGCAAGAGTATTTATCAGTGACAGTTCCAGTGTGTGTATTTGTGTCTATTATTCCTTCTCTTTCTTTCTCCCTCTACAAAGGGAAGAGAAGGTAGTAACAAAAGCCATGTGTGGTTAAGAGCACCTCTGAAATGAGAGCGTTTTTTTTTTTTTTAAAGATTTGATTTCTTCATCCAAGCACTGGGGTACAGGCCAGAAGTGAGGGAGGGTGAGAGAATTCACCAGAGATAGAGCAGGGAGCAGAATAGGTAGAAGGACCGAAAACACTGCTGAGGGGAGCAGCATGCATGACAGGAGAGGTCTGCCGTGCCATGTGGATATCTCCCTGGTTGGCCGGTAATTGAACCGGAGCTGCAGAGGCTGCGGACAGCTTCACAGCACTGCGCTCAACCCACTGGGCCACCAGGGAAGCCCTGAAATGGGAGTTTTATACTCAGCATTTGCTGAGAACAATGTCAAGGGATTCAGAAAGCAACACTCACCGCTTACATCATGCAGTAGTTTGTGGCCAAATCAGTCTGACACTGATTTTAGCACTGGAACTGCTAGAAGCATACTCTACTCCAAATAATGGAAAGATCTTGCAGCATATTTCATCACAAGTTCCACTCAAGTTCCTGCAACAAGAAATGTTGCAGAGAATGAGTTTCAGACTACACCAGGCAAGAGAGTTTGCAAGTCACTTCTATTTACTCAGCAGAGAAGACTGCAAGAGATTATCTGTGTCTACATAAATTAATGGAAAGTTTTCAGTTACAGCATCATATGAAAAAGGGTTAAGGAATTTTTGATTAACCTGAAGGAAATGCTTGAAGTGGATTTACTTAAAATGTAGTCTATGTTGCATATATAGAAGGAAACTTGGGGGACCTTGCAAGATGGCAGAGGGGTGGTGCCTCACAGGCTTGGACCATTATCCTCTAGAGCAACTGGATTGCTATGGAATGTTCCTCACTGGAAGGGCAACATGGCAGGTGCTCCACAGTGATTAACTCGAAGGTGTTATGTATCGATGGTTAGTAAGCCCCATGGTAATGAGTCTAGTGACAATACACTGACTTTCCCAGTTTTTATTGTGTGCCTAGCACAATTTTAAGACTTCACTTGTGCTATATCATCAAATCTTCAAAATGAGTCCCTATGTTAGCCATTTATTGTTACCTGTCCCAAACCTTCATTTCACAAATGGGAAACAAAGGACTAAATCAAAGGTGACCAGCTGGCTTTTAGCAGTGCCCAGAGTGGAAACAGGGCTGCTTCACTTGAAAGCTGTTGCAATTGACAGCTGCTCTCCACAACATGAAAGACACCATATTTGCCATGGTGCATACCTGGGAAAAGGTAAAGATATACAAGTCAACTAAGTAACTGGCTGAAAAATGGGAGCAGCAGAGCCCCTTGTCACAAAAGTTAGAGGGGTAAAAACTGAGTCCTCAAAATCCTTACCATTCCCCAAACTTGCTAGGCCATCAACTGTCCACCTTAACATTACACATAGCACCACGGTCTGCTGATTTATTGTTTGTATGATGCCTTTCAGTAGACAAGCCTTCTGTTTCCAGGGTGAATTTGAATGTGTAGAAATATAGAGAGGAATTGCCCTAATACTTACCAACTCTGAGTTTGCTGATTTAAGAATAATTTCAAAATCTAATTGCAACTTTCCTTAAGTGTCTTAAAAGGCACAACTAAATTATTCCAAGAAAACACGTAGGCTCAAAACTTACTGAGACCTAAATTCCAATCAAGAAAATCTTAAACCATGTATTTCAATTGTGCCTAGAGGTTGTTCAACTAAAGGAATTAATGTCTATTAAACTAACCATACATAACCAAGAAAACCTGGAAAGGCTAGCGGGAAACCACTAGCATGCAATCCAAGTTAGCCGGGGGTCTAGTTAAGGACCAAGGACACTGTTTCAATTTTCCCTGTGGTTTTGGCACAAGAATGCAATGGAATGGGACCTTGAATTCGAACAAGAAATTCAGTGTCTCTTCGATAAGGTCCTTCCTCTCTCCATTCAGTAGTGGTGGCAACAGGGAAAAAGGGAATGGCTAGTTTTATTGATTGTCCAATGCAGGGTGGTGATGGAGCCTTTCCAGAAATGACTTCCTGGGGCAACCAAGGGAAAATCTTGGCTAGGTGGCCATGTGCTGGGTAAAACTGGAATTCTATTACTAAAGAAAGTTAGGTAATGAGGGTCCAGCAGTGATGTAGATCTCATCTGCTCACATTCAGCCCAGTGAAGAAATAGTTTAATCAACTGATACTGGAGGCATAAAAGGGCTAGATCCTTAAATTTGTTGGTTAGAAAAAAGCATAAGTAGGTTTTATTTCATTTCCTGATTATAAAGGAAAGACATATTTATCCTGAGAAAGTTTGAATTCACAGAACTATATAAAGAATTATAAATCACTCGATTGTCATGCTTCAAAGGCAATCATTATTAGCTGACACAAATTTTCATATCCTCCATCTAGTGCTAACTCCAGACCTCAGATGACCTGCTAAAGACTGAGACATTCTAAAGGAGACTATAATTAATGGGATCTGTACAACTTATGCTGAAAGTAAGAAGGAAATCCTTTTTTCCCTTCTTTCCAGACTCTGAATAACCACCCTTCCCTTGTGATGGACAATTTGATTAAGGAAGACTGTCTACCCTCAGAGTAAAGTTGACATGTTATTGGGGCAAAGGATTTTTCTATAACTATTAGAGATAAGATTGACTGGTGATAAGGAAATAGGTGCTATTCTAAGGTAGCCAGAGCAAGATTTTCAGATAGGAGTTCCTTTGTTAGTTTCATGCCAAACTCAACAAAGTACCTAACGGAAAGAAATTAGTTGGCACACTACTTGCTTATCAAATCTTTTCCTATTTTAGGGCTGTCACCCTTTGAGGGAAGATTGTGGGTGAAAAGATGCCACTTCCCATCACGGAAGGTTCTGAGGCATGGAAGATTCTTTCTCGACTTTTATTACTTTGTGTTAGTAAAGAGCTTTTCTTCCAGCCCTCTCAAAAATTGAAACTAGAATGATATGAGAGCAGAGACAAATTTCACCAATTTTTCACTTCATTGTGTGTAGTGTACTTGTGTTTCTGATGATTATACCTGATGACTACTTTCCATGGTGTTTCAGACTCTACTTATCTAACTCGAAGATCATTCCTCTCACGTCTCCCATGACCAGCTGTATCTGTATGCACAGGCACACAAAAACACACCTCTTTGTTGTATTCACCCCTCAGCAAATATTTGACTCTCAACTACTTTTGTTGCTGCTTTTATGATTATGAAAACACAGTGTCTGCCCAAAAGTGTTTATATTTTAATCACATACAGATAATAAACAAATAAATAATATATAATTCAAAGTGCTTAGCACAGGAGAGATGGAAAAAAATGTCATCCAGATATAAGGGGATGCTCTTAATTTACATAGGATAGTCCCCAGACTCTATAAGGAGGAGCCTCTGATCTTCTCCTGGCTTTTGGATTTGTTTATTCTTTTTCTAATTCCTTGGGAATTGAGAGAAAAGCTTGTTTATTGGAGTTCTTTCTCTTGTTTCTTGTGATATTCGCTCGTAGGACTGTTTTCCAACCTTTTACTTTGAGCCTGTTTGTCTTTGAAGTTTAGGTGTGTCTCCTGGAGACAGCAGAAGCTTGGGTTCTGTTTCCTGATTTAATCAGATACTCTGCCTTTTAATTGGTTAGTTCAGTCCATTCACATTCTGCAGCCCTGAGGCTTGAATTTCTTCATGAACCACCCACCATCTTTGATGACCTGGATACCATTCACAATTCTGGTCCAAGCCTTGGATCATATTCACTGTTTTCTTCCATTGTACTAAGTTACCTCATGCATCCAATGCCCCAGGGTCTTCCTTACCTCCCTGTCTTTGCATAGGCAATTTCTTTGTCCTCCAATGCTTTTTCTCCTTATTGACCTGTTAATTATTATGCTCTGAGAAAAAGGAAAACATCTTGTAAGCTAGGCTTTTCCTGGATCACACAGGAAATCACACTTCTCTTTAGACCACTTCAATGTCCAGCATATCTTAGAGCTGCTGTGAAGTGACTACATGTTTGCATTACTGCTCCTCACATAGAGAAGCTGAACTTCATACAGTCACAAACTAAGTCTTTGTCTTTAGATGCCTAATACCTTAGTGCAAGTCCACATGCATGACAGAAGAGATAACAAAATACATAAATGAAGGCATGAGTTTGTGACTGCCTGAGTGAATAAAAAGTTGTCTGAATGAACTTTTGGTTTCAGGTCAATAATACAAAAAGCCATGTCAAAATGGACTTCTCTTTCATTCTCATTCAACCAAGAAGATGATGCCTTTTTTCCTGAACTTTTTCTAATAGGAAACTGCAAGTGAAGTGAATGTCAAGAACTCTCTATGCATGGAAAATATAATAACTACATAATACACCTGTCAAAATGATGTTTAAAATAAAATGCTAACAGACCCATATAACTGAAGAGGTTTTGTGGGAGTTGCTATTAAAAAGCAGTTTTTAACACTCTGCACAGAAAATTATCACCTACGTGAAACTTTTAAAGCAACTATGATTTAGGGTTGAAAACTGTACTTGACATTACCAGCAAGTCATTTCAAATGTTTCATACCTCTGATCACTGGTTTGTAAATCTACAGAATGGGTCAATGCATATGTGTTCAGCATTCAATGGAAAGGGGGAAAGGGAATGAAAACAATTTCAAAGCAGATTTTTTTTTTTAATAGAGGCATGTTTTTTTTTATTTATTTATTTTATTTGTTTGTTTTGTTTATACATGCACTGGGCACAGTCAGAAGCACGGGAGGGTGAGAGAATTCACCAGAGCCAGAGCAGGGAGCAGAGCAGGCAGAATGACCGAAGTACACTGCTGAGGGGAGCAGCGGGCGGCAGGAGAGGTCTGCGCGCCATGTGGGATCCTCCTCCGGTGGCCGGGGAGCAGCCGGGGATCGAACCGGTGCCACAGAGGCCGCGGGCAGCTTCGCAACCCAGCGCTCAACTGCTGCGCCACCGGGGAGGCCCCAAAGCAGATTTTTTTCTTTAAATATCTAAAGTTAGGGTAAATATCTAAAATTCACATACAATGTTAGAGCTATTAAATTGAAATGTGCTTGACTATGAAGTAGGACTATAACTTCTTCAATATAATTCAACAATCTAGTTAGGTTGAAATATCCTCATCAAAACAGAGATACTAAAAAAGCAGAAGCATGGTGAGAAAATGAACTAAGGATATTTTTCCTGCCCTATTTATTTATGACCAATATCTCTTTTCTTCTTACTGTTCTTTGATCACAATTGCTCTAAGTTGTTGATCCTCTTTTCCTGGTCTGATAGGGATAGGTGAATTCCTAAGTTCTCACTCCCCGGGCTGGACTGAGGAATGGCCTTAAGTGAACCTGCCTTTGGTATTGAAATCATAGATATGGGGCCTCCCCGGTGGTGCAGCGGTTGAGCGCTGGGTTGCGAAGCTGCCCGCAGCCTCTGCAGCACTGGTTCGATCCCCGGCTGCTCCCCGGCCACCGGAGGAGGGTCCCACATGGCGCGCAGACCTCTCCTGCCGCCCGCTGCTCCCCTCAGCAGTGTGCTTCGGTCCTTCTGCCTGCTCTGCTCCCTGCTCTGGCTCTGGTGAATTCTCACACCCTCCCGCGCTTCTGACTGTACCCAGTGCTTGTATAAATAAATAAAATAAAAATAAATAAATCTTAAAAAAAAAAAACTAAAGAACTTAAGAAAAATTACCTTTTAAAAAAAAAAAAAAAAGAAATCATAGATATGGGCAGAGCTAATTCAAAAGTAGAAATCAAATCTGTCAGTTTGGAGATGGCATCTAAAGGGGTTAGCAATATGGAGGAGCCAAAAGAAGGGTGATACAGGGGTTCAGTCAGGAAAGCAAGAAGGGAAGAAGTTACAGAGGAGAGAAAGGAAAAACACAGCTGACACCTATTCAGTGTGAACTATTAATACGTTGTCAGGCATTATTTTAAGGACCAACATCAGAGGGTACACAATTAGCCCACAGCTTCCTGGCACCTACCTGGAGTAGATGTGAGCACCTGTTGCAGTCATTACGAGGCACAGTATGGTTCATAGGAAAACCCCTTGATGGTAATGTGAGCAGCCTTTATTCTCCCATCACACATGTCATCTCTATTCTCTTTCTTTTTTTTTTTTTTTTTTTTTAAGAAAGAGGAGAAATCACAACGGACACAGCAGAAATCAAAAGAATAATCAGTAACTACTATGAACAGTTATATGGAAACAAGTTTAACAATCTAGAGGAGATGGACAAATTCCTACAACTCTACAATCACCCAAAGCTAGATAAAGAAGAAATAGAACACCTAAACAGACCAATTACAATTAGCGAAATTGAAATGGTAATCAAAAACCTCCCCAAAAACAAAAGCCCAGGACCTGATGGATTTACAAATGAATTCTACCAAACATTCAGAGACGAATTAGTGCCTATCCTTCACAAACTCTTCCAAAAAATTGAGAAGGAAGGGACAATACCAAACACGTTCTATGAAGCCAACATTACACTAATACCAAAACCGAACAAGGACAACACAAAAAAGGAAAACTACAGGCCAATCTCCCTAATGAACACTGATGCAAAAATCCTCAATAAAATTTTAGCCATCAGAATCCAACAATGTATCCATAAGATAATTCACCACGACCAAGTAGGATTCATTCCAGGGGCACAAGGATGGGTTAACATCCGAAAATCAATCAACGTTATCCAACACATCAACAAAAAGAAATATAAAAACCATATGATAATATCAATAGATGCTGAGAAAGCTTTCGACAAAGTGCAACACCCATTCATGATAAAAGCCCTTGAAATTCTTGGGATACAAGGAACATACCTCAACATCATAAAGGCCATCTATGACAAGCCAACAGCCAGTATTATTCTCAATAGTGAAAAGCTGAAAGCAATTCCATTAAGATCTGGAACAAGACAAGGATGTCCACTCTCACCACTGCTTTTCAATATAATACTGGAAGTCCTAGCCAGGGCAATAAGACAAGAGAAAGACATCCAAGGAATCCAAATAGGAAAAGAAGAAGTCAAACTATCACTATTTGCAGACGATATGATATTATACATAGAGAACCCCAAAAACTCCACAGAAAAGCTAATTCAACTCATCAATCAGTTCAGTAAAGTGGCAGGATACAAAATCAACACGCAAAAGTCAGTAGCCTTCCTATACACAAACAATAAATCTGAAGAAGAAGAAATCAAAAAAACCATCCCTTTTGTTATTGAAACAAAAAAAATCAAATATTTGGGAATAAATCTAACAAAAGAGGTAAAGGACCTATACAAAGAAAACTATAAAACACTGTTAAAAGAAATAGAAGAAGACACAAAGAAATGGAGAGACATCCCCTGCTCGTGGATTGGAAGAATAAACATTATTAAAATGGCCATCCTTCCAAAAGCAATATACAGATTCAATGCTATTCCAATCAAAATTTTAATGTCATTCTTCAAAGAAATAGAACAATTATTGATGAAATTCATATGGAATCACAAAAAACCCCGAATAGCCAAAGCTCTCCTGAAAAAAAAAAGAAGGGAATGGAGGCATCACACTCCCAGACTTCAAACTATACTACAAAGCCATAATCATCAAAACTGCATGGTATTGGAACAAGAACAGACATACAGACCAATGGAATCAAATAGAAAATCCAGAAATAAACCCACAGATTTATGCTCAACTAATCTTTGACAAAGGAGCAAAGACTATGCATTGGAGCAAAGAAAGTTTGTTCAATAAATGGTGCTGGGAAAACTGGGTCGCTACATGCAAAAGAATGAAGCTTGACCACTACCTCACACCATACACTAAAATCAACTCAAAATGGATTAAAGAACTAGACATATGACCTGAAACCATAAAATATATAGAAGGAAATATAGGCGAAACACTACGGGATTTGCACATCAAAGACATCTTTACAGACACATCACCCAAAGCAGTGATAGTGAAGGCAAAGATAAACAGCTGGGACTACATCAAATTAAAGAGCTTCTGCACAGCAAAAGAGACAATAACAAAAACAAAGAGAAACCCCACCAACTGGGAGAACATTTTTGCACCCAACACTAATGATAAAGGACTGATCATAAAAATCTATTCTCTTTCTTTTCTTATTTCTCCTTTCCTGCATTTTCAGTTTGTTAGTCTGATTGCAGATTGTTACACCAAGCATTAGCCCTGTAATTTTCTTGAAATACACCCTTAAATTGACTGGAAATACTCTGAATACTAAAACAGGACTTCTAATAGCAATTTGCAAATCTTGAACCATTCTCTCTAATCAGTTGCATGTAGTAGTCACCATTTGGATGTTCTACCACCTCTCAAACTTAGAATAACCTCCTTATCATTGTCAAAGGAATTTTTCTATTGCTTAATTGAGTTATAAATTCCACAGAAATATTATATTTGTTAATTTGTTCACTCTTCCTACAGGGCAGACTGGCTGATTTTATGATGTGTCTTTTTCTCTGCGCTGTTGCTTACAACACTGAGTACTGTGCTTGGCTCATGCAGGGACCCATCATATTAGTTTATTGAAGTGAACTCGATGAGGAAGCTGAATATCTATGAAAACATAATCTATTTAAAATATTTTGAACTTTTCAGAAGATATCTCTAACAACAGTTTAAACCCTGGATTCTTATGAGCTCTTCTCAAAATATCAAGGAACATAAAATATATTTAATAGCTTGTTGAGTAAAATATATGCCTATACACGTAGATGAAAAGACAAATGGATTTGAATTACTTTATCATTTAGAGCACCAGTGCTGAATCAGCTTTATAGTCCTAGAAAAAAACCCACTTGGTTTTGACAATTATCCTTTTATAGATTGTTGGATTTGATTTTGTCAAGCATTTTTGTCTTCTTCATGAGAGATACTGAGATATAGTTTGCTTGTAATATCTTTATCTAGTTTCAGTTTTAAGTTAGTGCTGGACTCATACAGTGAGTTGGTAACTGTTCCATTTTTTCCATTGTATGAAAGAAATGATGAAGAAATCTTAGTATTATTCCTTAAATACCTTGTATTTTTACCAGTGAAACTATCTGGATCTGGCAATCTTTTATTTTTATAAAGTTTTAACAAATTACAATAGATACAGGGTTATTTACTTTTTTCTTAAGTGAGAATTAGTAGCTTGTATCTGTCAAAGAATTAGCCCATGTAATCTTCATTGTGGATTTATGGATATAGAATTTCTCTCATTATTCTCTTATTGTCCTTTTATTTCTTATATTGGTTATTTGTCTCTTCCATTTTTTCTCTTTGGTCAGCGAAGCTAAATATTTATCAATTTTATTGATCTTTTCAATGAACAGTCTTTGGCTTGATTTTTTTAATTGCTTCTCTGTTTATATTTTCATTATTTTTAACTTCTTTCATTTTTAATTATTTCATCATTCTTCAGGTTTTCATGGTAGAAGTTTGGAATACTGGCTTTTGATGTTTCTTATTTTCTAATACAACATTGAATGTTATACATGTCCCTCTAAACCCTGTTTTAGCTAACTACACAAGTTTTTAATATGCTCTTCTATCATTTTAATTTAAATCAATATTTAAAATATATTTCCTTTGTGGTTTCATTTTGAGTGTTTAGAAGTATGGACTTAAATTCCAAATATTTGGAAATATTTCTAGATATCTTTTTTATTTCTGGTTTAATTTTGTGATGGTCTGAGAATATATATATAATTGATATGTATATATAATTCATTTGTTATTGCTTATAACTCAGCTTATGGCCTAGTTCATTGCATTTTCATCAGCAAATGAGAGAAGGTGTATTCTGATACTTTTTCATGGAGGGTTTTATAGATATCAGCCAGATAAAGTTGGTTGATAGTTCTGGCTATGTATGTGCTCACTGATTTTCTGCTCATTTGTTCTATGAATTTCAGAGAGAGAAGTGGTGAAGTCTCCAACTTTAATTATCAGTGTTTATCCATTAAAATCTATCAGTTTTTGCATTACATATCTTGTAGTTATGTTAATGAGTACAGAAAGGAAATGTTTTAAGTCAGCTTATAATGATATTTTTAGTTTAAATATCAAATTAAAGATTTTTTTTACCGTATTTGATTTTCTGTTCATTAACTTTCTTCTTTTTTATTGAAAATCATATAAACACATTAAGAGCTTTAGAATTTACACTAATCACTAAGAATGAGTATCATTTTATATAGTTAAGGGTCATCTTAAATTATTTTTCTTTTTTTAAAAAAGATTATCTATGCTTACAAGAACTGGGGTACAGGCCAGAGATATGGGGTGTTGAGAGGATTCACCAGAGACAGAGTGGGGAACAGAAAAGGTAGATTGACTGAAATACACTGCTGAGGGGAGCAGTGGGTGAGTCAGGAGAGGTCTGTTGCACTATGTGGGTTGTTCCCTGGCCAGCCAAGGATAGAACAAGTGCTGCAGTGGCTGTGAATAGCTTCACAGGTCGTATCTTAACCCCTGTGCCACCAGGAAGGGCTCCTTAAATTATTTTTCTATGAAATGGTAACTCATTTTGTTATTTTCTATAATCTTCCTTTTATTCATTTTTAGGAGTTCTTTACATAGTAATGATTTTTAACCTTTTTTCTGTTATATAGCCCCATAAAATTTTCCCAGTAGTTTAAAGTAGTGCTTTTTAAGACATTTTTAGTTATGAATGCTTTATAATGTAATTGAAATCACCAATATTTTCTTTCATTGCTTCTGAATTTTAAATAGCAGAAATTTTCCAGCACTTCATTTTATAGTGAAATTCATTAATTCCTTTCTTATAACTTGTAGAATTTTAAAACCATTTATATCTCTCAACTACCTGAAATTTGCTTTGTGTATGTTATATAAAAAATTTCCCAATACAATATATTAAAATATTCATCTATTCTGTGCTAATTTGAGATGCCATCTTTATCATATTTTAAGATTCCATATGTCTTTGTATATATTTCAAAGCTTTACCTTTTGTTAATTTACCACTTCTTGAGTTAACACTAACATTGTCTTAATTATAAAGTCATTATAATTTGATAGTGCTTTTTCTCCCCCACTCCACAACATTGACTTCAGTGATGAGTTTGGGGACTCAGTTGCAACAGCAAGGGAAACAAAAGGAAAAAATAAACAAATGGGATTATATCAAATGAAGAAAACTTCGGTACAGTGAAAGAAGACACCCTACGAAATAGCAGAAAAAATTTGCATATCTACATCTGACAAGGGGCTGATATCCAAGGTCTACAAAGAACTCACACAACTCAACTAAAAGAAAAAAAGAACCCTATCAAAATGGACAGAATAGCTAAATAGATGATAAACAGGCACTCTGATGATAAACAGGCACATGAAAATAAAAGTACATCATCCCTTACAGTTTGGGAAATGCAAATCAAAACCACAATGAGATACCACTTCATACCTGTGAGAATCACCTATATCAAAAAGACAAGAAACAAGGTTTGTCAAAGCTCTGGAGAAAAAGGAACCCTCATACACTGTTGGTGGGAATATCAGCTGGTCCAGCCCTATGGATAAAGTGTGGAGGTTTCTCAAAATATTAAAAATTGATCTACCATATGATTCAGCAAGTCCACTCTTAGTTATTTACCTAAACAATGCAAAAACTCTGAATTGAAGGAATATGTGTACTCCTGTGTTAATTATACCACTCTTTCAATAGCCAAGTTATGGAAACTACTTATGTGCCCAAGGTCATTGGAAAAACGTAGTATAGATATAGTATGGAATACTGTTCATGTATTAAAAATTTTAAATTTACAATTTGTGACAACATGAATGAACTGGACAAGATGGTGCTAAGCAAATTAAGCCAGTAGGATAAAGGCAAATATTCACATGTGGAATATAAAGAAACAACACACAGAAACAGACAAAACTAAGTCAAAACAACCCTAGAAATCTGACTATAGAACTGAGCCTCCAGAGGGAGAGGGAGAAATATGGTGGGGAAGGGGGCAGGGAAATGGACTATGGTGAAGGATTAGGGACACCTTGGTGGTAGGCATGGTGGGGGTAACATACATCTGAACAGGGTGTGAGCATATACCCTAAATTATATACACCATCATAACCCAATATTATAGCAGTACAAAGTACTACAAACAAGTAAAAATATAACTGTTTCAAACTGTCAAGCTACCCCCAAAACGCATGTATTTTGTTGGGATCCCATCAATTTTATAAATTTATTTAGGAAGAATTGACATGTCTACAATAATTCTTAGTGTCTCTAGTAATGAACATATTCTTTATTTAGGTCAATACAAATTTTATAATTATTTTAAAGGCTTTCTCATATAGGTTTTATACATTTTAGACATATATATGTGTTTTTATATAATGTGGTTGGAGGACATTAAAGAAAACTGATTATTAAATTAGTATACAAAGGTTATTCTTTCTCCTGCTTCATTATGATTGAAACCCTCCTACTTTCAAGTTTCTCCAAGGAATCTACTGTTACTCTATGCCTACCTTTGATCCTCTGTATTTCTGAAATCTCACATACACTAATGACAACCTAGTCTGTGAATTGTCATAGGGAAGATTAGAATATGCAGAAATCTTTCTTGAATATATGTGTTGAGAGCTGGCTGAACTGGTATGAAATATAGGAGGAAGAAGATTGACATGTAAACTTAATAAGGTGAGTTCAAGAAGTTGTAACTTGGCTTATAAAGCTCTGAGAATGTCAGCAGCCCTGCTCTTTTCCACCTTGTAGATTGCATCTCTCCTGGGCGTACATTATGTCAGCAGAACATTCTGACATAAATTTTCCATCACTTAAAGTTCACAGGCAGTGTGCAGGAAAACTACCATTAGGAACCGTAACAGTGAAAGTTAAAGCGGGTGGGGTTCAGAAGGGTGGGGATGACAATTACCAGCAGAAGTGGAGGCATTGTTCTGATGCTATGAAAGGTGCTTTTAAGTATATTAGTGATATTCCTGTGAAAGCTACCTTATCAATTCATTCAAAATAAAACATCCATTATGTGGAAATTGTGACGCAGAAGGAAAGAGCATAATGATCCTTTTGTTATAAACTCCTGGGCAAATAAGTCAAGATTCAGTCAGGGTTCCCGAAAAGAAATGCTAAGTATTAGAATTAATGGATCATTTGAAAATAGTTCTGAATATTACAAAACTATTAAAATGATCTGAAAATACATATTCTTTCTTCCCATATACATTTCCCCCTTTCCTTATACTAAAAAGCCTCCCTAGAAGTTAAACGTGTCTCAATTAACCTCATTTCCAGTTGACACTGAGCCCTCAATTATTAAATAGTAGGGCAGAAATAAATGGCCACCAAAATTAATAATACATGCAATTATTTTCTATTCTCTATGTTGAGGAGTAACTGAGTTGTTCTCTCAAAATACTGTTGCATAAATTTTCATGCAAATACAGTCTAAGACTGTGGATTTTCAGATTTTTGGATTTTGATCATGCCTGGGTTTTATTGGCAAGAAGAAGAATAAAAAGCAATGTAGATTTCTTGGGAAGAATAAAAAGCAAACTAGATTTTGGGTTCCAACCTGGGTTTAAATTCCAGTTTCAATCTACTTTGGTTATGATATCAGACAAGTTATTTAAAATAACCTGTTATTTGAAAATGCCATTTATCTTATATATTGTGGTGAAGATTAAATGAGATAATATATGTCCTCAACATACCCCATAAACAATAGATTTTCAGATGAGTGAATGTTTACCACTTGCATATTTGTCCTTCTTTTTCTCCTCTTCAATCTCTCTCTAACCCTTTGGAGAAAAATAGGTCTGTATAGGAAGTACAGAAATATTTGAATGCATGGAGGAATAATGGTGTAGCCTCTGACTTAACTGAGTTTTAAATAATCCCCAAATTTTAGAAATAATTACCCACATCTACTTTGCATGATGACAAAACTTCATATTTTTAGACTTAAGTCTCACTAGGATGGGCTACACTGAAAACCTCAAGTTAGATGGATGCTGTTGGGACAAACTCAGAATTAATTTATCGTGTGTCTCCTTTCCAAGCTCACACAAACATTTCCTGGATTACCCATAGTGTTCCCCATTGCTGACTCTCATGCCCCTAACATGGCTCACTTTCCTTGTGTTGTGCTTTTGGCAGTAGGATGAAAGAACCAATTATCGTAGACTCGCCAGTTGTAGATACTACAAAATACACTTTATATGCATTTTTCTCGCTTATTGCATAAATTAGTTCTATGATGTTGGTACTGTTATAATTTCACATATTTTAAAACTAGAATACCCTGGGACTACTTTTTATGAAAAGTTAGCATTATATTCAAGCACTGGACTTTGTCATGCTGGAAATCATTTCAATATACTGACACTGCATCCTGTAAATTTGAGGGCTTACTATGAAGCCCTGTCACTAACCTAAGAACGACAAAGGGGTATCTCAGGACCAAAGATAATGCCTCATTCTCTCCTCTAACTGGAATATTGCAATATAGTCTTAAGATAGAAAACAGGTAGTCATGAATCAACCTGTTAATAATCCCTGAGTCTATGAAGATGACATCACGATGACTCCTAGTTTTGTTCTCTTCATTCTTATATTGAAAGCACTCAATCTCAGAATGCTGGGTTTTGCTGCATTTATAACTTCTATAACCATTTCACTTCTTAGGACCTCAGTTTCATTTTACTCCTTAGAACCTGAAAATGAGTTTGGACAATAGGGTCACCCAATGCTTTTTCAGCACAGTTTTTTTTTTTTTTTTAAGATTGATTAATTTATTTATACAAGCACTGGGTACATACAGAAGTACAGGAGGGTGAGAGAATTCACCAGAGACAGAGCAGGGAACAGAACAGACAGAATGACGAACTACACTGCTGAGGGGATCAGTGGGCGTGGCAGGAGAGGTCTGTCACGCCATGTGGGGCCAGGGATTGAACCGGTGCTGCAGCGGCCCACTGCCCGGTGCTCAACCGCTGCGCCACCAGGGGAGGCCCACAAACAGATTTCTATTCTGTATTGCCAAACAAAAGTCATTTTTATGTTTTCCATTAGACTCATTATGAAGCCTTTTATTCCTGTTTAAGACTCTGAAAGTTTCAACAAAATTTGTATATCTCTGTCCAGAAACAAATACCAGTTTCAAGCATACTCTAAATAAATATGCAGGAGAAATGCAATCCACATTCTATTAACTCAGTCAGAACCCATCTACCCACAAAGATGAAAACACCAGGATAGTTGAAAGTCTACACAGGACTCTGAAAATTGTGTATAACATTGCTCAAGGTGTAGGGAGGGAAAAGGTGTATTGAAGAGGTTCAAATTCTGTTTGTCATGTTTATATTCACAGTCTTGTATTACTGCATAAATCCTTCTGAGCTCAGTCATTTACACCCTATTTTTTAATTTAGGAGTAGCAAAGGATTTAAAATTAGGATATAATGAAATTTTCTAAGTGTGTTAACATTTGTTAAAGAATCCACATTGCTGGCTCTGTAATGTCCACCTGCACCATCATTTGACTTAAAACCCATAGCATGATGCAGAGCAGAGGTCATTAAGTGTCCCCACTATAGGAATGAGCTCTCTGGGACTCAGAAAATTAAAGGCTTTGCTCTTCACTACATAAGGAGTAAGTCACAGACATGAAATTTGAAACTGATTCTGTTTGGATCCTGAGACTATGTTAAACAAAACAACAAAGATGATTTTGATATTAATAAAAACAAGGTTACTGTGAATTTCTTTCTTGAAGGAGCATTCCAGCAACCCTGTGGCCTACAATCTCTTGTTCTTGATCTGCAGGATCATCGCTCACTTTAGGTATCTGATAACATAAAGGAACAAACTTGATCTGTCGGGGCCCAGACCTGAGGCCCAGACCTGAACATCCGGGTTCTTGCCTGAAGCAGGTACTGAATGTTAGCTCCAGGGAAGGTTTCAAGTTTCCTATTGTGAAGACTGAACCTTTCCCCCTGCTTGCTACTGTGGCTTGTTTGCATTGGTGGTCTCTCCTTGCTAGAGATAACAAGAGACCTCCTCCTCTGAACCCTATATAACATTGTACACATTCCTGAATAAATGAGACTGGCGATGATCCTGGCTTTGTCTCCACTCCTCGCGTACCCCTGTTCCATACCAAGCCCCTGCTTCCTCCCCCGGGTACCCCGTTGATCTGCCCGGCTGGCCCGGACATTTGGCGCCCAACGTGGGGCCCGGGTACGAGGAAGAACTTACAGAGGGAGAAGACGCCCGAAAAGGAAGCTAGCTAGCTCAGGAGGAAGCCTTATCGACGTGGGCCTTATCGACGTGGGACCCTGCCGCGTCGTGGATAAGGTAAGCTCAGGTACAGCGTCTGAATCATGGGACAGGAAATAAGCCAGCATGAGATACATGTGAAGCAATTAAAAGTGGCACTTAGGACGCGAGGAGTCAGGGTCACAAAAAAGGTTCTACTCCACTTTTTTGATTTTGTTCAAGACCTGTGTCCTTGGTTCCCTCAAGAGGGCACAATAAATCAAAAAAGATGGAAAAGGGTGGGGGAAACCAAACAATTGCTTAGAAGTGCTTTCCCCACTACGGTTGGGGCCCCATCCCCCAACGATCGCTGTGAGGACTTAATTCCATTTCACAGTGATGCAGAGGATGATCCATCCAAAGAAGAACAAAAAGAACCTTTAGAGAAAAATGAAAGGGCCTCTCCCGACCGGCCCAAAATAAAAAAGAAAAACAGAATTTATCCCTCTTTGAGCAAGTTTACTTTTGTAGCTACAAACCCTCCTTGCTCGTCTCAAGAAGAGGGCGGAGTTTTTCCACTGCTTAACTCCAAAAGCGAAATCAAAGTTGCTTCACAACCTCCCCCCAGTTTCGCAAAAGGGGAGGATCCTGAGGCGGGCGAAGTAGATTGGAGCAACCTGGAGGAGGAGGCTGCACGTCACAATCCCCACTCTCCTCCTTATTACACGGCCGCTGTTGCCTCTGCGCCCTCACAACTCGCTGACCCTAATCTCGACCTTAAAAAACAAAATCGCCCACCTTGAGGAGCGCATGCGCCTACAGGCCCGTTATCATAAACTTTCCCTTCAACTTCAACAGATTCAGTTAACTTCTTCATCCAACTCAGATCCCGCTCCGCCATTATGGGGGAGGGGTGACGCCGAGACCACCTTAAAGCCGCCTTCACGGGGCGGAGTTGACGCAGACACCATTTTAACTCCTCCCCCGGCTCCCGCAGCTTTGTCTGCTTTCCCGCCTCCCAAAAAGCCCTTTTCCGCGGCTTCTGTCTTTCCTGTTATTGAAGCTCCAGATGTTCAAGGCCACCTCCGCCGCTATCACCAGCCACATAATTTTCAACATTTAAAGGAATTGAAAACCGCTGTTACCCAATATGGTGCTAGTGCCCCTTTTCACTCTCACAATTCTTGATTCTATTGCAGAAGTGTGGCTCACTCCCCTAGATTGGCAAACTTTAGTAAAGGCTGTCCTTGACGGCGGAGATCATTTACTTTGGAGGACTAAATTTCAGGATCTCTGTACGGCCCTACAGAGCCTGATCTGGGGAAGGGGATCAGCCTGATCTCTGATCTGGGGAAGGGGATCAGTATGTGTCTCTTCACAGACTCATGATGCGGCCAGGCCCGATGGTTGGCTGAAGGGCTTGTCAGATTTGTTACAGATTTGTTACAGCATGGTGACCGCTTCCTGACTCATCCTCTATGCTGAGATGTTACTTTTCTCTTCGGCCTTTGCCGGCTTCAAGGATCCAGGCAAGATTGTGTCTTTGACTCAACATCTTCATGGTAAACCTTGTGAGTACAGGTGGGGCTATTTCTCTACCGCTCCTAATGGGTATGTCTCTTACATTACTTGCCCTGGCCACATCACATATTTGGTCACTGTTGCAGGCTCCAGCCGTAAGTCCCGCTATAAATGCCTCCGGACAGCTATAGGTGGCCCCTCACATGGAGGGCAGTGTACCTGCACTTCCTTTGCTGAGTCAGTACACTCCTCGTGTTACTGTTATAGAGCAACCCTGGGGTGGGGGTGGAGTCCACAAAGCCTATATGGAATTAGCTTTGGGACATCCTTTTCCCCCTAACATTACAAGACCTTTTCTCAATGCACGGCCAATAATAATAAGACTTATTATACTGCTGTTCTTATCAGGACATCCCCTGCGAGTCAGCTATAGGCCTCTACCTTGCTGACCACCTGTGGTGCCAACAAAAAGGTGGGTGACACAGTGTGCTGGGCAACTACTGCCCCCGTACATGTCACCGATGGAAGAGGTCCTCAAGACAAAGCCAGAGATCACTTTGTCAGTACAGTCTCAAAACAGCTTGCACTGCGCCTTCCCCCTGCGCTTAGCTACCATCCACTTGCCCTTCCTGCTGAAAGACAAAAGTTGGGCATTGACTACAATACTTTTAATATCCTCAACTCTTTGTTCAATTTACTTAATTTAACAAATTCCTCACTGGCCAATAATTGTTGGCTATGTTTACAAATGGGTTTCCCTGTGCCTTTGGCCTTTCCAACAACCAATTCCTCACTTGCACCATACCGTAATTGCTCCTTCACGGTTCCCATTTTGGTTCAGCCTATCCAGTTTTTTGATACGCCGGGCGCAGTGGCGCGCGCCTGTAATCCCAGGCTACATGGGAGGCTGAGGCAGGAGGATCGCTTGATCGGCAGTTCTGGGCCACAGTCGGCCACAGTGCGCTGCACCCAGGTGCCCGCACGTTCACCTCCTCAGACGTGGTGACCTCTCTGGGGGCGGGGGTACCACACACAGTTGTTGGGAGCACAGAGAAAGGCTCCTCAGGCGTTCTGGAAATAAATCACATCCATTGCCGACTAATTGGACTGGTCAATGTGTGTTGGGGTTCCTTCTACCTGACATAGACGTTGTTCCTAAAAGTGAGCCCATGCCCATTCCAACGGTTGACCATTTTTTCAGTAAAAGTAAGAGAGCAGTACACCTGATTCCCTTATTTACAGGCCTGGGTATAACTGCCGCCGTGGCCTCAGGGACAGCTGGATTAGGCATATCTCTCTCACAATATACTAAACTGTCTCAACAACTTATTAATGATGTTCATGCTCTTTCCAGTACTATTCAGGATCTTCAGGATCAGGTTGACTCCTTAGCTGAGGTAGTCCTTCAAAATCGACGGGGCTTTGATTTGCTAACAGCGGAAAAGGGGGATATTTGCTTGGTCCTGCAGGAGAAATGCTGTTTCTACGCCAACAAATCAGGAATTGTCCGCAATAAAATCCGACAGTTACAAGATGACCTGGAAAGAAGACGCCAGGAGCTAGCTGAAAATCCACTCTGGACTAGTCTCAATGGACTCTTACCTTACCTTCTTCCCCTCATGGGTCCCCTATTAACCCTTTTGATATTGGTTGTCATGGGTCCTTGCATTTTTAACAGGATAATCTCTTTTGTAAGACAACAGATTCAGGCCCTTCAGGCAAAACCCATTCAGGTACATTACCATAAGTTGGAGATGCGAGATAAGGGAGGCTCTTACTCAGACTTACGCTCAGTCTGAAGAAATAAGACTCCCTTCCCCTGTGCGATGGACTGGTCAGCCAGTGACGGGTAAGATCGGGGGCAGACTCAAAATGGCTTGAGGTGCTAAATCGCCACACGTCTGTGACTCCTGACGACCTAAGACAGGCGCAGTCCCCGAGGGGTTTTTGTCTTTCCGCTCTCTCATTAGAAATAATAGAAAAGGAGGATCTGTCGGGGCCCAGACCTGAGGCCCAGACCTGAACATCCGGGTTCTTGCCTGAAGCAGGTACTGAATGTTAGCTCCAGGGAAGGTTTCAAGTTTCCTATTGTGAGGACTGAATCTTTCCCCCTGCTTGCTACTGTGGCTTGTTTGCATTGGTGGTCTCTCCTTGCTAGAGATAACGAGAGACCTCCTCCTCTGAACCCTATATAACATTGTACACATTCCTGAATAAATGAGACTGGCGATGATCCTGGCTTTGTCTCCACTCCTCGCGTACCCCTGTTCCATACCAAGCCCCTGCTTCCTCCCCCGGGTACCCCGTTGATCTGCCCGGCTGGCCCGGACATTGATCTCTTTGAAAATGGTTGCCACAATTGACCCAGGGTTCATTTAATGTAGAGAAATATTAGAGAGATACACATGCACAAAAGTTGGTGATCCTTTTGAGTAGTGTCAGCCCCTCAGAGTTGCAAGAGCCAGCTTTTTGTTGTTTGTTTTTTTGTTTGCTTTGCTTTGGCACTAAGACTTCTACCTTCCCTTTCAGAGTTCCTAGACGAGGCTTCTTAGCAAAGACCAGAGTGACCATCACACTCTGGAAGTTACAGGAATACAGCACAGTCTACATGTGGAGGGGGTGGAGACAAGAACTTCCTAGAGAGATTATATCCTCCAGTGATTACTTTAAAATAAAATGGGTAAATGCTGATTATATGGGATTTCAGGCCATAGAAATTGGTTTTAGTGAGGGGAGAGAAAAGAAATTTAATAAACATCTATTGATTTCTTCTTGTGTGCTAGGCTTTGTGCAGACATATCTTTATGTAATCGATGCCCCATCTCTTGAGGTGTCCTCATTTCACAAGTGAGAAAAACTAAAGTGCTGAGTGGTGCAGTCACTTTCTTAAGGTGAAGTATAAATGTGCATTTTGGTATGTCTGACTTGATGAACCTTAAGATCTTTCAAGATTAACTTTACTATGCCTCCATTGTTTTCTCCTTCCTTTACCTCCTACATTCCCTCCCTTCTCCTTATCACTGAAAAAAACTTGGCTAATTTATTACCACCATTTATGAACCAGAACTTTTAACCATTTTGATTAGGAAATCAAGCTAAAATTTCAACGAATACCTGCTTAGTTTTTACCCTAGTTAAATCCCCACCTGTGCTCTTACCCAGGCCCTCTTCCAACTCTACCTCCTCAAGTCTGACTTTCCTATCTCGTGACAGGTTCATGAGAGTGCAGAACTCTGCTGTGCATGGAATTGAAGTCACATTGCTGGGGTGTTGAGTTTCTTTCAATATACTAATTACAGGTGCTTGCTGGAGAGCAATTAGTAAGATGGTTGCCATGTAATTTGTAGAGCTATCTTCCAATCCTGATCACTTTCTCATAGCAAAAGTCTCTGATTCTCTTTCAAGTTTAAAAATTGCAGTATCAGTTGACTTAAAAGGATTAGATCCAAGAATGAGTGCTAAAAGAGGGAGCACAAAAATTGAAATGATGATGATTACTGCACCTCTAAAACTCTAAAATAATAGGTCCCATGTGATTTCTTCAGTGCCACTTGTACTGGGGGTTAGAAATATTTCCCTGACAAAATGACTTGCTTGCTTCCGGTTACTGAGGGATGGACTGGGAATTGGTGGAATTGCTACCGCCCTACTGATAGCTGCCATTTTCCCATTGCAACGAGCATCTAGAATCTGTCATTAAAAAAAAAAAAAAAAAAAAAAAAAAACTAGAAGGTCTGGTCAGTTCCATATAAGCTATGAATAATTCATTGACTACTTTAGGTAGTGAAGTCACTAAAAATAGCTAGAAATTTGAATGCCTGACCTTAAAACAAAATCCTTACTATTGTTTAATATTATTTTAAAACATGGCACCAGGCAAACTAATTTCCTAAACACTTTGTTCATTTTACTTCAACTTTCCAACTTCACAGCACAATCCAAGGACTTCTGAAAGACTGAACAAATACCTAAGTCATTCTTAGCATATTGCTCTAGTTTCTAAAAACCAAGTAGAGATTAGACCTTGCTTTCCTTTCACCTGTTAACTCTAATGCCTTAACATGACTAATGCTCTTGAACAATGAACCAGTATATGAGACTGAAAAATAGACTGAAAAACTTCAAGGAGAAACTGAGATCTTGAACTGTTTTCCCTTTTCTTCTTCATGTTTTCTTTTTAAAAAATTACTGAGACACAGTTGACATATACTATGATAATGTGTTGATTTTCTATCTTTCATATTGCAATATGATTACCACTGTAGCATTAGGTAACATATCTATCACTTCATACAATTATCGTCTCTTTTTAGTGGAGAGGACAATTAAGTTCTTAATATCTTTGGGCCTCCCAGGTGGCACAGCAGGTTGAGCACAGCACTGTGAAGCTGTCCTCAGCCTCTGCAGTGCGGGTTCGATTCCCAGCTGGCCAGGGAAGACTCCCACATGGCGTGGCAGACCTCTCCTGTCACGCCCGCTGCTCCCCTCAGCAGTGCTTTTGGTCTGTCTGCCTGTTCTGCTCCCCGCTGTGTCTCTGGTGAATCCTCTCACCCTCCCAGGCCTCTGGCCTGTACCCCGGCTCTTGTATAAACAAAAAATAAATCTTAAAAAAAAATCTTAATATCTTTGAAATTTGTAGTAGGGTGTTATTGACTACAATCACAGTGACGAGCATTAGAGCTCCAGCACTTACTTATCTACTAATTACAAGTTTGTATGGCAAACATCTCTCCTGTGCCTCCACCCTCTGATCCCTGTAATCGCTGTTCTACTCTGTGTTTTCAAGAGTTTGACTTTTTCATTTTTGAAGGTGAACACTCTATTGTATTAAGGAGAAAAATTCTGAATTTAGTAATGATAGACTAGGTTTATAATTTACTAGCTATATATCCTGGGGCAAATCAATCTGCCTCTCTGATACTCTCATTTCTCAACTGTAAAATAGGGATATTAAACCTGCCTGGAAGGGTGTTATACAGATCAATTGAGAAAAGATAAATGAAAAATGTTGTAAACCACAGCTTGCACAGCAATTTACGTAATATTGTCATTGATTAAAAAGAAGAAAGGAAGTAAAAACACGATAAAGAAAATTTGGGCCATGCAGCCCTTCCCATGTTAAGGGTCTTTTTTCATATTATTTTATTTTCATGGACAATTTATTGTAAAGGATTCACAAGTATATGGAGGAAAATGAAAATGTTTTTTTCTAATGAAGCTGTTTAACACCCCCCCGCCATGTAACCATTATTTATAGTTGGAAATATAATGGCCTCCTTCCTCTTTATAAAGCCAAACCAGGCTTGTTATGTTTGTGACAGACCTGGAGGGTAGCTGTAGTCTCACCTCTGGGTGACCCAAGTTTGTGATTTTTCCAGTTTTGGAATGCATCCATCTTTTAGATGTGGTGAAATAGAAATCTGCTGGAAGAAGGTGATGACAAACAATGAATCATTAATGCCCCACCAAAAAAACCTTGTTGTTGAAGGCATTAGGCTTTTTTCAGTGAGATGACAATTATTCCATTATCCATGAATCATCAGTTTTTAGACTGTTATTCATATATAAATTTGAGATTCAAGCTGACAAGAAAATAGTGCCAAATCACTGATGTGCATCTTGAAAACGCTGCATGGTTTGATTGCTCTGCAGTTTTCAGTAGAATATAAAGTCAAAAGTAGCACTTTAGTCTGTGGTATATACAATAGTTTTTGGTCAAACTCTGAGATGTTCTCGAATTTTACCTTTCTAATGTTGCCTTACTACACTTGAGGTTCTGCGGCTGAAAATAGTCCTAAGATAAATATTTTGTGAATGATTTCTGTCTCTTGAATTTCTGAATTTATTACTCTCTGCCTTATGCAACCAATTAATTTATTGGGGATTCAGCAGAAGGAAAAATCTTCCCTAAATTTTGTCGAATAATGGTCATTAATCAATATCATACATTAGAAGCAATAATTAATAAAAATAGTAAATTTCATTCATTACCAAAAGTGAGGCTGGGAGAACCCAGGCTGCTGAGTCTGATGCAGTGCAAGCAGCCTGCCCTGCGTGCCCACACATGGCACAGCCGCTGCCACCTCACTTCCAGGGAGAGTGTCATTGACATTTTAGTCTTCACCTACTTTGCTACATGTTTTCCTTCTTTCTTCAATCTCCTCTCTTCCTCTATCTCTTACTTTTATTATCTCTTCATTTTATGATCCCCTCTCCACATTTCTCTCTCTCCCTTTTTCTTTGTTCTATCTATAAACTGACTAGGGGTGCCTGTTTTCTCTTCTTACATATAATTAAGGACCATTAGTCTTGCTGAGCCTAGAAACTAATCAAGATTAAACAGAATGTGAACCTTATTCTAGGAGAATTGATAACCCAACAATACATCTGTCAATTTTCTTTTCATCCAGGATGGAGGTTTGAGGTCATGGTGAGAAGGGAGTGAGATTTATCATGTAAGGTATGCCGAACACCATGCCTCCCAACACAGTCGTGTTATATCTAGATTACATACTCCTTATAGCATAGAAGTGAAGAAGCAGAAACTTCGAGAACTGCTCAGGGCCACAGAATAGGGAGGACCCAGGTCTACCTGGCTTCAAGCCTGTGCAAGCTGTTTCACATACCCTCTCTCTGCCTCCAGGCATATGGTCATCCCTCAATTAGCTGATTAAATTGGTTTTCAATTCTCAAGTTGATATTCCATGAAGAGCATATTTGCAGAAAAATTTAGCTGTCACTCAGGTTAAGCCTTCCCACAATCTGAACTGTGGCAGGACTCCAGTCTTCCAACCAGGAGAGACTATTGCAACATTTTCTTCCTTTTGTTTCAGAATAAATCCTTTCTCTAGGAGTCTGAAGGTTCACCTGTGCCTTTTTCTCTGTAACCATGCATATATCCAACACAAGCTGTTTAGGGGAATTAAAATGAGCCTTCATTTAAATTGAATTTTTTTTTCAACTTGCCATGATACTTTACTAACCTATGACAGGTTACAAATTAAGTACAAACACATAGAAATGCAAACATTTAGAACTGGAAGATTTCTTTCATTTGCTTTGGAAAGGTAAAACTACATCTTTTTTTCACATATGACCATATATCTTTCCCCATGGAAAAAGATCTATTACATTCAAATTGCACTTGTGTTTATTCATTCCATTGTGGCAACAAATATCTAGAAAAGAACTGTAGGAAAATGCTTAAATGATTGATATTGCATTTGCTATCCAAAGCACAAATCAAATTATCTTGAACAGTACTCAAATCCCTTTTCTACCTCAAACACAGATAATAAATTAAAATGTCAGAAATATTCTTTGGCTTAAACATTTGTTTTGAAGATTAAAGATATGACCAGGCTCTATTGTTAAAGTCATATAAATTCTGGTTTTTTGGTGATTGCAGCAGTAAGGTCTATTGAAAGGGAGGAAAAGCAGTTTTGAAATTTCCATCTTGAGTATATAATTTTATGTTAGGCTGCTAGTATTAGTGTTCTTAAGTAGAGCAAGATCTTGTTTCTGAGACATGGGCAGCAAGATCTGGTACTATGCAAAAAAACTTAGAATTCAGAATCTGCCTCTATCACTTGCTATGTGAATCTGGGAAAACTCATCACCTCAGTCTCCTCTTCCATATAATGGGGATGATCTCTGTTTCATCGTGCCTGACTAAAAGAATTGCTACAAGTATTAAATGCAATTATGCATGCAAATATACTGACCCTCACAGCTAACACGTAGTAGAGTAAGGATTCAGCAGTTCGTTTGTATTACAGTTATCACATGCCAGAACTTTGGTTAGGGTGAGAAAGATTTGGAAATGTTTTCTAGCCTGGATATAGTCAACTAAGTTTGCAAAATACACTAAGAATAGTGAATGCTCTGAAAAGTACTGCACTAAATGTTGCTCCCAAGCTTTATTTAACCAGCAGCTCCACCCATAAAAAAATCATTGCTCCACCCATATTATACCCTGATACTTTGCTGTGAATATCCCATAGAAATTACAATATTGAAACTACCCCTATACCAAACCCTTCCTTATCTGATGTATATTTCAAAAATTTGTTGTTTTAGTTGTTGATGGATTTAAAAATACATGGTATTTTATAATAATGTGTTTATTTTTAAAGTATTAATAAATTGAAAATTATAAAAGACAGCAATTAATTATATTTAGGCTCATCCCCCCCACCACCAAAACAAAAAAAATTGTCATAGAAGATGGATTCTTTCTATATTTTTCTACCACTTAATTTTTATGACTGCCTTCCTTACACTTATCCTGCATATAAAATCTCGTACATCATTTTTTCACTTAACATTTTTTGATTAGTGCTTTAATGTTTAATTAATAGAAAAAATAAGAGTTCTATCCCCGTGGACCTTTCACCCTCCCTTTGACCTCAGAAACCTCAGGCAAGTTACTAAGTTTGCTAGCTTATAATTATTATGCTTTATTAGTTCCTGTGCTTTGTTCCTGTGCTTTGTTCCTTAGACACTTAAAATCATCCAATATTTATCTTTATCTTTCAGGTTTGCTTCACTTTGCATGATTCCCTCAAATTCCTTCCATGTATTTTAAATGTTAGTGTTTCATCTTTCTCATAACTGAATCGTATTCCATTGCGTTGGGTACATCACCTTTTATATCCAGCCCTCTGGCAGTGGGCACTTATGTTGCAGCCACATCCTAGCTACTGTAAATAATGTCACAGTAAACATTTCTTAGTATAGAATTTTTTGAGTTGATGATTTCATGTTCTTCAGATAGATGCCCAAAAGTGGGATTGCTGAATCACATGGTATCTCCATTTTTATTTTTTTTAAGATTGACTGCACCCATTTACATTCCCACCAATAATGTATAAGGGTTCCTCTTTATTCACATACTCTCCAGAACAAGTTGGATGTCTTTTTGATATATGCCCTTCTTAAAAGTATGAGATGATAGCTTGTTGTAGTTTTTATTTGCATTTCCCCAATAAGAAGTAATCACTTCCCATTTGAGCAAGTTATTATGAATACTTTATATATATTGATTATAAAATATATAGTTTTCAATTGAGTTGACATGCTAAATTTATCTAACCATTAATTTATGGTAATGTCTTTATGCTTTTACTAGGCTATGATTCTTATAAACCAGTATTAATGTCTACTAAGTTTTTAAATTTCTAAAGTATTCTTGCCCACATTTTGAGTTACTTATTCACAATAAATTCTTAGAATTGAGATCAATGTACCAACATCTTATTTACTAATTGTTTACTTATTCAAATGATATTAATTCACTTATTTATCTGGGTATTTGTGCTGAGCATGGTACTGTGGTGGAATCTAACAGCATTCAGTCATGAATCCTGTCTTAGAAAATGTGTTATCAGATTTTTAAGATCCTGGATATATGTAAACAAACTTCTTCCCAAAAGCACAATATCAATTTGTGCTACAGATTATAGTAATTAAATCCCATTGTAGTTTTAGAAATGTATAGAAAAATATAGCTAAACTATTGATACATACATAGTTATAGATACAGACACAAATATATTTAGACTTACAGATGTAACCTATCTGAGAGAGAAAGTGGCACTTTGGTGGATGTATGATTATCTTGTATTACTCTCTTTTCATTCCAGATATCAGCAGTAAGTTTGCCCTTTCTATTTATCTAAAATATATGTAAACATATGCATAGTACTGCCAGTTGTCAAATACAAACATCATATTTGCACATATTTCACAAAATAGCTATATCCAAAAAATTCTTCATTTTAAATATATATTAATTGAGTTGACAAATTCCTCAGGATGATCTAACTCTACGAGAAAATGCACCCTGCCTCTAGGTTCTCAAATTCTCAGATTCACTTAAGGGTAAAAACTTCATTCAATAAATAACATTCTAAGAAATTGTTTCCAAACACTTCTCTCTTTCTTCTCTGAATTACCAAAAATTGGTGTCACCCATTCAATCTCTCCTCTACTATTGCCACGGCAACTCAAAGAGGTTTCTTCCTTCCCAAACCAGCTGTCAATCAATACTACTGAAACCCATCTCTGACCACTCTACCCTTTCAACCAGAAAGAAAGCTTTTATGATTCCCTACTAACCTCAGGGAGAATTTGAATATTAGGTCATATTCTTTTCTTGTTGCTTTCAGGAAAATCTATTCCAGTCCTATACAAACACTCAGTTGTATCCTTACCCTCTACTTTTTCCCTCTCAACATTATTCATTCATTCTAGAACTTAAATTTAGAGTCAAACATTCCTGTTCTTTGAGCCAAAGTACATTTCATGGTCAAACCGATACTTGTTTTTCAATCACAGTTACCACCAAATTCATGAAATCCTTTCATGATTTCTGACTTCTTGTAAATCATCTGTACACCACCTCACTGGATAGGTTACTTTTCAATTTGGGTATTATGTCTCCTCTCATTAACCCATTTACTATTTTATTATATTTAGGTCTACTAAACAACAAGGACTTTGTAGATTTCTGGTCCACAAGATAAAGTAGAAATGATTTTTGCTTTCAAAAAACATAAAATTTAGGGTGTCCCCTGGTGGCACAGCTGTTGAGCGCTGGGCTGTGAAGCTGCCCGCAGCCTCTGCAGTGCCATTTCAATCCCCGGCCATCAGTGAGGGACCCATATGGAGCGACAGACCTCTCCCGCCGCCCTCTGCTCCCCTCAGCAGTGTACTTCATCAGTCTGCCTGTTCCGCTCCCTGCTCTGGCTCTGGTGAATTCTCTCACCCTCCTGCGCTTCTGACTGTACCCAGTGCTTGTATAAATAAATAAACAAATCTTAAAAAAAAAAAAAAACATACAATTTAGTTCTGGGAGAAACCTGCATCCAGGAATGAAAGAAGAAGGGGAGAGAGAGAGGGCCAGGGAGAAAATGTGGAAGCAAATACAGAAGACTATGGCAGAGCACTATGAGTGCTTTGGTTGTAGGAAAACGCTATGACCATGCCTAAGGTGAGAAATCTCATATCATGAAAAAGCAAACAAGGATATAAAATAATGATATGTCTTTTTTAAAAATTAAGCAAATTAAAAATAAATATAGATAATATATTTAATTATTGTTGTGAAGAAAAGAAGTGTAACAATAGGGAAAGATCTTAATGTGTAAGTGGGAGGCAGGCAGGGGTTTGTGTAGAGAATGAACAGAGTTAACTTTGTTGAGGAAGGGAAAATTTACCCAAGATAGCAATAAGAAAACAAATTAGGGGCCTCCCCGGTGGCACAGTGGTTGAGCGCTGGGTTGCGAAGCTGCCTGCGGCCTCTGCGGCACCAGTTCAATTCCCGGCTGCTCCCCGGCCACCGGAGGAGGGTCCCACATGGTGCGCAGACCTCTCCTGCCGCCCGCTGCTCCCCTCAGCAGTGTACTTTGGTCCTTCTGCCTGTTCTGCTCCCCGCTCTGGCTCTGGTGAATTCTCTCACCCTCCCACGCTTCTGACTGTACCCAGTGCATGTATAAATAAACAAACAAACAAACAAATAAATAAATAAAACTTGCCTCTATAAAATAAAAAAGAAAAAAAAAAAAGAAAACAAATTAGCCAGGTCAAGAATGGAAGTATGGAAGAACAATAGTCTCAGCAGAAGCAAATGCAGAGGCAAAGGGCTTTATACAGATAACGACAGTGTTTTCCAGGAATTGAAAGAAGGTCATTCAAGGATGCAGTAGAGATCTTTGTAATTGTCTGTGTAAATGGGACCCATAGGGTTTTGTAGTGATCCCCTGGGGTCAAAATGCCTTGAGTGAGCCAACGGAGTAGAAAAGTAGTATGGCATCATTATAGGACAGAAAGTTGGGCCAGATTTCTCAACATTTCAAAGTTCTCAAGAGTTCATAGCTCCTTTCAGTATAAATGGAAATGTATCACAAAATTCATCCAATGATTACACAATCCAAAATCAGATGCTTATTCTACTAGAAGGTAAACTCCATGGGTTGACACACCCATGCATACTATTTTACTGTTTATAAATAATCTTATTTTAAGTCCATAGTATCTAATTATTTGAAAATATCACTTGTCTATGGCTCATTTCCTGAAATAGAATGAGTTAGTGTCTCTATCTTCTGAAACATACATACTTTGTCATCATAACCAGGCTATTTTCTCATGTCATTACATCAATACCATACACTCACTGAAGGGTGCATGTGAAATTCTGCATCTTTCTCTTCCAAGTGATATATATTTAATTGTTTTTAACCAGGTTTGAACCTTCTAAAATGGCTGAATTGAACACCTGACATTGTGGCCAAGCAGAAATTACTGTGAACTACAGACATTTGGTGTGATGACTGTCTTGACAGTATAACAGAACTGTCAAGCTTTTCATCCTAAGGCTACAGGTTACAGACAATTCAGGAACAAAGTTTGGTGTTCCCTTGAATCGATCTGTCAAAACCTCTGCTAATCCCATTTCCAAAAGGACTTACCTTCTAACAGTTTTCATTTTATAACCCTTCACCTTTCTGAGAGGACTCAACAAAGTTGAATTGGTAACAAATTCAAGCTTGTATAGAAATCTGGAAGAAGAATGCCCTTCTCCAGTTGGAAACTCATTCTGTGGACTTAGGCAAATTTCCTATCTTGGGAAGGAAATTTCATTTGTATTTCATAAGTCAGCACCAATCAGTTAGTAGTAGATCTATTGAGAAAGATTTGGAGACCATAACTGGGCTAGGGAATAGATGCCATGATTGATTAACATGTTAATGTGTTCAAATGGAAGAAGGAGTAGCTGAGAATGTGGTTGTTTCTGCCAAGAATAGCTAGAGCTTTGTGAAATACCTCTAATATGGAAAAATATAATTAAAATATAAAAAGAAAAGGAGATATAAACTAAGATCCTTAATGGCAAAAAAACAATGTATAAAATGATGTGAAACTAAAATTAATATTCATGTAGAGTTCAAATCAAGAAAAATGTGGGGCGGGGGCTACGGTGGGGGGACACAGAGCATCCTGTTCTCCAATTATATGTGATATCAAACAGATTTAGCACAAGAATGTTTAGTCTGAAATCAAATATCCACATTTTAATAAGGCTCTACCACTTACTTTTTTGTGATAAATTCCTTAACTTGTCTAAATCTCATTTCCCTTATCTGTGAAAAGGCCATAATAATAGCATTTTCTCATGGAGTCATTTTAAGGATTAAATGAGATAATGTGGGGCTGTGTTTATCTCATTGGTTCATCCCTAAATGGTATATACAGAAGTATGTGAGGTGTGTGTGAAATATTTCTTGAATTAATAATTCAAAAATGTTTCTTGAATGAGCATTGGGAATTTCCTCCCAGCCTTAAAACTCTCCATGTTACTGGGGCCCAATCTTGTGCAGAGATTGAAGGGCTCACTGAACTTCTGCAGCTATTACGTGATAAAAATGATTGAAGCCACTTGCCAACATAAAAGTGCCTTGTGCACAGTTATTAATAATACTGAGCAGTGCCCATTATAGAAAACCTGCAGCTTTTATGCTTCCATAATTTTAGGCATGCTATCATCCTCTCAGGAAAGAAGAATCACTCCCAACACAAATCCTACCAGCTCTCTATTTTCCAATAAAGAGAACCTGGCACATGATGAAAACAATGGCAGGTCCTTTCTCTAGCCCCACTCAGAGGCAGAGAAGGGATGTGGAAGAGGAAGTTTTACCCTACGCTAATCACCACATGCTTGGGTAACTGACAGCAAGAACCCCCATTGACAGAGAAAGGAAAGAAAGTGGGCCCCCTTCCTCCAGAGTCATGTCTGCAAGGGCATCCCTTTCCCATAAATGTAGAGCGAAAAAATTATTCAGAAAAAAATAACCAAATGGACACTCCAAACTGCACACTCCTGTGCCTAGCATGTAATACCATACTTGTTGAGAGGGGGAACTTAGGGAAAATTTTTGACATTTTACAACTCTCTCCTATTTTTTTTAAATAAGCCTTTTTATAATCACTCCACCTCCCATTCAGAGGGCAGGAAATTATTATTTATGTTCTGGAGTGCTGTGTGTAAAACGTTTAAATTAGAATATAATTTTTTAGGCTGATAGCAAATATAGAACATTTGTCCGAAGTAAAAACACAAGTCATTTTATGAGCTGCCTGCGGTGATGATAGAAAAATGACTGAGATAAACATTTTAATCACAAGCAGTGCACTGAGTGAGTGCCCTGAGAGAAAATTACCTATCATATTAAGTAAAAACACTTGAATACAAAGGACCCCGGAAGGAGAGGAAATGAGTGGGGAAGGAAGAGATCCAGAGTGTTGCTGCAGCTGATTCTTTGGGAATATCTGAAGGTCAGAACACCCCACATGTGTGGTCAGAGCACCCCATACAAGTGGCTAAGGTGTTGGTCAGTCACTCCCGAGGAGAGCAGCACAGGTCATTCCCTGGCCAGCGTCCCAGCTGGGGAGCAATCATTCTCGTCTATCAACAACGCTAGAAAACAGAGCAGCTTTTCCAGTCGTTTCTGGGGTGTCGTCCCTCTAGCTCAAAACTAGGAAACAAAAAACTGGGTTTCGATTTTCGTGAAGCATGTGGGCAGTTAAAAATCACTGCCTTCAAAGAAAAGATGCCTGTTGTCCACAAAATATCTTTTACAAGAGACTTTAGCTCAATCTTTTGGAAAGAGCAGCCACTCCAGGCCCCAGTAAACTCAGGCTTCCTCCCTGGATTCGGAAGTACTAGAACTTAGTCCACAGTATTAAATGTTTCATTCTTTAAAATATTATCAATCATTTATAGTACTGTGGAAAGGGGTGAGCAACTGGGTATTGCATATTATACAGCTTACCCCAAGAGTCCATATTCTTCTACACAAAGTGCTAACATGTTAACATAAGAGGTGCCTCCTACATGCAGAATTTTCTTCATGATGAGACTCCTGTCTTCTTGCATGCTTCCCAAAGATTTTCTGAATTCACTCATCAAGCATAGGTCAAAAAGTCTCCAGGGCTTACTACTGCATCTGCATTTCCCTCCCAGTGATAATGGCTTTCCACTACCTGGAATTTATTTTTCTCTCGCCCATGTAAATGGAAGTCTAAAATAGTTTGGAGTATAGGTGCTAGGGGGGTTGTAGTGGAGGACAAGGAACAGGGAATCATCCTGGACAAATATCTCTGAGAGGAGAGGCCACAGGGAGGAGTTGGTTATGTCAACTACCAGCTGACATTTCCTCTTCCCATTGTGATGCAGAACACAAAGGTTTTTTTATTTTCACCAAGGAATGAGATTGGGAAGGAATTCTAACATGCATCAGAGGGAGAGAAAGGGTATTTCCTTTCCTTGCTACACTCTCGCTCTGGTTTTTTGCTGAAGATAAATGAGGAGCCTGCCCGCTCCTGGTCTTGGTGCTGTGGCAGCTCTGACAGCCATGAAACCCCTTGCGATTCCGTCAGCCAGAGCTGTCTTTAACTTACTCAAGGCCTATAAAAGGCACTGATAACAGTACCTACAAGCAAATCTCCCTTCCAGAACTACCTGATGAATCCAGGAAAAGGATCAGGGCTTCAGCAAGAAAACGAAAAACCACGGACAACATAGATACCTAACGCCCCCTGTTGGTAGAAACGTAGAAATCTGGAAATACATTTGGTTAGAGCAGGCAGCAGGTACTTCTCTCTGATTGGGACACTTACCTATGCAGAGGCCTTCTTGTTGTTATTTTTAACCAACATACCAGATGGCCTGGTCAATCGCTCTCTTCATTATTATTGTAACCAAGTGGATATTGTCATGTCAGGCATGAGGAACGAACTGATGAAGAGGGCTCCAGCGTAGACAAAGCTGCTGTGGAGAGCCCGGCTAATTGCCCTGTGGTCCAAACCTGCATCAACGTGATTTCTTGACAGCAGTCCAGATGGCTCCAGCCTCTACTCCAGCATGCCAGCCTGCTAGGAGGGCACTGCCACCTGCTCCAGGAAGAGGGCTGAGCCCATTAATTCTGATTTACAAAGATGACATTGATTCAAGAGTGCTGGCCACGTGGGAACCCCTAGCGCATTTTTTATAAACAGGCCACTAAGGCCTCCTCATCCATCCAGTTCCCTGTCCTCTGGCCTTGCTTGCAACAAAAAGTTAGTTGCAGCCCTTAAACTCTGTTTGCTCTCTAGTTTTATTACTGGCGGAAAGCCGTGCAGTTTATCAACATTATCTCATATTGGCAGATTCCAGACAGTGAAATGGTAGTTGTTGGGGCCATTAAGAGACGCTTCCACACTCCGCCTGATACAGAATTTATAGAGTCTCACTGTGTAAGGTCCTAGAAAGTACAGATTGTCTCATTATATGAAATGACAACCTAACACCTCAGAGATAGGGCAATTCCAAGTACTCACAGGCCTCAGGTACAAGTGGGCTTCTGAGGCTTGTTAAAAATGATGCTGATAAACTTTTAAGATTTTTACAGGATGCATCTTTTTCTATGCTCAAGCCTTCAAGGGAAAATATGCTCTCTCCATCTCAGAAAGCTCCTGCAAATCCTTGTCTGAGGAAGCCCGTATTCTTATCAAGAAAAAGTTAATAACTTTGCTCTTTGTACTTCCCTGAAGTCCCATATTGTATTTATATACACGTGTGTCTTCAGCTGGTTTTTTCAAAAGTGGAGGCTGAGATAGGGGTTCTTGTGTACCTGGTTTTTGCAGGGAAACAAAGAGCCCTGGGGAAGCAGGGCAGCCATCTCAGGGATCTCCCCAGAGCTACAGATTCAAAAATTCTGGAAATGGGAAACAGGAATCTGAAGGTTATCAAACCCCCCAGGTGATTCTGATTCATAATAAAAGTTAAGAAGTACCAGCCTAGGTCGATGCTCAGATTCTGACCTTTGTCACTCACAGCAGGGGCAGGATGGACACACAAGCCTGGTCAAAGGGCCTTGATCATTTCTGTCGGGTCTCATGAAAGCTTTGTCGATCATAAAAATGGTGGCTAATGTCTTAAACAGAGGAGTGTTAGTTGGGCAGGGGAAGAACCATGTATGAAGGCTCTAAAATTTAAAAAGGTTATATCTTACTAGAAGAACTGACTGAAGAGTATTATGTCCAGCACATTGAGAGCAAAGTAAATAATGGTGCAAGGTGAGTACATAGAGGTTGACCAGGAAAAAAGGGGCATTTGTAATGGCTAAAAATAACTGCAGTAACATGTACAGAGCATCTGCGAGGTGCTAACACTCTGCTAAGAATTGTTCACCATTATCTTAATTAGTTCTCATAAAAACCTAAGTTGTGGATATAGATTGAGAAAATGAGTCTTAGAAATCTGCTCTGGCTAAAGGCCTAGGAGCTCAGTAGTGAGTAATGGAAATGGGTTTATTTTATTAATGTACCATTGATTTACACAACTATGTAAGTTTCAGGAGTAGTACTTCACACTTTGATAGATGTGTATACCACACAACCACCCAAGGTCTGGTTACCATTTACCACCATCCAGTCAAACTCCTTCACCTATTACTTCTACCCCCAAAAGCTCTTCATCACTTATTACTAGGAAAATGCAAATCAAAACTACAATGATAAACCAGCCTATACTTATGAGAATACCTATTTCAAAAAGACAGGTAGCAACAGGTGTTGGTGAGGGTGTGGAGAAAAAGAAATCCTCATACACTATTGTTGGGAATATAAATTGGTGCAATGAGAATATAAATCGATGCAGCTTCTATTGAGAACAGTATAGAGGTCCCTCAAAAATTAGAAAGAGAACTACGTATGAGTCAGCATTTCCACTCATGGGTGTTGGGAGCTGAGTTTTGACTGAAGACTTCATCTGGATATAAAGCCCCCATTTTTAACTGCCAATCCATTTTTACATGGTGTGGATTTTTGGGTTTTTATACTACAACTCATGGGAAACTACAAAAGGATTTGTTGGGGAAGTGACATCATGTTTATATTGTATAAGGAGCATTTGGGTTGTTTTCTGGTGAGTAGCTGTGAAGAGTAAGATCGCATGTAAGGCGAATTGTTAAGAGAAAATCGTAACAGGAGGAAGAGGAGTGGCTTAGACTAAATCAGTAGCTACCTAGATGGATAAAAATGGCTACACTAAAGAGGTATTTTCAAAGTAAAATAATCAAGGTTTAGAGACTGGCTAAAGGCCTAGGAGAGAAGTTGAAATTTAGATCATCTCTTCAAATTCTGGCTCCCACTACAAAATGGCTGATGAGTCCATTCACTGTGATGAGAGTTGTTAAAGGACAGCATTATGGGAGGAAGCTATTTTAGATTTAGACACACTGATTTATGAGCTGCTCTTATGAAGTACAAATAAATATTCTTTAGATGCAGCAGGATATAGTCATCCAGAGACTGTGGATTTGTGATAAAAATGTGGGACTTGTTACTACAGAAGAGACAGGATACAGAGCACTAAGATGCCATCGAATAGCAAAACAACATAAACCAAAAATATGACCTAGGACAGAGTTTAAAGTTCCTCATCATTTAAAATTCAGAAAATAATAAATTAACTAAGGAGATACAGCTGAAAGTAACAGATAAGAAAAACGAAGGAGGAAATTTGTTGTCAGATAAACCAAGAAGGAAGATTTCCTAATGGAAGTGATGGTCAGTGGTGCTGGGGGCTGCTGATACGCTTAATACGAAGAGGATAGGAATATTTTTACTTAATTTAAGTACAAGCATTTTTGTTCTTTCATGGAAACAATGTGCATAGAAGACAGATTGAGGACCAGAGATAATCATTGATCAACTGACTCATTTACTTAATTTCTCAAAAGAGAAAAAGAAGCATGCACAATAGACTGGTCTACTATTAATAATCAAAAACTCGATATTTATAGATGTCTGCAAACTGGAATATGTCAGAAGGAAGGACTAAAACCAGGAAGAACTAAATTCAGCAAGCAATTGGACTATATGTGACCTGATGGGGAGAGTAACAGCTCACCACGGCCATCATGCTCATCAAATCAATATAATGTCCATTGTTTTCCTTTGTAGCGCATACTAACAGCAGAGCACACATCACATCCCCATGCCTCTGGAAGTGATCAGAGCCTCTTTGCCCCTCAGAGCTCCTCAGGGTCTTCTTGCTCTAATTTGTCTCTAGATGTAATGATTAAGTCCTGGTTAACCAAGCCAGGAAAAAGAAAAATATTTTATTACTTAATTAATTGGATTATTATGAACACAAACTATTTTTGCTGTGAGGACACATGGTTTTAAAGGATTGCAAAGAGTAAGATATTTTGAACAAAGGAAATCTTTCCTTGTGAAGGTGATAAAGGCATGTCTCCTGCAGAAGAGCAGAGCACTAACTCAGAAAACTTAATTCATTTGGGTCCACATATTTGGGATGAAAAGGGTATTTTTTTTTTTGTTGTGAACTTGTAACTTACAAGTCACACAAAATTAATTAATCCCATAAGATATTTATACCGTAGTCCAGCATTAGAAAAAATGTACAATAAAAACATAATAAAGATGGAGACAGGACTTGGAGAGTTAATTAAGTGGTATATATAACTATAGAATAGAATTACTATACACTAACAAAGGGCTTATTTCTTTTCAGTCGAGAATTAATGAGATTTTATGTTATTTATGCTTGCCTTTGTCCTTAAAATTTTTTGAGAGAAAATTTAATTCTATTATAATCACTATCATTTTTTGTGAATATATTGTTGTTTTCTCATATTGAATACATTTAGTAATTTATTTCCTTTTTCCTTTTTTTGCATACAAGAACTGGGTATAGGCCAGAGGTACAGGGGGTGAGAGAATTCACCAGAGACAGAGTGGGGAGCAGAACAGGCACACTGACTGAAATACACTGCTGAGGGGAGCAGTGGGCGAGACAGGAGAGGTCTGCTGTGCCATGTGGGTCAGCTCCCTGGCTGGGGATCAAACTCAGGCCATAGCAGTGATAGTGTTGAGACTTATCCCCTAGGCCACCAAGGAGGCCCAAAATTTATTTCTGAATAAAAATATAGCTAATAAAAATGAAACTCTTTTAATTGATAGCCTATGTATTTAATTTAACCTGTGGAATAGAAATGTTAATAGGTACATTCAGTTCTTATTTCAGTTATCTATTGGAAATCACCCCAAAACTAAGGACTTAAAACATTTCTGTGGGTTGGTGGACTCAGATGTGTGGTTCTCTTCATGGGGATTGTACACGCATCTGACTTAGCTTGACTGAAACACACAAATGAGGGCTCCTACCTTCCACATGACCTTCAAACATTGAAAAGTCTAGCCTAGACTTCTTTGCAATATGTCAGCAAGACTTTGCGAGAGAACATTCTATAAGAGCAAGCTCAAATGTGCAAGAACTTATCAGGTCTCTGCTGCCAGATGCTCACTATGCTCGAAAGCCAGAGAAAGTCACAGTAACAAGTCCAGAGCCAACATGAGCAGGACGCCCACAGGGCTGTGAATATTGGGGTCATGGTAAATTGGGGAAATTTGACAATACTGTCTACCAAAGTTCTGTCATCCAACCTGAGAGATATTTTTGTTATTGCAATAAAAAATACCAATATTTTATTATTTACAATCATTATAGGACTGTCAAACATCATCTACTCCAGCTAGACATCACATTGGTTCAATTTAATATCCCCTGGACACTAAATTGCAGATTCACTAGGTAGATCTACTTCCAGGTCAAAGTTTTGCTTTGCTGTATGTTTTATTCCTGCACATCATAGTATGTGCCATCTTTCTAGTTTCCAATATTAGTTTATTCACTATCCAGCTCATGTCAAGCCATATTTCTATCATGGTATCAAGTGTTAACACACATACACACACACACACACACACACAACCATTCTGGCAAGCTCTCCTCCAAGACTTTGTTTAATTCTCCAGGCTTCTTTGATCCATGGCTCCCCCTTCTTCCTATGAGCATATGTGACATCATCACAAAAGACAAGAATGCAGGACAATCAAGCACTGGCAATTAAATGCTTCATCCCAGAAGTGCCACCTGACTTTCACTCAAAATGCATTGCTGATAGCTTAACTATCACCATGTTTAACTTCGATGGAATGACAAAATGTAATCACCCATGTATCCAGAAGCAAAAAAGAGCTATAATCAATTGATTATAACCCAAAGAACAAATTTCTACTACTTCTACTAAGGGATATGAGAGAACCCTTATAAAGAAATAGACAGAACTATATCAGTGATATAAATATTGAAAGAGATGCATTAAATTAAAAAAATTCTAACCATAAATCATGTTTATGATATATCTAATAAGTCCATTCATATTTATATTTGGAAAGGCATACACTCACATACGGTCAATACTGAAATTATATATACCAAATTTTCAATGCTGATCCTCAGGTAGGGGAGTGGACACAGTACAAGTAGTAAGAAACATTTCCAGTTTTTGTACTCTCTGAGTCTCTTACCAACGAAAATGGGCATTAGTCACAAAAAATTAAGAAATAATATTATAGTCTATGAATGACAGTCCATGCTTCAGTTCCACACAGTTTTCTTCTTTGTATCTTAGGTAAAGTTGGGGAATAGACTGGTGTCTCAGGTTTGGGGAATTACTTGTAAGCCTTCCTGCCTCAACTAAAGGAGGGTGCCCAGCCCCTAGAAGCATGTGCTGGCCTTACTGTAGTGTGGTTTTTTCCTGTCATCTTGGCACTGAACCCACACTCAGCTCTGTTGGCAATTTAATCAGCTTTGGGACTAAATTGTCCAAGTCAATATCCCAGAGGAGGACAGAATTGGCAACAAGCTTTGCAGTGTTACTGTGCTATGTCTTCCTTCTATTATACGGGTTGCAAGAAAAAGTCTCTCACTCTTAGGGCTTCAGAGGATAGTGCAGAAAGATGGCCTTCAGTTGCCTAAATCTCACCAGCACAGTCATTTGTACACCCTTTCGTTAATCTGCCTAACTGGAATCCCTTCTTCACCACCCTCTTGGGGCTTTCCAACCCCACACATGCTCTTAAAGCTTTCAACTCTTTCTTTTTTAATTATTTTTTTTTTATTTTTTACATCATTGTTCTGAAGTTTTCAACTCTTAGTCCTTGCATCTCAAAAGCTTTTGCTGACTCAGACTTCAGCCAACCATCAAGCCACCCTTCTCTGCCCTTTTGAAATTTGGCCCACTAGAGGGTGGTCCTAATCTTTGGCACCCCTTGGTTGGTGACAAGGGGATAGTGTAATTGGGGATTAGGGAGAGAAAGGTGCATTTTTTAATTTCAACTTACTTCTCTATATTGACTGTGGATCACTCCTCTTGAATTAACTAAATATATCTTCCCATAACAAGCATTCATTTAATTTTCTCCCTAATGCCATAGGGTCTAATTTGACATTAACACCACGGTCACTGTTCCCTTTTCATGATAATAGCCTTGGCTAATTATTCTAAAAAGAGCATTTGTTTCATTCCTGAGTCAGTCTTTATTACATAAACTTTACACTCTGGTTGAGAAAAAGTCTAAACTATTCTAACAGAAGGTGCCATCCCAAAAGATGCCCTCTGGTTTTTGAAATCACTTTTCTAGTGTGGCAGGGAAGGAGCTGAGAAGAATGGTGTGGCCAGTTCATTCTATCACAGGACTAAGGAGATTCAGAAACAAAGCTGCATCTGTAAGTATTTGGTCAAAACAACTGGAGTGGTGCAATCAGGGATTCCAGGAATAAAGACCTTCCATGTGGGGGTCTTACTTACATTTTTTTTAATCCACTAACAAGATTTACTGCACACTTATTCAAGGCACTACATTGGGGTTGCTAGAAATAAAAACAATGTGTATGTTTGTTCCTAAAGAGCTAATGGTCTTATTGAGAGTTGTGATGTATTGCTTAAGACACAGAACAACCCATTTGTACCAACTGAGGGAAGCAGGGGGTCTGTACTAGAGCCATTCATGATGGACAAGGACTCACAGAAGTAGCAAGACTGATCTCAGAAGGTTTGCTTTCGATATGGCTTTTTGATGACAAGATATGGCTCCCATTAAGTTAGAATAGAAAGAATATTCCATTGTTTAGAATTGCATCACTTATTTCCTAATGGAATTTATAATACAATTACTCTAACACTCATCAATTAATAAGAAAAATAATAATGAGACCTGAGAGTTGAGAGTGTGGTGAATTAGCCACACTCATGAAATGCCGTAGCACCAGTCAACAAAATCTTGTTTGTAGGTGACTGGCAATAAGCCCCCATGAACCATAAAACGATTTACCTTTTAAGAGTTTTTTTCTATTTCTGGCACTATGCAACACAAAAATAACATGAATTTTTTTTAATTTCTGTACTTTATTACACATTATTATTTATAACAAATTATAGATAGCTCTTGTGCTTGTGCTTGGCAATTGGATATGTTTAAGTAAACTTTGTTATAAATGCTTGACAGATTAGAAAGTTATGTTTATAGATAGCAGTGCTTTCAAATAAATATGGAAAATAAACATGGAAACGTAACTACATGTCATTTAACTATTAGCAAGGAATCCATTTTTTCATGTTTCCCAGCTTTATTGATATATAATGGACATAGGACATTGTGTATAACATTTAAGGCACACAATGTGATGATTTGCTATATGCTTACACTTACATGTTTATCTCATGTGCTGAAGAAAGACCAGCTCTAAATTAGCATTTATAGGGAACAGATAGATACAAAGACTATATAGCAACAAGAGGAGAATTTCAAACCCATTGTCTCAGTAAAGTTACAAGATGAGGAGCCATGCTGGGTCCCAAATAAGATCAGATTCTACTCTTCAAAATTTGGGCTGGCCTGGAGAGAAAGATCAAAGATGCTATGCTAACCACAATCAGGCCAAATTCTGCACCCTGACATGTTTCGTTCCAGGAAGCTAAACCATGTGTACCTGTATCCTGGTCCAGCATTTTAACTTAAGTCACTCTCCTTGCTTGAAGTTAGGATCACAGGAAAATCTTCCATTTAATATAAGGAACAGTATTGAGTAGGATTTTTTTTTTTTTGCCTTTGAGTATTAGATTAACCTTTTTTGTTCCCTGATGAGTCATTTACTTTCAAAGGAACTGAGGATTTTTTGGGTCACCGGAGGTGGCATTTGCTAATGATTGGCCTCAGTTGCCTTGTTTCTCTGCCGTTTCCATCCTGCTAGCTTTTTGTGTTTTTGTTGTTGTTGTTGTTGTTGTTGGTTTTTCTTTTTTAAACTAATCTTTTTTTTTTAAGATTTATTTTTATTTATTTATTTATTTATACAAACACTGGGTAGAGTCAGAAGCACGGGAGGGTGAGAGAATTCACCAGAGCCAAAGCGGGGAGCAGAGCAGGCAGAAGGACTGAAGTACACTGCTGAGGGGAGCAGCGGGCAGCAGGAGAGGTCTGCGCACCATGTGGGACCCTCCTCCGGTGGCCAGGGAGCAGCCAGGGATCGAACCGGCGCTGCAGAGGCTGCGGGCAGCTTCCCAACCCAGCGCTCAACTGCAGTGCCACTGGGGAGGCCCCCCACTGGCTTTTTGAATGGCTCCATCTATTGGTGCTTGCGCTCCAGTTCCTGGGACAGACACTGAAGTTGAAATAGCTTATCACAGCTTCAGCCCACACAGATGTTGAGAACTGGGTATGACACCTCCTAGCCTGTGGGACCCAGTATCTGGTTTTTCAGTCCTGAGCTCCCCACAGCTTTCACTTGTTGGTACCTTCCCCATCAACTGTGCTGAGTCATAGCATATGGGGAGACCTCCCCTTTAATCTCTTTTTTGTCTTTTTAAGCACATATCTTCTTTCAAAATTTTTTTATTCTATTTTTGAATAACCGAACCAAAAGTAGTAGTAGTACTTTAACTACTATGTAGAGAAATAAAGATGCTGGTAAATATTTTAAATTCTATATGTAATATAATTTATCTTTCTATTATTATGCCAGGCCCCTATCCTGAGGAGTATTTTCCTTCTTGATTGTAAGTTATTGTTTGTTCTGGATTCTGTGCTCAGGCCCAAGCCCACTCTTCTACGGAAATCTTTCTTTCAAGTTGCCTTTCCCAACAGGTGGGAATTGATGTTCTCTCTTCCCTGACACCCTGATGCAGGTGCAGTGTATGAATGAAGGGGAGACAACACAACAATTTAACAACAGCAGATCTGCTGGAAAAAAATAGCCTATGAAATAAAATGACTATCATTGTCTTTCCCGTATAATCTTTATCAGTGATTTGTCATATAAAAAAAGATGCTATTCATTGTCATTTTTCCTGACTGCTGAGAAACCCCTCTGCTACAGAAAAGTGGGAAGAGGCAAGAGGCAAAGGATTTCTGAGTATGCTCTTCAATCTCCAGATGATAATTAAGTACCTTGGAAGTAGCACAAGACCGGACATAGGCTGCCGAAAGGAAAATCAGGGGGGTAGAGAAGCAGTCCCATGTAGGAAAGTGGGCGGTTCCTGTACAGCACCCCAGTACAGTATGCTTGCAGCTATGCTATCTGATGTAAGACCAACTTAGCCTTCAAGTCAGGTAGCATTGCCAGGTCAGAGTGGAAATCCAGGAGGGGAGAGTTGAGCCACTTTTCAAGGTCCCATGTCTCATGAATGGCTGAGTTAGACACGACATTTTTCAATGTTTTTTGCAATGTCCCACAATTTTAGGGCACTGGGTCTTGGCTGGGGCCAACATCTGAGTTCTTCCTCACCAGTGTTTCTCCAGCCCCTCCAGAGTCACATATCATATCAGCTGCAAGACAGCCACAGCCATAGTCAGGCATTTACCTTTTTAGTGAGCTGTCAGGCTTTCTAGAAAATCTGAAGAGAAAGTTGGATATACAATTTTACTGGCAAATAAAATAAAGTATTCTAAAGTTAATTTAAAAATGAATACCTTAATGAGGTATGCAACCCAATTAAATGCCCATGATTGAAGAAAAAACTAAGTTCAAAGACACTTTGTGACATTATAAGCCTGTATCTGGCTAGATCCCAAATGCTTTCCTCAGGACATACATTTCTTCTACTTGTAGGGCTATTAAGGTTAGAGATTTTTAAAACACTGATTGTTTAAAAAGCTTATTTTTTTTGTTGTTCCAGAATAGGTTCTGTTTATTTTTGCCTATGTTTCTCTTATTTGCTTGAAAGTAGGGACTAAGGGAAAGATAAGGAACTAAGTGTTCCCTTGTATACAAAGTCATCCAGACAAAAAGATAGCTGTGCAGATTTTATGCTTCATGGCATTGCACCTATGTTGTAACTCTGTATGTTTAACGTAGGCATTAGCATTATTGTGCTCACAGTGGTTGACCTCCTGTCACTCATAAAGTAAATCCCCAGCTTGCTAGCTGGTACATGACAGATTACCCCTTGAATGGAAGACTACTTGAAGAGTACATCATTTGCAAGATCTCCAGGGAAGGAAATATAAATACAAGTTGTCTTCATGTTTAGAGCTTAGAAGAAATGAGAAGAAACTTGGATGACTGTTTTATCTCTGAAATCTACCATGACTTTCTAAGAGGATGGAAGCGCATTCAAGAAAGGCACAATGTTTTAGAAGTTGATGTCCAATATCCTAAGATGATGTTGAAGTGCTAATGATCAAAGTCAACTCTTTAACCTGGCATATGGAACCCTTTGCTTTATTTTCTCCCTGATATAGTATCAGTTTTATTTCTTGTTACTCCCACTGATTTTCATTATGAGCCTGCCTGGTCTCTCAGGACATTAATATTTATGCATTGTCAGCGTCCATATCATTGCTTCTGGCATGAGCTAGCAACTTACTTAAGCTAATCAAAACACATCCACTTTATTTCCAGAACAGCCCACCAGCTCCAAGGTTGTCTAAGTCTACAGATAAGTCTAGTTTAAGTTTAGAGATTCGAGGAACAACAGCAACAAAAAAAAAGCAAAAATTAACTTGCAGGATAACCATGTCCTCAAAAAGCTCTAGAAAGTAAAACTTGCTAGAATAAAATAGATAAGTCTTGTAAAATATACAGTCTTGTATTGTCAAATAAATCACAAGGCATATTTAAAAGTTCCATCGCCAAGTCTTGAACACCTACCTCTCATGAGCAAAATGGAGACTGAGAAAACTGTGCAACCTTTAAGAAGGGTGTGTTCCCCCACACCAAACTTAGAGATGGCCAATGAGAAAAAAAAGTTAAGGAAGAACCCCACAAAGAGGACCCAGGGACCACAAAGAAAAAGTTCTTCACAAAAGAAAAGTCAGGGCCCTAGCAAAGGAACATTTCTCAGCTGGGGCTGGGGTTTTCACAACGTTGTCCCAGCTAGCCATGAAGGGGTTAACCTTCACGTTCTAAATAAACTCTTATGAAAACAGAAAAGTGATCTTACAGACACTTTCTACAGCTAAAGTTTCTCTTCGGAGCTCTGTTATATAACATCCATAAGCCTTAGGCAAAGCTTATTTTGAACTTCAGTGAGATTCAATATAGTGATTGTATGTGGGGCTATTTTCTGGATGATGTGTTCCATCACTGATTTTTCCAGTGATAGGGAGCCTGCTGTATTGAGCTAGGACAAAGTTAATCTTAATATATGGAACTGATGACAATAAGAGCAATCCAGGCAATTTAATAACTTGAAGCCCATTAGCACAATATTCTTGGGATCTTTGTTTAGTATTTGCGTGAAAATGTGAAGAAATTTTTTATATTTAAAAAATAGTATATACTGTCTATTATCAAAAATAAGGCATCTTTATGTGCCAGATAGAAAACATTTTTAAACATTTGCTTTTGTCTTTCATTTAAATTTTCTCCCACCGCTTGTATTTGGATGGTGTTTTTCAACTCACAGTCAAAATAAAATTAACTTATGTGAACATAATTATTGAAATCATGTTCAATTGTGCTTTAAAGTTTCTTTTGGGCTTTCACACTGGAAAATCTGGTTCTGAAGATCTTAGTCTTTCCCAATTCTTTAGTGATTTTCTAAACCAGGCATTATTTTGGGAATCAAACAAAAATATTAAAATTTATGTTAATGTAACTTTTCTCTATGAGAAAAACACCATTATGTGTAGGAAGCAGTGTGGTTTGAGGATATCAGTGGATCATGAGTTCTGTCTGCATGTATCGGTCAAAGGACTGGTTGCAGTAATGGCACCAGGCAAAACTTCTCCCAGAAATTTGCTATTGCTAGCAAGCATTCTTTTCTTTTTAATTCATACTCCACAATTCTGGCTACTTGAGACCCATTTTTGGAGATTTCTCTTGTCCTACTGACCTCATGGAGTTGCACAGAATGTTGAATAAATTTTTATATATGAAAGTAACCTTTGCAAATGGTGGTGTCAACTTTTTGTTAAGATTGATAACAGTAATTTCAAATGTTAGTCCTTTATACTTGCTGTCTGCCAGTAGCAATGGAAATACCTTAGGAAAGTGTCTAATACATATGAAAATTATATTTGGTGCTTTGATTTGTTCTAATCTCTTTCATTTCCCCCTCATTTTTCCTTCCCAGAAGACCAGGAAAATAAATTGAAACTGAAATCCTTACTTAGCCTGTGCCTAGATGATGTAAATATTTATCAGTAATTTTCCTTTTTAGGTAGGTAGCGCAACAATTGGCAAATTTTCAGACTATTTTATAATCTGTCCTTTAAAAAAAAGTAGGTATGATAAGTGAAAAATGGACTTTGTTTTTATTCGTTGTTCAGACCTCCCATAGTTACTTGGGGTCCTTTGATACTCAGAAAGCTAGTAAGCAAAAAGCTAGACTCAGCTGAACATTCCAGTTATTTATGATTAGAAATCTAAATGAAGTCCATTTAGTTTTACAAAAAAAAAAAAACAATTAAAATAGAGATTCGTGTAATAGAAAACACCGAGGAAAGATTTGCAGAATCTCTGAATTGTCATGCTCCCTAGTAGATAGAAAGGTAGTATGCTATGGTCAAGGAATATACTGATTCAACAATCGCTAGCAAAACCCCAATGGAGACAGAGGTTCAACCTTCTTCAGATGTATGTTATATAAAAACTTTTCCTTTAAAAGGCACTACAAGCATCAAAAAGCAAAGATGATGCTAGTTTTGCCTAATATGGTTCTATATAGAGATTTGGGGATTGTAACATAAAAATGAACTCTCACTGATTTCATGACAATGATTTTGTTATCCATGTGGTTACAAACCTGTCTTTATGATCAATGATGATGATTTTCAAAAATAAGTAATTTGACTCATTATATTTATATTAGTATGGAACAATATTCTCTGCTTAGTATCTCAGACTAATTGCTGTCTGGGTACTAAACATTTTTTCATATACTAATTATAATTGAGTATTTTGGGACAGTGCGTGTGAGTTCATGCTATAACATACAGAGGTAATGTTAATATGGTATCTTTTTGTGTTGCTTCAATCATCCTGGACCTATGATTGCTAAGTCATAATAATGAAGTCATTACTGACTGGTTTAGTATTATGCCAGCCAAAGCAGAAACTAAAAAGCTAAGCTGGGTTTCTTTTCCTAAGTTAAGCCACTAGAATTGTAAAGGACTATGGACTTCCATTGTAAAAAAAAAAAAAAAAGTAATTTAACTATATTGACTCAAATTATATAAATAAACATATCATCATTCTTATAAACATCATTGAAAACAATTAGGAAACATTATAAAATATTCTTATAAACAAATGGGAAATTGACCCATACATGATGGCTAATAAATTTTTGACAAAGGAAACAAGAATATACAATGAAGAAATGACACTGTCTTCAACAATTGGTGCTGGGAAAACTGGACAGCCACATGCAAAAGAATGAAATTAGACTATTATCTTATACCACACATAAAAATCAACTAAAAATGGATCAAAGAGTTGGATATAAGATGTTAGGTCAAAAAGCTCTAAGAAAACATAGGCAGTAAGCTCCTTGCCATAGATTTTTGGCGATAATTTTTTCGATGTGACAATATACGCAAAATCAATGGAAACAAAAATCAACAAACTAAAAACCTTCACAGCAAAGGAAACCATCAACAAAATGAAAAGGCAATCTGGTATGCAGGGAAAAATATTTGTAAATCATATACCTGGTAAGTGCTTCTTTATGAAGTTGAATCAGATCTGCACTGAATCTGTTCGAATTCATAAAACTTAAGAGCAAACAGACAACGCAATTTAAAAAGGGCAGAAAAATTTAATAGTGATTTTTCCAAAAAGACTTTCAGGTAGCCAACAGGTAAGTGAAAAGGTATTCAATGTCAGTAATCATCAGAGAAATGCAAATCAAAACCACTATGAGATACCACTTTATGCCTGTCAGATGACCATAATCAAAAAGACAAGAAATAACAAGTTAGATAAAGATGTGGAGAAAAGCAAATCCTTGTGCATTTTTGGTAGGGATGTAATAGATGCTTCCACTATGAAGAACAGCTTGGAGTTTACTCAAAATAATTAAAAATAGAACTACCATGGGATCTGGCAATTCTACTTCTGGGTATTTATCCAAAGAAAATGAAAACACTGACTTAAAAGATATACGCACCTGCAAGTTCACTGCAGCATTATTTATAATCAAGATAAGGAAACAGCCTAAGTAGTCCTCAGTGGATGAATAAAGAAACTGTGGTATATCTACAAGGGAATATTATTCATGCATTTAAAGAATGAGCCTTTGTCGGGCCTCCCCTGGTGGCGCAGTGGTTGAGCACTGGGCTGCAAAGCTGCCCGCAGCCTCTGCAGTGCTGGTTCGATCCCTGGCCACCAGCAAGGGTCCCACGTGGTGTGACAGACCTCTCCTACCGCGCCCGCTGCTCCCCTCAGCAGTGTGCTTAATCAGTCTGCCTGTTCTGTTCCCCGCTCTGGCTCTGGTGAATTCTCTCACCCTCCCATGCTTCTGACTGTACCCAGTGCTTGTATAAATAAATAAATCTTTAAAAAAAAAATGAGCCTTTGTCATCTGTGACAGCAAGGATAGACCTTGAGGGCATTATACTGTCACAGGGAAATCTCAAAGGGAAATGTTCAAGGTGTGAGTCCTCACTTATGTACATAAAAAAACTAGAACAAGACCCAAGGGCAGGCACACATAGAAAATTTAATAAAAGGCTTATGTGCAAGGAAAATGAAAAGAGTGGGAGCATAGAGCGTGAGAAAGCAAGAGAGAGTGAGAGAGAAGAAGGGGGAGAGAAAAGAGAGAGAAAAAGGGATTAATTGGTCAACGTGTCCTACCAGTAATGCTATCTGAGTTGGGACCCCAAGTGCATGATGAAGGCAGGCAAAACTAAGCCCTCAACAGGCACACATTTCGTTTTATACCAAGCATGGCTGCTTAACTCCACCCTAATTTCCCAGTGATCCCCACTTCAAGGAGTGAAGACTAATGGCAGATTCATGGCATGTTGAGAGTTATAGTCCTCAGTACCTGGAATCTCTCTGGCATGGAGGAGGGGATGGAGACCAAAAAAATTAGTGGGTGGAGTTCATTCAGGACATGCTATTCTCCTAACAATACTAAATGAAATAAATTAGATAAAGAAAAATACAACATGTCTCATTTATGTGTGGTAAGCTAAAAAAGAAAATAATAACAACTAAACTCACTGACACAGAGAATAGATTGGTGGGTTGACAGAAGGGTAGTTTTGGGCTTGGGGGAATGGGTGAGGGGAAACAAAATGCACAGTCATTCAGCTATAAAACAGTGAAGTCCTGGGGATGTATTGAACAGCATGGTGAGGATAATACTGTATTTTGTATTTGAAACTTGCTAAGAGAGATCTTCAAGTTCTTCATCACAAGAAAATAAAATTTTATAACTGTGTAAGGTGATAGATATTTGCTAGACTTGCTATTATCATTTTCCAATGTATGCAAATATTGAATATATATTGTTGACCTGAAACTAACATAATGTTATATATCAATTGTACCTCAATTTAAAAATTAAATAAGGGACCAGGAAAATGAATAACTATAAGAAAGTGAAAATCAAAATCAACAAAAAACTATGAACCAGAGACACTTTTAGGGGGGCGGGGGCGGGAGGGGAGGGATTGGGGTCAGAATGGGGGGCTGCAATTGTATGGGGAATATAACAATAAAATTTATAAAAAAAAATATATATATATATAAGAAAAAAAATAAATAAATAAATAAAAATTAAGAAAATATTCAAATATCTAAATTATCACAATAGGAAATGTGTTTCTAAGGTTCAGAATACTCTTGGGGAATTGCACAGCAATAACAGTGACATTTTCAGGGATGAAAAGTAGTCTTGTTGAAGGGAAACCTTCCTTCTGCAGGGATTAAAGAGAAATTCACAGAGGTCGGCATGAGTTGGCTTTTGGATGTAGAATAATCAGTCAGTTCTTTTGATTTACAATCTAATGCATGTTCCACCAAATTACATATGCTCCTATTATAATTTTAGGGGGAAAGTCTCTAAATTTATTGATTTGTTGTCTTTCAAAAGAGAGGAGAAAACAGCAAAAAATAAAAAACTATCTGAACTGTTGCCAAAAAATTATACTTACAAAAGAAAAAAAGGAAAATGATTTTGTTAACCAGCATCCATTCTTCACATTTATTGAACCCTTAGCATTTTTGTCTTATAATAAATGCCTCCCTTTTCATTTTCCTCTTCTGTAAGCTCCTTTTGTTAGCAAAGGCAAAGTACTGAAGAGAGTTAAGTTAAAATCAACCCAGAAACTGTTTTTACCACAGACTAAACCTGGTGCAATTTATGAGCCATAAAGGTGCTTCTTCACTAAGTTGAACCAGATCTGCAGTGAGTCTGTTGGAACTCATTAATCTTACAGAGGTAAGGAAAAAAAATTTCTTATTGCTTTTCCTCAGGTACAAAATTGAATTCTCTAAGGGAAAGGGTAAAATTATTTCAAGAAAACCTCTTACATTGCTAGCAACCTTTTTTCTTTACTGTAGGCTAAACATGTAAAACCTTATTTCACATAGTGTTTCTCTGTTATCAGCACCCAACACAATGCAAACGACATCCAATTCAGTGCAGTAAGTGAACAGAAGAATCTGCACTGCGAAGCTTATGGAGGCTTTGTTTTCCCTGACAACTCTGCATAGCAGCCCCTGGCTGGGCAATTTGTTCTGAGAAAATACTCACACAGAACAGGAGATGGAGCTCTTCACTAACATGAACTCAAGGAGCCTCCGGTCTTTTTGGATTAATCTTATTTATTTTAGCTGACAAAAGTCACAGACTCCTAGAAATCAGGGCTAGCTCCATGTCCCCTGATGAACAGTTCTTTGTGTTATAAAGTTTCCGATTTGAGAAGCTAAAGTCCACATGATCTTTAAAATGATGAGGATTTGATGAGGAAGCTCTGAGTTCCAGGGCTGGAAGTTTCCAGGAAGCATGGAGACTCTTCCCCAAATTATAGGTACACTTCAGGCAATGCTCATTTGGAGATAATGGGCTTCTTTGACATGGACAATGGATAGCTATCAATCTTCTGGAAAATTTTGGAAAAGGAAACTTTTGAACCTTTCTTACAGTCAGATTACTCCACCCAAACCCTTTCTTGGGTCTGATTTAACTTGCTGACTTTTGAGAATAGCCAGATAGAGTCTCTTCCCATACTTACACCTCCTAAATAAGTTCATTTCTCTTCAATATTTTTATTTTTATTTTCATCTTTGTTCTAGGTTTATCTTCTCCAATTCCTTTATAACTATGGAAGGTGATAGACATTAGCTAGACTTATTGTGATCATATCCCAGAGTATACAAATAGTGAATTTATGTTGTTTACCTGAAAATAATATAATGTTATATATCAATTTCAAGTTGGGAAATGAAAACCCCTCACAATTCATGGGAAGGAAGCAAAAGAGCAGAGCTTTAAACATTATTCTTCCTGATGAACTACTACAGCGATAAAAAACAATTTACACTTGTGAATGAGTGGACTTACAAGACTTTTGTTCCTGAATTTAACGCATTGGGAATTTTTTTTAAATGAGTCACTCATATGTTAAAGCATAATCCTCTTTAGGAAAAGCCTTCAGGACATCTTAAATGAAACCATCACAGTGATTAGATCCATTCAGGACAGCTTTCCCAATTGCTAGTAAGCCCCAGCCATAGGGGTGCATTGTGCTTCTACACAGGCCACCATGGACAGCGCACTTCCAGCGCTGGGTTTGCGCATCCAGGAAGCCATTCTCTTTTAGCAGCCTCTGGAGGGCAGCGTTCCCTTTTCTTTCCTTCTTAGTGAGGAAAGGCCCCCAAAAGAGTTTTCCTTGTGCCCTAATTAACCATTAAACGTAGCAGGTGAAAATGCTAGATTTGATCATTTCATGAAACCCATAATTATTAAAGAGTGATAAGGTGGGGCTATTACCTTCAATGAAGACACATTCCATGGACCCCACCTTGCTATATGAGTGACGTATATTTTCATAAAGTACTTGGGAGAGTGTCTTGACCTATAAATGTACAGTACAAGATCAGACTAAAAGCCTGTGGTGAAACAGACCACAGTCGTGCAGATGGTATTGTGCAAGGGGGACAGTGCAAACACCGAGCTGCATGGGAGGAAGGAGAGCAGAACTAGCAGTCTGTCAGTGCTGTCAGGGAGGCCTTCTGAAAAATGGAAGCCTAATTTGAATTCTGAAGAATGAACAGGAGACCCTCTGACTGACAAGAATGGAAAAGAGAAATTGCAAACAGAAAAGAGTAGGGGGCATGCAAAACTTATGAATGGATCAGGAAAATATGGTGTGTGTGTGTGTATATATATATATATATATATACACACACACACACACACACACACACACACACACACAATGGAATGCTACTCAGTGATCAGAAAAGATAAACTCATGCCATTTGCAGCAACATGGATGGAGCTGGAAGGTATTATGCTACACAAAATGTCAGAAGGAAAAAGATAAATATTGGATGGCTACACATCTATGCAGAATATGGACAAACCAAATAAAGGATTAGGAAAAAGAAAACTTACAAGCTCTGAGGCATCCAGCAGGGGAGAGAGAGGACAGAGGTCAAAACAAGGCAGGGAAGAGAAAAGGGACTAAGGTGATGGCTCAAGGGTGCTCTGGTGGTGGGAGATCTATGGGAACTACACCTGAGGGGAGAAATCAATACTGTCCAATAATTAATGATGTAAGAAAATCAATACATAAATTTAATAATAATAAAAAGAGTAGGAAACATGTTGCAGGCAGAGGAAGTGGCACATGAGAAAACAAAAAGCATGAAAGAGGAATTACAAGGAGGCAGGCACTGGCAGAGCATGAAACACTAACGCTGGAACATGGAGGAGGAGTTTTGAAGCATCTGCTTTTACTACTAGGTGCTCACCCCTATCCCATAACTGATAAGAACCCTGTGAATGGTTTGCAAATTTACTTCCCAAATTTCTCCTACTGTGTAGAAAGGAAAGAGGATAGTAAAGTCCAGGTGCCCCTTTAAGTTCCAAGATTCTTGCAGTCATAAAGCTAACATCGGGGTTGGATTTGACAAGGAGAGTATGAGACTGTCAGGGCATACATTTTCAGGAAAATGTTCCATGTGTTTTCTAATTATGGAGAAGTTGTTGTGGAAAGAAGTTCTATTTCATTAGCTACTGTGAGTGATGTGACACGTTTGATTCATGACAAACCAAAATCAGAGTTTCTTACATTGAATAAAATGACACTTTCTTAGAAATGGATAGTGGTGAGTACAGATGTGGGTCCACACATAGCATTGCTTATAAGTGGACCCACCAGTGATGATGGGCACTTGAAACCCTGTTAATATGAAGAGCTCTTAGTGGAGAATTGACCAGTTAGTTTGAAGATGATGTCATTTGTTGGTTCTATTAGACAAAGTAAGATTATTTTTTGGAATAATTCATTTAATTTATATGAAAAAAGTAAAACCACCAGAAGCTGTGAACCAGGAAAGAGGCTTCAGAAGGTATTCCAAGGAGTATATTTTAATGTATGTTCTCCAAGTTCTATTTGAATATGAGGTTTCTCTTTTTAGTCTGTAGTGGAAGCAGTGATTACATCATGTGGTTCCTGCAGAAGTTAATAGAAGAAAATTAGGTGTCTTTTCTCAAAGCATACATCTTCCATTTTACATACTAAGGTAATCTATAGTTATTTCTTTTTTCATTGGCTACAAAAAATAAAAAGTTAACCACAACGTCTGCATTAGCTTGGTGCTACATGTATTATTATTGTTCCTTTAGTAATTCTAGTTAAATTGTAACAATATTGCTATGAAAGAGCATCTATTAAAACTGAACTTAAGATATTATTTTTCCCCTATCCTTGATAGGAAATGATATTGATTGCTTCAATATAAATTTGATTTCAAAGTTACCATAAAGCCTAAAGTCATTTGTCCCTGAAAAATCACTTCAGTGGTTTCCTCTAATCATGTAAATGTAGAGTACTAGACAACTATTGCTGAACGAAAGATTTGCAAAAGAGGACAGAGAGAAGTTAGGAAAAATTTTAGATTGCTATTATGACTGCCCTTATAGCCAAATCTGATTATAAAAAATATGTTAATTTAAAGAGTTTTCTGGGAGAGAACATACATTCTTTAATATGTGGTAAGAGTAATAGATTTTTAAAACAGACTTGAATGTATCTTGAAATGTATCAAGTCCAAAAATTTCTTGATTAAAAAACTTATTTATATTTATTTTATCTTTCAAGAGTAACTCAGTTAGCAGCAGCAAAGGGTTAAAACTCACAATGATGAAACAACAGCTATGAGTCAGATTGACTTACATCAACCCTAATCTTCAAATTGGTATGTCAATGTTTCCAGTTCCTGGTTATGATTTTACATCAGTGGGTTCTTTAGAATCAATGGTGTTTCTATATTGGTAAACTTCAATTCCCAAAGGAGAATTATGATATTTTTTCTTGGTTTGCAACTGATTTTTCTTGGGAGTCAAGATTTGAGAAATAGGAAGAAATTTATATATATATATATATATATAGGGACATCAATATATATCACTGAGGTATCATTGTTTTTCAGTACTATGTGTGGTTTAGGGGAATAGATTCACACCTCTTCATATCCATGCTACCACACCACATCCACTACCAAAGTACCCATAGTACTCCCTCCCTTTCTAGTAGTTTCACTTCTGTGTTCATAATTCTAGACCAACAGACACACAAAATGAATGTTCCTAATAACATCATCAGGCACTACAAATCAAAATCACAATATGATAGCACCTCACTCCTATGAGAATGACCCATTAAAAACAAACTGTTGGTGAGGCTACAGGGGGAAAAGGAATGCTCATACACTGTTGGTAGCAATGTAGACTGGCCCAGCCCCTATAGAAAACAATATGGAGGCTCACAAGAAATACTAACAATCAATATATTGGATATATATAGTGAATATATATAGTGGATCCAGGAATTCCACTCCTTGCTATTGATCCAAAGGATGTAAACACTCCAATTTGAAAGGATATATGCATTCCTATACTCATTGCAGCACTTGCAACAGCCAAGTTATGGAAACTTGCCCAAGGATGGATAAGTAAGTAAAGATATGGTAATATATACACACTGGAATACTACTCAACTGTAAAAAGAGACAAAATTTTGCCATTTGTGACAATATGGATAGAGCTGGAGGGAAGGTGGAGGGAATTATGCTAAGTGAGCTAGATCATAGGTCAAAAGGAGAAAGATAAATACCAAATTATTTCAGTTATTAGTGGAGTTTAGAGAAATAAACCAAAGGAAGAGACAAAACTAAACCAAAATTAGAATTTTTATATGTGAAAAAATTGATATACCAAGGTAGTAAATGATATTCCCAGTATCACCCAGATAGTTCACAACCAAGTCAGACTGCAATGCATTGAAACAGGTTTGTTGATGCTGTTGTTTGTTTTTGTGGTTTGATTTTTATTTTCAAATATCACAAATCACTGACCAAGCATTCGTGAATACTGATATGCTCCAAAATTATGGACTAACATAGCTGGTTAGCTTCAGTGAAAATCACATCCTAATTTATACTGAGTCTGATCTGTGTCAGAATAAGAATATAAGTGGAGGTCAATTTATGCAATCATGAAAATATGCTGATCCACAACTAACAGACACTCTTCAGTCCTACTTTTTGGTTCTTGTCTAGCTAAGAAAGACTGCACCAGCTAACCTCAGTCCAGTCTACAAAGATGTATGACACAAAATCAAGCTGGAATACATGGGATTTAATGACCTCTACAGTCATTCTGTCCTACAGACAGGTATCTTAGTCCCCAGTGAAAAGAAATTTTGGAAAGTAATTCAGCAACATAATCCCAGGGCCTTCAAATATCCAAACAGGCTGACTTGACAACCCTCCCATCTTTCTAAGAAGTAATGAAAAATCAAAAGAAAATAGCTTTATATCAAATTTCTCAATGTTATCATTTATGGTATAGAAAATATAACAAGAATAAAAAGCAAAAATTGATAAAGTATTAAAAATGGCATTTAGCATCAATATGGCATTTTGATGAAACATTAAAATTTTTGTAACATAACAAAATGAAAATGTTCAATGCTAAAAACAGAGAATGAAATAAGACAACATATTACATGTTTTGTAATATTATTATCCCTGAGCAATAAAGATTAAGAAATTAAATCTGCTTCCAATAATTGTTTCTGTATATTTCATTTTTCTACCTGGAATGTACTTATTTTATAATTAAGAATTTGATTACTGAAAAAAATGGATAAAAGAAAATGATAGAGGCTTTTTAAGGCAATAATGCAAGATGGTGCAGAAAATGAAAAAGTTTGCACAGTTATAAAAATGCAGTGCCTTAATTTTAGGGAGCTGGAGGGCCTTGCTCAAAGCCATTTAAGCTCTCAGTATTCCTGCTACTTGTGAATTCTGCTCTCGTTTTTAATTCATGGAAAATATTAGATATTTATTACTCACTGTCAACTTTTTATTTCCTCTTCTGCCACTTTGTCCCTGTCATCTTTCTGCTTTTCCTCCACTATTTTCTCCAGGATTTGAAAACCAACTATACCTGAAGTTGGTTTAGAAACTCAAGGTTTGTGTATAAATAAATAAATAAATCTTAAAAAAAGAAGGGCCTCCCCAGTGGCGCAGCGGTTGAGCGCTGGGTTGTGAAGCTGCCCACAGCCTTTGCAGTGCCGGTTCGATCCCCGGTCGCGGTGAGGGTCCCACATGGCGCGCAGACCTCTCCTGCCGCATCCGCTGCTCCCCTCAGCAGTGTATTTCGTCGGTCTGCCTGTTCTGCTCCCTGCTCTGGCTGTGGTGAATTCTCTCACCCTCCCGCGCTTCTGACTGTACCCAGTGCTTGTATAAATAAATCTTAAAAAAAAAAAAAAAAACCTCAAGGTTTGGGGCATTCCATTTTGTAAGGATTATATATGACTCTAGGAAGCTATTTATTCTGATCAAAATGATAAAAATGAAATAAACCCTTCCTGCTGTGTATTTTTTAATTACATGATAAATCTGTTTAATTTTTTTGACTTATGCCTAATAAAAAAGAAACCTCAGAAAACCAATTTTCTTTACCAAGATTGCTTTTAGCTAATTAATGGTAATACATTATTAACACTTCAGAGGGTGATTCTTAAGTATTTGGATTTTTCTGTATGTTAAATTATATTTCTCATTGTTTTTGGTAAACTTTTATTTTTTTCCATCTAGCTTTGCATTCATGACACACCTATCTCCAAACACAATGCCTATTATAAATCAGGTGTTGGCAAATTTTCTCTGTAAAAAATTGAATAGTAAATATCTCAGGATTTGTGGGCCACATACAGTACCTTTATTAACTATTCAAATCTGCCAATTGCATTGCCCAAGCAGTCATAGAAGACACATATATGTATAGACATGGCTGCTTTGCAATAAAACTTTTTGAATACTGAAATTTGAATTTCATGTAATTTTCACATGTCATAAAATATTATTCTTCTTTTGCTATTTTTAAACATTTAAAAGCATAAAAGCCATCCTTAGATTGCTGACTGCATAACAGATGCACGCAAGAACTGGATGGAAAGTCATTTTCCTAGCCCTACGAGAGATCAAGTGAGAATAAAGTAATAGACAGAAATTCAGGGATTCTGCTGATAGTGAAAACCTTGTCCTGGTTCTCAAACTGATGTTCTTCAGAATTTCCACTGTGCTGTATCCTGGACACATCCTCAAGAGATGTGTGATAGGGAAAACGGTGGTCACAATTCTTGACACACCCTATCAGGAGATGAAAGAAAGAGAATACTTCTCTATGCAGGCTGGTCTTGTGACTTACTTCTGCCAGTAGAAGATAGCAAAAGCAATATTGTACTTGTTTATGCTGGTCTTTTGCCCACCTCTGTCCTTATCCACATATGGACCATCATAGAAACACCACTGCATAGTTACCAGAACATGAGAAACCAACGTTAATACCAAAGCCTCAGAGGATAGGTAATAGCAGTCAAGGAGTTCATCAAACTTAGGCAAGACAGAATGTGCAAACAAGTGAACTGGAATAGGGGGGAAAGGCAGAAGGAAACACAGAGCAGGGCGCCAGAGAGAGACCATCATAATCTCTAGACTCCCACAGAGGTTGGAAATCTGGAAAGACTTGTTCTGTCAAGTGGGCAGAAATGAAAACTGTTCCAGAAAAAGAATGTTTCTTTGAAAAATAAAGATGAAATAATTGGCACCCCAGCTGTCCCCACAGATGCAGAACTCTCAGCAACCAGGAATCAACACACCCTATCACAGGAGAAAACAGCAAAGTAGTCATTTCTAGAAAAAATAAGTGACTTTAGAGAAAAGGCTTCAAAATTCATACATTAAGGAGCCTCAACACATTGGTCATTCCCATGGCTAAGTCTTTCCAAACAAAGCCCCCTTCATGTACACAGAGTCCAGAATTCAGCTTTTGATTTCCTTATTCTTTAAACTTGGCCACAGTTAAGATGACTATTTGAGCAGCACCAGGTTATCAAACAGAAAGCATAATCCTGAATAAGGAGATAACAGAAAACTACATTTAAAAAAAAAACTAGTATATAAAGAGATTCATTTGTACCCACAAAATAAGGATGATGTCATGGAAAAGCAAAAAGAAACTTTTGGTGATTAAAAACATAATGGTTGAGCCATAAAGTCAGTAGAAGGACTAGAAGTTTAAGCAAACAAGCTAAGAAACAAGCCAGTTGCTAGAATGAAGGGACTGTCCAGAAAAGCCATTCCCCGATCAATGGGAATTCTAAGGAGAGAGAGGGAATGTTAAGGAAAATATCTGAAGGATACACACCTCCTGGTTGGAGGGCCCTCAATCATTGCAAATTATACATACACTGTGGTGCATGATCTTAGTATTTCAGAAATATGAGGATAATAAAAAATATAAAGGTGTTTGGATAGAAGAAAATAGTTACTGACAAGGGAACCAAGACACCATGGGCTCAGCTTACTGGCTACATTCCACAAAGTACAATGATGCAATTCACAATTATTCTGTAGAAAATATTGTATCCTAAAATGCTATTGAATTCTTATGAAAAAAAATGAGATATATTATAGATATTTTCTTTGGAAATTACTTGAGAATGTACACAAGAAAAACAAGGTAAAACAAAAAGAGAAAAAATATGGGATTGAAGGTTGGATCCCATCGGAAAAGCAGTGACAGGAAATCTCAGAATTTCAGATATTTAAGCCAAAGAAAATTAGATTAATGTTGAAGGAGGAGGCCAGGAGCACCAGGAAGGTGTTTCCCAGAACATTAGAGGTTATCTATTGAATATTTTATGCACAGATATTGTAAGCAATCTCACATATGTATGACCTGGATTCAGTAGCTAGTAATGCATGACATATCTTTGCTACATTCTCTAATACACCATTGCAGGAAGTTAATAAATAACAAAAATGATGGAAAAATAGTATATTGTTGATATATTTTAAGGTAGCTAACTGAATAATAATCAACAATTTTAAAAAACAATTGTCCATGAGAATAATACTGGTGGTTAGAAAAGCAGGAAGGCAATATTGTTTAAATTATATATCCTTCTATAATTTTTGCTTTAAAAATCATGTATGCATTGGATGAAAATGTATGCAATGTTTAATAATATAAATATAAAATACAATTAAAAAAATCAAAAAGTGCTATGCAATAAGAAAATTGGGATCCTAAAATGAAGTCACTTTACAGTAGCAATTAGAAATTTAGAGGCAGTGCATGTCTGAAACACAAATTTTAAACTTCTAGTCACCAATCACAAAATCATCCCACCATTTGAGAAGAATGGTGTGGAAAATGCTACTGCTAAGAATTTATTACATCCTACTCTTTATAAGATAGTATAAAAAGAAGGCAGGCCATGATTTAAAAGTTTGTTGAAACCTAGATATATTATAAGCTTCATGATAAAACTGCAGTACAGAATACCCATTAGATCCATCCTTGACAAAGAAATGGTGCTCACTATCTTGTTCAGGGTAATTTTCTTTTTCCTAGAAAAGTTGCCATCCATAAGAAAAGACATCCCTTTTCTCTTGAAAGGCAGCTTGGTGACAGGCTTTGTTCAGTCATATGAGACTTGCAATTTAGGAGAAAAGAATACTTATTACTCAGCAAATACCCATCAGTTTTTTTAATGGAGATTTGCCTCTATGTTAGAAAAAAAAATTTTAAAGATTTATTTATTTATTTATACAAGCACTGGGTACAGTCAGAAGCTCAGGAGGGTGAGAGAACTCACCAGAGCCAGAGGGGAGAGCAGAGCAGGCTGACTGATGAAGTACACTGCTGAGGGGAGCAGCGGACAGCAGGAGAGGTCTATGCACCGTGTGGGGCCTTCGCCCGGTGGCCGGGGATCAAACCGGCGCTGCAGAGGCTGTGGGCAGCTTCGCAACCCAGCGCTCAACCGCTCAACCACGGGTGGGGGGAGGCCCTATGTTAGAAATTTTTACAACTTATGTTGATATCAGAAACCTCTCAACTTGGCCATAGTGAAGCTTAGGATGCTAATGACACATGGCCATCCTTGATACGGTACCTTGGTTACAATTCCTTCAACACAAGAGTTGAGACACAGTTCTTGCTCAAGTGACATATGAGAAGTATTCCCTGGTGAAAGAGAATGAAAGAAGCAGGATAAGGTCTGAGTGTTAGGGATGAGGGAGAGGTAGGAGCGGAGAGGGAGCTGGGATCTGATAATCATTATGGAACTTCCATGTGTACATTATTAAATCCACTTTTCCTTGCTAACCCATATGATGCTGCTTTACTTATCCAGTTCAAGAAAACTCAGGAGTGGAGAAGCTTCCTCTACACCCCAACAGGTGTGAGAATGGAAGGTGCCTCCTTAGAAGATAAATGCTTGCTCCAGGCCTACAGTTTCCCTTTAGAATCATTCATTTTTGCTGGTGTTTTCCACTTCCAGGTTGAGCAAGTGACAATTTCATCAGTTCATATAGCCTCAGTGCATAGTTAGTGTGCAGTCAACTGTGACTGTTATTCTCAACAAGTGACAAATAGATAATGTTCCACAGGCAAAATTACTCTGAAATACAAATGATGCTAAATATTATTAAAGACTATACAACCAAAAATGCAAGAGCTTTCTTCTACCCTAAATACCTAAATGCTCTTCTTCCTACTGGTCTCATCCCTATAGGCTCTCTCAGTATTGCTCAGTGTTATGTTTTTGATACACAATTGTCATAACCCTCATGCTTCCTGGCTTTCTTCCATTTTCTGTAACCTGGAGTAAATCTCAACAGGTTTTCCAGTCTCTCCTCCTAGTTTTACTACCCACATAAATCCAATAGGTAGAGGACATCTGTTATTCAATCTACTCTTCCTCTGCTCTGTGACTATGCTGTGCTCTTCTGGAGGGAGCATATAAAGTTATCATTTTAAACTGCTAAATTGGGTAGGTTTCATAGGCTGCAACATTCATAGCTGGAGGGGGCAGGAGGAAAGGCCAAAATATCAGTCAATCCAATCCTTATTCTTGAATTTCCTCACTTATAAATTCAGCATATTAACAATGTGTCTTTCTTAGGGCTTGTGAAAATAAAATGTCATTTATATGAGATAACTTGGCTGGATTCTCCTGGTATACACAAGGTGCTTCACAAATGTTAAACAACTTTTCCTCTTCTGGTTTCTTACAGTCACTAATAAGTATTTATCATTTCTTATCACTCCATTCTAACAGAAGAGTCATTTATATAACATATGGTTAAAATCAAAAGTTTAATGAGGAAATGTAGCCAGGAACTTTGAAGAGTTCTTCCTCTAGGTTATCTATTCACTGAGGTATTGATATGACAGAGTACTTAGTGAATACTAAATACTAAAATATTAGTGAATATTTTTAGGAAAAAAAACTCAGAAGTGAAACATAAAAACTCACTGACAAATGCTAATAGCAGGTAAATTTTTCAACTCAAGATTTTGATCTGTGTTACCAATGATATCTTTACCATAATCAACAATTTGTCACTATTGTGAGATAGCATATTTTAAAGAGTTCATATAAAGAATACAATGTTCTGAAAAAATACTTATATTTAGTAATTTCAAATAATGCTAACAGAAAACATGCGTTATGGAGTGATTTGTTAGATGGTATATGGATGTGATTTTTATAAGTCTTTCCTTCTAGTGTACTTTGATGTTCATGTAACCATTCTAGTGTAGCATTTAGATTGTTTCTTTGTTCTAACAATCTATTTCATTATCATACTTTTTTAATTACACATCTGTCTTTTTTGTTCTCTATATAATGCATAAATTATTGTGAAGATTGAAAATCTTAATTTGTTTTTCCACAGCATATTGCTGATAGGTAAAAATAAGGAAATAAAACAAGTGACATGGTAAATTCAAGAGAGTTTGATGATTTACTCAGTGTAAGGAAGAGTGTTGGAATAAAGGATGTTAAGAGGATTTCCAGTTTACCAATTGGTCAGATGATTCTATACGTTTGTTCTCTGATGACAAGAATTGATGATTATATTTGTTAAGGAAAGACCAGATCTGTGATGAAGAGTGATAGTATTTCAGAGGCTACACCAGCTCCTTAGCAATTGATCTTAGGATAGTAACTATAAAGAGGCTTGCATGTCAAATAAAGAGGAAAATTTCAGAAGAACAGGAATGTGTTGTTAAGCAAAAAGATGCTTATTTTTAATTAGTAAACTTAATAGTAATGAAATTTCAATAAGAAAAAAGCCCTAGGTGAGAAAGAGCTAAAACAGTTGGAAGGAAATGATCATGTCCTTAAGAATTTTTGCGGTCCATCACCATACCCTCTCTCTTCCATACTGTGAGGGCTTTCATGACATGTCAATCTGGCTAGGTTAGAGAACCCAGTTATTCAATAACACACTAACCTAGATATTACTGTGAAAAAATTATCTATATACACTGAAAGTCCCCTAATCAGTTAACCTTAAGTATATTAACCTGAATAATATGAGTAGATGTGACTGAATCAGCTGGAAGGCCTTAAAAGTCAGGTTAATACTTTTCCAAAACATAAAAGAAATTTCACCTGTGGAAACCTGCTTCAGACTATGCCCATGGAGTTCCACCCTATTTGAAATTTTACTTTCTTCACTGTCTGTGGACAATAGTCTCAACAGCTTCAGCTTGTGCTGTGGATTCTTAACTGTGCATGAACTTGCTTCCAAATAGCCTATCCTATGGAATTTGGATATTTGCTTGCTTAGCCAGACTGCAAATCACATAAGTCAAATCCTTCTTCTATGTTTATAAGATATATGTTTATGTATATCTAATTATGGAATCCCTCATATATAATTACATACGTATTTATATAATTAGTAATTATACTAATTATTATCATGCTCGTTTCTCTCCATGGTCAAACAGAACTTTTATGGTGAAACCAAAACTCGAATTGAATCCCAGACTTAATCGATTTTATGACTATATAAATCCAGAACTTTAAAAGACCTCTGAGGTGCCTCCCTGGTGGCGCAAGGGGTTAAGCACCACACTATGAAGTAATCCACAGCCTCTGCAGCACGAGTTCGATCCCCGGCCAGCCAAGGAGCAACCCACATGGCTCAGCAGATCTCTCCTGTCTCACCCACTGCTCCCCTCAGCAGTGTATTTTAGTCAGTCTGCCTGTTCGGTTCCCTACTCTGTCTCTGGTGAATCTTCTAACCTCCCCGCATATCTGGCCTATACCCCAGCTCTTGTATAAACAAATAAATAAATCTTAAAAATAAAAATAAAAGACCTCTGAGGAGAAGGCTACATAATAGGTGAGAGACAAAAACAATAAAAGGTGCAGATATTGGCAGCCTACATGTAGTTTGCAAAGAGAACCCAATCTTTAAGCTCCACTTTATATTGGAGAATTTAAAGTTACCTAAAACCACAATTATAGAATATTCCTCTGGGTGATTACATGGCTTAAATACGTTCAGGGTAAGAAATTAAAATATTTAGGTTCTACTAAATTACCTTTCTAACAAATTGAAAGATCTTCATATGCAATGGAACCTCCACTTAATTTATTGTCTCCTTGGCCTTCCCAATAATCTAGTGATTGGGCTCTGAGATACATCTTATTTTGCTTTCTACAGTCACCATTTAGAAAGTAAGGTAAAATAAAAATTACATATCCAGAGTATCTGCATTTCTCTTTGATGAATGAAATTTTAATCAGTTTAATCAAGATGCTATAATTAGTCATGCTAATGAATGAATAACTGATAATGGGATTTGCATAAAGCCAAATAAATGAATCTCTAAAGAGAGAATTTCAGAAATCAGCATTTAAGTCAATTCATGGATGGGTGAAAAATGTGCAAAATTTCTGTGGGCAATAGAATGACTCTACAAACAGAATGTCATTATGAGTGTGATGAAAGTGAAGGCAGATGCAAAATTAGGTGAGAAATATATATTCAAATTCCTAGGCAATTTTTGACAACCCTAATTTTTCTTCTTTTACCCTGATTCTTGGACTAGCCCTTCATTAAAACTAGCTCGTGGTGTAATGCATCCCTGCTGGGGTCCTAGGAAACTTCATTTAAATGCTCCTGCATGACTCCTCATTCTTTTAGTTCATTTTCTGCAACTGAATCATTCTTTCATCGTGATACTTTAGCCTGAAGCCCTTGGCTTGGCCCATATTAGAGCTTCCAATAATCTAGAAACCCAGAAACTCTACAAGAATATTCTGAGTTACTTAAATACTGAATTACTTAAAACATACTGAATTACTTAAAATAAAATCTAGCTTTTTTAATGATGAATAAGATTATCACATTATGAATTAAATCTCTATTATTTAAACTTTATAAAATTTGAGGCAATCAGCTCATCCACAAATAGCCCAGTTGTGGAGCCTATGTAAATAACTTTGGTCATTTGAACTCATGCTATGCTCCATTTAAGTCAGTTTTTGCTTAATCAATTTTAATTTTTACCTGTTTGTTGAATTAACATCTCAGACTAGGTTAAGTAGTTAGTTCTTACTTTAAGGAAGATATCAAAATGTGCTGATCCTGAGTAAAACAGTTGTTTTTGTCAAGTTTTGTCAAAAGAGTATTTATTTCAGTAGTCAGAGAGTATTCTTCACTGTTTCACCCATCCAAAATCCATTCAAAAATTATTTAATTATTTATTCAATTTACAAGAGAGACATCTTATTGTCCATCTCTAGTTGGTTTTGCAATTTTTTTTTTAATTTATTTATTTTTATACAAGAACTGGGGTACAGGCCAGAGATGTGGGGGGTGAGAGGAGTCACCGGAGACAGAGTGGGGAACAGAACAGGCAGACGGGACGAAGTACACTGCTGAGGGGAGCAGCGGGTGAGACAAGAGAGGTCTGTCCCACCATGTGGGTTTCTCCCTGGCCGGCTGGGAATCGAACTCATGCTGCAGTGGCTGCGGATTACTTCATAGGTTGCGTCTTAACCCCTGCGCCACCAGGGAGGCCCTGGTTTTACAATTTCATTGACACACTGACTTGGATCCAAAGCAAAGATTTTTTTATCCCATGAGCTCCCAAGACTGTCTTGCCTAGGATGACAGAATCATCAAGCTAGAAAAGAGCAAGCAAATGTGGATTCCAATCCTAATTGTATTTGGGGAAGAGGATTAATCAGGTAACTTACACTGGTTCTGGGTTCTACGAGGTAGTGAGGTTTGAGAAATTAGCTGAGATACTTTCCAGGTCTGACATTTCATGATGTATTAAAAATTCTTCACTAAAATAGAAAGCACAAAAAATGCCACAAAAATAGTGACTTATACAAGCTCATAAATTATGTTCAGGGAACATTCTGAACATTAAGATGAATATGTTTCTCAATGTTTTCCAGGCTACTAATCTTTCACCAAAAAAAAAAAAAAAATGACTATTCTATCATACACTACTGTACTCAAAGAGGAAGTGAATGAAACTTCTAAAATTGTCTCTCACACTCAAATATAACTTATTCACTGGATGATCAAATCTCCTCTACAGTTGTTAAAACACTACTGAGTACCTATTTTTTTTTTTTTGCTTTTCAAAATAAATTGATCTCTCTAATGTTCTTTCTTTTAGATAAAAAAATTATAATCATGTTTTAAAATAGGTCAAATTACACTGATGCGAAAAATACAAGTTCCAATTTTAAAAATGCTAACTTATTTAACGCTCTCAGCCAAAGACAGTGTGACTGAAGCTAATTAATGAGGAAGCCAAGAATACATATACATACGTCTTTTAGTTCATCACAAGAGACCACCGTAGTATTGGTCACATTCTAAGACAGCAATGCATTTCCATTAAAAGTTAATAATTAAATGGTAAAATCTTAAAATAACAACTATTTTGAATTTTAAAACATAATTAATGGATAGGACAGAGAAGAAATTATAAAGGAAATATTAAGGTATGAAAAGGACATGAAACTCTGGTTAAAGAGGAGAAAGGTTCTCCTCAACCTCAGATAAGAGAGAAGCCTTATCTTCTTCTTTCATCTTGCAGCTCCAGCTCCTACTTTGCAGGGTCCTCACTTACATACAGATACGAAGTGCAAGGATGGAGAAAGTTACCCCCTTCCTTGAGCAGATTATGTTGGATCCTCAAGTAGTAGGCAAATTAGTGACCCTAAAACTCAAATCCCTCCACTTGGTTCAAACTCCAACATCATCACCCAAATTCTGAGAACAAGGTGAGTGATTCGAAAACCTTGAGTCCTAAGTTGCTCATTTGTAAAAATGAATGAATAATAGCTTTTTCACTGAGTTACTGATGGGCTAAAACGATAGCCTCTCTACAAAAGAAAATATTAAGAAAATGTGTGGTAGGCATGAATTTCTTTTCCCATATTTGACTTTCTCAAAACTTAACAGGCCTAGCTGCTTGGGTCCTTACTGGTATGTTTAGTTCAGCTTTGTACTGCAGGTTCATCTTGAGTTTAAAAAGCTTTGGGAAGTAGTTTAGTGAGCTAGCCGCCATAGGCATCCTTACTTCCACCAGTTCTCACTGGGGAAAAAGGTCTCAATCATTTCTATCATCAAAAGATGTGACTGTGCACACAGTTGAAATTTGAAACATAAATACTGAATAGATGAATGAACAAATGGTTTCCAAAAGTGCATTTGTAAGTAGGAACCACTAGTAGATGTTATTAAGACTTTCTTCTCCACCTGGCTGAAATTCAATTTTGAAGATTCATACTCTTTGATCAAAACCCTCCTAAGTTCTTTCACACTCAGATAGAATAGGCAAATAGAATATATTGAGGTTTTCAAAGAGGAAATTCATTTTTCACGAACAGGTTACTTGATAGATGTTCTCAAAAGTGCCTGAAGTTAGTAAAAATGCATATGGGCCCCTCTCTCAGCAACACTGCTTTATATAAAAACCTTTCCATTTGATTCTATTAGATTCCAGTTTGTACCAGATCTTTTAAGTACATTGGCTTACATCAGGCTTTTTCTTTTTTTTTTTTAAGATTTATTTATTTATGCATACAAGAACCTGGGTACAGGCCAGAGGTGTGGGGGTGAGAGGATTCATTCTCAGAGGCAGAGTGGGGAACAAAACAGGCAGATTGACTTAAATACACTGCTGAGGGGAGCAGCAAGTGAGACAGGAGAGGTCTGCTGTGCCATGTGGGAAGCTCCCTGGCCAGGGATCGAACTCGTGCAGCAGTGGCTGTGAATAGCTTCATAGGTTGCATCTTAACCCCCATGCCACCAGGGAGGCCCCTAGATCAGGTTTTTTCAATTGAGCACCACCAACAATGGGGTCAAGTAATTCTTTGTTGCAGGAGAAGTCCTTTGTGGGGTAGGGGCTTTAGCAGCATCCTTGGCACCCACTAGATGCCAGTAGCAATCACCCCTTGCCCACCCTACAGTGACAGCCAAAATATCTCCAGACATTGCCAAACATCCCATGAAGGACACAATGGACTCAGCTAAGACACACTCAGTTAAAAGGATCATTGCCACAGAACAAATATTACCTTTCTCAAAAGTTGCAGAGAGGTGAATGATGCATCACCAGCTCTGGAATCTGCTCTATTGTGGAAATTTGTTATTCCCAAATCCCATCAAGAAACTCCCAGCCTAAATCATCAAGTCTGTCCCTCTGCTCTATTATCACATTAAGAGTACCTAGTCTTTACCAAAACATCACTTCTCTGACTGCAGATTATACTCGTTTCTCTCCAGAATGAGTGTGTACGTGTGCATGTGTGTGTGTGTGTATCACACATAAATGAAGGTATTTATATGTCAGATCAAGCTATTCTTGAGCTTTGTAGTCCTAAGTTTTTATTGCATCATCTGTCAACAAAATGGGTTTCTAAAATTACTCAATTTGGTTATGCTTCTAAAAATAATTTTATACAGTTAGGTAACACAGCAATAATCCAGAAAGTAACAATATTTTGCCTTGACTCTACCTAACTGCGTAATAATATTACAATATAAAACTGTTTTCCATGTGGGCCTCCCCGGTGGCGCAGCGGTTGAGCGCTGGGTTGTGAAGCTGCCCGCAGCCTCTGCAGCACCGGTTCAATCCCCGGCTGCTCCCCGGCCACTGGAGGAGGGTCCCACATGGCGCGCAGACCTCTCCTGCCGCCCGCTGCTCCCCTCAGCAGTGTACTTCGGTCCTTCTGCCTGCTCTGCTACCCGCTCTGGCTCTGGTGAATTCTCTCACCTTCGCGCGCTTCTGACTGTACCCGGTGCTTATATAAATAAATAAACAAACAAACTAATTAATTAATTAAAAAAAAAGCTATTTTGCATGCTTGCTAACATACTTCTCCTTTTAATGTCAGCCAGACTCTTCCACTCTGTTTTATGTCTATTTACGATGCTAGGATATAACTGGACTTTGATTTAACCTATTAAGTTTGTCTACCACTTAACAAAAAAGATGAATTTATTTACATGTGTTATAACATAGACCTTTTGCTTTACTTTTTGCCATCCTGTTCCCTCAAGGCGCTATTGAATTCTGACTCTTTAAGTAGAGGATTTATTTTATTCTCATCATATCTCAACTGTTTTAAAAGATACACTTTCTGTTTTTCATTCTAACAGCCATTCAAATTGTTCTATCAGTCTCTATCGGTTTTTATACAAGTTTATCAGTTAAATTTCACATTACATATTTTGATTTTACAATGCAAGAGGAATATGTTTGCAAAACTATAATCAATGGCAAATGTTTCCTTTTATGATTAAATAATATCCTTACCACACTTAAAAATTCTTTCTACCTTAAAGACTGTGTTTCTCAGCAGTTTCCCATTGATTAGTAACTCTTTGCAAAGCTTGTCATTTCCCATTACTTTTAAATCTTTTGTGTTCAGTCCTATCTTAATATAATTGTTTGTTTAAGACCATTTATAAATGTACAATCTACAAATCATTTTTTTTTTAAAAAAAGAGTGGGTTTCAATAAAAGCAAAGAATAAAAACATACTAAGATCCATGGGAAAAAAGTAATCATTTAATGAGTTTTATCCATTTATATTTACTGCAAATATTATCAAATATTCCCCACTCCCCTTGTCTATGACCTTTGCAGCCTGACTGTGTAGTTTTTCCTGTGAAAGGGGAGGAGACAGTCTACTTCTGACCCTTTCTATCAAGGTTGGTCTTGGGACCTGCTGTAAATTTCTCTGTATATTAAAAAAGCTGAAAGTGTGGCTGATGCACCAAGAAATTGTATGTGTAAATATGTAATTCAATTAAGAGCAGTGCATTGGGCACTATGACAAGAAACATGGAAAATGGACGGCCTCGCCCCTAGATACAGATCTCAATGTAATGGGAAGTGTTGCTACAGTATCCATTCATTGCCACCTCTGGCCCCATCCTGCCCCTACACACAAAGTTCTCATTTTCCACTACAGGGTGTTGATAGTGACCATTCTCTCTCCTAAGCCTTTCCCACGTTGTCCACCCATGACATAGAAAGGTTCCCTTGGCCTCTGCTGGCCATAGGAGAGATCTCTCACCCTCAGGAGCCCTGGAACATGGACAGACAAGATTTTCTCTGCACTAAGAAGTGATGGGGACTCAACCTGACCTGGAGAACTTCACAGATCACAGGGGAGGCAAGTATCTGAAAATATAATTGCAATGCACTGCTCTCAGTGCTCCCATTTAAGATGTCTTATGAACAACAGGGGCGGCACACCTCATCCTGCCTGGGAGAAAGCAACAGAGTTCTTAGGGAAGTTATCATCTTAATGCAGTTTTACATTGAGTCTGAGAATTTTCCAGAACATATAAGAAGGGAAAAGCATCATAACACCATAATTTCTTAGTCTTTTTTCTTCTATCAGGTACCATGAAATAATAATAGAAAGAGAAAATATCATCATATAATAAAAACTACTCTTGAGTGTGTTATAGGATAAACATGGACTCTGCTGATTATGCTGGTGCCTCTCCAGCCATTCTCTACTCATCATCTTCATTTATTCTGTGACCCTGGAGCCTCCCTTGCCCTGGGCTGCAATTTGCCAATGAGGAGCAAGTGTAGGATGCTGAAAGGAGAGTGGAGGAGCAGCCAGGGCATTCATCACTCTGCTCCCTCCCTGCTGGGCACCAGTGGGCAGCTGGATCTCTCTCTCTCAGATCACTCTCACCCACCTTCTTCTAGTTCCCACCCTTCTAGTTCCCACCCTTCTTCTAGTTCCTTCTTCTAGTTCCAACAACCATTACTTCAGTATCCAGCACTCTTTAACCCCAAGCATCTACATTATCTGTCTTGATTTCCCTTCACCATAATCACCCTTGTGAAAATAGTTCCTTATTAAATTCTTTGAAAATTATCCAATCTGAAGTGTCCTCTAAGGCCATGAACTTGCTCATATTATGTCACCTAATCCTTCCTACTACACAGCCATGTGGGCACCTTGATCCTCTTTTACCCATTTGAATTAGGATTTCCTTGGACAATATTTCTAACAACTGCTCTTAGTGTTATAATAGTTGCCACCAACTAGAAAAAGAAATATTTTTAAACTATTACATTATCATTATTAAATTCCAACCTTGAAAAATCACTTTAAATGTGAACTTTGTTAATCCTCCAGACATATATATGAAATAAATTACATTATTCTAATTTTAGGAAGGAAGATGCTGGCTCCAGAAGGTTAAGTAACTTGTTCACAGTTACATACTGAGCATGTAGAGTGATTTAAACTCCTCTTTCACAGATTTCAAAATCAGTGCCATTTTCCCCTCTATTATGCAATGAAAAATTAGTTGTGAATGGCACAAGATAAAATAAAATTCATTTATTTTTATGCCCCAATTTTTCCACAAAGATAAAGGAGATTCTATGTAGTTTTATCTATTTTCCCTAGCAGAAATGTATATTTCATAGGTAGCCACTTCTACCTTTCAGAATTGTAAAAAATAAAACATACAGAAAAGTGTATAAAAGGTATAACTATACATATATATATCCATGTTAGTAAATGATGGTAACACAAAAAAATTCATCTAAGTCCTACCACAGCAGGAAGAGAATATCACCGGTACCAAAGTCCCTACCTGTGCTTTATTACTTGCCGCCCGCCCCCAAAGGTAGCCATAGTTGCAAATTTATACCAATTGTTTACTTATTCTTTAAACACTTTTAACTGCCTTTTGTTTATATCCTTTAGTAAAATACTAAAAATTTGCACAAATGGAATATTGACTGCATTCTTTATACTTTGTCCTCTTGGTCAACATTACAAATGCAAGACACATTAATGTCATTGGATAAAAACACCAATTTATTTTCATGCAGAATTTCATTTCTTTAATATGTCATAATTCATTGATCCACTTTAATACCAATGAATACTGGGGGTGCCTCTAGGTTTTGTATTTGCTTAAAATATTACATGGCTACCAAATTTTTGCATAGATATTTTAATGAACATTTGTACACATTTTTCTGTGTGTGTGTGTGTGTGTGTTTAACAGTGAATTGTTGATCAATAGAGTAATCATATTTAAATACTACCAAACACATTTGTAGAGACACTAACCAATGCTACCTGCTAGCTCTAGTTGTTTACAGCTTCACAAATGCTTGGCACCTTCATTTTTATTACTGAACACCTTCAGTGTTCATTTTAAATGTTTTAGTGGATGTGCAGAGGTATTCCATTGTGGTTTTTTCCTAACTACAAATAAGGTTAAACACTTTTTGCATTTTGGCATTTAAGTTTCTTCTTCGTCAAAATGCCTCTTCAAGTTTTTGAACTTTGTTCTATTTCATGCCCTGCCTTTTCCTCATTGACCCACAGAAGTTCTATAGACATTTTGAAGACTTGATCTTTCCCAGTTATATGGGTGATCTACGCCACTTTTTTCCATTTCTTGTTTTGTCTTTTCAGTCTTTTCATGGTATCTTTGGATAAACAGATCTCAAATGTTATATAAATTAATGATTTTTCACTCATGATTAGTTTTCAACACCCTGTTTTTAAAAATCCTACTATATCTCAATACCAGAAATACTTTCTAAGTTCTTTGTAAAAGTCTTTATATACATGTTTTCTATTAGCCTGGAATCCATTTTCATGTAGAGAATGAAGTAGAAAGCCCAAAATCTGAAAATAATCAGTACCTTTATCACCCATCAGAATATACAAGGATGACAGTAAACATCGTTTACTTACCTCCCCCAACTTATATGTGCTTTTTCCCGAGGATTTTAGTCCACTATTTTTTGATTTGTGATCCCCATTAGACATTAGAATTACTATTTTATAGATTTTATGTTCATTCCCATTTTCCCATATATTTGCTACTTTGTTTTTAAATCCTCTGGTTTTGCAGACCTTATACCTACATGCATTTAATTTCCACTTCAAATGTATCCTTTAGAATATAACTTTGGTGAGAATCTGGTAGTGACAAATTTCCTCCATTTTTATTTTAAATGCATATGTTTGACTTCCAGTTATGTAGTATATTTCCTCTAGGTATGAAAATCTGGGTTTCGGTTCTTTTGTTCAACATTTTGGAGATAACCTTCCTTCATCTCCTGAATTCTGTGGTTGCTGTTGAGAAACAAATCAGCCAGTTCTTCCTCTGAATGTGGCAGTCTTATTTTCATCTTTGTTTTATTTTACTGTTTCAATAACATATGTTTAGGTCTGGACCTGAACTTGTCTTTCAACACTTCTGGAAAATTCTCAGCTCTTCTTTCTGCAAATATTCCCTTTTCTTCTATATTTGGAACGCCAATGAAATGTCTATTAGACACCCTGATCTCTTAGTCTCTCTTCACAAATAAATATAGTGTAGTCTCTTAGCCTCTCTGCAAATTTACTTTTTACTTTACCCATTGTAACATCTGTATAACTTTTTACTATAGTCCATCCAATTTACTAAATCTCACCTGTACTCACCAACTGTTGCTATTTATGTCATTTTTGAAAATGAGATATTTTCTTTTTTAATATTTCTAATTTTGTATACTTAAATAACCTCTGTAATTTAGTTAATAGTACTGTGTACAAGTTAATATTCTGCTTTTGAACATTGTGCTCTGGTTATGCAAGATGTTAACATTAGGGGGAGCAGGGTGAAGATACAGTTTCTTTCTATTCGACTCTTAGAACTTTTTTTTTAATTTAAAATTACTTCAAAATAAAAAGTTTTTTTAAGCAGTTTATCCAACTAGATAGTAATCTGGCATATGTGATTAATGTTCCTCTGAAAATGATAAAAATGTACTGACCCAAAGCAGACAGCAGGTGTTCATTAGAAGTGTGAAATTCTTATTAATAATTCAATTCCATATGCATTCCTAGGTTTGCAGTAGGAAGTGGGCACACAGACCAGTTAAAGCTTTCCAAAAATTCTAAAATCAATAGAAAATGAACAATAAAACCAAAAACTGATTTTTTTTACATTTTCCTAGGAAATATAGACTCAGAATTTCAGCCCTTTCATTTTCTTCTTTTTAATTGTTTTCCTACATTTCTCTTTTTTCTTCCTTTGATTAAAATATTAAGTTAAATCGAAATTACCAAGAATGACACATTTTTCCTAGTAAAAGTTATGCTCAAAGATTCCAGCATAAAAATATTATCTTAGAAATGTGCCAGATGAAGTGTAATTAATTTCCCACTGAATCACTGCAAAGGCGGGGGCAAGCCCTCTCCTCTACAATGTATCACCATCCATCTTCTCTCATTTTTCACTTCCTCTGCTATTATTTCTTTGACTGGTTGGCTCCCTGAATTCAGAACAAAGTAGGGAATAAAGATAGTTCGTGGCCAACCTCAAAAACCAGCACCAATTTAGTGGAAGCTTTCCTGACTTGTTTTCTTGGTAATACAGTCTAGAAATCAGACTTTCTCCTTCTCCCGACTTCCTACTCTACATGGAGGTTTTTCTTAAGAGCTAGCCTGTCCTTTCCTTGGTATGGCTCTGGCTGCTTCAGGATGCAAGTTTGCTGGTGCCTAGAGCAATGCAGGAAGCTCAGTGGGAGCTGACTGAGCCACCTGAGCAAGCCTAACCTGTTCATACTCAGTCTTTGCACAGGTACCCACTTACACATATACTTGCTGCACCAGATAGTAGAGTTACTACAGGGTGATTAACTTCCTTTCCACAAGCCTCCACTTTAGGCTCTTTTATACTGTGGGGTATCTGGGCTGGGGAGCTTGGCAAAGTCAGCTTCTCCACCTTCGAGCCAGCTCTGTGAACCTCTAAGAAAGAACCAGCTCATTTTTCTTAATCAGGAGCAATGACTTTCAAAAGAGGCTGATGGCACCAATTGATGAACTAAGTCAAGAGGGAGAAGCTAATCATGAGGGATGTGCCTTGTGTCTGTGTGTTATTTATAGAAACCTCAGCAGACAGGGAGAATACATTAACATTATTAAGCTAAATCTACCCAGTGATTCTCAATTCTCGTTAGCACAAATTCTCCCTTAACTGATTTCTATATAATTTTATAACAATCTATGCTATATTTATTTGTGGTTAAAATTGCGCCCTGAAACAGAGTGTTTCCTCACCCATTTTTTTTCCCCTAAAAAAAAGTTGATACAGATTTCCATAGCAAATCACAACTGGAGGAAAAACACAGCACAAACAACCTAAAATGGACGAGAACAGGGGAAAAGGGGGGATGATCAGAAATGGAGAGCAACTGCCGTTTACTAAGTAAAAGGGTTTTGTTACTGTTGAAACAATGCTTCCTTGTAAAGGACTGTGACAACACATTCAATGTAAGAATAATCTAGAAAAGGTAGATGCTGTTGGGCATAAAGGAAATCACCTCCCACCCTTCTAGGTTCCTCTAGACTGACAAAGAGTCAAACAAACATCATGATGGCATATGGACAAGTGAAAAGGCCATAAGAAGATTAATAATAACATGTATCCCCCATATACCTGGCGACCTGGCAAATCTGAGTAACTCCCCACATGACTTTAGATGCTATCTTAATTAGATGAGCTAAGATAAAGGAAGTCAGGAGGGAAGAAGGAAGTGCAGTTTCCCAAAGAAGTGAACAAAAGTATGCAGATTTACACTCTGCTTTCTACTTTGTTCTTTTTTTAAAGATTTATTTGTTTATGTATACAAATGCTGAGGCACAGTCCAGAGATGTGGATGGGTGAGAGGATTCACCAGAGACAGAGCGGGGAACAGAACAGGCAGACTGACTGAAATACACTGCTGAGGGGAGCAGCGGGCGAGACAGGAGAGGTCTGCTGCGCCATGTGGGTCAGCTCCCTGGCCGGGGATTGAACTCGTGCTGCAGAGGCTGTGGATTGCTTCATAGTGTGGTGCTTAAACCCCTGCCCCACCAGGGAGGCCCCTCTGCTTTCTACTTTGAAAAGAGATGAGTTTAGGTCTTCCCAGTAAAAGGAGAGAAATGTCCATAGAGAGAGTTTACATGCAAATGTCTTTCACCCACCTTTTAGAGCCTCTCCCATGACATCAATGTTTTTTTTTTTTTTAAAGATTCATTTATTTATTTATACAAGCACTGGGTACAGTCAGAAGTGCGGGAGGGTGAGAGAATTCACCAGAGCCAGAGCGGAGAGCAGAACAGGCAGGCTGACGAAGTACACTGCTGAGGGGAGCAGCGGGCAACAGGAGAGGTCTGCGCGCCATGTGGGACCCTCACCTGGTGGCCGAGGATTGAACCTGCGCTGCAGAGGCTGCATGCAGCCTCACAACCCAGCATTCAACCGCTGTGCCACCTGGGAGGCCCGACATCAATGTTTTACCTGAGTCATATTTTGGCAAATTTCTGTTCCCCCACAATACAGACAAGAAAAAGGATGCAAAGGTCATTGTCAGTTCTGGTGAAATCCAGATCCAACTCCTGATTCCAACACCTAGGTTCTGTCTTTGTCTTGAATAATAGCAAATTAGTTTTGTCTTTTAGTCCTCATTTCTCAAATTATACGTTTATGATACAAAAAGTTTCAATATAATAAAACATTAGCCCATGTTCAAATGTCCACAATTATTGAATTAATTTATTAGAACATTCTGCTTGCCTGAATCAGGAAAGCGTTGTTATGTAATTTCTTCAATGTCTTATTTAATCTAGTTTCCCCTTCCATTTTTTTACTTTCTTGGATTTTGTTGTTTCTTTTCACTTTCAATATATTTACTGAAGAAAACATCTCAACATGCTGGAGAACATCCCATAGTCAAGACTACGGAGAGTGCCCACTCTGTGGCCATGCTATACACCACAGGCAAACAGTGCTTACTTAGATTTAGAATTTTCATTAAAATTGCATTTGACATTTTTTTTTTGTAGAACTGTTTTATTGGTGGTGCTGTATATTTTCACTGGATTTCTGCAACCTCAATTCCTTTTCCTTAACATTTCTACAATACTATCCTTGCTCAAAGGCATCTGCTCCATAAACAAAAGCAGCCATTCCATTGTAGAGAAGTACCTCTCTCTAAATTTCTCCATGGGTCTCCCTAGTGGTGCAAGGGATTAAGCACTGCACTATGAATCTGCCCACAGCCTCTGCAGCACAAGTTCGATCCCTGGCTGGCCAGGGAGAAACCCACATGGTGAGGCAGACCTCTCCTGTCTCGCCCGCTGCTCCCCCCATCAGTGCTTTCAGTCCGGCTGCCCATTCAGCTCCCTGCTCTGTCTCTGGTGAATCCTGTCACCCCCCACATCACTGGCCTGTACCCCAGTTCTTGTATGCATAAATAAATAAATAATAAATAAATAAATAAATAAATAAATAAATAAATAAATAAATAAATTTCTCCAATATGTCTCTCCTGGAAGAGTTCATAAAAATATTCATTTAAGGGGTATCCCTGGTGGCACAAGGGGTTAAGTCTCAGCACTATGAAGCCATTTGCAGCCACTGCAGCATGAGTTCCATCCCTGGCCAGGGAGCAACCCACATGGCGCAGCAGACCTCTCCTGACTCTCCCTGCTCCCCTCAGCAGTGTGTTTCAGTCAGTCTGCCTGTTCTGTTCCCCACTCTGTCTCTGGTGAATCCTCTCACCCCCTGTCCCACCAACTCCAGCACCTCTGGCCTACACCTCAGTTCTTGTATGCATAAATAAATAAAATATTTAAAACAATATTTTTTAAAAGTTCTCATTTGAGAGGTGCCCTCTCTAAACCCAGAGGAAAGAAGACAAAGGAATGACCAGAAGAACCCTAAGGGAAAGGCTGGCTGAGGTTTACCCCAGTTTACTACACTTACCACAAACTCTATCCCATCACATTTCCACATTAACTGTCCGATCTTCTCAAAACTAGCATAAAAACAGATATGGTTTCAAGTCTTCATTTCCTTATGGAAGCACCCAAGTCATGTAAAATTTATACTAAATAAATGTATATATTCTCATTTATCTGTTCTTGTCAGTTTAATGTCCATACTCAGCCAGAGACCAACGGGATAGAAAAAAAATTTTCCTCTCTTAGACTTCTAGGAGGAGAATTTTCCGTCCTCCTTGGTTAACTAGAGTTATAGCTCAGAAAGAGGGGGCAGAATGAATGTTGGTTCATCCCCCTTATTTATGAATTTTTCATGTTACCTAGCAACTTCTCAAAATGGTGTTATTTTATGTTTGAAACACCATTATGAACATAGAGTTTAGAACAATTTGGTGCATTGCAATCCCTTGCAGTCGTATTTCTTATTACCCATCTTTGGTCAGCAGGAGACTCTTCATTTGTGATTCTGAGATCTTTTGAGAGTCTTTAGAGTGTTCTTTCTACCCAGTCTGAAAAGATGTTCTGAACCTATCTTGTATATTTCATGACCCAGAACTAGAGTTAGCTAAGTGTGGTCACTGTGTCTGTGTTCAGAGCTAAGAAACATATACACAAATACACACACATATACATGCACACATATACACGAAAATATAAACAAATGTAGGAAATGTAAAAGGAATTCATGATATTATCAACAATGAATCACAATTAAATATATTTTCCTTACCACATAGATGCATTCTATACACTCGTTTATTATTTTAATATGCACACATGGAAAATGTGTGTATACACATGTCAGTATTCATTAAAATCACTCATACTCACATTTTCAATACAAATTCAGAACTACAACATTTTTATTTAACCTCATAGACACACAACTATCTCTTTTTCTAAAATGGCAATCCTCATTTGCAACAAAACAACTTTCGTTATTCGTCTGCTTTATTCAAAAATACATCCATAGCAGTCTCAGAATAACCATCCAAACCTAACACTAACAATTGATCACCAGAAGCAATTTACTGGCAGTTTTATTTGCCCTTTGAGTTAAAGGGGTCCAGAAAATGCCACTATGCCATGAAAATTCTTTTCAGCTCAGCTGAAGGCATTTGAGACTAAGCTTTCCCCTGAATGTTCTTATCTGGGCTACAGCAGAGTCCCTCAAAGAACTCAAAAGGAAATCATCTGACCTAAATCCCATCCATTCGAGCAATAGGGAAGATCAAGTTCTCCCCACTGGAGAACAGAAGTCTATACCACAGCTAAACAGACATTGTCACAAACTATCATATAGCCCATCCATTCTCCTAAGGGCCCAATTATCTTCCTAAAAGTCTGTAAGTACCCCTCCTTCCCCTATTAAGAAGTCATTCATTTTTCATAAGTAGTCGTGTTCTTTTTCCCTTCCCCTATTAAGACAGAATATAAATCCCAAATTCTAACCACCTTGAGTTATATTTTTATGAACTCCCATATGTATATGATTAAATTTTCTCTTTTGTCTTGGTAATCTGTCTTTTATAAATTTAATTCATAGGCCCCTGATGAATTAACCTAAGAGGATAGAGGAAAATTTTTTTCTCCTTGATAGGGTATATCCTATATCTCACTAGAAATGTTCAGACAAATTATAAATTTTTTCTCTGTGGCTATGCCACCAACTAAAATCACAATTTATTCAATTTAGTTTACTCCTTGTAAATATATATATATTTATTCAATTTTGCTTATACTTATATAAATACTTTACATATAAATTTTACATTGTTTCAAAATTTAAACTATGCAATGAGTTACATGTAAAGATATTTTGTTTCTAAATCCCTATCCCACTCAAAGTATTTTCTCACTTTATATATTTTTCAGACTTTTTTACATCCCAAGTCTTATTTATTTTATGAGTTTGTGCTTTTTTTTATTATTAAACTTGTCAGTCTTTCACACGTCTCTGTAACTTTCAGGTCACATTTTTACTCCACCCTGTGTGCACATGCTTCAATCACCCTGCACCAAACCTCCCATGCCAGGGCATAGCTGCTGCCCCCTGGTCCTCTCCTCCCTCCCTCCCCATCCCATCCTCTATGGTAAGCAGCAAATTTTTCATTAGGTCTAAGATTTTGGTTATTTATATTCCCCAGATAAATTTAACTATCCAATATCAGTCTTTCATTTTCTGACTTATTTCTCTTAGCATAAACACCTCAAGGTCCATCTGTTTTGCCCCACTATTTCTTTTTCTAACAACTGAGTAGTATTCCATCAAGTATAGATTCCACAATGTCTCTCTCCATTCTTCTATCAGTGGGCACTTAGGTTGGTTCCATGATTTGGCAATTGCTACTGTGAACATAAGTGTACATAAGACGTTTCATAGTAGAGTTTTCCTATTCTTTGAGTAAATACCTAGTAGAATTATTTCTGGGTCATATAGGATTTCCGTTTTATTTTCTTATGATACTTCTATACTGTTTTGCATAGAGGCTACACCAACTTACATTCCCACTAACAGTAGATGAAATTTCCCTTTTCTTCACATCCTTGCATCATTTGTTTTTCCATTCTTATTGATAATGGGCCATTCTCACAAGGGTGAGGTCATTGTGGTTTGATATGAATTTCCCTTATAATAAGTGATGCTCAGCAACTTTTCAAGTGCTAAATGTCTTCTTAATATCTTCCTTAGAAATATGTCTAGGGGCCTCCCCTGGGGGCGCAGGTGGCTGAGTGCCACCCTGTGAAGCTGTCCCCAGCATCTGCAGCACTGGTTCAGTCCTGGCCAGCCAGTGAGGGTCCCACATGGTGCAGCAGACCTCTTCTGTCTCGCCCGCTGCTCCCCTCAGCAGTGTATTTCGTCAGTCTGCCTGTTCTGTTCCCCACTCTGTCTCTGGTGAATCCTCTCACCTCCCGCGCATCTGGCCTGTACCCCGGTTCTTGTATAAATCAATCTTTAAAAAATTTTTTTAAAAATAAGAAAAATGTCTATTCGGGTCTTTTGCTCATTTTTTTGATTGGGTTGTCTTTTTTTGTTGTTGTATTGTTTAAGCACTTTTTATATTTTTCAAAAAAGCCCCTTTCAAATGTGTAATGTGGTTGGATATGAATATAAAAATTATGTAAGCACATTTCCTCAAAAAGCTACATAGAATTACCTTTTGACCAACTAATTCCATGCCTAGGTAAGTTCTTAAGGTAAATAAAAGTGTATCCATACAAATACAGATACACAAATGTAAATAGCAGCATTACTCATCATAGTCAAAAAGTTGAAACAATCCAAATATCTATCAGCTGATGATTGGATAAGCAATATTTGGTATATTCATACAATGGAATATTACTCAACCACAGAAAGTAATAAAGTAGTGATACATGCTAAAGCATGGGTGGACTGTGAAAACATGCTATATGAAACTGGTCACAAAAGACCAAATTTATAAATCTATTCATATGAATTGCTCAAAACAGGGAAAAGTATGGAGACAAAAAGTAGATCAGTACAGGAAAGGGAAGACTGGAAGATGATGAATAAAGTTTTTGAAGTTTTTATTTATTTAATAAAAAGTATAATAAAATTGTGACAATAATTATTCATAGCAATAAATACTCTAAAAAACTATTGAATTATATACTTGAAAAGTGTGAATTGTATGCAATATGTATTATATCTCAGTAAAGCTACTCCCCCAATAGCATTTTTACTATATTTATGTTTTAGACATTTCAACTTGATATTTTCCCCAAATGCTACCACATTATTTTGATTGAAATTTAACAGATTTTTACATGTTCAGAAAACTTTTACCATATCTTACATAATCTTACTGGATGCTTAAATAGCACAATTTCTTTGTTAATAATGAGCTTCTCAAGAACATAGTTTTCTTTTTTTTTTTTTTTTTTTTTTTGGACTTTTCCAAAGTCATTTAATTCTTTTTTTTTTTTTTTTATAAATTTTATTGTTATATTCCCCATACAATTGCAGCCCCCCATTCTGACCCCAATCCCTCCCCTCCCGCCCCCGCCCCCCTAAAAGTGTCTCTGGTTCATAGTTTTTTGTTGATTTTGATTTTCACTTTCTTATAGTTATTCATTTTCCTGGTCCCTTATTTAAGTTTTCTAGATTCCTGCTATGAGTGAGACCATCCGGTATTTTTCTTTTTCTTTTTGGCTTATTTCGCTGAGCATGATCCCTTCCAGCGCCATCCATGTTGCAGCAAATTGCATGTGTTTATCTTTTTTGAATGCTGAGTAATATTCCATGGTATATATGTACCACATCTTCTTGATCCAGTCATCTATTTTTGGGCATTTGGGTTGTTTCCAAAGCTTAGCTATTGTAAACAGTGCTGCTATAAACATAGGGGTGCAGGTGCTCTTTGGAATTGATGTTTCTGTGTCCTTTGGGTAAATACCTAGGAGTGGAATTGCTGGGTCATATGGAAGCTCTATGTTTAGTAGGTCCAGAAATCTCCACACAGCTTTCCACAGTGGTTGGACCAGTTTGCACTCCCACCAACAGTGCAGAAGAGTTCCTTTTTCTCCACACCCTCGCCAACATTTGTTATTGCTAGTTTTTTTAATATGTGCCATTCTCACTGGTGTAAGATGGTATCTCATGGTAGTTTTGATTTGCATTTCCCTGATGACAAGTGATGTTGAACATTTTTTCATATGCCTGTTGGCCATTTGCATTTCCTCTTCAGAGAAGTTTCTTTTAAGCTCTTCTGCCCATTTTTTGACTGGATTATTTTCTTTGTTGTTGTTGAGACTCATCAGCTCTTTGCAGATTTTTGTGATCAGTCCTTTATCATTAGTGTTGGGTGCAAAAATGTTCTCCCAGTTGGTGGGGTTTCTCTTTGTTTTTGTTATTGTCTCTTTTGCTGTGCAAAAGCTCTTTAATTTGATATAGTCCCAGCTGTTTATCTTTGCCTTCACTATCACTGCTTTGGGTGATGTGTCTGTAAAGATGTCTTTGATGTGCAAATCACGTAGTGTTTCGCCTATATTTCCTTCTATATATTTTATGGTTTCAGGTCTTATGTCTAGTTCTTTAATCCATTTTGAGTTGATTTTTGTGTATGGTGTGAGGTGGTGGTCAAGCTTCATTCTTTTGCATGTAGCGACCCAGTTTTCCCAGCACCATTTATTGAACAAACTTTCTTTGCTCCAATGCATAGTCTTTGCTCCTTTGTCAAAGATTAGTTGACCATAAACCTGTGGGTTTATTTCTAGATTTTCTATTCGATTCCATTGGTCTGTATGTCTGTTCTTGTTCCAATACCATGCGGTTTTGATGATTATAGCTTTGTAGTATAGTTTGAAGTCTGGGAGTCTGATGCCTCCATTCCCTTCTTTTTTTTTCAGGAGAGCTTTGGCTATTCGGGGTTTTTTGTGATTCCATATGAATTTCATCAATAATTGTTCTATTTCTTTGAAGAATGACATTGAAATTTTGATTGGAATAGCATTGAATCTGTATATTGCTTTTGGAAGGATGGCCCTTTTAATAATGTTTATTCTTCCAATCCATGAGCAGGGGATGTCTCTCCATTTCTTTGTGTCTTCTTCTATTTCTTTTAACAGTGTTTTATAGTTTTCTTTGTATAGGTCCTTTACCTCTTTTGTTAGATTTATTCCCAAATATTTGATTTTTTTTGTTTCAATAACAAAAGGGATGGTCTTTTTGATTTCTTCTTCTTCAGATTTATTGTTTGTGTATAGGAAGGCTACTGACTTTTGCGTGTTGATTTTGTATCCTGCCACTTTACTGAACTGATTGATGAGTTGAATTAGCTTTTCTGTGGAGTTTTTGGGGTTCTCTATGTATAATATCATATCGTCTGCAAATAGTGATAGTTTGACTTCTTCTTTTCCTATTTGGATTCCTTGGATGTCTTTCTCTTGTCTTATTGCCCTGGCTAGGACTTCCAGTATTATATTGAAAAGCAATGGTGAGAGTGGACATCCTTGTCTTGTTCCAGATCTTAATGGAATTGCTTTCAGCTTTTCACCATTGAGAATGATACTGGCTGTTGGCTTGTCATAGATGGCCTTTATGATGTTGAGGTATGTTCCTTGTATCCCAAGAATTTCAAGGGCTTTTATCATGAATGGGTGTTGCACTTTGTCGAAAGCTTTCTCAGCATCTATTGATATTATCATATGGTTTTTATATTTCTTTTTGTTGATGTGTTGGATAACGTTGATTGATTTTCGGATGTTAAACCATCCTTGTGCCCCTGGAATGAATCCAACTTGGTCGTGGTGAATTATCTTATGGATACATTGTTGGATTCTGATAGCTAAAATTTTATTGAGGATTTTTGCATCAGTGTTCATTAGGGAGATTGGCCTGTAGTTTTCCTTTTTTGTGTTGTCCTTGTTCGGTTTTGGTATTAGTGTAATGTTGGCTTCATAGAACGTGTTTGGTATTGTCCCTTCCTTCTCAATTTTTTGGAAGAGTTTGTGAAGGATAGGCACTAATTCGTCTCTGAATGTTTGGTAGAATTCATTTGTAAATCCATCAGGTCCTGGGCTTTTGTTTTTGGGGAGGTTTTTGATTACCATTTCAATTTCGCTAATTGTAATTGGTCTGTTTAGGTGTTCTATTTCTTCTTTATCTAGCTTTGGGTGATGGTAGAGTTGTAGGAATTTGTCCATCTCCTCTAGATTGTTAAACTTGTTTCCATATAACTGTTCATAGTAGTTACTGATTATTCTTTTGATTTCTGCTGTGTCCGTTGTGATTTCTCCTCTTTCATTGATGATCCTGTTTATTTGTGCTTTCTCCCTTTTTTCCTTTGTGAGCCTGGCTAGGGGTTTGTCTATTTTATTGATTTTTTCAAAGAACCAGCTCTTGGTTTCATTGATCTTTTGGATTGTTTTTTTAGTTTCAATTTCATTTATTTCTGCTTTGGTTTTTATTATTTCTTTTCTTCTACTGGTTTTGGGGTTTTTTTGTTGTTCTTTTTCTAGATCTTTGAGCTTCGAGATTAGGTTGTTTCTTTGCGTTCTTTCTTGTTTCTTGATGTGAGCTCCTATTGCTATATATTTTCCTCTTATTACTGCTTTTGCTGCATCCCATACATTTAGGATATTGGTGTCCTCCTTGTCGTTCAATTCAAAAAATTTTTTAATTTCTTCTTTGATCTCCTCATTAGTCCAATGGTCTTCCAGTAGTGTGGTTTTTAATCTCCATGAGGTAGGAAAGTTCCTTGCCTTCTTTTTATGGTTTATTTCTAGTTTGATGCCTTCATGGTCAGAAAAGATGGTTGATATGATTTCAATCTTGGTGTATCTGTTGATGTTTGTCTTGTGCCCCAGTATGTGATCGATCCTGGAGAATGATCCGTGTGCGCTTGAGAAAAATGTGTACTCCATTTTTTTGGGGTTTAGTGTTCTATAGATGTCTGTTAAGCCCAATTGCTCTAGGTCTTTATTTAGAGCTTTGGTTTCTTTACTTATTTTTTGTCTTGTTGATCTATCCATTGTTGATAGTGGTGTGTTGAAGTCTCCCACTACGTATGTGTTTTCTCTGATGTCTGTTTTCAGAGAGGACAACAGTTGTCTGATATATTTTGGTGCTCCTTCGTTTGGTGAGTATATGTTAATGAGTGTTATTTCTTCTTGAAGTATTGTCCCCTTGATCATAATGTAGTGACCATTGGGGTCTCTTTTTATCTTTTTGAGTTTGAAATCTGTTTTATCTGATATAAGTATAGCTGTTCCTGCTTTCTTTTTTGGTCCATTTGCTTGTAGGATTGTTTTCCATCCTTTAACTTTGAGCCTATTTTTATCTTTTGTAGCTAAATGTGTTTCCTGGAGACAGCAAAAGGTTGGGTTTTGTTTCTTAATCCAGGCTGCAACTCTGTGTCTTTTTATTGAAGAGTTTAGTCCATTTACATTTAGAGTTAATATTGATATGTTAGCATCTGTATTTGCCATTGTGTTTGTCTTTCCTTTGATTTTATTTATTCTTTTAATAACTTTTTTTTTTTTTTGGCCTTCTTTCATTGTTATTCGTCCCTCTGAGGTTCTGGCTTTAGGACTCCTTGTAGTATTTTTTGGAGTGGGGGTTTAGTTGCAATGAAATTCCGGAGTTTCTGTTTGTCTGGGAAGGTCCATATTCTTTCTTCAAAGAGGAAGGAGAGCTTTGCGGGATAGAGTATTCTTGGTTGGCATCTGTTTTCTTGGAGTCTGTTGACTATGTCCCTCCACTCTCTCCTTGCCCGTAGTGTTTCTTCGGAGAAGTCTGATGTCAGCCTGATTGGTTTTCCTTTGAATGTTATCTGTTTCTTCCCTCTTGCCAGCTTCATTATTTTTTCCTTGTCCTGGATTCTTGGGAGCTTTACTATTATGTGTCTTGCTGTATTTTTCCTTTCGTCGTGGAAGTTTGGTGTTCTTCTTGCTTCTTATATATCAATTTTCAGCTCCTTCTTCACATTTGGGAAGTTCTCTTCAATTATCTCTTCGAATATTTTCTCTGTTCCTACATCTCTCTCCTCTCCTTCTGGTATTCCTATAACTCTTATATTTCCTTTCCTCATGGAGTCAGATAGTTCCCGAAGTCTTTCCTCGTTCTTTTTCCTTCGTACTTCTCTTTCCTTTTCTGTTTTGGTTCTTTTTATTTCTGTGTCTTCAAGATTACTTATTCGTTCTTCCATTTCATCTATTCTGCTTTCATTGCTTTTCCCAGAATTCTTTAGTTCTTCCATTAATTCTTTGATCTCCTGCATTTCTTTTACTTCCCTCTTTAGGGACTCAATTTCTTTCTTCTGACCATTGTTTTCCCTCTCTAGGGACTCAATTGCATTCTTCTGATCGTTGATTATTTTTCCCTTATCATTGTTTTCCTTTATGACTTCTGTCAGTTTTTTAATCACGGCAATTTTAAATTCTCTTTCTGGAAGGCTCAGAAATTCTTCCAAGTTATTGTCGTTGCAATCTGGGGGCTGGCTTTCTTTTTGTGGTGTGCTTTTTCTCTGGAGAGTTGCTAGGTTGCGTGTGGTTCTTCTCCTCCCTACTGTCTGTTTTCTAATTTGCCGTATGCGTTGGGACACTGTGTTGTTGGGACTTGCCGGCATCTTGGGTGGGCTTCTCTGTTCCCCTCTGGTTCTTCCAGGAGTCATCTGTCAGTTTCAAGCAGCCTTTACTGGAGAAAGGTCCCTAAGAACATAGTTTTCTTGATCAATATTTTTCTTTATCTGTGATCTTTGTTGTTTCTATATTACAAGTATTAAATCAAAGTAATCCAGACAGCTTTTCACCTTTATCTGATGAGATTCAGTCCAACATGTAATCAGTTTCTCTGGTGGATTAGCAAACATTTAGCTCTGTACACAGATCTTTGATTTCATCAACCATTTTTGAGAAAATTCTTTTTTTATCCAAAGCTGTCACTTACCTCAGGCAAATAATAGGTTATAAACATACATTTCACTATATTTGGAACTAGATAAAGATGCTTCTTTCATACTATCCTACTGAATGCATTATCCTAGTCATATTTTAGGAAAACCAGGAACTTTCTATCTTTGTCTTTGAACTCAGTGAATAAGAAGTCACTGGGGAACAAAAATAAATGAAATTTCATGGAATGGTGTGGTCTTATTACAACAAGATGATATTCAGTTTCTGGCTCTTGTTTCATTTTCTCCAACGACTTTGTAATCATAGAATCTGCAGCTTCCTCAATATACACACCCCCCAACTCAGGGCTTATCAAATTCAGGCTTTGTAGGTATAGATGATATGATAATCTCTGCACATTCCCCTTTTACAACAATGGTTCCACATGATTACAGGAAAGCACAAAAGTTTCAATTAGGTAAGCCTGGGATTTAAAAGGCAGAAGATGCATGTGGCCTTAGTATACACCGTGAACTTAACCTTGGCTCTTTCACTGAGGGACTCAGGAAAGACAACACAAAAAAATGAAACAACTTTAGGGTACACACACTGTCACAGGCTTCTGAATGTTCTCTTCTATAAAGAACATAGATTTCCTAATAAATGGGTTCAGAGTCTCCTATATCCTCCTCTAGTCTTGCTTTCATTGTTTGAGAACCTAAGTCCTCGTATTTTCAGGCATGAGTAGGAACAGGCAGGTTGGCAGTGGGTAGGCAATAAGTATCCAGAGAAAGCACCCCTAGAGTTTGTACTCCATTTCTGCAACTTTACCTTCTTATCTTAATATTTCTACTATCCTTTCTCAAAGGCATCTGCTCTGCAACCAAAATAGTCATTATATTCTAGAAAAATATTTCCCCCTATGCATCTCCAATATTTCTAACCTCTTTGAAAGTACTTTTAACATATGAATATGTTCAGAATAACTATCATAGTTGATAGCTAGAAGTAACACATGGTTGCTTATATATCAGAGAAAGTTCTAGAAAAAGACATTGACTATTATGAAGTAGATGTTCCTCTATTATTCCCGTCTACAGTCACTACCATTATTTCTGGTGTAGAAAAATGTGACATTTGATATAAAAATATAACATGTTCTGGACACTTGCCAACTCTTTAAGCAAATTGTGGACAGGTTGTTAACCATCCCACCAAAACACAGGTCAAGAGATTTGAATAGAGAATCCCGAAAAGTCAAGGTAGATCAAATGACTAATTATTGCTAAGAGAAGATAGAATTTAAATGGCATTCTTTTATCAAGACAATTTTTTAAAAAGCCCTAATGTTCATTAGTAGACCAAAGCATTGTATTCCTATATATTACTTTTAAAAATTAAATAAACTAGCTGCTACTGAGAATAAAAATTTTATCCTGAAATAACTGAATTCCAAACATGATTGAAATTTGGGGAATGGATAGGTGAGAAATTAGAAAACACAAGTTTCCGTCCTTTTTTTTTCTTGACTTAAAATTTTTTGCCTGCATTTCATACACTATTGCCTAGAGACACATTATGGAAAACCATGAAAGCCTCTTACTTGAAATTTAACACTTGTAAACAGTGTCTTATTCAGAAGGTCACCATCTGTAATTAACATCATTTTTAAAACCCAGAGGAAATGAAATGCTAAGTGTGACATTCTTTGGATCATGGCTCCAGTTTATTAAATTGCAGGAAATAAACATTCCATTATCCATTTTCAAACAGGAAAACAGTATGAAGGTTTCTCAAATTATGAAAATAGATATATCGTATCATATGATCCAACAATTTCACCCTTAATAATCTACCAGAGAATGCAAAAGCACTAATTCAGAGGGACCCATGTATGCCTATGTTCATTGCAGCCCTATTTACCATAGCCAAGTTACAGAATCAACCAGTGTCCAAGGACAGATGACCAGATTAGAAGATGGGGTATGTACATGTGATGAAATACTACTCAGCTAAAGTCTTGCTATTTGTGACAGCATGGATGGAACTAGAAGGGATAACACTAAGCCAAACAAGTCAGGAGACAAATAATATGATGGTTTCACTTGTATGTAGAACTTAGAGGAACAAAACAAAGGTCAGACGGAATCGAACAATAACAAACCCTCTAAATATGACTAAAGAATGAGGCTATAAGATGGGGGCGGTGGGGAGAATGAAGTGAGAAGGGGACACAGGAGGCCCTGATGGAGGACTACAGGATGCCTTGGTGCCAGGTGTAGTGACAGGCATCTGAGCTGTGACCCTGTGCCTCTGAATCACATGATGTGATAGAACCTCAATAAAAATAAATGATTTTAAACAGCATTTGAATGAGTTTAAAAGGAACAGCAAATGTAATCCAAAGACTATACAGAAGAATCAAGAAAAGATGACCCAATATAAAAATCCCTTGCTTCCCCTCCCTCCCCCACCTGACTATAATTGGAACAATTAGAACACAGTACAGTGATCTTTTCTCCCACTTAATTTTCTTCATGTTTTGAGTTGGTTGTAGTTTCAAGCCCCATTGCCTTGTCTCTCTCCAATATTGGCTTTCAATTGGAAATTAATTATCCCTACGTTTTGGCTCAGTGTAATGCACTTCCCTTTTTACTGTGTCTATACATTCTGAGAACAGATCCCAGGCAGACAGACATAGGGGCACAGGTAACAGATTGAGTCAATTACTTTCACATGATGAATTACTTATGCCACGTCCTTGAACAGAGAAGATAATACATCACATCATTTTTTAGCGAGGTTCTCACACTCCATCACCTTGAATTGGTGCACATGAATCAGAATGATATTCCTTAAGATTTAATATATTATATCCTCAAAGAGTAGCCTAATGCATTCTCCTACCCAGCTGAGGAAATAATGACCATTCAGATTTGCTATAGAGTGGAGTTTGTACTGTCTGGTTTTTACAGCACGAAGGAAAAAAATCTCAGATCTACTAGAGATATTCATAAGTGCAGTGACGGCACTGTTTGTCAGATTTGAGTTTTCATTTGCGCCTTGGCTTATAAACACGTTCCTCATCCCTCCACTTACTATATAGCTTGTTATGTATGGAAAAGAGAGAACCATGCTCGGCGGGGAAAAATGTCAATGAGTTTTATAATTGCAAGTCACCACCTAACTTAGTGATTTTTCATCCTTATTTATAATGAAAGAATAGAACACGGGTGGGGAGGGAGTCATGTGCAACAGAAGACAACAAAATAAAACAAACAATATCAAATGTACCCAGGTATTGTTTCCTAAAACATGGTGAAATTCCCTGTGTACGTGTCCTGAATTATGTTGGAAAAATAATGTCTTACTGCAAATCATGATGCCAAAATTTGAAATTCACTGATTTTGAGATCCTATATAGCAATTTAGGGAAGGAGAGTTTGAGATGATCAATGCTAAAGCAGCAGGTAATGTTTAAGTATCAGGCCTTCACTTTATTATCTATCACATTAGAAATAAGAAAAAAATGATATATATTAGCTTGTGCATGAGGTTTATGAAGGGGCTTTGTAAAATATTTAACACCATTGTGCATACCAATGCTTCTTTTATGTGGGGAGGTTTTGGTTGCGGTCAGCAGCTTTCTAAGATATTAGTAACATTTGGGCTTCATCCTGCACATTTGTCTATGACCATGTGCATTTGACAGGCTGTGCAGGTGAATGTGCAGTCAGGCCTAAGAACACTGGCACTATGAAAATGTGATAAGTGAAACATAAAAAAGCTCCTTAATGTGAATATATTCAATGGGGAACTTATATGGCTTTGCATCCTGTGAGCATAAGATGTTTGATATTTTTTTAAGATGTTTGATATTAATCGTCAGGGAAGACCTGTCTATTTCAGAAGTCTACACTGACAAATACAGAAGGTGTGTTGTTATAATTTCAAATTTAAGTTGGTGGAAGATTTATTCAGAGTATCTGAGCCCTCACTTTGGAATAAATGCATAGAATTTACCATGCAGTTATTGAAATACAAGACACACATCATGGCTTTGACAGTCTTTGGTTTTCTCTCTCAGAAACAGCTCCTAGATCTGAGTGACTACAGCAGTCTTTCATAAAGATTGTATCTATTTGAGGGGCCTCCCTGATGGCGCAAGGGGTTAAGCACCGCACTATGAAGCAATCCGCAGCCTCTGCAGCACGAGTTCAATCCCCAGCTGGCTAGGGAGTAACCCACATGGTGAAGCAGACCTCTCCTATCTCACCTGCTGCTCCCCTCAGCAGTGTGTTTCAGTCAGTCTGCCTGTTCTGCTCCCCACTCTGTCTCTGGTAAATCTTCTTACCCCCCACACCTCTGGCCTATGCTCCAATTCTTGTATGCATAAATAAATAAATCTTTTAAAAAATATATTTTATATCTCCACTCACGGAATATATATTCTACAAGAGGAGATGAGACCAATGCATAATTATCCAAAATACAGGGTTGAAAATGATACACCAGTGAGCTGATCTTCCAGTTGAATATTTGATTTTTTGCACATCGCAGTTCCTATAGCTACAAGAAATTCCAAAGAGAAAAATCATTTCAGAACATGAGAGTAGAACATATTTTAACTCTTTTTAAGTAAGACTATTTATTTTAGTTAGAAAGAAAGCAGTTTAGATTTATTTATTTTTCCAATTAGCCACCCTATTGGGAAAATAATTGAAGGAAATCAACATGGTATTTTAAAGTACCTATCTTTTTAGGGATTTATGCTTTATTTGAGAGTGGAATTATCAATCCCCAAAGCTTCATTAGCAAGGAACTCAGTACGCCATGCGAGTCATAGTTTCCCAGAGAATAAGAAATCACAGTAAAATAGTACTTATTTGAAGCTCTCAGAATAATCAACCTTGTGTTTTTTTACACAGATGTCATTCTTTTACTTTTTTAGGTATCAGAAAATGTCTGGTGTGACTTAAAGGTAAGGAAATAAATACTAGGCAAGAAACTTAGAAGTCTCCCCTAAGCTGAGTTCGAGACAGACTTGCTAAAAGACCCTCACTGGAACCAGGTCAGTGTAGTGAGAAGTACAATTAGTAGCCTAAATTTCTAATCCATAGTATTCTGATGATGAGATGATTTTAGAGCTAACAATTGATATCCTCTGAGGGATATTTAGCTCCCACCTTGAAAGTCTCCAAAGTGCCTCTAAGAAAGTACCCAGCACCTCCTTAGAATAGAAAAAAAGAATGTCTAGTTCTGGTAGGGTAGAGCATCCAGAAGCATCTTAGCTAGCTGGGAGAAATAGGACTGGACTCAAAGAATGTATCCAATAGAAAATATGCCTATAGAAACATTATTCTAGTGGAGTTTTAAGATTTTTTTCATAAATTTGACTTCTCGTGAGTTTTTTGTGTATATAGCAGCAACCACTACTTTTTACAATTCATTTGTAATTTTAAAAAGTTTTGTCATTCTATAGACAGAAATCCCAGCCCATTGGTGCCCATCCAGAAATAGTCTGGATGTCATTCAATTTCACAATAATAATAAAGGGCCCCTTGATCCTCTATAATAGCCCTCTGGAGTGACTTATTTACAAATTAATTCTCAGTGCTATGCAGATAACTCCTTCTTGTCCTAATCAGGGTGACCTGATTTTTTTTTTGCAAGTTTAGACTGATAACAAAATTATTTTAACATTTTACAGTTCATTGAAACTTCTTGTTCAAATAAATACATACATGTAAAATTCATAAAATACATGTGAAATGTACATATGTGAAATATATATATGCATACACATACATATGCACATCATATATATGTGTATATCTGCATGTCAACATGCCAAAACTCATCTACACTTTCCAAATTTCAATGAAGCTGCTGTTGGAGAAGGCAGTCAAGACGAGATGACCTGTTCACCTCAAGCTAATCCCCTCCCCTGTTCTTAAATGTATATTCCATTCTGTTTGCCTTTTCTGCTCCCAGAAGCTACCCAAGGACATATCCCTGAGATAGCACTGTGTTGTTTGTACCATCAAAACAGAGCATATGATTAGACACAGTAAAGCCTCTTTTTGCCCTATCTCTCTCTCTCCAAACTTCTAACAGTACTAGGTATCTCTGTCCTGACTATATCCTACATTCTCTATTGCCTTGACTATATCCTATGTCCCACTCATTGTCATCAGATAAGAAGTTTCCGTATTTGCTGAGCAATTTCCCCCATGCAGGAGCACACTAGAGGCAGAGCTCATCCTGAAGTCTACATAAGCAAAATGCCTACATGACTGCAGGGAGACACAGTCATCGTGCTTGTCAAAGTTATTAGTATAGTTCGCTGTTTTATTACTAGGGGCAAAGTCTAAAGTGCATTTTTAGGTTGAGTTCAATGCTCAGCCTGCACATTCATTCTGGATAACCAGCAGGAAAGAAGGCATTGATGGTTTTGATATCATTTGTGGCTTTAGTTGTTATCTGTTTTTCACAAACAGAAACAATCACCAAGATGATTTCTTTGAATAAAGTTTTTCAGGAAATAGCAATTCTGATTCTATAGTTTGTTAAGGCAATGCTTGACATAAACACTGGATTGCAAGGTTAAATAACCATACTGCTCAGTTGAAACCCATCTATTAAAGTGTGAAGTAGTCCCTACAAAGAAATGAAGCAGTGAGTCACAAACTCATAGCTGACACCTAGGAAGACACAAACACAGATGTCACATCCCACTTTTCACTCACACCCACCAATGGAGGATGGTGAGATTTTTCACAAATGCATTGTGGGTGAAAGGGGGTTAGTTTGTTTCTTAGAGTTTCTGTGCTGGTTTTATGCATTAATTTGTTTCCTTTAATATACCTTATAACTTGTCCAGAAATGACATGTATCTCTAAACTTAGTATTGTTCCTCAAAATAATTTAATGTGAAAGGGTCAGCATACCTAAATTGTTAATGGCCACATTAATACAATGATTTAAGATAGAGACCGAAAATATGTGATAAAATAAGAACAAAATGAAGAGAAGTATATATAATAAAGTGGAAATTGAAAAAAAAACTTTAAAGGAATGGCAATAATGACTTTTTGTAACAAAATTATTTTAACATTTTCCTGGCATTGTTAGAGTGACATTATTAATACTGTTATTTAATATTTTGAATTGAGGTAACATTGGTTTATAACACTGTATATCATCTGGCGATATGGACGCCCATCTCCTTACCCCAGATGTATGTTGCCTTCTTTGATAAATAGCAGGCTACATTCTTGCGATTGCATCTTGAAACATGCTTAAAAGTTCTGGGACTCTAATAGCTTGATTGGCTCATCCCATTCCCATTTCCATCACCCTCCGACAAGGAAAACATCTATTTGTCCTTCCATGCTAGACCACAATTATGAGCTCTGTTTTGAAAACCTGTATCTATGGTAACTGATTGTTACCAGTTGAATTGTGCCCCCTCCATTCATATGTCTCAACCCCCAATTCTTCAGCATGTGACTGACTTCATTTGGAAGTAGAGTATTTACAGAAGTAAATAAAAGAAGGTCACTAGGGTGGGCTCTCATCCAAGCAGACAAACACAAGCCTTGGGAGAGGGCCAGGTAAAGATGAACACAGACACCGGTAACAACTCTACAAGCCAAGATTGCCAAGAATCCAGCAGTAGCCAAGCAAGAGGCATGGAATGGATTGTCTCACAAGAAACTGACTCCGAAGACCTTGATCTTGGTACCACCCAGATCTGTGTCATTCCAGAACTGTGAGATAAATTTCTACTGTCTAAGCCACCCAATTTGTGGCACCTTGTTAGAGTAGCCCCAGCAAGCTAATACCCCTGTCTTACTCCACTCATATCTTCCAGGAGTCGCCTACCACAAAAATAGGATTAAATACTTATGGAGTTAAAAATAAAAGTTCACTGGGAAAAAAATTATTTTAAGGAAATATAGCAGGACTCCCATTTAGCAGCAACCCAGTAGATCTTGACATTCCAGAGAGAAACTATGCAACTGCTTGAAATGTTATCAATCTGACAAAGGAAAAAGCACATGACACCAGCCAGAGCTCTGAAAAAAAAATAAGTTTTACACATTCTGAACCAAGTAAGCACCACAATTTTCATCAAGATCCAAAATATGATCAAAAGTCTACAGTGTCCCCTCACATTGAAACCTCCTCCTGTCATAATCACTGTGTGACATGTCACAATGTCCCAGACCCATATACCAACACTTTTGCAGTGATAAATTTTATATTACACCTGCCCACAGAAATGGAGGGAATACATAACCAAATAGCCATATGGTTTGCAGAATGAATGCTCAAGAGTGCTAATCTAACTTGATTTGGTGCAATAAAGCTCCAGATCCCAAAACTTCATCACACAGCGCATCGTACTGCATTCTGAAAAATTATGCTTTTTGCTGCTTTTTATATTTACAACAATCATAGGACTATCTGTCTCTGCCTCTGAAGGAAGTTAGCTGTCTCTCCTGATAGTGGAATGAGGTAAAAGAATGACTATCTTAGATGTCAGAAATTTGATGATATATAATTATTTCCAAAAATAAAATAGCTACTGCTTATTTATCATGTATTATGTTAGTCATTGAGCTTTGCATACATTGTTTCATTTATTTCTCATAAAGCCAGAATATATTTTTTTCTCTACTACTCTAATTTTGATGTGAGAATTGTATTTGAAATACATGAGTGGTTCAGTGAGTTTTATTTTCAGAATTTTAAAAGAATAATTAAGTGATGTTATCATCTTTTCATGTCAGCCCAAATATCCATCTATGGATCTTTCAAAGTCAAAGTAAGACAATACTACATGATTTTCAGATAGCTGCATGTATTTATAAGCAACCTGACAACAGGCCTAAATAATCTCTCCTCCTAGCCCCCTAGTATTTCCCATCACTCTATGAGAGGAACATGAGTATTTCCCAACAGTGGCTTAACCAGTGGATATCATCTGCTGAGTGATACGTTAGATGAATAATTTGTAAGATTACTTGTAAATGTATCCCCTGGCCCCTTAAAACCTGATCATAAATTTAGGATTTTTTTATTTAATGCTGTGATAAATCAGTGGGAGGTGTGTTTAGCAAGCAAAAATTTTCATCAGAATTTATACAAAATATTGCTAAGTAGTAAAATGAAAGCAATGTTCAACAATGTTCCTATCTAAGATAAATTATATGGTTTATATAATAAAGTATTCTTTCAATATAGATTAAAATAGGACCTCCCCGGTGGCGCAGTGGTTGAGCGCTGGGTTGCGAAGCTGCCCGCAGTCTCTGCAGCGCCAGTTCGATCCCCGGCTGCTCCCCGGCCACCGGAGGAGGGTCCCACATGGCGCGCAGACCTCTCCTGCCACCCGCTGCTCCCCTCAGCAGTGTACTTCAGTCTTTCTGCCTGCTCTGCTCCCCACTCTGGCTCTGGTGAATTCTCTCACCCTCCCGTGCTTCTGACTGTACCCAGTGCTTGTATAAATAAATCAAAATAAATTAAAAAAAAGATTAAAATAATAAAATTGTTACCTTTTATAAGCATTTACTGTTTACTCAATGCTTGGTACCCACTCTGGAAGACAAAGTTAAGGCTGTAATGATTTTTCTACTATTTTAATTGAGTCAATAAGGGCTCACAGACATTAAGCAACTTGCTAATATAACAAACCTCTAATTGTGTTGTTAAAAGCCTACATTTAATAAGAGCTGTAATTATTTCCAAGGACTTCAGAGATATGGAGGACCTTCAAAGACGCCTTGAGGTGGCAAGACAGAGACCTCACTAAGTACCAGCTACTGAATGACATCACTTTGGATACTTTTGAATTAAAAATACAATACTAAAATATTCAATGATGTTGCCAGATCTGGTTATACAGAACAGTCTGAGAAAATGATTGTATCTTAAGGCTTTTTAACTGTCATAATTTCTGTGCCCACCTGCACCATGGCTACCATTTCTCCACATTCTTGGTAAATTAAATTAGTATGGAAATTCTGGACTGTGAATAAAAGTAGTTTGAAGAAACAAGAACTAGGAAGTGATGAGAACTAAGGACCAGGAAATAAAAATATACCCCGCAGATATTTTAGATCCAAGGGATACACAGAAGCTGGGGCTGAGGAGAGACAATGACACTGATGAACAGGAGTGGAGAAGAGGGAGGGAAGTCATTTCAAAGGGGGAGGAAGGACATTTTGGGGGTGACGGAAATATTGACTCACCTGTAGTAGAGCTTTCAAGGGTGTACATGTATGTAAAAACATAAAATAGTATATACCTTTTGGCAAATTATATACCAGTCATATCGCAAAACCTGTAAGACAATGAGCAAATGACTTGAATAGATTTTTCACATAAGAAAAAAAGAAACAGAGCATATCCCAAAGGCCAATAGAAATGGTCATTCAATTTGCCTTTAAGACAAAACAAATTAAAATCACAAAGTGATTTCCTCTACACATCAGTATTGCTAAAATGCAGAGACAAAAGCAGTGTGATGAGGATGTGGAGAAACTGGAACTTCCAAACATTGACAGTGATGACGTCAACTGGTATAATCATTTTTTAAAGTATCTGGCATTACCTATTTTTTTTTAATAGAGGCATGTTTTATTTATTTGTTTGTTTGTTTGTTTTTGTTTATACATGCACTGGGTACAGTCAGAAGTGCGGGAGGGTGAGAGAATTCACCAGAGCCAGAGCGGGGAGCAGAGCAGGCAGAAGGACCGAAGTACACTGCTGAGGGGAGCATCGGGTGGCAGGAGAGGTCTGCGCGCCATGTGGGACCCCCCTCCGGTGGCCGGGGAGCAGCCGGGGATCGAACCGGCGACGCAGAGGCCACAGGCAGCTTCGCAACCCAGTGCTCAACCGCTGCGCCTCCAGGGAGGCCCTGGCATTACCTATTGATATTAAACTGAAACCAAGCATCTTTTGATCCAGCAACCTCACTCATAGGTGAAAATGTAGTAGAAAAGCATGCATATTTTCAAGGAAACAATACAAAACAAGCTTTAATGAAACACTGTAATAGTTAAGCCATTTACCTAGTAAAAAGGTGGATATTCATCAATAATAGGTGGATATATTATATGTTCAGATAATGCAAAAAGAATCAACAGTTACATGCATTCATGTAAATGGGTCTGATGACCTGTTATTGAATAAAAGAAATCCTTGTATAACTGTATACACTGTGATTTCATTTCTGTAAAATAGAAGGTGAGAGCAGATATTCTAGGGCATTCTAGGGAGGTATAGATCAGGATGGAGATTCATAGTGTAGAGGAGATGGAGAATCCCTGAGACATTGTTCTATTGATGGTGTTTTCTAATACTCGTCCTGGACTGAGATTGCATGGTTTTGCCCAATTTATAAAATTCCATTGAACTGCACATCTGTGTGTGCACTTTTCTGTCTGTATGCTATTCTGAATACAGTAGTTTAAAAATTGTGCATATATGAAATGAATGCTGTAGGACAGAAAACATTAATCAAAACCAAAACCCCCTGTAGTTTTTATGCTCCTAAGAGAGATGTATAATGCATACCCATACCACTTCCTTCTCTGCAAGAAGAAAAACACATCATTTAAAGCCTGTGCTACTGATAGCCCTTCACCACACAAAGTACATTAATGAGAATTTTATATTCAAAGATAGGCTCAATGTTAGGAAGAGTGAAAAGATAAATTGCCATGTAAAAGGAAGTGAGCAAATTTAAGTCAGATGAGAGATAAGAGGTTGGAAACTCTAATATGTATAAATATTTGTATTTATTTTTTTACTCCCTATCCTTGTCTGTCACTATGACTTTGAACTTGGTCAAGCAGCTAGTAAGGTGACCTCAGCATCCAAGCAGAAAGTTTAACAAGTGCATGGTATGTCCTAGCTAGGGACTTCTTGTCCTTAACCTGCCACCAAGATGACCACATGTCCCAGAGGGTGACTATTCCTTCAGCCTAAGTCTGAAAGTGAGAAGAAGTGAATCATCTAGCAAATGGACCAAATCTTGCCAAGCTCCTGAGACTCCCAACTGACCATCAACTCTCAGGTAAGGTGAGCAAGAAAGAGTATTTTGGATGCCACTAAGTTTGGGGGGATGTCAGATACAAGGAACCCACAGAACAGCACAACTAGCAGAGGAATATCTCTATTTTTCTCTCTGTTCTTAAGTAACAAACTCTAAAGTGAACCAAGGAATAGAACTACTAATAAATATCTGTCCTATGTAATATCCAAGTGAAAATGGGGCATTGAGACTTCAGTGGAGAAACACAACAGAAATAGCAACAAAAAAAAAAAAGGAGAAATTAAATAAGAATCATTATCTATTTAAAGAGGACCTTCTTTGGAAAAAATCAATCATAATGACTTCTGGAAAGGAAATGGTTTAATGTCTTTAATGTTTGACCTAAACCAGACCCCCTGGTAAATTAGTCTACTATTCTAATTGGGTTTAGTAACAGAGAACATATCTTAAAAATGTTTTTAGAAGTGTGTTCCTGGGCATCCAGATAGCTTATTATAAATAAACTAGGAATTTATGGAGTTGCAGGCCATGGTTAGATGGTAAATAGAAAATAGACATCACATTTTTCTCTCCATGTAACTAAAGAGGAATAAATATTGAGAAGCCATAAAGACAGACAAATTCCCCTGAAAACAATGTTCCTTACATATTAAGTGCAGTCTGCTACTGAGAAGCCAAATCTGGACCCAGGAAAGAGACATTTACAGAAGCTATATCGGGAGGTCCTTCCAGAGAAGAACTTATGTTTATGCTACTTTCTTGCTTTATTTACTTATAGTTAGTAAAGTTTGTTGCGGGATAAAATATTTAAATCACATATGTCTGCCTTGCCATCTAACGCATGCGGGGATGTACCAATTATAATGAGGAATGACTAGGTTGTCCTGTGCACCAGGCACTGCCCTGTCTTTTGGTGGATTATTGGTATCATAGAGGAGACACATATTAGGATCCAAATGCTTGTGTGCCCCTAAAACTCATGTGTCAAAACCCTAATTCCCAATGTGATGGTATTAGGAGGTGGGACATTTGGGAGGTAATTAGTCATGAGGGCAGAGACCTCGTGATTGGGATTAGTGTCCACTTAAGAGCCTGCGCAGAGCTGCCTTGGCACCCCCAGCACTCCAGGGCACAGGGGGGCAGTCTGCGAGCTGGAAGATGGCCCTCACAGAACTCCACCACCTGACACCCCCTCTTTTTTTTTTTTTTTTTTTTTTTAATAGAGGCATGCTTTTGTTTGCTGGTTTGTTTGTTTGTTTTGTTTATACAAGCACTGGGCACAGTCAGAAGCGCGGGAGGGTGAGAGAATTCACCAGAGCCAGAGCGGGGAGCAGAGCAGGCAGAAGGACCGAAGGACACTGCTGAGGGGAGCAGCGGGCGGCAGGAGAGGTCTGCGCGCCATGTGGGACCCTCCTCCGGTGGCCGGGGAGCAGCCGGGGATCGAACCGGCGCCGCAGAGGCCGCGGGCAGCCTCGCAACCCAGCACTCAACCGCTGCGCCACCGGGGAGGCCCCTGACACCCCCTCTTTAACCTCCAGCACTGTGAGCAATAAATTTGTGTTATTTATAACCATCTAATCTATGCTATTTTGTTACAGCCAGCCAAACTAAATCAACAAGAAAACAATTCTAGCCTTGTGCTGTGACAGAAACCAGCATATGGTACAAGGGAAAGGATTTACTTAATCCTGCATCTGCTTAAATTTTTTTTTCCATCATTAGTTCCTCTCACAGTCTTGTGGCTAATGAATAATTTGGTCAATTAACATTTATTGAATTGCATTACTTTTCCTAGTTTGTAAACTCTCAGACGGAAAGCATTTTGACTATTTACTTCTCTTTGAATACTGCTAAATTCCCTAGTAGACCCACCCATTTCAAATAAGCACTGAATAAAGTCTGTTCTAAAGAAAAGAAAATGTGATAAATCATTTAAATATTCATTTTATGAGGATGTGAATAATTTGCTTATCTACAAAATTGAATGCCTTTGGCATAAAGCAGACAGAAATAATATTTGTTTTTGTACATTTTTATGTATGCTACATGATCCAACAATATTTCATCCACATAATCCTACCTTATGTCCTTCTACAAGGCTTCTTTTAAAATGTATAATTATCTCCAGGGATGGGCAGTTTGACTACATGAGAGGTTGTACTTTATAGCTTCTGGGGGAAAAGTTACTTGAATATGAATAGTTTACATTTTTCATTATAGAAATGGTACTCCATGTCTGTCTAATACTGTGAATATGCCATGGTCAAATTCCAGTAATATAATATAAGATATTAGAAGAGTGTAGGTGCACACAGATGCATAACTGCATTTCTGGAACTAATTTTTGGACTCTGAAGATGAGTATACCTCTTCTGCCAAATGTAGGCAAATGTGACTGTCATTTCAGTAGACGCTGAGAGAAATCCTCTATTTTTGGAAAAAATATAAACTAAATCCCACTCCTCCTGTTCTGTTCATGATTATGATACCTGCTCATCACCTGTATCATAGAAGGAGAGTGTTTTAAGTAGGTACGATTAGAGGTGATGTGAAATGGTTTTCCTGGACAGCGTGACTTGACATTGCCATTGCTATAGATTTCTACTGGCTAGCCATTCTGGTTTTTTCCATTTGTTTTTTGCCTCTTATGAGGCTCTGAGATTCAGGTATTTCTTACCAATACAGTGTGTCCTCTAATTAAATATACCTGCATCAACAATCTAGGATTTCTGCAGAAAAGAATGAGGTGCAAATATTAATGAGAAATCTGAGTGGTCTATCCATGCAATGGAACATTATTCGGCATTAAAAAGGAATGAAGAGCTAATACAAGTTACAACACTGATGAACATGCTAAGTGATAAAAATCAAGCACAAAAGGCCAAATATTGCAAGATTCCATTTATATGAAATAACCAAAATAAATAAACCTATAGAGACAGAATGTAGATTATTGTGACCAGAGTGGGGGCTGGGCAGAGGAACAGGGTAGATGAAGAACGCTTACTATTAAGTACTAGGTTTCTTCCTGAAGAGATGAAACATTCTAAAATGGATGGCTATACAATTCTGTGACTATACTAAAAACCATTCACTTGTACACTTTAGGCAAATTTTGTAAGTTTTATTTAAATAAATATTTTTAAAATCTAGTCTACGGTTAGTTTAATAGTAAATTTTTAAATGTATAAAATTTAATAATGAATTTTGTAATGACATAGTGAATATGTTAATTAGACTTATGATGATCAGTTTACAATGCATATAAACATTATGCTGTAGACCTGATATTAATATGTCATGTATCAATTATAACTCAATTTAAAATAGTGTCTTATGCCAGGATATTACTTGGATATTCACTATAATCTTCCCATAACACTATAAAAGTCACTTGAGAAGCTTCTAGTCTTAACATTTTCACTAGAGCAGACTTCACATTCTATACTATTAGGAACTCAAATGTTGAATTTTTACTCTCTCCTCATATGGTGAAAGGGGAGAGGAATCTCTCTTGAGTCTCATTTATAAGGGCACTTATCCCATTTGTAAGGTTCCACCCTCATGATCTCATTACCCTTCAAGTTCCCATTTTCTAAAACCATCACTTTAGGGCTTAGGATTTCAACAAACGTATATTGAGGGGACACAAAAACTCAATCTATAGCAATTACTTTGTATACTTTTCTATAACAGGATAGTAAAAAAAATAATTTTATGAAATAGTATTTTTGTACAAAAAATTAACACGTATGGGAAATATAATTCATGTCTTGAGAACCCTGCACCTAAAAACTCAACATCACTAGCATTCACCTCTGATCTTCCTTGACTTTTTAATTTTTCTGCAATTTTCTAATTCACTCTTCTACATTCTCTTGTCAGTTATTAAATATTAAAACAATCCATGCTAGGTCTCCTTCTTCCTCCAGACTTCTTAGCCAAGCTCATCCATGCATCCAGCCCTGTTGCCACCTATAAATAAGTAATTCAGGTAGTTTAATCTTCAAAACCAAACTTTCTCAGATTCTCCAAGGCTGATGTCCCCTAGGCACTGCCCAGATCCTCCTAGGAATCTCTAAAACTGCTCTAACTCATGTCCAAGATCAAATTCATGACCTAACCCACACTCTCCTATCTCCAATTACTCAGTTGTTGCTGTTTCAGTATCCTCAACATGAATAGGGCACCTTAGTGATTTATATAGTCTTGTAAATGGAGGAAAGAAGACTCAGGCAGAAAACATGTTATTGAGTGTGGAGATAAGAGGATATATAAAGAAGTTTCCATATGAAATGTTTTCTTTGTGAAGAAAATGACAATATTATCTATTCAAATTCAGATATGGGATAGGTGAGTGATATTAATACCTTAAGAGAGTGGACTAGAATTAAAGCAACATACATTGAAAACAGGCAGGTGTGTGTAGATCATAAATGATCAGTTGGGCTGGGACACGTTTATCATGAAAATGCCTTCAGGATGTGAAGTTCTAATGAAGATAAACAAGGCCTGAGAAGCCACCACTGATGATCCCAAAAAGGAATGAATACAGAAGGGGAAAATATACGTACACAAAGAGGGAAGAGACTTTCAAAACATGGTCATATTGGCAATATTAAACTCTCATTGAGAACAGATGCAACTTAACTCGAAAAATAATAATACTTTCAGAATCATTATCAGTAGCATCAAATCTTTGAGATGTCAAACAAGATGAAAGACTGACATTACATGGACTAATGGATAAATAGTGAGATGAACTAAATAGTGGCGATGTGATGAAACAAATATAGCAAAAAGTTAATGGTAGACTCTAGTTGTTAAATATGCCAGTCTTCTCAGTAAAATTCTTTCAACTTTGCCATATGTTTAAAACTTGCATGGTGACAAGGAGTCAGAGTACAATATGGAAAGAATAAATACTGAGAAATCAGACAGGTTGTAGTAGGCAGGTATGCAAGATGTTGGAGGTTGAACAAAAAGGATCATTATTGCACAGAAGTCTGTAATAGAGAATCAAGGTTTTTGTGAGGTGAGAGGGGCTTCACTTAGGTAAATAAAGTATCCTGTGGCATGTAAGGTAAGAGTTTTCAGTAAAATTAACCACTGGGGTGCCTCCCTTGGTGGCACAGCGGTTGAGCGCGGGGTTGCGAAGCTGCCTGCAGCCTCTACAGCATCAGTTCAATCCCCGGCCGCCTGTGAGGGTCCCACATGGTGCGCAGACCTCTCCTGCCACCCACTGCTCCCCTCAGCAGTGTACTTCGTCAGTCTGCCTGTTCTGCTCCCCGCTCTGGCTCTGGTGAATTCTCTCACCCTCCCGTGCCTCTGACTGTACCCAGTGCTTGTATAAATAAATAAAAAAATCTTAAAAAAATAAATAAATAAAAATATATTGTCAAATATTTCATTAAGTTAACAGGACTTTTAAAAAAAAATTAACCACTGGGATAGGCTTTCTCCCCCTTTTCCTTTGTAGCTTATATCTGAGTGCCTCAAATTATATATCTCTTTAAATTTTAAGATAAAATTCATCCTTTTAAGCATTTTGAAGGAAACAATTCAGTTGTTTTTGGTATACCCATATCGTTGTATGCCTTTAATTCCAGAACATTCTTTCACATCAAATATAAACCTTGTCCTCACGAAGCTGTTACTTCTCATTCTCCACTCTTGCTGCACTTCTCCCAACTACTAATCTACTTTCTTTGTGGATTTACCTATTCTGGATATCTCACATAAAAAGAATCACACAATATGTAATCTTTTCCTGCACAAATTTGTCTAATTTATTTCTAAAAATATTTTTCCTAGAAAGATTGCTACCTTGAGCTTAAATATTCAAATGTGCTTTGGGTTGGTAAGTGAAGCACCAAGATTCTAGCATCCACCGACTGCTCAGTCTGTACCTAATCGTGCTGAGCACATTGACAGGGCTTGTTCATTCACATAACATGCTGTAAGAAAGCATCATCTCAATTTTCAAGTAAGAACCAGAACTAATGAAAATTTACATAATTAGAAAATATAAAATTTGAACTTAAAAATTACTAATATTTAAATGTTGTCTACTCCAGTATTTGAAGAGAATTTGGATCAAAAAACACAGCACTCTTATCCCTACAATTTTTTTCAGCATTGATATTAAGAGAAATGTAATTTGATTGCATCAGTTTTCCATACTATTCCAAGACAGGGGGCTGTTTGTTTTTCTACCAAATTTATGGTCTACTGACGCAGACTTTTCTCCTTTAAAGTCAATAGCAACTCTTAGCTATCAAAACTGCTGCTATACTATAACTGTTTTCTATTTCAATGATTTGCTAATTAGTAAATAAGCAGAGTGAATCCTAATTCCATTATTTATTCGAGTGTTCACTATTTAGTCCACCTAGTCAGAAAGTTACCCACTGGCTGCAGACTGACCTGTCAAAATTGTTCATTCCTTTGAGATCATAGAATGAAACTAGCTGACAATGCTACTTCAAGAAACACTACATGTCCAGGTACCTATTTTCTATGATCATTAGCCATTTTAAAAGAATGCCAGATTATTTCCATTTAAATTCTTTCATAACATCTACTCAAGAATAACTGCTAAAAAAATGTTAGAATAACATAACATGTTAGAATGTTAGAATAACATAACATCTACTCAAGAATAACTGCTAAAAAATGTTAGCATATTACTCATGTCAGGATCTGTGGCTGTCTTTCATGGGGATTTAGGATAGGGTTTTTTTATAGATCATCTATCCTTTTTTATAGACATTTGGATTTTCAATCATAACAGATAAATGAATTTAACAAAGAAAATGAATTTAGAAACTTTTACCTCAGTTATTCTAGATGTAAAGACAGAACGGATGCATTTGCTTTCTGTTTGACAGAGTAAATGAGATAATAAGCAAACAAACTTTTTCAATATCTAGACAACTGTGAATCAAAAGAACAATTTAGAATTCCTAAATTCAAACTCTCACAACATAAAGGTATTTTATTGCATCTCCTCAATAACTGGCTCTTAATAAATAATTTATTTAAAGTGTATACTTTAAACTCAAATAATAAAACCAAATTAAACTTGGGGGAAAATAGATAAGGATCCTTTGTCTCTTATAAGTTACAGAAGGACAGTGAAATATTCCGAAACAGTGAGTTGGGAGTTATACAAAAACTTAAAAGTGAGGTGATTTTTAATGCCTCAATCTCTCAATCATTAAATTGTACCCAAAATAATTCTTTTAACTCTCCTTTTTGTTACCATTAGAGAGAAAAAGTTGAAGCTTTGTTGCCATCATTGTATTTATAATGATCAAATACAAATTTTGTTATCTTTGGTCCTTCAATTCTAACCACACTTCTCTCTCCCAAAAAAAAGTGAAAAAATGAAACTATCTCCATAAGAATAACAATCATTTTGAATAATGGCAGGTCTAATCCAGACACAAGTGGCTCTTAATATTCCTATTTACTGTTAAAGCTCTCTATTTTTGCTGATTACATGAAACATGTAAATTTATGTTGATTTTTCCATTCACATTAAGTGAAAATTTGCCAATTGTTATCCTAACTCAGGTAAAATTCTTACTTCTATTCTCTCTATTTTAATCAGCAAAGTTTCTATTAAGCTATAAGTCTGCCATCCTATCTTTCCTCCCTCAATAAATTTTATGCCAGTGGACTGAGTAGGGACTTTTTAAAAATTGAAACAACAACAAAAAATCCTGCAGTTGTGTTACCTGGACCTCATATAATATGAATTGGTTAGGAATGTAGTTTTATTGATTTCAATAACTTAGTGAAACAAACTAAAGGTTAGCAAAATGTTTCCTGGGAGACATACCACTACTTTACCAACCAAAAAATATTTTCATTTATCTTCTTTTTTATATCACCTTTTAAAAAGTATTACATAACCATTTTATGAGTATAATTCAAGCTTCAGAAACCCAAATTTCATAGCATCTTTATGGAGAAATGAGCAGATATGGAGCACATAGCTATTAATTTTCTTTCACCTTTACATGGCTACAATATTTGAAGCAATGTCCATATAAAACATAAGTGCCTGTCATTAAATATATTCATTTTCAGGTCTTATGCATAATTATGATGTTATATGTAGAAGGAGAAGTATATTAGAGCAGAAAATTTATGAGATTTAAAAGGATTTGGTCTTTTCCATTTTTTTCATAATAGCAAAATAATAGAATTTCACTTAGCAAGAGCTGGAACCATAATAGAAGTAAAAATTTCTAAGTCAATTTTCAGCAACCAATCTAATTCTGTTAATTCAAAGGGGAAAAAATGACTTTCTATAGCTGTCACTTTATTCTCTTTTAGATAAGCATTTCAGGTCAACATGCAAAGTACCACTTAAATTACTGTCATTGCATCTGACTTTAAAATTTATCTTTAACAGTAAGACCTTAGATTTTTAAAGCTCTATAGATTAGGTACAATTTCATGTCAAGCTATTTCATTTGAATCATACAATTCCCTATGCCAAACATAGTTACAGTAATGTTAATCACAATTAGAAAACGACAATTCTTTAAATACGAACTTTGCTAGATCTTGGAAAATCTGATCAAGAATTCAACCAAAAGTAAGGGGACTTGGTCTGAACCTGAGCTGAACAACGCCCAGGACAAAAGGCCAGCTGCGTAGGCAGAACAAGACTATAAGCAAATGAAGACAATAAGTAGCACCTGAGTGGCCAGATACTTGCTGAACTCCCTGGGTTCCAGGTATAACACTGGGGTGTTCTTGAGCAGATAATCTAGCAAGGATAAGGAAACAATCCGTAAAGACATAAGCAAGCAGCTTCCATCTGGGAGATACGTAAGGACAACAACACGGTCATGGAGCCAAAATTTAGTACTGCAATTTATTCAGTCCCTGGGGTAAAAGATATAAGAATTGTGATGCTATGAAAATAGATAATTCAAGCTTGATAACTGGATTTCTGCAACTGAGTTATGAGGATTCTAACAAAAGTGGGATTGGGGCCACCCTGGTGGTGCAAGGAGTTAAGACACAACCTATGAAGCTATCCACAGCCACTGCAGCATGAGCTCCATCCCCAGCCAGGGAGCTACCCACATCATGCAGCAGACCTCTCCTGTCTCGCCTGCTGCTCCCCTCAGCAGTGTATTTCAGTTGATCTGCCTGCTCTGTTCCCCATTCTCTCTGGTGAATCCTCTCACACACACCCCATACCTCTGGCCTGTACCCCAGTTCTTGTATACATATATAAATAAATCTTTTTAAAAAATGGGATTGCAATGATAACATTTTAATAGTCTACCTGTCTCCAGGCAGCTATCCTAATTCAAACTCCTTGTGACAGAAAGAAGCATCATTCTCAAATCTGACTGATAACCCTTTAACAATGTCTTAGGAACATGTTATCAAAGGACCTTGGAGAACTGGATTCTGTCTGCTTTCCTCTTTTTTCTGCCATGTCTCTTTATATTCTAACATCAGGTCTTAGGAACTTTTTGTTATTCACGCCATCTGCCTGAAAAACCCTTTGCTTCCTTTTCTGCATGACAATCTCTTTTAAAATTTAAAATTTACTCAGAGGGATTTATTGAACACCCACTATAAACACTGCATTAGAACTGAGGAGATACAAATAAACAAGGTTTTTACAGTCTGGAAAGTCATCACGAGGTGGTGGGGAAGGTTCTTATAGCTATAGACCATTAGAATTTGATGAAGTGGTTGCTACATCTGTCAAAGGATAGTTTATAAAAGAAACTGTTATCATGACTCATTTTTTTTAAAGATTTATTTATTTATGCATATAAGAGCTGGGGTACAAGCCAGAGATGCAGGAGTGAGAGGATCCACAGAGACAGAGTGGGGAACAGAATATGCAGATAGATTGAAATACACTGCTGAGGGGAGCAGCAGGCGAGACAGGAGAGGTCTGCTGCACCATATGGGTTTCTCCCTGGCCGGCCAGGGATCGAACTCATGCTGCAGAGGCTGCGGTTTGCTTCATAGTGCAGTGCTTAAGGCTTTGCACAACCAGGGAGGCCCATGACACATGTTGATATATAACAAACACGTGCCAAGGATTGTTACATTTAACTCATGAATTAATGAGGAAACCAGTAAGATGTTATAATAGCAGTTATTTTAAGACTGTTACAGAACAGAGCATCGATCTATTTCTGAAATGAAGTTGCGAATAAAGGAAAAATAGGTCTAGCCTCAAGGCAACAATCAATTGTATTCCACTGATACAATTAATTTGCACTTCTGTGGACAAAAATCATTTGCATTATTATCAGTTTTCATAATGACATGGGGAGATAGCCCTGATGGGTAAAGCAGACCAAAAACATAATAATATTTTCTTGCCCACAAATTTTCTTGACAGATTTGAGGCATTTAAGCAAGTGATGGTCATAGAAATTATACACATAAATTTGCTTCAAGTTGGAGGAATTAGAAGAAAACTTTAGAGAATAGTTGATGCCTTGTTAATATTATTGGAATTTTTCCAGGACAACATGAGAATAAACCCTAACTTTAAGAATGAGGAAGAGGTATATGTGTTAGCATGAGACTGAGGGGTACCCCAGGATACCCAAATTTATGTGCTTTAGCGGGGTCTGGCCATTTGTGTGCATAAAGACACACAATTCTTAGTGTTAAAGAACTTGAATAGAATTTATGTGCATAGGGAGAAAAAAGAAGAAAGCGTATTCTGAATAAAACACTCGAAATTATCTCTCTCCTCTTGGGCAAGTGCCCAACCAAACAGGGTTGGTTTGAAGCTTGAAAGCTTGCCACAGGTCTAAGGCACCTCCTGGCAGGAACAATAGGACAGGGGTTCTGAAGCAGGTCCCAGAAAGCCGGAATCGTAAGAGCAAAATCAAAGTACCAATCAAGGGAACAGCTGCCATCATCTCCCCAACTGTCATGCACTCACATTTCTCTGTCAAGTATTTCTACAAGTCTTTCCTCCATGTGTCTCCTCCAAGTCCTATAAGTCCCTGGTGCAAATCCAAAGCTGAGAAGCAAACAGGCCCTTCCACTTGCCTCCTTTAACCTGTCTTACATAGCTGGTTGCTCAGCTCCACCCTCGGTTAAGTGAAGGAGGGGGAAATGGTATCTCCCCTAACAATGGAAATGCCTCTATATCATAGGCACAGGCTTCAAGGTCATAAAATTCATGGATCTCAAGGATATTTGCTGTGAGAACTAGGAAAATAAAAGTCCTGTCTTTTCAGGATTCTAAATAGAATCTGATGGAAGAATTCTTCCCAGATGGTTTGTTACAAGAGCAGCCAATGGCCCTTTCCTCTGAGGTTAGTGGTTCTCAAGGTGTGAGCCAGGAAGAGCAGTATGAACAAATCACCTGGGAACTTAATAAAAGTGAAAATTCTTGGGTACTAACCCACACCTGCTGAATTGGAAATTCTTTTTTTTAAAGATTTATTTCTATTTATGCATACAAGAGCTGGGGTACAGCCCAGAGGTGTGGGGGTTGAGAGGATTCACCAGAGACAGAGTGGGAAGCAGAACAGGCAGACTGACTGAAAATAAACTGCTGAGGGGAGCAGAGGGCGAGTCAGGAGAGGTCTCCTGCACCATGTGGGTTGCTCCCTGGCTGGAGATCAAACTCTTGCTGCAGTGGCTGCAGACAGCTTCATAGGTTGCGTCTTAACCCCTTGTGCCACCAGGGAGGCCCTGAATTGGAAATTCTGTATGACAGATAATCTGGGTTCTAACAAGTGCCTGCCAGGATATTCTATATTCTCTGATTTTGAGTACTGCTGTTATAAGGGAGTATTCATCTACCTGCAGATCTCTGGAGAGACAGTGTCTAGAGTGGCCAGACCCCTGTGTCATTCCAATGCATGATAAGAACACAAAATATAATATAATAATATATATAAAATATTATATAATAATATTAATATAATAATATATACAAAAATAAATTTAAAATTCTTACTTTGATTTCACAAAATAATTATCTGTGCCTCTAGCCCTTCAATGCTTCCTCTGGGTTAATTGGGTCCTCCTCTAGTCTATAGGAACAGCTACTGTATCTTCTCTCAATTCCTAGGTAGGTGGGGTATGACAAATGTTAACTGAGTGACTGAGCAAATGACTGCCACAGGCAGGGACCCAACACCAGAGCCCAGCCAGACTGCCACCAACCAGCAGACAAGCTGATAGGAACATGAGGTCTGAGCACCCCAAGTCCTCCATATCAAAAGAGCGATTCAGGTCTCAGTGAGAGACCACACTCCCATCAATGGGATGCCAAATCCTGGCCCAAAATAAGAATTTGCACGACAGTTATTGGAATATGACCTCAAGGAAGAAGAATGGGAGATAGAAGAAAAAAAAAAAGGGAAGGAGGGAAAAACTCTAGAATTTGTCCTGCCTGGTGACTGGGCAATTGGAGTTCAATCCTGCTAGCCCCTTTGAAGAGCCCATAAAATCCACTTCCAAACTGTCCACAATGGGGATGAAGACGCAGTTCTCAGCCACTGCACTCACTTCCTCTTGTCAAGATCTACCTTATGACATGCAAACTCCCTCAAAACCCCCAAGTTGTGTTTGCAAAAGTGGGTACTTCAAAGTCTCAGAGAAACCTCTGGATGGAAGGAGAGAGCCTGGGTGCATCCTCACCAAGGATCTATCAGGTGACACCTTCAGACAGCTGGCACATTAGCCAAGGCTGAGTCAAAGCAGGAACATAGAAGTACTTAATATATATAGGTATTTCACTCATACCAGAACCTCCCCAAGTTAGAATGATCAGCCCATTTCACCTACAACCAAGTAGAAAATATTTGGTCCATCCCAGGTAAAAAGATTTTGATAGCGAACCCCACGTATGACTTTAGGAGTCAGGATTTGGGGAGGCTCGGTGGTCTCAGTTAATGCACATCAGTGCTGGAATCTGCTACCTGGCATTCCACCTTTGCCCCTCACCAGTTGTATATACTAGAGAAATTTTTATTTTCCCCAATCCTCGTATTATTCATATAAAGCTACATAATAAACTACTTATGTCTTATAAGCATGTTAGTAGATAATATTTTTCTTTATATTATATTACAGAGATAAAATTTATAAAAAGTATAGAAATAATGTCAACCAAACTAACATAATAGCTTGTTATTATTTTGTGTTTATTGTGTGGCAGTCACTATGATAAATATTTTATAATCTTTAAAACTGCACAGTAACTAGGTTCGGTCAAACCCATTTTACAGATGAGGAAACTGAGGCACAATGAAGTTAGTAAGATACACACACACACACACACACACACACACACACACTTAGTAAGTGACCAAGCCAACAATTGAGCAAAAGTATCAGGCTTCAATGTAAAGTGTTTTTACAGCAATCACTTTCATTTTTCCTCTTAACACTCTCTATGTGATAAATGATTTACATAAGACAAGGCTGAAGAAAAAGGCAGAAATGCTCATTACTCCCTGCCACAAAGACACGGCAGGTCTCTCTGCACAGGCTTTTCATAGAAAACTAGCTTGGGACAACAAGATAAAGGATGTTGCAGTAACGTGGTTGATTTGTAAGTTCCACAAACTGGAGGGGAAGCGAGATGAGTAGTTCATGCCTGGATCTGCCCATTTTCTTTAAGACCACATGCCACGCAGCAGCGCCCCCCAGAGCAGACACTCAAACTAAGGGACCAAGGTCAAGAAAGATAAAAAAAGGCTAAGGAACTAGCGGACCAGATTAAGGGAAACAAAAAAGGCTTGAGTATGAAATGAGATGTCTGATCTTGGATTGGGTCCTGATCCAGAAAATAAAAATAGTCATAAAATGTATGAATAGTATAAGTGATGACATCTCACAGTAGACTGTGGATTAGACACTATTGCTGTATCAATGTCCAGGCTTTGACCACTGTACTGTGGTTAGCAAGAGGACGCCCTTGCGATGAAGGAATGCATACTGAAATTTAGGGGTGAAGAGGAGGCACATTCCCAACTCAGTCTCAAATGTTTGAGAACAGTGATGAAAGAGGGAAAGAAAAAACATAAACTACTTCTGAAACTGTTTAAAGGACTTGCATAATTTCCCGGTACTTGTCTTGTAGTTTGTCTGTAATTTTGAATTTTATTACCAACAAAACATTTCCTTTCTTGAAAGGGGATAGTTCCCTGGGAAAAAAAAAATAGAAAGGGCTTTGAAATGGGAGGAACTTGAAAATGTGGAAGCAAAGTGGAAACAAACATTTCTTTGCTACCAAAAGAACATAATCCTTCGCAGTGCAGCTATGACCAAAGGGTTTATTTCTTTGGTCTACTGAGAGTCAGGACCATATCTGCATCTTCAAAACGTAATCTGCAAATTTATAATTCCTCAGGAAAACTGGAAGTCCTTTAAAAGTAGAAGATTGCTTTTCACTGGGTGAGAGTTCTTAGTGCTCAGTATTCCATTGAGATAGACACTAGATAAAAGCTAAGCTTACTGTGCCATAATAATTGGGGAAGGCTTATCTTCCCCTGTGTTAATGGTGCGCTCATTAGCATGGCCAGATAGCCTCAAGTAGGTCAGCAGGAGCTGGCGTGAAGGGAGGGATGGTCAGCAGCCCCCTCCACAAATCAAGCTCTGGTGCTAGGATTCTCCTCTTCATTTCTTTAAAATGTCATTTCTCCCCTTTTCTTAAGTCAAAGGGATCTAAGATTAGTGAGCACTGCATGTGAGCGAGCACCCACAAATGCATTGTTTCATTTAATCCTCACGGCAATGCTGGGAACTACTTGTTATCATCCAATTTTACAGATAAAGAAACAGAGGCTCTGCATGCTTGAGTGACTTTTCAATAATGGCACATAAAGTAAATGACAGTCTACCTACATGCAGAATGCCTGCTTTTTCTACCCCATTACCCCGCTCCTGCACAAAGACTTCTGGGGAATGAATAGTGTTAAATCAGCCTCAGGACCACCTGCTTTTTTATATATATAAATCTCTTCTTTTTTTGAAAGATTTGTTTTTGTACAAGAGGTGGGGTGCAGGCCAGAGGCATGGGAGGATTCACCAGAAACAGAGCAGGGAGCAGAACAGGCAAAAGGACCAAAGACACTGCTAAGGGGAGCAGTGGGAGAGGCAGGAGAGGTCTGCTGCACAATGTGGGAATCTCCCTGGATGGCTGGGAATCAAACTCGTGCTGCAGAGGCTGCAGACAGCTTCACAGCACTGCGCTCAACCCACTGCGCCACAGGGGAGAACCACGACTACCTGCTTTATTAGGAAAGTCAGTCGTAGGGTGATAAGAGGGTGCTGTCCATGTACACCCTAGAAGGGCTCAAAGTGATGATTGGAGAGAAAAAGATATAAATAAAAGTTCTGTTCTGGTTTTGTTTCATCAGGCCTCACAGTTTTCTTCACACCCACTTTAAATTTCTCAATCACCCAGTTGTTCATTAGTTTTGCTTTCATGTTTTGAAATACTATCATGGATCTGAGAAGCAGGAAGAAAATCTTTGTTCCTAGTAAATATGCATTTGGAAACTACCTAGGCAGGAAGTAATTCCGGGAAAGCAGCTATTAGGGAGCCCCCAGGGCATGGGCTGAAGAGGAGGTTAGTTCCAAGTTCTCTGGGTTTGGTTTTAAAAGGAAGAAATAGAGAATATCTCTCTCAACACCCTATGCCCAGAGTACCCACCCCTCCCTCTCACACACTCACACACTATTTGAAAATAACAAATAGGACATGAAAGAAGACAAATTCCAGAGTTTGCTAGAAATAAATCCAAGTCTTGGCTTCATTCATAATTGTCACAGGCCTGGGGAAATGACAGCTACTTCAAGTATTTCAGTCAGGAACCAAGATGAGAGAGGTTTAGATGTCACTAATTCCTCAGAAGGGTAAGCCTCAGGCTTCTTTTTTTGTCAAATGGGAATGAAATATCATCCCTGCTATGTCAAGGCTTATTGTGATACTCAATAAAGGATATAAAGTGTTGGGACACTACTAAATCACATACCAACATGAGGAGTTGTTTCTAAGCAATATTTTCTCCTTGTCAATGGGAGAAATTTGAGCCTAAGCAAAGTGTCAATCTCTGTGAGAAATAAAATAATTTACAGTGGCTCTCCAGAATAGAATAATCTCCCCATTAGACTAATCCTCACAGGCAAGAATCACATCTGGCACATGCTGAGCATTCAACAAATAGTTGTGCATGGAAACATGGTTGGAAGTGGCAGCCAAGATTCAACTTCTTCTGTTGGTTCCTCAATGTTGTTTTTAAAACACCAATACCTATCACAGTGCAGGTTTACTGCAATGGTTTACTCTATGTGTCAATGTGATAGGGCCACAGTATCTACAGAGGTGGTCAAATATTATTCTGAATGTTTCTGTAGAGGCATTTTGGGGGAGGAGATTAACATTTAAATTAGCAGACTTTAAATAAAGCAGATTACTTTCTAGAACATGGGTGGGCCTCATCTAATCAGTAGAACGCATTTGTAGACCAAAGACTGGTCTTTCTTGAACATGAAACAATCCTGCCAGCAGACTGCCTTTGAACTCAAACTGCAACTTTTTGCTGGGTTTCCAGTCTCCTCACCTATCTTGAATTCAGACTTACTAAGCCTCCACAGTCACAAGCCAATTTCTTAAAATTCTCTCTCTGTCTCTCTCTCATAAACAAATAACTTGTTCATACTGTTTCTCTGGAGAATCCTGACAAATACAACTACCAAAATTCAATAGATATCTTGTTTTTTAAGCCCAAAATGAATTATTTTTAACCAGCAAAATATTTACTCTAAGATCTTTAGTTCTCTAGGTAAAAACTACTTCAAAATGTTTCCATACTCAATTATTCATTCCTTCTCAAATATTTATTGACTCTTTCCTCATTTAATTATTTACTAATAGACCAAAGGAAGAAAAACAGCAAAGCAAATGAAGGACCACACCCAATTTTAGCAATGGTGACAGTCTAAAATAATGCCAGATTAATGGATGTAAATAATGAATATAATTTTATGAAATTCCCCATATTATAATGCATGTTGCTTGTTGAGGAGAGCAACTTAAGGGGAACTTTTTTCTCTATAAAAATACTGGACTTAGAAAAAGGAATCCAAGTTGAATTCATTTAATTCTGCTCTAATGTAGAAAAATTGCATTGAAATTCTGAAAGGAATGTGAAATTGCTGTACCTTCTAAGTGTCTATCAATAAAATAGGTGAGGAGAGGGGGAATATTCAATTTAATACTAAGAGTAATTTTCACCTTTCTTCCTTGAAAAAATATATGTGAAATGTCATGTGTTGTCATAGAAACAGTAAAATACAAAATCTGTGAATGCTTGAAGTTAGGTGCAAGATTGTCAAATACAGGCTGTTTGTGTTGTCTTTTACAGAGTAGAAAAAGACTGATAATAATTTGGTACACAACTATCTTTGTTTTTTTTTAAATAAATTTTATTTTTATATTCCCCATACAATTGCAACCCCCTTATTTTGACCCCAATCCCTCCCCTCCCCACCCTCCGCCACTCATAGAGTGTCTCTGGTTCATAGTTGTTTGTTGATTTTGATTTTCACTTTCTTACAGTTATTCATTTTCCTGGTCCCTTATTTAAGTTTTCTAGATTCCTGCTATGAGTGAGACCATCCAGTATTTTTCTTTTTCTTTCTGGCTTATTTCACTGAGCATGATCCCTTCCAGCGCCATCCATGTTGCTGCAAATTGCATGTGTTTATCTTTTTTGAATGCTGAGTAATATTCCATGGTGTATATGTACCACATCTTCTTGATCCAGTCATCTATTTTTAGGCATTTGGGTTGTTTCCAAAGCTTAGCTATTATAAATAGTGCTGCTATAAACATAAGGGTGCAGGTGCTCTTTGGAATTGATGTTTCTGTGTCCTTTGGGTAAATACCTAGGAGTGGAATTGCTGGCTCATATGGAAGCTCTATGTTTAGTAGGTCCAGAAATCTCCACACAGCTCTCCATAGTGGATGGACCAGTTTGCACTCCTACCAACAGTACAGGAGAGTTCCTTTTTCTCAACATCCTTGCTAACATTTGTTGTTGCTAGTTTTTTTAATATGTGCCATTCTCACTGGTGTAAGATGGTATCTCATGGTAGTTTCAATTTGCATTTCTCTGATTACAAGTGATGCACAACTATCTTTGTATTCTAAACCATCCCTTAGTGTGTGTGTGACTTCCCAAAATTATTTACTTTTAGCTTCATTCTTAGAACTTACAGGAAGCACCTTGCCCAGACCTCATTTACACTGCCACTGGATTAAAAAAATCTAATGTATAGATTTCTAAGCTTAGAGATCATTTAAAAGAATTTAATATAAAACAAAGTCCTGTTCAAATGTGTGTACCCCTGCTGACCAAACAGTGGAAGCTACGGATATAATGTAAAGACCCATAAAGTTTAGGGTAAGACATGTCTCTGAGTTTAAGTCCTGGTTCCTCATTTAGTCACTTCCAGTCAGCTTTGCATATCATTGCAGGGATAATGACATTTCATTCCCATTTGTATGACTCACATCCTTTGAAAATGCTTAAATATCAAATAGAATAGACTCCAAAGCACAAATATTATCTCTTTCCAACGATTAGTTTAGTGGATAAGACCACAGCCTGGATAACAGAAACACACCTGCAATCTCCAAACTCTGTCTATTGCTTTTGAGCCTTGTGGCTATGTGCATTCCCACCATTCTTAATCACTGACCATACTTTCATCAGCAGATGTCTTCTGACCTTTGATGATCTCAATAATCTACCCAGATGCCACCTCCCAGTCTTATTTTTTTTTTTTTTTGGCCACCTCCTAGTCTTGATTGCACACCATCAATCAACCTGAAGCCACTGAGCTTTAAACTGGGAAGAGACTCAATCACCCTTATTTCATGGATGGTAATAGAGATTCAAGGGACAGTGTTCGCTTGCTTGAAGAGCCCATTGCTAGTGAGGGATGGAGCCCAATTTCCCAACTTCTAATTCAGAAATCAGACTTCCTCTTTCACACACACTGATTTAGAAGAGCTGTCATGTATGGCTACATTCATCGCTCTGTCTTTCCCTTGGACAAAAAGGGAAAAATTTAAAGGACTCAGTTTCTAGCTCTTCAAAACCCCTATCTTCTTTTTCCTAAAACTCATTTGCATGAGAAACTACCTTCTTCCACTTTACAAGAGAAATCTTCATACATCCCACTATTTACCATAGTGAAGAGTGAAAAAATTTCTCCATGCAAAGTGGCAGTCTCCTGTAATTATTAGTCAAGTCACCCAAATCCTTTTCGAGTGTTAAGCATAGTTACGGTATAGAGAAGAATGGTGTTAAGAAGGAATAGTAGCTAATGTCAGGATGTTCTATAATCAGATACATGATAAATAAAAGGTGAAAGGAAGGACAATTTAATGACTTTACCTCTTCCATTCCCTAATCATTATCTAAAAATTTGTCTTCTTTGAGGGTGAGCCCAGGAGAAGAAAACAAAGAGAGAAATGCAGAATGCTAAGAATATTTGCTCTCATATTTAAATGCACAAAAATTTTGCAGCTATTCTTATTATAAATACTTGGAATGTGCAATTAACTGAAAAGGACCTAACACAGCCTAAATCATTTAACATATTATCTTTGCTTCTTGTAAATGCACTTATAGAGCTTTTCAGGATTGCTTTCCATGGAGCACTGCATAAAATCCAAGCAACAGAGTATTAGGGGTGCCATCCAGATTCTCTCCTGGTCAGATAAAAATACCCCTGTCCAAAATGCAGATGGCTCCTGGCAGTCTCCTTCTCACTCTCCCTATCTTTCTTTCCCTCTGTCTTCCTTATTCTCTCTCTCTCTCTTTCTCTCTCTCGCTCTCCTTTAAATAAATAAATAAATAAATAAATAAATAACCTAAACTAAAATCCAATTCTACATCTTAATCAAGAGGCATAGCTAGGACAAGGTGACCCATAAAAGTATTATACACCTTTTGGGAAAATTCGGCCATGAGTTGTATACTAGATTGTCCCTTTAAAAGAGTTGATAGTGGCATTGTGATTATATAAGTGTCAGCAATTTTTAAAGATGCAGAATAAAATGGAATGACGCAGAATAAAATGGAATAATATCTGGGATGGTTTTTTTCAAATATTTCTGCAGAGAAACAAAATGTGGAAAAAAAAGAATAAATGAAGTGAGAGTAACTAGCTTAATAATTGTTGAATCTGGATAGTGACTATATAACGATTAATTTTATTATTCTTTCTGTCTATGTTTGAATTTTTTATAATATGGATTTTAATTGACCTCAGAAAGTATGTATATAAATCCTTAAATATTACCAAAAAATGGAAGGAAATGAAAGAATGATCAAAGTGGTAAACACTCCTATACCGGTGCACTATCTGTCAATAATCCATTTCAAATTTTCCAAACCATTATTGAAAGGTTCAGATCAATGCTGGAGAGCCCATTCACCACTTTTCCATGAACAAAGTGATCTTACTGGGAAAACACTGCAATGATCCTGGAGAAGAATGGACTATATATCCCTTCTTTGGGGAACTGAGGAGACATGTGTCCCTTAGCTCAATATATCATGTCATAAAAGTTCTGTACTACATTTATAGGCAAATTATTCTTGCTGATAGCAAATAAGGAAACATTACACCTTAGTCCATCCTATTCAGCTCATTGACATTCTTAGCTCACATTTCACTTGAAATTCCAATTGGAAAGATGATAGAAATATTGGCCTGGGTTTGAGGAGACTTAGTGAAATCCCCTTTGCTAAATTTGCTACGTAGAATAAGAGAAGTAAATGCACTCTTGTTCTCCTAGATGCAAACTCCTTTAGTTTTAGGTGAGAAATAAATGGAAAAAAACAGAGATAAAACACTACAATGAATGTTAGCAAATGTGGAACTTCTATCATTTGCACTGTCAAATAATTCCTAGAAAATCTAGATTCTGAGATGGAGGGAGGGATTACTAGAGAGAACCATGCATAGGTGTTTTGATATATTTAAATGCTTCAAGGCAGCTGTAGACACACTTAGCCAATATTTTACCCAGCATGATATACAGTTTCTTTTTTTTTTCTTTTCTCCTTTGAGTCTTTTATGACAAAGTCTTCCTAAATTCTTTATAAACCTAGTATGTTGTGTTTTAGAGTTTTTTCCCATGTCTCATTCAATTTAATCACAAACATAGGTATGAGAAATCTGGGGGCACCCGGCAGGAGAAATCGTCAGTCAGTCTGCTATCAGAAGACCAGCCTGTTTGCCTTATTCTCGCCCCTCCATGGGGTTGCTGCCTCTGCAAAATTGTTGGCTCGAAGCTCTGGGCCAGAAGGTAGGACTTGCCCCTGTAGAGATCTCCAGTCAAGTTCTTCCACTGGAAAACTGTTTTCAGTAACCTGGAACACTTTTTTTTTTCCCCCTTAAGATTTATTTATTTATTTATACAAGCACTGGGTACAGTCAGAAGCACGGGAGGGTGAGAGAATTCACCAGAGCCAGAGCAGGGAAAAGAACAGGCAGGCCGACGAAATACATTGCTGAGGGGAGCAGCGGGTGCAGCAGGAGAGGTCTGCGCGCCATGTGGGACCCTCACCATGACCGGGGATCGAACTGGCACTGCAGAGGCTGCGGGCAGCTTCGCAACCCAGCGCTCAACCGCTGTGTCACCAGGAGAGGCCCTAGAACACTTTCTTTAGTGTAGATTAGGTTCCCAGAAGTATGCTGTTCTGAGGCCCAGTATGGAGAACATAAACTTTGGTGCACATTCTATAGCTGCGTGGGAGGAGGTGAACTGAGAGCATTTAAAGTTTAGTTGTGGGCTTCCCCTGGTGGCGCAGGTGGTTCAGCTCATCACTATGAAGCTGTCTGCAGCCTCTGCAGCACAGGTTCAATCCCCGCCGGCCGCAGAGCAACCCACATGGTGCGGCAGACCTCTCCTGTCTCGCCTGCTGCTCCCCTCAGCAGTGTATTTCATCAGTCTGCCTGTTCTGTCCCCCGCTCTGTCTCTGGTGAATCCTCTCACCCTCCCGCGCATTTGGCCTATATATTGGTTTTTGTATACAAGAACCAAACCCATAGGATTACCAAGGAAAACAGTTCATCACAATACAGCTATCAAAATACTGACAGTCCCAAATCAATGAAGTGATAATAGTTGTCACTCGCTAATGAATTAAATAATAAGACCTAATGGCAGAGATAATAAGATATGTATAAATGTATTGTGCATAAATGTACATCACTGATACTTTCAGATATCTTTAACAACTGCAATATGATATGGAAATTGCTCTCATTTCTATTGTTGAAGGGTCACAACTACTGCTAATACTACTATGGCTTGTTGTTTTTATTCATAAATGAAAAAATGCTAACTTCAGTTAGAAGTTAGTGAAAATACACAAGTATTTTTTTCAACCTAAATTCACAGATCTCCTACATTCTATAGCATGTAGAGTGTTCTTCTTTCTGTAATAGTTTAGCAAAAACATTTCTATATGCTTACAGATTTGGGTTTTAATTATTGAACTGAGCATTATTGAGGGCAAACCAATCAATCATATAGCTAAGTAAGAGATTCAGAGATGCAAGGTAGATACAGTGGCACTATCTCAACAATATCCTATCTGATAGAATAAGAAAATTCCATTAATTACAGCAATGAATCATTAGAGACATTATAAGGGGAAATATCCTGTACAAAGAAAACACAGATGAGCAGATACTAGAATAGACTCCGTCTCATACCCAGAGAGGTGTCAATAGTAAGATTTAGAAGAGATTCAGGAAAGAACTATCCAAGCCCAGGAAACTCTGTGAACAAAAGTTCTGAGATATACAAAATTTGTAATATTTGGTCTTTTCATATGACTTGAGAGATCTAGTGCTAGGATCTCTTACTAAAATTACATTATATCCACTGCCCATAGAGACTCTTAAATGCAAACTTCATGATAGATATTCTTTATTCTGAAAGAAATTGTAAAGACCTGTCTTCCACACAAGCTTGTGAAGTTTTTATCTATTCGTTGAATGAATAAATGAGTAAGTGAGCAGGGTATATCGGAACCCTCTGGAGAGCTGGTAAATCCCAACAGTTCTCATAAGAACCACCAGGGGGCAGATACTCAGTCAAAGAATGGCTGTTTATAGCAAAACAGATGAGGGCAACAGCTTTTGGTTTCAAGATTCTTAGTGTCTGAGTTCATTAAAATCAAAGGGATTTTGTGAGGAGATGAACTAGGGAATATTTTTAGCCCTTTCAGCCTAGAAAAATAACTGTTTATTGAATTGGTTTATGAAATTGAATTTGAAAAGGACAGTAACAAATACTCTTCTCTCCGCAAAGAAAAAAAAATAATAAAAAAGAGGATTTTCGAGGCTAAGTTATCTCTCTGCGGAGATTTCTATTCCTGACTCTCCAAAATCAGTAAAAGAAAAATTACAACTGTGGAAATCATTGTATCGCTGCATATTATTTGAAGAAATAAAATACATACAATGCCTTAGTATTTTTGCTACATTGAAATTAATCCTTGGGTAACCATAAGTCCCACAGTGATGCATGGCGGGGAAGAAGAAACTGAAATGCAGTAACTCACATAAAGGACAGATCCACAAGCCCTGGGTACACTTAGTTGCATTTAATTCTGGGTGTGAACCTTACGTGAGACATTGAGAGAAAGGAGAGAGGTCACCCAAAGGAGATTATCAGAATAGAAAGCAGGTCATATAGGAAACAACTTCAGGAAATGAAGGTGCTCAATTGAGACACATGACATAGGAGCCATTGAGGGCTCACATGGGGAAGTCAGAGAAGTTACTTTTACTTAGAATTAGGACAACTGAGATAGAGAATTCTGCTGTAAGAAGGGAAGGATTTTTTCATAATTGGGTTAGACCACCTACAGAAACTCTAAGGTTTTCCTCAATGAACTATTCAAGTAGAAGCTCAAGTGTAATTATTCATCCCTTAAATAATTAACCACCCCATTTTTGGTAAGCATGGAACAGTAAAAAAAAAAAATATCATAGACATAGAAGGGGTGCTTGCCTATGTTGGCAAATAAAAACCATGTCATTTGAGTGGACACTTCAGGGAGGAGCCATTAAGAAGGGTGCAAGGACTTGGGTTCATCTATAGTTTGCAAGGTTCAGGATCAGGCATGCGATTTCAGAGTGTATTCCAGGTCACCTTTCAGAAGAACACAGCCCTTTGTGTGAGGTGTAGTGTGGCTTAAGGTAAAGCACTGTTCCAACAAAAATTTCAATGACACTCTTCAAAGAGATAGAACAAATATTGATGAAATTCATACAGAAGCACAGAAAACCTTGAATAGCCAAAGCTCTCCTGACCAAAAGGAAGGAGAATGGAGGTATCACACTCCTAGACTTCAAACTATACTACAAAGTCATAATAATTAAAACTGTATGGTACTAGAACAAAAACACACAAGCCAATGGAATTGAATGGAAAACCCAGAAATAAACCCACATATTTATGGACAATTATTCTTTGACAAAGGTTCAAAGAATATGCAATGGGGGCCTCCCCGGTGGCGCAGCGGTTGCCAAGCTGCCTGCGGCCTCTGCGGCGCCACTTCGATCCCTGGCTGCTCCCCGGCCACCGGAGGAGGGTCCCACATGGCGCGCAGACCTCTCCTGCCGCCCGCTGCTCCCCTCAGCAGTGTACTTCGGTCCTTCTGCCTGCTCTGCTCCCCGCTCTGGCTCTGGTGAATTCTCTCACCCTCCCGCGCTTCTGACTGTACCCAGTGCATGTATAAACAAAACAAGTAAATAAATAAATAAATAAAAACATGCCTCTATTTAAAATAAATAAATAAATAAATAAAAAGAATATGCAATGGAACAAGGACAGTTTGTTCAACAATGGTGCTGGGAAAACTAGACTGCTACATGCAAAAAAAAAAAAAAAATGAAGCAAGACTACTATCTTAGACCATGCACCAAAAAACAATTCAAAATGGATAAAAGGGGCCTCCCCGGTGGCACAGCGGTTGCGCGCTGGGTTGCAAAGCTGCCCGCAGCCTCTGCAGTGCCAGTTCGATCCCTGGCTGCTCCCCGGCCACCGGAGGAGGGTGAATTCTCTCACCCTCCCGCGCTTCTGACTGTACCAAGTGCTTGTATAAATAAATAAATAAATAAATAAATAAATAAATAAATAAATAAATAAATAAATAATAAATCTTTAAAAAAATGGATAAAATACTTGGACATAGGGCCTGAAACCATAAAATATATAGAAGAAAACATAGGCAAAACACTACATGACATATATCTCAGTAACATCTTTAAAGACACATTCCCCAAAGCAAAGAAAGTGAAAGAAAAGATGAACAGCAGGAACTACATCAAATTAAAAAGCTTCTGTACAGCAAAAGAGATTTAACCAAAACAAAGAGAAACCGTACTGATTGGGAAAAAGAAATTACACACCGTACTACTGATAAGGAACTGATCACAAAGATCTACAAAAGACTGTTGGTGACTCAACAATAAGAAAGGAAATAATCAGTCAAAATATGGGCAGAAGAGCTAAAAAGACACTTCTCCAAAGAGGAAATGCAAGCGACTACAGTGATGGTGCACAGGTAAATTGGTGTTAGGAATTTTACAGGGACTATACCTGAGAGAAGAAAGCATGCATTGTACAAAAAGGAAGAATGATGTAAAAAAAAAATAAAAATAATAAGACCAATTACTCTAAACAAGAAAATAAAAAGGTAAACTCCTAATTCTGGCATGTAAGCACTTGGACATTGTCACTCTTAACCTTATAATAGGAAAAAGCTGAACAAACTAAAAATCAATGACTTATTGACCTACTGCAGAACTGAGGGTGCAGGGCAAACTGCCAGGTAAAATGTGAATAGACAGGTGAATCTAGAGAGTCACAGCTGAAATAGGTTTCCCTTGACTGGAAGCCACTGGCGATATAAACTGGGATCAAGACTTCAATGGCAAATTTCACACATTTGTAAAAACAGCTAGATCATTTCGTCATACTCCTCGTTTCATCCATAGAACAACCAAGAGTCTGGGCCTCCCCAGTGGCGCAGTGGTTGAGCGCTGGGTTGCGAAGCTGCCCGCAGCCTCTGCGGCGCCGGTTCAATCCCCGGCTGCTCCCCGGCCACCGGAGGAGGGTCCCACATGGCGCGCAGACCTCTCCTGCCGCCCGCTGCTCCCCTCAGCAGTGTACTTCGGTCCTTCTGCCTGCTCTGCTCCCTGCTCTGGCGCTGGTGAATTCTCTCTCCCTCCCGCGCTTCTGACTGTACCCAGTGCATGTATAAACAAAAAACAAACAAACAAACAAATAAATAAATAAAGCATGCCTCTATTTAAAAAAAAATTAAAAAAAAAGAAAAAAAAAAGAACAACCAAGACTCTTAAATGATTTCAAAACAATTACAAACATCAGGTTCACTCATTTTGCTGTAAAGTTCTAAGGGGTGTTTTTCTACACTCAAAATACACATACTTTCAGTTCCATAAGATGAAACATAATCAAAAACATAGACTATCCCATTCAGACACACGTAACAGGGAGCACCCAAATTTTCCTGATGAAAGGAAGATGCTTATTCTCCCTTGGAAGATCTGAATCAAGGCAGCCACCACTGCCATTCTTTGTCATTGCACCACCAGGGCTGTCAGAGTGATTCAGGAAATCTCTGTGGGTTTTGACAAATTTGTAATGCGGTGTGGGTTCCACTCTAGTCTCATTCAAAATTCTTTACCATCCAAAAAATCCCCTGTACTTCAATTATGCAATACATCCTGGTCTAACTCCTGATCTTTTTACTGTCTCCATAACTTCAATTTTTCTAGAATGGTATAATTGGAATCATACAGTGCTATAACTGAATCATCTCCTCCCCAAATTCTTATATTGAAGCTGTACATCTTAATGTGATGGTACTTGGAGGTGAGGCTTAGGGTGGCATTTAGGTTACAATGAGGTCATGAGGGTAAACCCTCCTGTTAGAAGAAGAGACACTCAAGAGTTTGCTTTCACACACTCCTCACCACTGGAAGACACAGAAAGAGTATTCTCACCAGGTACCAAGTATCCCAGCAACTTGGTCTTGAACTCCCAACCTCTACAACTGTGAGAAATAAATATCCACCAGTCCATGAAGGTACTGAGTCCCCAGTCCAGCCATTTTATTATGACAGCCCAAGAGGCATTACATGTATAGGATGTAGCCTTTTCAAATTTCTTTTCCTCAGTTGACAATGTATTCTTTTCATGGCTTGATCATTAATTTTTATTGTGGATAATATTCTGTTGTGTAGATATCAGGTTTTTTTAAACCATGCACCTATTGGATGACATCTTGCATACATATATGTGAACCTATTTTGTTTCCTATACATACATGTGCACGTACATGTATTTCCCAATTAGTGATCTATTGAACAATGGTGAACGCTCTCAACATTGACGAGGTCTAAAGTGATACAAGGCAGAAACTCTACAGAGAATATGCAGAACAGCATTAAAGTCACCGACTAGTGTAAGGTTAATTAATGCTATTCTTGGAAATGTCAAGCGATCAGCAAGAACAGTATTAAATTGGGGTCACTGGGAGTTCCTCATGAATTCAGCATGCTGAGTAGCCCATTATGTTGTTCACAATAATCTGTGCCAGCCTATAATGGCTTATATATTTATAAACTGCCCAACGAAGTCTACTAATTGGAGTTTTTATTCAAACACAGTCTTTGCTAGAATACACATGAACTGTTTGTTATGGACCAGGCATTATGTAGAGCGTTTTACATGTATGGTTTTACATAATTTATTTTTTTAAGATTTATTTATGTATGCATGCAAGAACTGGGGTACAGGCCAGAGGTGGTGGGGGCGGGGGTGAGAGGATTCACCAGAGACAGAGTGGGGAACAGAACAGGCAGAACGACTGAAATACCCTGCTGAGGGGAGCAGCAGGCGAGTCAGTAGAGGTCTGCTGTGCCATGTGGGTAGCTCCCTGACCCAGGATCAATCTTGTGCTGCCGTAGTTGCGGATAGCTTCATAGGTTACATCTTAACCCCTTACGCCACCAGGGAGACCCTGGCTTTACTTAAACAATTAATTATAAACTTTATTTTGCAGGTTTGCAAACTGAGTCTCAGACTGTGCAAATACCTGGCACTGAGTCACACAGGTGAGGCAGGTTTTGAGTTCAGGCATTCTGATTCCTGAATCACTTATCTTGCACACCTAAGGTTAAGGCAACACCATGGAGAGGTAGTAATATGTACCACTCAGGGGAGACACCAGTCTTGGGAATCTGGGTCAAACAACTGAGTCCTAGAGAAGGAAACAGGTTCATAGTGGGGATGTCACGCAGGTGAGGAGTGGCACAAAGGCCAGAGCAATGCTGGGGGTCAGGGTTAGTTTTGAGCCAATATGATCACAGGGAGAGAGATGGCAGACATCAAGAACTACAATTGGAACAACACAGGGTCCCCAAGATGAGAGCATTCGCCCAGAAAAGAATGTCTAAAGCAGAAAAAAGCCTGATTCTCACCAGTCCATGAAGGCTCCCCAGGCCCGGCCATAGCACATAACTCACTTCAGCTGGTCTGCATCCCTGCAAGACCATATTTTCCAGAGTCAACAGGAAATAAAAAAGCAAAGGCTATAATTTAACATGTAAAATTTCAGAAAAATTAACAGTTGACTTACAGCTTTCATAACCAATGACTAAATTCATGTTTTTGGGCTCTGCGCTTCTGTTTCTCACATCCACATCCACACACACCCCACATCCCAACACACATACCCATAAAATCCTGTCATGTGAAGTTGGACAACCCCTCATCGAACACACATGTGACAGGTGGATGCCCACGACAGAGAGGGGACTTGCTGAGGGCACACCACAGATACGAGGCCTGGACTAAAATGTTCATTCAGCTAGGAAAGCTTTGGGATAGCCTATACATAAAGTTGAGTTCTACCTGATTTTTGAAGAAATATACTGAGCATGCTCAGACAATGGCCATTCCCTTGTGGAATGTTCCCATTGCATGCGTAGGTGTGGGTGTAGTTATTTGGACCTGTTGAGAATTACAGGAACCTGAAATGTCTGAGTCATCTTCTGAAAAGCCTTAAATGCCTGAGTCATCTTCCAAGCAAGCAGGCCCCTAGTGGCCACCCAGCCACTTTCTTTTGGCAAAAAGCAATTGATATGCATTTATTCATTTCATTTTACTTTTAAATTAATTGTGTTGCCAGGAGCTCGAAGGGAATGAAGGCAGCTAAATGTGAACTGCACATAAGAGAACACAGAGTTATTTTTAAGGGCATTGGTGCAAACTCTGTCACAGCCATATTTGATACCCAGTGGTGCTCAGATACTCTAGTTAGGTAAGTTTGAAAAATACAAATTAAGAGTTTACAAAAATACAGTTCATAATCACATGGTGTCATGTGTGGTTTTCTCTGCCCACAATTAGTTGGGGACATGGGGCCCAAGAGAACGTGATCACTGATTTTTTTTTCTCCCTGTCATTCATTCAGAATATATGCCTGAGTCACTCCTTTGTGTCAGTCACTTATTCAGGGACTAGGGATTCAGAAGAAAGCAGATAGGATGCTTGCCCTCGGGGAGGTCACATTCCATGTAGAAAGAGACAATATATGTTAAACAAAGAAATACTTCCATTTTAGATGGTGATAAGTTCTAGTATGAAAATAGGAGAAGGTATTTGACTAAGAGAACTTGCTTTAGATATCTTGAGGAGCAGAAATCTTCTAGAAGGACTCATATTTGGGCTAAGTTCCAAATGATATGAATACCTGGTCATATAAAAATCTGGGGATTAGAAGAAGCTTGATATATTATTTTCCTATGAAAAGTTCATCCTAGTGTCATGTGGAAAACAGTGAGAGAGAGTAAAGCAGAAAATCCAGTTAGGAGGTCATTCTTGCATATGTCAACCCATCAGCATACAATATTGAGTTCACTAGGCGTTTCTGTTGCTTTCAACATACTGAATAATTCATTATGATATTCCTGGTTTTTTCTAAAAACCAAATATCTAAGTCTTTACATATATTCAGGATTTCAATTGGGTTTACTGAGGCTAATACTGAATCTAACATCACTCTTGTTTTTGCTGTTGTTTTAGGTCTTTCTCTCGAATTTCCCTGTTGTTGACAGATTTTCCAGCGGTAGAAAACCAGGAGACAAGCATTTAACTCTCAGCTCAATGGTCACTTGCCAGAGGACCTTGAATATCTCTCTGAACCACTTTGGGTCAAAGTGTCTTTATCCAAATGAGTGGGGTCAGCATAGATTTTCTGGCTCTGAATTTATATCATTGTTCTGATCATAAAAGTAATTAGAGCTTGGCCTAAATTAGCTGTCATTTATTATTCAGAAGGGAAAATTAATTGACCATGAGCCCAGTGACCTAAATATTAGTTATGCATTTGTGCTGGCTTCAAATAATAGTTCCATTTCCTGTAGTGTACATATCACTCTCTAAAGCTATTTAGTTTGTTTATTTTTTAATCTTGCCATGATAACTTTTTTTTACTATTTTACGAGACTAAGGATCCCATCTTTTTTTCCAAACCTGTATGTATAACCTGTAAATGAGTACTTAGAAGACAGATGTTCAATTAATACTTGTTGAACGGGTAAATGAATGAGTAATTTACTACACAGTAGATGTGCAATGAATACTGTTGAATAGATGAATGAATGATTTACAACCCTATAGAAATTCAACAGGCAATAGTTTTGCTTGTGAATTCTTGTCAACAAGTATTTTTCTTTATTTTTAAAGTCAAGGAACCCTTTGTTGAATTTGAATCTTTCATAAAAATAAAATGTGAAGTGCCCCATGGCCGCCGAGCAGGAGCCGGGCGAGCTCAGGAAGGGAAAGGTAGAATTAGAAGATCATGTGATGCTGGAGTAGGAGGATTTTTCTTAGTGACTTTAGGATGCTGGTTCCATTGTAGGTATAACTATGCAAAACAAAGAATCCAGGAAAGAATTGCCAGAGAAGGAATTAAAAATAAGATTTTATATGAAAGTACCCACCTTGATCCTGAAAGAAAACAAACGAATGGCAACAGCAGCAGCTGAGCAATCTCCGGCATAGATCACCCAAATACAACAGAAGTCAGTGTGAAAAAAGCCGAGAACAACTATAAAAAAACCTACCTTTTATGTACCATAAAGCCTTCAATCAAGTAAAAAAAATAATAAATAAATAAATAAATAAAATGTGAAAACTTACAAAAACCTGACTTTGGTTGAAGAAGGAAGGAAGAATCCAGAGTTTCACCTTTGTGCCTTGACTTTGATCCCAGTCCTTTCACAAGTAAATACTCCACGAATAGTCTGAAAACTGCAGGACCCCTTGACTACCAAGATCGTCCCGATTTCATAGAAGTTAGAGTTGATTAGACCACAGTTCCTGGTTAGCCCGGTCCAATGCCCACACCCCCATCCAACACTGAGTGTTCGCCCATCCTCTCCAGGGAAAGGAACACATGTCCTCTAACTTTTGAATATTTCTTATAGAAAATACTACCTTTATCTGGCCAACATCTCTCTCCCTGGGCTGCATTCAACTCTCATGAACCTCAAACAATCAGTGGGTTCTCTTCCACAACACAAAATTTTAACAAGTAAAAGAAAGCTGTGTCTCATATTTCTCTTCCACTGCCCAAGATGAACATGGTCCAGGGTGAACATGCTCTAGGCTTTTCTGTTTTAATGTTGTTCACTATCCTCATGGCCTCCCAAATTTTCACACGTAAAATGTTTCATCTCTTGTTTGTTCACAAATTAACAATGTGTGATGGAAGAATTGTGTTCAGATTAAAACACAATTATCCCAGGGCCTCCCCGATGGTGCAGCAGTTGAGCACTGGGTTGCAAAGCTGCCTGCAACCTCTGCAGCGCTGGTTCGATCCCCGGCTGCTCCCCAGCCACCAGAGGAGGGTCCCACATGGCGCGCAGACCTCTCCTGCCACCCGCTGCTCCCCTCAGCAGTGTACTTCGGTCCTTCTGCCTGCTCTGCTCCCCGCTCTGGCTCTGGTGAATTCTCTCATCCTCCCGCGATTCTGACTGTACCCAGTGTCTGTATAAATAAATAAAATAAATAAATAAATCTTTAAAAAAAATTTTTAAAAAAAGCACAATTATCCCAGCAAAAGCTTTCCACTCAGAGTAGAAAAGACCATCTCATCTCTTTTTTCCATTCATACTATTTTATTAATAAAAGGTATCATCTCTCCTCTAGAATCTGGGCTGACCTGACTTGTTTGGGCCAGAACCAGGTGTGAAATGATGGTGCCCAATGAAAAGTAAAAATGTGGGACCCCTTTAATAATTTCAAAAATTATTGAAAGCTTCAAGGTGGCAGCAGCAGAGCATTAAACCAAGCACAGAGTCTTTTTTGGAAAATGGAACCTTGCACAAATGCACAGACATATGCCCTGGCTGTGATAACAGAATGCATCGAAAGTGATGGTGTAGAGTTGTAGGCCTAGCCTCTAAAATAACAGCTTGCACTGATGGCATAATGGACTTATTATATAGGGTTATCATTTGTACAAAGAGTTATTATATGTACTCTGCTTCTGTGAAATACGTGTATTTAAATTAATTCAACTACCATTTTGCTTAACTGCCTTCAAGTCCGTCAGTCAAAAAACTAGGGAAAACTTAAAGAAGGCATATTAGAAGACACACTACCTTCTACAGTAGGGATTTCCGGTAAAGAGCCAAGGAAAAGACTTAGGAGTGAGCAATAGCCTGTCTAATTCTCTATTGGAATTACAGATAATGGGATAAGGAGAACTAACAGAATTCGATCTAAGGTCATGCTCCAGGTCTCTGGAATGTGCTAATTATGCTACTCTGCTACCCATAGCATACCACAAATTACCTGGTATGAAAGATTTATAGTATTAGAAAGAAGTGGAATTTAACAATTTTATTATGATGATTAATTATAGATGGGTCAAATCATGTAAAAAGATTTATGGAACCAACTCAGGCTAGAGTTTAAGTGGCCTGATTCAAAATTAAAAACTATCACACTGGAAATTTTGAGGCAGGGATAGGAGTAGAAACTTTATTTTAGAAAATTTACATGCAGTTAGACAAATAGGTCAAGTGACACATTGGATTTGCTGGTTAAGTTACTCAAATTCTGTATCTTCAGTGTTCAAGAGCAAACTATGGCTCTTGGAACTGAGTAAATTGGACACAGAAATGGGATGTAGACAGAATTCCCTCACTTGACTTTTTATAGATTGCCACAGGGAAATGCTGCTAAAATACAGTTTAATAAATCTGGGTCAAGAAAAGTATGCTCATGGAGTGTCCTTTTGATGATCAAAAAAAAAAAAAGAAAAATATATCTTACTCAAAGGCATATATAACAAAATGTTTAAAAGAATCCCTGAAAGAGAAAATCACTACATGAGCTTTAGAAATTTACTGTGGAAAGTTGCTGCTGATTTGCCATAACTGAGTTTAGGTGGCATTAGGCATATCTGGAATTTGGATGTATGGAAAGAGTAGTGTAATCCCAGTGAACAGGTAGATGACAACTCCCAAAATTATCTACAGAAAGCTCTTCCACTGAAGTTAATAGAAAGGACCACCGTTATGAGTCCCTGGGGGTAAAAAATTACTGAATTTGCTTAAAAACCTTGAGGAAGAGCAATGTTATAAATCAAATTTGAAAAAGGTGAAATGTTGAGAAATCCAGACAGGAACACATTTATTTTTTCTATCTCTTACCCAAAAAACATTTACTGAGCAGGATTCCAATAATTGTGGCAGGATTTGGAAGGGTAAAGAAAAAAGGAACATGGTTCTTTCTTTTGAAGAAGTCATAACCTATTGAGCGGAGAACCAATGAATAATAAATTCTAAATATAGCAGGGGAGTTGACATAATAGATTTATGAATTGAGTATGTTGGAGTTCAGTTAAGAGGGTGAACACCTCCAATGGATCACAAAAAAAATGTGGCAATATGAGTCAGAGTTTGCCATACGGGAAAAGAAAACTTAGGGCTCTTAGCAAAGGGGAGAATTATGACATGATGGTAAAATCAGCTTTTTATAAACAATGGGAAATCATGTCACTGATTCTGAAAGTTAAAAACCTTTCCTAAGTAGAAAAGTCTACCCATATCACTGAGTTCTTTTCTTTTCAAATGTTTGTATGAATCTCCTACCAGGTATCTGTGTCCTTATTTACTGTAACTTCTCTTGCTTTCAAAATAAATACTTGACTCTCCTTTTCAATATCTATTAGCCATGCAACTTTTGGATTGCCCCAAAATTCATGGGGAGCAAAAGTAGAAGGGGTAGATCTTGGGCTACAGTTATTTACACAAGGGAACAGATAATGCTGATGTGGTAAGAAGTCAGGGGAGACAGTTAGGATGGCTTTGACTGCTGGCTACTGCCCTTACTTCTTTTACATGCAGAAATGGAAAAAAATTTTAATATCCCAGTCCTTGGTCTAATTTCCATCATAATTTGGTGGCTTCTTGGCAGGATCTAGCAACCTTAGAAGGAAAAGGACTCCTTGATAATGAGACTTACCTGAAATGTTCAATTGGGTAAGGTTTTTGCCAATCATCAAACCATTAGAGACTAAGCATCTCTGTCCATTTAATTTCTGTTGCCACTCCCCACACCTTATCACTATTTGCAGATGACATGAAAATATACAGAAAGCGCTAAAGACTTCACACCAAAAAAACTAATTGAAACAATAAATTAGTATAGTAAAGTGGCAGGTGACAAAATCAATAGTCAAAAATCAGTTATGTTCCCATATGCAAATGGCAAGCTAAAAGAGAAAGAAATAATAAAAATTCCATGTACAATTGCATCAAAAAATTAAATAGCTAGCTATGAACTTAACAAAGGAGGTGAAAGACCTCTACAATGAAAACTACAAGGCTTTTTAGTTTCTGTTAAAAGAAATACAAAAGTCATAAATAAATGAAAATATATCCTTTGCTCATGGTTTGGAAGAATTAACATTGTGAAGAGAGCCATCTTACCCAATGTGTTATATAGATTCAAAGCAATCCCTACCAAAATGAAAGGCATTCCTCAAAGAAATAGAGCAAATGTTACTAAAATTCATATGGAACCACAAAAAGCCAAAGCAATTCTGACCCAAAAAAAAGAACAACACAGGGCCTCCCTAGGGGTGCAGCAGGTTGAGCCCTGCGCTGTGAAGCTGTCTGCAGCCTCTGCAGTGCAGGTTCAATTCCCAGATGGCCAGGGAGATACCCACTTGGTGCAGCAGACCTCTCCTGTCTCACCCGCTGTTCCCCTCAGCAGTGTACTTCAGTCCTTCGGCCTTTTCTGCTCCCTGTTCTGTCTCAGGTGAATTCTCACACCCTTCCACGCCTCTGGACTGTACCCCAGTGCTTGTATAAATAAATAGATCTTTAAAATAAAATAAAAAAAGCAGTGTTATCACATGCCCAGACTTCAAACTACACTACAAAGCTACAGTAATCAAAAGTATGGTCTTGGAATAAAAACAAATCAATGGAATAGAATTAAGAGCCCAGAAATAAAACCACACTTAAATGTCCAGTTAATCTACAACAAATGAGCCAAGAGTATATATTAGAGTAAGGAAATTTTCTTTAACAAGTGAGGTTGGCAAAACTGAACAGCCACATGCAAAAGAATGAAAAGAGAATACTATCTTACATCAGATATAAAAACTAACTCAAAATGGATTAAATATTTGGATATAAGACCTAGAACTATAATGTACACAGAAGGAAACATGACAAAACACTTCATGACATTGACTTCAGGGATATCTTTGTGGATTCATCTCCAACAGCAGGACAAACAAAAAAGAATATAAACAAGTGGGACTGTATCAAACTAAAAAGCTTCTGCACAGCCAAAGAAACTATTACTGAAACAAAAGGCACCCTGCTGAATAGGAGAAAATATTTGCATATCATACATCTGACAAGCAGCTGATACCCAAGATTCACAAAGAACACACACAGCTTAACAAAAACAAAAACAAATCCATCAAAACATGGCCAGAAGAACTAAATAAACACCCTATCAAGAAGACACACAGTTAGCTAACAGGCACATGAACAAATGTTCATCATCACTTACCTGGGAAATGGAAATGAAAACAACAGGGAGAAATCATCCCACCTCTGTGAGAAGGACCCATGTCTAAAGGACCAGAAATAATAAGTGTTGATGAGGATGTGGAGAAAAAGGATCTTTCATACCCTCTTGGCAGGAATATAGACTGGCCCAGCCCCTATGTAAAACAGTTTGGAGTTTCTCAAAAGATTGAAAGTACATTTACAAAAACATCCAGAAATTCCAGTCCTAAGTATCTACCTAGATAGTGCAAAAACACTAGTTGGAAGGGGTATGTGTACTCCCATGTTCATTGCAACACTATTTACAGTAGCCAAGTTATGGAATCAACCTAAGTGCCCAGGGACAGATGTATGGGACACTATTCATCCAGGGAACAAGATGAACTCTTGTCATTTGTGACAACGTGGATGGATGTGGGGAGAATTATGCTAAGCAAAATAAGTCAGAAGGAAAAAGACAAATACAGATGGTTTCATTTATATGTGGAATATAGAGAAACAAAAGAGTCAAACAAAACCAGACCAATAACAAACCCTAAAAATCTGACTGTAGATTTGAGGCCAACAGCAGAGGAGGGAGGGAGTAAAGAGCGGGGTGCAGTGGGGTTCCTTATGATGGAGGTGGAGGACTATGGGTGCATAGGTGGTGAGTGGGGTGTGCTAACACACATCTGAATAAGTATGCCCCTATAACTCTGAATCATATGCAGTGTTGTTAACCAATGTTACTTCATATAAGTACATACATGTATACTTGAGGTAATATTGGTTAATATATTTGTACCTATATACACATACACGTATATTTGTTTGTAGCTGGTCTATATATATTTCTTTCAAATACCTAGAAAATTTTGCCCTTTGTCTCTTGTCTTTATACATTTTTTAATCATAGAGTTGGCTTTTTAACTTTTTGTATTTCTTATGTATTAAAATTTTTCTTCTGGTTCTTTTAACAAATGACTTTGTTAAAAGTCATCTTTTTTCTTTGCTTTTAGGTTTTCGAGGTTTTTGATCATTCTAAGCCTTAAAGTGTTGGTGAAGGAGGTGGAGCCCCAGAGGGCATGTGTAGGCCTGGCTACTGTAGGCAGAGGCTGTACAGCCAGCATCTCCGATGATGTGACATTTGAGCTGAGAACAACAGGATGAGGATGAGTCAGTCATGTGCAGAGGCAGAGGGAACAGGAAATGCAAAGACCCCAAGGATCAGTTCTGAGTAATAGAGAAGTGGGCAGTGTGGCTGAGTAACCCAAGTGTCTGTGGGCACAAGGACACAGAGATCAGCGCAAAGGGGAGCCTCAGTCATCACAGCTTTGTACCTGGACTATAATAGAAGCCCCTGTCACAGTGACCCAGTAGCAGCTATGAACACAAGGCCCAGTCAACTCACAGATGTTGTCTGCAGTATGAATGAAATTGACCTAGCTACCTAGCAAGTGAAGTCAAAGAAGGGGAAAAGCAGAGTTTGCTGATTCTTCAAATCAAGAGAATGTTTTTCCTCATAAAAGTCAGTAAGATATGTCTTATCAAACAACCCTTTGAGAAAGACAATATAACAAAAAAAGAAAAGGAACATACAATGACATATATAGAAAAAAATTCTTCAGACAACAATTTTGGGGCATATTCTCCAAAACAAGTACATTATGAAAATTTACCATAAAAATGAGTAGCAACTAGTTAAGTCCAAGAAAGGTAAAAACTACAATCTTTCCTGAGGGAAAGGTAAATTGCATTTCTATATGACAGAAACTACTCTGGAGTATAAAGCTATGCATAATTTACATGTGTGAGTATGAGAGCGAGAGCGCACGTGTGTGCATGCAAGACAGTGAGCGAGCACTTTCCAGAGAAATCTCAGAATAATTAGCATGATCTCTCACTGATCTGTTCTCTAGCTTCCAAATTCCATCAACCATAGACTCTCTGCAGTGTGCAATGGATGCTGCTCATTGAGCTGGAATCCTGGAATGAATTGGCTTAATTAAGGTGAGACCATTGTGTGTAATCACCATGCTTAATCTCCTAAAGCAAAAGACATACCAAATTACACTTCAAATTTTAAAACAGAGTATTTTCTCCAGGAAAGTTGCCCGACACCAGTGCGAGGAATGGTGACCGCAGCATGGCTGCACTAGTTTGAAGGAATTTTGCTTAGGAACACAGCAACAGGAATACTGAAACAGGCTTTTTGATTAAATCACATTCCTTTTGATTAAATCACCTAGAACAGATTCTTTAGAGCCCCACTGAATGTCAACTTGGAGCTCAAGATGATAGCCAATTTAAAAAGATTATATTCAAGGCATGATAGTAACATGCAGGTTCTCTGGATCCCTTCTACAAACTAAATAGTCCCATCCTCCAGACAGTGCTGGCTGAACACTAAATCTTGCTCTGTAGTAATCTACCAGTCATCTTTCATCATGAGGGACTTTGTTCATCCAATTTGCAACATAATTTGATAAGGAGCTGGCATTATTGCAGTTATGATCCAGTCTGCTTCCTAAAGCTATATCCAAGTTGCAAAATTAGTGTTCAGGTTTTCCCATTCTGCAAATATCCATTCCCCCATCCCCAACACACCCCCACACATTTTTAGATATTATTTTGGATTATGCAGAAATAACTCATTTAAATTTTACCAAGTCAGTTCTCAGAGAGTCATTTTAATTCTAAGGTTTCAGGGAACAACTGATATTATATAATTCAGGTACCATGTGCTTGATATGGGAGGCACAAGACTGACCCAGACTGCAGCCCCAGGCCCAGCAGCCTGCAGGGCAAAATTGCAAGGCAGACACCTATAGCACTCAGTGAGATTTTCAAGGTATTGACATAAAGTGACCAAAAAATGAAAATCAGTAAATGTTGAACATAGTTGAGGAAATGAGTCGAGCCAGAATGAAAAGGGGAGTGGAAACACAGGGAGGACAGGGATTAAGAAATGTGTGGAGCTAGAATTTGAGTTTGGATGGACCGGAGAGGTGCAGGACAGAAGCTGTCACCACAGATGGCCACAAAATGACTGTTTTCATGTCTGTCTGCCTTTGGCTTGTTGCTTGTTTACCTATCGATGGCTACTGTTGGGTCCATTGGTGAAATGGAGTCACGAGGCCAACTGTACCCTGAAATCTAGAGAAACAAGTGAATCCAGAGAGCCATAGCTGAGAAGTCCTTGTCTCTGGGTTGTCTTTAATGAGAAGTTTCCAGCACATCTTATCCACATTATTCTATAGGTAAAACTTTTTCCCTCTGATTTTACAATTAATCCTACCAAATCTTTAAAGAAGAATATATGCCTATCTTGCTCAAATTACTTCTAAAAATTTAAGAAGAGGGAATGCTCCCTAATGTATTTTATAATTCCAACATTACCTTCATACCAAGACCAGATAGCAAGCCCTCTTATATAAGACTTTATCTCTTTCTTCTTCTTCCCCAAAACTCACAATCCCAACGCAATCATCAACAAATCAGACAACTCACAATTAACAAAATTCTAGAAAATAATAGACAACAACTCCTCATAACATTCAAGGTCACAAAAAAAAAAAGAGGTTAGCCTGAGAAGGTGTCACAGACAAGAGAACCCTAAGGAGCTACGACAATTAAATGTCAGAGTATCCTACAAGGTGTCCTGGACCTTATAGAAGAATGGTCTTCTTCCTGTTCTACAAGAACATTCTTCTTCTACAAGGTCCAGAAGAAAAGGGGATATTAGGCAAAAACTAATGCTATCTAAATAAAGTCTGGACTTTAGTGACTAATACTGAATCAACATTGGCTCACTAATTTGTCTAACAAATGTGCCATAATAATGTAGGATGTTAATCAGAGGAAACTGACTGTGGGATGTAAAACTCTGTATAGTCTTTGCAATTTTTCTGTAACTATAAAACTATTTAAAAATTAAAGCTTATTAAAAATCACTTGAAGGTACAACCAACAAAACCACTCACACCCCACAAATGCTAACCAAGAACAAAAAGCTTTTGTGGTTATTTTAGAATAAGCAAAACAGACTTAATGAAAAGCATTACCAGAGATCGAAAGGACTATAATGCAATGATTCAATTCACCAGAAAGTTGGGACAATTCTAAGTTTGTATTCATTTAATAACATATCTCAACATAAAGAGAAGGGAAAAATTTTGAGAGGTAAAAATAATAGGCTAATCCATAGTCACACTGGGAGACAAAACATACTTCTCCAGTCATTCATAGAAAAGGTGAACAAAAAAAAAATCAGTAAGAATATAGTATTTTTAAACATCACGGTCATTTGGGGTAAGACGATGTATTACTGGGAGATACTGCCCAAGTATACAACAATGTAGCATTCCAAGGTATTAAGGTATTAAGCCAACCAAAGTGGCCCCATACTTTTCCAAATGCTCCCAAGGTGGTCAGCAACTCCCATTCCTCCACACACAGTTTGAATCAGACCCTCTCTCTCTCCCTTGATTTAACCAGGCTATACCATGTATTCAAATAGCCACACAACACAGGGGGCACGGATGAGAACCACCCCAACATACAAACACATATAACTTCTGACTCTCCAAAAACTTAAATGAGCCTCCCTGGTGGCGCAGGGGTTAAAGTCTCAGGGTTATCAAGCTATCACCAGCCACCGTGGCATGAGTTCGATTCCCGGCCAGGAAGCTGATCCACATGGTGCAGCAGACCTCTCCTGTCTCCCCCACTGCTCCTCTCAGCAGTGCATTTCAGTGGGTCTGCCTGTTCTGCTCCCCACTCTGTCTCTCACCACACCCATCTCTGGCCTACACCCCAGTTCTTGTATACATTAAAAAAATCTTTACAGATAACAAGACAATGCATAATTTGTATTGTGTATGTATTATATACAATAACTTATAATCAACTAGAAAAAAAGTTATTTCAAAAATCATAAGACAAAATACATTTACAAAACTGCTCTGCATTTATCAATATCATAAGCTTCCATCATCTGTTTGCAAGAAAATCCATGTGTTGCTCAAAGGTCAACTGATTTCTATCACTGCACTTTCCAAAGCATTTATTTATAGATTGATACGCCTATCTTCCACACTGAAATGCAAGTGCACCAAATGGCATCACAATGTAATAAAATCATTTTTTATAATTATAACAGTATTAAACAACATTTATAAAACCCTTACATATTCCAGCACTGTGCTGAAAATTTCTCATCTGTAAAGTAGAGATAATAGTATTTATTTTATTCTGAGACAAAATTAGTGTCATGTCTTTAAAGCTGCACAGTGCCTGAGGTTATAAGAAAAATCAACTGGTAGTATTTTGAAATTATTCACTGTATAAGCTGTCTCCCTCTGATGGGGGCTTCGGGTCATGTAAGCAGTGTCATGTTGGTGGAGGGACGTGGTGTTTGCACAGGAGCATCTGAGGTCACGGTCAGGAGAAGAAACATCATGTCAGAAGCAGCTTCAGGTTTATTCTGAGGATGCAACAAAATGGCAGGAAAGCAGAGAAGAGAGATTGCAAGCTGGTAAACTGGAGTGAGGCAGGGGTCGGCATGTGCTTTAATCCAGTGCTAGGATTGAAAAAGGGTTGACATCCCCCTTGTCCTGTGCAATCCTGTACTTAAGGGGAGAATAACTCCTCCTCCTCCCTCTTCCTGAGTCAATACAAAACCAGATCCCCTAATACTCTGCTTTTTAAAAGTTCCTACTCCTGCATGTTAATGGCAGGGCTAGAAGAGCCACATGTTGGTTTAAGATGACAAGGAAACAAAACTTTGGGAGTAGGAAGCCCTCTGCTCTTTGATTTACCTTAAAGGTCAGTGACACAGAGACAAGGGACAGAATGAGAGGAGTCATCCTACTACTCTCTTGGCTGTACGAATAATTGTATATTAACAGTGGCAGCAACCCATTAGCCAATGTTCTTTGCTCAAATAGCCGGCCATTTGACATTAACCATTTGACTAACCATGGTTTCTGCAGTCCCAGGCATTGCCTTATCTCCCTCGTGACTTCCTGTGTGTCAGCCAGGGCACCACTTAGTGTCATTGGGAAGCTCAACGCTGGTGTTTTCTTCAGTGATGGGCAAAGTTTTCTCTCATGCCTCACCCACCAAGTCTAGGATTCTGTGTGTGTTACAAAAGTCCTAAAACCATATGAAGATTAAAATGTTAAGACTTTTTACAAGAGCTTCCATTTTTCCATGTATTTAATGGCTGATAGTTACAAAATAGAAGAGTAATGAATTGAATACAGGTCTCTGAATCAATGTATGTGTTGATCTGTATATTCAAAATCTTTTGACTACCAATAAGTTTAAATCATAGTCATCATCAATTTTTGCAAGGTAACGGACAATTTGTGTAAATGAACCAATGACAGAGCTTAATATTTATAGTTTTTTTAACCACTGAATTCTTGTCAAATTTCATAGCTTTTTTTTTTAAGATTTATTTATTTATACAAGCACTGGGTACAGTCAGAAGCGTGGGAGGGTGAGAGAATTCACCAGAGCCAGAGCGGGGAACAGAACAGGCAGACTGACGAAATACACTGCTGAGGGGAGAAGCGGGCGGCAGGAGAGGTCTGTGCACCATGTGGGACCCTCGCTGGTGGCTGGGGATGGAACCGGTGCTGCAGAGGCTGCAGGCAGCTTCGCTGCCCAGCGCTCAACTGCTGCACCACCAGGGGAGGCCCAAATTTTATAGCTTTTTTTCCCCACTAACATCCTGACTATTCTCTGGCTCCCTTCCCACCAGATTCCTTGTATTTGATGACCCTTCACTCTCTCAGGATTTATTAATCTGTTCCCCATGTGAATCACATATTTTCCATGCTATGCAGAGTGCTTTAGAACAGACTCAAGCCTCCTGCCATATTTAAGTAACATCTCCTTCACCTGCTGGCATTTTGGCCTTGATGAAGCACAATCACTTAAACTCTCTGTGCCCAGCTATCTCAATCATATCCATAAAACAATGCAATATATTACACTAAATCATATATTGGCCTCTTTGGAAATATCGATTTTTTTCTGAAACATGGGCACAAAATGTCCATTCCACTTTTATCAGATGCCTTTTCTGCACATATTGAGATTATCATATGATTTTTGTCTTTCATTTTGTGGAGTTGATAAATCATATCAACTGATTCCCAAATGCTGAACTATTCTTACATCCCTGGAATAAACCCCACCCGGCCATGGGGTATGATTTCTTTAATGTATTGTTAAATTCAGTTTGCTAATATTTTGTTCAAAGCTTTGTATATACATTCATCAGAGATATTGGCCTGTGATTTTCTTTTTATAGTACTGTCCTTGTCTGGTTTTGGTATCAGAATTTGCATTTTGCTGGCCTCATAAAAAGAGTCAGGAAGTGGTTCTTCCTTTTCTAATTTTTGGAGGAGTTTGAAAAGGATAGGTATTAGATCTTCTCTGAATGTTTTGTAGAATTCATCCACTGAAGCCATCTGCTCTTGGCCTTTTGATTTTGGGGAGGATATTGATTACTGGTTCAATTTCTTTGCTTGTGAACATTGTTCAGATTTTCTTTCTTCATGATTCAGGATTCCGAGCCTGTAGAGTTCAAAGAATTTATCCATTTCCTGTGGGTTGCCCAATTTGTTGGCATATGGATATTCATAATGGTTTCTTATGATCATTTGTATTTTTGTGGTATCCACAATAATGTCTCCTCTTTTATTTCTGAATTTGAGTTTTTCTTTTTTTCTCTGTGACTATGGCCAAATGTTTGTCATTTTTCAAAAAAATCAGCTCTGTTTAATTGACCTTTTATATTGTTTTTGTTTTGTTTACTTCCACTCTAATTTTTATTATTTCCTTCCTTCTCACTTGGGCTTCCTGTAGACAATTATTTATTTTGAAGTGCACAAAGGATGAATTTTTTTAAGCTATTTTGAGAAAAAATAATTTTAATTTACTCATTACTAATCTTATTCATTTTAATGTCTTGCATCTTTAAAGTCTTCATTTTTCTTCTGATTTCTAAAAAAAGATGCTGAGCTTCATAGACTTCAACAATGTTTGTTCATTACATCATGTTTCTCGTGCTTTGAAGTTGGCTGTTCTCAGAAGAACAAATAACTTAATCAGTGTTTCCTAATTGCAACACTCTGAATGAACTCTAGCACTTCAGGGCAAGAAACATAAAAAGAAGCAGGCAAAGAGCACACTTCTCTCTCACTTAGAGTGAAATGACTTCGTGACACTGCTCATGCTAATTGAGAATGTGGCCTTGGTTTGAAGGGTGGGAAGCAATCTTCCAGGTTGGATAATTTGTATAGTAAGAGTCATATGTAAAATTTTTTTAAAGATTTATTTTTTTATTTATTCAGTGACTGGGGTACAGTCCATAGGCACGGGAGGGTGAGAGAATTCACCAGAGACAAAGTGGGGAACAGAACAGGCATGTTTACTGAAATACACTGCTGAGGGGAGCAGTGGGCGAGACAGGAGAGGTCTGCCGTGCCATGTGGGTATCTCCCCAGCCAGCCGGGATTGAACCCGCACTGCAGAGGCTGCGGACAGCTTCACAGCGCTGCACTCAACCCACTGCGCCACCGGGGAGGCACCATATGTAATTTTAAAGCTGACTGTATAAGTGAAGATCATGCAGATCTAGCTTACTGTTTCACCAGTGAAGAAAAGAGGGCAAGAGACTTGCCAAGGTCATGAGGCCAAATGTGATTCAGTGGTACCTGCAAGGCTGGTACAAAAGTGAAGTTGAACATCAGCTAGTTGGTTACCCTCTGGGGGTCATATAAGAACCTGGAGTCCATGACTTCCCCCAAATACACAAGGACTGTTTCACCTTTACGGCACCACATTCATTGCTGATATCCTATTTATAAAAAGATCTGGGGGCTCTTGAAACCATCAAATAAGCTACAACAATGCTAAGCTCAGACATGGGGACTTTTCTGATGCTGGAACACTCAGACCAAAGACAAAGTATTTGATGTGTACCACAGACTCTGGGTATGGCCGGGAATGGGACCCTGTGTTTGCACTACGCCAAGGCCCCAAATTCCATCCTTTTTCCAGACTGGGGAGAAATACCTCCTCTCTCATAGCACATGCATCTTTCCTTTTAAATTTCCCAATCCTACACCTATGACAGACTGCTCCATGCATTTAGACTTCTATAAATAAGTGGAATAGTTAGTATTCATCAGTTTTATCATATTCTGAAAAAAAAAAAAAAAACCATGAGGTAGGGAATTAAGGATCTGGCAACTTTCCTGCAACAAAAGAGGGAAAGTATAGGGAACACAACGCATAGAGCTCTACTTTGTCATATTTCTCTATGGCAGAGCACTAATTAATAAATCTAAAAGTTATCACACCATGCTGACTAATATTTCCCATTTCAAATTCACATTGATGGTGTAGAACGATGCGTGCTGCAGTGGTGGGTGCACTAAGGTGACTACACCTGAAGGGGAATCCTATAATTTGAAAATACTAACCATGATGTAAACCAATTGTACTTCAATAAAAAATACATTAATATAAAGAAATTTCACATTGAATATTAAAAAAGAAATGTGATCTCTGTTAAATTTATTCAGGTCACCCTCACATCTCCAGGAGATGTATAGTGGAAAAGTTGAAGCACTTAAGTGGGCCAATGTCCTGCTTTTGTAGGTAAGAGAAATGAGGCCCATCTATATTCCTGGGGCTATACATATCACTAATGGCAGATCTGGGTCACAGATGAGTAGATGACGGGCTGAGAGAGTGTGGTGAGCTTGGGGATATCACACCACTTACTTCAGTCTATAAAGGGGGCCCCTAGAGTCCGATGAGCCCTTGATGTCAAAGGGCACTGTTGGTTTAGTCTTTGTGGCCACATTACCTGCCTCACCAATCACAAAAGCACAAAAGTCCAGGCCAGAGAAGCATGGTGTGGTTAGAACTGATTACTTGTCTTTGCCCTTAGAGCACCAGACCAACCCTCTGGGTTCTGCACCCATCATAATCGCAGTCACTGCTGGATGTCTACACCACCCATACCATCCTTTAACACCAGGTCATTTTCCTCATCATGTTCTGAATGTCCATAACCTAACACAAATTTCCATTCTTTCCAAGATCTCAACCCTTTCCATCCTGCTCTCCCGGATATTCTTTCCGGCAGAGAAAAAAATTCTCTACTTCCTCAACCCCTTCTTTTAGACTTCTTCACCTGTAGAATTCACTAAAGACAGTGTTTCTGTAACTATTCCACAGTTCTTTAATTTGTACATTGGAATAAATATGTAAGTTAAATATCATCTTTATGCCAGGTGTCAATATCTTGTGCCTGTTTTATTTTAGAGATAGACTTTCAACTAAAAAGCAATTTACATAATCAAACATTTATTTACATTTTATCTTCTCTTACTATTCTCTATTTAGCAGTTACTTGCATTTTAAAAGGACTTGTGGGTATTGTCACCTTTAAAAAAAACTAAGGAGGACATTACAGAGAGGGTAAATGAGGGATAGGTGAAGTAACTATACCCTTGTGGTGCAATCATTAAAGACCATAGGCCAAGAAGCTGTGTGAACATCTACTATTGATGATTTTCTAGGCACTAAATTTGCATGTGATGTAAACAACCTATTAGTAGCATATGATTTCTAGAGACTCAATGAGCCATTTGAATGGTAAACAGTTAATATATTACTTTCTGTCCTTCTGTTTAATGCATGTGATATTTGTAGGAAAAGTTTAATTGCCCCAATGTTCTTTTAAATTATTAAATTGCTTGTTTGCTGTATTTTCATCCTGGTGTGAAAAATGATTAAAAATAATTCATCTTAGAGTAAAATCTGATTTCATATTACAGACACATAACTAACTTGAATATTTTTAAAGTGTTGTTCCAATTAAACTCAAATAGTAAATGGAGAATTTTTACAGGCATGGGGCAAACATGTTCTACCATAATGATTTCTCACACTACATTCTCAAGTTCACTTTTTCTAAGAACTCCGTCAATTATTTAAAGCTAAGATTCTTGAAAATTCAGCTATCATTCATGAACCAAGGTTTCTTCTGAGAATCAACGTGTCCTTGCAAACATGACAGATACTGAGCAAAGTCATGGAGGACAGGAAGTCAGCTGAGTCACTGCGGCATAGTCTCTTGATGGGGACCCACTTGGAGCTTTAACGAGTTCCAAGGAAATGACTAAGACCAGCACTCTGGAAAGCCAGCAAGCAGCAGGCAGGAGTAGGACACTCATCTGAGCTGTGCTCACCCTTGAGCCTACACAGGCCATCAGAGCAGCAGCTCCAGATTGCTGGTGTCTCATCTGCTCAGGGACTTGTCTCAAAGCATCTTCCATCCACTACTGTGTCAACAACTTACCATTACCACTTTCTTTTTTTCTAGGATCTTTCCAGGGATACTACAAGTTTTAAGGACTAAACTCATTCACTTGTCTAGACACTGATCAATTCACACTTGTCATTGACTGTCACACTTGTCAGGCATTGTTCTAGGTGATCAGAACACGACAGTAAATCAGGTTCCCCCACCCTACCCTCATGCTTACAATGAGAGGTTCAGGATAAGAGTACAACTAGATCCTATACCATATACCTAGATATTTAAAGGCTATATATTAAATAAGTGACTGAATAACACGTTTTATCTTCCTACCCTAAAAAAATGCTTTTATGACAGCAGGGTTCGAATTTAGAATTCTCAAACACCTTGAAATGCCTCGATAGAATCTGGCAGCATAGAGGAGAAGCAGCCCAAGCCTCTGGCTCCCACAAAAGCCTGCCCTTCCTGTCCTCTCACACTCTCCTGCCTCTACCCTGCAAAGGTGTTCTTGCACACTTATGTGCAAGCCTCTGGGAGTCCTCTACAACTGTCCAAGCTCAGTCTGCACTTTAGGAAAACCATTCTTGAAATTATGGCCATTTGAGGTTCACTCAGAATAAGGCCCATGTCAATTGAGAAGCAAGCTCAGAATTACTTGAGAATGGAATTTGCAGGTTGATGGTGCTCAGAGTGTTCTAGGAAGGGACTTAGACTCTGGATGAGAAGCTGCTCTCTTCACCCCTCCAAGGATCAGCACTTCAGAGCGTCTGCTGTGACCTAGCGCTGCAGAACTTGAGTATGTCAACCAAGGGGGCAGACTAATAAAGGGGGTCTCCCACTATAGGGGTCCCTCCTTACCAATCTTGTAGACATCATCTTCCCTGCCTATGAAACCCTCTGTGGCTAGAGTTTTCTTTTAGGGAATTTTTTTTTTAATTTTTACTTCGGTTCCTCTAATTGATATATTTCTGTTCAGGTTATTTATTCTGGATAGTTTTATTCTAAATAGTTTATGATTTTCAAAGAATTATTCCATTTCATTTAAAGTATTGAATTTACATGATTAGAATTGTTTATCTTAATATGCATTTGAGACCTGTAACATCTCTAGTGATATCCCTTCTCATTGCTGATAATGGTAACTTTTATTTTCCCTTTTTTGCTTTGAATCTAACTGCAAGTATACTAATTTTATAGACTCTTTGAAAAATAAGATTTGGGCTTCATTGTTACTCTGTTTTTAAATTTAATTGACATCAGCTCTTATCTACAGTGTTGGTTTTTTCCCTAGTTTTTTTTTTATTTTATATATTTTTCACATCATTTTTCATTTTTGTACAATGTATGCATTTTCATCTTGGTTATAATCCCCATAAAATTCCCACCTCCCTTGTTTTGATCCTACTCCCTCCTCTCCACCCTGTAGTGTGTCTCTGCTTTATAGTTGCTTGTTGATTTTGATTTTTACTGTCAGATTTTCCTTTCTCATAGGGTTGAGCTGTCTCCACCCAAATTCATGTAGTAGTAAAGTTCCAACCTGTTGTACCTCATAATGTGATCTTATTTGGAAATATGGCCATCACAGACATAATTAAATTATGTCTAATATGATAGTGTCCTTATAATAAGGGGAAATTTGGACACATACATGCATACATATATGAACACAAAGGCGACCATTTACAAATCAAGAAGTCTAGAACAGATCTCCCCTTGCAGCCTTAGAAAAACCAACACTTGCAAACACCATGATTTCATACTTCTACCTTTCAGAAATGTGAGACAATAAGTATTTGTGTTTAGTGTCACTAAACTTTTGCTACTTAGTCATAGCAGCCCAGACAAACTAAAACATTAATTTTTAATGCTATAAATTTCCCCCTAAGCCACTGCTTTAGCTGCATCTCACAAATTTTGTTATATGGCATTTTCGTTTTTAATCTGTCAAAATATTTTTTATTTTTCTTCAGACTCACTCTTTTATCCCTAGATTATTTAGATATGTGCTGTTTATTTTCTAAACATTCACATATTTTTCAGTTAAGTATCTTATTTATTCCTTGACTAGTTCCATTAAAATTTAATAATAAAATTTATAAGATTTCAATTCTTCAAACATTTTTAATATCTGTTTTATGATTCAGGACACTGAAAACCCTTGGCAAGTGTTCCATTTGAACTTGCAAAAAATGGGTATTCTACTTTTGTTGGGTGGAGTGTTTTATAACCTCAGATCCAAGTTTATTAACAATGCTATGCATTTTTTACTCCTTGCTGATTTTATCTCTACTTGTTTATTGATTATTTAGAAAATAGTTTGGAACATTTTCAATCCCAATTGTGGATCTAATCTGTCTAATTTGTCTTTCATTTCTATCAGCTTTTGATTCATATATTTTGAAGTACTCCAATAAGGGGCATACACAATTAGAAATATTATGTATACTTGATGAATTGACCCTTGTCATTATGTAATAAACTTCTTCATTTCTGTTAATTTTCTGAACTTTAAGATCAACACTAATATCAATAATGTTAGCTGAGCTATTTTTATTAGTGTATGCTTGGTATATCTTTTCTATAACTTAGCTTTTAAAGTGGATTTCCTATAGAAAACAGGTTTTGAAAGGAATTAAAATGCCAGTGCAATTGTTAAGTTCCAACTATGTACTCTGTACTTTCTATCAATAGATGCTACAGCTATGTCATAGAAATTGCACTTTTTCAAATGAAGCTCAAAGAGAGAAAATTTGTTTTAGTTTGGGACAAAAGTTTGTATTCTTCAGTCAACTTTGGAGACATAGTTACAATATATTCATAATACATCTCTTAACTCTGCCTGGGAAATTGAGACTGGTAATATGAATAGGGCACTTTCTCATCAGGGTCTGATCACAAAGGAGACCAAGAGACAGATGGCAGCATTGAAAAACAGCAAGTTAAACTTTGATAATGTGCTTATTTCTAGCTAGATCTGTCAGTGATGAGACTTTTCTAAAGGGATCAAATCCTGTTTAAAGAGCCTTTCTTCTAACCAACTCTTCTTTGCTTTCATTCCATGCTGACCACCAGTTTCCTGATTGTAATTGTTAGCATATAGCACCTTTCCATGCATCAATTTCCAAAATTACAGCTTGGTTGTGATGATTACAGCTTAGAGGGTGGTTTCCTGCTTCCTTAATGCTGTCAGTCTGCAAATCACCATGTAGTAAAGGCTATTTCTGTGGAGGTTCCTGCAGATGGCTAATTTCTTAGGGAGACTTGTCTTTATTTTTATGTGGTAACAATATCTCATCCTCATCCTAAACACAAGAATCTACATGTCCTGTGAGAGAAAAGAACTTGATTTTCACTCCATTTACACCAAAGCCTTAGACTCCAAGATAAGAGTGGTAACAGAAAGTAAACAAAGAAGACTGAACCACAAAAGGAGACCCCAAAAGTAGGTCTCTGGGGTCTAATGCCTGGGGAGGAGCGATATTGGAAAAACAATGATGAACTGAGGAGGATAAGGAACACTATTCAAGGATAGTGGTGCATGGTGGACAACATATGTTTTGGGATATAAAGTCCAAATTGAGGTAGCTGTGATCAAACAAGAAACAAGGTCTTCATCATTGGGCTCACTAGAGAACTGTGGATTACCAACTTTTCAAGAAGCACAAAACACCAAACCATAATACCAACTGAGGGCAAAGACTCAGAGAAATTATATAAGTGTCCATTACACGGAGTTGGTTTTGCAGGCTGGGTTCACTGGGAAGCAGTGATGAAGATTAGAATGTAGGAATTTTATTAGGGACACTCCTGGCAATACTAGCTGGGGGAAGGGGAGGAAAGGAGACAGAATTGAGCAGAGAGAGAAGCTAGACTAATGGAGTTTCACCATAGAAAACTCTGCATTATCTTCCAGCAAGGTGTGAATACTACCCTTTAATAGACAGAGCACATGGGGATCATAGGAGTCTGGGTATTCAAGATTTTTTTGATTAATCAACACAGGTGCCCCATAGCACAAGTCAAAATCCCATTCTTTCCCAAATAGATCAATGAGTTTGTCATAGCAGACCTGCCTATATTGGATTTTTATTGATTTTTTTGGAGCTTTGTTTTTCTTTTGTGTGAGACCATAGCCTGGCCCTTGGCTTTGTTTGCTCTATAGCTGCAGCAAATCAGATACTCCTTATATGCACCGTGAAACCCTCTGCTTTCCACTGTCAGCTTCTAACTACTGGTTAACTACATTCGAGCTTTTCTCAATTTTTCTAAGAAGCTGAGGATACTAACTAGGTACAGTGCAGTGGTATAAGAACCATAATATAAGGCACAGGTTATTGGGAATGAAATTAGATTCCATATACATTGACATCTCAAGTTCTCATATTTCTAGTCCATTTATTGTTGCTGCACTTGGCAGCCATAATCTCATTTCTAAATGGTCCAAAATTAACTGTAGGGCTTGGCTGTGGGAGAAGAAAGGGATCATCTTCTAGTCACATATGCCAGCTTGGCTGATGTGGAATTTCATCAACTGTCATCAGTCTGTACCTAGTGTTTTGGCAAAGATACATTAAATGTTTCATGTGAATGAATACTGAAAAGGATTGTTTAAATAATTTCCTGAGGACCTATTTCCAAAGTCAGGTAACTGTTCCACCAGGCCAAACACACTTCTGCTATGTCATCATTCAAGACCACAGACTGCTGCTTCTTTGGATTTTTTTCTAAATAATAGTAGAAAAAGTACATGATCTAACAGTTTTCTGTGTGTGGTTGCTTGTAAATGGGGCTGAAAATAGAAAGGGGAGAGGAACTATCTTTAGGAAAATATATTTCAGGGTTGAGGAAACATCAGTTGGAAATACCTAGAAACAAAATACTTTGCAATGTCTGGTAAGATATTAGGAGATAGGGTGAGTAGGACTAGAAAAATATGACTTTTACATTAAGGAATGTGGAAAGAGAAGTACACTATGTTCATATCATTAAAACCCATGAAGGCATCATCAAGGGTTCAGACATAAGAAGATTTTGAAGCATTTCAAGCAGAAAGTTATACCAGCTACATTCGAGACTGTATTAGTAGAGGTGGGTCTAGGACTTCAAACACAAACACCCACAAGAAGATGGGGAAGCAATACTTATGAGAGAGAATTTGCACTCAAAAGAAGGCTTTATGGCACCTTCTAACTCTACTTTTAAGCAAACCTGCCTCTTAATGAAGAATGTGGCAAGTGGACCCAGGTATTTCTTATATCTTTGGAAACGCAGCTTTTGGTATCACACAGAAGACTTGCAAATGCTTGCTTAGTATATTTCCTGTGGATCTGCAAATGAAAAATCATTGTTAATTCTGAAGGATTTACTCACTAATTCCTCTTAAATGCCAAATTGAATTTTCAAATATTGATTGAAAATTCTAAATTTTGGGGGCAAATTTTTATAATGTTAAGCAGTTGAGAGTAAGTCATCCTCAGTTCTCACAAGACTTGGATTTCGAAAGTGTGAGGTTATGATTTTAAAAGTACTTAAAATGGGGCCTCCCCTGGTGACACAGCAGTAGAGCGCTGGGCTGCAAGTCTGCCCACAGCCTCTGCAGCGCCGGTTCGTTCCCCGGCCGCCGATGAGGGTCCCACTAAAAAAAAAAAAAAAAAAAAGTACTTGAAATGGCATGTGTTTAGATTTGAAAGAAATAGAAGTTATCACCAGAAATTGACCTCTGAAATAGTTTGTAGACAAAATCACTCCATTTCTAAGTCCTGCATCAGCTCACCCCCGCGTCTGTGCCTTCAGACTCCAGCTCTCCCCACAGCCAGAGGAACCAACCAGAAATGCCAGCCCACGCATGCTACACCCCCACTTAAAAATCTCCAATGGCCACATGGAGGCCCTAGGACACAATCTTAACATGACAGTGAAGTCTACAAGGCCATTTTCCATTTGACCCCTGTGATACCTGCCATTTCAGCTCTGCCTTCCCAATAACCCAAAGCTCCAAACCACCTGTGTGCTCTTGAGTTCTCATTTCTACACATCATGGTCTGCTGACTTATTCCACCTCCCACTCTGCCTTTTTAAGAATAATCTTAAACTCCCTCAAATAGAAAACCATGCAGGAATCCCCCTCCCCCATGACCACACTACCTGGTGGACAGAATCCAGGACAGTACTGAGAATGAGAGCTGAGGGGGAGTCCTTTCAGCCTGTGTGTGCTCCGCTAAAATTTCCCAGCAGGTTTTCATGCACAACTAAACTTGCTTTTTTTTTCCCATTAATCAGCCTGCTCAAGGATAGAATGTCCAGACCATCCTCTCTGCCAGCTACCAGCTAGTCAATTTATCAACAAAAAAAGTAGCAGCAAGATTCACCATGCCTTGATTACCCGGAGCTTGCCTTTTCTCCTTTTTTCCCCACTCTTATCAATCCCTTTTTATTTACATTTGTTTCTCTTTCAACTGACCTCCTCAAACATGAATAATTTCCATGCAAATAGCAGAAAGGTGGACAAAATAACTTTCTAAAAGTATCTGAGTCGTTTCTATATTATTTCAAATACCAGTAATTTTAATATATCAATTAAAGCTGCTGACTTCTCATAAAGACACCTAGTTAACTAGTTAGCTAGCTAATTAATAAGTTAGTATGGTATTCTTCTCCCAACATCCTTGAAGAAGCACCAAACAGAAAATCTGCTTTAAGAAAATAAAAACTGACTTAAGTCTCCAATTTGCGATTTATTTAATCCATCAAGATTTTATTTTCTATCATATTTCATGTTTACTGCTAGGAGAAGTACAGTTGAGTACAAGAAAATGTAAATTTGGTATTTAAAGTTTGAATCTTCCAATCATGCAATCCAGGCCAAGATACCGAGCCTCTCCTCATAAGCCTCAGTTGTGTCATCAGTAAAATGAGCATCACACTGAGTCCTAGAGCAAGTTAGGATAATCAAGCAGCTTCAAGGACAGTGCAGGTGGGGACTTGGGAGAGTTGAAGAAGCTCCAGAGGTAAGGACAACAAGAGGAATAAGAGGAGATCCAGAGATAAGAGCAACAAATTCCAAAAGGAGCAAGTCAAGAACCCCAGGACTAGGGGCAACAGGACATTCCATATCAAGCACAATGAAAGATAAGGGATGTGATGTAGGAAGATCCCAAGTACAGTAGCAGATTAAATGAGACCACCAAGAACTAACCAATCACAGGGAGACTGAAGGAACTTTAGAATAACGAGGGAAAGAAAGTATATACTCCTGAAGCAAGGCTCCCTAATGGCTTCTTTTCCCCTCCCAGGTGCTTTATACCTGGGAATCTACCTGGGAGTCTTTGCTCTTTGTCCTTTTTCCTAAATAACCCTTTCTTTACTCTCTAAGATAAAGTCTGCTTCTCTCTGCTTACTTATCTAAAAAGTTTGTGAATTCCTTTTTACAGCTTCACTAGACAAGAACTTGTGACGATTACCAGGGTGAAAAGCAGCTGCAGCAGCCATGATCACAGTAACCATGCACACTAGCATCAATACTTTACAATTTTATCAAGGTATTTTGATGACAGTTGAAAGAGCAATGTAAACTCTTGGAGAATGTAGTTGAGACTTACTTTTGCACTCTGTCTTTCGGAGGGTGTTCTCACCTGTGAAACCACCCACCTTGTGTTGTATATGTTGGAGGTTATGGAGAAGACTTGACTGCAGGTGGACCTGAAAGCTACACCCCAACATTGGAAGCTTCTTACCACCCACCCATTACTGACTGACCCCCACCCAGGGAGGCTTCTACATAAACTCTTAATTAAGATTCTGGGAAGTGGGTGAGGAAGCCTACCTGCCTACCGCTGCCCAAGACCCCACTTTATACAGTTCCCTTGTTTATCAAAGCTGCCACCTACCAATCTGGAGTAGCCTGCCTCTTCCTTCATCTGCTCCAGATTCAAATCACACCCAGGGAGTGTCTGAAATTGCGATTTAATAGCATACAATTGATACCTGTTCCTAAGATGGGTGGGAAGCTTTCATAAACTATAATGTGGCTTAGAACTTCCAATAGTTAATGTCCCAGCCTGAAGAGGAATATATTCAATCTGAAGAGTGACCACAAATTCACACGTCACACAGATGGATGTTGCTGCTGTCCAGCTGTTCCAGTATCCTGAGTAATAGAATAAGAAAGCATGAGATAGGGCCTCCCCGGTGGCGCAGCGGGTTGAGTGCCATGCTGTGAAGCTGTCCACAGCCTCTGCAGGACGGGTTTGATTCCCAGCCGGCCGGCCAGGGAGAAACCCACAAGGCATGGCAGACCTCTCCTGCCTTGCCCAATGCTCCCCTCAGCAGTGTCTTCGGTCTGTCTGCCTGTTCTGCTCCCCGCTCGTCTCTGGTGAATTCTCTCACCCTCCCATGCCTCTGACCTGTACCCCAGTTCTTGCATAAATAAATCTTAAAAAAAAAATTTTAAAAAAAGAAAGAAAGCATGAGATAAATGTACCTTTTAACATCAAAATACTGAAGTGTTGGAAAGGAGACAAATACACTTCTCCCAACTTAAAAAGAAACCTTAAGCACCCTATCAATAGAACTCTGGTGGCAGTTTAGTACTATTAATGCTATTGAAAGTTTCTAAGTATCTTTAATTATTTGAATGTTCCTTTGAAAACCAATTAAGAGGTCAGTGTTCTTCAAAGCCATTCCTTCAAATCTAGCAGATAATACTAGAGGATAACACCAAGACCATTAGCAAGAATGCATTATTGATTTATAATTTAAAAAATATAAAGAGGACTGTGCATCAAATTCATAATAAATAGATTTTCAGGACAATAAGCTTTAAAATGTTGACTATTCCATAATAACCAGAACTCTGGACTCCATTAGCGTAGGAAAATGAATTTCACTTGGTCAAAGAAGTTCTAAGAGATAAAAACATTTTTTAAAAATATTATCATACATCTATATACTCACTATCATACATAATATAATACTATAATATATACTATTATCATATATCTATATACTCACTATCATAGATAATATATACTATTATCAAACATCTATATACTCACTATCATACATAATATTATAACATATACTATTATCATACATCTATATACTCACTATTGAACTAAAAAGAGATTATCTTTTGCCACATAGGTTTCAGATTTCCCTCTCTCATTTTCCTTTAATCCTTAAATATCTAAATGAAGTTAAAGAAATATCAAAAGTCATACCTTTCTTCTATTACTTCTCCAACCTTCCATCCTCAGACTTACCCAATTAATACACATACACACACCCCTCATCCACAGGTATGTTTTCACATATCTACTATGTATGTACAAATCCAGAGAACTAACATCTCACTTAAATGTTATTCTCATACATTCACTTTTATAACTTTCTTTTTCTCCCTCAACTGTAATTTTAGAGATTTATTCATGTTGATACAAAACCTCTACTTCATTAATATCTCAATATGCACTAACTTTTTAAATAAAAGATAACTAGTTTTGTCACTTTTACACAATTATAATCCCTGCTGCAATTAATATTCTTGTACTTTGTCTTCTGAGGTTAATGTCATCTTGTAAGCATGTGTAAGAGTTCCTTGAATATAATCACTAAAAAATGCTATTGTTGGATTACACTAATACCAAAACCAAACAAGGACAACACAAAAAAGGAAAACTACAGGCCAATCTCCCTAATGAACACTGATGCAAAAATCCTCAATAAAATTTTAGCTATCAGAATCCAACAATGTATCCATAAGATAATTCACCACGACCAAGTAGGATTCATTCCAGGGACACAAGGATGGTTCAACATCCGAAAATCAATCAACGTTATCCAACACATCAACAAAAAGAAATATAAAAACCATATGATAATATCAATAGATGCCGAGAAAGCTTTCGACAAAGTGCAACACCCATTCATGATAAAAGCCCTTGAAATTCTTGGGATACAAGGAACATACCTCAACATCATAAAGGCCATCTATGACAAGCCAACAGCCAGTATCATTCTCAATGGTGAAAAGCTGAAAGCAATTCCATTAAGATCTGGAACAAGACAAGGATGTCCACTCTCACCACTGCTTTTCAATATAATACTGGAAGTCTTAGCCAGAGCAATAAGACAAGAGAAAGACATCCAAGGAATCCAAATAGGAAAAGAAGAAGTCAAACTATCACTATTTGCAGATGATATGATAATATACATAGAGAACCCCAAAAACTCCACAGAAAAACTAATTCAACTCATCAATCAGTTCAGTAAAGTGGCAGGATACAAAATCAACACGCAAAAGTCAGTAGCCTTCCTATACACAAACAATAAATCTGAAGAAGAAGAAATCAAAAAAACCATCCCTTTTATTATTGAAACAAAAAAAATCAAATATTTGGGAATAAATCTAACAAAAGAGGTAAAGGACCTATACAAAGAAAACTATAAAACACTGTTAAAAGAAATAGAAGAAGACACAAAGAAATGGAAAGACATCCCCTGCTCATGGATTGGAAGAAAAAACATTATTAAAATGGCTATCCTACCAAAAGCAATGTACAGATTCAATGCTATTCCAATAAAAATTTCAATGTCATTCTTCAAAGAAATAGAACAATTACTGATGAAATTCATATGGAATCACAAAAAACCCCGAATAGCCAAAGCTCTCCTGAAAAAAAAAGAAGGGAATGGAGGCATCACACTCCCAGACTTCAAACTATACTACAAAGCCATAATCATCAAAACTGCATGGTACTGGAACAAGAACAGACACACAGACCAATGGAATCAAATAGAAAATCCAGAAATAAACCCACAGATTTATGGTCAACTAATCTTTGACAAAGGAGCAAAGAATATGCATTGGAGCAAAGAAAGTTTGTTCAATAAATGGTGCTGGGAAAACTGGGCCGCTACATGCAAAAGAATGAAGCTTGACCACTACCTCACACCATACACTAAAATCAACTCAAAATGGATTAAAGAACTAGACATATGACCTGAAACCATAAAATATATAGAAGGAAATATAGGCGAAACACTACGTGATTTGCACATCAAAGACATCTTTACAGACACATCACCCAAAGCAGTGATAGTGAAGGCAAAGATAAACAGCTGGGACTACATCAAATTAAAGAGCTTCTGTACAGCAAAAGAGACAATAACAAAAATAAAGAGAAACCCCACCAACTGGGAGAACATTTTTGCACACAACACTAATGATAAAGGACTGATCACAAAAATCTGCAAAGAGCTGATGAGACTCAACAACAACAAAGAAAATAATCCCATCAAAAAATGGGCAGAAGCCTGCAGTCCAAGCCCAGAGGGGGAGCAGCCACCGCTGGGGCAGACCAGGCGCACAGGGGAGTGTGTCCCCACATCGGCATTTTAGAACAGGGACCTTTCTCCAGTAAAGACTGCTTGAAACTGACAGATGACTCCTGGAGGAACCAGAGGGGAGCAGAGAAGCCCACCCAAGATGCCGGCCAGTCCCAACAACACAGTGTCCCAACGCATACGGCAAATTAGAAAACAGACAGTAGGGAGGAGAAGAACCACACACAACCTAGCAACTCTCCAGAGAAAAAGCACACCACAAAAAGAAAACCAGCCCCCAGATTGCAACGACAATAACTTGGAAGAATTTCTGAGCCTTCCAGAAAGAGAATTTAAAATTGCCGTGATTAAAAAACTGACAGAAGTCATAAAGGAAAACAATGATAAGGGAAAAATAATCAACGATCAGAAGAATGCAATTGAGTCCCTAGAGAGGGAAAACAATGGTCAGAAGAAAGAAATTGAGTCCCTAAAGAGGGAAGTAAAAGAAATGCAGGAGATCAAAGAATTAATGGAAGAACTAAAGAATTCTGGGAAAAGCAATGAAAGCAGAATAGATGAAATGGAAGAATGAATAAGTAATCTTGAAGACACAGAAATAAAAAGAACCAAAACAGAAAAGGAAAGAGAAGTACGAAGGAAAAAGAACGAGGAAAGACTTCGGGAACTATCTGACTCCATGAGGAAAGGAAATATAAGAGTTATAGGAATACCAGAAGGAGAGGAGAGAGATGTAGGAACAGAGAAAATATTCAAAGAGATAATTGAAGAGAACTTCCCAAATGTGAAGAAGGAGCTGAAAATTGATATACAAGAAGCAAGAAGAACACCAAACTTCCACGACGAAAGGAAAAATACAGCAAGACACATAATAGTAAAGCTCCCAAGAATCCAGGACAAGGAAAAAATAATGAAGCTGGCAAGAGGGAAGAAACAGATAACATTCAAAGGAAAACCAATCAGGCTGACATCAGACTTCTCCGAAGAAACACTACGGGCAAGGAGAGAGTGGAGGGACATAGTCAACAGACTCCAAGAAAACAGATGCCAACCAAGAATACTCTATCCCGCAAAGCTCTCCTTCCTCTTTGAAGAAAGAATATGGACCTTCCCAGACAAACAGAAACTCTGGAATTTCATTGCAACTAAACCCCCACTCCAAAAAATACTACAAGGAGTCCTAAAGTCAGAACCTCAGAGGGACGAATAACAATGAAAGAAGGCCAAAAAAAAAAAAAAAAGTTATTAAAAGAATAAATAAATAAAATCAAAGGAAAGACAAACACAATGGCAAATACAGATGTTAACATATCAATATTAACTCTAAATGTAAATGGACTAAACTCTTCAATAAAAAGACACAGAGTTGCAGCCTGGATTAAGAAACAAAACCCAACCTTTTGCTGTCTCCAGGAAACACATTTAGCTACAAAAGACAAAAATAGGCTCAAAGTTAAAGGATGGAAAACAATCCTACAAGCAAATGGACCAAAAAAGAAAGCAGGAACAGCTATACTTATATCAGATAAAACAGATTTCAAACTCAAAAAGATAAAAAGAGACCCCAATGGTCACTACATTATGATCAAGGGGACAATACTTCAAGAAGAAATAACACTCATTAACATATACTCACCAAACGAAGGAGCACCAAAATATATCAGACAACTGTTGTCCTCTCTAAAAACAGACATCAGAGAAAACACATACGTAGTGGGAGACTTCAACACACCACTATCAACAATGGATAGATCAACAAGACAAAAAATAAGTAAAGAAACCAAAGCTCTAAATAAGGACCTAGAGCAATTGGGCTTAACAGACATCTATAGAACACTAAACCCCAAAAAAACGGAGTACACATTTTTCTCAAGCGCACACGGATCATTCTCCAGGATCGACCACATACTGGGGCACAAGACAAACATCAACAGATACACCAAGATTGAAATCATATCAACCATCTTTTCTGACCATGAAGGCATCAAACTAGAAATAAACCATAAAAAGAAGGCAAGGAACTTTCCTACCTCATGGAGATTAAAAACCACACTACTGGAAGACCATTGGACTAATGAGGAGATCAAAGAAGAAATTAAAAAATTTTTTGAATTGAACGACAAGGAGGATACCAATATCCTAAATGTATGGGATGCAGCAAAAGCAGTAATAAGAGGAAAATACATAGCAATAGAAGCTCACATCAAGAAACAAGAAAGAACTCAAAGAAACAACCTAATCTCGAAGCTCAAAGATCTAGAAAAAGAACAACAAAAAAACCCCAAAACCAGTAGAAGAAAAGAAATAATAAAAACCAAAGCAGAAATAAATGAAATTGAAACTAAAAAAACAATCCAAAAGATCAATGAAACCAAGAGCTGGTTCTTTGAAAAAATCAATAAAATAGACAAACCCCTAGCCAGGCTCACAAAGGAAAAAAGGGAGAAAGCACAAATAAACAGGATCATCAATGAAGGAGGAGAAATCACAACGGACACAGCAGAAATCAAAAGAATAATCAGTAACTACTATGAACAGTTATATGGAAACAAGTTTAACAATCTAGAGGAGATGGACAAATTCCTACAACTCTACAATCACCCAAAGCTAGATAAAGAAGAAATAGAACACCTAAACAGACCAATTACAATTAGCGAAATTGAAATGGTAATCAAAAACCTCCCCAAAAACAAAAGCCCAGGTCCTGATGGATTTACAAATGAATTCTACCAAACATTCAGAGACGAATTAGTGCCTATCCTTCACAAACTCTTCCAAAAAATTGAGAAGGAAGGGACAATACCAAACACGTTTTATGAAGCCAACATTACACTAATACCAAAACCGAACAAGGACAACACAAAAAAGGAAAACTACAGGCCAATCTCCCTAATGAACACTGATGCAAAAATCCTCAATAAAATTTTAGCTATCAGAATCCAACAATGTATCCATAAGATAATTCACCACGACCAAGTAGGATTCATTCCAGGGACACAAGGATGGTTTAACATCCGAAAATCAATCAACGTTATCCAACACATCAACAAAAAGAAATATAAAAACCATATGATAATATCAATAGATGCTGAGAAAGCTTTCGGCAAAGTGAAACACCCATTCATGATAAAAGCCCTTGAAATTCTTGGGATACAAGGAACATACCTCAACATCATAAAGGCCATCTATGACAAGCCAACAGCCAGTATCATTCTCAATGGTGAAAAGCTGAAAGCAATTCCATTAAGATCTGGAACAAGACAAGGATGTCCACTCTCACCACTGCTTTTCAATATAATACTGGAAGTCCTAGCCAGAGCAATAAGACAAGAGAAAGACATCCAAGGAATCCAAATAGGAAAAGAAGAAGTCAAACTATCACTATTTGCAGACGATATGATATTATACATAGAGAACCCCAAAAACTCCACAGAAAAGCTAATTCAACTCATCAATCAGTTCAGTAAAGTGGGAGGATACAAAATCAACATGCAAAAGTCAGTAGCCTTCCTATACACAAACAATAAATCTGAAGAAGAAGAAATCAAAAAAACCATCCCTTTTGTTATTGAAACAAAAAAAATCAAATATTTGGGAATAAATCTAACAAAAGAGGTAAAGGACCTATACAAAGAAAACTATAAAACACTGTTAAAAGAAATAGAAGAAGACACAAAGAAATGGAGAGACATCCCCTGCTCATGGATTGGAAGAATAAACATTATTAAAATGGCCATCCTTCCAAAAGCAATATACAGATTCAATGCTATTCCAATCAAAATTTCAATGTCATTCTTCAAAGAAATAGAACAATTATTGATGAAATTCATATGGAATCACAAAAAACCCCGAATAGCCAAAGCTCTCCTGAAAAAAAAAGAAGGGAATGGAGGCATCACACTCCCAGACTTCAAACTATACTACAAAGCCATAATCATCAAAACTGCATGGTATTGGAACAAGAACAGACATACAGACCAATGGAATCGAATAGAAAATCCAGAAATAAACCCACAGATTTATGGTCAACTGATCTTTGACAAAGGAGCAAAGAATATGCATTGGAGCAAAGAAAGTTTGTTCAATAAATGGTGCTGGGAAAACTGGGTTGCTACATGCAAAAGAATGAAGCTTGACCACTACCTCACACCATACACAAAAATCAACTCAAAATGGATTAAAGAACTAGACATAAGACCTGAAACCATAAAATATATAGAAGGAAATATAGGCAAAACACTACGTGATTTGCACATCAAAGACATCTTTACAGACACATCACCCAAAGCAGTGATAGTGAAGGCAAAGATAAACAGCTGGGACTACATCAAATTAAAGAGCTTTTGCACAGCAAAAGAGACAATAACAAAAACAAAGAGAAACCCCACCAACTGGGAGAACATTTTTGCACCCAACACTAATGATAAAGGACTGATCACAAAAATCTGCAAAGAGCTGATGAGACTCAACAACAACAAAGAAAATAATCCCGTCAAAAAATGGGTAGAAGAGCTAAAAAGAAACTTCTCTGAAGAGGAAATGCAAATGGCCAACAGGCATATGAAAAAATGTTCAACATCACTTGTCATCAGGGAAATGCAAATCAAAACTACCATGAGATACCATCTTACACCAGTGAGAATGGCACATATTATAAAAACTAGCAACAACAAATGTTGGTGAGGGTGTGGAGAAAAAGGAACTCTTCTGCACTGTTGGTGGGAGTGCAAACTGGTCCAACCACTGTGGAAAGCTGTGTGGAGATTTCTGGACCTACTAAACATAGAGCTTCCATATGATCCAGCAATTCCACTCCTAGGTATTTACCCAAAGGACACAGAAACATCAATTCCAAAGAACACCTGCACCCCTATGTTTATAGCAGCACTGTTTACAATAGCTAAGCTTTGGAAACAACCCAAATGCCCAAAAATAGATGACTGGATCAAGAAGATGTGGTACATATATACCATGGAATATTACTCAGCATTCAAAAAAGATAAACACATGCAATTTGCAGCAACATGGATGGCGCTGGAAGGGATCATGCTCAGCGAAATAAGCCAAAAAGAAAAAGAAAAATACCGGATGGTCTCACTCATAGCAGGAATCTAGAAAACTTAAATAAGGGACCAGGAAAATGAATATAAGAAAGTGAAAATCAAAATCAACAAAAAACTATGAACCAGAGACACTTTTAGGGGGGCGGGGGCGGGAGGGGAGGGATTGGGGTCAGAATGGGGGGGCTGCAATTGTATGGGGAATATAACAATAAAATTTATAAAAAAAAAAATGGGCAGAAGAGCTAAAAACAAACTTCTCTGAAGAGGAAATGCAAATGGCCAACAGGCATATGAAAAAATGTTCAACATCACTTGTCATCAGGGAAATGCAAATCAAAACTACCATGAGATACCATCTTACACCAGTGAGAATGGCACATATTAAAAAAACTAGCAACAACAAATGTTGGCAAGGGTGTGGAGAAAAAGGAACTCTTCTGCACTGTTGGTGGGTGTGCAAACTGGTCCAACCACTGTGGAAAGCTGTGTGGAGATTTCTGGACCTACTAAACATAGAGCTTCCATATGACCCAGCAATTCCACTCCTAGGTATTTACCCAAAGGACACAGAAACATCAATTCCAAAGAACACCTGCACCCCTATGTTTATAGCAGCACTATTTACAATAGCTAAGCTTTGGAAACAACCCAAATGCCCAAAAATAGATGACTGGATCAAGAAGATGTGGTACATATACACCATGGAATATTACTCAGCATTCAAAAAAGATAAACACATGCAATTTGCAGCAACATGGATGGCGCTGGAAGGGATCATGCTCAGCGAAATAAGCCAAAAAGAAAAAGAAAAATACCGGATGGTCTCACTCATAGCAGGAATCTAGAAAACTTAAATAAGGGACCAGAAAAATGAATAACTATAAGAAAGCGAAAATCAAAATCAACAAAAAACTATGAACCAGAGACACTTTTTGAGGGGTGAGGGGCGGGAGGGGAGGGATTGGGGTCAGAATGGGGGGGTTGCAATTGTATGGGGAATATAAAAATAAAATTTATTATTTAAAAAAATATGCTATTGTTGGGTTGAAAGTTGTTCTTCAACATTAGCAAATATGTCCAGTTGCTCGACAAGGTAGTGGTACCATTTTGCACATCTTAAGTGTTGTCATTTCCCCCATTCTCATTATCTGACATTGTAGGCTAAACAATGGGTCGCCAAAAGTGTCCATGTGCTAATCTCTACAAGTTGTGAATGTTATCTCATAATTGCAAAAGGAACTTTGCAGATACAGATTTGAAATGGGAACACAATCCTGCATTATCCATATGGGCATCTACCACCACAGGTATCCTTAGAATAAGAAATAAGGAGAGTAAGAGATGTGAGAATGGAAACTCAGGTCAGAGATTCAGAAATTTGAAATTGTTATATTACTGGTTTTGAAGACAGAGCAAGGGGCTACTAGCCAAGGAATTTAAGTCCCCACCTAGAAGCTGGAGAGAGCAAAGCGGCAGATTCTCTTCTGAAGACCACAAGAGGAACCAGTACTGCCAATGCCTTCACATACAGCTTAGTAAGACTAATCTTGGGGTTTTGACCTCCAGAATTGTGTATAATACAACTCAGATTGTTTTAGCACTCAGTTTTTGGTAATTTCTTACAGCAGCAATAAGTAACTTATATATGATGACATAAAAATTTGTGTTTTGCTTTGTCTTAATTTGGTTTGCTAAAATAAGGGTTATAATTATTTACATTTACCTATCTGCTAGTAGAGATAGTACTGCCTACACTTACTTACTTACCTACCTGCCTATCTACTCTTTTCATATGTTACTAGTCATCTCAATGTTTCCTCTCTGAAGTGCTCAAACCACTGTGCTAATTATTTTAATGACTTGAAGGAAATGTCTATACTGGAGTTTCTCAAATGCAGCACTATTTGCATTTTGAGCCAGGTAATACTTTATTGGATAGGACTATCTACCTATACATTATAAGATGTTTAGCAACATCTCTGTCCTCTATTAACTAAATGAATACCCCACAGTAGTTTTGATGAATGTCAAAACTACAGAGTCTGCATCTCCAGACTCTGTAAAATTTCCCAGGGAAAAAAATCACCCCCGGGGCCTCCCCAGTGGCATAGCGGTTGAGCGCTGGGTTGTGAAAATGCCCGCAGCCTCTGCAGCGCCGGTTCAATCCCTGGCCACCGGAGGGAGGGTCCCACATGGCGTGCAGACCTCTCCTGCCGCCTGCTGCTCCCCTCAGCAGTGTACTTCGGTCCTTCTGCCTGCTCTGCTCCCCGCTCTGGCTCTGGTGAATTCTCTCACCCTCCCATGCTTCTGACTGTACCCAGTGCATGTATAAAACAAAACAAACAAATACATAAATAAGTAAAACGTGCCTCTAAAAAAAAAAAAAATCACCCCCAATCAAGAACCACTGCTCTATTTGTCTACACTGAATATTTTACAAGCTAATCTGTGATTAGATATTTATTCTAAACAATAAAATTGTTTAATATTTCATGTTTTAATTACTACAGCCATTTTCATCAATATTTCACTTTATAGATGGGCCCCTATCTTGAGTATAAAACATTAACCTCTATTCCAGTGGGCTTCACACTATACCACACATAACACCCACTTGGAGGGCTTTTTTTAAAAAATTTATTTATTTATTTATTTATTTATTTAAAGATTTACTTATCTATGCATACAAAAGCTGGGGTACAGGCCAGAGATGCAGGGGGGTAAGAGGATTCACCAGAGACAGAGGGGGGAACAGAACATGCAGACTGACTGAAATACACTGCTGAGGGGAGCAGCGGGAGGGAGAGGAGAGGTCTGCTGCACCATTTGCGTTGCTCCTTGGCCGGCCAGGGATTGAATGCTGCAGAGGCTGCAGATTGCTTCATAGTGTGGTGCTTAACCCCTTGCGCCACCAGGGAGGCCCCACTTGGAAGGCTTCTAAAGCAAGAACAGGTAGATGCTACTCCTGAAGTTTCTCTAGATGGGGCCCAGGAACATGTACTTCTAACAAATTCCCTGAGGATGCTAATACTGCCAACCCAGAGACCACATGATGACAAGATCATTCATTATAAAAATATTTTCTGTTATTTTTTTAAAAGTTTGTGTAGCTCTGCTTTTCCACATTTAGGTCTTAACTAATCTAGATTTTCTCTTTGAGTGTTAGGTAAGTTTCCAGCTTTATCTTCTTTGTCTCCATGTGGATATAGTGGCACAGGATTCATTTCCTGCATTAGTAATTCCTTTATTAAATTTTGGTAGATTTTTAGTTGCAGGTTCACATCTTTAAAATAAACTTTACTTTAAAATGGTGTCTATGTAAATATAATTTGTGCAGATAATATGGACAGTTTCCCCAATTCTTAACATCTTATTTTAATAGGCAATATTTCTCACAATTAATAAACTAATATTGACAGCATTATTCACTAAAGCCCACATTTGATTCCTTTTTTTTTTTTTCATTTGATCCCATTAACTTGTCCTTTTTCTGCTCCAGGATCACATTCCTGATCTCACACCACACTGATTTGTCATGTCTCCTTACACTCCTCTGGGCTCTGAGAGTTCCCAGACTTTTTTTGGTTGTAGATGACCTTGACAGATTTGAGGGACACTGGACAGGTTATTTTACAGAACAGCTTTCATTGGGGATTTATCTGATCATTTACTCATAACTGGACCGGGAGTTTTGGAAGGAAGATTATAGAGGCAAAGTGTCACTCATCTTATCAAGGGTTCATACTTATCACTATTTATGTCAACCTTGATCACCTGACTGTGATCATGTTTGACAGATTTCTCCACTGTAAAGTTACTCTTGTTTCTACTTTCTGTCCTGCGTTCTTTGGAAAATAGTTATTATGTGCAGCCCACACTTAATAAGTAGGTTGTTCTGTTCCCCTCTTAAAGAGTAGATTACCTATATCGACTCTTGTGCTAAGAGAAAGAAGTCAGAAGGATGAAGAGAAATACTGAATGATTTCATTCACATATAGAATATAGAGAAAACAAGCAAAGACTCATTAACAAAAACACACAAAGGAACTGACAAAACTAGACCAAAATAAACCCTAGAAATAAGACTGCAAAAATGAAGTTACTAGAGGGAGAAGGAAACAAATGGCATGTGGTAAAGGACCATGGTGCTTCAATGGTGGCAGCTGGGTGACAACCATCTGAGGAGGGCTGAGCCTATTCCCCTAAATCATACACAGTGTTGTAAACCAATGTTACCTCAGTAATTTTTTTCATTAAATAAAGAATAAAAAAGTGATACACCATGGTATAGGGAAGACAACATACTATTGGGAACATACAGACCTCAGTGTGAATGAAGCCAGAGAGGTTTCTGAGACTCGGCTGTCTCATTTTTTAAATGGAGAGCATAGAATTTACCTTTTCAGTTTCATGCTGTTTTCAAAGCCTAAGACCCAACTGGAACCCGGCAGGGGGAATTCTTACATTATCTATTGTTTTATATAGAGGATGAAGAGGAGAGAAAATCCTTATCTAGGTTCTCAGATGCTAGGTAGGAGACTCAGGATTTTTCTGCCTGGCTAACAAGCACATAACAGCAGTCTCCTTGGCGGGCATCAGGGAATACAGGTGGGAAACCAAACCTTACTAGCCAGGCTGTCTTCAGGCTCAAAACAGATGCTCTCTGGTATGGTCACTGCTTTATCTTTGGCCTACGGGCAAGTCATTGCCTCTCATTCTGCAGGCATACTGTGCCTGTTGTGAGCTTCAGTCTCCAGAGGCTGAAAATGGGAAAGGTTGACCACTTTAAGGTGATTTCTGTCTGCACTGGGAGCCCAAATTCTGCCCACCAGCCTCTCCATGATCAAGACAGATACTGCAGGACCTGCTAGAGACAGCTCCCCCAAGTGTCTTCCTGATACCACCTTTGCAAAATAAGTAAAATGTGTATGAATTTAGTTATCTAAATTGGAACCGAGTCCTAAATAAATATCAACATGGCAGAAAAGGAGAAGGAGGAGGGGATAGCTGTAAAAACCTCAACAGTCTCTATTTTGACATATCACATAAAAACGCAAGCCCCAAAGGAACACATACTGAGTGCTCACTGAACGCTACAAAGCACAGTTGAACCTCTGGTAAGTACGGGGCTCAATGCTCAAATACGTTTTATTTTAAGTAGCTACATCAGATCATAAGTTTTTTTAAGGTTTATTAATTTATACAAGAACTGGGGTACAGGCCAGAAGTGTGGGAGGGCGAGAGAATTTATCAGAGACAGAGCAGGGAGCAGAACAGGCAGATGGGCCAAAAACACTGCTAAGAGAGCAGCAAGCAAGACAGGAGAGATGTGCCGTGCCATGTGGGTATCTCCCTGGCTGGCCAGGAATTAAATCCACACTGAAGAGCTGCAGACAGCTTCACAGCACTGCGCTCAATCCGCTGCGCCACCAAGGAGGCCCAATCATAAGTTTTTTAAGGGCAGAGGCTCTGTTATGTCCATCCCTTTTTGTATCCCCTTTTGCAGTATTACCTGATATTTACTAAACTCTCACAGTAAGTCAATACATGAGTCACAGCCACTCCATGTTCAGCTTTTAACTCATTAGAGTAGAAGTATTCTCTCTAAAGGAAATAGACACTAACATTACTTGTTATCACTTGCTATTACTGATTCCACTTGTCAGTGGAAGACCATTGAGGAAGCAAATTCTCTGAATGCACAAGAAGGACCATCTAAGGCTCAGGGAGGCATGTTTCTCTGAAAACTGTCAAAAGGTTCAATTACAATTGTACTAGGAAAGCAAGAATCTGGCTAAGAGAATATTCATAAACTCTGCTATAATAGATTTAGTGCATTTCATTACATGCCAGTCATAAAAATATCATCTTATTTCATAATTGGCATATTAACTTAGGGCTTTATTTTACATGACAAGCTAAGAACCAGGAGGCTGATTAACAGTTGCTCTGTTGTGGACACATACATCTGGCAGAATGAGTTGGCTACGTGAACACAGGTTGTACTCATGGCAGGTGGGGTTGGGGACGCTTCACTGGAGAACCATCTTCTGGCTCCTCATCCAAAGAAGACAGATGTATGACATTCATTGCCAAAGATAAAGGTAGAAGAGACCAAAAATCAAAGCTCCTGGGAGCAGCCAGTGTTTGAAATAAAAAAGAACTGTAGTAACGAATTATTCTAGTTAGGTGAGAATCTGGCTATTGATTGCCTCCCACCCATCCAAAATATAATTGGTCACCATGAATCACATTACTTGTAGACACGTGCAATGCTCCCTTACCACACTCTGCAACTTGCCACCTGTAAAATGTAGAAGAGACGCAGCCACCCTCAGCAAAATTGTGTGTTCTATTGAGCTGCCACCCAAGGAAGCTTAAAAATGCTGCCTGATGCCTTTCTCACCTATCATTTGAGGGACTGACATTTTCAGTAAAGAATACAGGGTTAGGGGCCTCCCTGGTGGCACAAGGGGTTACGTTTCAGGACTATGAATCTACCCCAGCCACTGCAGCACCCGAGTTTGATCCCCTCCAAGGTGCTACCACATGGTGCAGCAGACCTCTCCTCTCTCACCCACTGCTCCCCTCAGCAGTGTATTTCAGTAGATCCACCTGTTCTGCTCCCCACTCTATCTCTGGTGAATCCTCTCACCCCCTGTACCCCAGATCTTGTATGCATAAATATTTTAAAAAATAGAGTACAGGCTTATTGTCTCTTTCTCAGAGGTATGAGACTGCTTTTGCCTGAACATTTGCTATTTAACAACTAACTTGTAAACTAGGTTGTTTTGTTCCCATTACACAGATGAGAAACAGCTCAGAGCTTAATTCTCAGCTCAGACACCCACAGGTGGTAACTAGCAGACCTATAATCTGAGTCTGGGCAGGTCTCCATTTCCCTTGAAGAAACTTGCTCGTGTGTATAGCAATGCTGCTCGCCACTGACTAGGAGTTCTGCTGAGATTTACTTCCTACAGATGAAATACCCATGGCCAGATTTTTCAGGTAGGGTTGTCAGATTTAGCAAATAAAAATACACTATAATTAGTGATTCATTTTTAGTATGAATATGTCCCCCACAGTATTTGTATCCTGTATTTTTCTGGCAAGACTGTTTTAAGGAGGACCCTATTTTAAAATACTTTATGCACTGGATCCCCAGGAGGTACCCTGGTCCTCCATTGCAAAAAGAGCTACAAAACAACCCACTAAAGGTGAGAAAGTCAAATGTTGTCCAAAATTCAGACCCTCTTGTACTTCCTCCATTATTTTTATCTTAGTCATGTCATTAAAATATTACATATGCATGTCATTAATATATTACTTATCTTTAAACTGATGAAATTCACACTTAATTTTAAAAGGAGGTATTATAGCATTAATCTAAATGGAAATCCAGCATCCCATTCCGTAAGTAAAAGATGATAACAAAAATAAATACAATAAAAAGCAAAACATTATTATTAAACTCTAACTCAATCCAGAAACTTACAGAAGACTTTAAATCTGAAATGATCTCACTTTGTTAAAATAAATAAATAAATAAGAGAGAGAGAGAGAGAGAGAGAAACAGTTGTTGGGATGATGTTCAAGATGGGCAGACATTCTCTCTGAATAAGAATGACCAGAGATGAAAATAACAGTAACTAGACTTGATGCAAAGTTATTATACCACCCATGCCAAGACCCTGAATTCTCACTTGTCCCAGTTTTGTGCATCACCTTATTCAATTACTAATTATCTATATCTCAATTTCCTTACCTGTAAAACAGGGGTTTTTTGTAGATAAGTTAGTATACAGTGCAAAGGTTATTATATGGGTGAGGTCATCACTATTATTAGTGTTGTTATTATTACCATTATTTTAGAAATAATGAATTTTAGAAATAATGTATTTTAGAAATATTGAATTAGACCAATCTCCATTTTAAAAAATTAAATAAAATTTGAACAAAAGCAAAGAGTTTAATTAATATCATATGACTACTATTTTCATTAAGTGTTCAGACTGCATGTAGAAAAAGAGTAAGGTAGGATGTATTCAGTAAAATACCCAATTTAATGTTAACCTGTACATACCACCTTTCATTTTCTAAAACATCTATATTGAAATAAGCAGACTGCATGATTAGGAGACTAATATGAAAAGAATTAGAATGTTTAGCATAGTCCTGTCTTTCTGGTATTTTATTTCTTGCACAGTGAGACTTTCTCTGCCACTTTGGCTACTCTAAGGTGGTAATTGGTGACTGACCCTGACAGAGCACACAGTCTACTGATAGGACAATCTAGCACCATCAGTGGACACTGCCATTTCTTTTTTTTTTTTAAGATTTATTTATTTATTTATTATTCATACAAGCACTGGGGTACAGTCTGAGGCGGGGGAGGGTAAGAGAATTCAGCAGAGCCAGAGCAGAGACTGACAGAACAGGCAGACTGACAAAGTACACTGCTGAGGGGAGCAGCGGGCGGCAGGAGAGGTCTGTGTGCCATGTGGGACCCTTGCCAGCAGTCGGGGATTGAACCGGCGCTGCAGAGACTCCGGGCAGCTTCACAATACAATGCTCAACTGCTGTGCCACCAGGGAGGCCCTGGACACTGCCATTTCTATCTCACCCACTGCATGGCACTCTTCACAGTCTTCCAGAAGTCAGAGAAAGACTCTTATGTCCCTAATCAGTGCAATGGTGATGGAGGCTAACTTACTCCATTAATTAAAAAAAAAAAAAGCTCTTAGTTAGGGCTGCTATAACAAAATACCAAATATTGGATGGTTTCTAAACAACAGAAATTTCTTTTTCACTGCTCTAGAAGCTGGAAGACCAAGATGATGGCACAAGCAGTCCAGTATCTGATGAGGGCCCATTTTTGGTTGACAGATGGTTTTCTTTCTGCCTTTCCATGGCAGAAGGCATAGAGATCTTTGGGGGGTCTTTTTCATAGTGTTGGTCATAAGGGTTCTGACCTCAGGACTTAGTCACTTCCCAAAAACTCTTCTGATATCATCACTTTGGGGGTTAGAATTTCAATATATGGATTTGGGGGTTGGGAGGTAGGGAGAGGGTGCTGTCAAAACATTCAGACCATAGCAAATGTCTTGGTCACTTACTATTTAAAGAAACTTCTAATTTAATTTGGAATTCTGAACAAAAGAACACCAAGGATCACAGTGATAGGTAAAATTAGACACATGCCTAGCTTCCCTAACTCTGAGCAGGGGGTGATAACGCTAGAATTCCAAGCAGCTAAAACCATGCCCTAAAGAGGACATAGGATTAGGAGATCTGGCTCCTGCTCAATACCTTAAGTTTGTACAATTGTTCTCAAAATGATTTATGTGCCATTTCTGCAGAAAGGATCTTCTGTCCTTAAATCCCCCAAGATCAAAGCAAAGCAGGGTAAAAGGCAGAAGCAGAAGAAAATTAAATTTGTTCACTGAGAAATTCATCAATACAAAAGAGAAAACACTGTCATCTTTCAAGAAACTATTAATGACTGCATTCTCTGTACTGCTGAACTGGACAGCAGGTAGATATGAATCAGGGTGAGGCTGGATCCCAGTCTGAAGAAGCTGTTAATTAATTGAGGAGCTGTTCATGTGGTTTGAATTTTTACTGAGAGTATGCTACATGGACATTGCAGTTACTCCTGGTACACCAAAATTCAACCAGCCATGCAATTTCTTAAGCCATTGCATGCTAATGTTATGTGATATTGATGCCATGGGATGGACACACTAACATCATGTGATAATCATGGTAATGTCCCATGATGGGCACATTAATGTCATGTGATAGCCATGTGGTCATCATGTGCTGGTCATGCTAATGTCAACTAAAACTAAGAGATACTATCAAAAGTCTTAGAACTTAAAACCTTCACTTGGAAACTTAAAGTTCATGTCTTTAAAGTCAGAGAGCCCCCACCTCACTGATTTCTATCATCAATCATGATATTTAATACAGCTTTTGAGCAGCCACCCTGGTGGTGCAAGGGGTTAGGACACAACCTATGAAGCCACTGTAGCATGAGTTCAATCCCCAGCCACGGAGCTACCCACATGGCACAGCAGATCTCTCCTGACTCACCTGCTGCTCCCCTTAGCAGTATATTTCAATCAATCTGCCTGTTCTGCTCCCCACTCTGGCTCTGGTGAATCCTCTCACTCCCCACAACTCTGGCCTGTACCCCAGTTCTTGTATGCATAAATCAATAAATCTTTAAAAAACAAAAGCCTCAGTGGAATTCTTCATAGACTAAAGCAAATATTGCTGTTATTTATATGGAACAACAAAAGAGCCCAAGTAGCCAAAGTGATTTTGACAAAGAATTAGATGAAGGTAGCATGCTCCAGAATTCAAACTAAAAGTATAACTGTAAGGTCATACTTATCAAAACAGTATCATATTGTAATAAAAGTTGGCACATGGACCAATGAAAAGAATTGAGAGTCCAGGAAAAAAAAAAAACATTTATATGGGCAGTTAATTCGATGACAAAAGAGTGAAAGAGTGCATTATATATACTGGTAAAAGGAAAATCTCTTCAACAAATGGTGCAGAGAAAACTGGTGAACCACATGCAGAAAAATGCACTGCACACAATAATTACTTCAAAATGGAATAAAGACCTGGATATAAGACCAGAAACTATAAAACACATATTGATAGAGGAAAACAGACAAAACACTCCACATCATTTGTTTCAGACATGTCTTTGGGGACTCAATTCCAAGGAAAATAAAAGCAAAAATAAACAATTGGGACTACCACCTACTTTCTTATTATAAAAATAATGCCAAATTTTAAACAGTAAATGTTCTCTTACCTTTAAAGGATAATAAGGCAAGTTCTCCAGCTGAAAGTCTATGGTTATAAAACCAGCAAAGAGGCCCTTGTAATGAAAAATCAGAGGATTCAGAGAAATTGGTATTGATCTGTTCAGAAAAACAAACTTGATTTGGGGTTTAATGAAACACAAAATGAAAAATAAACATATTTAGGGAAGAAAAGCACTACTAATATCAGCAAAGATTTTTCCAAGATCAAGAATCTGAACAGAAGACTTGCCTGTTTCTTTCATTTTTGAAATGACTTAATATCAATCATCTTTTAGAGAAAATTAAATCCATCTAAACAGCACAGGAAAGCAGGTGGATCTCTCCACATTCACCCTCCCGTTCTTGACTCTCCTTGCCAGTGTCCTGAGTAATTACCTTTGGCCAAACGTACAAAGTCGTTCATTTATTCTATCATTCATTCATGAAAAATTATTGTTCCCCAAGAACAGACACACAGACCAATGGAACCGAATAGAAAATCCAGAAATAAACCCACAAGTTTATGGTCAACTAATCTTTGACAAAGGAGCAAAGACTATTTAATGGAGAAAAGAAAGTTTGTTCAATAAATGGTGCTGGGAAAACTGGGTCGCTACATGCAAAAGAATGAAGCTTGACCACTACCTCACACCATGCACAAAAACCAACTCAAAATGGATTAAAGAACTAGACATAAGACCTGAAACCATAAAATACATAGAAGGAAATATAGGCAAAACACTGCATGACATCCACCTCAGTAACATCTTTAAAGACTCATCACCCAAAGCAGTGATAGTGAAGGAAAATAAACAGCTGGGACTACATCACATTAAAGAGCTTCTGTACAGCAAAAGAGACAGTAACCAAAACAAACAGACTCCCCACTGATTGGTAGAAAATTTTTGCACACAACATTAATGATAAAGGACTGATCACAAAAATCTACAAAGAGCTGATGAGACTCAAGAAAAACAAAGTAAATAGCCCAGTCAAAAAATGGACAGAAGCGCTAAAAAGAAACTTTTCCAGGGAGGAAACGCAAATGGCCAACAGGCATATGAAAAAACGTTCAGCATCACTTGTAATCAGGGAAATGCAAATCAAAACTACAATGAGATACCAACTTACACCAGTGAGAATGGCACATATTAAAAAAACTAGCAACAACAAATGTTGGCGAGGGTGTGGAGACAAATGAACTCTCCTGCACTGCTGGCAGGAGTGCACACTGTTCCAACCACTATGGAAAGGTGTGTGAAGATTCCTCAATCTGCTAAAAATGGAGCTTCCATATGATCCAGCAATTCTACTCCTAGGTATTTACCCAAAGGACACAGAAACTTTAATTCAAAAGGGCACCTGCACCCGTATATTTAGAGCAGCACTATTTACAATAGGTAAGCTATGGAAACGACCCAAATGCCCAAAAATAGATGACTGGATCAAGAAGATGTGGTACATATACACAATGGAGTATTATTCAGCAATCAAAAAAAGATAAACTCATGCAATTTGCAGCAACATGAATGAAGCTGGAAGGGATCATGCTCAGTGAAATAAGCCAGAAGAAAAAGAAAAATGCCGGAGGGTCTCACCCAGAGCAGGAATTTAGAAAACCTAAATAAGGGACCAGGAAAAAGACTAATTATAATAAAGTAAAAATCAAAATGAACAAGCAATTATAAACCAGAGACAAAATACAGGGGATAAGAAGGGAACAGAATCAAAACAAGTGTGGTGGGAATTGTATGGGGACTATAACCAAGATGAAAATGCATACAATGTAAAAATGAAAAACGATGTAAAAAATATACAAAATAAAAAAAATTATTATTCCCATGAATAGGGCCCACTCATTCAAACTACTACGAGATGGGGCAAGCAAGCACATGATTATGGCACAGTTTTTAGGGAGTTCATTAATAGACTGGAGGTTTCCTAGAAACTTAATTAGTTGGGTGTCAGTCAGAGTTTGAATTTCTTGAGTATTTGTCATGTGCTGAGCATTAGTTACTATGCTTGTTTTCTGAGAGACCCGTGAGTTGGTCAGGTGTCTGCATGAATAGGACAGTGTCAATGGGTAGTAACCTGCTCCCTCAGTTTCATTCTTTGCAAATGTGGTGATAATCTACTTAAGGCGGACTGCAGTTGATACAGGTAGGGCATGGAGGAACTGTGTGGATAATCTTCCCCTTATTTTGTCCACAACAACTGAGCGACACAATTCAAAAAAAGGATGCAGGGAATGCTATCCAGACAGGAAAGGCAGAATCCAATCCATTGGTGGCTTTGCCACAGCACCATTTCCAGGTTGGTGTTTTCTTTGCTTGCAGCATCAGTCCTGAACAGCTCACCCTGTCCCACCCTTCACAAGCAACAGCGTGTGGACCTACCGCTTTCTCTCAGCTTTCACCAGACCCACACCCAGCCCTGCCTGATCTCCTTATTTCAGCACATGTCCATGCTCTTATTTCAGCACATGTCCATGCTCTGTCTTAGATAAACTCTCAGGTTCTGTCAGGTTTCTGAGAGACTTATTCTCAGTAGAGCCCCTACAGAAATGATTGGAAATTGGAGAAGAAGCACAATTAAATAGAATTGATTTCCTAGTGTTATAAAAATAGCTTGCTAAATATATAACTTGTAAATGACAAAACAACTCTTCTTCAGAACAACGAATACTGTCCATAGCCCCACATGATTCTAAAGTGGTTTCCAAAACCAGAATAGTTGATAAACATGAACGCTTGTGGGTTGTAGTTCTGATGTTTCTCCGCAGACATATTTGGACTATTAAGTTATACTCACTTTCTTGGAAGATTCTGCCAAATTACAGGGCAGACAAGACTCTAATGTCCAATATTAGAAGATTTATCCCAGGCAATAATTTAGGGGTAATAATAATTATATGGTGGCAATAAGTTTTGAGACCTTATGTTAATTACTGATATAAAGAAACATTTGTATTTACCCTGGAACTCTCTCCACCTGGTAGTGATGCAAACGGTATCTGAGGCCGTACTTGAGGATTGTTATGTACGCTGGCTGCATCCTGCGTCACTGATACTAACTGCCACTATTATTATAGTGTGCTATGAGTACCTATCTGAAAAAAATAAAGAGTAGAAAATGGCTCACAGCACCTTCAATAAATACTAACTAGCTAAGTAGAGCTAAGGATAGACTCCACAGATTAAAGATCTGGATTTCTGCAAATCTATGCATAGAATTTTGAAGAAATTTTCAATAAGCATATCTGAAGCAAGCAATGCACTAGCATGAACCTCTGTTGGATGTGGACTGTTTTAAGTTACAAAAAAAAAAGAGTGAAAGCAGACAAAATAATAAAAGCCAGGAGTGGGACTGGACAAGAAACAAGACAAGTACATTCCCAGTAACAACTTACCAAGGGTTTTCATCCTAATATAACATGTAACCACTGCTGTATGTTTGAGTCTCTATCAACCATCTATCCACGACACAGATTTGTATCCCCAATCTTGCCATTTTCATAAAATCCTTGTTTTAAAGCCACTGCTTAAACCACTTTACTCTAATCTCTCAATAATTACTGGATTTGTAATTATGTATTTGTTTGACTGTTAACTGTTTTTTCACTAAGCTATAAATTCCATAACAGTAAGAACTATGAAAGTGTCATTCACCAATGTATAACAAGACTTGGGCTATTAAGAGCCACCAAAAAATATCATTTAAATAAAATATATGGCACAACATGACAAAGATTATGATTTGGTAAGTTAGCATCAGGAGAAAGATAATGGGTATGTTTTCCAAGCAGCTTTCCCTGAAGCAAACAACAGAGGTATGATGTGTCTAGGATGAGTAAGTTCATGGGGATGACCAAGAGTAGCATTTGGTGAAATTCCTTGGCAGCTATACTGATGTGTTTGTAATGAAAATCTCTTGGGATAACCCAGAAAGCGGGATTTATATTAAAACCCCAGTGTCCCCTGGTATTACTCACCAGTGGGCTTTAACATTTCCCTTTTAGCTATATTGTAAGCCCCATCCAAAACTTTGCTCACAGTTTTTAGGCACATGAATCTTTGGTCTAACTGACAAAGTATCATTTCAATGAAACCACATACTTCTGGGCTCTCTTATTGTTTGTCAATTTCTGGTGTGAGAAAAGTCATTATCAATAAAAAAAAAAAAAAAACACGAATTTTGCAGACCATTCAGTGGTTTAAAGCTTGGACTTTGAATCATGGCTTTAAAGTCCTGGATCACCTGCTGTGTAATATGATCATGAATAATTATCTTCTGTTAAGTATGATTTTCATATTTGTGAAGTGGAAAAAAAAATCAGTACAACTTTATAGAATTGTAGTGACGAATAAACTAAACAATTTCGCTAAATTCTACTCTGGCATGACCAATGGTGTTAGCTACATGATTATTATTGATTCCTATAATTCTGATCCCATGTAATCTAAGCTAAATGTAGTATTCCTCTTTAAATTTTTTTAAACTAATAATCATCAAACATTTGAAAGACTACTATGAGCCAAGCATAGTCCAGGATATGCAAAGCATTGTTTATTAGAACATGGTCATAATAACACTTTACAAGAGAGTAAAATTTACATAATGTGAACTAATAAAATTGAAAATGAGGCATAAAAGTTGAAATCTCATTTAAAGGTGATGTCATCCATAAAGTTATTCCAAAATAAGAATCATTTTAATTGGGCCTTAATGTATCTTCAGATTATTTCATCTCAACTTTCTAAACCAGTTACTTTTAAACTGTGGTTAAGTGTTTAAGCAATGTTCCATGTTTAAAATTTGGAGAGATCTCTAAAAAGAAAGCTTCTGGTAAATTCTTATTTCTACATGCAATCTCCTCTCCTATAGTTAGGTGATTTTTAAGGGGGTCATTTTGAACATTTTCTCTATTCTGTCTAGCTGCTACAAAGACTTTCACATGTTTGTTATACAAAAAGGAAAGCAGAAAAACATGAGGAAATAAAAGGGTAAAACCACCTTAGAATATCTATTTGCCTATTTTTTGTTCTGTTTGTAGCAAAGCAGACAACAACGACAATTTACTCCATTTTTCACCCTCTGATGAACATACATTGAGTCTCTACTACATACCAGGAGCTGTGCCAATAGTTGACAACGTTAAGTGACTCATTTCTCCAAAAAGGCAGTGGAAAGAATAGCTAAGAGAACAAGTTCCAGAGTCATCTGATGAAGCAGTGCGCAGTCTCTCAGAGGCAGTGAGTAGAGAAAGCTCCTTTTAGACTCCAGCCATTGCCTTGGGAGTCAGTCAAACCTGAGTTCCAGGGTTTCTACATATTGGCTGTGTTACCTTGAATTGGTACTTAGTAGCACTGAAACTCAGCTTTTTCACTTTTAAAATAAGGACCAAAAATTTTATTTTCAAAGTTGTAAGAATGAAATGCAAGTAAAAATTTTAGTGTGTTTAGCTCTGTGCCTAGGTCATAGAAATTATGTAATAAATGCTATGTTAATTCCCTTGCCTATCTGTATTTTTTCTTCCAGATAAACTTCTGAAGTCAAAAAGAACAATTGGGAGGAAAACATCAGCCTTAATCAAAACTTTGGGGTAACTGTTCTTTTGAAAAGACAGAATGGGGCCTCCCTGGTGGTGTAGGGGTTAAGTCTCAGCACGATCACCCCTTCAGAGTGAGTTCAATCCCCAGTCAGGGAGCTAACTCACAATGGATCAGCAGACCTATCCTGTCTTGCCTGTTGCTCCCCTCAGCAGTGTATTTCAGTAAGTCTGCCTGTTCTGCTCCCCACTCTGTCTCTGATGAATCCTCTCACTCCCCTGTAGCTCTGGCCTACTCCCTAGTTCATCTATGCATAAATAAAAAATAAATCTTTTTCTAAAAAAGGACAGAATGCATTGCTATAAATAAAAAACAGATATTGAATGAGAACTTAATCATCAAAATTTCTGGTAGTCAGTAATTTAGGATTTTATCAATACCACAGATTCAATAATTCAAGAAAGTGAAAAGATGGTAAGTTTTCTACTTTTCTGCAAAATGGCATATAGCACTTGCTATAGCAAGAGCTGAATGTTACTTTCAACCAGATCAAATTGTTCACCATCTGTTCGTGGAAAGATAAAACCCTTCTTGTTGTATAATAGATCAACAAGGATTTAAAGAAAAAGGGATTGTCTCATATTTCAACCTCAAATGGCTGTGTTTATGTGACCAAAAATTGCACACGGGGAATAAATGAAGAGCGATCAGTCAGCAAAACAGAGCAATATAAACTGTGAAATACCTTTCGGAATCTCTCAGAAACATTTCATTTGTTTCAGGGAAGAGTGTAAAGCAACAGTGAGAAGCACATTTAATTGAGCTCCAGATAGTTCAAGTAAGTTTCACTATTTTAAGCTTCCAACCTACAAAGCGCTATTCTTATCCCACCAAATCTTCAAAATCATTTAAGATCTTAATGACTTTTGTACAATGCATATAAGATAAAATTTCTGTATAATACTTCATATGCAATTAAGTAATCAACTTCTAATAAGAAACAATAAACTTGCACTGTCTTCTTGTCTTCCCTGAAAGCAAATAAAACAGGAACATAAAAAGCAGAAAGATCTTTGATAAGCTAGAATTCAGCCACATTGCTAAAATTTTCTATGGAGAATGAGCATAACACCATAATATTAGATCTAGGAATGGCAAAAGCTGACAGGATGCATGGATTAGATTTGGCAAACACAGCAGACTCCACCCAGCCTCCTCAGAAGGAAGCATCCTATCTGTTCCGGTGGATTGAGGAGGCAGAAAGGTGATCCAGGATGAGAGGTATGTCAGGTACTAATGTGTGGAGGAGGGAATGAATTGTATGTCAGGTACTAATGAATGGAGGAGGGAAGGTATTGATAGGGGAGAAAAAGTGAGTCTCAAACAGCTATATAAGTACTTTAGAGGAAAAACAGAACATATAACTATTCGAAATTACCTGTGGCATATGGACCTAACATACAAAACACAGGAGACTTTCTCTGGGCTCAAAGAAAATGAATCATTCATATTAAAAACAGTGTGCCATGATCTTAATTGATAAACACATCTTCAAAAAATTATTAAGTATATAAAATAAACACTGTCTCTATAAAATAAAATCTCAAAGTGGAAATACAAGGATTCAAGAGAGAGATCATAAAGCAAAGGAATATAGTTAAAAGTAAAAGGACAGGGTCCATTAGCAGCAGCGATAGCAAAATCATTTTCAAAATTATCCAAATATTCTCAGAAAACAGACAAAACAACTGAAAAGGGAAAGATGGGAGGGAGAAATTCAAAGAATCTAAAAGAACCTATTAGAATTAAAAGTGAATTTAGCACAATCATTGGATAAATATCAATAAACCAAATTATATTTATAAATTAAAAATTAGAAAATAAAATTCAATAAATGGCATAAAATATATCAGAGACCTATACATCAATCTAACAGATGTGTGCTATCTTACACTAAAAAATATAAAATATTTCTGAAAGTAATTAAAGACCCCTAAAGAGAAAGAAACATGAGTTTATAGATATGAAAACTTATGTGCAAAGATATAAATTATCCCCAAATTGATCAAGAGGCACTAAGAAGTCCCAGTCAGAATCTCAGTGAGTTGTTTTTAGTATATCATCATTATTATTACTGTTCAAAGTTTATACATATAGTAATGAAATTAATGGGTTGAATGTGTGGATTGTTATGAATTCTGGGTGACCTTGGGAAATTTATTTACTATCTTAATCTTCTCCTTCCAATTCAGAAAAACTGGATAATAATAGCATCAACAATTCTAAAAAGGTTTCTTTATATATTGTCATTGACATTATTTTTGTTGAGATATAGTTGACATTTAACATTAGTTTCAGACAGACACCATAACAGTTCAATACATGTACATATATAGTAGATGATCACCAAAATAAATCTAGTTAACAGATGACTACACAGCTACGAAGCTTTTTCTTGTATAAGAACTTTTAAGAGCTAATCTCAGCAGCTTTCAAACATCCACAACAATATGATGAGTTATAGTCCCATGCTATACCAAAACAAACCCAAGAAATCTGACTGTAGAACTGAGACGACTAGATTGTAAGGTGGTGTGGGGACACGGTAGGGAGAGGGCCCAGTGGGCTGTGGTGGAGGATTACCATGGCTTTGGTGGTGGGTGTGGTAATAGACATGCCAATATATGTAAATTTACTATGCCCCTAAATTATATACAACGAAGTAATTCAATGTTACTTCGACAAAGAGTTAAAAAAAATAGGCACAAGCTTCCAGTTGTGAAATAAGTACTGGGAATGTAGTAAAAAATTTCTTTTTAAGGATTACATAAGTACTTAGGTGACTTGTACATCACAAATATTTTCCCACTTTCCACAAATTTGTTAACCCCTTTGATATGTAAATACTAATGGTAGGCACTGGGTTCAGGGAAGGAAAGGCCATTTCAATGCATACACCTGCCAGTCAAATCATCCTGAATACCCCCATCTCCCATATCCATCTGTCACTTCATTCTGCTGACTTCTAATCCTCAACATCTTTGGGTTGGTTCTTTCCATCTCTCTAATCACTGCCTGACTTCAGACTTTCATCTTTCTTACCTGTATCTTGTAATAGCTTTCTAACTAGTCTCTCTGCTTCCCTCTCATTACTTCCCAATCATTTCAACTTCCTGCTGACAGATGGATTTCCAAATGCAGTTCTGAACATACTAAGCCTCCTATATCCCTCAGCATGGAATCTATTAGGTTTATCAAATCACAAAAGACAACCATCATCTGGTCCCTACTTCTCCTCTCAAATTTCATCTCTAACAATCCCCAATGAGCCTTTTACGTTTCAATGGTTCTAAAACACTAGCTTTTTCCTAAATGATCCGTGATATTTATGTCACAGGATCTTGCATATAACACCCCTTCTTTCCAGAATACCTCCTTGCCTCTATTCATCTCTCCAAACTCATCTCAGATACCATCATCTCTTGCTGGTCTTATCTCTAAGAGTGAGAGTTGGAGCTCAGCTGATTCATTGTCAATATCCATCATCTCATCCCATTAGCGTACCTCTATAATTGCACTTGGAACATTTTTTCATTGAACAGTTCAACTCACCACTCCTGGATTTACTAAAGGGCACAACTGACTCTTTTGGATCCTGGCCCCAAGCCTGAACAGTTCTGCATGACTCAGTTAACAAATGAAAAAGCGTAAGATCAGAGAGCAGAAGTCTCTCATGTCATGCTTCTCAGCAATATTCTCAGCAACACTTCAATAGGAACTGAATCAATACCAAATTAAAATTGCATTTTCTAGAAAGAGTTATAGTAAATTCTACCCTCTATTGCAACCCAGGAACTTTCCTTTTCTAACGTTAGAGATAGATAGATACATAGATAGATACATAGATACATAGAGTTCATACAATAAGTAATAGACTAGAGCTCTAATGGCCATTTCTGATAGGGATTCAAAAGTCTTAAACTTGAGGGCATTTGTAGAATATATTTTTTCTCAGTCCTCTTATTATTCTCACAAGAATGACTCATCCCTTCAACTTTCAAACCGCTCTTAAATCAGGTCTACAGAGTAGCAAGAAAACAATCTATATTCCTTTGTAAGTGCTTGTAGAATACACATTATAAATGGTCCCCTGGTTTCCTTTGGAAGAACAGAGCTCATCACTTCTCTTGCCATCTAAATGCTCTATTTTAGAGCTTAGGAATTTGAGCATTAACTCATGTAATATAAACCCACCACAAAACATAAAATGTGATCATATCTTCACAGCCCATAGAGGGATGACTTAACCTTCTCTTCTTTTGACAATATAAAGGAGATGATTTAGAGGCCAGATCCTGAGGAAAATGACTAGAGTCTACTATCAATCAATCTACAGATATAGGCCTGTTCTTTTCTAGGATCATGAGCTATATGTATATGGCATATTTATGATATGGATATTTTATTTTCTAAAGTATTTACTCATCCACTGTCTCTTTCTGAGTGTACTTTCTGTCAGTAATCGTCACACTTGTTGGACCCGCCCTTTCAGTCTTTGCCACAACACTTTTCACCTCATTGGTTCTCAGTAGATATATTTGAATTGATCCTCAACCCTGTGAACCAGGAATCCAGGAAATATCTGATATTTTGTACATGATGTCTTCTAAAAGAGAGAAGTCCTGGCCCCCAGTTTTATCTACATTCTTCTGATGTTTGTTTATTTGCAACAGACTTTTGTTTTCAAGTCACTGCATGATGGATGATGACAGAGGCACATAAAACAGCACAGAAACCATGAGGGAAGAGGGGCGCTTCCATAACCTCCAGTTGGTGCACATTACTGTCATTATCCTTCTGTATCTGAGCATGAGCTGCAGTCATAGCTTGTCAGAAAGTATGAAATATCTTCCATTTCCTGAAGTGCAATGGCTTCTTGTGACTCGCTGTGTCATCTGATTAAGTTGGTGGCATCTGGGTCTGTACTGCCATAAGATATGTTGTTGGTGATACCTCTCATCCTTTTGGACTGAACAAATATGCTTGTATCATTTGCAAAGATTCTCTGTGTGTGCCTGTGTGTGTAAGTGCTTGTCTTTGTATGTATCAGTCAGAACATGAGAGCAGCCATAAGAAGAACCCTGAGAATTGGGAAATAAATGCCAAAACACAAGTCATCATGTAATGGAGCAAAGCAGAGCTATGAAAAGTTACTTTATTTTTTTTTTTTTTTTTGGTTAAAGATTTATTTATTTATTTATTTATACAAGCACTGGGTACAGTCAGAAGCATGGGAGGGCGAAAGAATTCACCAGAGCGGGGAACAGAACAGGCAGAGTGACGAAATACACTGCTGAGAGGAGCAGCGGGCGGCAGGAGAGGTCTGCACACCATGTGGGACCCTCACCCGGTGGCCGGGAATCGAACCGGCGCTGCAGAGGCTGCGGGCAGCTTCTCAGCCCAGTGCTCAACCGCTGCACCACCAGAGGAGGCCCTGAAAAGTTACTTTAAAGAGATAAAGTGCTTCCTGGGCCAGCAAGATTTCACCTCATTCTGAAGGAAGGTAGGTATACATCTACATGCGAATGTTGTGAAAAAAAGCAACTGACTTGACTAAAAAACTCTGCGTGGGGCTGGGAGGGAGGAGAAAGGAGGGCCTTCCTGGTGGCGCAAGGGGTTAGGTCACAGCATTATGAAGCTATCCACAGCCACTGCTGCACAAGTTCAATCCACAGCCAGGGAGGTGACCCACATGGAGCAGCAGACCTGCTGCTCCCCTCAGCAGTGTATTTCATTCCGCCTAAAATGCTCCCCACTCTGTCTCTGGTGAATCTTCTCACCCCCTACACCTCTGGTCTGTGCCCCAGTTCTTGTATGAATAAAATAAATCTTAAAAAAAAAGGAGACAATAGTGACAGGTCCATGCAGCCCACCCACTCCAAGGCAAGTGTTTCCAAATAAAAATAATTGTGTGTTTCTTTTTTTTACTTGTGTTAGTTTTGTTTAATTTTGTAGATTTTAATAAAGGACACAAACATTTAAGATTACTAGATTCTCTTGATGAACTGATCTCTTTATCAGTTATGGAAAGATTCTTTTCCCTCGTTAATACATCTTGACTTATAGTACACTATGTCATATTTAAAGATAACCACTCCAACTTCCTTTGATTAGAATCAGCATTGTACATATTTTCCCAATTTTTTCATTTCAAACTATGTCTTTATATTTAAAATTAATTTCTTATTGGCATCATGCTGTAGGGACTTGATATGTTTATCAACTCTGATAATTGCTGGTTTTCAATTGTAATGCATTTATTCTCCATCAAAATCAGGCAAAGGAATTTAAATTAAAATTCTAAACAATATAGTAACATTTGTGAACATGTTCACATGTTCTCTGGAACAAAATGACCAGTGTTACCTAAATTCCTCATCTGTAAAATGGGAATAATAGAACCCCCTTGAAAAAGGGTGTTATATGGCTAAGTGGATACATTACATGTAAATCATTTAGAATATAAACCAGAAATATGGTTTATAAGGCTATTTTTATTTGTTATTCAGAACTATGCCTATAATAATTATCCTAAAAGTGCTAATTAAGAATAAGCATTGTTCTGCCCAAAGCAACCGACTAAGACTTAAGAATTAAGAGGATGAACTAAAAAGGCAGGGCTCATCCCTGTCCTCCAACAGCTTCCAACGTTGTTGAGAGAAAGATGTGGCAGATGTGAAAAAGTCCATTTCACATAATGAGATAAGAGAAGGAACAAAGATTTGCAATTAATTTATAGGAACATAAACCTAAATTCAGGAACATTTCCTCACAAGGGTGGGGGATGATAAATCATGCAGTGGGATCCCCAGGACTCTAAATTTCGCAGAATGAAATGAAAATCTACTGTCTTTCATTTCAAGGATATAGCAATAGGCATGACCAAAGACAGAAGAACCTGTTAAAAGTGTTAGGTATTCTTACTCAATGAACCATAGTTGGCCTCTTGAGTTAGATAACTCCCTGACTCCAGTTATTGCAGGGGTGTTTGTTCCATAACTACTCAACATTTAAGTTGTATGCAAAGCCCAAGAGGGCAGGAGGAGCAGCTGTTTCCTCAGACAGAAGCCCACAAAGAGAAACAAAAATGAGATAACACCAGAAACCAATCTTTTGCTGCCCTTCTCCAGGGAAGGAAGGAAGTCTGCAGTTACCTTGCAGGAGCCTAAGGCTCAGGGTCAGCCAGGTGACAGCAGTGCAGCCTTTGTGTCCCAGGTAGAGAATGCAGGAGGCCTCCAGGCAGGCAATATGCAAAGAGCAGACCTCTGAAAGATTGTACCTTCCAGGTAGGACAGAACTCTTGAATCTGAAAATGAGGACAGGTAGGAAATTACATTGAACCTTAACAGTGTTTTGTTTCCTGAGAGCAGAAGAGTCCTCTAAATTCAACCAGATCCCCTTAAGGAAAATTATACTTTCTGTGGGTGTGTGTAGAAACAGAAAACAAACTAGATCATCTTATACAGGATATAGGCTGCATGTGGCACAGGCACAACCCTAAGGTCTATCCTTATCTACAAGAATTTGGGATCAAACTGTCTCTGAACAGCTGTTTTTCCCTATTCCTGGGGCTGATTCCAATAGGATCTCTTGTCTTGCTGGGGGAAACATTTAGATAATCCACAAATGACAAACTGCAAATCAAGAAAGGAGTGGCCAAATATTGTCCTCAATGAAAACAAAACTGAACTGTGATATAGCTAAGCTTCAAAATAGCATTTTTATTTTAAGTGCTAGCTTTCTCAAACAATTAAAATAGGTTGATAAAAGCAGTGCAACATTTCAGGGTCTCAGCTAATATGGAAAGATTTATCTGAACCAATGATGTAATCCCCATCCTTAATTTCCACTGCAGAAAAGAACAAAGAACAAAGGGTCAGAACAGACTTTAGATCAGAGGTTCAAGTGACCCTTCCCTGAGCACTAACTATAGTTAGCCCTGAGCAGCTGGGGTTTGCACCCAGAGATTCACTTAGACATGGATTTTTTTTTTCAATAAACATTTTATACAACATTCAACGCAGTCAGTGATTGCTTCACCGATGATATCTTGCTTGCTTGTTGTTATGCCTAGCTCTCTGCTTTCCAAAACTTTACGAACAAAAACATAGATTTTTTTTTTTTTTTTATTTTACACTCCACAAAGAACACCAGTGTCTTGAGCTGGGCTCTCTAGAAACAGAACCTGAGACAGGAATTCAGATGCAAATAATTTATTGAGAAATGCCCCCAAGTGAACTGTGTAAGAAAAGGAAGGAAGGAGGGCATGGAAGGTAGAAAAAGAAACAGTTTGGATTAGGTCTCAGGAAATTCTGCTCCACCAGGCACTGCAATGTGTCAATCACAAACACACAAAGGTGTTCCTGCTAAAAGTAAGGTGACTGGCCTTTTTCACATTTATTGTCAGTCATTGGTTATGGTCAGCTCCAGGACAGGAACTCCCTGATTTCCCATTAAGGTGTTCACAACCTTCGGAGAAGAGGCAACTGTAGGTTGTTGGAGTCAATAACACTATGGCAAGTTAAGAGAATGGACTGTGGTTAAGAGAAGCTTGGCTGGGCGCCCAGACTCTACTCCAGTTCTAGACACTTGATCACTCCTTGGCTTTCTGGCCATAAAATAGCAAACACTTCCAATTCGATAAGACACATAATTTCCTACCTCTGACAGGTTTTTGTTTTACGCCAAGGTTACTGTTTTGCAACCATCCCAGGCCAGATAGGTTCATTGTCAGTTCTTGCAGAGGAAAAGATAATTCTGGAGCCTTAGGTAGATTTTTACAGGCCTTTTATGGTGACTCAGGGAATAGACCAGCTTTCTCTCTCAGCATTTCTCTGGCGTTCTGTTCTCCCTCACAGAGTGATGCTGCCCTTATATAGCCTCACCCCTCGGCACAGGTGTGCACATTTACGCATGCGCACCTACACAGGCATGCACCGTGCTCTCCAGGCCCAGGGGTCCACAACCCTAGGAGTCGTGCAAGACCGCAGGTACTAGCCATAGAGGCTAATGGTGGGAACGCGGGAAAAAAAGCCTGATTTTTAACTCATTTACTCTACAGTTACAAAAACAAATAAACTGTTTATGCTTCTACCTGACTAAAGATAATATCATTTCTACATCAGATCGTAAAGAAATATACAGACACGCAGGAGAATTTCAGATAATGAAAAGCACCAATAAATAGTAGGTCAATGGAATTGAGAGTGGTGACTGTTTTGGAATGTGTGGTCAGGAAAGTCCTTTCTATGGAGGGGACATTGAGGAAAAAAAAAAAAGAATTCAGTAAGAGAAAGAAATATGCCAAGTAAGTGAAGAGTGATCTATGGGCAGGACATTCTGGCAAAGAAAGCAGCAGGTGCAAAGTCCCTATAATGGGAATGAAGTTGTCAGCATATAAATATTGAGCCAAGAATGAAAAACCATTGAAAAAGAAACTGAAGCATAGGAAAGAAAATCCAAGGTGAGTCTTAACATGAAAGCGGAAAATAGAGGAATGAACACAGTCAGGTCAATTCCATTCGATAAAGATCAGTGAGACTCTTCTGCAGCAGAGGTTGGCACGTGTAGGGTAAATAAATGGTTATCAGGCTTTTCTGCCCTCCCGCCAATAGGATTGATGATGGAACCATGTGGTCCTGAATGCCTGCCTGATGGCGGGCACCTGGAGTAGGGTGTGGGCATATGTAGGTGGATACATCTGGGCTGAGAGACTGGGCTTATAAGGGCGGTGTCACGAGGACACCAGGAAGAGCAGAACGAAAGAGTGAAAGAGCAAGAGAGAACTCTGGAGAGCCCAGAAAGAGTGAAGACTTGCTGGGGGCTGGGAGGTCTGCCAGCCTTTGGGCCCCTTGGCACCCCTGCCTGCCATATATCTGGTAAATTCCAATAAAAGCCTGTAAAAGTCACCCAGGGCTCCAGGACTCCTCCTTCACCCATCTGCTCAGATCATAGATATCCTGCTGTGGCCCATCCTGGCGCTACAGCATGCAAAGGTGAATAAGTGGGGTCTCAGGACTGAAGGAGGCCAAGACTCCAGAGATATACCTACATGTAAACAAAGATTCTAGTTCACAGATCAGGTGCTATACACTATGAAAACACAAAGAGAAGCGCACTGGATTCTGCCTGAACATGGCAGTATCACCTCCAGAGGCGATGGAGATTTTGAGTAGGGCCCTAGAGCATGAGTAGCAGCTAACCTGAGGAAGTGAATTGACATTCATTACAGGGAAGAAATAGTATGAACAGAGGTAAAAAGGTATAAAATCTGGACTATTTAAAAGTAGATGCATGGGCCTCCCCGTTGGCGCAGCAGTTGAGCGCTGGGTTGCGAAGCTGCCCGCAGCCTCTGCAGCGCCGGTTTGATCCCCGGCTGCTCCCCGGCCACCGGAGGAGGGTCCCACATGGCGCGCAGACCTCTCCTGCCGCCCGCTGCTCCCCTCAGCAGTCCTGCTTCTGCCTGCTCTGCTCCCCGCTCTGGCTCTGGTGAATTCCCACCCTCCCGCGCTTCTGACTGTACCCAGTGCTTGTATAAATAAATAAATAAATAAAATTAATCTTTAAAAAAAAAAATAAAAGTAGATGCATTTTGGGGACAGGGAGGAAAACTGCTGAAGAGAGTCGGAAAGACCTGCTGATTTACCTGGAAAGGCAAACCAGAGCAACAGTAAAGCAATTACCTGTTTCATTCTTTTCCTTTAATTAAACAGGGCTGCTGAGGGACCCTGAGGTTCTTGACTTCTTGGCAGGAAAGAATTTGTGTGGGAGTCAGCGTAGGTGAGCTAGAAATGAAGCTTTATTTTAGATGATAGTACACACTCAAGACAGTAAAGGCAAATTTCAAGGGGGAAATTTACACCTTGAGTCTTGAGGCTGCCAATATATATTTTTCAGTTGAGGGGAGAGGTGTTTACAGGTGAGATAATGAGATTTGGCCACTTGATTTACAAAAGGGGCAGGAATTTACAGATTAGGGTAATGAGATTTGGCCAGTTTGGTTAACAAAAAACACCAGGCCCTAACCTCCCATTAGCTAACTGGAGATGTATTTTACAACTAGTGGCACCTGGTGTGAGAGAAACTGGTAGGATTTGCATCTGTTTGTTCTGGAAAGTGCATAGCTGTTTTTCCAGAAATGCTGGATGGGGGAAGCGGGAGCAGGCTGCAGTCACTGTGCTGAATTCCTGTTCTACCTCAGTACCAGAAAACTGCAGCTTAAATGTGGCGCCCAGGACAGGGGCTCTCACATGTGCATAAACTACCTGCATTCGAATTGTTATAGGACAGGGAGAGGGGCAGCCCAAACCCCGCAAACCTGCCTATTCTACATGGGTTCTGCCATCCGCCGCATCAACACAAAACATAGGAGACTTTAATGGGAAGGAACTTTAATAAAACTAGGAAACAATACAGGTAAGGCAAAGAGTCTAGTTTCTAAATGAAGCACCCAGAGTTACCCGTCCCCTCGTGGGTAAAAGTCCATCCAAATGGGATTGGCCCAGAACAAGGCCCCAAAGCCTGCCATGAGTCTAAAGCATCTTCCAGTGGGGACCCACAGAAAAGGGTCACAAACAGCCAGACAAGCCCGGAAGGAAAAGAGCAAAATCAACATCAAGATAAAAGCTGCCATGGTCACCTCCCCACGGGTCTCACCCACATCTGTGTCACCTAGTCCACGACCAAAAGACAAGCGCAGTTTCTTCACGTGTCTCTAGGCTCCATGCGCCTCCTCCAGGTCTCCTGGCTCCATCCTGCTTCCTTCCTCAGTCTCTTCTGCAGCTTCTCCTCTTCCTGCTCAGCTCCACCCTCCCTTGGGTGGGGCAGGGAACCTCCCCCTTTCCTGGGGACCACCCTGTTGCAGAATCACCCTAAGTGCATATTAAAATTCAGGTTCCTGAACTCCCTCCAGTCCATCTTTAAAAAGACTTACTGTCTTGTTAATATAATGCTTAAAATTTTTAAAAATATATTGTAGGGTAAATGGTTTTCAGGCTTTTCTGCCCTCCCACCATTAGGATTGCCCTGCCTGATGGGGCACCTGCAGTCGTTACATTGTTGTGGTATTTACTTCTGTGGGCCATGGGAGGAGTATTGAGTTAGTCACCAGGAGAAGCAGAAGCAGGAGAGAGGCAGGAGAGAGAAGGGGTGAAAGAAGCCAGAGAAGCCCAGAGTGAAGACTTGCCAGGAGCTTGGAGGCCTGCCAGCCTGGACCCCCACGCACCCCTGCCTGCCGTGTACCTGTTTGCCACACTATATGTACAGCTCAATAAAAGCCTGAGAAAGCCATCGAGGGCTCCAGGACTCTCCTTTATCCGGTCTGTCTGCTGGGATCATAGATAACCTGCACTGTGCCCATCCTGCCTCTACATATTTAAAGGTCCTACATGAATTTTTCTAGAATCTATTACAAGTAAAAATAAAATTGTATAACCAATTGGGATTATTTATAAGATGGATGTTTATTTGTTCTCGACAACATTTTATAATAATGTTAAGAATTACAGCCATTTTAAGAGGTGGAGAGAAGGTACTTAAGCCTATGGACTTTAAGGAAGGCTCAGCAGACATATAACTTGTTTCATTAAATCCTCACAACTGCCCTATGGGATTGGAATTACAATAATTCCTATTCGATAGATGAGGAAACTGGGGCTCAGAAAGATGAAGATACTTTTTCAGTATTATTATGAACACAAATACAAAAGCAAGTATCCCAATATCTGTTATCCCAGTATCTTTATATTTGCCCATCATATCTTTTTTTTTTTTCCTGAACCATATTGTTTTTATTTTATTTTTTTTTAATAAATTTTATTGTTATATTCCCCATACAATTGCAGCCCCCCCATTCTGACCCCAATCCCTCCCCTCCCACCCCCGCCCCCCTAAAAGTGTCTCTGGTTCATAGTTTCTTGTTGATTATGATTTTCACTTTCTTATAGTTATTCATTTTCCTGGTCCCTTATTTAAGTTTTCTAGATTCCTGCTATGAGTGAGACCATCCGGTATTTTTCTTTTTCTTTTTGGCTTATTTCGCTGAGCATGATCCCTTCCAGCGCCATCCATGTTGCTGCAAATTGCATGTGTTTATCTTTTTTGAATGCTGAGTAATATTCCATGGTGTATATGTACCACATCTTCTTGATCCAGTCATCTATTTTTGGGCATTTGGGTTGTTTCCAAAGCTTAGCTATTGTAAACAGTGCTGCTATAAACATAGGGGTGCAGGTGTTCTTTGGAATTGATGTTTCTGTGTCCTTTGGGTAAATACCTAGGAGTGGAATTGCTGGGTCATATGGAAGCTCTATGTTTAGTAGGTCCAGAAATCTCCACACAGCTTTCCACAGTGGTTGGACCAGTTTGCACTCCCACCAACAGTGCAGAAGAGTTCCTTTTTCTCCACACCCTCGCCAACATTTGTTGTTGCTAGTTTTTTTAATATGTGCCATTCTCACTGGTGTAAGATGGTATCTCATGGTAGTTTTGATTTGCATTTCCCTGATGACAAGTGATGTTGAACATTTTTTCATATGCCTGTTGGCCATTTGCATTTCCTCTTCAGAGAAGTTTCTTTTAAGCTCTTCTGCCCATTTTTTGACTGGATTATTTTCTTTGTTGTTGTTGAGTCTCATCAGCTCTTTGCAGATTTTTGTGATCAGTCCTTTATCATTAGTGTTGGGTGCAAAAATGTTCTCCCAGTTGGTGGGGTTTCTCTTTGTTTTTGTTTATTGTCTCTTTTGCTGTGCAAAAGCTCTTTAATTTGATGTAGTCCCAGCTGTTTATCTTTGCCTTCACTATCACTGCTTTGGGTGATGTGTCTGTAAAGATGTCTTTGATGTGCAAATCACGTAGTGTTTCGCCTATATTTCCTTCTATATATTTTATGGTTTCAGGTCTTATGTCTAGTTCTTTAATCCATTTTGAGTTGATTTTTGTGTATGGTGTGAGGTGGTGGTCAAGCTTCATTCTTTTGCATGTAGCGACCCAGTTTTCCCAGCACCATTTATTGAACAAACTTTCTTTGCTCCAATGCATAGTCTTTGCTCCTTTGTCAAAGATTAGTTGACCATAAATCTGTGGGTTTATTTCTGGATTTTCTATTCGATTCCATTGGTCTGTATGTCTGTTCTTGTTCCAATACCATGCAGTTTTGATGATTATGGCTTTGTAGTATAGTTTGAAGTCTGGGAGTCTGATGCCTCCATTCCCTTCTTTTTTTTTCAGGAGAGCTTTGGCTATTCGGGGTTTTTGGTGATTCCATATGAATTTCATCAATAATTGTTCTATTTCTTTGAAGAATGACATTGAAATTTTGATTGGAATAGCATTGAATCTGTATATTGCTTTTGGTAGGATGGCCATTTTAATAATGTATATTCTTCCAATCCATGAGCAGGGGATGTCTCTCCATTTCTTTGTGTCTTCTTCTATTTCTTTTAACAGTGTTTTATAGTTTTCTTTGTATAGGTCCTTTACCTCTTTTGTTAGATTTATTCCCAAATATTTGATTTTTTTTGTTTCAATAACAAAAGGGATGGTCTTTTTGATTTCTTCTTCTTCAGATTTATTGTTTGTGTATAGGAAGGCTACTGACTTTTGCGTGTTGATTTTGTATCCTGCCACTTTACTGAACTGATTGATGAGTTGAATTAGCTTTTCTGTGGAGTTTTTGGGGTTCTCTATGTATAATATCATATCGTCTGCAAATAGTGATAGTTTGACTTCTTCTTTTCCTATTTGGATTCCTTGGATGTCTTTCTCTTGTCTTATTGCCCTGGCTAGGACTTCCAGTATTATATTGAAAAGCAATGGTGAGAGTGGACATCCTTGTCTTGTTCCAGATCTTAATGGAATTGCTTTCAGCTTTTCACCATTGAGAATGATACTGGCTGTTGGCTTGTCATAGATGGCCTTTATGATGTTGAGGTATGTTCCTTGTATCCCAAGAATTTCAAGGGCTTTTATCATGAATGGGTGTTGCACTTTGTCGAAAGCTTTCTCAGCATCTATTGATATTATCATATGGTTTTTATATTTCTTTTTGTTGATGTGTTGGATAACGTTGATTGATTTTCGGATGTTAAACCATCCTTGTGCCCCTGGAATGAATCCAACTTGGTCGTGGTGAATTATCTTATGGATACATTGTTGGATTCTGATTGCTAAAATTTTATTGAGGATTTTTGCATCAGCGTTCATTAGGGAGATTGGCCTGTAGTTTTCCTTTTTTGTGTTGTCCTTGTTCGGTTTTGGTATTAGTGTAATGTTGGCTTCATAAAACGTGTTTGGTATTGTCCCTTCCTTCTCAATTTTTTGGAAGAGTTTGTGAAGGATAGGCACTAATTCGTCTCTGAATGTTTGGTAGAATTCATTTGTAAATCCATCAGGTCCTGGGCTTTTGTTTTTGGGGAGGTTTTTTATTACCATTTCAATTTCGCTAATTGTAATTGGTCTGTTTAGGTGTTCTATTTCTTCTTTATCTAGCTTTGGTGATTGTAGAGTTGTAGGAATTTGTCCATCTCCTCTAGATTGTTAAACTTGTTTCCATATAACTGTTCATAGTAGTTACTGATTATTCTTTTGATTTCTGCTGTGTCCGTTGTGATTTCTCCTCTTTCATTGATGATCCTGTTTATTTGTGCTTTCTCCCTTTTTTCCTTTGTGAGCCTGGCTAGGGGTTTGTCTATTTTATTGATTTTTTCAAAGAACCAGCTCTTGGTTTCATTGATCTTTTGGATTGTTTTTTTAGTTTCAATTTCATTTATTTCTGCTTTGGTTTTTATTATTTCTTTTCTTCTACTGGTTTTGGGGTTTTTTTGTTGTTCTTTTTCTAGATCTTTGAGCTTCGAGATTAGGTTGTTTCTTTGAGTTCTTTCTTGTTTCTTGATGTGAGCTTCTATTGCTATATATTTTCCTCTTATTACTGCTTTTGCTGCATCCCATACATTTAGGATATTAGTGTCCTCCTTGTCGTTCAATTCAAAAAATTTTTTAATTTCTTCTTTGATCTCCTCATTAGTCCAATGGTCTTCCAGTAGTGTGGTTTTTAATCTCCATGAGGTAGGAAAGTTCCTTGCCTTCTTTTTATGGTTTATTTCTAGTTTGATGCCTTCATGGTCAGAAAAGATGGTTGATATGATTTCAATCTTGGTGTATCTGTTGATGTTTGTCTTGTGCCCCAGTATGTGATCGATCCTGGAGAATGATCCGTGTGCGCTTGAGAAAAATGTGTACTCCGTTTTTTTGGGGTTTAGTGTTCTATAGATGTATGTTAAGCCTAATTGCTCTAGGTCCTTATTTAGAGCTTTGGTTTCTTTACTTATTTTTTGTCTTGTTGATCTATCCATTGTTGATAGTGGTGTGTTGAAGTCTCCCACTACATATGTGTTTTCTCTGATGTCTGTTTTCAGAGAGGACAACAGTTGTCTGATATATTTTGGTGCTCCTTCGTTTGGTGAGTATATGTTAATGAGTGTTATTTCTTCTTGAAGTATTGTACCCTTGATCATAATGTAGTGACCATTGGGGTCTCTTTTTATCTTTTTGAGTTTGAAATCTGTTTTATCTGATATAAGTATAGCTGTTCCTGCTTTCTTTTTTGGTCCATTTGCTTGTAGGATTGTTTTCCATCCTTTAACTTTGAGCCTATTTTTATCTTTTGTAGCTAAATGTGTTTCCTGGAGACAGCAAAAGGTTGGGTTTTGTTTCTTAAACCAGGCTGCAACTCTGTGTCTTTTTATTGAAGAGTTTAGTCCATTTACATTTAGAGTTAATATTGATATGTTAACATCTGTATTTGCCATTGTGTTTGTCTTTCCTTTGATTTTATTTATTTATTCTTTTAATAACTTTTTTTTTTTTTGGCCTTCTTTCATTGTTATTCGTCCCTCTGAGGTTCTGGCTTTAGGACTCCTTGTAGTATTTTTTGGAGTGGGGGTTTAGTTGCAATGAAATTCCGGAGTTTCTGTTTGTCTGGGAAGGTCCATATTCTTTCTTCAAAGAGGAAGGAGAGCTTTGCGGGATAGAGTATTCTTGGTTGGCATCTGTTTTCTTGGAGTCTGTTGACTATGTCCCTCCACTCTCTCCTTGCCCGTAGTGTTTCTTCGGAGAAGTCTGATGTCAGCCTGATTGGTTTTCCTTTGAATGTTATCTGTTTCTTCCCTCTTGCCAGCTTCATTATTTTTTCCTTGTCCTGGATTCTTGGGAGCTTTACTATTATGTGTCTTGCTGTATTTTTCCTTTCGTCGTGGAAGTTTGGTGTTCTTCTTGCTTCTTGTATATCAATTTTCAGCTCCTTCTTCACATTTGGGAAGTTCTCTTCAATTATCTCTTTGAATATTTTCTCTGTTCCTACATCTCTCTCCTCTCCTTCTGGTATTCCTATAACTCTTATATTTCCTTTCCTCATGGAGTCAGATAGTTCCCGAAGTCTTTCTTCGTTCTTTTTCCTTCGTACTTCTCTTTCCTTTTCTGTTTTGGTTCTTTTTATTTCTGTGTCTTCAAGATTACTTATTCGTTCTTCCATTTCATCTATTCTGCTTTCATTGCTTTTCCCAGAATTCTTTAGTTCTTCCATTAATTCTTTGATCTCCTGCATTTCTTTTACTTCCCTCTTTAGGGACTCAATTTCTTTCTTCTGACCATTGTTTTCCCTCTCTAGGGACTCAATTGCATTCTTCTGATCGTTGATTATTTTTCCCTTATCATTGTTTTCCTTTATGACTTCTGTCAGTTTTTTAATCACGGCAATTTTAAATTCTCTTTCTGGAAGGCTCAGAAATTCTTCCAAGTTATTGTCTTTGCAATCTGGGGGCTGGCTTTCTTTTTGTGGTGTGCTTTTTCTCTGGAGAGTTGCTAGGTTGCGTGTGGTTCTTCTCCTCCCTACTGTCTGTTTTCTAATTTGCCGTATGCGTTGGGACACTGTGTTGTTGGGACTTGCCGGCATCTTGGGTGGGCTTCTCTGTTCCCCTCTGGTTCTTCCAGGAGTCATCTGTCAGTTTCAAGCAGCCTTTACTGGAGAAAGGTCCCTGTTCTAAAATGCCGATGTGGGGACACACTCCCCTGTGCGCCTGGTCTGCCCCGGCGGTGGGTTCCTGCTCCCCTCTGGGCTTGGACTGCAGGCCAGAGGGGGTCTGGCGTGGGCGAACTTCCCCCGCTCACCTCTGGCTCCTGAGGAAGCCTTCTGCAGGTAGTCTTTACTGAAGAAATGTCCCTGTTCTAAAATGGTGATGTGGGACACACTCCCTGCGCGTCTGGTCTCAGGCACACTCTTCTGCGCGCCTGGTCTGCCCCGGCTGTGGGTGCTCGCTCTCCCTGTGGGCTCAGACTACTTGTTCGGAAGGGGCCCGGTGTGGGCTAACTCCCCAGCTGGCCACTAGCTCCTTCAGTAGCCTGTGCTGGGGTCAAGTCGCTAGGTGGCGCCAGAGATCTCTCCTAGAGCCCTTGGGGAGCTGATTTTCCACCCCGTGGGACAGGGAGCAGAGCGGGGATGGTAGGGTACACCTCAACGGCTTTGGGGTGCTGTGTCTGCCTTGTGCCCCACCGTCGTGGGGAACCCACGCCCCTAATTTCGTGCCCCGGGTCTCAGTTCCAAAGCCCTCAGTTCCAGGACGCGGGCTGTAGCCCAGATCAGTGGCGCGGGAATGGCGCCTTTTGAATCCCGCTCCCCTGCCTGGGCGCCTTGTTCCTGCTCACTCAGGGAGGGCCTCCGCCGCGCGTGGGGACCTGGGCAGCTGCAATCCGAGCGCCGCTTTCGCGCAAGCTTACCGGGCGGCCGGGGCTGTGTGCTGGTGCTGGTCTCCTCCTGGGGGGCGGGGCTCTCTTTAATGGCGCCTGGAGCTCACCTCCGCGGCGGATCCTGCAGGGTTCGCCTCAGCTCCCTTTCACGGGGTGTGGTGGCTGAAATAGTTCCTTTCCACTCACAGTCCCACTTGCTGTGTCCGTTTTTCTTGTTGGCCGTTTTGGTTTGTTGTTTCCCTCCTCTCTGCCGGTCGGAGAGTGCCGACTTTGTGGGCGGGGGAGGGGAGTAGGGTTCTGCGCTTCCCTCCCTTCTGGTCCTCTTTTATGGCAACTTTCTTCCTCGGGCAGTTTGCTGGAGTCGTCCGTTTATCTTCCGTGTCCCAGTTCTCACTGGGACCTGCCGCTTTTCCTCCCTATTAACTTTTTTTAATGGGAGATCTTACTCGCAGCGTCTCCTCGCCGCCATGTTGCTCCGCCCACTTCGCCCATCATATCTTGCTCCATCACTACTGATGGAGGTTTTGGTGGAGTGCGGGGTCCTTGGGTCCACTCTAGGAAAGGTTTCACCAGAGCTCCAGGTTGGGCGGCACACGGCGAGTTTCTCCACGAGGCAGAGACGGTAGTGACATTTAAAGAGCAGGCTTACTAGAAAAGGGATAGGACAGTACAAGACACTTGCACTGACACAAGCGGCAGGAAGAGCTGCCTGTGAGTGGGGGCAGTTTGATGTTTTATCCTCTTCTTTTGGTAGGGAGGGGCTCATCTTTCCAAGGGGTCAGATTGTTAGATTTTTGCCAATCTTGGACAACTTGCAAAAACCAGAAAGGGACCAGAGATTCCAGGGTGGGCCAATCTCCCTATCTTTGCCCTCAGGTGTGTGCTCCACAACCTATGGCAGCCTGATCCTGCTTGGGTCTCATGCCTTGTGATAAGGCATGACCCCTGAGGGTCTTGATTTCTACATTTGGGTTAATGAGCATGTTATTTCCCTCTCTGCCCACCCCCTTGTGGGAGTCAGGTTCTGGTCTTGGGGCACCTTCTTTCTACTCTTTCTATTCTTGTCCTCCATCAGCTACCTTCCATGGCACTAAGCACACAGTTGGCTGAAATTGCCAGTCCTTCCAGAGGGAGGTAGCTCTTCCTGTCACCAAGCATCATAAAGTGAAAAATACTCCAAATGTAGGGAAAGTGGAAAGATACTGGGGATCATCAACAATTCACCCTACTGTATTAAGATCTCAACTGCAATGTGGCATATACACATAACAGAGCACTATTCAGCTATAAAATAAAAGGAAGATGAAGAAATTTTGCCACCCACAACAACATGATGGAACTGCAAGAGATTATGCTAAGTGAGGGGAAAGATAAATGGTGGATGATCTCATTCACAAGTGGAGGATAAAGAAACAAAGCAAAGGGACAAAGCTAAACAAAATAAATCCTAGAAATCTCACCCCAAAACTGAGACTACCAGAGGGGATTGAGGAGGGTGAGAAGGCCACACCTCGGCTATACCTCAGTTCTTCTATGCAATAATAATAATAATAATAATAATAATAGAGGATCCCTCATGAGGAATGAGGACTGGAGAGCCCTTCAGGCATATGAAAAGGTACTTGTAAAGTCCCAGCAGGGAAAGAGAGCACAGAGAATGGGGTAACTACATGAGACTCCTGTGACTGGGGAACTTAGAGCCAAAGCAGAAAGGAGACATGGGGTTCAACTAATGAAGCAGCGGCCCGAATTTTATGGGATTTGTATGTGTGTGTGTGTGTGTGTGTGTGCTGATTTTCATGTGGGTTAACGATCATCTTAACTTTGGTGTGCAGTATGATTTTGGACTTTGCTTCAGTTTTTCCCAGAACATTTTTATAATATACCCTGTTTCCATTCACTGCACTTAAATGTTGCCTCCTGTTTCTGTTCTGCTTTTCCTGAAAGAGTGAGCAAGTTATGAAATAGAAATGGATGTGCAGAAGGCATATCACCAACCAGCATAACTCTTGTCAAGAGTTCATTTTCTAATTATAATAAAGTAAAATCAACAAGCAACTATAGGGCCTCCCCGGTGGCGCAGCGGTTGAGCACTGGGTTGCGAAGCTGCCCGCAGCCTCTGCAGTGCCGGTTCGATCCCCGGCTGCTCCCCGGCCACCGGAGGAGGGTCCCGCATGGCGCGCAGACCTCTCCTGCCGTCCGCTGCTCCCCTCAGCAGTGTACTTCGGTCCTTCTGCCTGCTCTGCTCCCCGCTCTGGTGAATTCTCTCACCCTCCCGCGCTTCTGACTGTACCCAGTGAGTGTATAAATAAATAAATAAATAAATAAATCTTTAAAAAAAAAAAAACAAGCAACTATAGACCAGAGACACACTACAGTGGGGAGGCGGGGGGAGTAGAAGTGGGATTAAGGTCAGAATAAGGGGGGTGGGAATTGTATGGGGAATATAACCAAAATGAAAATGCATACATTGTGCAAAATGAAAAATGATGTAAGAATTATATATAATAAAATAATTTAAAAAAAAATTATGCCAACTTGTGCCAGGTTTACCGCCTATTTAATGTCAGTATCAGCTTTTATAAATATATAAATATACACATATAACCAAATACATATCCAGGTACCAATATACAAAAGCATACAAGGAGTTAGCTCCAGGTTCATTCCAGAATGCCTTGATGTTTCTATCAGTCAGATGCTATAATTATTTCAAGGAAGTACCATTAGGCACAGCAGATTTTTTGTGGTAGGCTACACAAGTCATTTGTCAGATTATATTTGTTTGTTCTTTACATTGATAGAATTTCTTGATCAGGGATGTCCCAGTGTTTGGAAAACAGGTGACTCAAAGGAGCATTCTGGAACTAAAATGCGAAATCCAAGTAATTGGCAATAAGGAAGTTGAAAGTGGCAATTAAAATATAAGAAACTAAGCACTGTGTTCCAGAATGAGTTGTGTTCCTTAATGAGTTTTAACCTGTGGTCTCAAAGACCTGCTGAGGTCTAATGGAAATAACAACCTAACTTCTGCTGGTGAGGAATTAGAAAAAGTGAAGGTTTGCAAAGTACATGCAACTCTGAGGATCCACAGAGCTTCCATCCATGAAGGAGGTTGTGTAGGTAGTGCCGTATTTCAGGATGTATGTAATTCATGGGGGGAACTGTAAAAGGACTCTTGTCCTCCTTAAAGCCACCTGTGAGCCTCCATTGGTAACACAGTTTAAAATGTATTTAGGGATAAAATTCTTCTTAGCATATTTCCAACATTTCACCCAGAAGATGTTTACTTTCCTAATCACACTGACCATTCCCATATTTTCTCACTGCTTATTTTATTGAGAGTTATGTCATGATATTTTGTTTAGTGTCATGATATTTTGTTTAGTTTATATTCTATAGGCAAGGATTTCTTTAACAGGGGTCTCATGAATTCCTGAAGAGGACTATGGTTATACACTCAGCCTTAAATACCTCAATAATATTTTCAGTTATGTTTTATAGGCATTTGCAAATACTAAGTATTTTATATCTGGATCATGTCTACTCTTATCTGTCCATACCAATCCCATACCTCTGTTGATGTCTGAGCACTATCTTCACAGTGATCTGTCAAAGAAATGAGAGAAGCAGACCTCATTCTTAAAAGATGTTAGGTTTCTACCTGAAGAACACCAAAACACTAATTGTGTCTGGTAGTCCCACTTTTATATTACTACTATTTACAATAGCCAAGCTATGGAAACAAACTGAATACCCAAAAATAGATGAATGGATTAAAAAGATGTAGTATATATACATAGTGGAATATTATTCAGTCATCAAAAATGGTAAATGCATGCCATTTGTGGCAACAGGAATGGAGCTGGGTGGAATAATGCTAAGTGAAATAAGTCAGAAGAGAAAGATGAACATTGGATGGTGTCACTTATATATATGGAATATAGAGAAATGAAGCAGAGAGTCAGATAAAGACAAACTTAAAAACTAACCTTTGAAAACTGACTACAGAACTGAGGCAAACAGAAGGGAAAAGGGAGGGGAAGAACAAGTCAAAAGTGGGGAGGGAGCACAATGACTATAGTGATGGACTCTGGGTATCCTGGTGGCAGGAGCACTACAATAACTATACCTTAAGGGGTTGGGGGATCATATACTTCCAAAATACCAATAGTAATGTAAACCAATGATACCTCAAAAAATGAAAAAAAATGCCTTCAAGCCACAAGAAGGCAAATAGTGAGATGCAAATCAAAAGGGGCTGTATGAGAAGTGGAGTGTGTCATCACTCAGCACTTAAGAATGAAAGAATCCTGGGCCTCCCTGATGGCACAAGGGTCAAGATGCAACCTGTGAAGCTGTCCACAGCCTCTGCAGCATGAGTTTGAGCCTCGGCCCACCAGGGAGTCACCCACATGGCACAGCAGACCTCCCCTGACTTGCCCGCTGCTCCCCTCAGCAGTGTACTTGAGTCAGTCTGCCTTTCTGTTCCCCGCTCTGTCTCTGGTGAATCCTCTCACCCCCCGCACCTCTGGCCTGTACCCACTCGCATGTATGCATAAATAAATAAATCTTTTAAAAAAAAGAATGAAAGAATCCTGACCTGGACAAAAGATCATCCACAGCAAGGTGGCCCACATGCATTCTGTGGGTTTCACAAAGACATTTTCCTATCACCTAAGGTTACTGTTGTCAATTTCACACATTTTCATTTGTACCATATCTTTTATTTAATTTGCAGTTTACTTTTTCTTTAATTTGCAAATTTCACCTGTTTTTTATATGAACAAAACCATAATTCTAAGACCAGTACAAAACTTAAAATATCATATTTGTTTATATATATGGCAGCAACCTTATAATAAAACCACTTTAAGTCAACCTGAGTGATCAGAAATACCTTGTTTTCCTTCCAAGGGGTCTCTGCCATCCTTGGGCTTCTAATCCTGTTCTTGTAGATGTACCATGTTACTTCAACTAGATGTTGAAGCTCCCAAGAACACATCCTTGTCTGCCTTGATATATCCAAGGTCAAACATTATGCACATTTATTACACATTATGCACATTTATTCCCCTTAAGGAATAAATGATATGTGCTCTTAAACCTTGTTTTATGTCCTTTTGCACCTGAGTACTGCCTCCTGGGACCCAGATTTATACCCCAGTGGGATAATATGTCTTCCCATGGTTTTCCACCAGATGGAACATATATATGTTTGTCTTAGGAAACATGGAAGACAAAATTGAGAATGAATTATCTCAAATGTGTTACACAACTTTTTTATCATAAATTTGTCCTCAATAGAAAACTTACTAATTTAAAGGGGGACAAGGAGGAGAGGAGGGATTAGGGTCAAAATAAGGGGGGTAGGAAATTATATGGAGAATATAACCAAAATGAAAATGCATACATTGTGCAAAAATGAAAAATGATGTAAGAATTATATAAAATAAAATATATTATTAAATAAAGGTTGAATTTTGCATATGTATTGATTTCATGGGGGTACCATTCTGGAAGTCAAAAAAAGGTCTTCATGTATGCTTTGGTTTTTCTGGAAAACAGTTTGAAATTTTGCCCCACTTGGCTCTGTTATAATGGTCCCAGCTCCCAAAGGAAATGCTATATTTTGTAACAGTAAAACCTCTAATTCCAAAATGCTGGTACAAAATGAAATTTCCACATGGAGAACTAAAACCCACCATTAAGTACTGGCAGAGCATAAAAATAACTTTAAATCTCAGATATCATGCTACAATGGAATATGCTATTTAAAAAGTACAGAAACTGAAATGAAAGTATTATTAGTTACTAATAGCTGAAGGAAACTTTTAATCTTGAAATTCAAGAATCCCATTCATTCAGCATAATTGTGGAATTTTCGATAAAATTCTCCAATTACAAAGTTAGTCCCATTATGTCCTAAAACATCAGTAAATGCCTCAAAAGACATATCTTAATGAAATCAGGTGAGTTTAGGGTTGTGTGACTAAACACACTATATAAACCTGCTGACATAAAATAAGCTATTATAAATAAGTTCTTCCTTGTAACTAGATTCTGGTTCAGAAATTTCAGATCTGTCAATCAGAAATTTAAATACAATTTTGAGGGGTTTGTGGGGGGAGTCTTTTGTTACTTAAATTAAAGAATATTCTAAGTCTATGATTCATTGTATATAAGTAACTTGTATTCATCATATTTCAAATATGACAGCAGCAGGTACTGTGACAGTTGCCATCCTTTTTCTTCTCCCAAGTCCATTTCCTAGAATTTACCACAATTTAGGGTTTGGTTTCATCTTTCCAACTCACCATATATGGAATTTGTTGCTAAAGTGGGATTGAATTAGATGTGCTAGCTAGCTAGGGTTGCAACATAAAACACATAGCACCCTCAAATTGAAGTAAAGTGAGGAGTTTAAAACCCAAATTAGGGGGCCTCCCTGTGGCGCAAAGGGTTAAGCACAGCACTGTGAAGCAATCCACAGCCTCTGCAGCAGGAGTTCGATCCCCAGGCAGCCAGGGAGCTACCCCCACGGCGCAGCAGACCTCTCCTGTCTCTCCCGATGCTCCCGTCAGCAGTGTATTTCAGTCGATCTGCCTGTTCTGTTCCCCACTCTGTCTCTGGTGAGTCCTCTCACCCCAGCAACTCTGGCCTGTACCCCAGTTCTTGTATGCATAAATATTTAAAAATAAATAAAACCCAAATTAGGTGTAAAGCTGTAGCAGCATGAATGCAGGGACGATGCAGAACCCCAGGACTTGAGCAGCTGATGCCATCCCCTTTCTGGGATGTGGGTGCAGTTTCAGGCCTAAAGACAGAGAAAGTCCACAGGGAGGACTGCTCGCAGGAGCCAAGTCATAGGGAGAGTGGGGAGTAAGACTCTGGCCTCTGCTCACTCCCTCCAGTCTCCTGAGCTCCAAGCAGAGCCAGAGGACGTGAACACAGTGTGACGAAAGCCCAAGAGGCCCATTTCTTAGGCCCCAGGGTGTCAGGACTGGAAAAGGATGATGCCATTTGCAACCTCCAAGATGAATGCAGGTCTCCAAATGAGTTGCTTGCAGGAACGTGTTTTATTTACTATAGAAATAAAATAGATGACTAAATAACCAAAGAAAATTCTCAAAATGGCAACACAAGTGCAGGCTACCTGATTTAACATTTTCTTTGTTCATTTTTAGTCCTAACTAGGCTGACACAATCTTTCGACTGCTATTAAAGTCAGCTCATTCTTTCCTATTCTGTGTTATTCGTTTAAATGTTACATCTTAGGCAATTTTTCATGATGTTATATCATCTTCATAAGGATTAATTTAAATGTCAGCACAATAATTCATCAAGAGCCTGTTTCTGGAGTAATCTACCATTTGCTCTTGTTTGAGGATATTCAATTTTGTTTTATTTTTACACATTATAAGTAATGTCATAAATGATATGCCCATGTATAACTCTCTTACAATTTTAAATGTTATTTTAGGTTCCCAGGAACAAAATCCCTAGTTCAAAAGACTAATCACTTTTATAATTACTACAACACATTGTCAAATCTATTTTCTTTGTCCTTAGCCCAGAATTCGGTGCATCATTACTTGTTTGGACAACCACTATTGCCATATTTTCATCTTCTTGCAATGATCCTATTGTAAGGACACCTTGCACTGGGAAAATGTGAGGCTCTTGCAAACATCATGCCAGACAAGTTGGTGCATTCCAGCCTTTGTAAGTCTGGCTTCCTTTCTTTTATGCACAGAGGAACAGCTCAGCCATGTCTGATCAGCTGCAGGAGAAACTATTCCCTTGCCTTGAGAATGGACACAGGCCAGCGCCTTATAACACAGTCCTCTTTTGACCCTAGCAATCCTTTATTTTTTTTAAAGATTTATTTATTTATGCATACAAGAGCTGGGGTACAGGCCAGAGGTGCAGGGGGCTGAGAGGATTCACCAGAGACAGAGTGGGGAACAGAACAGGCAGACGACCGAAGTACACTGCTGAGGGGAGCAGCAGGAGGGACAGGTGAGGTCTGCTGCGCCATGTGGGTTGCTTCCTGGCCAGACAGGAATTGAACCGTGCTGCAGAGGTTGCAGATAGCTTCACAGCTCTGTGCTTAACCCTTTGCGCCACCAGGGAGGCCCCTAACAATCCTTTAACCTCATCAAATCTCAACACTATACCCTGAAAATAAAGGTGACTTGGAAAATCAAAACAGAAATTATAATCAAATAGACATATATAGCGTGAAATCTTCTTCTTGCCTCTAGTTGGGTGGGGAACATTACTATTTAAAGGAATCATATGTAAAGTCTTTTAAAAACCTACCAGTCTCCCCTGAGTTATTTAGTAAACAGCATACTGCACCCCTATAATCCATATACGCACATACATGTCTTATTTTGATAAGCACTTGCATGTCCTCCCTGACCTGATTTCCTACTCCCTCCCTCATCTTCCCTCATGCTGAGTGGTGCTAGTCTGCTCTCAGGGCTGAGGCTTCTGCCCATCTCTGGGTCTTTGCACTTGCTTTCTCCAACCAGGATTCTTCCTACTCCCCACCTCCCTTTTCTTTTTTTTTAAGATTTATTTATTTATTTATACAAGAACCGGAGTTCAGGCTAAAGGCGCCGGAGGGTGAGAGAATTCACCAGAGACAGAGTGGGAAGCAGAACAGGAAGACGGACTGAAAACACTGCTGAGGGGGGCAGCGGGGAGACAGGAGAGGTCTGCTGCGCCATGTGGGTATCTCCCTGGCAGGTCAAGAATTGAACCTGCGCTGCAGAGGCTGCAGACAGCTTCACAGTGAAGCACTCAACCAGCTGCGCCACTGGGGAGGCCCCCCTCCTCCTTTTTCATATAGCAGCTGTCAGGACAGCAGCTCTCAGTCTCACATCCAGAGTCAGTTCTCCTCAGCTAGGCAAATGCCAACCAGTTATCCGATTTTAATGTCTTCATAGAACTTACAACTTCCCAGAATTCTGTTATCACGGAGATGCTTGTCCTCAACAGCTAGAATGCAGAGAAGCTGTTCACATTGAACGTCCAGAGCCCAAAGCAGCACCAGTGCACAGCAGGCACCACAGGTGCTTGTTGCTTGGGAACCCAGTTGTAACACATTTGTTGCATTTCAAGAAACAAAACTGTTGACTATTTTTTCAAGCTTTTGAATAATTATTTTATGAGTCACCAACAAATTCTACGTGAGACTGCTTATAATAAGTATATAGCACCGGTCAAACCTGGGTTCTTGCAGCAAAGCACTCCAGATTTCAACTTCAAGCTGCTCTATGTCCACGTTGCAAGTAGTGAGGACAGAGAGAATGTTGACATTTACAATGACCTCATTGTAAAGGGGAAATGGGTTTCTGCCTGATTCTTTTCTCCAATTCTGAGAGGTTTTTAAAAAGTCACACCTTTCCATAATTATTGAGGAAGGAAACAGAATTCGTGGGGCTTATTTCTTGGGGACTTATTTTGAGATTAATCAAAGCTCCACTTTTGTTTGATTTTTGCTGATGCCATCCCATCTCCTTTGCTATTACAACAGCCTGCAAAAATAGCCCTGCACATAAATTATGCATAAGTCTTTAAATATCCTGGTCTTTCTCTTTTGCTGCCCCACCTCCACCCAAGGAGAAATAAGCAACACTTTTATGAAGCACTTGTTGTTTCTGCCATTGAAATTTTTTCCTCGGGTCTAGATTATTTTCTTCTCTGAATGAAACTGATATTCAATGAGAATCTTTCTCCAAAATATCACACACACACATGCTAATGAAATACATTTAAAAATTCAATGTAGGAAGCTATAATCAAATCAAGACAAGGCATTTTGTTAATGTTAGAAAGTTAGAGGGAAAACCCTTTCATTGCGAGTAAAACTAAACTTGTGTGATCTGCCAGAGTAACCAACAAGATAGAGGCCTTACAGCCTGGGTTTTGATATTAAAAATAATAAAAATAGTTCTCCAGGGAGCCATAGGGATATGACAGTCAAAGCCCTTATTCCTGGACTCCCTGCATAAATAAATCTGGGAGCCAGGGCAGAATGTTCTCAACTGTAACAGCTCAGGTGACGAGACCAAGGAGAAGACCCAGGGTGTGGTAAGGCTCCTGGGGCATGCACAGAAGCAGAGTGAGCAGCCAGAAAGCAGTCTTTAGACCAATCGTAACCTGGGGAGTGGGAACCCCAAATCTTCAAAACCTTTGTGATGTGGAAACACAAAATAAGAAACTGATGCAAACATATCCAGAACCTACGATCCACAAAGGCTAGCGGCGCAATTAACTCAGAAACTCTCAGTAGAAATGTGTCCCCAAGCTGAAGGCTACAGAAGACCAGCCAGAGGGGTCCTGCTGAAAATGAGCTCGCGGACATACATGGTATAGGACAGTAGTGACGGTCATCAGACGCATGGACACAGGAGACATTATACTTAAAGATTAGGAGACAGTCCAGTTTGGAAGGACGCTACCAATTTCATTAACTTGGGGGCAGTGAGGTGCAGGAGTGGGAGGGCAAAGAATTAGAAAGAAAAGGACAGACCAGATGAACAGATGTTGCATTTGTCTACATAGTGTGACAGCCACTCAGTCAGTTTTTATGTGCAAATGGATTCGCAAAAATAATAATAGCATCGCTACTACCCAACAATAACCAAATATAAGTTTTTTGAAGCTCCCATTCACAATAAGAACAAAGCATACCTTGGAACAAATCTAATAAAAGTAAACATGACCTTCACAGACAGAATAAGATACATGCATAAGTGGAGAATACGCTGTGTTCATGAATTAAATAACTCAATATGGCTAAGATGTCAATTCTCCCCATGTTCATGTATTTGTTCAATATCACTGATTTTAAGATTCATAAGAAAGACATACCCAGGAAAGCAATTTGATGCTAAAAAATGTAACCAAAAGAGGAATATCACAACATCAAAATTTATAATTAAATTATAGTAATTAAAAGATTATGGCTCTGATACAGGAATAATTAAATGGATCTAGATCAGTAGATCAAAACAGATAGTCCAGCCACAAAGTAGTTTATCAAAGGAATTTGGCATCTGATAGGCTTATCATATATGGGGGCAGAAGGACTTTTATCAACTGACACTTTTATCAACTTTTATCAAGCTGACACTAGGACTTTTATCAACTATGTCTTATGATATATCTTTAAATATGCTAAATATAACAAAATGTTAGACACGCAAATTCCAAATACCAAATTCCAAATCCCTATGTACCTAGGTATGTTTTTTTTTTTTTTTTTTTTTTATAAATTTTATTGCTATATTCCCCATACAATTGCAGCCCCCCATTCTGACCCCAATCCCTCCCCTCCCGCCCCCGCCCCCCTAAAAGTGTCTCTGGTTCATAGTTTTTTGTTGATTTTGATTTTCACTTTCTTATAGTTATTCATTTTCCTGGTCCCTTATTTAAGTTTTCTAGATTCCTGCTATGAGTGAGACCATCCGGTATTTTTCTTTTTCTTTTTGGCTTATTTCGCTGAGCATGATCCCTTCCAGCGCCATCCATGTTGCAGCAAATTGCATGTGTTTATCTTTTTTGAATGCTGAGTAATATTCCATGGTATATATGTACCACATCTTCTTGATCCAGTCATCTATTTTTGGGCATTTGGGTTGTTTCCAAAGCTTAGCTATTGTAAACAGTGCTGCTATAAACATAGGGGTGCAGGTGTTCTTTGGAATTGATGTTTCTGTGTCCTTTGGGTAAATACCTAGGAATGGAATTGCTGGGTCATATGGAAGCTCTATGTTTAGTAGGTCCAGAAATCTCCACACAGCTTTCCACAGTGGTTGGACCAGTTTGCACTCCCACCAACAGTGCAGAAGAGTTCCTTTTTCTCCACACCCTCACCAACATTTGTTGTTGCTAGTTTTTTTAATATGTGCCATTCTCACTGGTGTAAGATGGTATCTCATGGTAGTTTTGATTTGCATTTCCCTGATGACAAGTGATGTTGAACATTTTTTCATATGCCTGTTGGCCATTTGCATTTCCTCTTCAGAGAAGTTTCTTTTAAGCTCTTCTGCCCATTTTTTGACTGGATTATTTTCTTTGTTGTTGTTGAGTCTCATCAGCTCTTTGCAGATTTTTGTGATCAGTCCTTTATCATTAGTGTTGGGTGCAAAAATGTTCTCCCAGTTGGTGGGGTTTCTCTTTGTTTTTGTTATTGTCTCTTTTGCTGTGCAAAAGCTCTTTAATTTGATATAGTCCCAGCTGTTTATCTTTGCCTTCACTATCACTGCTTTGGGTGATGTGTCTGTAAAGATGTCTTTGATGTGCAAATCACGTAGTGTTTCGCCTATATTTCCTTCTATATATTTTATGGTTTCAGGTCTTATGTCTAGTTCTTTAATCCATTTTGAGTTGATTTTTGTGTATGGTGTGAGGTGGTGGTCAAGCTTCATTCTTTTGCATGTAGCGACCCAGTTTTCCCAGCACCATTTATTGAACAAACTTTCTTTGCTCCAATGCATAGCCTTTGCTCCTTTGTCAAAGATTAGTTGACCATAAACCTGTGGGTTTATTTCTGGATTTTCTATTCGATTCCATTGGTCTGTATGTCTGTTCTTGTTCCAATACCATGCAGTTTTGATGATTATGGCTTTGTAGTATAGTTTGAAGTCTGGGAGTCTGATGCCTCCATTCCCTTCTTTTTTTTTCAGGAGAGCTTTGGCTATTCGGGGTTTTTTGTGATTCCATATGAATTTCATCAATAATTGTTCTATTTCTTTGAAGAATGACATTGAAATTTTGATTGGAATAGCATTGAATCTGTATATTGCTTTTGGAAGGATGGCCATTTTAATAATGTTTATTCTTCCAATCCATGAGCAGGGGATGTCTCTCCATTTCTTTGTGTCTTCTTCTATTTCTTTTAACAGTGTTTTATAGTTTTCTTTGTATAGGTCCTTTACCTCTTTTGTTAGATTTATTCCCAAATATTTGATTTTTTTTGTTTCAATAACAAAAGGGATGGTCTTTTTGATTTCTTCTTCTTCAGATTTATTGTTTGTGTATAGGAAGGCTACTGACTTTTGCGTGTTGATTTTGTATCCTGCCACTTTACTGAACTGATTGATGAGTTGAATTAGCTTTTCTGTGGAGTTTTTGGGGTTCTCTATGTATAATATCATATCGTCTGCAAATAGTGATAGTTTGACTTCTTCTTTTCCTATTTGGATTCCTTGGATGTCTTTCTCTTGTCTTATTGCCCTGGCTAGGACTTCCAGTATTATATTGAAAAGCAATGGTGAGAGTGGACATCCTTGTCTTGTTCCAGATCTTAATGGAATTGCTTTCAGCTTTTCACCATTGAGAATGATACTGGCTGTTGGCTTGTCATAGATGGCCTTTATGATGTTGAGGTATGTTCCTTGTATCCCAAGAATTTCAAGGGCTTTTATCATGAATGGGTGTTGCACTTTGTCAAAAGCTTTCTCAGCATCTATTGATATTATCATATGGTTTTTATATTTCTTTTTGTTGATGTGTTGGATAACGTTGATTGATTTTCGGATGTTAAACCATCCTTGTGCCCCTGGAATGAATCCAACTTGGTCGTGGTGAATTATCTTATGGATACATTGTTGGATTCTGATAGCTAAAATTTTATTGAGGATTTTTGCATCAGTGTTCATTAGGGAGATTGGCCTGTAGTTTTCCTTTTTTGTGTTGTCCTTGTTCGGTTTTGGTATTAGTGTAATGTTGGCTTCATAGAACGTGTTTGGTATTGTCCCTTCCTTCTCAATTTTTTGGAAGAGTTTGTGAAGGATAGGCACTAATTCGTCTCTGAATGTTTGGTAGAATTCATTTGTAAATCCATCAGGTCCTGGGCTTTTGTTTTTGGGGAGGTTTTTGATTACCATTTCAATTTCGCTAATTGTAATTGGTCTGTTTAGGTGTTCTATTTCTTCTTTATCTAGCTTTGGGTGATGGTAGAGTTGTAGGAATTTGTCCATCTCCTCTAGATTGTTAAACTTGTTTCCATATAACTGTTCATAGTAGTTACTGATTATTCTTTTGATTTCTGCTGTGTCCGTTGTGATTTCTCCTCTTTCATTGATGATCCTGTTTATTTGTGCTTTCTCCCTTTTTTCCTTTGTGAGCCTGGCTAGGGGTTTGTCTATTTTATTGATTTTTTCAAAGAACCAGCTCTTGGTTTCATTGATCTTTTGGATTGTTTTTTTAGTTTCAATTTCATTTATTTCTGCTTTGGTTTTTATTATTTCTTTTCTTCTACTGGTTTTGGGGTTTTTTTGTTGTTCTTTTTCTAGATCTTTGAGCTTCGAGATTAGGTTGTTTCTTTGTGTTCTTTCTTGTTTCTTGATGTGAGCTTCTATTGCTATATATTTTCCTCTTATTACTGCTTTTGCTGCATCCCATACATTTAGGATATTGGTGTCCTCCTTGTCGTTCAATTCAAAAAATTTTTTCATTTCTTCTTTGATCTCCTCATTAGTCCAATGGTCTTCCAGTAGTGTGGTTTTTAATCTCCATGAGGTAGGAAAGTTCCTTGCCTTCTTTTTATGGTTTATTTCTAGTTTGATGCCTTCATGGTCAGAAAAGATGGTTGATATGATTTCAATCTTGGTGTATCTGTTGATGTTTGTCTTGTGCCCCAGTATGTGATCGATCCTGGAGAATGATCCGTGTGCGCTTGAGAAAAATGTGTACTCCGTTTTTTTGGGGTTTAGTGTTCTATAGATGTCTGTTAAGCCCAATTGCTCTAGGTCTTTATTTAGAGCTTTGGTTTCTTTACTTATTTTTTGTCTTGTTGATCTATCCATTGTTGATAGTGGTGTGTTGAAGTCTCCCACTACGTATGTGTTTTCTCTGATGTCTGTTTTCAGAGAGGACAACAGTTGTCTGATATATTTTGGTGCTCCTTCGTTTGGTGTGTATATGTTAATGAGTGTTATTTCTTCTTGAAGTATTGTCCCCTTGATCATAATGTAGTGACCATTGGGGTCTCTTTTTATCTTTTTGATTTTGAAATCTGTTTTATCTGATATAAGTATAGCTGTTCCTGCTTTCTTTTTTGGTCCATTTGCTTGTAGGATTGTTTTCCATCCTTTAACTTTGAGCCTATTTTTATCTTTTGTAGCTAAATGTGTTTCCTGGAGACAGCAAAAGGTTGGGTTTTGTTTCTTAATCCAGGCTGCAACTCTGTGTCTTTTTATTGAAGAGTTTAGTCCATTTACATTTAGAGTTAATATTGATATGTTAACATCTGTATTTGCCATTGTGTTTGTCTTTCCTTTGATTTTATTTATTTATTCTTTTAATAACTTTTTTTTTTTTTTTTTGGCCTTCTTTCATTGTTATTCGTCGCTCTGAGGTTCTGGCTTTAGGACTCCTTGTAGTATTTTTTGGAGTGGGGGTTTAGTTGCAATGAAATTCCGGAGTTTCTGTTTGTCTGGGAAGGTCCATATTCTTTCTTCAAAGAGGAAGGAGAGCTTTGCGGGATAGAGTATTCTTGGTTGGCATCTGTTTTCTTGGAGTCTGTTGACTATGTCCCTCCACTCTCTCCTTGCCCGTAGTGTTTCTTCGGAGAAGTCTGATGTCAGCCTGATTGGTTTTCCTTTGAATGTTATCTGTTTCTTCCCTCTTGCCAGCTTCATTATTTTTTCCTTGTCCTGGATTCTTGGGAGCTTTACTATTATGTGTCTTGCTGTATTTTTCCTTTCGTCGTGGAAGTTTGGTGTTCTTCTTGCTTCTTGTATATCAATTTTCAGCTCCTTCTTCACATTTGGGAAGTTCTCTTCAATTATCTCTTTGAATATTTTCTCTGTTCCTACATCTCTCTCCTCTCCTTCTGGTATTCCTATAACTCTTATATTTCCTTTCCTCATGGAGTCAGATAGTTCCCGAAGTCTTTCTTCGTTCTTTTTCCTTCGTACTTCTCTTTCCTTTTCTGTTTTGGTTCTTTTTATTTCTGTGTCTTCAAGATTACTTATTCGTTCTTCCATTTCATCTATTCTGCTTTCATTGCTTTTCCCAGAATTCTTTAGTTCTTCCATTAATTCTTTGATCTCCTGCATTTCTTTTACTTCCCTCTTTAGGGACTCAATTTCTTTCTTCTGACCATTGTTTTCCCTCTCTAGGGACTCAATTGCATTCTTCTGATCGTTGATTATTTTTCCCTTATCATTGTTTTCCTTTATGACTTCTGTCAGTTTTTTAATCACGGCAATTTTAAATTCTCTTTCTGGAAGGCTCAGAAATTCTTCCAAGTTATTGTCGTTGCAATCTGGGGGCTGGCTTTCTTTTTGTGGTGTGCTTTTTCTCTGGAGAGTTGCTAGGTTGCGTGTGGTTCTTCTCCTCCCTACTGTCTGTTTTCTAATTTGCCGTATGCGTTGGGACACTGTGTTGTTGGGACTTGCCGGCATCTTGGGTGGGCTTCTCTGTTCCCCTCTGGTTCTTCCAGGAGTCATCGGGCGGCCGGGGCTGTGCGCCGGTGCTGGTCTCCTCCTGGTGGGCGGGGCCCTCTCCAATGGCGCCTGGAGCTCACCTCTGCGGCGGATCCTGCAGAGTTCGCCTCAGCTCCCGTTCACGGGGTGTGGTGGCTGAAATAGTTCCTTTCCACTCACCGTCCCACTTGCTGCATCCGTTTTTCTTGTTGGGCGTTTTGGTTTGTTGTTTCCCTCGTCTCTGCCGGTCGGAGAGTGCCGCCTCTGTGGGCGGGGGAGGGGAGCAGGGTTCTGCGCTTCCCTCCCTTCTCGTCCTCTTTTATGGCCACTTTCTTCTTCGGGCAGTTTGCTGGAGTCGTCCGTTTATCTTCCGTGTCCCAGTTCTCACTGGGACCTGCCGCTTTTCCTCCCTATTAACTTTTTTTAATGGGAGATCTTACTCGCAGCGTCTCCTCGCCGCCATGTTGCTCCGCCCCTCTACCTAGGTATGTTTTTAAAAATAATTTTTACCAAATCAAATATAAACTTTTAATAAGAAGTTAATATTTTCACTATAAATATATCTTTATTAAAATATGAAGAAGGGAAGATCTAACCACCCAATCTGAATGCATGATATAAATAAATTGGCATTACCAAATGTAGAAGAGCTAACACATTAAGAATGTACTGTATTTCTGGGACTATGCCTGGTATTATGAATATATTAGAGGAATTTCCAGGACATCAGTGAGGCATAAAGGTCCTGATACAAAAGACAGAGGAGAAAAGATCCCAATATATTAAAGGGTGTAGTTTTATTTATGTATGTATGTATTTATTTATTTATACAAACACCGGGTACAGTCAGAAGCGCGGGAGGGTGAGAGAATTCACCAGAGCCAGAGCGGGGAGCAGAGCAGGCAGAAGGACCGAAGTACACTGCTGAGGGGAGCAGCGGGCGGCAGGAGAGGTCTGCGCGCCATGTGGGACCCTCCTCCGGTGGCCGGGGAGCAGCTAGGGATCCAACTGGCACCGCAGAGACTGCGGGCAGCCTCGCAACCCAGCGCTCAACCGCTGCGCCACCGGGGAGGCCCAAGAGTGTAGTTTTAGATTATGAAAACTCTACTAGAGGTTTAGGACAGATCTGTCCTTTCCTTAGGTAAAATGCAGAAGAGCTGTTTGTAGTATGAGATGCTTCATACTTGGTTCATTTTATTTTAAGGTATTTTCCATTTATAAGATTTCTAAACAATGAAATAAACTGAATTACAGTGCTTGAATGTGAATTTTTTAAGTATGGAAGAACATATATAGGAGCACAAAAGTTCAACTTGGAATCAAGCAGAAAAAGCAGTAACTTGTGGATGCAATTACATGATTGAGTGCATTTTAAAATATACCCTAAATGAGATTCTCAAATTCTATGAAAACCATTCAAACAGATACTTAAACTTTCTTATTTTAGAATCAAATGATCGTAATGGCATAGTGAAGCAGAGGAATATTACGGGCATAAAGAAATCACATGCTTTCCATTTATATATGTGTGATGTATGTGAGTGTGTAGGTGTAAATTTAATTTAGCTAAACTCAGAATCATGGTTTAGAGACTTCTCTCAAGGAGGTTGGGGATAGCAAACAGCAATGACAGACTCATTAGAAAGGAAAAGATCAGACCATTTTTTCACATGCTTTTTTTTTTTTTTTTAATAGAGGCATGTTTTATTTATTTATTTGTTTGTTTGTTTCTTTTTGTTTATACAAGCACTGGGTTCAGTCAGAAGCGCGGGAGAGTGAGAGAATTCACTAGAGCCAGAACGGGGAGCAGAGTAGGCAGAAGGACCGAAGTACACTGCTGAGGGGAGCAGCGGGCGGCAGGAGAGGTCTGCGCACCATGTGGGACCCTCCTCCGGTGGCCGGGGAGCAGCCGGGGATCGAACCAGTGCTGCAGAGGCTGCGGGCAGCTTCGCAACCCAGCGCTCAACCGCTGCGCCACCGGGGAGGCCCTTCACATGCTTTCTGATCAGAGTCAGAGTTTAGTGAAATTTGCCCAAAATTACTGCCTTTTCTTAGCAAGGTTATGCTGCATATTGGATTCCAGAAGGAATCTGCTGAGAACACCTGGGCCATCACCACCGGAGTCCAGTCAGCCCCAGGCAGAGGTATGACCTGGCTGGTTACTTCCTTTCAGGCCCTTGTGCACCTGTGACAGGTCCTGCTGCATCTGCTCCTCCTGGAAGCGCTCTCCCTGGCTTCTAGGGTTCTGTGCCAAGGTGGCTCCCCCTCTGGATGTCACATGCATGAACCTGACTTCTCAGTTTCTGAGTGACTCAACTCCAAGGCCCCTCTTCCCTCCCCTCTCCTTCAGGATTTCTCCATTACCTCAACTCAATCTTAAAATCTTGAGTGATGACAGCCCAGGCATCAGGCTTTACCACCCAGTTCACAAGGCTCCAGGAGCTCTGAACTCACTGCACTAATCATTTTTTTTAAAGATTTATTTATTTATGCATACAAGCACTGGGGTACAGGCCAGAGGTGGGGAGTGGAGTGAGAGGATTCACTAGACACAGAGTGGGGAACAGAACAGGAGGATTGACTGAAATACTGCTGAGGGGAGCAGCAGGCGAGTCAGGAGAGGTCTGCTGCACCATGTGGGTAGCTCCTTGGCCCGGGATCAAACTCGTGCTGCAGTGGCTGTGGACAGCTTCATAGTTTGCGTCTTAACCCCTTGCACCACCAGAGACCCTGCACTAATCATTTTTATAATTCTTACATCTCTCCCTGCTTCAAGACCATTCTGCCTTCCCTATCAAGATTACACCTCACCAGGGTCCTCCCTGGTGGCGCAAGCAGTTGAGCACAGCACTATGGAGCTATCCGCAGCCTCTGCAGTGCCAGTTCCATCTCCACCAGCCGTGGAGCGACCCACATGGTGAGGCAGACCTCTCCTGTCTCGTCCACTGCTCCCCTCAGCAGTGTATTTCAGTCAATCTGATCCCTGCCAGCAAGCAAGATATCCACAGACCTCTCCTGTCTCACCTGCTGCTCCCGTCAGCAGTGTATTTCAGTCTGTCTGACTGTTCTGTTCCCCACTCTCTCTCTGGTGAATCCTCTCACCCTCCCACACATCTGGCCTGTACCCCGGTTCTTGTATAAATAAATATATCTTAAAAAAAAAAAGATTACACCTCACCCATAATTACAATGCATCATATAAAATTCAGAAAGAAAGCAGAGTGTTTTATAAACCATTGGGGGTTAAGGAGAGCTTTAAGCTTTAAGTTATTAGTTTTTAAAAGCAGTACATTTTCTTAGAAACAACTTGACCAAAAATCTGGCACGGAGTTCTGAAACCCTTTGAAATAAAGTTTAATTAGAAAAAAAAAGATTAGACCTTAAGGCGCCATCTTACACATCTTACACATGTCATTAGCTCCCTGCCCTGTGCTCACATCTGCCAACACAATCCTTGTCTCCCCATCAATGCCCAAATATTGTTTGTGGAGTGCTGTTACAGGAAATTGCACAACCACTCAGACTGGGGTTTCTAAATTCAAATTTCCAAAATCAAAGCCACCAACATCTCCTTCCATGATTCCCCACTCTACTCCATTTCCAGCTCCTCTACCTCTTCTACTATCACACCTCCTACCTCAATAACTGCCTTCTCCTCATCCACCAACTTCTCTTCGAAATTCAGAGACAAAGCAATTCAGCTCCCCACCCACCCCTTATGAACTCTGGCATGGCCAAGCTGGGCACTGAGAATAAAAGGAAGTAAGATACTTGGGTATGTGGAAGGAGGTGGGGTCTTGCAGGAAAATGGACATGGGTTCAATTCCTGTTCTGTTCTTGTCCTAATCCAGCTCTGTGAGCATGCTGACCTGGAGAGGGGTGAAGGGTCATGTTGATCTCTTAGGGTTTTTGAAGGGATTAAGTGCAATAAGACAGCATAAGAAACTACCTATCACCACCTCAAATAAGCATGTTCACCCTGCTCCTGCCCAGGAGGAGCCCACAGGCTGATGCAGAGACAGAGTGACTGCACAACCACCTCAGCTGCGCAAAAAGCCTCTCGGAGGCATGAGCTCAGTGATGGAAACTCACTCTGCTCCGGGCAGTTCCATGAGTGCTTCCCAGGTCTGGTGACACAGTTTTACATTTGTATGCCTACACTAGTATATATAGGCACTGTTGATTTGTTTGCGTTTGAGAGAGAATCTCAGGAAAGAGAAGAAACTGGTACAGCTCTAACAGTTTTTATATGATGCAGTTCTGTGAGTCTTTTGCACTACTCTAACATCATTAAAGCAGCTTATTATTAGAGGAAAAGCTCTCCTGACACAACTGTTAGTCCCTCTCAGATCCGGAGAGCCGCTCTGCAGGAAGCCTATCTCAGCTGGTAATTCCTGAGCAAGAAATACATTCCTAAGTGGTAGACTTGTCTATGAAGAGCTCTCTCCTTCTGACTAAGACAGCCCTGCCCACTTTATTAAGCATGTTGAGAAGCGTGACCAGTGTTTTTTAAGGGACTCGTGCAAACCCCACACATTCATCTCACCTCACACAGAGTTCAATGCGCCCTGGCCTGGCCCAGTTCACTCCTGAGATGGCCTCTGTGGCACCCCCAGGACAGGCTCTATGCTGGGCAAGGATGATGAGTGGAAGATATTTGGGCCTCAAGGACCATGCAGTCCTTGTTCAATGTGGAAACTGAAGTCATCTTTAGTAGATTTCAAGAATCTTACAGAGAATCACCACAAAGCTGATTTATTTTTTTTTTAATTTTAATTTTTATTTTTTTATAAATTTTATTGTTATATTCCCCATACAATTGCAGCCCCCCCATTCTGACCCCAATCCCTCCCCTCCCGCCCCCGCCCCCCTAAAAGTGTCTCTGGTTCATAGTTTTTTGTTGATTTTGATTTTCACTTTCTTATAGTTATTCATTTTCCTGGTCCCTTATTTAAGTTTTCTAGATTCCTGCTATGAGTGAGACCATCCGGTATTTTTCTTTTTCTTTTTGGCTTATTTCGCTGAGCATGATCCCTTCCAGCGCCATCCATGTTGCAGCAAATTGCATGTGTTTATCTTTTTTGAATGCTGAGTAATATTCCATGGTATATATGTACCACATCTTCTTGATCCAGTCATCTATTTTTGGGCATTTGGGTTGTTTCCAAAGCTTAGCTATTGTAAACAGTGCTGCTATAAACATAGGGGTGCAGGTGTTCTTTGGAATTGATGTTTCTGTGTCCTTTGGGTAAATACCTAGGAGTGGAATTGCTGGATCATATGGAAGCTCTATGTTTAGTAGGTCCAGAAATCTCCACACAGCTTTCCACAGTGGTTGGACCAGTTTGCACTCCCACCAACAGTGCAGAAGAGTTCCTTTTTCTCCACACCCTCGCCAACATTTGTTGTTGCTAGTTTTTTTAATATGTGCCATTCTCACTGGTGTAAGATGGTATCTCATGGTAGTTTTGATTTGCATTTCCCTGATGACAAGTGATGTTGAACATTTTTTCATATGCCTGTTGGCCATTTGCATTTCCTCTTCAGAGAAGTTTCTTTTAAGCTCTTCTGCCCATTTTTTGACTGGATTATTTTCTTTGTTGTTGTTGAGTCTCATCAGCTCCACAAAGCTGATTTAAATCTACAAAATGTAACAAAGAAAGGTGGTTCTGAGTGAAGCAAGAGAGTGAGACAAAGAGGAGCAAAATCTCAGCAAACAAGTCTCCTGAGGGACAGGGAAGATGTTGCCTGAATTTTGAAACAAAATTTGAAGCACTTTCAACACAATAGTCCCAATAATGCTGTTGATGGGAAATAATTGAGTCAGTCCCATGCCCATCACCCATAGAACTAGTTTTTCTTATCCTAGTCACCTCCAGAGAAGGGAGGTTGCTATAGCATATGACATCTGTCCATTCAACTCACTTTCACTTGTTTAATAGTTTATTTTCATTGTACTATCCAATCTCTTTCTATTCATCTATGACTCCTTGATCAAAACTTCCCTTTCTGGAAACACATTTCTCCCACCTCATTCCCATGGTTCTGCATCAATCTCCTGCGTCGGCTGCCCTGGACTTGCTCTCAGTCGTTGATGTGCAGGTGAAGCCTAAACTCCACTGAGTTGCAAGATCCTGAGGAAGACTTGAGGTAACTTTCTTCCTTTGTTCCTTCACATGTACTCTCAGAGAGGTGGCTACATCTACCCAATAGCATCACTGTATCTGAGGTGACCTCCCAGCCCCTCTTCCACCTATTGAATATGTTCTATGTGCATTCCTGTTTTCTTTGTTGCAGCTTTGGCCATAGTACAGAGTAAATTTTATTTTGCCTTCTTCTGTCTTGGAAGGGCAGGGACTTGTTAGCCACCCCTGTATCTCCAGTTCATCGCTGCACCTGACAGAGAGTCTCAGTATCTGGTGACACCAGAGCAGCAGGGAAGAATCTACTCTTCACACTGTTCCTAACAAGATGCCCATCGTCACAAATTCAATGATGTTTTCACATTCAATCTCCCTGTTGAATCTGGGACAAGAGAACGTGGGAAGTTTAGAAGCTCCTCTGCCCAAAGTCTCCTCCCAGTAAATACTACAGGCTCTCCTACTAAAGATCTTGCCTTCTCTGAGGCCATGGTCAGTCACCACATCTAGGGTGACCAATCATCCAAGTATTCAGGGACTTTCCTGGCTTTCAAACTAAACATCCCACATTCCAGGAACTTGGACTCCAAGTTATCTTCAATGTTGCAGTCTAAGGGAGTAGGATATCATTCTCCTTCATCCTTTTTCTGCCTTCACAATCATTCCACTCTCTTACTCACCATCCAGGACTCCACGCACAAATTCATCATGGTCATTAGGAAGAGCTAGTGATATTTACAACATCTGCTTTCTGTCCTGCAAAGATCCCTGTGACAGAGAAACACAAATGTTGGCTACTCACTGGTAACCAACAAAGGAGGGGAAGAATAATCATCTAATTAACCTGCCCCATATGCAAATCATTCAGGGCAAAGCTTGATGTGTAATAAACAGTTCCAAGTATTGTTATACCCATGCAATCAGCACCAAATAACACATAGGTCTAGACAGGCAACAAGAGAGATGAATGTATACATTTCAAGTTATACCTGACTCAAGGTATTAAAAACTTGAACTTGCTTATATGTGAGGTGGGCAAAATTTGGGGAGGGTGGAGAATGAAGGAAAATTAATGGAAGAAGGCAGAGTACAGAAGGGACTCTGGGAAGCAAATATGTTCATTAGTCTGTACGCTGTGATTTTATGGTTTCTCCTCAGGGATAGCTCCTGCTTACATCATTGCTGAAGGATTTCTAAATCTTCCTTTGTGGCTAAAATGAAATTCTGCTGCCTGTCTGGAAATGAAACAGGAGGTTATTTCTCTAGATGCTCATTTTATTGATCTCAGTATGTGTTTTAGAGTTTGGGGACATCTCATCATCTACAGCTACTGGGGAAAAGGTTTTAAAAGTGGTTTGTTCTCTTGTACTTTTCTAATTAGGTCAATAAACAAATATACTAAACAAATGCTGTCTTTGCAAGCTTTTGCTAGCTGTGCATCTAAAGATAGCCCTGGAGACCCTCACTTTAATTAGATTCGGTAGGGGGTCCAGACACTTTCATTGCATTTAGAATTTTTCAGTGTCCCACTTCAGGCATGAAGTTAGGAAACTGGAACAAACACATGACTCCAACATAAAGCATATAAATATAGAGATTTACTTTTCATCATTTGGACAACACTCTCACTAAAGCTCGGCTTGGTGCTCTGATTTTCGAGTATTTATTTCTCAAACTGAGGGAATTCTGTTCTTTCCGTCACTACATTATTGATGTGTGTGAGATGTGGCAATAACCCAGATGTGAAATCACAGGCAGGTGGTTTGGGATACAGGGCAGCCATGCAGCATATACACCTGTGCCTGACAGGGAATGTCATTTGGTAGGAAAATGTGTACATTATGAGCCAAAAAAAATTTTTTTGAAGATTTATTTATTTATTTATACAAGCACTGGTTACAGTCAGAAGCGCAGGAGGGTGAGAGAATTCACCAGAGCCAGAGCGGGGAGCAGAGCAGGCAGAAGGACCGAAGTACACTGTTGAGGGGAGCAGCGGGCAGCAGGAGAAGTCTGCACGCCATGTGGGACCCTCCTTCGGTGGCCGGGGGAGCAGCCGGGGAACGAACCGGCGCTGCAGAGGCTGCGGGCAGCTTCGCAACTCAGCACTCAACCGATGCGCCACGAGGGGAGGCCCATGAGCCAAATTTTTGAAGACACTTCTGACTAGAAGTATGAGTGCATTGTTAGTGTTATCATTTATATCTGAATTATGGATGTGATTTTTTTCACATCTGAATATTCTGTCTCCTAAATACTGGTGAATTACTGGCAGATGAGTAAGTGGCATAATTAAAACTAAATAATATAATATATATTTGAATAAAGAAATTGTTTTCTGTTACAACAGAGGATTGCTACTGACTCAGGTGCCCAGTGGATTTGGAAAGTGACTTAACGCGGCGGGAGGTACAGTAATTAGGGCACATCAGATCTGATGGAGCCCTGGAAAACCAGCCATGTCCCTGTATTTCATGGTGATGGCACGAAAGCCCTAGAAGCCACATGCCTTGCTCTAAGTCTTCGGTGCCCCAGCCAGGTTATCTGACTCACATGTGAATATCTATCACATGCCTCACAGCCCAAGTGAGAACAGCTTCACATATGTCCATGCTTCACACACATCATGCTAGACACTTAGAAGAATACAGAAGATGTGGCTGATACTCAAAAACCAAAGAGTGGACATTTTTGGAAATTCTTGGCATGTACCAGCACGTCTGAGGTTGGGTTGGCATGGCTGGATGACAGGGTCTCCCCCACACTGTCTCTCACCCTCAAATAGGATCATTCAGACTTGTTCGCTTGGCTCCAACACAGTGAGTGGAAACCGCAAGACCCCTTGAAGACCAGGCATGGAACAGGTTCACCGCCCTCTCACCAGCCAGGAAGGCAAAGCAAAGCACAAAGCCAGCCCAGATTCAAAGAATAAGGAAACAGACTCTGCTTTTTGACTGGGGGTGCTACAAAGAATGGTGGGTTTGTTTGCTATTAGCTTTACAAAAGGAAAGAAACCAGTTGCAACAGGAATCAGCTAGTGTGACCCTGAGTTTTTTGGGACATTCAAAACATATCAAAATGCTGTCCTCTGAGCTCCTATAGAAATAGATAGGTCATCTATGGTAGTCCTTATCTTACCCTACTAGGTAGTAAAGTCACTTTCCTATTTTATCCCTAGTCTAAATTTGACTTACTTGAAGACAGGCACGGTATCTTGTCAGTCACTACATCTGCTGAAGCATCAAGCTCAGTAAACACGCTGGAATCTACTTGTTCCACTTAAAGACATTTCTGTTGATATTTACAACTGGTTTTGGTCTGTAGTTTTTCTTCAAATTTGCTATCAGTGGCAGACTTTTTGAATAATGCATATCACCTTTATACAAAGAATTTGGAAACTGTCCCTTTTTGTACCATGAAATAATTTAAATATCATTGGAAATATTTCTTCCTTAAAAGTATAGTATAGGGGCCTCCCCGGTGGCACAGCAGGTTGAGCGCAGCACTGTGAAGCAACCTGTACAGCATGGGTTTCGATTCCTGGCTGGCTAGGGAGATTCCCACATAGCGCGGCAGACCTCTTCTGTCTCACCCCCTGCTCCCCTCAGCAGTGTACTTGGGTCAGTCTGCCTGTTCTGCTCCCCGCTCTGTTTCTGGTGAATTCTCTCACCCTCCCACACCTCTGGCCTGTATTCCAGCTCTTTATAAATAAATATATCTTAAAAAATTATTTTTTAAAAAAGTACAGTATAATTCTCCTCTTGACACAAGTCTCTATTTTTCTGTAATAATGAACTTGTTCAAATTTTCTGTCTGGGGTTAGTTTTAGAAATTGGTATCTTCATATACAATCAGGATCTCAAATTTATTGTATAACTCTAAGTACAGTAGTCTCCAATCAGTCTTTTAACTTATTTCCCCTGTGTCTATGTTGATCTCTCTACTACTATTGCTAATTTTGGGTATTTATACATTTTCTCTCATTTCATTATTTTAAAGATAGCCCTTGAATTGATTGGAGAAAAAAGTATTACATCTTTTCTTCATTGACTTCAATCTGAATTGCATTATTATCTTCCATTACAAATATAGAGAGAGGAAGATAAATACCTAAAAGTTTGTCACAGGCACCCTTATCACTAGTAGAAATAACAGATAATTTATGTGACATATGATTGAAGATATCTGGAAATATCCTTTATACCCATGATTATTTTGAAATTATGGTAGTGATCAGTTTCAATGCTATTGTTATACAATAGTAAATAAAGATGAACACAATATTAACAATAGCACAAATTTCTTGTTTTAATATTTGATAGTTATACTCTGGTACAATTGCTCACCTTTGCAAATTCTGTATATTTTAAGTATAAAAATGTTTAATTTTGTTATGAGAAGGAGTTTCTTGGCTATACCAAAATATCAAAACATACATGGCACTAGAAATAGTTTAGAACATCAAGGCATATAATTAGGAGGAGAATAGCATTTGTGGGTCAGTCAGGGAGAACTAGGCTAAACTGTAATAGTAAACATCTCCCAAATATGAGTGGTTTAAACAGAAAAGGTTTATTTCTAGCATATCTACATTGCCACGTGTCTACCTCGGATTAGTGGGGAAGCTGTCATTGTATCCTGTTGTACACTTGAAAGTACTACAATGTTATATGTCAATCACAGCTCAATAAAAAAAATTTTAATCATGATCTAATGAGACATTGTTTACAAGAAACACACTTTAAATATATACAGATACAAATGGAATGAAAAAGATGTCGATACTAACTGAAAGAATAGCTATGTTAATATCAAAACAGATTTCAGAGAAAAGAATGTTACCAGAAATAAACAAGGTAAAACCAAAAGCTAACTCTTTGAGATCAGTAAAGTGGGTAAATATCTAACCAGACTGATCAGGAATAAAAGAGAGAAAATATGATTTACCAATATCAGAAATGCTACAGGGGATATAACTACAGATTCTAAAGCTATTGAAAGGATAATAAGGCAATTCAACGATATAGATGAGTAAATCACATAAAAGATACACAATATTAAGTCTCACTACAAATGAAATAGATAATGTGAATAGATTTATATAAAATAAAATGAATTTAGAACTGAAAAATATTATTAGCTCAACATCATTAGCCCTCAGGAAAATGTAAACCAAAATCAAAATGAGATATGACTTCACATACACTGTGATATTCATAATAAAAATGCCAGATAGTAACAAGTATTGGTGAAGATGTAGAAAAGTTGCTGAATTTAATTAATAGTAAAGAAGATATAAGTTAAAACCATAAAAGAATACCACTATGCATACACACAGGCTAAAATAGCCAAAACAACAAAGATCAAGAAGACTGAATTTTTGCAATGATGATTGATAACCTGGAATTATCAGACATTGTTAGAGTATTAATTGAGAAAATGATTTTGAAAAACTCTGCCATATATATTAAAGCTGAATAACTGCATCTATGCTACAACAAGCAATTTCATTCCTAGGTCTATCATAACAGAAAATATAATACATTAGAAGACAGTTACAAAAATTCTTATTCATAAAAGTCCTATTTTTAATAGCCCTACTCTGGTAAGTACCCAAATCTTGCTAAGTACCCAAATGCCAATCAACTGTTATAATTGTGATATATTTGCACACTGGAGTACTATACAACAATGAAATGGATGATCTACAACCATATTAAACAATACTAACAATTCTTACAAGCAAAATGTTGTGAAAGAAAGTAGATATAAACGTGCATGTGGCATAGTTCTCCAGAAAGTGCAAAAAACATCAATACTAATCTGTGCTGCTAAGAATCAGAAGACTATAATAATTGTGAGGACATGGGAAATTGCCTGGAAGAAAATAATGAGGGTACTGATGGGATAGTGACAGTGCTCTATTTCTTAATTTGGGTGTCAGATGCATGGATATGTCCTTTATGAAAACTTGATTATGTTATACACTTATGATGCATACAGACATTTTTCTGTGTGCATAAGTTCAACAAAAAGTTTTTTAACTGATAGAGTTACAGTTCCTTTTTCAGTTTCATAATTTTTCTGTTGAATGGTGACAACATTTTATGTTTTTCAAGTATATGGCAACAGGTTTATATACTTCATGCTATACAGAGAAATGGATCTTTCTTGAAAGAGGAAACATTTCCCCTATGATCTCTGTAACTAGACAATCTCTCACTCCACAAGCAGCCCATAGAAAATCCTCTGACTTTAATATGGATTTTTTTTTCAGTTTTATGAACAGTTCATTTTCTTCTTCAGCTCTGCAAGAGCTTGCTGCCATAGAGCTCTGCTAAATCAAAGAGAACATTCTTTATCTGCTCTGTAAACACAGACAAAACCAATACAGCTGATGTCCAAGTGTCACAGAGGGTATTGTGAGCAAGCAATTTAAATCTAAAACTATGAAATAATAAAATGATGCTATACATGAAATTCTCCCTGTGGCTGATTGAGGACAAAAGGTAAATGATTTTGTTTTTGAATAAATTTTGTCTGTGGCCATACATATTTGGCTAATTTATTTTGTATTTGGACTGAGGTTCTAATGAACAGGTGATCTGGCCATTTCCTGATTCTCAGCTGCCCCCCAGGTCTTTCCAGGCTGCCTTACCTTGACCTCTGGGAAGAAGTAGTGTGCTCACAACTTCCTCGCTGCCTCCACAATCCCAAGTTACATTTACCTTCCATTTTACGTGAAGAAGACTAAGAAGACACAGAACATAGTACAAGATCCAAGTATGTAGTTATATGGCAGAGGTGGTCAAAGTGTACAAACTTCCAACTATAAGAATAGTAAGTTCTGGGAACAATACTTTCCTGCATATAGGAAAGATGCTAAGAGAACAGATATTAAAATTTCTCACCATTACTGGTCCAAGCACTATGGAGAGTTGTGTGGAGATTTTTTGACCTACTAAAAACAGAGCTTCCATATGATCCAGCAATTCCACTCCTAGGTATTTACCCAAATGACGCAGAAATATTCATTCCAAAGGGCATCTGCACCCCTGTGTTTAGAGCAGCACTATTTACAATAGCTATGCTATGGAAACAACCCAAATGCCCAAAAATAGATGACTGGATCAAGAAGATGTGGTTCATATACACCATGGAATATTACTCAGCAATCAAAAAAGATAAACACATGCAGTTTGCAGCAACATGGATGGAGCTAGAAGGGACCATGCTCAGCGAAATAAGTCAGAAAGAAAAAGAAAAATACTGGATGGTCTCACTCATAGTGTTAGGGGGAAAAGGATGTCCCAAAGCTAATTCCATATAGGCTTTGTGGACTCCACCCCCACCCTAGGTCAAAGTCAAAGACACTGGGAACTCCAAATCCCATCATCACCAAAGGAAGGTGGCTGGGACCTGAGGGTGGGGTTAAGCAGCCAGGTGGATATAAAAGGCAGACACGTGGGCTTTGGGGGCCCCCATTTTGGCTCTCCGCCAGCTCGCAGCGTCCGGCCAGCTCTGAGAGTGACTTTGGGTTTCCAGGTCGTCGGATCAGGTAGGACGCATTAAAGACTTATTTCCCTATTTTTTCCCTGAGTTGTACATTTTCCTTATTTCCTTTTCTCTTGTAAATAAACCTTTTATTAACCTTTTGTGTGTGTGTAGTAGAGTTTTCATAAGTCCCTTTAAAGCGCGCGGGTGAGGACCCACAGCCAGGAACCCGTTTTAATATCGGGGTTGCTCTATAACAATAGCAGGAATTTAGAAAACCTAAATAAGGGACTAGGAAAAAGACTAATTAATACAAAGTAAAAATCAAAATCAACAAGCAACTATAAACCAGAGACACACTAGGAGGGGGAGGAGGGAAGGGAAGAGGAAGGACTAGGGTCAAAATAAGGAGGGGGGGTGCAATTGTATGGGGAATATAACCAAAATGAAAATGCATACATTGTGCAAAAATGAAAAATGATGTAAGAATTATATAAAATAAAATATTAATTAAAAAAGTGAGAACTTTATGAAGAAAAGTGATGAATGTCTTAAATACTCCTATGTGGTAATCATTTCACAATATACATTTATCAAATCATCACATTGTATACCTATACTTAATACAATGTTAAATACCAACTATATCTCAATAAATACAAACTAAATAAATTTTTTTTAAGAATGAGACTTTTTAGTAAAATTGATAGTAAGTATATATCTCCTTAGTGTCAGGAGTAAAAGAAACTAGAAATTAATTTTACAGTATTTGCAGTATTTTCATAGGGAATGTCCCTATGCATAGTAGGCACCTAGAAGGAGAGAGTTACACTCCACCTCCTTGAGGGGTTGAGGGGCAAGTGTCTACATAAATTACTTTGGCATTCTTCTGAAGGGGAGATTATCTAGTCACTCTATTTATTATTTATTCATTTATGATTCTTTACTCATAGGTATTTATGTTGTATTTTGGATATGATGCAATGTTACTTTATTTTGTTGCTTAAATTATTTGAACTTTGGTCATTGGGAGTTCTCCCAGATGGCATCACAGTAGATCTTTCTTTTCTTTTTCTTTCTTTGAGTATTTGTTTAGTTTTTTTATTTTTTTGTGGGTTTTTTGTTTTTTGCTTTTTTTTGAATAATACTATCACAAGGATAGCATTAGCATTACCTGGCCTGAGGCCTCAGGCATACAATAACTCTCTTATCAGGCAGAATATCCCAAGGCTCAAAACACTTATTCCCAGGAGCCAGCCAAGGGTCAGTCCTGAAAACAGGACTTTTTTAGGAATATACTGAATATTGTGCCCCAGGACTGCTTACCTTTCTTTACCCTTTCCTGGGTAAATAAATAAAATACAAGAAATGGGAAAGAATTCAAAAGCTTCAAAACCTAAAAATTAGAAAAACTAAGTGGTAAATGTAAGAAAAAATTAGCATATATCTCCATAATTAAATCAATGCCTAGATTCATTGAATTGAAATAATAACACAGGGAAACAAAAAAAGAGGAGGGAAATCAGGTGTAGGGAAGCAAACAGACACCTCCAAGATGAGAGACTGACTTTGGGCAACAGAGATTTAGGGGCCTCCCTGGTGGCGCAGCGGTTGAGCGCTGGGTTGTGAAGCTGCTCACAGCCTCTGCAGCACCAGTTTGATCCCCACTGCCGGGTAAGGGTCCCACATGGCACGCAGACCTCTCCTGCCACCCGCTGCTCCCCTCAGCAGTATATCGTCAATCTGCCTGTACTGTTTCCCGCTCTGGCTCTGGTGAATTCTCTCACCCTCCCGTGCTGCTGACCATACCCATTGCTTGTATAAACAAACAAACAAACAAACAAATAAATAAATAAATAAATAAAATCTTATAAAAAAAAAAAGAGAGAGAGAGAGGTTTAGGGAGACTCTTGCCTCCAGCTGCCCTAATTTCATATAGCATCTATCACAATGGCCTCTACCTGCTCAGACAAGCCAGCCACTTCAGAGGCCTCACCCTACAATCAACAATCCAGGCCCTGCAGGCCTTTCATAGGATCAGGTGTCCACCTTTTGCGAGGAAGTTTGCTGTTCTGTAATGCTTGTAAATTATGTGCACACGCACATAGCACCCTGGATTGCAAGTGTATTGCTTGCTGCTTCACTAACCACCTTAGTTACATCTCAGCATCTTCTCATGGTGCATCAGCTATTCTGGGATTCTGACCTCTCTCCAACCTTACACATCTGCATATTACAGGAACAGAAATTGTCCACTGAGGGCAACAAAAAATCCTAATGAACATCATGTCGCTGCAAACAGCAAGTGTCTAAAAGCTTCCATGTTAACCTTTAAGAACAGGGACAAAGAAGACAAAGAAAAGAAGCACCACGGGCTTCAGAGAGCATGTTCTTCTCCACGGCAAAGAGAAAAAGGCATCTGCTGAAAACAAGCTGCCACCACTTATGAAAAGCTATAGGGCTCCGAGTCCAATTAGGGAGGGGGGAAAATCAATAGTGATTCACTTCCTTGTTAGAGGAATTGATTTTCCCGATAAAGTTCACAATATTCGGAGAGTTTGTCTTAATCATTTTCTGGCAAAATGGCTCAGCTCCAACTCTCCCAAATTGTATAGTTAAATTGAGATCAGTGGTTTAGTCATGCATGGAGTTACAAATTAGTCTCATCAAAGAGAGCCACACATCCCTCAGCCAGAAGGTGAACAAAAATACCAGGCAGTCATCCCACCAAACACACCAATGTTGGTGTTCTCTCTTTAAAAATATCTAAGTAAGCACCATGATCTTCCCGTTGTCACTCAGGCCTTCATATCAAAGCAGATATCTGGCTTCAGTTTTCTTTCATTGATAAATAAAATTGTGCTCTTGAGTTTGGAAGGCTTAAATCTACATTCCAGCTCTCAGATTTACTGGTTGCAATACCTTGAGAAAATCAGCTCACTTCCCTGAATTGTTTCTCATCTTTGAAATGAGACAGAATTTGCCAGTGTGCATTTGATATAAACATATATGTATATATGGCTATAAAATAATTATGCATCATTCAGCAATTCCACACTATTAAACAATCACATGTAGCAGACACTAAGTGCACCAACTCTCTGAAGTCCCACAACCACCCTGTGAACAAACTACTATTATATTTTATAGACAAGGACACAGGAACTTTGGGTTTTAGGTACTGCCCATCCTTTTTTTTTTTATAGAGGCAAGTTTATTTCTTTATTTATTTGTTTTGTTTGTTTGTTCTGTTTACACATGCACTGGGTACAGTTAGAAGTGCGGGAGGGTGAGAGAATTCACCAGAGCCAGAGCGGGGAGCAGAGCAGGCAGAAGGACCGAAGTACACTGCTGAGGGGAGCAGCGGGCAGCAGGAGAGGTCTGTGCGCCATGTGGGACCCTCCTCCAGTGGCCGGGGAGCAGCCGGGGATCGAACCGGCGCCGCAGAGGCCGCGGGCAGCTTCGTAACCCAGCGCTCAACCGCTGCGCCACCGGGGAGGCCCGCACTGCCCATCCTTAATTCTTATCTAGGACTATGTAAAATACAGCTCTTGACCATTATATTCCTCGAAGGGGTTATAAAACCAAATGAATTTGAGAAATATTGCATCTTACATTCTCCTTTTGGCAATTTAGAGTTCTAAGGCAAAGAGACAAGCTCATCCCAACATTTCTCATAGTTTGGTTATAGAACGTATAGCAACATCCCAAAGTACAGGGACCAAAGGGCCTCCCTAGTGGTGCAAGGGGTTAAGCACAGCTCTCTGAAACAATCCGCAGGCTCTGCAGCACGAGTTCAATACTCGGCAAGCCAGAGAGCTAACCACGTGGCACAGCAGACCTCTCCTGTCTCGCCCACTGCTCCCCTCAGCAGTGTATTTCAGTCAGTCTGCCTGTTCTGTTCCCTTCTATCTCTGGCGAATCCTCTCACCCACCCACCCCACTCCTCTGGCCTGTACCCCAGTTCTTTTATACATAAATAAATAAATCTTTAAAAAAACAGTACAGGGAAAAGAATAGAGGATCAACAGTCAAAAAAATATTTAGCCCATTCCTAAAGATAACTTATGAAATGTGTCACTTCCGAGTCACTTGACCCTCATAAACTTTCATTATTAAATTGGTGAAATATCTACCTTAGTAAAGCCATGCATGAATTAAATAAATTATATAGGGGAGGTTTTTTTGGTAAATAACGAGATATTGCACAAACACTTATTGTTATTATCATTAATTCAGTTTTTTTTAACATGAAATACAAGAAATGCTTTCCCATAGGTAACACATGTCATTCAGCCATTCCTAAAACATTTTTTTTTTGGTGGGACCCTCGCTGGTGGCCAGGGATCAAACTGGCGCTGCAGAGGCCGCGGGCAGCCTCGCAACCCAGCGCTCAACCACTGCACCACTAGGGGAGGCCCTCATAAAACATTTTTTTAAGATTTATTTATTTATGCATACAAGAACTGGGGTATAGGCCAGAGGTGAGGGGGGTGAAGGGATTCACCAGAGACAGAGTGGGGAATGGAACAGGCAAATTGACAGAAATACACTGCTGAGGGAAGCAGCGGGCAAGTCAGGAAAAGTCTGCTGCACCATGTGGGTAGCTCCCTGGTCGGGGATCGAACTTGTGCTACAGTGGCTGTGGATTGCTCCATAGGTTCCATTTTAACCCCTTGTGCCACCAGGGAGGCCCCCATAAAACATTTTTTATAAGATTCACTCCTTTTACTTTTTCTACTATCTTGTCCACTCCAATAAACTATCCAAACAGCAAAATAACTGATTCCCATTAAAGTTATTTTTTTCTTACACTTGTTCAACATGAATCTCTACTCAGCCTTGACATTTCAAATGATTGCCCCTGAAAAATTAATTTTATAACATCCACAAGTGTAATCAAGACCGTTTTAAGTCAAACATGTGCAGAATTCTGTGATTGTTCCAGCAAATTGATATACACATGTGCCTGCATATAACAAACTGTGTTCTAGAAGACCAGCATATCTCGTTTTTCATTCCTGTCACTCACTATTTTTCTCCTACTGTTGCTACCACATTTTATATCTCCTATACATGCTATTTCATGACTGTGTGATCCTTGGAGTTTGAAAATTCAGTCCGAGAAAGATTTCTCTTTAGATTCAAGTATAATGTCCAATACATTCTCATCTCGCCTCCGTGTGTGTGCGTGTGTGCATGTGTGTGTGTAAACTCCGGTCTATGGGCCAAATCAAATCCTGCCCTCCTCCTGTTTCTATACAACTTGGGAGCTACATGCTTTAACAGTTCAAGGAGACTATTACATACTGAATATGTAATTCATATTCCAGTGCCCTTAAGTTCCATTGGAACACAGCCACATTCTTTGTATACATTTTGTCTGCAATATGGCTGTTTTGTGCTGCAAAAGCAGAGTTGAGAAACTGGGGGAAGAGACCATAAGGTTCGTTAAGCCTAAAATATTTACTATTTGGTCCTTTACAAAAAAATTTTTTTGCCTATCGCTGCCTTATGTGTATGCGTATCAGACAATGTGTTTCTGCTAGGAAGACAGAGTTTCTCCACTGAATAGACATCTGGGAACAGAATTTAGAGAGTAAACTTTGTTAATTTTTAACTTTTCTAAATTTATAATAGAAGGATGTATATGGTATAGTACAAATCTCAGGGCTTTGAGTCTGGTTATGAACTCAAATCTAGTTTTCTCAGCTGTCTGTGCTTCGATTTAGCCCTTTGAACATTCTCATTCTTGGATTCATTATCTATAGAATCAGACTCCCACAAATTTAGTGCAGCTCTTACCACAAAGCAGTCTTCTGATAATAATATGCTCCTTTCCTCTCTCAGCGTCCCACCAAGGACCATGGGGAATGAATTCCAAATGGACTCCAGCCATTCATTTTACAGTCTAGGCCACAAAACAATCAAAAGTAAGGAACGGGCCAGCCCCCAGCCTGATTCCTGCAGCTTATTCACAGCCCTTTCAGGTCTAGCTGAGAAAGAATTCATTTCAGGGCCTCCCTGGTGGTGCAAAGGGTTAAGTCTCAGCACTATGAAGTTATCGGTAGCCACTGCAACATGAGTTCGATCCCTGGCCAGGGAGCTGAACCACATGGCGCAGCAGATTTCTCCTGCCACACCTGCTGCTCCCCTCAGCAGTGTATTTCAGTCAGTCAGCCTGTTCTGTTCCCCACTCTGTCTCTGGGGAGTCCTCTCACCCCCCCCACACACACCCCTCTGTCCTACACCCCAGTTCTTGTATGCATAAATAAATCTTTAAAAAAATAAAGAATACATTTCAGACAGATCATTTGGTTTAGCCTTCCCTTCCTGTAAAAATGACATAGCTTCATGGTCTTGTCACTGTAAGGATGCGTAGATGCTAGACCTCCAGCAGCATTTCCAATAGCCACAGGAAGAACCCTGAGAACTAGCAGCAGCGGCATCTATCCAAGGGGAGTGGGGGGTGCGGAGGCAGGAGGGCCCTTCTGGAGAGCTGGCCTGCAGCAAGCAAGTCAGATGATGAGATGAGCAGTCAGCCTCTGCCCGACCGCCTCAGTGCTGAGAACGCCGAGAACATAAGCAGGCAGGCTTTGCCTGGTCACTGTGCTAGAGTATTCTTTACATTTTCATTTTTGCACAATGTATGCATTTTCATCTTGGTTATAGTCCCCGTACAATTCCCACCACACTTGTTTTGATCCTAATCCCTTCTCCACCTCCCCACCCCACCGCTCCACCGCCGTGTAGTGTGTCTCTGGTTTATAGTGCTTGTTGATTTTGATTTTTTCTTTATTATAATTAGTCTTTTTCCTGGTCCCTTATTTAGGTCTTCTAAATTCCTGCTATGAGTGAGACCATCTGGTATTTTTCTTTTTCTTTCTGTCTTATTTCGCTGAGTATGATCCCTTCCAGCTCCATCCATGTTGCTATATATACACAATGGAATATTACTCAGCAATCAAAAAAGAGAAACTCATGCAATTTGTGCTAGAGTATTCTTATGAGTTAGCCAGGCACATTATGTAGGGCTGTGTTCTTGCAGGGTTAGAACATTTAAGTGGGGTGGATGCTCCCCCAGATCCTCTGTGCCAGGCTGACATACCCATCCCCAAACTTGGGTGAGTAGTGGTTGTCTCTAGGGCCATGGATATGCAGGCTCAGGAGAATTAACCTTGACCAAAACCTTGCAATTCTAGGTCCTGCTCTCTGAACCCAAGAACCACTCAGCACCAATGAACAAATGTTACAGGTTCAAAAGACTGTCTCCACCCCTAGGCAGGACAACCCTGCACATTCCTTATGCTCCAGGGTCTCCTCCTGCAATGGTGTGATATCCATAGGAAGGGGAGTTTCCAGGTTTCCTGCTCCACCCTAAGGATGGGTGGAGCTGAGCAGCCAGAAGCAAGAAAGAAAGTGGGGAAAGAAAAGAAAGAGACCAAGAAGATTTGGAGGAGGTACCTGGAGCACAGAGACGTATGAAGAAGAAACAGCACTTGTTTGATTTGTAGCAGGACTTGGGGGACATGGAAGGAGACACATGAACGAGACAAAGATGTGGGTGAGAGACCCGTGGGAGGCTGACAATGGCAGCCCTTATCTCAACTTATATTTTGATTTTGCTCCTTTCCTTCCAGACTTGACTGGCCCCTTCTGCCCCTTTCCTCTGGGTCCCCACCAGAAGGTGCCTTAGACTTGTGGCAGGCTTTGGTGCCTCAGGGCCCCTGCTTTGGGCCAACCCTGTTTGGCTGGGCATTTACCCACAAGGGGATGGGTAACTTTGGATTGTTTAATTGGAAACTATTTTAACTATATTCTTTCTCTTCTGCCAGTTGCACACTAATTGCACTAAAGTTCTTTTCTACTGAAGGTCTTACACACTCGAGCATGTTTTGTCTTGATGCTGCAAATGACAGAACCCATCTAGAGCAGGCAGGTTGGGGGTCTCGGAAGTTCCTCACCCTGGCCTGTAACAATCCCATCACCCCCATGAATCAAGGCTAGATTCTTCCTGACACCACAACACTGCTCAGTCCCTTCTTTCTTGTCTGGCTGCTTTCATCTCTCCCTTCCAGGTGTTTTGTTTTGTCTTTTTCCTGAAAAGCAGCCTCTTATATAAATCACAAATCTGTCTTGGTCTCTTCTTCTTAGAAGGTCTACACAAGACACCTCAAGTCACCCAAAGAGCACAGAACTCACCAGGTCTGCAGGGGTCATGTTCTTCCCGCATCAGATTAAACATGGCCGCCAATTGCCCTAAAGGAGGCAGCAGATTGTGCTTAACCTATGACTGACCTGTGATGTGGTTTGACCTGAAGTGTAGCACTAATCTGTGCAAGTCCCTGAGGAGCTGAGAGGACGGACTAGAGGCAGTCTCCTAACCTCTCCCTTCAGGGGGAAGGCTGACGTGCAATAGCGTGGGGACCACCGAGATGACTGTGAGGTAGGCGCCACATCTTACCTCCATGTGTCAGTGCCACATGGGTTCAGTCGCCAGCCTTGTCAGGCTCAGAGTCCAGAAAGGCAGCAGTCACCAGGTCCACAAAGGTAATTCAGAAGCCTGGAGTTTCCACTCTCTGCCAGATTAAGTGGGCTTTGCTTCAATGGTTTAAGGCTGATCAAGCAGTCAGGGAATGAGGAAGTTTAAAAAGGATAAAAGGGAAGCTGAGGAGATAATCTGTCATAGTAGTAGGCATTATGCCTTCAAAGGCAAGTAGGAGATATTTCCATTAAACATAAGAGAACTATATATAGCAGTGGAATCTGGAACCCATGACAGAGGGTTTCATGGGAGAAGGAAACAAGTAAATTAAAGGCGTCCTCTGACTCACCGAGAGTAGAAACTGAGACGGGAGCTTAAGAGAAAAGTTGTAGATTTTGGTGTGGTATTGGGTATTATGTTGATTACCCTTTAAATTTTGTAAAAGTAATTCCATGTAACAAATTTAACTCAAAGGGGCATGTACTTTCTGGGGAGTTGAAGATAATCTGTATCTCAGTTGCAGTGCTAGCTACATAAAGTTAACATTTGTCAAAAGTCATCAACCTGTACATTTGAATGTATGTGAATTTTACTGCATACAAATTATAGCTCCATAAAGTTGAATTGTTTTGACACCAAAAACCTATGTCCAGACATTACCAAATTCCCCCTTTGGGACAATATCACCTCTGGTTGAGAACCACTGCTGCCATTGTCCTCACCAACCAGTCTAATTCAATGAAGATAATGTAGTTTCTTGTCCAAATTTTCTACCTGTAACACTATTGGCATTTTAGGCAAAGAAACATCTTTGTGAAAGAAACAAATGTAGTGCTCCTGATGACAAGTTCAAGTGGCATTTGGGTCAGAGTAAGCAGAGCAATCTGATATGAGGTGGTTGTTTTCTCTTTCCTTGTTACATAATAGGGTCCATCCAGCATGGAAGAGGTAGGGAGAATAGAACAAAAAGTCAAATGAGGATAAATTTATGTAACCTCATCTTGCCTCACTCTTACTTACTTGAGGCAAGTTACAGAAATACAAACAATAGGATAAAAATAAACAAATAAGGGCAATGGAAAATAAAATATAGTCATACATCATCTGTAATCAACTCAACGCCATAAAGTCATTTGCTCTTGCTAGAAGTAGGTGGAATGCAGATTTGGTGTTAAACTTCTTAGTGTTGATGAAAAAGAAAGAATGATCAACTACAAGACATACTGTGTTCATTATGTTTAAGGAAAGAAAATGAAGTACCCACAAGAAGATGATAGTGAAAGCCGAGAATAATCTCTTCCACAGTTCTCAGAACAGAAATAAAGCATGATGTATTAGACACTACTCCAAACAAGATAACTGTAATTTCCATACCCATCCTGATCATAATCAATTAATATGGATATCATATTTAATCCAATAAGTATAGGACAAAACTGTTTTCAACTCATGAGTAAATCCAACAATGCATTGAGTCATAAAAGCAATAATAATAATTCCCTACATTTCCATCTCAGAAGCATTTCAAAGAAATCTGTACTTGAATGGCTTAAACAATAGGAAATTTATTACCTCACAACTGGAGTCCAGAGGATCTAGACCGCTGATATGGTAAGAACACAGAAATGCAATATCCTGAAGAACCACTGATCTTTGTCTCTGTCTGACCATCCAGAGTGACAACTTCATCCCCAGACTGAGAACTGCTCCAAAATGATTAATTAGGCCCAAGTATCAAGTTAAATATGACACAGTGAGGAGGGAAATGGACTGTTTCTTCTTTTTTGAAACAATGCTATAGGTGTATTTCACATACTTAATTGATTTCCTAGTTGTTCTATTTGTTATAAAAATGAAATACTGAAATATTTGCTCTTACTGAGTTGTCCATTTTGGGTTCCTGTATTTTAATGCTCTACTGTTCAACCCCAATTCTAATATGTTTAGAGTTGTTATATCTTTGATGGATTGACCGTTTTGTCTTTCTAAAATGTCCCTCTTTTTCTCTTAGTAACATCCTTCATCTCAAAATCTATTGTGGCTGGCCTCCCTGATGGTGCAAGGGGTTAGGATGCAACCTGTGAAGCTAGCCCCAGTCACTGCAGCACTAGTTTGATCCATGGCCGGCCCAGGGAGCAACCCACGTGCCACAGCAGACCTCACCTGACTTGCCCGCTGCTCCCCTCAAAAGTGTATTTCAGTAGATCTGCCTGTTCTGTTCCCTACTCTGTCTCTGGTGAATCCTCTCACTCCCGATGCCTCTGGCCTGTACCCCAGTTCTTATATGCATAAATAAATAAAATCTTTTTTAAAAATCTATTGTGGCTGATATATTAATACAGCCACTCCAACTTTCTTTGTGATTGTTTGATGTGTTTTTTGCCTTTTACTTTCAATCTATCTGTATCTTTGAATTTAAAACAAACTACACATAGTTGGTTATCCAAACAAATCCCTGCCATTTGATTGAGATGTTTAATCCACTCACATTTAATATTACTACTGTTGGATATACCTGGATTTAGCACTTCCATCTTGCTTTTGTTTTTTAGATGTCTCATGCATTTTTTTTTCTGTATTCCTCCCTTACTGATTTCGTTTGCAGTAAATATATATATATTTTAATGTAGTGTTATATATTATTAACGACTAGCTATTTTTGAGATATTTTCTGTGTTACTCTAGAGCATACCCCATATATATAGAGATAGATATATATTAAGATAGTACAAATCTGAAGCTGAAGTTAGACATATATCTTAATTTAGAATCTGCTTCAGATTTATACTATTATAATTCTAATTATATAGAGAAGTATATATAATTAGATATAGAAATATACTCCCATATGGTGCTATTGCTTTCCCTCCTTCTTATGATAATTTATAACCTAATATATATATATATAGTTATAATTATTACTCTTTATAGCTTTATGATTTTGAAAGAGGCTGAGATAAGAAAAACAAGGTCTATATTTGCAGCTTTTGTTATATTAATTTTATTACTTATCCGTTTTAGTTCCTTTCATTTGTTTCTGTAGATTTGAGTTGCGATCTACAGTCACTACTTTGTCCAATACAGCTTTGTCCCAACCCACCTCATTTGCACTATTATTGGTAAATATTTGACATTATATACATATTGTTTTATATAATTAAGCCTTAAATATATTAATAGAATACAAGAGAAAATATATATTAATACTACCTTTTATAACTACATAGTTACCTTGATCAGTGATCTTTTTTTTTCATGTAGACTTGATTTACATATGAGGTCACTTGCTTTTAAGTTAGAATTTCCTAAGATATTTCTTGAAGTTGAGACTTTCTTGAAGATGAGTCTGCTAGAAACAAATTCTCTCACTTTTGCATTTTTCTGGGACTGTTTATATTTCACCTTCATTTTTAAAATATAGCTGTGTTAGATATAAGATACTTGATTGACTGATATTTTTCCTTCCAGCACTTTGAATATGTTATTTCACTTCCTTCTGGATTCCATTATTTCTGCAGCTAATGTCTGGTGCTGTTCTTACTGGGGGTCCCCTTGCTAATGACAAGTCATTATTCTCTTGTTTTCCAAGTTTTGCCTTAACTTTGGCTTTCAGCATTTTTTGCTATGGTGTATCTATTTGTAGTTTTCTTTGCACATTTATTCTACTTAATGTTTGTGAGGCTTCCTGGACTCTTCTGACTCTAAATTTAGGGTAAATCTAGCTGCTGTAATAAATAGACTTCAACACACACACACAATGGATCAAATTCAATAAAAGTGTTTTTCTCAGTCATGTAATAGTGGAAGGGAGGATATTTCAAGGACATAGATTCACATGGTCTCCAATTACTTCAACACATTGCTTCCAAGATCACCATGGTCACCTTCATACGAGTCAACAGGACCAGACTAAGATCATGAAAGAGTACTTACGGGAGTCTTCTCAGCCAAACCCCAAATTGACACACATCACATCTTATCCCATCCCATCCTCTAGATGTCACTCAGATGGATATGACAACCCCCAAGGGAGACTAGGAAATGTATTCCAGCTGTATGGCATACCCAGGAAGAAGATGAGGATTTGGATTTGGGCTCAAAAAGTAGCAGAGTCTGTCACAAGCTTCTCTTCTCCTCCCCTTCTGTTATCTATTTTCATGGCATCTAATATGTTCCTGTCACAAAACTAAGTGCACTGTTATATGTAAAATTTGAGGACAAGAACTGGCTCTGCCTATGCCCCACTATATCCCTTGCAAGTCTGGCACATAGTACGTTCTTGGTGAATATTGTATTGAATTATACGAAATTGCTATGGTGTTTGTCATAAAATGTCTAATATCAGCAACTTTGAAGAACAGCTTTGAAGTCATACCTTTGACAAATGTGTTGTTCATCAGAGCATCAGCCAAATGTTAGCAGAAAGCTATTTCCTCTTTCTACTCATCTTAAATCTTGTTAGTAATTTAACCCCTTGCTGAGAAACATTTGTAGAACAAATGTTTGGCAGACTAACTGCAAAGTAATACAGTCAGTGGAAATTTTGGGGATGGAGACATTCACATGCAGACCTCCACTTAGAATTAGGAGAAAACTTGGTCATGCACATTAATGAATGGCAGAATTTTGTCCCCATCCCACTGAGCAAACATTTATTCAGCATCTACTGTGTACCAGGAACTGGGTCTAGACCCAAGCACATAAAGATGATTGCTTGTTTTGAGGAGCTTATAGATTTGCAAGGGACTCTGTTTATTTTGGAAATATCCCTTCAGGGATTTTCAGAAAAATGGGCAGGACAAGTGAAAGAAAAAGCATCTGGGAGCTAACTATGATAGTCCAGGCAAGAGATTCTATATTGTTTCCCTTCACATAGGAGAGGTAGAAATGGGAAGGGTACAGGGACTGGAGAGGCACAACTATTCAAAGAGGAAAGTGGTTGTCTGTCACCTGCTCACAAGGAAAGCATGTAGAAAGGGGCAGCTGGTATGTAGATACAATTCAGTGGGTTGGTTTGCTGGTTTTAGATGGTGCTTCAGCTAAGAAGGCCCCCACTCCCTTCTAATCCCTTAACATAGAAAAATCTGCCATTGGAATTAAAAAAAAAAAAATAGAATCACAAGTACATCAGAGACAAACTTTCCAGTTCTTCCAGGCATACTTAATCCTGAGCCCCTACCTTAATCCTTAGGAGTGTGTTGCTGGAGAAATGAAGAAAAGTCCCCTTCAGCCTGTATGCATTCCATCATCTGTCAAACCAAAGCAGTCTTTTTGCTGGGTCTTTGTTTCTCTCAGGCTGTGAGCTAAAAATAGACTTTCCAAAGAAAGCTCCCTTTAGGTGGTCCTACCAAGGCGATTTACATTATCAGCTCCAAGCTTCAAGACTAATTTGGGACACTCCTGCATTTGATGTGCTGCATCTTTTTTTTTTTCAGGAGTGGTTGCTTTTTCACAACAGACTCCAAGCAAGTGCTCACTACAGCAATCTCAAATCTCGAGTCGGTAATCAGGATAGGAGGAGGAGGTGGGCATGATTTTGGTGTCAGGCATACTCCAATAGGAGTTGCTCCAACTCTCTGCACAAAGCAATCAAATTCTTATGCCCATTTTTGTCCCCTGTATAAAGGTTAAAAATATCTGCCCATATAATTAAGCTACTCTAAACTTTCTACTAACCCAGTAACTTTGTGTGGTGAAGAGTTGGCTGGAGAGTATTCTTCAATTGTCACTATTGAGGCTAAAAGAGCACCAAGACCCTCTAGGCAGCCCTCAAACTGAGTGGCATGTAATATTCAGGTTATTCCTAACAGTGCAAAGAGCCTGGCCCTGAATCGTGACCAGTTAAGTAAGCAAGTAAGTGGTGGTTTTCTGTATACTAGTTAGCAATGAAAAACCAACTTTTTTTTTTTTTGTATCAATTCGGAAAACAATGTAATAGTGATTTACTAAATCTCAAATTCTAAATTTTAGAATGGAATTCACAGTGTCTGGATTCCAGAATTTGGGGTGAGTTTATAGATAAAGAATACATAGTAACTAGCACATGTTTGAAGCATAAAATAATTGCTTATTAGTGATATTAAAGAGGTCTCACCTAACAATGAATAATTTCAATATATTATGTTCTCGTTCTATAACAGTTATACCATGTGTATTTCCTTCAAATTAATTGGCTTTAGAAGTCTGAACAATTTAGTAGCATAGTCCGTCTTGATCACATGACTCTTGCAAACAAAAGATAAATTCTAAAATTACCTCCAAGGATCATAAAGTAAGGATGACAAGGTCAAATACTTGATAGTATTTTGGTGTCAGTTTTAGAAGTTATGTCTACTTTCTGAATTTGTGCTATTTTGCATATGTTTCTCTAGACATTAGTCATTGTGCCTATAATTTTAGCAATTCTAATATTTCATTTGTGTGTTCAGTGAATGAATAACACAATTCAGGCACCCACACAGAAAAAGTCTGAAGAACTTCAATAGCACTTTAATGTTGTCATATTAACAGGAAAACAGGCACATGGGATGCTGACATGGGAATGTCTTTGCAATAATACTTTGGATTATTTTAAAATTTCAACTAGATAATTAACAAAGTAGGTAGTTGTGGGTGGGTGAACGCAACTGAGAAACAGGAATAGAATTACAGTGCAGAAAAGATGCAAGCAGAATAGTAAAGAACATCTTATTGAAGTGTCTCCAATTTGACCAAAAAAGGGAATCAAGAACTGAGGCAGTGAATAGATTTGCCATATTACTTTTGCCATATTATTTCAATTATCTTTGGATGTATGTTAATGGCTATCACTGCTTAAAATACCTATCTAGAAACTTCATTTAATTGTATTTTTTTATTGAGGTAATGTTGGTTTATATCACTGCATATAACCTGGGGTTATGGGTCACTCCTCTTCAGATGTATGTTACCAATGATCCCCACCACCAGAGCACCCATAATCCTCGGCCACAGTCCATTGGGCCCTTACCCCTTTAGCTCCCCTCCAGGCAGGCTCAATTCCACATTCAGATTATAAGGGTTTGTTTTGGTTTAGTTTTGTCAGTTCCTTTGTCTTGTTTCTTTATAGTCTACAGATGAGTGAGATCATCCAATAGTTGTCCTTCCCCTTCTGCCAGCTTAGAAACTTTTAAAGGAGGGTGATAAGTGTTCTAGCTAGAGAGGTTTTACCCATACCAGAGGAAAAGACAGAATATAAAAGAACGCCTGACTTGGCAACACTTAGACTTAATGCGTCCAGGAAAAAAGAAAAATGTACTTACAGAAATAACACCAATTGAGAGAACATTCATCTTTAAAATGAAGAGAAGATTCTTCTAAGATTTCCTGCTGACATGCTTGATTTTTCTGCTCTTGAATTAATTACAGGGGTCATGCTTGCATGGAAGATTCAGGACAATAAATGCCTACAGGTTACACCAAGTTCTTCCGCTGAGATAAAAACCCGTGCCCAAGACATGTGGCCAAAGCAAATTATAAAAGCATGCAAGCAAATAAGTGAAATAGAATAGCACAAAATAATACCCCTGTGCCCAATGGAGTGTACACCCCAAAGAAACTAGAACCACCTCGTTGTGGTATTCTGGAAGGGGTTAATAAATCAGAAAGAAGGCTCAAGCAATAGCTGGAAGATCTGGATTTTTATACTCATTTAATCTTTTCATAGAAACCCCTAACCTATAGAAACATGTTTTTTTTTTCATTTCTTGTATTTTAATTTATTCTTCCAATTAAGATAGTTCTAATTTAAAAATAATAAGATACAGGAAGTTAAGAATTGAAATTTACATTGGGACAATATAAGTGTTCCGTATAGAATTAATAATGGTAGTAGTTGTATTTCATTTTATTGAGAGCTGCCCATGGGCTACACACTTCCCATGGGTGCTGAGTGCTCCACATACTTAGAGCTGGCTAATCTTTCCAATGATACTTGAGCCACAGGATACACATGAGGAAGCTGGAGCTCATAGACCTGCTCACCAAGGACCCCAGCTGGCAAGTATAGAATTCCAAAGTACTTTGTATATAACAGTTCAGGATGAATATGGTCCATTTAATCTGGGGCTTATAAATGGGTTAGCACTCTAGCAACTTTTGTGTGGTATTGGGAACATTAAAGAAAATGTTAACTCTCTTGACTGAGTATTTCTCACTAAGGACTTATCAACGCTGCCCTACTGTCAATTGCACCTATTCCCCATTGTTCTGTGCTTGCCTGTATTGCTCTGTTGCCTGTTCACACATAGAGTGTGCCAAGATGACTCAAACAGCAGACTACAGATGAAGAGAAGGTTCTGGGAAGACAAGGAGGAAGTCACCAATTGGGGGGTTGAAAAGAACTGAAATGGCCATGGGAACATCCTGGAGACCACGTTTATTACTGAAAAGAAGACAAACATAAACTAATGCTTCCAAACTTAGCCATGGGGTCCTCCAGGCAGTATTTCACAAAGACACTGCTAAATTTTCAGGAAAGAAGGAGGGGACTTCTGAGAATGGTTCTCTTGGGGGTGCTGAAATTGCCCTTTTTAGACTACACTGACATGCTGAGGGACCTCAGCTGCACCCCATCCTTGATGTTACTAAACTGGTTGTGAACTCAGTTCTAAAGCCCTATCTAGCTCTGTGCATGTAATTTTCATTTTTTATAAAATATTGTTGTTGCTGATATTATAGGAGAAACCTAAAATAACAAAGAACTGGAGTACTTGTCTGAAACCTGGAGATCAAAAAGGCAAAATGTTTCTTGTCTCTGTTCTCAAGGGATTTGGGCATATTTAACTGAAGATGTTAGCAGGCAGCATTGCTATCTAGGCAATGACCTTGTCAGTTATAAGACTGAAGTAGATGATTTCAAGCTGGCAAATTATCATGACTTTCTTCACAAGGCATTTTAAGCATAAACCCTCCAGCTGAGACTGGACCAAGCATTCTTATCAGAGGTATGAATAATAACTAAGACATAATCCTTGTCTAGTCTGAGAGTGAACACAATTTTATGATAAATGCTTCATTAGAATGTGATAAAAACACTGGTAGAATAAATGCACCAAGCAAGGGTATACAGAGAGTGATGCTTGATGGGAGTTAGGTGCTGATGAAATAAAGAGAAGAAAAAGTTCCGTTCCAAAGATGTTGTATGGTTGAAAACTAGGAAGGGGTCTGTTTTAGCACTGTAGGATCAGGATTTGAACATCAATATTCAAAGCCTGACTTCGTTGCTTATTAACTGACGGATGGACTTCAAAAAGTAGCCCAATTCCTTCTATTTCCCTTATTGATGTGACTTTACAGCTTCTCCAGTCAAGAGATAGAGTCTGTTTCTTTAGACTCTATCTGACTTTGCCATTGACTTGTTTTGTGACACAAGCAGAAGCTCCCTTAGCACTTGGGCACTGGCGACTGCCCTCTCTGGGTTCTTGGAGCAGTGAGGACAACTTGCACATGGGCTATGCTTGCCTGTTGCAGGTGACCTGGCAGGTGCCCCCAGGTGTGTGAGTGAACCCAGAGATTACAGAGGAACTGCCCAGGAAAGCCACCCCTGTTGCTTACTCACAGGCTTAGAAGCTGAAGAAATGATTCCTGTACTAAGCATTAATAAGTAAAGGAAAATCGTTTGTCATAAAATAAAAGCTACTTGGTACCTTAGTGACTTTGCATAATTTACTTCACCTCTTTAAACCTGGGAATCATAGTAGTAATTGACTTCTAGATTGTTGAGAAGTTTATGCAAGATAATGCAGATAAAGTTCCTACAGTGCCTAACACAATATAAGTAGCAACTAAAAAAATAGTATGATTATAAAAATAAAAAAAAAGAAATCAAAAAAGATATATATGAAGAAAATTTTTTTTAAAAAAATCTGTAAGAAAAAGAAAATACATGGAGATTTATGGCATAAATAGTCAAAATGCCCCTAAGTTAAACAAGAAAAAGTAAGTCATATAAAAAGTGGTTTAAAGTAGGAACCAACTGGGCCTCCCTGGTGGTGCAGGCCATTGAGCACAGTGCTGTGAAGCTGTCCGCAGCCTGTGCAGCGCGGGTTTGATCCCTGCCAGCCAGCGAGATATCCACATGGCACGGCAGACTGCTCCTGTCTCACTTGCTGCTCCCCTCAGCAGTGTATTTCAGTCAGTCTGCCTGTTCTGTTCCCCACTCTGTCTCTGGTGAATCCTCTCACCCCACCCCCGCACCTCTGGCCTGTACCCCAGTTCTTGTTTGCATGAATAAATATATATTTAAAAAAATTTAAAAAAAGAAAATAATATAATTATATATGCATACCCAGAATTTAAATTTCCCAGATCAGGAGTAGCCCGATAGGATGTTGTACGTTCTGTAACTACTCAAATCATAACATTTCCTGGGGCAGGTTTTAAAAGTAAACAATGGGGATTTTTTTGTTGTTGTTGGATTTTTTGATTTGTTTGGGTGTTTCATTATCAGTTAATGGATTTTAAGATTCTATTTGGTGAAGTGTGATGTTTTTGTGGATTTTCCCCAAAATTCAACTTAAAACTATTTTTAACCATTGTGTCTGCATAGCAAAATCTGAACCAACGAATATTCTGCTTTCTGTGACTTCCATGGCACAAAGCATTTTCTGGCTCCGCTCTCATGAGGGAGTGTGGGGAAAATAATACTTAACTACATCCCAGGAAGAATCTGTGGGTTTGCTAATGGCCTCCTGAAAAATTAAGTCCTAAGTGGCTTGATTCTTTCCACTTCTCTATCTTAAACATCAAGTCTAATAGAATTAATTTTCTAAATATTAAAATTCTGTACTAATGGAATACAATTAGGAAAAACATGTGAAGTCTTTTTCAACAGTGACGATTTAATTTCTTTTAAGTAACTTCGAGTTATATCTAATAGCCATGAGTATTTATATTCCATCAGAACTCATACATTGACATAAATTTAAGCTAGATGCAATTACTGTCTAATACTGACATTTTGAACTTTTTCCTTTTTAGTTCATATTTTACAAGTATCTTTGAACTGAGTCTCACCTGACCCTTTGTGCTCCCTCATCTGTAGTAATTTTGAAATGTAAAATCTTGTTCAAGGTACATGTTTGTTTGCCACAATAGCGCTATCAAAAGATACTTCAGTGACACTTTACAAATGGCTATTTCCTTGTAAGCAACAGTGTTGTTACATCTCCAGCCTCAGTTCCATATAAATCTAAAACATAAATGCCTGCTTGCTTGTCAGAACTTGTATAAAGACCCAAACTCCAACTTCCCAGCCACAAAGACAATTAATGAGAAATGAGAGTCTTTTTATGTTCAAAGCAGCAGTTCCTCCAATTTGTTTGAATTAATTTATACTACAGGCTCTAATAACATGTGTTTGTAAATGAAAGATAAGGTGCTTCTGTCAAAAGAATATGTCTGAATTTCTCACTGGTATTTTGAATCTTAGCAGAGTGCTCCATTTGGAAGGAGTGTGGCATACAAGACCATGCTCAGAAGTCTTCGCTCACAGTGCTGCACTGGACAAATGGTGGCACCTCTGTGAGCCACAGAGTTCTCATTTGCAAAGTGGAAATAATATTACATCCCTGACTTATGTAAAGTAATACATGGAAAAGTACTTAAAGCAGTGGCAAACACACAATCAACACTCAGTACATGCTTGATATTGTTGGGTAGGGCAAATGACGCTTGCTGAATGCTCACTGTGATGGAAATAGGAGGACTCAGGTCATTACCACTGTAGTAGGAGCCTCAGGCAGGCTGGCAGGGCCTCCCTGGTAGCACAGGCAGTTGAACGCAGCTCTGTGAAGCTGCCCGCAGCCTCTGCAGTGCAGGTTCGATCCCCGCCAGCCTCGGAGCAACCCACGTGGGGAGCAGGCCTCTCCTGTTGCACCAGCTGCTCCCCTCAGCAGTGTATTTTGTCTGTCTGCTTGTTCTGTTCCCTGCTCTGCCTCTGGTGAATCCTCTCATCCTCCCGTGCATCTGGCCTGTACTCTGGTTCTTGCATAAAAAAAAAAATCTTAAAAAAAAAAAAAAAGACAAGCTGGCAGCTCTGAGGGATCTCATGTCAGGTTGTTTAGTACCAAATGCTGAGTTTATATAATCTGGGTTTGTGGGCTATGGAATCAAGGGGAAGAAAGTCCCAGAAAGGAAAGAGAAAGTGAGATGCAGCCTGGATTGGAGTACAATTGCCAGGGACAAGTGATTCATTCAAGGCCCTGAATACATCTGCAAGGGCAATGTGCAGTCATCAATCTAGAGCCAAGTACAGAACTAGTTCCTTTGCCTGGGCTCCTCCCCCCACATCTGATTACCAATGGAAACAAATAAGCATGACTGATGATCGAGGCAACAATGAAGATGTATAGACCAGAGCAGATAGTACCCACCAAGAGCCTGTGACTCTGCATATCCAGATAAGAATTGTGGTGGGGCATACTTTACCTGATCCGTTACTTCTCAGACCATGTTATAGGGAATGTTGGGTTTCTATTTACCTAACTTTCTAAATAATCTTTATTTTAGAATTTTTAGGATTCTCATAGTCTGTGTAATTTTATAATTATGTCACCACAATACTATGAACTGTGAGGGTAGGCATAGAGTCTAATTTCATCATCCTGTATCCCCGCATTTCCAGTCCAGTGTGAAAGTAATAGTGAGCGCTCTAAAAATATCTGTTGCTTTCAGGGATCTTATGATTAGGTCTGTTTTTCAGTAGGTCTGGGCCTCTGGGCTGTGACCTTCCCAAGGATTTCTCTGCTTTTCCCCTCTCAGGTGAGACAACACTGGAGGGATTGGGGATTTTTCTGTTATCTTCCCTGTGAAAATCTGGTGAATTTCCTAAGTTAGCCCAGGAAAATGCAGGACACCCTTGGGCGCAAGATCCCAGGAGTTCCTCGTTCTCTGACTGATCTACCCTTGGTATTTCTGTGAATGTTTCTAGCAGGTTCTGGTTCCAGGGCTTTGGCTCCAAATAAGCTGGTCTCAGCTGTGCTTCTCTGTATTCACCTTCCTTTCCAGATTCTGGGGTGGTGACCTCAATTTTCAGGTGGGTCTAAGAAAGTTGTTGTTTAGTCTTTTTCTTGAACTAAGGGCAGACGTGGTGACTTCCTAGCTCTTTGCATGTTGGAGCTGAATCCAGAAATCACATCTCTCTTTGCCTTTCTCATATTTATTTTCCATGCTTCAGTATCAGGAAGCATCCGTCACCGGCAGCGTATCCATAAAAAGATAGAGGGAAAAAATCAATACTCTAATTCTTAGCCTCTCCTCACTCCCTTTCCTACGTACTACAGTTTTGATTTCTCTGTGCTCACTCCCTAGAAATGCTGTTGCAGATACGGCTGAATTATTCATCTGAGAGGCTATTATATGATTTAATTTTCCAGAAGGCTGGGAAAATTACCATGTGAGTGTGGATTTCCTCACTGCCTCCCTAGAGATAAATGTTATTTCTTTTATGTCTATGGAACTAATGGGTGAAAGTGCATACATTATTTGCTTTGATTTTTATTTTTCTGACCAAAAGAAAATTAGGCAGAGTTGGATATTGAAGAAATCCAAGAAAACTTGATATTGAGCAGAGTTTAATACTGTAACTTTAGCATTTTCTTTAATGAATTTCTCTAGTCTTATGTTTTTATTCTTTTTAATGATTATTTACTATACACTTTTTATATACAGCTGTAAGAAATAACACACAGAGGACCTCCCTGGTGGCACAGCGGTTGAGCGCTGGGTTGCGAAGCTGCCCGCAGCCTCTGGAGCGCTGGTTCGATTCCCAGCTGGTTCGATTCCCGGCTGCTCCCCGGCCACCAGAGGAGGGTCCCACATGGCGCGCAGACCTCTCCTGCCTCCCGCTGCTCCCCTCAGCAGTGTACTTCGTCATTCTGCCTGCTCTGCTCTCCCCTCTGACTCTGGTGAATTCTCTCACCCTCCCGTGCTTCTGACTGTACCCAGTGCTTGTATAAATAAATAAATAAATCTTTAAAAAAAAAAAAAAAGAAATCACACACAGAGATCCTCCCAATGGAACAACTTGCAGAAATATATAATACATATCACAAGCAATATCAGTGATACTGACATTGAAACAATCAAAATACAGGACATTTCTATCACTACAAGCATCACTTGTGTTGGCCATTTATACCCATTCTGACTTCTCTCCAACTACCCCCGCTTAACTGACAATCACGAATCAATTCCCCATAGGTGTATGTGTGTGTGTATATATATTTTATATGTATTTATATGTGTTTATATATATTTATATTCATATATATATATATTCTAGAGGAGACGAATTAGGTGGAACTCACACTACCTAGAAAAGGCAATTGTAAAAACCTAAGGCAGTGGACATAAATAGAATTTCTGAAGATATATATATTTATATATATATAGTTCATTGTATTGTGGTGAGATATATATATATATCTCCAGAAATTCTATTTATGTCCACTGCCTTAGGTTTTCATAACTGTCTTTTCTAGTGCAGTGTGAGTTCCCCCTAACTGGTCTCCTCTAGAACTGCTGCTACTCCACATGACTAGCAAAAATTTTGCTCTAGAACACAAGTTTGGTCCCAAGGCTCTTACTTTATAAACTGTGTTATTTTACAAGCTTCTTACTCTGACCTACACAGCCTGGCCTCTGTGTACTTTCCAAATTAATTTCACTCATGAGTCCCTTTATGTCCATTAGTCTCACACTTAAAATGCCTTGTTTCTCCCTTCCCTCGCCTTGAATTACTCCTGTTTATGCATCAGGATCCAGGTTAAATGACACCTCTTAGCCCCACCTTGGTCTGCTCTTCAGTGGCATATGACACTAGACATTATTTTAACACTGATAATTATATTATACTTGTTTGTTTATATGTTGCATTATTCATTGACTCAATCCACTAAACAAGCCAATGATAACACAGGGCAGATTTTATTCAAAACCTGGACATTTACCTCATTTCCTACCTTAGCAGTTCTCACTGCATTCTAACGACTCAGTAACCCCCCACAACACAGTAGGTTGAGCTTCCTCAAGGTCCCGGGCCATTTGCTTGGTAGACTCGCACTTGGCAGCTTGTACATCAGGAGGGAAGCAGGCCTGAGATGCCATTGACAACCACCTCAGAGGGTCTGTCTGAGTAACAACCCTTGGGAATTGCTCTCCCACTGTCCCCTCTGTCAGAGAAGTTATCATTATTAACCGAGAACCCTGACAGCTCTGATTAGCTCTGTCAGAATAAAGACAGAAAAACATAGGTATGCTTCTTAAGTCCAGGCTTTATGGGTAAGTTCACCTCAACTATAGAGAAAAGAAAGTGGCATTTCAGGCTTGAGGCCTGAGTCATCTTTTCCAGGCCAGTTGTCAAGTACCTGATGGATGGTGCATGGCTGCCAAATGTGTTATTGGAGGAACACAGAGGGTCACAGAAGCAGGAGGACAGGCGGCAGTAAGACCCCTCTCCCCAGAAAACACTGTAAACAGGATTGTTAAGATTCATCCACCACTGACTCTACAAGCTTTTGGAAAGTATTTCAAAGTAAGTGCAAAAAATGGATGGATAAGAAGCAGGAATTATTATCTCTTTATCCCCCCCCCCCCCCCGGAGATCTTGTTCTTCATTTTGGAAAACAGTCCGATGGCTTATTTCTAGGGATGTCATTTCAGACACATAACAATGAACAGAGCAAAGTTGAATATTCACAGTTCTTTAGAGGTTGAGAGTGAGCATATTACACACACGTCTGAACTTTAGGTCCCTGAAGGGGCTGGGTTTCATCCTCAGAGGGAACCAGAAATGAAGATTCTCTGTCTCTCAGAACTCTGCTGGCCCTTTCTTACTCTGTGACCCATTTAATCCTCCAGAAATCCTTTTAATGCTTTTTCTCCTCCCCTCTTAGAAACTAATACAGTTCCTCCCAGGCTGATTAAAATCTAACTTTTCCCATGGGTTGTTTGTGAAAGTATTTAAAATTATTGATCAAACAGTTTCTCCAGCTCCAGCCTTTCCTTTCTTTCTTTTTTTAAAATCATTTTCCATGTGACCAGTAAATGTTACAAAGAAAAGAAACAGTGGCTTTCTAAGAATCCAACCTGAACAGCCTCTGAACCAGCACACTTCCATGGCTGCACTGGCCGTGATTCCTTCCAGAAAAAATTGTAGCCACCTTTCGAATTCACTGGAAGCTTCCCTAACATCCTTTCCACTTGACAGAGCTCACCCTTCCCCCACATATGCTCTCAAGTCATGTCGTGAGGGCTCATAGGCCACACACACTGTTTTATTATTTGTCTACGTGTTGTAAGGAGCTTGAGCTTTAGAGTCTGAAGATGCAGTTGGAATCCATTGTCCACAGTTACCATTTCCCATCAGAGAAGTCACAGTCTCTCTGACTTCTGATTATCTCATCTACAAAATGGGACTAATAGTATCTTCCTTGCCAGATTGACATTTAGTAATAAAAGAGATAATAAGCTTTGAATTGCCTTCTAACAATTCCTCGCAAAAAGCATAAACAATCTCTCATAAATAAATTATGGTGCATCTGTACAATGTAATACACAAAGAATAGTATATACTTATATTTACTGACAGAACTATCTCTGACATATTTTTAAAGAGAAATGGTGTTTCAAAAATACTGAATGTTCTAATATTTTTATGTAAATATATGTAAATGTAAATTTAAAATATAGCTACATAGGCATGTGCTACTAGAAGGAACCTTACCAAAATGCTCAGTTATTATCAAAGCGCAGAGGGATTTTGAAAGATTTTTAATTTCTTCAGTATTCTTTTTGAACGCTGTTTCAATAATGATATGCTATTGTTTGGGGGGGAAGTATTTAGAAATACTATGAATTATATCATAATAAATTTGGAAAAGAAATTTGTGCAACAAGTAGTTTGGTCATATATTTATTCCAAAGTTAAATCAAACCATGAGCCTTGGGAATGGTGAGCAAATAAATGGACATTGGCTCACAGTGCCCCATAACTGACTTTTCGTAAGTACCTAACCTATACAAGGTTTAATATTCCCCTCTACAAAATAGTTTTTTATTAGAATTGTAAGTTTCTCTCTAGCACTGACATTGATCTTTCATTCATTTCGCAGATGTTCAGTTAGCTCCCATTACGTGAGCACAAGCAGCAGAGATATTTGAAGACAGGGAGAGAGGAGGCCCGTGACCTCAGGAAGCTGACATTCTCAAGGACACCGAGTAAGAAATGAAAGAAACAGGATCTTTTCTGATGCTAGGTGCTGAGGTTCCAAATGCAAGGAGAACTAGCCATCGGCAATCTTAGTGGGTGATTCTCAGAGGCAAGGAACAGTGACAAACACGAGAGCTGGGGGAGGGCATTTTTGAGGAGTATAAAGACTAGTTTGGGCTGGATCATGTGTCATTCTACATTACCCTAGCCTCATAAAAGAGGATATCTGAAGGTAAATGCTAATCACTCGTCAAAGAACCAAAAACCTACAAGAAATTTTAAATATTTGCTGCTTCTGGATTCTCTAGATAAAAGCTACTAACAACTTCAGAACCTTAGAAGAGATCCACTTCTAATATTGTATTTGCATTTGATCGCACTGAACAAAAAAATAAACAAAAACAATTCAAACCAAATATATTCTATCAAAAGCACAATGCTAATGATAACAGCATTAGATCCATTTTGCCCAGGCATTTGGTCCTCTAATTTTTATAGAAACTCTATGAAGTAGGAATTATTATCACATTTTTTGACTTGAGGAAATCAAGGCCAAGTGAGATCAAATCAATTGTCTCAGACCTCATATTTTAGTGGGAGGGCTGGGATATTTGGAGTTTTGGTTTATGGCTGTTCAACTAAATGGAGAATAAATATTCAAGTCTCCCCATCCCTTGGCCCAACATCACTGAGATTATCGCCAGCTATGACAGCCCATGAGGTCTTAAGACTCAGATCTTAACCAGCAAGCAGTTATTTGAGGTCCTTGCTGCCTTTCCTAGACTCCAGGGGCCTATCACGCCAACACAGCTAGTGCTGTTCAAATACAATCTCCTATTGTCGTTGCTGTTATTCTTATTAACATTCTCATTACTGGCACTCAGAAAAACAAGTTAAGAATACTTAAGCCAGATCTCAGGCTCCCTGACAATATGAATCTTGAAAGTATTGACTTTGATGCTAAAAAGAAACCAATCATGAGTTTGCTGTGAGGGCTGCAGCCTGACCTTTGCAGTTGCTCAAAGTAGAGGCTGATGTTGTTAGCTGCAAGACTTTGTGTCAAGCATTTGGTGTTTTGGACTTGAATGCAGGTTCCCCAGGCAAGGTAATGAGCGGGTGACAACAGTTGCTGGAATTCCCACTGCGCCTTTACAGATCCACTGGCAACAGCTGTGCCCCCTACTTTGTCTTGAATCTTGGGCTGTCTCCTTCAAAGTGTAGATCTGATCATCATTCACTTTCAAGGGGAAAAAAATGGAGCGTGCAAATCTTCATTCTTTGAGGACTCTCCCAGTGTCTTCTCTCATGCCTCTGACTCTCAATGTACATTTATTCTTTGAGGGCTGCTGCCTCCTCACCAGGTACAGGCTCTGCCATTGTCTAGAGAGCAGCAGAGCGGAGTGGCCAAAATTTGGTCCAGGAGGGTATAGCTGAGTTTGAGTTCTGGCTCCCATATTCTCTGTGAAACTTAGGATAATTTTCTTTATCTTGTTCAGATAGCAATTTACAGCAATTAAATGAAATAACACATAGGAAATATCCATGACTTAGCCAAAGTAGAAGCCCAATACACGTTAGTTCTTATTATCATCAACAATCCAATTGCTAGACTCTAGGCCCTTCTGTATCTTATTACCCAGATGACAGACATAACAGACATTGAGACCCAGCCCTCTATTGAGACCCTCTCACATTTCTCCTTGTCAGTTCTCTATCCCCTGGACATACTGATTCCTTTTCCTCCTCCTTTCCTTTCCCTTATTGTACTACCCTTCATAATATGGCTGCTTTATTTAAGCAGTATCTTTTTACCAAATGGCTGTAGAAGTCCAAGTCAACAAATTAAAAGCCCAGTCTCCTTATTGAAACTTGTAACAGAGCAATGGGAGGATAGCGAAAGCAGCTCAGCAGTGGTACTGCAAAAGGCCATTGCATAAGATTAGGAGGAGGGCTTGCCCTCTTGACAAATTAATGAATGAGTAAATGAGCCAGCACTTCAAGTGTGTGGAGGTAAATTTCTGCATACCTCACCTATCCTCTGACTTGATATTTAACCAGCAGCCAGGGTGCAATAGACCATGAAGGGAATCTGCCAAAATCACAGAACCCTTCTACTGACTCGAGACAGGATAATTATCGGCAACCTAATTTCTGCGGGCTTCACCAGTCTACAGCAGGTCTCAACAACCATCATAGTTAAGATGGCACTGCAGCTCCTAACTCAGGATCTCTGGTCTGTGAGGCTTCGAATCTGTGAATCAAGTACCAAAGAGTTTATCTCACAAGGGACATGAAAAAGTACACTTCAGCTCAGAGATAGCAACACTTAATCAGATGTCCTCTAAGAATCACCATATATCATCCATTGACCTCCAGTATACTTTCCTCTGGGCATCACTATCAATATATCAATTTTCCTTCAGTACTAGGTCAGGGCTGGCTTGCATGATAATATGGGAGGACTCTTACCACTCCAGAACTTGAATCAGGCAAATCCCTAAGCAGCAGTGCCTAAAATCCAAGTCCTACACAAATACAGTGCGATCAATTTCTGCCAGCTGCTCTTACCCCACAAGTTCAGGCAAAGGGCACTCTGTCTAGCTCCATCCAGTTCCCAGAGATGAACTGTGCATCTAATTTCCTTTTTGCAGACCCCTTACCTTCCCTCAAACCAATGATCTCCACATTCAGAGAGTCATGTCTCTCATATTTAAGATCCTCTCTTAAACCAATAAGTACAAAGTCCTCAATATCAAAAGATTGGTTGATTTTAAATCTATTTAAAATCTATTTAAATCTATTTTCTAGAAGCATCCAGGGTCTTTCTATCCAGTAGATGGAGAGCACTTGGAGTAACTAATGCCAAGTTCATCTGAAAGATCAGGGAGCAATAATGTAACCTTCTTTTACCGTCTTGTTAACAAACAGTGTGCCAGGGGCTGAGAAAACAAGACGAACACAATATGGTACCAGCCTTCATGGAGCTCATTGTCCATGGTCACTTAAAGAAGGATGCAGTGATAAGAGACACTGGCTTGGGACTCTAAATCACACTAGAGCAACCAAGGAAGAAAATTTCAAGAAGGACATATCGAGAGAAATAAATGTTAAGAGTGCATTTTTGAAGAACAAAAGAAATTATCTAGCCAATAAAAGAAATTATCTAGCCAAAAAAAATAAGATGGAAAAACAAGTATGGGAAAGAAATAAGTGAACAAATACTTGATTCGTTAGGGAAACTACAGATAACTCCACAACTTCGTAGGAAAGGTAGTCGTTATGTATCACACCCAGGATTTCTGTTACCAGGACAGGACTGGAGCAGGAGGAAGGCTGCTCAAAAGTTCCTTCAGCAGGACAACAATTAAAATTGTTATTGGCTAATGATTATCATTGATAAGTGCTAAGCATTCACTAAAATGGAGGGTAACATTTTAAAATTGTTCTCTAATTCTTAAAAAAATAAAATAAAATCCAAAGATGAAAAATTCTGTTGTAAACCTGTACTTTTCCTTTTTTTCTCCATGCAAAATGTGTGAATGTGTGTGTGTGTGTGTGTGTGATGTTTAATTAATCTTGGTCTCTCTCATCAAGCTCTAAATTCCAGGAGAACAGACTTATCTATGTTTTCTCTCTGCTGCATCATCAGTAATGTCTGGCACAGACTAGACAGCTGATAAAGACTATTCCGGCTCCTGTGCTGACTCTATTAGAACTTAGTCTCCATCACGCAATTAGTATTTTTTGTGTGTCCATCTGGGTTGGCCATTCTGGCCTGGGTAAATGAGCAGTAAAGAGTCACAGGGTATTGGGAGCACGCTGAGAAGAGGCTGTCATTTAAAACTGCAACTTTCAACTGATGTCCAGAATGAACAGAGTGATAAGTTCTTTCCAAAGGACTTGAGCTAGGGCGAACCTGCAGGAACAGAGACATAATTCACAGGATTTGGTACAAAACGAAAATGCAGGACCCCTGGTTCAGAGCCCTGGGTGACTGAATAAGTAGCATACCCATGAAGTTGACCTTGCAAATATTTACAGTTAAACATCAGGTAACAATTTTCTACTAGAAAACTAAAGAGAGAGTCATGTATTCTTGAAAAAAAAAAAAGGCATTTAAATATCCCAATGTATTTCCTTTCTCTTCCCATGAGGCTGCATCTTCAAAACATACTGGATACTTGGCCCATTTTATCCAACATCCCTCCTCTCTTATGTTTCCAAATGACCCACTAAAGCCACCGGAACTCCTTGCTGCAGAGCAACGCCCACTTGTTCTTCAACTCGAAAGATCTGGCCTAGATTTGAGGCTCCCAAAAGCCTGAATTTGGAAGCCAGAATGGGTTTCCATCCCAGCTCCACCATTTGTAGCTCATGACGCAAAGCATATTATTTAGCCTCCCCAAAGCTTCAGTTTCCCCATCTATAAAATGGATGCAATTAAATAAGTGTAAAGTGCTTAGCGCACAAAAGCACCACAAAATGAGGGCAGATAGACAGTCCACTCACTATCTCTTTGGTCCAAAGCTGAACGCCCTCAAATCCAAGGACCCCAGCTCTGGACGCTGCTTTCCATCATGAACCCTATAAATAACTTAGCCAAGTCGCCTTTCCATGTTTCTGCGGAATGGGGGAGTTAGAGCAGGTGGACCCCCCAGGCTGAATCCTACCTGGGTTGCCCACTCATTCGAGTTGGGGTCTGAAGGTTCACTATCCCTCCTAGGGCATCCCCCCCTGAGCCCGAGCGGTGCGCGCCCGGCCTCCAGCCCAAGGCTTTGCGGGCGCGGCCCCCGGCCTCTGCCCACGCTACTCCCAGCGCGGGCCGCGCAGCCCCGCCCCGGAGCCGCCTCCCCGCCTCCCCCCTGCTCAGGCGGGCGAGCCCGCTGCCGGGTGGTTGTCACGACTGTGCGGTGGCCGGCGAGGTGGCCGCGGGCACGGCGGGCGCGGCGGGGCGGGGCGCGCTCTCCCGCTGCCCGCGGGAGTGGCGGGGCGGTGGGCAGGGCCCGGCGGGGGCGAGGCCGGGGGAGGGCGCCTGGGCGCCTGGGTGCAGATGGGAATCCCCGGGACCCGGAGCTGAGCGACCAGCGCGCGGCGGGGAGGGCGCGCCCGAGGAAGGCGAGCCTCGCTGTTCCTCCGGGAGCCCAACACCGTTCCCGCGCCGCCAAGATGATCCCTCCGAGCGGCGCCCGCGAGGACGGCGTGGACGGGCTGCCCAAGGAGGCGGCGAGCGCCGAGCAGCCGCCCTCTCCTGCATCCACCGGCAGCCAGGAATCCAAGGTACCGCGCGCACTTGCCCCGAGAGAACACAAACTCACTGTCCTTCTCTTCCTTTCTCCGTCCACCTTTGTCTCCTCTGACCTGGCGCTGGCGCGAGAGCCCGAGACGTGTCTCTGGTTCCACCAGGCTCAAGGACTCGCTCTCCCTTGAGACGTGAGTGTTCGTGATGCCAGACCACGGCCCCGGGGCCCCAGCCTCCTGTCCACACAGACCCGAGGCTTCGCTGGGCTTCTAGCCTGCGAGCACACGCTGTCCACACTGACTCCGGGTTCAGAGATAGCTTTCTGGGGTGATGGTGGTTTGGTGGTTCTGTGCTTTGAACCTGCTTGTGCCCAGAGGCGCAGGAAGCGCTTGCTGAAGGCGAGGGCGAGGCAGCCGGGGCTAATCCTCCAGAAAAGCAAGGGAACTCACTTGCGGGCCACAGAGGGTTGTGTCTATCCAGGGGTCTCAGAGAGCCTTTGCTTATTAGGGTTCATGCCTAACTTCGGGGGCCGCTCATTTCCAAAAAGAAAAAAAAAACTAAGCAAAAGGAAAAGGCACGTTCGCAGGGAAAGTTGATGTTCCTTTTGTGGAAGTTAATACTCAAAGAACTTACACTTGCTTTTATGAGAGTTCCACTCGCTCACATACGCCAAACCAACCCCGCAGCACTTCTGTCACTGTTACACTTCCTCTGAAACTCTCGTGGGTGCCAGGCACATGTTTGGAAATCTTGGAAGAGGATCAAGTCAAACGCGGCAGCTAGCAGTGTGGTGCCAAATGGCATCTCAGCCAGGAGTGGAAACCATAAGATGGAGTTTGTAGTTGTATGGATTTGTTAAAATGCGGACTCGTGGCTCTTTCTATAGATCTCCTTGTGCGTTCCCCAGGCATCTTTGGAATGTGGGGCAGTCCTTGTGTGGGACTGGAAGAAGGGGGGATACCAGTTTGGAAGAGGAGGGAATGGGCCAGCAGAAGTTCAGTCCTGTCTCCCTTCTTTCACATCCCTAGAAGCCACTGAGAAATCAGCAGGATCAAAATCACAGCTAAAATGACTCTCAGTTTAAGTGAATTTAGGCACTATGCATTTCGCAGCCTTTGAAGGTCAACCTCAACGATGGCCATCTAAGGCAGGAAGATTTGCATTATTTTTTTATCTCGTTTTTCTGATAATTATCTGACCTGGAGCACATGTATCAACTTTCCCAAAACTCAGTAGGGAGGGCGGGCAAAAGCACCACCTTCCAGATGTACCGTGAGGAGCTGTGCAAGATGACCTAATCTACCTGGCGCAGTGTAGGGACACCATCAATGTCCATCCTTTTCCTTCCGTGCTTGGGGAAGGCTCCATCTCACCACAAATGGTCTGTTTCCAAGCAATCTCACAACCCATAGGTATCTGACCAGAAGTTTCTAGATGTCTCTTCATTGTCCATCATTAACCATCAGTCAACTGAGTCATACACATGATGGCCACTTCAGGGGTGACCTGGAATACTGTAAATGAATGTAGCTAAATTCCAGAGTGAATCAGGTATTGAACTTTTTGAATTGAGCAAGTTGCTCCGCACTGGGTGTGTTCTGACAGAGTGTAGCATTTGAGTAGAAAGCAGTGTGGTTTGAAAACACTATGGGTTTGCTGTTCATAGAGATACTAATGTCAGTTCCCTGACAAAGCAGAATCTTCAAACGTAGTATCCATAATGTTGCATGGAATCATCTGGCTTATAAAGGTTTTGGTTTTGTATATATCCATTTTCTTAAATTGGTCTACACAACTGAAGTGGGTCTGTACACTCATAAATTTGTTGTCATGGCTTAGATATTCTTGATCAGTAGAAATTTCCATGGGAAGGGGCCATGAATCCCAGAAAACTGAATGCAAAACAGTGTGCCTTGACAAGGCATTTGTAGTTCTCACAGGGGCGGGCCCCATAGAAAGGTTAACTGCTGGTACGGAGGGGTGTGTGGCAAGGGGGCAGGATGGCTTGAAGCAGAACAGAGGGAGGCTGTAGCCAGTCTGCACCCAAAACACCGCATTTGAAAGTTCTTCTTCAAACTCATGAGACCTAGTGAGGAAAATGTGAATAAGACCGTAGTAGTCAGCCCGCCTTACACGCCTCTGAAGTTGTTGGTTTGACAAAATGGGATAGACATGCATCAGACCCCTTTGGCATGACACCCTCAAAAAAGATTTTCAAAATTGCTTTTTAACACACACCTTTTCCCTAATTATAAAAGTAGCAAATATTCTTTTTTTCCCAAGAACTGGGGTACAGGCCAGAGGTGCAGGAGTGAGAGGATTCACCAGAAACAGAGTGGGGAGCAGAACAGGCGGATCTACTGAAACACACTACTGAGGGGAGCAGTGGGCGAGACAGGAGAGGTCTGCTGTGCCATGTGGGTCAGCTCCCTGGCTGGGGATCAAACTCATGCTTCACAGTGCTGTGCTTAACACCTTGTACCACCAGGGAGGCCCATAGCAAATATTCTTAGTAAAAATTGAAAAGTCCAGTATTGATTTAAAAAAAAAAGAAATTGAAAAGTCCAAAGAAAAATAAGGAAAAAAAAATCACACATTGCTCATAATCCAGACACAATTGCTGATAATATTTTGATCTAGCTCATATGTCTTTTTCAATCTATTTATATATTTACTTAGTTGAGCAAACAATGATGAATATCCACTAAGTGCTTATGATATGTGAGACATAATGATACTTTTAACAATAACCCTATAAGGGAGACTGCACTCTGTTTTCCATTTCATGGATCAGGAAGCAGAAACTCAGCAAGGAAAGGCAACTCACCCAAGGTCAAGTAACAAGGTGAGTGACAGCCAGGACAGAGAGCCTGGGGTGTGGCTCAGGAAAGCAAGCTCTCAACACCCACATGGAACCATCATGCTTGTGTACTGTTTTCCATCCTCCCATTTTGCTTAACATCCTAGCCAAGTATTTTACATGCCACTAAAAGTCATTTGCAGTAGTATTTTGGTCTTCTCATATGAAGAATTCTTTTAAAATACATTTTCACGTGAAATGATTAAAGTTCCAATGTACAGCCAGAACTGGCATTCACAGTTGTGGTTCTATGTGTAATCATCCTGGGAAAGGATCCAAAGCGTATGCTAGATCAATAAAATATCTAGATATCTAAAATATCTAAATTTAAATTTAGTTAAATGCCCTGTTTATTGAGACCCAGCGAGAGGCGATGACTTGCCTTGAGCTCACACCGACAGCTCTTGGCAACAGCCCGTCAAAGAACCTTGCCTTGGACCTTGGATACCCCGGTACAATTTCCTCATTGAAAATTCCTGTAAACATAAGTGCTAATGTAGTTATGTGTGGTTTTCTTTTTCATGAAATTAGTTGACTTAAAAGCATTTAAAAGCCACTAATGAACCTCTCCCGTCTATCTTTCCACTAACTATTCCAGAAAGACCACAATCTAATTTATTTTCCAAATGCTTGACAGAGACCATCAAATATTAAAAAATTTCCTGTTTCAGCACCCCTTATTTCAATGAATGTCTTTTCTCCACTCACTTGTTGACAATATAGAAATCTTACTAGAGCATAAAAGGAAATCTGGGTACAAATACCCTTTACTATCATTTATATGACCTAACGTCACATTTTGAAGATGTGGAGGGTTTACAGATACTAAGGTCAAATAGACAAGAGTTCAAACTTCTTCTCATCAATTGCTACCTGTCTAGATGCAAGTTGCCAAACTCTCTGAACCTCAGCTTCTTAATCTATAGGATGGGGGTACTAATACTTAGCATTATGTTGTGAGATTCATCTTCACCATTGCAAGCACAAATAGTTTTCATTCATTTTTGCAAGGTCTGAGAATATACAAAACACCTAATATGTTATAAATATTTATTGGCATAAAATACTGCTTTTCCTTCTGCTTCAAATTCAATGACTTTGGTCACTTAGCCAATCCCAAATGCTGTTATTGGAACAGCTTAAATAATCAGCACTGACACTATAGTGAGATTTTACCCTAACTAGTTTGTCCCTAAGAAGATAAGCCATAGATTCACCAGTGAGTGACTTCAGTTTTGAAAGGTTGATAGAGGTACTCAGTGCCCCCAGGGAAGCCATGGACTGAGGGCCCCCTCATTCCTGGCTGGTGCCTTCTGAAACTGAATCACCCTCTGACCTAAGGAGAAGATTTCTTTAAGAAGATTTCTTCTGTGAGGGCATGCACTGCAGCTCCTAGAAAGATGTCTATGTCCATCAATCAGTAACTGTTTATTGAGGTCCTACTATGTGCCCAGTGTTTCCCATACGTATATATGAAGCTATTACAGATAAGGAATTTAACTTCTCAAGGAATACAGTAAAAAGGAATGGAAACACCTTTCATTCAAATCACCTGGACAATTCAGGTAAGCTACTGAATTGTAATCTCCAAGTGAGGGTCCCCTGCACCGGTATTATTTTTAAGCTTCTTTTGTGATTTTATTGTGCAGCCAAGCTTGATAAACACTGGTCTACACTAGAAGGATTGTAGAATGTCAAAGAAAGCAAGCCTCTTGCTCCCCCAACCAAAGTACTTGAAGGAATAATTTGTATTTACTCCCTCTTCTTCCCTTCGCATTTATATTTCAATTCACAGAAATGGCTCCGACAAAGGTAACCTGCTGTTGCCAAAGAATCTTAAGCATTACTCAGATGCAGCTGGATTTACAAGATTGACTATGTCGTTATGAAGTTATTTTCACTATCCTAAAAGAAATAATTATTCAGTGTAGAAAATGGAAAACTCTAATCCACCTGGTGTGCTTTACTGGGTAGAATTTAATTTTTTTTTTCTGTAGTTGTATCTGTCTATCTTTCCCTTAATTGCATCTGGAGTTTATATCTCATTTAATGTTACATTTACAAATGCATTTTCCGTATTATCTTCCCCCAAACTGGAAAACACAGAAAAATATACAGGAGAAAAAGAGCCATTCACCTCATTACCACCTAGAGATAAGAAATGTTGAAGTATTTGCTTCACTTCTATTATGTACATTTTCTTTTACATACACACACACACACACACACACGAAAATCAGAATAGTATGTACACTACTGTGCTTTTTCTCCTACCTGTGTTATACAGAAAGTGTTCCCAAGCTCCTAATCAATAACTTGAATACTAAAGATGATATAATAGTCTGTTTCATCTATCATATAATACATCTAACTCTGACTCTTTTCTGATGACATGTTGAGGTTCTTTCTAGCTTTCACACTTTTAAAAACATTAAAATGTACATCCTGATTGATTTACAAACATTTGCATATATTTCTGTTTAATTTCATGGGAAGTAGAATTTCTAGCTCTGGACAGAAACACTTCTAAGGTCATTTGTAAGTTCTCATTAACACAGTGCCCTAAAGAAAGGTTATATTGTAGGGTTTTTTCCTTAGTAAACTAGTGGAAAATTGCAGAAATGAGAGCTTAATAAATATTCAAAAAATAAACTCTTGATATGTGTATGGCCACCATGTTATAGAATGTGTCCATTACCCCCAGAATACCCTCCCTAGAGTAAGTAACATCCTGAATTCCAGCAACATAAATTAATTAGCTTTACTTTTAACCTCCTTATAAATGGAATCATATTGTATGTCCTCTTTTGTATCTGACTTCTATCATTTAGCATTATATTATGAGATTAATCTATGCCATTGCATGTAGAAATAGTTTTCATTTTCATTTTATATGGCATTCCACTGTGTGGATAGACCACCCTTTATCTACTTCACTGATGTTGGACATTTTGTGTGGTTTCTTGCTTTGGGCTTCTGCAAGTAGTACTGCATGAACATTTTTGTACATATTCTTTATGGTGCATGCAAAGTACTTATGTTGGCTACATACCTAGTAGCAACACTGTCAGCTTACAGAGTACACGTGTTCCGCTTTAGTCAACTGTCAACCTTCCAAAGTATTAATAGTTCTGCCAATTCAAATCCCATCAGCAGTGTATACAAGTTCCTTCTGCTGCTCATCCCCCAACACTCAGTGCTGACTGCCTTTCTTATTTCAGTTGTCATTTGAATACCCTTTTTTGTGAAGCAGATGGTTGAGTTTTTGTCTATTTTTCTATTACCTATATATCTTTTCAATTTGTAGGAATTCTTTACCTATTTTAGAACAAGTACTTTGAGAGCTAAATGTATTAGATTAGATATGTTTGCTACTCTCTGGCTTACTTTTTCTCTTAACAGAAGTGACTTTATTTATTTTTTACTTATGCTTGTTAGAGCTTATTGTGTTTTGCTTATGAAAGCCTTGCCTACCTCAAAGGCATAAAGTTATGCCCCTATATTACATCCTAGAAATGTAACTGATTTACCTTTCACATACAGGCCTATAATCCATTTGGAGTTGCTAGTTGGTATGGTGTGAGGCAGGGTCAAGATTCATGATTGCACTGCACTGCTTCCTGTGCCATAAATCAAGTGGCTTTATTTCCAGTTTATTTGGAGGTTTCTGTTCTGCCCCACTGGTCTATTTGTCCTCGTAAAAGTACATCACTCTTAGTGGAATGGCATGGTTTAAAAGGGCTTATGTATGCCAGAATAAGTCTTCTGTGTTCCTTACTTTTCAAAACTGTTTACGTTATTTTTGACTCTTGGTATTTCCATATGCATTTTCAAATCAACTCATCAGTTTCCACCAAAGCAAGTGCTAGGATTTTTATTATTACATTAAATCTATAAATCTATAAATCTATTTACACTATTTACACTATTTACACTATAATCTATTTACACTATAAACAGATTTGCACTATTAGGTTTTCCAGAAATTTATCCCACTCCAGGGTATTTGCTTCTCCCAAGTCACCCAGAGCGTCATATCTGGAACCAAATTTCGTGTTACTGTTTTCAGTTTGGGGGTTCCCCAAATCTATGTGAAAGTGAATCTGTGATTATGAATTCTGAGGGAAATATTGATTCTTTGATTGTCCCCCTCATGTCCATGCTAAAATTCCTTTATCTTCAATCTGAATTGGTGAGAATTTTTTTTCTAGTTTATTCTTTTCTTTAGATTACCCCTCCATGTAGTCATCAAAACCCAGTCCCCCTGTTTTATTTTTAATTTGTCTTTAAATATACATATTTAAAATTTATCATTTTGCCTATTTGTGGCATTAAATATATACACTTTGTTGTGGAGTCATATCCCAAACTTTTTCATGTTCCCAAACTGACACTCCACAACCACTGGACACTAATTCCCCACCCACTCATCTCCTTCCAGTCCCCAGCCCGCCATGATCCTTTTCTGTACTTAAGAGGATCCTATAATATTTGTGCTTTTGTGACTGGCTTATTTCACTCAACATTAATCTTCAAGGTCCATCCACTTTGTGGTATGTGCTAGAATTTCCTTCTTTATAATTTTCCTTCTTTATAAAGGCTGAATAATATTCCTTTGTATGCAGATAACACATTCTGTTTGCTCATTCATCTACTGATGGACACTTGACTTGCTTCCACCTTTTGGCAATCATGCATAATGCTGCTGTGAACTTGGGCATACAAATATTTTTAAGCCCTTGTTTTCATTTCTTTTGGTTATATAAGCAGAAGTGGGCTTGCTGGGTTGTATGGTAATTCTATGTTTAAGTTTTTGAGGAATCACTACATTACTTTTCACATCATTATGGAATATCATCAGACTGTACCATGATCCCACATTCTCACCAACACTTGTTATTTTCTGATCTTTTTTACCCCAATAGTAAGATATGGCATGTCATTGTAGTTTTGATTTGCATTTGCCTAATAATTAGTGATGGTGAACATCATTTCATGTACTTACTCAGCACTTGTACATCTTTATAGAAATGTCTGTTTAAGATTTTGCCTATTTTTTAAACATGTTATTTGTTTTTTGTTGTTGAGTTGTAATTGAAAGACCAAATGTGTTCTTATTGTTTTAATCACATTTGTTCAATGTGGAGGCTATATTCATTTTTTTATTATTTGTCTTTCTCTTTTGTGAGTTATCTATTCATGCTTTTGTTCATTTTAATAGAGATTCATCCATTTGCTATTTATTTTTTAAAAGTCTCCAAAATTTATAAAACCACGAACTAACATTTCCCCAGATTGAAATTTGTTTTTCAATTTTAGTACATTTTCAATGTGGAAGATATCTTTTTGTGTGTGTGTGTGCTGTTAAGTATCTCAAACGTAACAGTTTCTTCTTTTGATATATATTTAGAAAGGTCTTCCCTAACCTGGGAGTACATAAATATTAACCTACATGTTTCTCTGGAGAGTTCATATATATTTTTCACTTTTAGCATTTTAATCCATTTGGAACTGATGATGTTATGTGCTATGGAAAAATATGGTTTTTTCCAAATGGTTAATGAATATTTCTAAAACCAGTTGTTGAATAATTCATTCTTTTCTCACTGATTTGAAATGTTACATTTATTATGCAATAAATGATAATATGTTCTAGGTTCTCCTTTAGAGTCATCTGTTAAATTCTAACAATTTTGCATTTTTTACTGTACTGTAATTGAGCATTACTAGTATAATGTTTTAATTATTGTAGCTTTAAATACATTGATAATTAGTAATATGATTCCTGTGAATTTTACTTTTCCATCAAGTTAAAAAAATATTTTGAAAGTAATTGCATGAAAATTTAAAAATCTTTTTGGTAAAATCCTTACAGATAAGGAGATTTCTCATTGAGAAACATAATATTTGTCTTTAATTACTGATACATCTTTTCTGCCACTCACTGATGCTTGGGAATATTTCAAACACTTCTTGTCCAATTCTCTGTCAGCTATTCCCTGTGTATTTTATGATCTAGGTTTTTATTATGAACCATCACTTTTATATTTTCTAACCGGTAATAGCTAGCCTATTGGAAAATTTTTTCATATTAATGTTTTAATCCAAGATCTTTTAGAGTCCATGTCTCATTCATTAATAAAGACATACAGTGTTGTTTACTGCTTCAGAGCATGGAGTCTGAAGTCAGACACAACTGTGTTCAAATACCCTGTGCCACTTTCTGATGCCACTTCACAAGCTTCCTTGTCTTTCACTTTCCTGAGTGTCACTGTTCTTTCTGTAAAGCGAGCATCAGGGTATCCTTCCACAACATTGCCATTATGACTAATTAGTGTATGCTAAGTTTCTTAGACTGTAATGTCTACTATCAAAATGTTGCCTCCCCAACTATAATTCATTTATTTTGGGGGATTGGATGATGGAGTAGGGTAAGTAAAGACAGGAGTTATTCCATGAAAACTCCTAAATATGGTAAATGCTAGTGGAGGCATTGCATGAGTACTTGACTTCCTTTAAATGCCACCAGCATTTTGCTAGGTGATCCTGTACATCGGTGCTAAGAGATGACCTCAGCTCTTTTGTTTCTTCAGCCACTCTGGAAGTCACCACAAATTCACCTTCGTCCTGAGAAACATAGGATAGTGCTTTGCAAATTCAACTTCAACATATCCATTTCTAACTAAATTTTCCTTGAGACTTCCTTCTATAAAAATTCCAGACTTCCTACTCACGGTCACAAAGAGAGACTATCTTTCTTGTGTTAAAGATGGGTAATGTTCTTAGCTTACTGAGAATTTCCATTAGTAATGGATATAGAATTGTTTCCAATGAGTTTTTGGCATGTATCAAGGTAATCATGTGATTTCTTTCTGGATTTTTTTTTGGTCCTTTGGCCTCTTTATGAGCTGTATTATATTAATAGATAGCCTAATATTAAACTCTTCCATTCTTGGAAAAGGTCCTACTTGGCCAAGAATATTTTCTTTTAATAAACTGCTGGGTTTTGATTGCCAATACTTTATTTTTACATGTATATCCATAGGGGAGATTGTTTTATAACTGTTACTTAATGTACTTGGTCAGATTTTAGTTTTGAAAAATAATTTGGGAAGATGTATTGTTGCTTTGTTTGTTCCCTCTTGTATGACAGCTTATAGAATTGTCCTTTGGATGTTTGGGGAAAAAAACAGTATCTGAACCTTACGTCTATTTTAAAATAAATCTGAAAACAATTTTTCCACTTTTTAACTCTATTTTTTCTAAAATAGCTTGTGTCAGTGTGGTTAATTTGTTTTGCTAGAAAATTATCCATTTCATTTAAATCTACGTGACATCTTGGAAAGTTATTTATTGTAGAACAGTCCTAGAACCTGCCTTCAATCTGTCATTCTTCACTTTCTCTGGCAAGATGTTTATGAGCTTCTATCCTGTGAACACCCCTTTTTGTAGCTCACTATGTGAATATAACGTTCATCCTTAGATCTGGATTTGGAATTGGGAGACATAAGCACGGTGTTCTCATTTCCACATTACCAAGAGGAAGCAGTCACTGCTTTCTCCTTAAATCCCTCACAATCCTTTAATTCCTAACCTGTGCTACAATAGTTCTTCTCCTGTCCTCGTGGCTCCTTCCTCTCCCCTTCATCCAGTTGTCAGTCTTCCCCAGTCTGTTCTCAGCCCTCACCCCTTCGCACATTTCATAATTTCTCTGGGTCCTTATTGCACATCTTTAGCTGCTCTTTCTGTTTCAACCACCAGCTGATAACTCCCAAATCTAAGTCCACTCAGACCTCTCTCTTCTGGTCTCCAGTCCAATATACTCAGTTGCTTTTGAACAACCTGTGTCAATGCCTCCAGGCATTAGAACTTCAACATGCTTTCAACAGAACTCATCATTCTCACATCAGTTGCCAGCCCATTCTGTGTGCTCTTCTTCCTTCGTTCTCATCCAAAGATAAAGCATCACCCATGAAGTCAACCAAGCCAGAAATCCAGGAGTTAGCCTCAATGACTGCTGGGAGAACTGAGCCAAAGGTTTTTACGCAGCAGGTGGGCAGGAGACAAGATGTTTGCTGGCTTCCAGAGGCTGCTTCATTTTTCTGAAAATGAAACCTGTACCTGTTGCCTATTCCTAACAGCCACATAGCAGAAGACTTAGTCAGCATCTTCCCCTCAGGGCTGGGAGCAGTAGTGACTATAACATAAAGGACTGAGATCACACCCAAGAGAAAGAGTAATGATAAAGAATCCAGAACACCCCAAGCTCTCAAGAATACCACTGTTCCTCTGCCCTTCAAACTGACATGAGGGGGAGTCATGAAAAGAGGCACTAGATTTCCATGTAGCCCTGACCAGTCCCTCACACTCACTCCCTCCACCTCCAACACTGTATGTTTTATCAGAACAACATAACTTTGAGACCTTAGAAAAGGACCTCATCATACCCTTTCTCCCAAGGATGCCAGTCACTGGAAGCAACACAAGTCTGGAGAACCCCCTTCTCTCACAATTTCATCTTCATCAGGCCTGCACTTCCATGAACCCAACCCCATCTGCCTCCTTTCCAAGAGGCCAGTAGCCTGCATTCTATGCTCTGGAATCTTCAGCAACATCATTTCACCCCCTACCTTCTCTGGTGGGTCCTCCACTTCCTACTGTGACACCCAGGCCTCCCCCCTTCAGTTTCCAAGTAGTGGCTTATTTCTGCTTCATCAGGCCTGGCTGTTGGGAAGGCACCTCACCGTTGCTTCCAGAGTCTTGTTTCTCATCTCCTAAAACGTGTGACTTTAAAATCCATGAGCTCAGACTCCTCTGCCCACATCTGCCTTCAACAGGCACCTACTAAGCAGGCACCTTCTAAAGCACCTACTAAGCACAGTAACAGACCTTGCATTGGAATAATCTCCGTCAGGCAGGGAGTCTTTCTGATGAATAATTGTTGTTATTTCTATCAGAGAAGAATCTATCTGTTTCCTCCTCATCTAATTGATCTTATTCTAAAAACTTAATGAGGCCTGCAGACTGATACTGTAGCTATATAATTTAGCAGCTATTAAGCCAAACTTTCATCATGTGGTATACATGACTTGGATATACATACAGAAAGTCACTTATAGAGTGGATCTCTGTCCATTGAATGATATTTTCCGCCTGAGTTTCATTAAGAAATGTGAGGTAAAGTAGAAAAGTAACAATAAAAATTACATGGTTAGATACATTAAATCCTTGACTATAAATTTATGATTGAAAAATGGGGATAATTTTCTGATAACCCACTATGACAAAATTAGTTACTACATTTTTCGAAAAACATTTTCTGAGTACTCCATAAGGGGGTGGGGGGGAGTCAGGGAGACAGAGAATGACCTATTTCCATATCAGTGGAGTGTAGGGAAATCTTATCAGACAAGGAAGCCCAGGAAAGAGATTCAGCCTTCTTGATAGCAGGGAAAGTGTTCTTTTATGTTCCAAGAATTTCCCTGTTGAGAAATATGTTTGTAAATCTTTCTATACTCTCATTCACATTTCCCTACTTTCAGAAGCAGAATGTGCTACCTAGAATCTCATTCACATAATAGTGTTGCAAATGTTTTGTAAATTTCAAAGCAGTTACAGTATATTGTTTTTATAATTCCCTTTTCTGAATTACTCAAGATGGCCATCCTCAATAGCAGTAATTGAACTTTTGTGTGCAGGAGTGTTGTTCCCTTGCGCTCATGAGTCCACATGGTTGTGTTCTTCATGTTCTTGTGTCTGATTCTAAGATTTTTCCATCTCCTCCCACATAAAGAACATCCTTTTCTCCAGGCTACTTTAAGAATCCTAACTTGCATCTTCCAATTTGCTTTTGTATTAAAAAATAAATGATCAAACTAGTTGGGAATTCATGTTCCTTAAAACAAAACAGACAATGAACCCGCAGGACTATCAAATAAGTTAATAGGAGATTTTTGCTTTTAATTGTCTTTGTTTTCTGCTTTGGCTTTGTACTTAGTGATAGGCCTGGTAGGCTTTTTGCTTGTGTTGCTTAATTCTTGGCTACATTTTCTTTTCATGGAAAAACTTGTTTATTATCCTTTTTATTATTTATATATATTTTACATCATTGTTCAATTTTTTTAAAGATTTATTTATTTACATAACAACTGGGGTACAGGCCAGATGTGCAGGAGGGTGAAAGGATTCACCAGAGACAGAGTGGGGAACAAACAGGCAGACTGACTGAAATACACTGCTGAGGGGAGCAGCGGGCGACACAGGAGAGGTCTGCTGCGCCATGTGGGCATCTTGCTGGCCAGCCGGGATCGAACCCGCACTGCAGAGGCTGTGGACAGCTTCACAGCACTGCACTCAACCGCCTGAACCACCAGGGAGGCCCCATCATTGTTCATTTTTTTTTTAAACAATGTTTGCTCCTCGCTCCCCCTCAGGTTGAGTCTCCATAGAATTCCTTTCACCAATTCACCCATGCACCATCACCTCAGTCCCCTGTGCTCTTGGCTACATTGTCTATAAGTCAATTGCTGAGTTCCTTATAAGTTTGATATTTCTTAATTCTATTCAAAAGGCAAATTGATTAAGCTGAAGTTGCTGGTATCCATTTGTTTAATTAATATGTTTTAACCAGATGCTTAATGTGTTGATCATTTTGCCGGTGTTCATCCCAATAGACCTGACCTTCCAATTAACATTTGAAAAGATGGATTCTTAAGCCTAAGGTTTCATTATTGTCAAATGCTATGGATTGGATTTTTTTTCCTAACTGATAGATTGAACTGTATTTCTTCTACTCAATTTATAGCCTTTAAGTTAAAATGATTAAAATAAATGTTCCATGAATAAATTGCATGAGGCAAAAAAGAGCAAAAGAAAAAAAAAAGCTTACAAATTAAAACCTACGGCTTATGGTTCTTCCCATGAATATAAGAAAGAGCACAACATAAAATTAAGAGACTTCATGCCAGACCACAACTCAACCCACTCAACCTCTCAGACTTAAAGATTCTTAATTGCTGTGTATGGTCTTTCTCCAAGAATGAATAACTTCAATCTGGTTCTCAAAGCCCAACTGCTCTAGAATTCCTTGGATTTTATGAATTTATGTGAGAAAGCAATGCTTATTGTTTTCTATGTTATTTGTTTGTTCTTGTGTTGGAATGATTTTGGCACAGTTCTTTATATAGACTGCCTTATTCGGTCACTGTAGTGGACAGTAGGCAGTAACAGAAAAAGTCACTGATGCTCAGATTTGTAATACAGCACTGAGTTAAAGATGGGAGATATTTTGAACTTGTATATCAGGACACAAGAGCAAAATGCCAGGCCTTCCAGTGTCATAGCAGGAATCTTCCTGCTTTGTCATTGGACCTTCACTTTTCAGGCTGTCTGCAGTCTGCATGGACAGCTGTTCGGAGAGCCAATCGTAGTGCTGGGAGCCCTGGCAGCTGGTTCTCTGGCTCTGAACAGCAGCTGTGAGACTTAACAGATGCCATGAGAAGAGCGAAAGGTTGACCTCATCGCCAATGGTCAAACTAAATGTCACCTGCTGACTTGTGAGCTTTGTAATAAGACTATCCTAGTATCATCTATGAAGTATTTGAAAGGAAAGGGAGGAAGGGAGAGAAGATGAGAAGCAGGAGGAAGGATAGACTAGAAGAAGAAAGGAAAGAAGAAATAAGGAGGAAGGGAAAGAAGAAAGAAGAGCTAAAAAAAAAAAACAAAAAACAAAAAAACACAGTCGCACTCCTCAAGTCATACAGGACTAATTTTAAGGAAACCTACTTTCAACATATAAGTAGTTGCAGAAGTTAATGGGCTTATCATTTTTTATTATTCCGTTATCCTTCATTTTAAGTTCTAGAAGTAGAACCTCAAGTTCAAAGGGATAAAATTTATTGAGGGTTTATTACCAGAAAAAAAGCGAGCAGGACAGGACAGGAGAAGGAGCTGAACAAGATGGCACCCCAGGGAAAGTCTTGGCTTAGAGCCCACATTGTCCCTGCTAAGGCAACATGGCAGCACTGCTTCACTCTGTACCAGTCAGACTGGCCTCAGAGGTGGGGGGCTGGGAGTTGCGTGATCTCCCAGGAAAGACAGTACCCATTAGCTGAAGCTGGGTGATGCTTACGAGGGCCCCAATAGAAATGATGGGCGTGGGGCACCAGCTGTACCCATTGTCTGCCACAAGAGTTATTCCCATTTTCATGCTCTACTCTTAGAATTTTTTTGTGTGTGTGGGACCCTCGCCGGTGGCCAGGGAGCGAACCGACGCTGCAGAGGCTATGGGCAGCCTCGCAGCCCAGCGTTCAACCGCTGCACCATCAGGGGAGGCCCTACTCTTAGAATTTTTGCTAAAATTTTTGGCCAAGAAAAGAGTGCTACATTTGAAAAAGAAGAAAAAAGTTTGAAAGACACCTGATGAAAGAGTGAGAGACATCAGTCATGGGAACCGAGTGCTTGGCCCCGACGCAACTCAGTGTCCTAAAGCAGGAGAATGAACTGGGGATCTTTGTTGGGGGGAGCACTTATGGCACCTTCTATATCCTAGGGCCCCCAAAAAATACTTTACAGAGATGGACAGCACAGGCAGAAATAAGTGGAGGACAGGAGACTCAGCTGTTCTGCTTCTTCAAGACAGCCTCGTTGACCTTGTCCTCTAGGGTGACCAGCCCTCAGCCCTAGAATCTTTGGACCCTTGAGAAACCTGAAAGTCTGGGGTAACTAACTCAGGACCCTCACAAATAATTTAGCTAAACTGATTCACATACATTCATAGGTTTTTTTAAGTTCCCCCAACTGTCTTTACTTTTTTTTAAGATTTATTCATTTATGCATACAAGAGCTGGGGTACAGGCCAGAGGTGTGGAGGGTGAGAGGATTCACCAGAGACAGAGTGGGGAACAGAACAGGCAGATTGACTGAAGTACACTGTGGAGGGGCATGGTGGGCCAGTCAGGAAAGGTCTGCTGTGCCATGTGGGTTGCTTCCTGGCCGGCCGGGGATTGAACTCGTGCTGTAGAGGCTGTGAATTTCTTCATAGTGCGGTGCTTAAACCCCTTGCACCACCCGGGAGGCCCCCCAACTGTCTTTACAGTCATGGACAAGCCAAAGCTCAGACTTGCAGTCAGCCTGGATTGTGCCAACAGGTTCGATGGACTTTGAGCAGCCTTGGGCAGCTCTGTGTCTCATACGGTGCCTCACATTTCATGCTGAAATGCTTTGGAAGGAATGCCTGGTTGGGGGAATTGGATAAGGGAAAGGAAATGAGCCATGTGTTTAAAGGTGGGGTGAGGATAATGTTCAAGTTCAAGGGGGTAAAGCAGCAAAGTAATAGTCACTGCCATGGGAAATAGTCATATTCCAGATTTGGCACTAAACAGGTTCATGGTCTCTTCCCCTGCAAGATAGTTTCTCACTTTGACAAGTAATTAGTTGATAAGTGCCAAATTTAAGTCATCTGACTCTAGACTTTGGGCTATTCTATGCTATGGATGGATGGATAGATAGATAGATAGATAGATAGATAGATAGATAGATAGATAGAAGAAGGTAGGTAGGTAGGTAAGTATGTTATAAATACATGGCAATAGTTGCCCATCTACTGCTGGGTCATTATTTGTCCATGTGTTATGTAATTATTTGAGAGTTCTATGGATCATCTTGAATCCTAGTGCACAGAAAATATGATGTGGAAGGGACATCTGAGATCATCACTGACAAGCCCACGACTCTATGGTTCAGGAAATTCAGGCCCAGAGACATTCAGTTCTTCTCCCAATTACACAACCAGTGCTACAACGCAGAGCCTCAGGACAGATCTGTGGCATTTGTGTTGGGTTGCAGTGTCTTCTGATGGCCTTCAAAGAACGTCATAAAGGAGTTGGTTGCAAACTTGGGTGCATATCAGAATTCTCTGGGGGCCTGATAACACACAAATTGCTAGGCCCACCCCTAGTAATTTCTGACCAGGAAGGTCTGGGGTAAGGCCTGAGATTTGCAGTTCTACCAAGTTTCAGATGACAATGACTCTTATGGTACAGAGCCCACACTTTGAGAAGCATTGCCAGGGATGTAACTGTCTATATTTCATGCTTGTGATAGCCAGTCTCTTCCTGTACTGCATTGGCTTTGCTTACCTGAGTGTGTTCTCTTAACTCTAGATGGCCTGCAGATATGTTTTTTTTAAGGATTTATTTATTTATTTATACAAGCACTGGGTATAGTCAGAAGTGCGGGAGGATGAGAGAATTCACCAGAGCCAGAACGGGGAGCAGAGCAGGCAGACCGACGAAGTACACTGCTGAGGGGAGCAGCGGTCAGCAGGAGAGGTCTATGCACCATTGGGACCTTTGCCCGGAGGCCGGGGATCGAACCTGCGCTGCAGAGGCTGCGGGCAGCTTCGCAACCCAGCGCTCAACCGCTGCGCCACCAGGGAGGCCCTGCCTGCAGATATTTAAGGGCTCTGACCAGGGCTGCGGTCACCCCACAAATGAGCAGAACTAACTCCTCTGGTCAGGAGGAAAGCATCAGCCTCTCTCCCTCCTCACACCACCTGCCTCCTTCTCCAGCTGAGAACTTAGAAATGGTAAAGGAGGTCTGTTTCATCTGGCTGAGATTACCTTGCTATTTTCTAGCAAGCAACCTTTTATATTCATTCTGAAACAACCAGGAAATCAAGCCTCTAAAAAAGCACTGTGCTTACATTCTGGAGTTCTACTGGCTGGTGAAACCCTGTTTTGTCCCCACTGAAAATAAAGGAACAGATGGCCAACCAGAGGCTCATGAAGGAGGCAAGGAGAATCTCTAAGCTATATGATTCCTTGGCAAGGATTTCACATTTGAGGACAGACTTCAGTCCATGCATGCACAGCATGAGCCTACCTTTTCCAGCATATTCCTAGAGGTTTTCTTATACTCAGAAAATGCTCATTCCTGTCAAAGTGATTCACAAAATCCCAATGATTGCATTACTTCCAAAACCTTGCTGAGAGCTGCCTTTAGGATCTGAGTAGAAAATAGCAAGCGTGGGGACATCAACCCGGTGGCACAAGGGGTTAATACGCAGCACTGTGAAGCTATCTACAGCCACTGCAGCATGAGTTCAATTCCCAGTAAGGGAGCTACCCACATGGTGCAGCAGACCTCTCCTCCCTCACCTGCTGCTCCCCTCAGCAGTATATTTCAGTCAGCCTGCCTGTTCTGTTCCCCATTCTGTCACTGGTGAATCCTCTCACCCCCTCCACCTCTGGCCTGTATCCCAGTTCTTTTATGCATAAATAAATATTTTTTTAAAAAAAGAAAGGAAAGAAAACAGCAGGTGTGCTATAGGGGACTTGTAGTTAGAGTTCTTCGGGAGAGCCCAGGGAAGCCTGCCTTGGCTGCTGCAGGAACGCGCGTGGCCATGCGGCTGGGAGAGCTGCTGCTCAGGGCAGCAGACCCTTGTGTGTCTGCAGGCACCTGGGAACCTGCTTCTTCTCTGCCTACTGGGCAGACAGAATACAGATTTTTCCATGAATTGTGTCACAGCGAGCAAAGCCAGTTACATCACTTGTGGTGTCTAGTGCAAAATGAAAACAGGAGTGCCTTGTTCAAACATTACTAAAAATTACAAGATAACAACATCAGAGGATTGACCCAAACTTACATTCCTTCTAAGCGCCAATCCCATGCTCCACACTCGGACCCCACAGGGCCACCCCAACTGTCAAGTCTTGGCAGAGCAAGGGAAGGGACAAGAGGGGCCAGACTTGGGGAGAACACACAAATTACACAGTGACACCAGCTGGGAATAGATGTTTTTTCTCATATGTATTATAATATAACCCTGTTGAACAAAATGGTGTTATTCGAGGACCTACTATATTACATTTCCCTCCAGTAAGGCATGGTAAACTCAATGCAGTGCAGATAGTAAAAGTCAGCACCATTTACTGAGGTTGTTGACTGCCTACTGTTAGATTTCCAGGTTTTCATTCTTACAGTCCCTTCGCTGTAGGCAAACACGCCCCAGACACCAGGAGAGGAGACTGAGGCTGCCGAACAGCTCTGCAAGGTCAGTCCTACTTGAGAGATCATTAAAGCCTCATTCAGAAACCAGGCCAGGTATATGTATTTAACTATTAAAAGATAACACCATGGGGAAATAAAAGACACATATTGTCAGCAGGCTGTGATTCCTGAGGAGAAGGGAAGATTGGAAGCAGAGAGCATTGAAGTGATGGGGAAACCAGAGGAGAGAAAATTGGTGGCCAGACCAGGTTCTGAAGTTGGTGATCACACATGAGAGAACAGGTTCCCAGTGAAGCTGAGGGACTCAAGCTAAGGGTCAGAAAATGCATAGAGCTGGTTTGGGGGAAGAGGAGGTTAGGAGGAGGTTAAAGGTCAAGGCAGGTCCCCAGATAAGAAATTAAGAGAAATTAAGTTTCTCCTCAAGCCAAAAGGAAATGCCTCAGGATTTCTGTCTAAACAACCTAAAGCGTTCACCTGGGAAGTTACTTGGGTTCACAAACCAGACAGAGGAGCAGAGCCTAAGGTCATTTCAGACTTTGAAAATTGTGATGTCAGTAAGATAATAAAATTCAGTTGTATTCAGGAATAAGATGCAGTAAAGCAATCACATCTTAAGTCGGACCCTCAGGTTGGCATCTGTAGGGATCTCCATCCCGCCTGCTTGGCCATCACCCATATTTCCTAAAGCAGACTGCCCGCCAGCCCTCCCAGCCTGATGGATCCCGGGAGAGATCTACTCAGCACTTGAATTGCAGAGGAAACTCACTCACCTACCTATCTGATCAAGCTAGTGCTTCACCCATAAATCTGAATAGACACGACAGTCAGCACGCCAAGTCCACCCTTCTGCCTGCTTTTGTAAATCAACTTTTACCAAAATAGTCCTGCTTATTTATTTATATATTATTTGTGGCCATCTTCCTATCATAACACAGAACTGAGTAGTTGTGACAGATCATATAACCTTGAAAACTTAAAATACTTACTGAGACTTTACAGAGAAACATTTACCAACCCCTGCTCTGACACATTTTTGTAGCATCCCATGACTGGTGCCTGGAAATGGAATTTTGGATGAATGACAATGAATTCACAGACAGATGAATGAGCCAAATGGACTTGGGTTTGACTCTTGGCTCTGCCATTCAAAAGCTGTGATCTTAGACACATCATTTAACCTCTCTAAGCCTCAATTTTCTCATCAATAAAATAGGATTAACATTACTTCCTCTGCAGGCTTGTGCCAAACATTAAATGAAAAGCATATGTCAATGGTTGGCCAGACCCAGGTATAGATGGTATGCTCACTTGAATGGGAGCCACTGGTGTAGACACAGAGTTCCATGATGTTTTAAGGCTGGAAAAAACTGGACTCCTACTTTCCTGTTTAGGTAGACTGCATGTTAGTGTGCATGTTTTATTTTAAAACAGCAAAAGCAAGAGCAAAAGCAGGTGTATTTAGCACCTGCCAGAAATACAAAGCCTTTCCGGTTGCATAAATGTGACAGCCATTCCTGATGGTTCTCAGAGGCATCATGCTTTATGTATCTGGCCCAGAATCTAATTAATTGGAACATGCCAGATCCCAATTAATTGGAACAAACTAGATCCCACAAATGAAAAGTGCTATCCTTTAGGGGTGACAATTAATATGTCATAGCTGTTCAGAATTCCCTTTCATGAGCAGGTATAACCATTTTGTGGGGCAGCCCCCAGAGACCATCTCTATGACAAGATTTTCAAAGGAGAGAGTCCCTGCACATTGGATGGGGCTTTTAGTGCCTTTTTGTGGGTAACCTTGTTCATTCCATTGCATTTATCAATAGTTAAGGTAACACTAACTGCTATGACCTGCCAAAGTTCAATGGTTTAATACAAAGTATCAGTTACTTCTCATCCAACAATCCAAATTAGATGTATTAGTTTCTATTACTGCATCACAAAATACCACAAAATTAGCAGTTTAAAACAACACATACTTATTATCTCAGTTTCTGTGGACTGGGCGTCCAGGTACAGGCCACTGGGCTCCTCTGCTTAACATCTTACTAAGATGAAACTGAAGTGGGCCCTCTTCCCAGATCACTGGTTGTTGGGCGAATTCAGTCCCTTGCAGCTGTATGGCTGAGGTCCAGTTTTCTTGCTAGCTGTGAGCCAAGAATGCTCTCAGTAGCTAGCAGCTACCTCAGGGCCTTGTCACATGACCCCTCCTCTCACAACATGCCACATATGCCTTCAAGGCTAACAAGGCAGTCTCATCTACTATAGCACAGTAATCACTGGAGTAAGAGTCCCATCCCCTTTGTCATACAATGAATCCTAACAAGAGAGTGATTATCTCATTCTATCACAGGTCCTGCCCACACCATAGGTGATGGAATTAAGTTCTCCTGCTCCTCGAAGCTCCTCTTGCCTTCTTCCATGACTCTTCTCTTCCTCCTGACGTTTTAAGGCTGGAGGTTGCCCACCCTAAAGCCTTTTGTTCCTTTCTAAAACAATGCTAATATTGCTTTGGTACCCACCCTTTTCAGCAATACTATGTCTTTAGGAAACACTATCCTCAGGCCATACACCAAAGAGGCAAATCCTGATTGGTCCAGGCCAATAATGGTAGTCTCATGCTCCTAACCAGTGATTGGTTTAGGAAGCACATGGCTTACAGTTCTGGCCAATGAGAGGAGGCAAGTCTGATGGTGAGCTTCTGGGAAGGGTTTTCCCAGCTGATAAGAAGAGATAGAAGGAAAGATGCCATTACTCGTCTGCTGCTGACTATTTGCAAAAAGGAAGATATTTTTTGACCATGAGGGACGCCATCTTTAAGATTAGGAGGAGGAAGGTAAACTGAAATGATGGAAAGGATCCAAATCTTTTGTGATGTTGTTCAGCTGGTGCATTAACCTCCCCTATTGTCTCTCTGCACTAACCGACATCCTATTGTTTAAACAAGGTTGAATCTGGGTCTCCTGATACTTGCAACTGTAGGTAGCTAAAGATTGTGTGTCTGTGTGTCTCTGTGTGCATGCATATGTGTATCATTCTTAAATTGTGGCACTCACCATAAATTGATTCACTCATAGTAAATCAGTGAAAAATAACCCGAGTCCCTTACTTGCCATACTATAATTGGAAATGGAAATACTGACGATGATAATGACGAAGACAGTAATATAATGAAAATAACAATAGTAACATAGAAAGCAGATACCTATGTCCAGGGAATCTTATCAAAGTCTCTGACAAGAAACTTGCAGAATCCATTGCTCCCCGTTTTACTGAATGCCATTTAAAAGGATATAAATATAAGATTTGACATATATACTGTAGTCTTCCAAGTTCAGTGCTCCAGTTGGAAAATCCACATTAAGTGTGCCAATATAGACTTTGGAGGAGCTGTTAATGATTTGGTGTTAAGCTCTAAATCGAATACCTCTTTTCAATCTAAACCAGGGGAGCAGGGTGGTCCAAATCAGAATTTAGTTGGTTTATACATATTAATGATGTCAAGAGATAGATCTTGCTCAGGCTGCACGAGGGTGTAGGTTGTTGATTTTTCCAGTATGAAATGTATTCTAGGTGTTTTATTTTGATTTGTTTTCGTTTTGCATAAACATCCCTCTAAGCATATGGGTAATGTGAACTGAGTAGTCTTTGACACTGTAAACCAAGTGGGGAATCATTTCCATCAAAAGTCTGATTTATAGTGCTGAGAGCAGCTCATCTCTTTACACAGAGGCTGTGACTTGAAGGTATTTTGTATCCACTGAAACCATTCACATGCATCTGAGAAGGAAATAGATACGACAAGTCTCACATAAAAGATCTAGGGAAAATACTCCAGGTAGCTGTCCATAAAACCAACAGAATGAACCCCTGACTGGCAGAATATGGATAAATCAGTCAGCCTTACATTTATATATTATGTAAATCCAATAAACAGGATGCAAAACTAGGGCACTTTGCAAAACCTGAGAGAAGATTTGTTCATTTTCATCCAGTCACAATGGTTGAGAGAGATTAGCAGTAAGTCTCTTTAAAAAAGGGAATTTTTCTTTCCAGGTTATATGGAAATGAAAATTGAAGCTAAAGATCATCCGGGGTGGTCTATTTTTAGAGAAAGTGATTTGCTGAGGGTATTTGTCATTCATTCAGGAGGACAGCCAGCCGTAAGGCATGGCAGCCACTGTAGTCATAGCTAGCTTTTGGAAGAAAAGGAAAATAATCTTTCTATTCTTGAAAAGCATTGAAAAGGAATGTTATCAAGTCAAAGGCAGGCAAGCTAGGCAGTGAAGTATTGAGAAAATGTAAGCCATTTTTCTGTGTGTGTGCAAGTTCTATAGTGTAGATTTACTAATGTGTGTAACTGCATGAGATGAATATATGGGTTGTGCACATGTGTTATTTACTCCCGTGAATGTAAGTAATAATAAATATACTTATTGGGTTGATATAAGGTCCCCAACTTAGTGCTAAGAGCCTTATGGGGATTATCTCTTGGAATTATCTGAATAGACAATGATTTCCATTCATGAAAAGTTAATAGAGCTTTTAGGAATCAAACCAGAGTTCAGACCCAGGCGCCCTGACCATTTGGGGTGATCAGTTTCCCATAGTAGTTTGCCACTGGTTACATCATCACACTGCACAGTGGCATGTTTACATGTGTGTTTGTATATTGTTTGTTTTGAAAAATTCTTAATTGGATTAAGATTGTCGTCTTAACAATTGTTGTTGTCTGTTTTAAAATAAAACTAGTACATTTCTCAGGCTGAGACAATTAGCCAAACATAAACACACCCCCATCTTCTTTATAACATATGGATGAATTTAGCAGCCAATGGAGATTGAAAATCTAAAGTCTCAAGGAGTGTGTAATTCCCGGCTGCTCTTTCTTTTCATCTTCCAACTACCTCATGACCTAGACAGTTCACTCTGGTGCCTTGCTATCTGGCCTCTGGCTTATGGAATCAGCTTGGTGTGATGTTTGGGAAGTAAATGTAGGGGATTTGAACCCTCTTTAGACCACATCTTCCCACGATGGCTAGTAGTCATCTCAATACTGACTCATCAAAAACAAATTTTCCGATATGCATCCTCTCTCTCCATCAGTCACCCTTCCCATTGTCCATGCTCACCGTAATGGCAGCTTCTCCAACTACTAATGCTCGGGGGAAACCTTGGGTTCGTCTTTGGCTACTCTCCTTTCTTCAGACCCCATAGTTAACCCATTAGGAAATCCTATCAACTCAACTTCATACTATGTCCAGAACACACCAATTCTAACATTTCCAGTGCTACATCCTTGGCTCAGACCATCATCTGATTAAAAAAAAATACTAGACCTTTCTCCAAAGAGGAGGCAAAACCACCATTTATGAACATGCAGATCACTCAAAGTCAGGCAATGTAATAGATTTAATGTAATGTAATCCATCAATGTAATCCATCACAGTGAGGATAAATGCATACTCCTCGCCAAGGTCTGTAGGGTGTTGGTGGAATCACATTGGTTTCTTACAGTTACTTGGAATAAATTTGTGAAAAGATGTTAGGTCATGCCATGGCTTGCCTTTCTATTTGTTCATGCTTTTATATGTGTTTTAATAAAGTATTTCAATTGTTTATACCACAGTATCTTTACTGCTATTCCATCCCGCTCTTGATTTCTTTATAGCAACCCATACTTTTTACACTTAACTTGTCTGGTTTGTTCTCTCTGGTAGCTTACATGAATGAATACGTATTCATTCATCTAAAATAGTAATGCATTGATCTAAAATTGCTATTCCTGGACCTCCCTGGTGGCCTAGGGGTTAAGTCTCAGCGCTACCACCATGACGACCCTCTGCAGTGGCCTAAGTTCTATCCCCAGCCAGGGAGCTAACCCACATGGTACAGGAGACCTCTTCTGTCTTGCCTGCTGCTCCCCTTGGCAGTGTATTTCAGTAGATCTGCCTGATCTGCTCCCCACTCTGTCTCTTGTGAATCCTCTCACTGCCCCCTGCACCTCTGGCCTACGCCCCAGTTCTATGCAAAAATAAAAATCTTTAAAAATAAATAAAATTACCATTCTTGCTTCTAACATCCCATCATTTTTAAAGATATTTATTACACTTATATTAAATGCATATTCCATTCTGGTCCATTGTCTTTTCCGCACTTCTTTGGCCTGTCCCTGATATACCTATTTTCCATGCTACCAGGCATCCAGAGATGCCCTGTGGCCTCCAGCTTGTTGTAGAGTGGCGGTGCTGCTTAGATGCTCTCCAAGGACACGACTATGGGGGCAAAGAGCTTCCTAACCCCATGTTGTACCCCATGTTGTTCCACGAGCTCCTAAAATTAAGCTGTTCTGTCCAGTACAGTGAGCCCAAAGATTTACTGGTTTTTCTATTTTCCTCTGGTGCAGAGGCCTTCAGCCTTCCTCCCCTAGGTGCATATCCAAGGATTGATTGAGAAGGTCTGTTAGCACAGGCTCTGTTTGTCTTCATTAGTTCAGTACTTCTATACTTCTCTTCCCCCCCCCCACACACACACACATATGTAAATTTTCCCACTGTTGCTTTACTATTCGTGGTCAGAATTTTCAGAATAATGTCATTATTTTTGTTTCTAGAGCAAGCCCATATGACCACAGAATATAATTCTTTAATACACAGATTTTATCCCCTTGCATTCTATTTAGAATATTTCCCTCTATTTTCAGAAATGAAATTGCTTTGTAGAACGTGGATGTTTGCACAGTTTCAGGTGCATTCCTTTCATCAAGTTCTAACAATGGTATTTATATATTTTTTTAAAAAATGAACTGGAAGGTCAACCATATATATCTATGCTATGAAACATCTTATACATTATAGAATTTATATGTTCTTTTTAAGGAGTGGGGAGGAATTTGCCCATAAAACATTGGGTCCAACCCCTTTTTGCAGATAATTATTTAGAAATCATTTCCATATTTTCTGTGGTAATTGAGTTGATGAGTTATTCCAACAGCACTAAATTAGCCTTAGTAATTTATATTTCCTTAGAAAGTTATCTTTTTAAGCAAAATTTTAAAGTATTTTAGTAGAGGATTTCAAATCACATATTTTCTTGATTATACTTCCTTTCTCATTTTAAATTGCAGGTATTTAGTGAGATATTTCTTCTTTATCAAAGATCTTTTCCCTTTTAAAGTTTGTTCAAAATCTATTACATGATTTTTCTTTAATTTCTGCTTTTATTTATTCACTGTCTCCTGATTTCCTTTATTCACCTTGTTGTTCTTTTCATAATTTTTTTAGTTACATTCCTAGTTCACCAATTTTCATTCTTTCTTTTGACTTTGGAGTCACTCCAGAATACATCTTTGATTCTATCTCTTAAATTTTTATAATTATTCTCAACACTACTTTCGGAACACTAAAACAGAAGCAGGTGTGTAAATACACATGCAAAATAATGAGAAGCTAGAGATTTACTTCCAATTGCTTCTAAATAATTAGGTGCTTTTAATTTGTTATTTATCTCCTGACTTATTGTTCTCTAGCTCTGTACTCATAGTGTGTGGCTTCCTTAATCATTTATTTTAAGAAATTTATTGAGGATTTCTTTGTAAGGTAAACTTTTGTGGCTCTTGAAAAGAAAACGAATTTATTGCAGCATAAGAAGCTGAACGCTTTTTATTAAGTTGACATCGTAAGTCCAACTGTTCATATACTTTCTTTTACAATATTAGATTTATCATGGATTGAAGGATTTCACTTAACTACTTCATTACTGATTCTTCCTGTTTCTTTTTACAGGTTAAAATTTATCTAAAAAATTATAATAGTATCTAACAGAGTAGCTAACACTTGTTTAAACTTCTTTATAGACTGCACCATGTATCACTAATGTTTCACTAACTTAAATTCTATTCTGTGGAATATTAATACTACGAAGTCCTTTTTTGCCAACATTTATAATTCTCTGCGATCATTCTCTTATTTAATCTCTAGGAGTTATTTTGGTTTTAGTGGGGCTCTTCTAACTAATTTTAAATTTATTCATGAGTAATAATCTATTAACATTCATTGTCATATGTTTGATTTTAAGTCTGTCTTTATATTCTGTTTCTGAAGGTTGCCCTCTTCCTATTTTTTCTAACTATTCTTTGCTAGATGAAATTTTTTTCCTAATAAATTGAAGACAATCCAATTTTTAAAATATACTAATGGCTACTTATGAAATTTCAATAACATTTAGTGCAACAATGTCCTTCTAATTGTTGAGAATGGACATCAGTCTCCAGTCATGTCATAACTGAGGATAATAATGGGACCTTCCTGATAGGGTGGAGGAGACTGTTAAACAGCAGGCCCTTAAACTCTGGAAACAGAATGGTGGTTACCCAAGGGGGAAGAGGAAGGAGGGAACAGGTGGTGAATGGTGACTGGACAGCTGGTGGTGACGGTGTGAAATATGGTTTCTGAGGTGAGCAATGCTACACTTGAAACCTATACAGTATTGGCAACTAATGTTACCTCAATAAAATGAATAAAACATCTTTTTACTCTAGGAAAAAAAAGAGCTGACACATGTAAAGTACTACACATGGTATCTAACACATAGTAAGGACTCAGCCATCCCCTGCAACTAAAACCGCTGTAGTTGTTAGTCACTTTTCCTCCTACAAAATGAAGAAATTGACACACCCAACTTCTTCCATCCACACCCCCGACACATACTTTTTTGTGTTTTGTTACTCCACGTTGTGGTATTTTTATTACCATTAAAATACTTCTAAATTATTATTACCGTTAAAACACTTCTAAATTATGTACCATTTGTTTCATCAAGTATTTCTAACAGGTGAATTTTCTTTGTGAACTGTGTTTACACCAGTCATTTTAACTTAACCATGTTTAATTATTTCAAGAATGTGTTCTTTTATGTCTCATGCTTTTCATATTTCCCAATGTTTTTGTTTTCTCTCTCACAAATGGTGACTTGTCTGGGTTAAGAATTCGTGGATTGTAGTTTTGTCTCACATTGCTTCATATTGTAGAAGAAAAATAAGAAGTGAGTTTAAGGTTTCTTCAGAGATGCCTGCTTTCCTGCTATGTGCTTGCATATCCGTCTTCGCCTTGGGCGCCTTGACGTTCTGACAGGACACTTAACGTTCTGATAGGAAAAGAGATCGCTTTTCACTAGGCCAGCCCAGCACCTGGTGATCCCCTCATTGACAGCAGTGGGGTTTCTTCCCTCATTAACCCAGGAACTCTCTTATCTTTGAATAATGCTCCAGCTCCAACCATTTTGAAATCTTCAGAATCCAATTATTTCTTTATATCTTCTCGAATGATTTTTAACTTACTGTATCTTTACTTCACATTTTGTGGAAACTCCTCAAACATACTCCCAACTTCACTGAAGCCCCTATAAGCTAGTCTTCCTTGCTATTACCTACCGATTGTTTTAAATTTCACTGTGCTACTACAGGTAAACCCTTTCCTTAATTCTTGCATATGTAATCTAGTTTGATCATCTCAGCTTTCATAGGTTTTATTTTCAGAGGTTAATTTTCCTCAAATTTATTCAAAGCACAAAGTTGAACAATCAAAAGATTCACTCTTTATTCCAGCCGTAAGCAGTTTCATAATTGTGGTCTTCTGATACTACCTGGATGTTACAGTCTCCACTCATTTTATGTGCTAGAAGTTTTCACAGATACGAATTACTGCCTTTCCTGTGTTTTATGTCTTATCATTTATAAATGAAGAGAGTTTTTAAAGATCTGTAATTTGTGCATATAAATAGTGAGAAAGTCTCTTTTGATCACTTTAATATTTATGTGGATGCCATTGGAATCCTATTATTAGATCTTAAGCATAAAGAGAAGTCACTGTGAGTGTCATTAGTTGAGTGGTAAAACCACCTCAGGTATCATATAGAATAAGCAATCAGTCTCATCAGCAGTAGCATCTTTAATAAATTTGACTGAGTAAAAATTTGAAATGTATCCACTGTAAACATATTTAGTGAATAAAGCAAAAATTGAATGACAAGCTGAGAAAAATATTTGCCGCACAAATGGCAATGTTTTTAGAAAGCTATAAAATATTTCCATATCAATAAAAGAGCATAATCAACTGGAAAAAAAAAAAGAATTGATTTGACCAGTTACTTTTTGCCCATGTAAGCCATATAAATTGGCTTATAACCGTGTATAAATGCATTTGTTCCTACCTATGGATAATTAAGAACTAGAAAGTTTAAAAAATGGGTATGCCATTTTTTACCTGAGGAAATTGACAAGAATCTTCAAAATTAATTATAACAATTTGTGTACAATATGTAGAGGAAAAGATACTCTTGTATACAAACCAACAGGGTTTTGAATTTAAAAGAATATATTTGGTCAAGCAAGTCACATTTAGCACGTAACTCAAAGTATGCAAAGATGTATTTACAAAATGCTCATAATAGTATTGTTTGTAATAAAAGATTTACTAGTAAGGATAAAAAATAGGCTGCTATAACAAAGAAGCCCAAAAGTATTCAGTGGCTCAAAGACATGGGTATTTGTTTCTCTCTCACTTAGGTTGCAAGGAAACCTAAGGAAAGTTCCTTTCTGTTTAGATTCCCTGTCACCCTCTTATGCCTTAAACTTGAAACTCTCTTTGGATACTGTTCCTCATTTTCCTTCCTTTGCTCAAAAGTAGTCTATTGCTCTAAAATACTTCTCCAAAGCCCTACTACCATGCTTTTTCCTTTATTTGCTTTATTCCTCATTTTTTGCCTCACAAGAGACTGATTTTAGTGACATAAAATGAACATCATGGATGTCTTTGTGCAAACTACATGAAAACTCGAGGGCCTCCCTGGTGGCCTACAGCTTGAATCTCAGCGCTGCCACTCCTGCAGCCTGAGTTTGATCCCTGGCCAGGGAGCTGACCCACATACGGCACAGCAGACCTCTCCTTTCTCACCCGCTGCTCCCCTTGGCAGTGTGTTTCTGTAAATCGTCTGCTCCCAAATCTGTGTCTGGTGAATCCTCACACCTTCTGCATCTCTGGCCTATACCCTAGTTCTTCTATGCAAAAATAAATAAGCAAAATCTTTAAATTAAAATAAGTGACATGAAAACTTGAGGACAAAGGTCATATCATTGCCCCTCCTCGACTCTACAAGAACAAATGAAAACTAGCAGGTAGTCAATAAATATTTGTTAAAATGAAGAGGTTCCCCATACCCAGTTAACTTTTAAACAAAATATATTAAGTGACTGCATTGCTTACATGATTCCTTTCTGAAGTAACTTTGCTTCTTAAAATTTTCCCAATTTCTCTCTTTTGTACTGAGTATTTTTCTCCCAACTGATTTCTGCCCACCACCCCCCCTCCTGTTGTGTAGAGTAAAGGACTCTAGTTTTAGGCTCCAACAATGCACATATTTGCCAGGGAACAATGAAACTTATTTTAATAAATAAGGGATTGCATCAGTATAAATCCATGTGATTTAACAGTTATGTGTATAGATCGACATGAAAATAAATATAGATATGTACTTATGAGTATATGAATACTGATTAATATATTTCCTGGTTCTGTCCACAGAGAAAACCTTTATGATACCCCAGTAGCAATAAGTACATGAGTATCCAGATCTCAGATCCTAAGAACCATTTCCTATTAAAACTAACCAGGTCATGGGCCTCCCTGGTGGCACAGGCAGTTGAGCGCGGTGCTGTGAAGCTGTCCACAGCCTCTGCAGCACGGGTTGGATTCCTGGCAGACCAGGGATATTCCCACATGGCATGGCAGACCTCTCCGGTCATGCCTGCTGCTCCCCTCAGCAGTGTATTTCATCAGTCTGCCTGTTCTGTTCCCCGCTCTGTCTCTAATGAATCCTCTCACCCTCCTGCACATCTGGCCTGTACCCCAGTTCGTGTATGAATAAAATAAATCTTTAAAAATAAAAAAACTAACCAGGTCTCCTTGGGGAAACGGCATGTCAAAAAGGACACGATGCCATTGCAAAGGAGCTTCCAATGACAAACTGAGGACAATTTGAGTAATCATAAATGGCAGTAAAGCAATCCATCAGTTACTTTCCACCAGTCTGTACTAATAGAGATAAATAGTTGAATGAGTAAGTAAATAAGTGGAGGAAAATTCTACAGTAGAGCACTAATTATTGCTTATAGAAAGATTAATGGAAATAGAGAATCACCATAAGGCAAACAGCAAGTATTCAGTTTTGCAGGCAAGGCTTTTCGGTGGATATTGAGACTAGAGGGCATATGTATGATGAAAAGCAGGATATTTGCAGTCGAGGTATTTCCTCTACATGAAATGCATTCGTTACAAAGGGAAGAGACTGCATCAGTTTTGTCCTATTTTTACCAAAAATAAATAAATAAATAACCTTAATGTTTAATAAGAAAACATTATCCAAGCCCAAATTGAAGGACATTCTAAAAATACTGGTTACTAGTCCTCAAAAGGATCGAGGTTATGAGAGATTAAGAAGAGTAGAGAGACAAAACTAAATATAATATGGAATCCAGCATTGGATCCTGGGCTAGAGGATAGAAGGCCAAGATACAATGGAACAAATAGAAAAATTCTAGCAGGGTTTTTAGATTCACCAATAGTTTCATATCAGTATTAATTTCCTAGTTGCAAACAGTTTGTATGTTAACATTTGGGAAAGCCAAGAGTGAAATATATGTGGAAACTATTTAATTTTGCAGCTTCCCCAATAACTAAAATTACTTTAAAAGAAGTAGTTGAAAAAAAAAAGAAGTGATACAATCTGTCACTGTGTTTCTCTTTCGTAGATAAGAGAAACCAGAAGCTGCTGAATTGGAAGTTCAGAATAATTCTCCAACACCTGTTAGCTGATGTTTGAAATCAGTAGTTTTTTTCCTCATTTGGTATAATCTAACTCTGGGGTTTTTCTTCTTAATTATCAGGAAGAAGCAAAGTCTTTGTGGCTCATTTGGCAAAGGAAACTGCCCTTATCTTATCTTTAGCTAGATAGCTTGTTAAAACCAGAAAAAGCACCAGATGAGGCTCTAAACAGAGTTGGGATTATACTTGCTGCTCTGATTCTCCAAGCCACCTTTAAAGCTGCAAACTGTTTAATGGAAAACCATTTACTCAGTTCCTGTAAATCTAAAGTGCAGCCTTAGCAGTATTCTGCAGTAGTCAGAAAATGAAGAGTCAAGGATTATCCACAGAGCAGGAGATACACAAAGGATTCAGCAGATGCATTGACTTAATCCATTAGCCACTATTTTCAAGACTCACTATTTTCAAGGTTGCTTTTTCTTGAGTTCATACAATACAAAACAGCAGAGCTAGGCAATGGGGATGGTCTCCCGATGTGGACTGAGAGCTTGGGTTCAAATTCTGATCCTGCACTGCCTACAGAGTGAATATAAATATAAGTCTTAAATAGAAATAGAGAAAATGGTGGCCATAGCCTCAGAATGACCCAGAACCAGCCAGTCTCCATGCCTCCTTGCCAGGCAGAACCTATCTCCCACAGAATTCCAAGGTGAGAAGTGAGTTCTGAAATAGGCCATACACCAATAATCCATAGCGGGCCAGGGGCTAACTCCCCAAGCCCACCTCTAAGCCTTTCGTGAGCAATATAGACTTCCCCCAAAGATTTAGAGCATGCACACAGCATGCACTCCATTCAATAATTCTCTTACTCAAATCGTTCCTCCACACCATGCCTAAATTTGCTTTCTCTGTCCTTTCCCACACAGCTCCCTCGGGGCAGGCTGCCCCACCCTCCAATCACCCCTGCCATGCACTGCAGAGCAGCGCTGTCCCTCCATCTGCCACCTCACTCTACTCAGCACTCCCCAGAGCACAGTGTTGCATTTGTCATTGTTGCTGAATTTGAGACCATCTCACCAGATGACGTCTCAAAGTATGACTTCAGCATGCACAGCTTGCTTCCCGGGAGGGATCCTGACCCATCTCTGAAAATAGTTGGATGTCATGATCCATGGGTATTCACGCTGAGGAGGGCATCCCAGCAATGCTGTCCAATCTCGTGCTAACCAGAAGTGGCAGTGGGGTTGTGGAGATCCAGGCGCTAAGAGTTACAGGGGACCCCTGAGTGGCAGACTCTGTGCCAGGGATTTTAGATGGGTTATCTTACTTCATTCTCAAAACAAATCTACAAGGGAAGTGCTTTTGTCCCCACTTCATAGAAACGGGGACGTTGGGGCTGAGAGAAGTTCCATAACTTTCCTATGTCCACACTGATGGAGACCAGCAAGCTTGGAAGGGCAATGAAACTAGGCTGACACAGTGTCTCATCCTTGGGTTGGAAAAGCATCTCCGTCCCTGCACATATGATGACCCCCCAGAACTTCTCCTCCATGGCGAGCATCTCATCTGTGGGTCTTGGGCACGGCACTTCATGATTTTCTGGCCCATATTCTTTATCAGTAAAACAGGGATATTTTCCCAGCTACACTCATAAGGTTGTTTCATGGACAGGAATATTAAATAAAATTGTGTGTGGATATGGATTGTATGTGGATATGGTTGGTGCTGCACCGAAACAATATCTTCTTGCTATTTGCCATTGAATGAGATCTAACTCATGTCACCCCCTGGGTTTAAACATCATAGGCAAGGACAGTTTTGGGGATGAGACAAAAATTCTACAACATTTAGGAATTTCAGAAAGGAAGTTGATGACCCGAGGAAAATGGAGATCTTGAATTTCTCTAGCAGAGAGAAGTAGGTGAGCAGTAATCAAGACTTTTGCAGTCTTCCTGCTCCAGCAACTGTGAACTTGGGAGCAATAGAAACTTCTTTGGAAAATATGGTGGCCAACCTCAGAGCATGGCTAATTTATCCTTCCTAGCATTTCTCTGATGGTGCTCTCATTTTCCTCTAAGGTACCCAGACTCTACCCCAATTAGATCTTCCTTTTGCTTTGCTTTCATGAAGGTTTTCCTCTGCTTTATAGAAAACCTGCAGTGAGTCTGTGATTTGCCATGCTGTCTTTCCACCTGTATGCCATCATTCCCAGGAACACCCACCCATGCTTGTCCATACACCTTTCCTTCACCACCACTGTTTCCCACTCTTGTCACCACACCCAGGGGAGCAATCACCAGGTCTTGCAGCAGGGTCCACTGTACAACCCATGTGTTTGCAGCCCTATTGTAAGATCAGCTTACATCCTGTGGGGCCCCTAGGACACCTGCTCCTGGCAGATGCGTTCATTCCTCCTTTCTTTTCTAAGTTTCTGATCTGGCTATTTCCTTTCTGTTTATCCAGTCCATTCACTAGTCTGTGAGTCAGTCATTTAACCTATGTGTATAGAGTTTAAGAGCTTGGATTCTGAGGTTAAATGGCTTCTTGGTTCTAAGACTCACTCTACCACATTTTCTGGGTATATTTGGACATTTTACTTGATTTGTCTCTGTCTCCATTCCCTTATGCATAAAATATAGGTAGCAATAGTACAGCAATAATCAAGCTTGTCCCTAAGGCTAGTGTGAAGATCAAAACATACCCCAGGTAAAACCCTTCGGTGGACCTGGTGTATAATAAGAGTTCACTCATTTCTTGCTGATAATCGTGCTGTCACTACTAGGTGTCAGGCTCTGTGCTCACATTGGAAGTAGCCTCAAAGTCTGGAGAGGAGCTCAGAACAGAAAGTGACACAGGAGGATGCACACAGGAGTCACATGGGACAGAAGACCTAGATCCCCCTGCCAGGAAAGTCAAGGAAGACCCTGGGAACAAGTTAAGCATCAAGGAAAATCAGGCATTTTCTACCTAGATTGGAATGAACCTGCCAGGCAGAACAAAGGCACTGAAGGCTTGTACAGCCTTAAAAATCCTGTTGCTGCTCTTAGTGGGTCAGAGGTGCCTAGAGGTAATGCCAGGCTGGCAGATGGCCCCACCCACAGGAAGGGGCTGGTATCCCACGGTGAATACAACCTGGATATAACCTAGAGCTGGGAAGGGAGTGACAAAGCACTTAAGCAATTGCATTATATGTTTTAAAGTTGACTCATTTCTTTCAAGGTTTGAAAGAAATGTCTCTGACGATTCCAGCCCCCGTTGATAGCTCCTTTTCCTGATATATTAGAGTAGGCAGTGATCAAAACACTCTACTTAGCACTTGATAATATAAATATAGGGTCTTGTGTCACCCTCGGGGAGTATTAAACATTGCTACTTGTCTTCAGAATTAGATCTTAGGCTTCCTGTAATCAGAGACTGTTTGAGGTTTTTGGTATTCCCTCCCTGTGCTGAATTGTCAGAGCTGGAAGAAAACGTAGCTGTCACTGAGCTCACCCTCTCCGCTTACTGATAGAATCTAAGCCACGGGGCTTGAGGGATCCCCCCCCCCACACACACACACACAAGCTGCACAGTTCATTGGTGGCAGAGCAGGCAATGGATCATATTCAATTCCTGTTACTCTGTCAATATATTAGCTGCTAGTTTTTGCAGCTGGTTGTGACAGAACCAGGTATATATAAGAAGATTATTGATTTCTAGCTTTGGAGTCACCATCCAAACCAAAGCCAATCAGGACCCAGTATTTACTGCGCTTGCCTTTAAAGAAATCACACTGTGCGGGGGTGACAATGTGGGAGAGAAAGTTAATTGTTGTCACAGGCATCACATTTTTCAAGACCCCAAAACTCATTCTCTGCCTGTAGTTGCTGGAAATATGTTAGGGGCAGGTGTGGGAAGAGCTCTGACAAACCATGGCATCAGCAAAACTTGGAAGAGATGAAGAAAATCTGCTTGGTTGATGGAGTGTGAAGGGAGCGGGTCTCAGGCACTGCGTGGGGGCAGCTACCCCACAGCATGACAAATAACTTATTTCCTTGATTCTTAGATGTCATCAGTTGGTTTCATAATACCTTTTCTGGAAGGAAAAAGAACAATCCTTTAAACTGAAGACATTTCCCTATTTTAGAAAAGGTAAAATGTGAAAAGGAAAAAATACTCATCTTAAAATCAAAGATGTAGATCACGTATGGGCGTCAGAAATAGAATGTTTGGGCCTCCCTGGTGGCGCAGCACTATCAAGCTATCTGCAGCCACTGCAGTACGGGTTCGTTACACTCCCTGGCCCACAAGGCGCAGCAGACCTCTCCTGTCTCACCCACTGCTCCCCTTGCAATGTATTTCAGTAAAGCCACCTGTTCTGCTCCCCACTCTCTGGTGAATTCTCTGATCTTCCGCACCTCTGGCCTATACCCCAGCTCTTGTATGCATAAATAAAAAAATAAATCTTTTTAAAAAAAGAATAGAATGCTTACTTTTGATGACCTCACTTCAATAGAGAAGCAAAAGCCAGGGCATCATTGGTGTGCTCTTAAGTAGGGAAGGAGCTGTCTGGAGGAGAGCCTTTATGGTGAAACATGGACAGACAAGAAACTGGACTGACATTTTGACTGTGCCCCCTGATTTATGTCTGTGTGGGCCGAGACTCATTTACCTCAACACCATCCTTCCCCACAGAGTGAGGGCTTCACATCCTGGATGAAATGATCAAGCACATACTGGTTAATTAACTTTATGTGCCACTGCAGAACAGACTGATAAATCAATATACACACCACTACGGTCACCTTCAGGCTGTAATTCCGTGTTCGATTGCTCTAATGATGCCAATTTCTGCATCCACCAATTAATTGCCTTAAAATGTTGCTCAACATGGCAAACACATGGATTATTGCTGAATTTCTAGCTAGCACGAGGAAGATAAGGCACACTAATTAAGGAATTTTCCAAAGAGGAGGTCAAGGTTGGGAAATCTCATGAAAGTCTGTTTGGGTTAAGGGACTTTGGAGTTAACACCTGTATGTGGGTCTTCATTGTACTACCCACTGGCTGTTAATTTTGGGTTTCAGTTGTCTTAATTGTCAACCGAGATAATAACCTGACGCTGAGCCTCTGCTGCCCTCCTGGCCTTCCAGTGCTCTCGTCCATCCACTCTGCACTCCCTGAAATGCTGCTCCACATCTCTCTCTTCCAACAACTCCTCCCTTCACCTTCTTTTTCTGCTCACTCAGGAGATACCTTGTTTATTTTTCATTGAGAAAACAGAAGCAGTGAGAAGATCTCCATCCAACCAGCACCAACTCCACCAAACTTTCTGAGGCTCTCTCCTTATGGGTAAACTACCTCATTCAATTCTCAAGTCAATCCTTCTTCTAGCTCACTGCATCTCACCTCCTTCATCTACTCAAGGAACTCCAGCATTTCTACCTCACTCGGTCCTGCACCATCAGATTAAAAACATGCTGATACAAGCTCCTGTATTTAAAAAAAGCAAAACAAAGCACTCACTCACTGGATACTCTAGTCTCCTCTAGCTAATTCTCTTCACTGAGCCTCTCAAATAAAAATAATCCCCTAACTTGCTCACCACCTCCTCCACTCCCCCTCCAGCATTCTGTTATGAAGTCTTGGCAGTTAAGTTTTCATTCACCACCACTTCACTAATCTGCTCCTGTTAAGGTCCCCCAAAGGTATCCCCTTTGCTAAATGCAGTGGCCAAACCTGAAACCTCACATTGCTTGACATATACGCTTCATCTCTTGCTGCTGGTTATTCTCTCTTCCTTCAATCATTGCCTTCCCTCAGCTTGTAAAACAGTCTCTTGAGTTCTTCTCTTCCCTCATCAGCCTCTCCTTCTCAGTTACTTTGCTTGTCCTTGCTAATCTTCTTGACCTCAAAATATTAGAGCGCTCCAGCCTCAGTTTACTTCTCTATATAGTGATCTCGTCTAGTCTCATGGCTTGAAATAGCATCTACGTGCTTATGACTCCTGAGCGTATTACTCCAGCCTGGACCTCTCCCCTGAATCCCAGAATCATGTATCCAAACACCCTCTTGGCAGCTCCACTTGAATTCCAAATAAGCATTGTAAACTTAACTTTTCCAAAACTGAACTCTGGATCCCCACCCCCTCCCTGACACCAACATGATTTCTTTGAGTAAACAGCCCCTCCATTCACCCAGATGCTCAGACTAAAAACTGTCAGGTCATTCTTGACTCGCTTCTCTCCTTCATACTCTGCACCCAATCCCTGAGCAAACCTAAGTGGTTCCACCTTCAAAATGGAGCACACATTCAACCACATCTTACCAAAACTTACGAGAACATCTTAAGTTACTGCTTACCAGGGTAACTGCAAGAGTCTCCCAACTGGTCTCCCTGCTTCCATCTAGCCCTTCTAGAGTCTACTTTCCACATAGCCACCAGGATGACCCTTTTAAAATAAGTGTCAGAATCTGTCACTTCCCTGCTCAAAACCATCACCCTTAGAATGAGTGCCAAGCCCCGCCATGACTACGAGACCTGGCATGAAGCCTGCCTCTCTGCCTTTGTCTTCCCTGTCACTGTACTCCAGACACATCAGCTACCTGGCATTCTCCAAATACCCACCTGATTCCCTTGTCAGGGCCTTTGCCCTTGGTTTTCCAACTATCCAGAATGTTTATCTCCAAAAGAGCTCACATTGCACTTCCTTCACATCTCTGTTATAACACTGCCTGTAGAGAAGTTTTCCTTGACACTTTCTAAAACCTGGCTCTGCCTCTCTCCTTCAGAGCCCTCATCCCTGCCCTCACTTATAATACATCTTTGTTTATTTCTCTATTCATCCATTAGATCTTAAAACCTTAGGGATAAGGGGTTTGCTTTCTTCGCTGCTATTTCCCTGAAGCAAAAGACAATGGTGGCTCATGGTGGCTGCCCGATAAATGAATTACTGAATGAGTGAATGAATGAATGACCTCTCACTTCTAGGGTTGCTAAGATTAGTACATGAACTTAAGCATACAGGGCAGCTTCTAGCCCATCATCAAGAACTGAAGAATATCTACTCCTTCTACCACTATTATAAATATAATGGAGTGGGGCCATGGCAGGGCCTGTCATTTTGTGCCATCTGCTATTATGGGAGCTTGCTTCTATTTCTCTGTTTCCTATGTTCTCTTCTGACCTCTGCTCTTTAGGAACAATTGGAGAAAAATGTGTTCCTTTGAACTCACTGCTGGGACTTTGTTTAACTTGTAGGCATTTCTTTTAAACTGTCCACTTGAGTAAACAATGTCCCATTGACTTCCCAGCAAATTCTCCAGCTGTAAAGACAGGCAGGCTCTGAAAGTCTGATACAATTTCTAGCCATATTGCCCACAGCAAGGAAAATGCTGCAAGTTTCTTGGCAACATACTAAACTGCAAAACATGTATGATGGGAGAGTGTGCAGAGGGAAATAAAGAACATGAGCACAGGAGAGACCAGATTGGATGTATGCAGGCATCGCCCAGCCATTCCCTGCACTGGCAGCTGAGGTCACACCCTAACATCTGATATGCCCCCCTTGATAAACACACATGCATCTTTATTATTTTTAAGTAATTTGAAATATAAAAGATATATATAATATATATAAATATCATATATACTTCCTAAAATGTAGACACCTTCTCACACCACGCCCCTTCCCATCCTCACTGACCACCATAAGTATTTCCATGCCCCAGGTGGGCAGAAGGGATAACTCTCTCCTCGCACCCCCCATTCAGCTCCTATCAACTCACTCACAGTGAAAAGAATGTGGGGTTTAGGGGAAAGCAGATGTAATTTTGAACCCTGTTCTTGACTCACATAACCTGTGTGAGCTTGGGCAAATTCTTTAAAGTCTCTGAGCCTCCTTTACTCCAGGAGTGACAGAGCAATGTTGAATGGTTGAGAAGATAAAGGATCATCTGTGAAGCACTTAGCCCAGCCTCATATTCCATCTCCTTGCTCCCCTGTAAGTTTCCTGATAAAGAGTGCCAGCTTCACATGCCAGAGCTAACTTCAAGTAGACAAATAAGTCCAATCACACCACATGCCAGGAAGGTGAAGAGACCAACTAGGCATCATTGTGTACATACACTAGAAATACAAATAGTTTAAAAACCATCCTTCACTTTACTTGAATCCGTGCGTTGACAATTTGAGTGGGATTCATTAGACACTTCTTCCTGTCTCATCTAGTCATGTTGTTCCCTACAGAGAAGGAGGGTGGTGTCCTTTCTGGGGTCTCACTTGAGTGATGGGGGATGACTGGAATGTGTGTTTCTCGTCATCCTTCAGGTGATGTTGGGTTTGCTTATATGGCAATTTTGGCAGGTTTCCAAGAGGGGGGACAGAGACAAGCAAGGCTTCTTGAGGTTTAGGCTTGGAACTGGCTTAACATTGCTTCTACTACTGTCTACTGGTCAAAATCCCAATGAGTGGGAATTCATGCTCTGCCTTTGATGGAAGGAGCTGCAAAGTCACATCACAAAGGGCAATGGTGAAGGGGAGGCGGTAGAGAATGATCTACCCCAAGCACAATGACTACCACATCTTCTTGGTCTTTTGAGGGAGAAGGTCTGGAATTGATGAGAGCACTATATTTGACAAGACCAGATCAACACGTGTCACATGCCCTAGAGTCTTTGACCACACCTGATGGAGGCCGTTATTAGACTGCCAACCTTAGCACCTTTTTGTCTACATCTTTGGATCATATGCATTAATTCCAGTCAAATGGCAGAGCCCCCTTTATAAAAGGAAACTAGCTCAAAGGTGAAATACCTTATGGCAGCTAATGAGTGCCCTAAGTGGTTCATCAGGAAAACTGCACACTAAAGGCTGGTCATGAAAAGGGATAGTGATTATAAAAGAGTTTTTAAAAGCCTCTGTGGCTGAAATGGACAGAGCAGGAGGGATGGTGGTGCCTGTTGTCATGGGGATCCAGAGTCTGCCAGTCCCTGGAACCCATTACTATGAGCTTTCTTTAAACCCAAGAACAAAGGAAATTCCCTGAAGGATTTAAAACATGCTCACAATTGTGTTTCCAAAAGACCCATCCAGCTCATGTGTGAAGCCTGGATGAGGTACAGACTGGACCCAGGCCAGATCTTTCAGAAGTCAGTCCTTTGCCAAAACCATTTTGGTGCCTCTTCACAAATCCCGAAGGCAAAGGAGAAATGGTGTAGCTGCCAAGGCCAATAGCAAGTGGCACTACAAGGGAAAGAGCAGAGAAAGTCAACTGGACAATTCTACATTGTGTCCTACACACACATACACACACACACACACATACACACACACTGGAGAGTTTAGCCAAATTGATTCCAAGTCACACAGAGGCCTCTTACTTTGCTGTGTATGGAGATGAGTGACTGCTAAGTGACCAGCAGAGTCCCAGGCTCTGCAACTGGTTCTTTGAGCCAAGGGTCCATACAACCAATATTTCCAGCTATTCACATTCAAAAGGCAAACAGTATTAAAAACTGAGTATCGTGAGTCCATCAGCTGGACATCAAGGAGGGAGGCAAAAGGAGCAGAAGCAAAGGCAAGGAGGGGTCTCTGTGTGGTCTGCATGGCAGGGGGTGGATTGGGGGCTGCGAATCCCTCTAGATTGGGGGCTGCAAATCCCACTGACATCCTTCACCCACACAGGGACATATGTGAGCCTCTTGCAGGGTTGAGGGTGTCAATGGGAACAGAGCTGCGCCTGGAGCAGACCTCACCCCCACAGTGTGAGCGAGCATGATCGAGTAAGAGAGTCTGTTCTGTCATTGCATTGCAGCTCCAGAAACTAAAACGATCACTTTCTTTCAAGACCAAGAGTTTACGGAGCAAAAGTGCTGACAACTTCTTCCAGCGAACCAACAGCGACGCGAAGTTGCAAGCAGACATGCTGGCTGAGGTCAGCCCCAGCTCCAGCCCGCTCCCCACCTCCGGAAGCCTGACCTCCACACCCACCAGGACTGGCCTGCACCCAGGCAGCAGCGGCAAGGCCCATGCCTTCCAGGAACACATCTTCAAGAAGCCCACCTTCTGTGATGTCTGCAACCACATGATCGTAGGTAAGGTCTTCCCGGCCCCTCCCTTTGCCCCTTTCTCAAGGTGCCAGGGCCCCTGAAAGCCAGTTGACAATGGTGAACAAGTCTGGGTCCCCACCCACAGACTCCCAACCTCAGAGATTTGCATGCAGAAGGATTACCCACGAGTGTTTTGGGAATGACATTTGTGAAAAGATAAAAGAAGCAGGATTGGGCAGAGGGAGAAACTGGTTGTGATCTAGTTGTGACAAAGCCATCCCTCTTCCCCAGGGAGCTCCAAAGCCCCCTCCAGTTAACTGGCATCAAGGCTGGAGGTCTGGGTCTTTATACTCCCGCATCTACTGTCTTTGTATCTGGGCAGCCCCAAGAGAGTGGGGCAGGATCTTGAACAAAGCAGGTCATTTCCGGGAAGGGCACTAGCAAAGAGGGAATCAGTGGGAGGCAACCGAGATGCTGGGCATGTGGGAACTGAAGGCTCAGTTGTGCAGGGGGATCCGCAGTGTGCACTGCGGGTGTCTGCAGGGGAGCAGGTCTGTCACTTGATGAGTTAAAGGGGAATGATGGAGGCAGGTGTGGGAGGGATGATTCTGGGGCTGAGGGCCCTTGTGGAGATGCACTGAATCAGGCAGGAAAGGAATAACGTTTCTTCTGTGTGCGGGCTCACAGTGAAGCATATGTGGGCAGGGCATCTGCAGTCTCCACTATGACCATATTAGTAAACCTCATTTGAGGACCTGAGGACGATAATGCCAATCATGTGATTATAATCCACTAATGGCTTAGTGGCATCAGGTGGTGAGAGACCATTTTGCTTCAGAGGGGGTGGAGAGGTCCTTTTCTGTTTGGGACACAGCATGGAAGAATGTTGACTCAAATTTTGCTCCTGGCTAGTCCTATGACATAATTAGCCCTTTCCTGTTCCTGATAGAATGGGAGAAGGGAATGAGGATGGTTGAGAGGAATCAAATGACCTGGATTTGAGTTCTGGGCAGCTTTGTGACCTACAGCCAGTGACTCACCTTCTCTGGACCTGTGTCATCATTTTACGTAGAGATGATAATACCACGCACAGGTCCTGTGTGGATTAATGAACTGGCTGAGGGGAAGTAGGATCTCAGTTAAGGGAATCATTGGTGTTGGTGTTATCATCATGAGTATTAAAGGAAAAAGTAATCATCACTCTCCTGAGGCAGAGAAAGATATTCAGAGGATAAACCAATTAGTTTAAAAAGGAAAAAATATATAACTGACAAAGCATAAATAACTGAAAACATAATGTCCCGGCAGCAAGAAGTAATTAGCCCCTCAAATACACAGAGATGCTTTGCATACACCTTAAGGATTCTCTCTCATTCTGCATGTCATATTCTAAGAAGGATATGGATAAGCTTGCAGGTCTAAAGAGGGTGTGATCAGAATAAGGGGTGTATCTAGATAAAATTGTGAGGAAGCTCTGGGAGTCTGGCATGGAAAAGACAGGATTTGCAAGTGTGTTTAAAATGCCGTGTTGGAAGAGTCAAGAGATTTGTCATATGTGGCTTCTGAGGGAAGGGTTGAAGTGCACGGGCAAACTTCAGTAAGAATCTAACCTATTTAGCTGATACACTTGACCTGCATTTGAATGGATCGCTTTGTGAGTAGCAAGTAGTTTAACTTCTGTGAGGCAGAATGATTTATGGCTCTTTTTGAGCAATGGGATGAAGTCAGAATAGGTTAGGAAATAATTAATGATCAAACAAGAACATGGCAGAAAGGTCCTTTCTAATTAAATTATCTCTTATTTTTTTGAAGTGAGTCTTGGAATGTTTGTTGCTTCTCAAAGAGGACAATGTGTGTCACCATTGAATTTGGACATTCCATGGTTTCCAGTATGTCCAGGAAGGCAGGGTTCTGTAGCCCCTACCTCTCTTGGCCAAGACCCAGTTAAGAGTGGAATATTCAAAATGGGGATCCATGTCACCCCTCTTGTGACCATATAACAAAGCCTGTCCTCATCTTCAGGAAACCATAATCTCCTCACACTCCCATTTTTAAGTCACTATTTTCATGTTCTTCCTTCAAATAGGCCACCTTTCAGAATAGTGCTCATGTCCATCAAGAATTTCAACAATAATGTGGTGCAACTATTCTAAAATTCCAGTGCTTAAAGAACTTTATTTTACACTAACTCAGGCATCTTCAGATTTGCTGCAGTTTGGCTGATGCAGACTCAGCTCAGTTATTGCATCTTCTCTCTCTTCCTTACCACCTTCCCTGGGCCAGTGGGCTCCCCATGTCATGTTCTTATGATGGGGACAAGAGAACGTCTACAAAGTGTCTTAGGTCCTTGGTTGGAGGTGGCACTACGTCACGTCCACTAGCATTGCACCAGCTAAATCGAGTTATGTGGCCAAGCTCACATTATGGGGTGGAGAAGTGCCTCCCCACCAGCAGCAGGGACTGCAAAGCCACCCGACAAATGGCAGGGGTACAGGGGAAGAGAATGGCATCAATAATCCATCTACCACAGTGCTTAGGATGGCCTCTGGATGGCTGAGCCTTTTCCTTTTTTTTTTTTTTTTTTTAAAGATTCATTTATTTATGCATACAAGAACTGAGGTGCAGGCCAGAGGTGCAGGAGGTGAGAAGAAGATTCACCGGAGACAGAGTGGGGAACAGAACAGGCAGACTGACTGAAGTACACTGCTGAGGGGAGCAGTGGGTGAGACAGGAGAGGTCTGCTGCCCCTTGTGGGTAGCTCCCTGGCCGGCTGGGGATTAATCTCATGCTGCAGAGGCTGTAGGCAGCTTCACAGTGCTGTGCTTAACCCCTTGCACCACCAGGGAGACCCCAGATGAGCCTTTTTCTTTAGGTAGATTCTGCAAAGCTTGGAGCTTCCACTCCATGTCCTCCCTGGAGGTGACTGATATCCACCCTCAGAACGTTAGCACGCAGCAGGGGCATCTCATTGTGCTGCGTGATCACAAAACTTAGGTAATTTGGCCTCCACCTTAAGTTGTGCAGCCTTTGTGTCTGCCTGACAACTTCTGGATGTGATGCGTCACTTTAAATTTCTACCCAAATTTCCACCAGGCCTTTTCAAGGCAGTGCTATTCATAACCCTTAAATAAGTGAGATGAGTCTCTATTTTAAATCTCATTGTGACGCGTGTGAAAAGACAAACGAAACATGTGCTTTTTAAATGAGTAACAGAAATGAGTTCACCTCCAAGGGACGTCACCATCATTATCCTAAACAGATACCCCTCAAGTATCGCACCAATTTTGCGAGACTCTATTTTGAAATTCACAAAAAAGCATGCCCTGTGCAAAAGGGAATTGCACTATATTTTTCCTTTGTCGAATTGCATTATATTGTGGCTGCCTTTTAATCTTAAGAAAGGAAGAAGGGAAAAGTCACGAAGGCCTGCTGCTCTTTTCAAAGATGAAAACAAATTAAACCAAATAGTAGGCTCCTTCTAGGAAAGGAAAAAAGAGATTAGAGGCAGGCTATGCGGGGCTGGAAGGAAAGAGGAAAGAATAACTTGGCAGGAGAAAGGAGAGCAGAGGAAGAGAAGTTAGGGGGAAGGAGAGGCTGACAAATGTTTCACTTCCAGTAACAGTGCCTAGAGCTTTTAAATCTGTGATAACGGAGGACAATTCATCTGCCTCTTTGTGTTTCTTCCTCAAACCTAGACTCCTGGTTCCATACATGTTACTGGAAGATTGGTTTCCTTAAGCCACAGATCACATTCATATTTCAAATTCTAGGAAAAAACCTCCTGCTGGTATCCTCGTAGAATGACATTTCAGAAAATATATTAAAGCAGTTTTCTTCTTCCTTTCAAATGGGAATCAAAGGTTAGTAATGGCCAAGAAAAATCTAACTTCATTTGTGCAGTTTCTAGCTGATGGATATTTGTTTAGAAATAAAAGTAATCTGGCATCCTTACTGCATGAGATTTCTAAGTTGGGATGGATCCTGGAGTTAGCTTTGCACGGCCTTACCTGGTGCCCTGCCTGCCTGTCCTTAGAGCTAGAAAGACTCCACATCAGCCATAACAAAGTGGCTGATAAAAGTAGCCCAGGACCCCAGCATCATCCCCTGTCCACCTGGTTCTAATTTCCTTAACCTCTTCACTCTGTAGCTCATACTTTCTTGTCAGCTTTGCCCTTGCACTTGACACCTGAAGCTGCTCCTCCCTCGTGACCAGGTCCCAGGTCCCTAGGTGAAGTGGTCATCGTGGCAGGTTTTAATTTCTTCTTCTGACTCGCTTATCATAATAGCTGGTTCTCTTAAGTTTATTGTCAACTCCAAGCACATTGGCTATCTGTAGGTGTCTTTTGTTTAATATAGTATAATCCCTTGAAATATATTTTTCCTTACAGCATGGCTGAGCTGGGGGAGGGAGACAGATTAGAGAATGCCATTACTTAGACTAGGCAAAAGGCAAATGTGACTGCATCAACTCCAGAGGACAGAGCTGTGCTGTGGCACGTTCATGGTCGTGACCTTGACACTAAGCCTGACACCCATCCTGGAATGGCCGTTCAAGATGAGTGTGTCTAGTGAGTGAGTAAGTAGACAAATGAGAAATGTCACTACCAGAATTATGCTTATGATGATTTTTTTATTATATACAAAGCAAGATACTCAGAATTAAGTTAGAACTACCGATAATCTCAATGACCATTGATCAAACAATCAGACATTGAAGACCCACTGTGTGCTTGGCCCATGGTGTGGCTATCTGGGGAAACAAAATCTATTATCTTTGTAAATGTGAGTGAGGACACTGAGAGGTAGCAAAGGCAAAGGGCAGAGAGTTGTTCAGAAACTGGGAGAAGTGAGGAGCCCCTGCTGCTTTAAGCTGGAGGCCTGTTGGGCCTTCCTCCATGACAGACGTGCTGTTCCGGGATTCATTGGGTTTAATAGGTCTCCATGTGCTCCCGCTGGCCCTCCAAGGTGAGCCCCTCCCCTTCCTCCACCCAGGTGATCAGGCTGGAATGTCTTAAAACCAAAATCACAGGTAACAGGCTATCTGAACACCATTTGGGTCCAGTTAGGGGAAGTCAGGAGGCCAAATGGAGTCTTAGAATCTAGTTCTCGATGGCGTTGGACATACTTCACCACATGTTCCCAAATCTGCCTGTCCTGATGTCCGTATAGAGGAAGACATGCCACCCCCTCGATCCCGTTTTAAACATCTCATGAGTATTAAGATTAAGAAAGGGACCAAATGGTGAAGAGAGTCTTCATATGCATACATCTGTCCAGGAAATATGTTTCCCCAGTTGCCAGTGTCTTATTAATATGAAGGGAGGAAATGTAGAATTTCATTTTATTTTATAGTAATTCATGAAAATTTTAAATGACCATATTTGGGAAGGAAGAGTAATAGTGAAAAAAATAAGTTAAAAGAAAGAGAGTGTCTCTCTTAAGTTATCCATCTTGATGTTTGTTAGTGCTTTTGATGATTTCTTGAATCACTGCACAGATTTTTCAGAAAAATAACATTCCTTCTGCCCAAAGAAGAGATTTGTATTATAGAGCCCTTTTAAGATCCTACCTTACAAGAAAGAAATGACAATATCGGAAGGTATTTTCACTACATAAATAACAGAACAAAGAAGGAAGAATATTTGGTCATTAAGGTGCTCTTTTGTTAAATTACTTATTCCACATTTGTGCCCAACTATAGGCAGCTCAGTAACATTTTATCAAATATATTCTGAATGTGTGTATTTCCATATTCTTCCATATTCTATGAGCAACTGTGCTTCATGTATTTTCCCCTTGTCCCATCCAGGAAGAAATAAAATAGGTCCCCAGGGCAGAAGAAACATTTAAGGCAGAGTTTGGGTGGGTGGACAGAAAGTAGATACTACTGTGAATCCTGGATACATGCTGAAAGTTTTCTAAACTTGCAAATGCAGAACCTTTCCCTGACTGTGCTATTGCTGATTCATGCCTTCCTGCTTAGGATTCAGGCGTGGCCATGACAAATATTGAAGGGCTGCTGCCTTTGGACCCAGGCTTAGATCATGTTTGGAGATGAGGGATCTAAGGAAAAGGCTATCACCACTAATAAAGCTGGGGAGACAGAGACCTGTTGGAAAATGTATATCCTGCATTTCTATTCAGCTGCCATATCAGGGAATGTTCCACTGACCTACTTTAGAATGGTCCCCTTGGTTATGCAGCCACAAAGGGTACCACATCATAAAATGACAGAACTAGGCCAAACATAAAAAATAGGACAGCTCTGTGTCTGTGGCTCAGAGCATCAAGTAAGTGTGTGTGTGTGTGTGTGTGTGTGTGTGTGTGTGTGTCAGAGATACCTGTATATTGTGACCCAGCTAAAGTATAATGTACAATGTACATTAAGTACACTGTGTTGGGGAATGCTACTAAAACATTTTCTTTGTAGTTTACCAAACACTGCCAGATAAACAAAGCTTAGATTATTCTACCACATGCCAAGCTTACCTGGAAAGAAAATCCAGAAGCCTGTAGGTACCTGAACTCCCTGTGCAAATACGACCATGAACAGACACATGTGCACACACTTAATGTGCACAAATGGCGCAGCACACACATACACTCCTGCCTGCAGTCAGGAACACGTGCTTCCATTGACACAGCAAGAGTGTGGCTTAAAGGCTCCCCATTCATCACCAGCTACCTGATTCCTTACAGCTAAGATCCAACACATCGCCGTCCTATTTGCCATGCCATGTAGGAAAGTAACAAGGGTCACATATCATCAGAACTGAGGAGGGACAATGACTTTGGCTATCTCTGTTTGGCCCAGAAGGACTGTATGACTTTGTAGGAGATCAGCCCAAAATTCTTATTTGAAAAGGACATTTCAGAGAACATTTTCTGAGCATCTGTCTTCTCATTTTAAAAACAGAAATAAAAATTACCTGATAGATTTGCTATAAAGATTAAATGAGACGGTTCCAAAAAGCAACAGTGCTCAGGTAGGCTTATTTTGGGGGCATTTTGCTTCTCCCTTATCTTCCTGTTCTGGGCTGCATCTACTCTCCTGAGGACCAGTCTCTCGCTTCAACCTGCCAGAACCGGCTGCCCAGATGCCTTGTTGATGCCAAAATGCTTAAATATGTCACAGTGGAACAAAGCATCTCCTTCCCCTGTGAAACCGTCCAAGTCACTAATGTCCTCTCTCCTGATTGGGCAGATGGCACCTGCACGCTCTCAGCTCCCGGCCAGAATCTCAAGGCCATCTCTGACCCCTCTGCGGCCCTTTACCAAGAGATTCCATCCCTGAACACACTCTGTGCATTCTGCTTGCAGGACTTCTCTGTAGTCAGAGTCCTTTTCTCTCCCCTCTGGCTCTCCCTTCCAGTCTCAACACAGCTCACATGAGCTGTTTCAAGAACTTCCTAAGGTATATCCTTTCTTTCCATCCCTGTTGCCTCATCCCTTTGCACACTGCTGCCAAACTGCTCCTGCAAGCAAACTGACAGTGAATTACTGCCTTTCTCAGGAATGCTTATGTTACCTCACTGCTGAAAGAATTGCCACACTCCCTCACTTGACTTGCTTATTCTAAAAACTTCAGCCACTAACAAAGTCCAAGTCCTGGCTTTGTCCCATGAGATTTATAGAAAAGTAACCTTTGTTCCATCATCAGTGGAACTAGTGAATATCTCTAAGTGGATTATTACAAACAATCTCCAAATACTGATCTGTAAAAGAGAGGCAGGAGGAGCCAGGGGTCTGGTGGTGGGTGTTTCTTTCTGGCTTGCATCTAGTAGATCTAGTGTCTTTGGACAACTGACATACCTTCCCAGCATCTCATTGTCTTTCAGATGGGGTTGAAAATAACGATACCTACTTCATGGAGTTGACTGACAACTAAATCGAGCCATATATGTGAATATACAAAATAGTCAACAAATATGTCCTCTATTATTAAAACTTTTTTTCACATGTGAAACGTTGATAATAACAATATGCCATATTCCTAAAAAAGCACTTTGGGGAAACTTTGAAGGGGGTGAGCATAGATTTCCAATCCATTCTTTGCACACCTACCTGTAAATACAAATTCTCCAGGCTTAAGCTGGTATAACTCTGAGACAGTAAATGGGATTGTGAAAACTGCAGACCTCAGAGACGAGGAGAAGCCAGAGTAGCAGAAATTATTAACACTGGGGTCAGAGGTGTCAAGTCCAGATATTTCCCAGATGGTCATGAGAAAGTGATCATTCAGGAGGACAGCTCTCAACACTTTAAGCCAAGCACATATAATAGCAGACAAGATGGCGACCTTTCATTACCATGTGAACCGCTGACCCGCAGGGCAAAGGCTGTGGACTCCAAACACAAGGCCCTGAGCCAACTCGAATGCATTACTATTTTTAAAACCCAGTGCGGGTGAGGAGTGGGGGGAAGTTGGGAGAGTTTTTCCACTAGTAGTCAGGAACCGAAATAGGAAAGATCAACAGAGGCATTTATAAACAATGAATGCCATTAATTTTTTTAAGCTAAGAAGGGGATGGAAAAGATATACTGTAGCAAGGAGTGGAGAATATAGGCTTGGAAAGATGGCCCAGGGGTCTTCACATTCAATACTTGCTAGTACTGAATTTCCTGGAAAACATGGAAACCATCTTGTTCACTTGACTTCAGAGTAGGAGAGAGAGGGGTGAGTTATTTTTAATCAAGGCCCCATGACTAGAATTCAGTTGGCATAGAAAATATATTCTCTTTTTTCCCATTTAACAGAAGATTAAGCGATAGCTAAAGTCTGAGCATAGTCTTGCTCTAATTTCAAAGCTCTTTGTAACACACGCCACTCTGAAGACAAAGATAGGTGATTTAGAACTCCTTAGGGGTGGTGGAAAAGAAGTCTTTGCAAGCCCTTTCTTTCCACAGATATTTAATAAATATAATAGATCATACACACAATATATGTGAACAAAAGAACATACAAAGTTCTAGGGAAACCATGAAAGAAAACAGTTTTCCTGAGAAGCAAGATGTTAATGAGACTTCCATTAAAAACATGGCTTTTGAGCTAAGTTTTGAGGATTGAACAATAGGACTTCACTCTAAGAAACACCTTCTTGTTGTGCACACAGAACCAAAATACACTGTATTATCTTTAAAAGAAAAATGTGACAGAGTCAGCTCAATTTTTAAGAACTGATGATGTAGCCTACAGATTCACCCAGGGCAACCACCGCATCTCTATTCTTCTGGAAACGCCTCACTTGTGACACACCATGTTCTAAAGGCACTTCAGGTAACTACCCTACTTGGCTTCGGTCAGACATGGTATTTAAAAAGAATTATTTCCAAATGTGATAGAATCAAGATCTGGCATCTTGATGCAACCAAAAAATATAGCTAAACTGTTTCAGTCAAACCTCATTGATTGAAATGGAGAAACAAACAAGACACCAGCCAGAGATGCAATGTCAGTGTGTGTATTTAGTCGAGCCCGCTTTAGGAATAGAGCCCCACCACTTACTAGCTAAATCATTGAGTAAGTTCTTTCATCCTCAATTTTCCATCTGTTATTTGTAGAATAGTGACTAACTTCCAAATCATGACTGCAACCTCTTGTTTCAAGAGAACGTAGGGAAGTTCCAAATTCTTGGAAAACCTAAGTAGATAAAGTGACCCTCATCCCAGTAGTCTCTCATTTTTCAACTGAGGGATAAAGATGTGTAGTTTGTCAGTGCAGAAGAAGGAGGAGGGAATTTGTCATCAGGATACTGGGTTCAGATATCATCATGCGGCCTTGGACCAAGGAATTTCCTTCCAAAGCCTCTGTGTCCTCAGCTATAAAAAGGGGCTGAAAATAATTGTTGTTCTTCATCTGTAGTTCACAACTGAGGATGATTGTGCCTGCCAGATAGGGCTTCAAGACTTAGCAAATAAATGGCCAGAATACCCAGTTAAAGTTGAATTTCAGAAAACAATAAATGAGTTTTTAGTGTAGGTTTGCCACTGGCAATATTTGGAACACAATTCTCCCAAGTAGAATTTGAGACATACTAAAAAGATAATTGGTCACCTAAATTAAATTTTAACCGGAATTTCTGTATTTTACCTGGGATACACTACCTTTCACTTTCTAACTTTTTTCACTTAGCACAATCATCTCAAGATCCATCCATTTTGCCCCAAAGGGACTATTTCATCTTTTTTAAACAGCTGAATAATATTCCAATGAGTATATATGCCACCATTTCTTTCTCCAGTTTCCAGTCAATGCCATGTAGGTTGGTTCCATGACTTTGTTATTGTGTGTAATGATCCTGTGAGCCTGGGAGGGTGTAAGTCTTTCATATCAGTGTTTTCATATTCTTTAGGTAAATACCTAGAAGTGCTATTGCTGAATCATGTGCTATTTCCTTTTTTTTTTTTTTTTGAGGGCTATCCATACTGCACCCGTTTAAGACTCCACCAATAGTGTACAAGAGTTCCTTTGTCTCCAAGTCCTTGCCAACACTTACTGCTTCTGGTTTTATCATTAAAGGCCATTCTCACAGGTGTGAGATAGCATCTCATTGCAGTTGAGATTGCATTTCCCTGATTGTAAGTGATGTTCAGTATTTTTTTCACATGCGTGTAGGCCATCTGAATGTCTTCTTTAGAGACATGTCTATTAAGGTCTTCTGCTCATTTTCCATTTATTAAATGCTTAATCTTGCAATGCCTATTTCTTTTAAAATCTTTCAGTTAGTGTCCTTGTGCCATAAAACTATAGTTCATTTATCTTTTCCTTTTAATTTGTAAGAAATGCTCTAAATTTGCAAGAACAAATGAAATGTTTACAAATCCCAATAATACAATAACCTAAATATATATTGCAAATATTTTCCACAATATTTTGATCTGCCTTTCATTTTGCACTAGTGCATAATTGTATATCAATCTTTTATCAATATTTTGTTATATTGTTTTCTCTCATAAAATCTCCCCTATGCAACAATAAATAAGCTAGTACATTTATTATCTTCAATTAATATAAAACTTTAACTTATACATAAGTTTTCCAACCCATATAAACTATTTCAGAATATGCCACCAATCATATACCTGGCATTTCCCCAAAGTAATTTAACAAATGATTCACCAACATTTGTTGAATAATTCATTTTTTACTGCTAATTTGAAAGTTGCTTTTATAAAACATTAAATTCTTTTAATTTTTTTAAATTAAAATAACACTGATTGACAACACTGTACATGATTTTGAGGTATAGGGTCACACCCTTCAGGTGTATGTTAGCACACCACACCTACCACCATGGCACCCCTGCCCTCAACCATAGTCTACTGTGCTCCTTCCCCATTCTGCTCCTTTCCCTCCCTCCCTCTCTGGTAGCCTCAATTTTACAGATTTATAGGGCTTATTATTGGCTTGGTCTTATTTGGCTTTATATTTTGTTTCTCTATATTCCACATATAGATGAAGCCATCTGGTATTTGTCTTTTTCCTCCTGAGTTACTTATCTTGCTTAGCATAATCCCCTCCAGTTCCATCCAGGTTGCCATAAAATCTTAAAGATACTTAAGCATATTTTTATGTTTTCAATTCACTTTATTGGTTATTTTAATTGCCTAGCATCAATAACCCCATGGTTTAATTTTATTTTGGGTTGTAATATATTCTTTTTCCAAATTGTTTTGTTATTCTCAAGCATTTACTCTCAAGATTAATTTTAGAATCATTTTGTGAAGTCCCCCACCCAAGTCCCATTAAGATTTGAACTGGAATTCTGGTAAATTTGCAGAACTATTTGAAGAAAATTGGCATTATTTCAACACATATTTTTCTTTTCTTATTTAATAAGAGCATGCTGGGTATTAGTAACATCAGCCATCCTTATCTTCTTTCAAACTCAAGTAGGGATTCAGTCAAAATTATTCATGTGTTCTGAGGACTTGGGGATGCATCTATGTGCAAGGCAGGCAAAGATCTTTGCCCTTGTGGAGGTGATATTTTAGTTGGGAAGATGGATGGATGGATGGATGGATGGATGGATGGATGGATGGATGGATGGACAGATGGATGGATTTTCTATGATTATTGATAGGGAAATATAAACAATGGAATCAAAAAGAAAGAAATGAATACAGAAGCAATGCGTAGGTTGCAGTTTCACTTGAGGTGCTAAGAGTAAGCAATGCTGAGAGATGAGATCTGAGCAGGGCTTAGATACAGTGAGAGAACCGTATGCTGGGGAAAGAGCAATCCAAGTGAAGAGAACAACTAGAGCAGAACCTATGGAAGGAGCAGGACTGGTGTGCAGGAATAACCAGGTAGCCAATGCAGAGTTGATCAGAGTGAATGAGGAGCAAAGAGCCCAAAATATTTACTCTCTTGCTCTGCACAGAAAACTTTCTCTGGCCCTGGTCTAATTTCATGCACATTAACAGTTAACCCATGTTTCAGAAAATTAGTCTACCTCTCTTTATTTGGCCATGACTCAAAACTTTCAGCAATTTGGTTTGCCTTAGGTTGTTAGTGGTCCTTAAACAGCTAACTCATCACCTTAATATGTAAATAAAATGTAATCATTATACATTATTCTATGTAAATATTTAAATATTAATTAAAATATCTATAGATATCTATAGAAGAACTAAGGAATGAATTCTAGAAATGATACATTCCTTTCATGTTTTATGCCATATTTGTGTTCAAAAAGAGAATATTATTTGTTTGTAAATTGAGAAGCAAGAGAGGGACCTGGGTGTGGTACATGCAGGAGAATAAAATAATACAAGCAGACTGTGCTCTGTGTTATGCCTTATCCATTCCTCAGTTTGGAATGACCAGATCAACATAAAGAAATCTGGAAATCTTGACCTCAGGGAAAGTCACTATTCAGAGCTGCAGATTATGCTCTGCCTGGCCATGTCACTGCACATTTCGCATGTTGAATTACACTTACCAAGGAAAGAGCCCCTTGCTTTTCCCACTTTGTGCTCATGACACCTTTTCTCAGATGGGAAGACTGAGGCTCCAAGATCAAGTGTCTTGTCCAAGGTCTTAGAGCTAAGGACTCATGTCTGAACCTTTTGATGCCCCAGCATCAACTTTTTCTACTCTGCCATGATGTCTTTATGGGATACATGCATGTACATAAAAACATATCCAGATGTGAACATACAAATATAATACAATATATGCATGAAAGTTTTAATAAGTTATAAAACAGCTGTCCTGCTTCTATGCTCTCATATCCATACCTTTGTACTTCTCTACCCTGGCTCTATTCTTCCTTTAAAAAGAATCAACCAATATGAGAACACCAATTTTATTAAAGTCATTTATGACATCAATGTTACTTTCAAAACAAAACAAAAAAGTCCCCGAATAAGTACATATCAAAAATAGAACAGCAGTGTATGCTTATGTTGGCTAATGCACTTGCAGCCTTGACTGCTAATGCATTATTGATCGTGTGAGTAATCACCAGCTTGAAGGTCTTGGCAACAGACTCTGCAGTGGGAAGATTCCCCACTTCCCACACTTTCTTTCCACAAGTTTTCAAGGGCCGCACAAGGGCTACAGCAGCAGAGCCTGTAATCCCTTACACGTGTGTGTTATTTCACCTGTATCTCCACACTGGCAAACTCCTCCTAAAAATTCCTGCTCACATTGTCAACTCTGAAAACCCATGTGTACCACATCACACATGTGATCAGAATGCATCTTCCAAAGAGGGTGTAGGAACAGTCACAGACCCAGAGTCTTTCAGGAAAACATGTGATGCCTAGAAATTTCTTGCTCCTTCCCAACTCTCCAACCCCATCTTCACTGACTGTGGGTACATACCTCTACTTCTATGTGATCATGATCATAGACAGCCAAATCTGAGCAGACCATGAATAATACCTTTCTAATTTTACCCTTTCATTTTCATTGGAAGAAATCTAAACCACACTGGAGTAGAGATTTGCCAGTGTGCCAATGGCTGGCAGACGGCAAGAAGGGCAAGGGAAGAGAGCTGGCTTCCAAGTCTTGAAGACCTGGTCCCCAGCCCTGCTTCTGTCCTCACCAGCTGCACACCCCTAGACCTCAGTTCAATATTTGCAAAATGGATGAAACAAAAGTTCCCACCTCACATGGCCATAGAAATACAAACAGGAGAAAAAACATCCCAGTATTGAGCTCCCACTGCTTAATGGGTTACTTACTTACCCCAGCTCAACATTTGCACATTCTTTTCCAGTGAAGTTACCAGTTAACCCTGCCTCCTCCAGTTAAAATAATGTTTTGCATCTAACAGGTAACATTAATAAAATGAAGAACATCTAGGAAATGTTATAACATGGTACATAAGAGCCCAGTAATTTTTAATTCATTCCCGCTTCCTTTCTTTCCCATAGAATCAGGGGATGGATTCAAGTTTCTGGCTTTGGCGTGTTTCTGTATGTATCTGTGTGTTTGTATATCCACTGACAATCTCCTTCAATATTAGTTCTACTCATTTTTCCTTCCATTTGTTTTTCTTTCAAATCATTCTTTTTTTTTTTTTTATTTTTTTTTTTTTTTTTTATAAATTTTATTGTTATATTCCCCATACAATTGCAGCCCCCCATTCTGACCCCAATCCCTCCCCTCCCGCCCCCGCCCCCCTAAAAGTGTCTCTGGTTCATAGTTTTTTGTTGATTTTGATTTTCACTTTCTTATAGTTATTCATTTTCCTGGTCCCTTATTTAAGTTTTCTAGATTCCTGCTATGAGTGAGACCATCCGGTATTTTTCTTTTTCTTTTTGGCTTATTTCGCTGAGCATGATCCCTTCCAGCGCCATCCATGTTGCAGCAAATTGCATGTGTTTATCTTTTTTGAATGCTGAGTAATATTCCATGGTATATATGTACCACATCTTCTTGATCCAGTCATCTATTTTTGGGCATTTGGGTTGTTTCCAAAGCTTAGCTATTGTAAACAGTGCTGCTATAAACATAGGGGTGCAGGTGTTCTTTGGAATTGATGTTTCTGTGTCCTTTGGGTAAATACCTAGGAGTGGAATTGCTGGATCATATGGAAGCTCTATGTTTAGTAGGTCCAGAAATCTCCACACAGCTTTCCACAGTGGTTGGACCAGTTTGCACTCCCACCAACAGTGCAGAAGAGTTCCTTTTTCTCCACACCCTCGCCAACATTTGTTGTTGCTAGTTTTTTTAATATGTGCCATTCTCACTGGTGTAAGATGGTATCTCATGGTAGTTTTGATTTGCATTTCCCTGATGACAAGTGATGTTGAACATTTTTTCATATGCCTGTTGGCCATTTGCATTTCCTCTTCAGAGAATTTTCTTTTAAGCTCTTCTGCCCATTTTTTGACTGGATTATTTTCTTTGTTGTTGTTGAGACTCATCAGCTCTTTGCAGATTTTTGTGATCAGTCCTTTATCATTAGTGTTGGGTGCAAAAATGTTCTCCCAGTTGGTGGGGTTTCTCTTTGTTTTTGTTATTGTCTCTTTTGCTGTGCAAAAGCTCTTTAATTTGATATAGTCCCAGCTGTTTATCTTTGCCTTCACTATCACAGCTTTGGGTGATGTGTCTGTAAAGATGTCTTTGATGTGCAAATCACGTAGTGTTTCGCCTATATTTCCTTCTATATATTTTATGGTTTCAGGTCTTATGTCTAGTTCTTTAATCCATTTTGAGTTGATTTTTGTGTATGGTGTGAGGTGGTGGTCAAGCTTCATTCTTTTGCATGTAGCGACCCAGTTTTCCCAGCACCATTTATTGAACAAACTTTCTTTGCTCCAATGCATAGTCTTTGCTCCTTTGTCAAAGATTAGTTGACCATAAACCTGTGGGTTTATTTCTGGATTTTCTATTCGATTCCATTGGTCTGTATGTCTGTTCTTGTTCCAATACCATGCGGTTTTGATGATTATGGCTTTGTAGTATAGTTTGAAGTCTGGGAGTCTGATGCCTCCATTCCCTTCTTTTTTTTTCAGGAGAGCTTTGGCTATTCGGGGTTTTTTGTGATTCCATATGAATTTCATCAATAATTGTTCTATTTCTTTGAAGAATGACATTGAAATTTTGATTGGAATAGCATTGAATCTGTATATTGCTTTTGGAAGGATGGCCATTTTAATAATGTTTATTCTTCCAATCCATGAGCAGGGGATGTCTCTCCATTTCTTTGTGTCTTCTTCTATTTCTTTTAACAGTGTTTTATAGTTTTCTTTGTATAGGTCCTTTACCTCTTTTGTTAGATTTATTCCCAAATATTTGATTTTTTTTGTTTCAATAACAAAAGGGATGGTCTTTTTGATTTCTTCTTCTTCAGATTTATTGTTTGTGTATAGGAAGGCTACTGACTTTTGCGTGTTGATTTTGTATCCTGCCACTTTACTGAACTGATTGATGAGTTGAATTAGCTTTTCTGTGGAGTTTTTGGGGTTCTCTATGTATAATATCATATCGTCTGCAAATAGTGATAGTTTGACTTCTTCTTTTCCTATTTGGATTCCTTGGATGTCTTTCTCTTGTCTTATTGCCCTGGCTAGGACTTCCAGTATTATATTGAAAAGCAATGGTGAGAGTGGACATCCTTGTCTTGTTCCAGATCTTAATGGAATTGCTTTCAGCTTTTCACCATTGAGAATGATACTGGCTGTTGGCTTGTTATAGATGGCCTTTATGATGTTGAGGTATGTTCCTTGTATCCCAAGAATTTCAAGGGCTTTTATCATGAATGGGTGTTGCACTTTGTCGAAAGCTTTCTCAGCATCTATTGATATTATCATATGGTTTTTATATTTCTTTTTGTTGATGTGTTGGATAACGTTGATTGATTTTCGGATGTTAATCCATCCTTGTGCCCCTGGAATGAATCCAACTTGGTCGTGGTGAATTATCTTATGGATACATTGTTGGATTCTGATAGCTAAAATTTTATTCAGGATTTTTGCATCAGTGTTCATTAGGGAGATTGGCCTGTAGTTTTCCTTTTTTGTGTTGTCCTTGTTCGGTTTTGGTATTAGTGTAATGTTGGCTTCATAGAACGTGTTTGGTATTGTCCCTTCCTTCTCAATTTTTTGGAAGAGTTTGTGAAGGATAGGCACTAATTCGTCTCTGAATGTTTGGTAGAATTCATTTGTAAATCCATCAGGTCCTGGGCTTTTGTTTTTGGGGAGGTTTTTGATTACCATTTCAATTTCGCTAATTGTAATTGGTCTGTTTAGGTGTTCTATTTCTTCTTTATCTAGCTTTGGGTGATGGTAGAGTTGTAGGAATTTGTCCATCTCCTCTAGATTGTTAAACTTGTTTCCATATAACTGTTCATAGTAGTTACTGATTATTCTTTTGATTTCTGCTGTGTCCGTTGTGATTTCTCCTCTTTCATTGATGATCCTGTTTATTTGTGCTTTCTCCCTTTTTTCCTTTGTGAGCCTGGCTAGGGGTTTGTCTATTTTATTGATTTTTTCAAAGAACCAGCTCTTGGTTTCATTGATCTTTTGGATTGTTTTTTTAGTTTCAATTTCATTTATTTCTGCTTTGGTTTTTATTATTTCTTTTCTTCTACTGGTTTTGGGGTTTTTTTGTTGTTCTTTTTCTAGATCTTTGAGCTTCGAGATTAGGTTGTTTCTTTGCGTTCTTTCTTGTTTCTTGATGTGAGCTTCTATTGCTATATATTTTCCTCTTATTACTGCTTTTGCTGCATCCCATACATTTAGGATATTGGTGTCCTCCTTGTCGTTCAATTCAAAAAATTTTTTAATTTCTTCTTTGATCTCCTCATTAGTCCAATGGTCTTCCAGTAGTGTGGTTTTTAATCTCCATGAGGTAGGAAAGTTCCTTGCCTTCTTTTTATGGTTTATTTCTAGTTTGATGCCTTCATGGTCAGAAAAGATGGTTGATATGATTTCAATCTTGGTGTATCTGTTGATGTTTGTCTTGTGCCCCAGTATGTGATCGATCCTGGAGAATGATCCGTGTGCGCTTGAGAAAAATGTGTACTCCATTTTTTTGGGGTTTAGTGTTCTATAGATGTCTGTTAAGCCCAATTGCTCTAGGTCTTTATTTAGAGCTTTGGTTTCTTTACTTATTTTTTGTCTTGTTGATCTATCCATTGTTGATAGTGGTGTGTTGAAGTCTCCCACTACGTATGTGTTTTCTCTGATGTCTGTTTTCAGAGAGGACAACAGTTGTCTGATATATTTTGGTGCTCCTTCGTTTGGTGAGTATATGTTAATGAGTGTTATTTCTTCTTGAAGTATTGTCCCCTTGATCATAATGTAGTGACCATTGGGGTCTCTTTTTATCTTTTTGAGTTTGAAATCTGTTTTATCTGATATAAGTATAGCTGTTCCTGCTTTCTTTTTTGGTCCATTTGCTTGTAGGATTGTTTTCCATCCTTTAACTTTGAGCCTATTTTTATCTTTTGTAGCTAAATGTGTTTCCTGGAGACAGCAAAAGGTTGGGTTTTGTTTCTTAATCCAGGCTGCAACTCTGTGTCTTTTTATTGAAGAGTTTAGTCCATTTACATTTAGAGTTAATATTGATATGTTAACATCTGTATTTGCCATTGTGTTTGTCTTTCCTTTGATTTTATTTATTTATTCTTTTAATAACTTTTTTTTTTTTTTTGGCCTTCTTTCATTGTTATTCGTCGCTCTGAGGTTCTGGCTTTAGGACTCCTTGTAGTATTTTTTGGAGTGGGGGTTTAGTTGCAATGAAATTCCGGAGTTTCTGTTTGTCTGGGAAGGTCCATATTCTTTCTTCAAAGAGGAAGGAGAGCTTTGCGGGATAGAGTATTCTTGGTTGGCATCTGTTTTCTTGGAGTCTGTTGACTATGTCCCTCCACTCTCTCCTTGCCCGTAGTGTTTCTTCGGAGAAGTCTGATGTCAGCCTGATTGGTTTTCCTTTGAATGTTATCTGTTTCTTCCCTCTTGCCAGCTTCATTATTTTTTCCTTGTCCTGGATTCTTGGGAGCTTTACTATTATGTGTCTTGCTGTATTTTTCCTTTCGTCATGGAAGTTTGGTGTTCTTCTTGCTTCTTGTATATCAATTTTCAGCTCCTTCTTCACATTTGGGAAGTTCTCTTCAATTATCTCTTTGAATATTTTCTCTGTTCCTACATCTCTCTCCTCTCCTTCTGGTATTCCTATAACTCTTATATTTCCTTTCCTCATGGAGTCAGATAGTTCCCGAAGTCTTTCTTCGTTCTTTTTCCTTCGTACTTCTCTTTCCTTTTCTGTTTTGGTTCTTTTTATTTCTGTGTCTTCAAGATTACTTATTCGTTCTTCCATTTCACCTATTCTGCTTTCATTGCTTTTCCCAGAATTCTTTAGTTCTTCCATTAATTCTTTGATCTCCTGCATTTCTTTTACTTCCCTCTTTAGGGACTCAATTTCTTTCTTCTGACCATTGTTTTCCCTTTCTAGGGACTCAATTGCATTCTTCTGATCGTTGATTATTTTTCCCTTATCATTGTTTTCCTTTATGACTTCTGTCAGTTTTTTAATCACGGCAATTTTAAATTCTCTTTCTGGAAGGCTCAGAAATTCTTCCAAGTTATTGTCGTTGCAATCTGGGGGCTGGCTTTCTTTTTGTGGTGTGCTTTTTCTCTGGAGAGTTGCTAGGTTGCGTGTGGTTCTTCTCCTCCCTACTGTCTGTTTTCTAATTTGCCGTATGCGTTGGGACACTGTGTTGTTGGGACTGGCCGGCATCTTGGGTGGGCTTCTCTGTTCCCCTCTGGTTCTTCCAGGAGTCATCTGTCAGTTTCAAGCAGCCTTTACTGGAGAAAGGTCCCTGTTCTAAAATGCCGATGTGGGGACACACTCCCCTGTGTGCCTGGTCTGCCCCGGCGGTGGGTTCCTGCTTCCCTCTGGGCTTGGACTGCAGGCCAGAGGGGGTCTGGCGTGGGCGAACTTCCCCCGCTCACCTCTGGCTCCTGAGGAAGCCTTCTGCAGGTAGTCTTTACTGAAGAAATGTCCCTGTTCTAAAATGGTGATGTGGGACACACTCCCTGCGCTTCTGGTCTCAGGCACACTCTTCTGCGCGCCTGGTCTGCCCCGGCTGTGGGTGCTCGCTCTCCCTGTGGGCTCAGACTACTTGTTCAGAAGGGGCCCGGTGTGGGCTAACTCCCCAGCTGGCCACTAGCTCCTTCAGTAGCCTGTGCTGGGGTCAAGTCGCTAGGTGGCACCAGAGATCTCTCCTAGAGCCCTTGGGGAGCTGATTTTCCACCCCGTGGGACAGGGAGCAGAGCGGGGATGGTAGGGTACACCTCAACAGCTTTGGGGTGCTGTGTCTGCCTTGTGCCCCACCGTCGTGGGGAACCCACGCCCCTAATTTCGTGCCCCGGGTCTCAGTTCCAAAGCCCTCAGTTCCAGGACGCGGGCTGTAGCCCAGATCAGTGGCGCGGGAATGGCGCCTTTTGAATCCCGCTCCCCTGCCTGGGCGCCTTGTTCCTGCTCACTCAGGGAGGGCCTCCGCCCGGGTCTCAGTTCCAAAGCCCTCAGTTCCAGGACGCGGGCTGTAGCCCAGATCAGTGGCGCGGGAATGGCGCCTTTTGAATCCCGCTCCCCTGCCTGGGCGCTTTGTTCCTGCTCACTCAGGGAGGGCCTCGCCCGGGTCTCAGTTCCAAAGCCCTCAGTTCCAGGACGCGGGCTGTAGCCCAGATCAGTGGCGCGGGAATGGCGCCTTTTGAATCCCGCTCCCCTGCCTGGGCGCCTTGTTCCTGCTCACTCAGGGAGGGCCTCGCCCGGGTCTCAGTTCCAAAGCCCTCAGTTCCAGGACGCGGGCTGTAGCCCAGATCAGTGGCGCGGGAATGGCGCCTTTTGAATCCCGCTCCCCTGCCTGGGCGCCTTGTTCCTGCTCACTCAGGGAGGGCCTCCGCCGTCTCCCCGCAAGCCTAGGTCGCAGGCACAGGGGCCTGGGCAGCTGCAATCCGAGCGCCGCTTTCGCGCAAGCTTACCGGGCGGCCGGGGCTGTGTGCTGGTGCTGGTCTCCTCCTGGTGGGCGGGGCTCTCTTTTTAATGGCGCGTGGAGCTCACCTCCGTGGCGGATCCTGCAGGGTTCGCCTCAGCTCCCGTTCACGGGGTGTGGTGGCTGAAATAGTTCCTTTCCACTCACAGTCCCGCTTGCTGCATCCGTTTTTCTTGTTGGGCGTTTTGGTTTGTTGTTTCCCTGGTCTCTGCCGGTCGGAGAGTGCCGCCTCTGTGGGCGGGGGAGGGGAGCAGGGTTCTGCGCTTCCCTCCCTTCTGGTCCTCTTTTATGGCCACTTTCTTCTTCGGGCAGTTTGCTGGAGTCGTCCGTTTATCTTCCGTGTCCCAGTTCTCACTGGGACCTGCCGCTTTTCCTCCCTATTAACTTTTTTTAATGGGAGATCTTACTCGCAGCGTCTCCTCGCCGCCATGATGCTCCGCCCCTTTCAAATCATTCTTTATTCACATAAGAAGGGGACAAAATCATCCTATAATGCCATTTGGTTTGGCTGACTTCATGTGGCTTCAGAATCTTAGAAATTGTCTCCACATCATTACTTGGCACCAAAGGGAAGAAGTGTATAAAAGTGATGGATTATAGTTGCTTGTTGATTTTGATTTTTACTTTATTATAATTAGTCTTTTTCCTGGTCCCTTATTTAGGTTTTCTAAATTCCTGCTATGAATAAGACCATCCGGTATTTTTCTTTTTCTTTCTGGTAAAATCAACAAGCCAGAGTCACATACTGGGGGGAGGGGGAGGAGAGAAGGAGGGATTAGGGCCAAAATAAGGGGGGTGGGAATTGTGGGGAATATAACCAAGATGAAAATGCATGTATCATTCAAAAATGAAAAATGATGTAAAAAAAATAAAATTAAAAAAATAAACTATATATATATAGTTTATTTTTTTAATTTAATTTTATTTTTAAAAAAAAATAAACTATATATATATATATATATATATATATATATATATAAAGAAAAGAAATACATCCCAACCCCCAAAAAATAAATCCAAACAATTTTTGGAAACAACTTTAAAAAAAGTGATGGAAATACATTCTGTGTTCTATATGTATTATTTTTAATTCCATTATGGAATGTCACTGACTTCTGTAAATTATTCTGATTGCTTAGGTTTTAAAGCCACAGGTTTTTAATAAGGGACTGAAGATACGGAATTTATGCATTCCTTTCCCAGAAATCAAATTCCACGTGTAATCATTCAGGTCATCATTTATATGTATGAAGTCAGTTGTTTTTTTTCATTGCATCAGTACATGAAATCATGGATAAATGTTATTCTTATGCACTCCTATAATTAGGTATGTTTAGGTATTGTGTGGCAGGCACTTCTGAGTTATATATATGAGGTAAATGCAATAATGGAAATTCAAGGCATCTGTCAGTGTGCAGCTCAGAATAAACAGAAGCTGTAATAGCTCATCGGGGGAGACATGATGGGGACTCATAAGGAGGAGGAAGCAGAGGCCAGTGTAAGATATTGGCTGTGAGGAGTCCGCAAGCAAAATCACAATAGTTAAGGGGCACTGTAAACTTGATTCTGATCCAGATGTAAACATCTGCTTTAAGAAGGGTATGAAGAGCCAGTCAGAGACTGAGAGACTGATTTCCACAATCAGCTTTCCCATGGCTTCCTAGGATAGGCAGACATTTCTTGGGATAATATCTGGCCTAGCTATAGGGTCACTCAGAAATTTGAAGAGTTCTGGGCCCCACTAGACAAGGATGCAGTGACATTGGAACACTGGTATGAAAAGAAAGACCTGTAAAGTGGGAGCCCATTTACAAAAGATCAGCAGGCAAGCTAGGGCCCAGTTATCACATAAGCCCCCAGGCGTGAGAAGGCACAAGGAGAAAACTAGCTCTTTTCACAGCATTAGTGGAGTAGACCACAGCACTCTTTGCACTTCTCCAGGCCAGGTTTGTGCCAGCTGATCATTCCAGAGACAGTAATGTACTTTGTGTTACTTTGTATTAAGCACTTTCCTAGCTGTACAGGTTCCAAGTCAAATAAACTACCGTGCATTTCAAAGGCCTGTTTGGAAAGGTCTTCTGGGAACAATGAGGGAATACTGGAAAGTGGCAGGTCCCATCATTGTGAAAGGAAGGAGGATGTGTGTACAGGGACCTTTGAAAAAGGCTTTTAAAGGCTTCAAGAAGATGAACAAGAAAGACAGAGGAGGCAGTGTTTGCAACTTCCCTCAGCTATGATTCAACCAACATTGCCAGGTACCACAAATGACCTGGAATGCTAAGGAGACAGCAAGCTGGTGCAAGGTGAAAATGAAGCAAGGAAAGTAGGCAGGGGTCCTATCATGTAGGGCTTCTTAACTGATTCCCACGTAATTCTGCTTTATTCATTATGTTGGTGTATATCCAAGGGTAAAGGGCTCATGAATAATGCTAGCTGCATTATAATGCCTGAGTTTATTATCCAGCAGAGGTTTTGTTACAGCCTTTAGTTTAAAACTCTGTAATCCTTACAGATTACATATTTTAATTTAGATTGCATAGTTTCTAGCCCCTAAATGATTGTGGTCTGCCCAGACATTGAAAAATTCCCTTTGTTTTGCTTTCATCTTTCTGGTTTTGAGTCCTTTCTGTGACAAGGGCTTTTCACCCTCTCTAGGCTCTCTCTCTTTTTGATGCAGATGTGACCTGTTCAGGTGGAGGTTGAGACCAGTCTAGTAGCTAAACCAATAAAAATAGTCTGAAAAGTCTTTGAGTCTCTTACCTGTATTTACCTTTGAATCATTTATAGATCTTGTATGTGTTCCAAGAAATACTTACAGTTCTAGAATTTTTTAAGTTTTTGCACAAGTCATAGTAAGCAGTCTTTTAGCATCTAATTTATGTTAATGTTAATCAAAATAAATTGTAAATAATTCTATGGTTGTACAAATCTGGAAGCAAACTAATTATTAGTAACAATTATAAATCATTGTTCATTGCTGGTTTAAATATTATGATTGTAGATTTTGTCTTATACAAGTATATTTTTACTCACTCTCCATGTTATTTCTATAGGTAACTGACCTCAATTGTAAACCATTGCTTTATTCTGTCTTATTTTTAACTTTGATATTACATGAATTTGGATAAGCAATGTCATGATGGCAAAATCCTATCAAAATGAGTCTGGTTTGTTATTTTATGGATATATGATATCAAATTCATTTTAAAATAAAAAAGGAGCCTGTCACCCAATGTAGTTGATTTGGCTACCTAGACAGAGAAAAACCTTTTAATATATTCTCTCAACATCAATACAGACTTCCTCATTCACTGGGGTTTCAATACTTGGTTTTCTATAGATGGTTCACCTATCCATAGTGGTAAATGATATATGTATCATGTATATAAAATAGTCCACTGTAAGACAGTTAAACAGTGTTATGTGGGCTTGTAATGATCCATTCCAAACTTCATTTAAATATCATAATATCCTAATAATTTTCACCTGTAACTAATAAAACTATCCTAGATTTATCCCAGAATTTCAAATCCCAGGCATGAATGGAAGGCTTATGTGATGAGTTGACCCCATGTTTTCCCAATATCTTCATACATCAAGGAACACATCATTCCAAGGAGCTAACTTAATGCAGTTTCTAACTTCCTTTTTTAATTTGTTTTCATCACAGTAGAATTGAGAACGGTTTGAAGATGGTACTGATAGCATTGAAAATAATACAATGAAATCTATCTCATCCTGTACCCCAGACTCACTTCTGAAATGCAACCACCTTTATCTTGTTTCTTCAGACATTTATTTCAATATTTCTAAATTCTGTGCTTCTGCCACAATTTGAGCAACCAAACATCTATTGGCTTCCTGCTATAGGAAATGAGGATTCAGCTCTAACTCCTCCAGCACCCCTCCCTGTTCCCTTCTTCCTTGCCCTCACCTTCCTCAGAGAGTTCTATAATTATATTTACTCCCTTCCTCTTGTTTTCTCAAGTAGTTATAAATTGTGTTCACTAGATGACCAATTTATAGACAAGTTTGACTAATGCTAACTTCTAACTCAAGTATTGTGTTATCATTACATTTCTTTCCTTATACAAATTTTTTATTTTCTCAAATTAGAAACTGCCTTTTTTTCACTTTCTTAACTTTTTAATGTACCTATCGTTACTTTTTCATACTCTCCCATATATCTGTCAAATGTCATATCTATTTTAATATCCAAATCTCAAAAGCACCACTGAACTTTTAAGGTTTATTTTCTTTACAAGTCTTCTGCCTTACTTTAGCTTATAGCTCCAGTCTGGGACTATTGCAGACTTGTGATATGTGCAATCATTTACTTTTCCTCTCTGTTGTCCTGTTATACATTGGATCTACTAATTTCTCTTTCTTGATTTATTTCCTTATCTTTCAAACATACATTCTTCAGGAGATTTCTAAGGGTATATGGAAAGTAATCATTGTAAAACCTTGAAAATATGAATATGTGTTTATGAATATGTGTTTATAAATACTTGTAGTAATGTGTTTATTAATACTTGTATTAATTTGGCTGGATATAAAATTCTGGGTTGGAAATTATTTTCTGTCAGAATTTTGAAATATAACAGTTTTTGAAATGCTCTAGCCTTTTAGTTTCCAAAATGATATTGGGAAATCAATCTTTATTAAATTTCTTACAATACCTGTAGTGATTTTCTATCTTCAAAAAGAATATTAGTGTATCCCTTCTTGATCCTCCCAGTAACCTTCTTATTTGGGGTTTATATATTTTTTCATTCTTAGACTATAATTTTAGTTGGGCTTTGGGATTAAGTGGGAGACTAGCCGTATTTATTCAAATTCTCTGAAACATCTTTATGTTTCCAAGAACGCAAACACAAAACTGGTTCAACCACTATGGAAAGCTGTGTGGAGGTTCCCAAGCTACTAAAAATGGAGCTTCCATATGACCCAGCAATTCCACTCCTGGGAATCTACCCAAAGGACACAAAAACATTAATTCAAAAGGATATCTGCACCCCTATGCTTATTGCAGCACTGTTTACAATGGATAAGATGTGGAAACAACCCAACTACCTAAAAATAGATGACTGGATTAAGAAGATGTGGGATATATACACAATGGAATACTATTCAGCAATCAAAAAAGATAAACTCATGCTATTTGCAGCAACATGGGTGGAGCTGGAAGGGATTATGCTCAGTAAAATAAGCCAGATGGAAAATGAAAAATATCAGATGGTTTCACTTATAGGAGGAATGCAGAGAAACCAAATAAGGCACCGGGAAGAAAATAATTATAATAAATTAAAAAACAAAATTAATAGACAACTATTAATCAGAGACACTGCAGGGGGGGTAAGAGCGATTAAAACAAGAAGGGAATGTGTTCTTACAAAAGGGACCATGGTGATGGTGCACAGGTGAATTGGTGGTGGAAATTTTATGGGGACTACACCTGAGAGGAGAAAGCATGCATTGTACAAAAAGGAAGAATGATGTAAAATACATATTAAATTTTTTAAAAATGAAAAGACATGAAAGCGTTTTTGCACATTATGACATTATTATTATTGCAGAGTAGGTAAAACTATTCCAAAAGATGATGAAACAACTGAGATTCCTAGCAATGTTAGTAATTTTCTTGTTTAAACAGCCAGCATTTGACCAAATTGAATTTCAAACCATGCTTTTCCATTCTACTGAGACATAAAATTATATTCATCAATGCCTTTGTGATAGAGGTTACTAGTAGTATAACAAGTGGGGCCATAGCATCTACATACCATGCTACAGTAAACTAATGCCACTACTGTGATGTGAATTATTCCTTTGAGCTATTCTCTAAGCCTTAGAATATAAGTTTTCCTCTTCAATCACTTTTGTTATTCCACAGCAGAAATTGGAACACCTAAAACCAAATAATTGCCGGTGGTTTGACTCATACAATATAGTGAAGTATATTAGAAAAGACAAGGAAAAATCAAAGTTATGGTATTCGGGTCTGAAGGAAAACATACCTTAAAATCTAATGCTGCTATTTTAGAGTCCAGTACACAATGAAATAGCTTTCTTCTTTGAAGCTTTGCTTACGTTCTCACTGAGGGTACAAAGAGCATACTCTAATTTGAAAATGAAAAATAAGTGATTGCTTTCAAGCTCCAGTCTTTTGAAAGCATTGTAGTCTTTCAGCTAAGTGGTTATTTTCCAAAAGAAATAGACTTTCTAACTAGCATTTATGATCCAGCACACATAGCCAATAATTTATGGTGTGTTTATATGTCACTTTGACTTTCTGTAGTTATAACAACAAACATACTTTGTGTTAAATAATGCCTTCTTGGAGGAGATTTTTAAGTAATACCTCCTGAAAGGTTTTCAGGTCTTTGACCAGTCAAAAGTTTAGCTATTGCTTTTTCCAACTGAATGTCAGATTCTTGTACTCCTACTTTTCATCATTTAATTATCTCCAACTGCATCTTCATGTAAGTTGAACAATCCAAATAATGAAGAAGAAAAAAAATGATTGGGTAAAGCAGTTGAAAGAGTGAAACTAGGTAAGACCTCCTCTGACTTTTACCCATCATCCTCCCTACTCACACACAGAATGTGATGTCCCTCCTTTATTGGTCACTCCCCTGAGAGTTTTTCCAACAGTTCAGACTGTGATTACAAGTCAGGTAACAATGGGCAAAACCCAGGACTTGTACTCAGTAAGACATCACAGGCAGATATACAGAAGCACATGCAGGAAATAAAGGACAAAGAAAAAGAATTTACTGCCTTGAATTGAGAGAACAAAGAAAGGAAAGAAGTTTGAGGTTATTCTTGGAGTAATGAATAAGACTGAGAGAAACCAGAGCTCATATCTTAGGTAGAAAATAATGGGAATATGTGAGGGAATCTACCATAACATTTTGTCCATTTTGAAAATATCATGCAGGGGCCTCCCTGGTGGCACAGCGGTTAAATCTCGGTGTTATCAAGCCATCTCCAGCCACTGCAGCATGAGTTCGATCCCCAGCAGGGAGCTGACCCATATGACACAGCAGACCTCTCCTGTCTCACCTGCTGCTCCCCTCAGCAGTGTATTTCAGTAGATCCACCTGTTCTGCTCCCCACTCTGTCTCTGGTGAATCCTCTCACCCCCCCACACCTCTGGCATACACTCCAAATTTTGCATGCATAAATAAATAAAATAAATATTTTTTTAATCATAGAAAAAAATTACCCAAGTTATGGAAGCAATTACATCTTCAGTGATTTCATACTGGTCACTAGAAAGTAATAGGTTTTATTTTAACCAAAACTTACTCTGTGTCTGTCAGGAACAACTGCTAAGCATGGACTGCGCTGCAAAGCCTGTAAGATGAGCATCCACCACAAGTGCATGGATGGCCTGGCACCCCAGCGGTGCATGGGCAAACTGGTAAGGGCTGATACCAGGAGAGGTCCCAGAGCCCCTGCACAGGACATTTGCTTAGCTCAGATGCAATAACTCCATCAACTCTCCCTCCTTACAGCATCCTGAGAACTGGACTCCAGGAAGGTAGTCCTGGAATCCCTGGCCAGTAAACTTGACTTTCTCATCAATAATAATATGATGGAGCAGAGGAGAAGCTTTGTCAATCTAAGAGATGAATGTCCCACATAGGAAAATCATTCAGTGACTTTATTAGGATGACCATTTTCTCCTGGGTTCAGCTTTCTCAGTTTCACAGTGGAAGGCCCCTATACAGGGAACTGTCCATCCCAGAAACCCCTCAGCCCCAGAAAAATAAGAGTGGTTGGTCACCCTAATGCTTAATTGGTTGGCAGTTTCAGCAGGTAGCAATAATGGCAGAGAGATTAACCACTTTCCCAAAAGTGAAGGAAATAATAAAAATCTACACCACTTTAACAGATCATGGTGGTCAAGGCAAGAAACATAGGGTGGCCCTTGACCCTTCGTGCTGATCATACCATCTCAAGAGTGTGAGCTTCATTATTGGTATCATACCTTGATGAAAAGCAACCCAGAGCACTTTTGAGGACAGGTGAAACCAGGACAGCAAAAGATTTGTAGTTTGGTCAGGAACCAAGAATTCTACCATAGAAATATTTAGGGGCCTCCCCTGGTGGCAAAGTGGTTGAGTGCTGGGCTGCGAAGCTGCGCGCAGCCTCAGCAGCGCCAGTTCGATCCCCAGCCACTGGGCGAGGGTCTCACATGGTGCGCAGACCTCTCCTGCCACCCGCTGCTCCCCTCAGCAGTGTACTTCGTCACTCTGCCTGTTCTGCTCTCTGCTGTGGCTCTGGTGAATTCTCTCACCCTCCCACGCTTCTGACTGTACCCAGTGCTTGTATGAATAAATAATCTTTAAAAAAAAAAAGAAAAGATTAACACATAATAAAAGTTTAAAAGAAGAAATATTTAGGGCGTGACAGCTATCTTCAAAAAACTTAAGCTCTGTCCTACAAAAGAGGGGTTCTATCCACTCTGTGGCTCTAGGCACAAGACCAGGATCAGTAGGTCTTCATTAGGCACAAACCTAACAGAGATAATGTAGCCAAAGACCTGCCCCCAGGATTAGGGAGAGTTTCTCCTCCCACCCCGCATCACTATCAGTGTTCAAGGGATGATAGCATCTGCTGGGAATGCTGGCATGGATTCTGGAATTCTAGTAGGGGCCAGGCCATTAAGTTCCCTTCCAATACTGGGATAAATGTAAGTGGAGTTTCTTAGAGAATTCATGTCCTTGCTCTGATTAACAATGTCCCATTCTCTCAAACCTCTGACTTACCTGTTCTGCACCAAGGCTGACTACCACAAGCCAGAGCAAAGACCATGAGTGAGAGGTCAGAAAAACAGAGCAGATACTAGAACACAAAGCAAAGGATTCTGGAATAGAGCTCATCAGAAATACAAGAATCTTTAGGCCTGCCTCTGAGGTCTCTTTTCCCTTGGCCAGACCTGTCATGATTTTAATAAGCCACAATATTAAACTGATAAAATAATGTATACCAGTTCTGGGAGATAGTCCTGGGAGGTAATGAAGATCACTGCGGTCTGCAGAAGGAGAAGCAGGACAGAAAAGGGTAGGGCCCCAGGGCTAAATTATGGGACATGTTAGCATATTAAAAAAGAGACAAGGAAGTGTCTCTGGAGAAAGCAGTGGGTTTCATTTTCAGAGCTCTTCTGTGGTTCTTTCCATCACATCAGTGACATTAAGCTCTTTTCTTATTCTCTTTCCAGCCAAAAGGGTTTCGGCGTTACTACAGCTCCCCCTTGCTAATTCATGAACAGTTTGGATGCATTAAAGAAGTTATGCCCATTGGTGAGTAGGGACATTGATGGGTTGAGAAGGATTTTGAGCAACAATGTCAGCATTAGTGGTGACTGTTTACCCAGGGTTGCAAAACCAGTAGGGTGCATTTAAGCATCTGTGTGGTAGCTGCTTGATTATGATTATTTGTCTATTTTACTGGAAGGGAAATATAAGCTAGATCAAATTCTCCAGGAATTTTTTCATCCTCTCACTGATGAAGCTTGAAAAACACCCAACTTCCAAAGGCTGCTGATATCCAGCCACCCTTGAGCTGCTTGGTAGATTGGAAAGAGCTTGCAATACAACATTCTACAGTTCTGGCTCAAAGCCCAGCTTTCCCATCTACCTACTGTGTGTCTGAATGTGTTACTTGACCTGTCAGATCCTATAAAATGAGAACAGCAGTGGCTGCTTTTCATAATTGTTGTCAGAAGTCAATATGAATTATAGACCAGTATTTGACAGGAACTCTGTGAATATCAGTTATTCTTTAAAGAGGACCAAAAAAATACTACCTGATAGATATTTCTGACTTGAATTTCTTCTTTGACAATATCTTCTATTTTTTTTCTCTCTCTCTCTGAAAATTTGTACATCTGTTTTTTGCTTTTGAGGAGGGCAGTTTTAAACTAGAAATTTATAAACCAGAAAGCTTTCCATTGGAAGTTCATGAGGCCTGATAATGTCAGATTTTTTTCAAAAACACTGAATCCTACTGCAAATGCTTTGCCTCCAGCAGGGATACCTTAGCAAGCAGGTACTCAGCCTCGTACTGGGGGAAGGAAAGCTGGTCTGGGAAAGAACCTTGGTCTTGCATTCCCAGGCTGATTGACAAGAGAGGAAAACGAATTAATCAGGAAGCATTTGGGAGCAAATGGTTTAAGTGCTGGGGGCCTTGGGTGTACCTGGTAAATGGGAGCATGTCATAGGGGACACATCTGGGAGAAAAGTGTGACCACAAAAAGCTCCATTTCCCTGGGGATCACGGGACTGCTGTGCAGAACCTGTTTCTTGGGGCTTGTCAACTAGAAGCTGTGTTGGGTGGTTGGCTGCATTCCTGACAGGAGTTGAGGAAACCTCTCTCTCAGATGAGCTTTTTCTTCTGTTGCAGCCTGTGGCAATAAGGTGGACCCTGTCTACGAGACCCTCCGCTTCGGCACCTCCCTGGCCCAGAGAACAAAGAAAGGCAGCTCTGGCAGTGGCTCTGATTCGCCTCACAGAACCTCTGTAATTGTCCTCTTCCTCCCTTGTTTCACCCACGGTAGATTCTGGGCAGGGCAGGTCTTAGGCACTGGAGTTTGAAGGGCTCCCCGATCATGAGAAAGGCAGCTCACATGGGGAAAACCCAACTCTTTGGGCCTATAAAGCTTAACTTTCTGTTGCCACCCAGGGACTACTTCCTTCCCTCCTCAGAGTTTGTGCTGTTGGTCTCCTGCTCCTTGACTCTCCCCCCTATGCTCCATCCCTTGTCTTCCCAACAAGATCCCACAAAAATATCAGTCAGTCAACACAGAGAAGGTTCTCGCAGCAGGGAAGACCCAGCTGTGTCCAGTTCTCCCTCCAGCTACATCCCATTTCAAGAGTACAGTTCATTCTCACATTTTCCCAACCCTTTCTAAGACAAGGTACACCTCTTTGGATTCACAGAAAAACTCCCCTTCCCAGAGGCACTTGAGCTGAGACTTGGGCCTTTCTCCATGGACACTCAGCCTCCCAAGCACCTCTCCTATGTCGTACCTGATTAAAAATGACTGTTTTATGCATCTCTAATCTTCTACCCCCATCTGTCTCACGCTGACCTAACCAGAATTTCTATGAATGCCCCTAGATCCACACAACTCTGTAGCTCATGCTGAAGACCACCCTCCCTCCTGCAAACAGATGAGGACTTTACAGTTGATGTTGCCCATTGTGGTAGCTGGCACCCCGTTACTAGGTACTGCCACAGCTTTTGCTGGACTGGGAACTTCTAAACAAGTCACAGATGAGCATCCAAATGGTCTTCCCTACTGAGTGCTGTCAACATCACATGATTTGGGTAGATTGTGGGTGAAAAGAATGGGGCATACCCCTGGGAGGAGCCCTCAGGGGCTGAGCTCCAGCAGCTCCTTCACTGGGTATGCGTGAGTGCATGAGATAAATGTGATGGGAGTCTGAGTAAGTTCTTAGGCCACATAGGTGAGTAGGTAGGCTCATGGGTCTTCTGATTATTGCCACATGGTTATCCCAGAAGCCATCTTTAAATTCACAGCAAGTCCTCTTCTTCATGTGTCCCACTAATTTCTAAGAGCAAAGAAATGAAAGTTAATTTTATATTCTTTTTCCTTGCTGAGCAAAAATTTGATGTCTGTTAGTTCTTTCTCTTTTCAGTTAACAGACATGAATTAAGTGCCTACAGTTTACTAACACTGTGGGAGACACAGAAGACTTGCCTCCTTTTTCTTAGAATATACAACTTATTTCTCAAGGCCAAGCCCATGGAGAATAAAGATACTGATGGTGGCACTGTTCAGCATTTTTATAAAGAATACACTTTTATATTGCATATGCTATTTATATTAAGAACATATATATGTATTAAGGGTATTATAATAGCTGTGTCATATGAGTGCTGAAGGCTTCACAGGATTGAAAATATTTGGCTTTAGTAGACATTGCTTCATAGCAATGAGGGTGTCATTTGTGACATTTGATACCTGCTCCTGATAAACTCCCTAAGGAGGGTACAGCTCAGATGGTCTGTTCCAGTGATAACATTAATTCATTTACTGAAAAGGATAGAAATGCTACTAATTGTGATGAAAATGCAAAGTGCACGTGGATAGGATTTATAGCATATGCAAATACGTTATGGCTGTATGGACTGGAGAGTATAATTTTCATTTTCAGGAAATGAAAGTCATCAGTGTCATATTTTCATTAAACATCTTGGCCTTAAATGGGTTTCTTTGAACTCCAGCTGTTACGAAGTTAAACAAAGGTGCACGCCATTAGGCAGGCAATTGTGTTATCTGAGCCATGCATTTCCCAGAGCCACCCTTAACCAAGGCCCTCTCTCAGGGGCTGAGTCTTACAGGCTCTGCAGGAAACCCCCTACTCACTCAAGAGTTTCATTCCATTATGTCAACCTGTTGCCCTGATGTGTTCTCCACATCCCTCCCTAAGCTGGGGTGTTCCCAAGGCTCTGCTTTGGCTTTGTCTTCTTGTTCTCCATTCTCTCCCTGGTTACCTCTACCACATTCCTCTTGTTAAAGCACCGTCTCATCTCTAAGCTGATAACTCTCTTGATATATCCAGTCCTAACCTCTAGAAGACCAGTAGACAGCGCAAAATCAAAATATGCAAACTAAACTTCACTGGTGATGAGGTCCTTTAATTCAGAACCCAGAATGTATCAATAGTACCCTTCCTCTCTCTCACCCAGATTATAAAGGAATGATAGTGTTGCCCATTTCCTTTTGAGTCTCCTCTTAACAATACCTCCAGGCTAGTCCTGAGCTTCGGAACACAGATTCAAGAATGCTAACCGTGTTCCTATTCCCACATACCCAGTTACATCTCCTTCCTCCAGAGAGTGAGGATGGCCATTGGTGCTTTCTCCAGAATTGCTTCTCCCAAAGCCTGCAGCCATCCCCACAGACAGGCAAGGCTTTTTGTGGATGGCACCCAGAAATCCAAAAGAAAAACACAAATACAGAGTGACCTTTGTCATCCTTGACCTGTATACTGAATGGACATTTCTCACGTCTCTGGTGAGAGCCAAGAGATCTTCATTCTACATCAGCACAAGCATCTCATGTGCCTGTCTAAGACCAGCATTGGTGGAAGGGCAGGTGGAAGTTAGCTCAGAGAGGCAAAAGCAAAGAGGAGGCTCCTGGGAGGTGGCTCTGACCTGTCTGTATCTCACTCAATCGCTGCTCCTCAGTTACTGAGCTCTTACTGAGCTCCCTGAACTCATGACAGGAGACATTCAGAAATCTTCCACTGTAGGCAATGAATGTTTTGGCCTCCACAATTTTGACTGATGCAAAGAAGCAGCAAGACAAATTAAGGATGCCCCGTTTGTCTTCATGTCTAAAGCAGCTTTGCTTCTAGCAAAGTTGGGACCCTACAGACTGCTTTCAGGGCTAAAAAAGCATTGTTTTGTTGTCAAGAAGGTGTGCACATTCTATGCATCCTAACACTGACACTGGTCTATCAGTATTTCTTGGACTCTTCTTACAATTTTGCTCTCTAAAGATGTTGTTCTGAGAGTTGCAGGAAGACAAAGGCAAATCAAATTGCACTTAAGTATCTGTCACTTTACTCTTTCCCCAGAGTCCAACTTGAGGAAAATAGAAACAATTCGTGTTTGAACATGATTTTGCTTCCTTCCTGTAGGGTCAAGGGGTAATGAACTCTAGCTGTGTGCCATTCTTTCAGTATCGTTATGTCCTAAAATGAAAGCTACCACCTCTCCCCTCAGCAAAGCTCTGTCCTACAGGTTTATTTTCTTTCAGGGCTGCAGACACATTTGCTTTACAATGCCAGAAAGTGGCTGCACTACTTCCAAATCATTTTGTCTCCTTTAATGTGCTTTTAGCTGTTCTAGAACATGGAAGACTTGCTTTGGGGAGGTCAGTGGATCCAAATTCAAAAAATCTTTCTGGGAGTTGGTTGGCTAGTTTATGAATATTCTTCAATTTCATAAAATTAAATTAACATAGTAATAGCAACTTTTGTTCAGAAAGAGCAAGCTTGAAAGAAGCAGGCTATGAATTACTTAGAGACATTTTTTTTTCTTTCTGATCTGCCCTGAAAATAAGAAAAACTGAAAAACATCTTAAAGCTTAAATTGTTTGTAACTAAAATCAGTCCCTGGAGGATGGTGCTAAGGTGCCCTGGAACTGACTAGGAGATTCAAGAAAGCTAATCTGTTCCTCTCGGATAAGATATAAATTAATTGTTTGAAAAATGTGACTTTCCCCAGAGGGCCCCCAAATTCCAGAGACTGGAACCAGACAGATAGAAGCATCTGGTCCTTTGAAAGAGGCTTTTTGAAATCAATGGTGAACTGGTAAATGTTTAACCACCAGCTGGGGCTGAACCCTGATTTTGGTGGTGTCAATATTCCCACCTGGGGCACTCTCAAGCTGCCCATGTGATGCTCAGAGGCCCTCACTGCCCCTGTGAGCCCCCACCGCACCCCTAAAAGCAGCACAGTGCTGCCAAGCATGAGACAGCATCTGGGAGGGGACCCCAGCTCTACCACCCACGGTGGGACCTAGAGTAGAGTCACTGTTCTCTCTGGACTTCAGATTGTTGTGAAGGAGAAAGGCAAGCTGCTTGGAGAGTGGTTATTATTGCTCTAACCTGGCTGTGACTCTCTTAGCTAAAATTTTAAGTCAGAATAAGCATAACAAAGACAACTGATGTTTGTAGCAACAGGAACAGTGTTCAAGTCACACATCTCTCAGCAGCGCATCTTGTTCTGTGGTTCATATTTAAAACTCGCCTATAGAAAGAGCTGCCATTTTACTGAAAATGTTAGGTGACTAGGCAGGAATTCTGATTGCTGTCTGATGTTTCTTCTGGAAAGAAGCCTCCCTGGGAGCTGTGCATCTAGGCATGCATTCAACACTCACTGAGCATCTGTCCTGTTCCAAGTCCCGAGCCTCCACAGACTCCTGGGGGGGGGGGGGGGGCGGTGACCCAGAGGGAACAGACCGCTTCTCTGAAGTTAGCCAAACAGACCAGTCAGAAATGACTGGATTCTTCAGACAGTGCCATGCAATGCCACCTCAGTTCTGCTGACATCAAAATCTCCCTTCAGTTGCTCCCCTGAAAGGACACTTCTCACCCCACGCTGTCCTCTCTTTTCTCTAAGACGTCAGATCTGGTGGAGGTTCCTGAAGAAACAGATGGGCCGGGAGGCGGGTACGACCTACGGAAACGCAGCAACAGCGGTAAGTGAGGGAGCGGGAAAGCGTGCATTGCCCGGCACAAATGCAAACCACACTGGTCACTGGCCATCCCGGTGAGCAGGCAGGGAAGGTCATCTGCAGCTCCTCTCTTTCTCTGCCAGCTCTGGAATTCAGTCTGGCCATGTGCTCAACATTCTGGAGGAAAACTGGGCATCAGGACTGGGCTTAAATGACTCACATGTAACATTCCCTGAGTTCTGTCTCCTGAGTTCTCATACCTTACAGACTCACCTATATTGGGGTCTGTGAGGAGTCACTTCCAGGCCTTTCTGGTTTTTGTTTGTCTGTTTGCGTTAAAGATTTATTTATTTATTTAAGCAAGCACTGGGTACAGTAAGAAGCGCTGGAGGGTGAGAGAATTCACCAAAGCCAGAGCAGAGAGCAGAACAGGCAGACTGACGAAGTACACTGCTGAGGGGAGCAGCGGGCGGCAGGAGAGGTCTGTCGCGCCATGTGGGACCCTCACCAGTGGCCGGGGATCGAACCAGTGCTGCAGAGGCTGCGGGCAGCTTCGCAGCCCAGCTCTCAACCGCTGTGCCACCAGGGGAGGCCCTCCAGACCTTTCTGTTAATGCATCACACACACCCCCAACACACACACACACACACCACCACCACCAGCAACAACAACAAACTACATTAGATTAGCAAACCGTACCACAGAGAAGCTACTCCAGGTTACCTCTGAAACCAGGGAGGTGGTGATGCCAGGGAAGGGTGTGGCTCCTTCCTGGGCAACAATAACTGAGGCTCAAAAAGCACTATGCACAACCTCGCCACACATTTTTTATTGATACAATTTTCTAACACCTTTATCCCTCATTACAGTCATATCTAAGATATCCATCAAATGCTAACCACATGCTGCTTCTGGCTAACTTTAGGAAAGAATTGCCTTTTAACCTAGACCTTAAGAAAACATAACCAGCCCCTTATAGGAGATGTCCCATTGCCAAGCCTCTTGGATGTCAACAAGTACTTAATCAACACTAGTTTATTCAAAAAATACCTAGGAAGCATCCACTATCAACAGCAAAAGTACAAAGGTCGTAAAACTGTCCTCAGGTCACTTATCATCTGTGACTGTGTCATTCTTTTGGGCGGAATGAATCCTCAAGCTAGAAGTTACCCCTGCAGGTTCTGACGTGAAGCTCCAGGAGATGCCGCCTCATATAGATTTTCCACTTGACAACTTGTCCCTGCCTTTCCCAGAATGGAAGCAGAAGTTCTGCATTCAATACCCCGTAGCTGCTTGTCGACAGCTGTCTCATGAAGTGTCACTTCCTTCCCCCCTTCGCTCCAGGAATTCATTTATGTCTCTTCTCAAGGTAGGGCTGCACCATGCATCCGTGTATCCCACCAGGCAGCGTGTGTCAGCCTCCCCCGTGACTCTGCTTCCTACAGAAACCTCAGCAGAGCCCCCCTTGACAAGCCCGCACATATCTGCTAAAGTCTGTGGCCAAGGTAGACTCTTCAGCCTCACATGGAAAGCTGGGCATTTAGATGAACACGAGCATTCATGGGCCACTCTGCAATGCAGTGCCCATCCAGAGAGCAGCTAGGGGGCCTCGCTGTGCAGCAGTAATGCAGCCAGCCCAGCCCACACCTCCAGCCTTGCAGGTCTGGCAAGTGATTTTGGTCCCAACCCTAGAGTTCTTCAGCATCTGAGGAATGAACTCTCCAGAGACGAGTATATAAACCAAACCTTTAATACTTCAAGTCTGGGCAGCCGCTGTGTCCCTCAGTCTGACTCCTGCCTGCATCCTTCTCTTGACACTTAACACCACCATTTCTGGTAGCCTCATTATCACTAACTTCAATGGACACATCTGGTCCTCGGCCCCTCCTTTCTCTGGAGACAGAGAGCCGGATGTCCATTGGCGATCATGTGACCTTGAAGCAGTGAGCTAGCCTCTTTCCACCCAATTGCTTCATCCCTAAAATGAAGATAATAAAATAACAACATGCCATAATCTTTAAACAAGAGAATAAATGTAATGAATTAAACACTATCCATTCACTATACTCTGAAACTTCATTTCCAGCATTAGGCTCCTTGCTACCTCCAGACACCTACAACCTACAGGACATGGTCATCTGAACATGTAAAGGGCATCTTCATGTCAGCATGCTTATCTCTTGACCTCACTCCCACCCACCCCAAGTACCCAAACCAGCTCCTGCCCAGTTGTCCCTGCTCAGTAAACAGGATTAAGCCAAAACTTTTGCCATCAGCCTCCTTCTCACATCTCATACCCAATTATCAGCAAGTCTCATCTACTGTTCTCCAAAATCATGCCCACTGCTTGCCTCTTTGCCTCAGCCACCCCGCTCTAGCTTTATTGATGCCACTGCTCACCCAGTCTTTAGTGGCTAAGGTGTCTATTGGAGATTTCTTTATCAAAAAGTGCCCCTAGTAGGACTTTATATTGTGAGTAGCAATATTTAGGGTTCATCACTATAATGCTTGGTTATATTAATAAAATCATCCTAAGGTTATAACGTTTCAGAGTTGTAGCAAACAGCCTCCCTACTCCAGAGGTGGCTCACGGCCAGCAACGTGGGCATCCCTTGAGAGCTTTTAGATATGTAGAATCTCAGGCTGCCTCAGATGTGCAGAGTAAGAATTTGAATATAAATCTGTGAATCATATGCTTGTTAAAGTTTGAGATGCAGGATTAGAGGTCATTTAGCCCAACCCTGACCCTTCACAGTACATATACACACACTCAACATAGCCTAAAGAAGAAAGGAAACTAGGGCACAAAGTAATACACTCAAAGACACACAGTTGATTATTTGCTGGCTCTTGCATGCTAAAGGGCATTTTCACAGCCTTAGTCAAAGAAATTAGTTGAAAGAAGTTAGCAAGCAATAAACCTCTAAAGAGCTTTGGAGATCTATTAACTATTCCTTTCATCAGCAATAGCTTTCTTTACAATGTACCCTTAGAAGCTGGGAGGATTAATTATGCAGCACTTTGCTTCAAAACATTTTCCTCTGACAGGATTTCGTCCCTTGTCCATGCACTTTGAGAAACAGTATAGAGAAAACAAAGCCCTTGCTAATGTGGTCCAAGCTGTCCATGGTCTCCTCACAGCCATGGCAAGGAGGCTGCTGGCTTTTCAGAAGCAGTGTCTGGGCTTCCAGCCCCAGCCAACTGTGTGTCACGTGTTTCATTCATGTTCTAAAACCTACACAGTGCACAGAGGTATTGTCTTTACCAGCCAGATGTTATGTCACATTCCTTGAGGAATATTTTCAAGGTCACCTTAGAGGAAGGTAGAATTCATACTTATTTTTGTACTCTTTCGAGTGCAATCTCCGCTTTCTCTCTTATAAAAGAGCTTCGGTAGATCTGAGTGTTGCTGGCTGTTGTTTCAACACCGCTCTTGAAAGAATCAGAACTATTGAGGGATAGACGTTTTGGTCTTCATCTTTGGCTTAACTGCTAGAAACATCACTTGAAGGAAAGTAATGAATAAAGGGTGAAGTAAAACCTAGGCTACTAATTTCAACTCAAAAGGTCAACTAAAGAGATTACTGGTGACTTTCAATAATTGTATTATAATATGAGTGTATGTAATTACAACTTTTCTAAAAGAGAATAGGACATCATCAAGACAACTTCTTAGAAATATTCTTCAAAAACAACTGGGTTAAGTGGTTAAAACACTTGAGGATAAGACAAGGCCCAATATTATCTGACTTTGCATCAAAACAATGAAACTCTCTGAGAAAGAAAGACAGTCTCAGACTTGGACAATTTAACATGCTCTGGTTCTGAATCTATAATATTAAATTTTAAGTTGTCACCCAAAAAAGGAAAAAAAAAATATTTTAATGGCTCTTTTGGCAGATGCCCTTGGTTCGGGTCCCCCTCCAGTGGACAATTCCCAAATTGCAAAAGCAAATATTGATAATGACCATGAAGCATGAATCCAGAGGCACCAATCTTACTCTGCATCTCCCTGAGCCTTGGGAGTGGAGAATAATAGGCCCCATTCATAGACAATAGAGGACAAAACCTGGGGACTGGGCAGGGTCAGAGGTTACATTAGAAACCCTTTAGGAAAATGCGGATACCCCAAACGCATCTTTACTGGCACTAGGAAAAAAGAAAATCCTGCAGAACAATTTAGTAAAGGAAAATGCTATCTGGCCTTAACTCAGGTGAGGAAAAGATAGACATGGGAGTAAGTGGGAGGAAAGTCATCTTACTTGGGTTTAGGGTCTAAATTCCTACTACCTATATGGACAAAGTAAAATAAACTGAAATTTTAGTTTAATTTATTTTATAGGGGGCCCAGATGTGATAAAATCACCAGGCATTGGGCAGAAGCAAATGCAAACCCTCTCTGGAGGAAGATAATTTAAACTCAGACCTCAAGAATTTCCACAAATGAACCTGAGCTGAGAATTAAAATTCAGCAAACACCTAAGAAAATGAGCCACCATGCATGAGTTAGTTGAAATAATTGCTTTTATAATCAGACTCTCAGAGACTGTATATGTTGGAATTATCAAATAAAAACTATAAACTTGTGGGGCCTCCCCTGGTGGCACAGCGGTTGAGCGCTGGGCTGCGAGGCTGCCCGCAGCCTCTGCAGTGTCAGTTCGTTCTCCAGCTGCCGGCGAGGGTCCCCCCCACCACCAAAAAAAACTATAAAGTTGTATATGTATATATTAAAGTTTTTTTTAAGGACATAAAATATAACAAAAGAACAAGAGACTATCAAAATGGAACAGGGGATTTGTTAATAAAATCCAAATAGAACTTCCAGAATTTAAAAAAGTAATTTGATTGGTAGATTTAATAGCCTATTAGATATAGTTGAAGAAAGAATTAGTACCCTGAAATATATAGCCAAAGAAATTGCAAGAAGAAAAAGCAAGGAGGCTCATGATAGTAAAAAGACACAAAAATTAAATGAGAGTTCAAGGTATAGCTAACTGACATTTCAGAAGCACATAAAGAAGTACATGATAAGAAACTATTCAAAAGGATATTAAGAATTTTTCAGTTGATTAAAGACACTAATCCTCAAGCTGAATCCTCATCTTAGCAAAACTTCAAAATTTCCAATACATTACATATAGACTGACAGATTACCTATAAAGAAATGAAAATAGACTGAGGACACATTTAATAAGTTACAGTAGGAGCCAAATAACAGAAGATCATTATCTTCGATTTTCTGAAGGAATAGGATAAGAAAGTTTCCAGATTATATAAGCTCTTTCAGGAAAACAAAAAGTGACAAGAAGGAAGAGCAGCAGCATTCTCTAACTTAATTAATGAGGCTGGTATAATACTGATCTCAAAACCAAACAAGCACAGCACAAAAAAAGGAAAAATATGCTGGCTAGTCTCCATCCTGAAAATGGATGTAGAAATTGCAAACAAAATCTTAGTAAATGGAATCCAGTAGTGTATTTTTTAAACTAATGCATAATCACTGAACTGCATTTATTCCAGTGATGCAAATTTATGTCAGTGTTAAGCTAGCAATGTAGCTTGCTGCATTACCAGGTTAAAGGGGAAAAACCAAATAATCATCTCTTTAAAAAACACAATAGTGGACCTCACCTCATGGACCTCACCGGACTGCAAAGTACAAAAGAAAAGACAGACTATGGAAAAGGAGAAGATGAAAGTTCTTTGGAGATGTGGTAAAAACTAAGGATTCCATTTGCATCTGTAACTTTAGAAAAATAGTGGCTACATAATGGACATATTCTTTGAATACTTATCATGGGCAAAATAAGTAACAGATTGTGTTTGGTAAAGAGGTAAAGCACCGAACATAAAAGGTATGATATATTTTTGGTAAAATAGTTATCTTTCTTGATGCCTTTCCTCACCAATCAAAGTCTTAGAAATAGCCAGTGAAATGGACTTTTTAATCATTTTTTGCACTATTCCAGTTCTTTCAACCATATAGCTGGGGTCACTTCAAATAATGTTCAGCATCATTCACAAAAGTGGTGTACATTTCAAGCCAGATGGCTAAAGGATGTTCAATAAAAAGCTAAAATAATATGAAATGACAAAATTGTAAAATCAATTCAAACTGAACATTGCATATGCACATGCACTGGATGTAGTCCCCCTTTTTTATTCAATTCAGTCAAGAATTTTCTAGGAAGATAGATACTCTTTATATGTTTTTTTTTTAATATTCTGTTAGAAGTATCCAGTTTCATACTTAAAGAATCAAGTGTTTACAGCCAGGATTTCAAATAATCACATAATGCCAGAGAAAAGTATTGCTGGTCTCTATTCTCTTTAAGCTGGTAAGTGGAGTGGTCAAACATTGAGACAGATAAGGTCCGTAGAATAGGACCTTCATTTTCCACTTAACCACAAACAGGAGCTCTTGTGATGAGTGCATGTTGTCTTCCCTGGGGTGATGAAATTGCATCCACAGGATTTGGAACTGCAAACTGTGCTTAGATGTTTCCTAAGCAGCGGTCCATTTACAGGAGCTCTTACTCACAGTGTGTTTTCAACATCACCATTATTCAGTCCATTTTTAAGGACAGTGGAAATTGTCAAAGCACTAACTAAAACAGGTTATAGAATTTTTCATAATGTGCTTTTCTTCCTCTACTGATATTTCCTTAATAATCTGAAAGGAGACCAAAGGGTAGAATAAAGCAGCAATGTGTTATTTTTGAATGTCAAGACATCTGAATAGTAGGTTAATTGAGATATCACAACCCTATTATATAGGCTTGGATTTGCCACATTTTTTTTGTTTAAGGAAGATACCCATGATAAGAATAAAACTGTGATGCTGGTCACCAAGTCAGAGTTAACTGACTGAACTAGCTAAGGCAGCACCCCCACACCTATCAGGGACCTCCCAGAGCTGTGTATGTGGACAGTGAAAACTGCCCATTTGGAGAAGCCTTGTTCTTTATCAAAAACCACACTGTAGCTGCTTAAACGCAAAAGAAAAAAATTATACATTCCAAGAAGGAACTAAATGAGAAACCACTCTTTTATTTTTTTATTCTGAATAATAGCCCCTTTGCACTGATAATGAGCTCAAGAAAATATTTGCAAGTTGAAATCCCAAGTGTAAATCTGAAAAATAGAATATAAATGTCATTAGGAGACTAGAATCAATACATTGAATACAGATAAATCTGGTATAGAGAAAAGGTATTTTAATCAATACAATTAAGCTGGGCCATGCCTCACCCACCACCCCATTCACAAATAATTTGATAAAATTCAAGACGAGAGATGGTTTCTGCTCCTGGGAAGATCACAGCCAATGAGACTGAGCTTGAGCACACAATCACCGGGAATGTGAGAGGTTGAGTACTGGTCTGGAGCAGGTGCAGGGGTGTGGGTGCAGAGAAGGTGGAGCAGAATGCTGTATGGGGAGGCAGGGGAGCCTTCGTGGTAGACGATGTGAAAGTGGGTCACTAAAGATGAGGAAATGGCAGTGAGAAGTAGAAAGAAGCTGTAGTACAGAGAGCCACTGTTAGGGGGAAATGATGTCCTGAGCTAATTCCAGACAGGCTGTGTGGACCCCACCCCCACTTCAGACTAAAGCCATCAAGACATTGGAAAAGACAAATCCTGTTACCACCAAAGGGAAGGTGGCTGGGACCTGAGGGTGGAGTTGGGCAGCCATGTTGGATATAAAAACCAAACACGTGGGCCTTGGGGTGGCTCGCTATTGCTCGCCTCCTGGCTTTACGGCTCCTGGCTTGCAGTCAGCTCTCAGAGTGCCATTTGGGATTCCAAATCGGCGGATCGGGTAGGACTTATTTAAAACTTTGTCTCCCACTTTTTTTTCCTGAGCTGTACATTTTTTCATTTTCCCTTTCCTTGTAAATAAACCTTTTATTAACCTTTCTTGTGTGCCTACAGTAGAGCATTGATAAGTCCTTTTAAGCGTGCAGGTGAGGACCCACAGTCAGGCACCCCGTTTTGTATCAGGGTTGCTCTACAACAACACCACTATCAAGCTTGTTTCTGGAACGTGGTGACTGCATTTATAAACCCCCTGCTTTCTCTTGTCTCCTCCAGTGTTTACGTATCCAGAAAATGGAACAGACGACTTCAGAGACCAAGCAAAGAACATAAATCACCAGGTATTTTTGGATGTCCCAGAAGACAGACCAGATGGGGTTCTTGAGTCCTACTGCAGGTCACCACCCAAGTGGGTCATGAAATCCATTTAGTTTTAGAGAATAGAATGAAGTAGCATAGGGTACCATAGCATGGGTAGTAAAACAAATATAGTGCATCAAAGAAGGGGGTGAGTTTTGTGTTGTACACTTTTGGTACCTTAATGTATGCTCCATACATTCTATAATGTGTAAAATATAATTTTAAATTATATTATGACTGTTTTTCATATTGTAAAAGTTTTAAATTTTTGTATGAATTTATATATAATTAGAATATAGAATCAACTAATATATACAATAAGCTACTTAAGTTTGGAATAGCAGAATGAGTCATTGGTATAAGGGATACGGTTCTGTACAACTTTTATTGTTTTCTATGCATAGCATGTATTTATGTCTTATATTATCTAATTGTATACTATTATATCTAAATGTATAATTGTATTATATAGTTGTATATTATATGTAATTGGATTCTATTTATATTTAATATATACACATAATTGCATTTATCGTGCAGTTATATGTATGTTTTATATATTTTAATTTATTATATATTATAAAGCAAACATATTTATAAAGCATTACCATTTATTTGGTTAATAATAGTAGCTAATATTTATATAACGCTAGTAAGACTCCTATAGTGTCTATATATTTGGGACAACAATAGAATCTACTTCACAGGACTGCTGTGAGTTTCAAGTTTATCAGTCAGTGCCTGTAAAATAATGCCCAGCACACAGTAATCTACCAAAAAGGATACTGCTATCATCATGATTGCAAGGTTTCATAGCCAGTAGAAGCTGTTGCTATGACAGAAACCATATCAATCTGATGTCAAATCTACACTTTTTCCACAACGAGAATGAACTAATTGCCAGATGAATATACCTGGTACCTTTGATTTACGTTACCAAATTTTAGGCTAACTGATAAAAAGTAAATTTTGGGAAGTGGAAGTTCTCTAGAGAGAGAACATTCCTACTCCTGGGACCAAGGCTGTGTCAGCTTTCATGAACAACTATATCAAAGAAAAAAAGCACTTGAAGAAAATTGTAGTATTTCTTACAGTTTCTCCCATAATTCTCAAGTGGTTTGTAATGAAATACACTAAGCTAAGAAATTAAATATAAGTCGATGGTTGAAGCAAAATCTTTAATAATAGTGAGACACTTTAACATGTAAGATCCATACAGAGAATATACACTGGAATTACATGGCATTGACTTCTCCGTGTCCTATATCCTTTATTCTATTTCTTCTTCTTTCTTTCTTCATTTTTTTCTGTATTTCTCTTTCAGGGATCTCTTTCCAAAGACCCATTACAAATGAACACCTATGTTGCCTTGTACAAATTTGTACCACAAGAGAATGAAGATTTGGAAATGAGGTAAACTATTTATTTTTTTTAAATGGAGGTAACATTGGTTTACAACACTCGATATGATTTAGAGGAATAGGACCCACCCCCACCCCATAATAGGACACCACACCCACCACTGAGATACCTACAATCATTTTTTAAAGAAAAGATTTATTTCAATGTTTAAAGGAAAGATTTAGTTCAAAATAAATCATTTGTGTCACTTCTCAATGTTTTAGAGCAGTGATCTAGAGCTTCAGTGTTCATCCAGCAGCCTGAAGAGCTGGTTAACACAGAGAGGGCTGGGCCCTGTCCCTGGAAGTTCTGATTCAGCAAGTCTGGGGAGGGCTTGGAGAATTTGCATTTCTATCAGACTGTCAGGCGGTGCTGATGCCCCTCATCCTGGCACCACACTTGAGGAAGTAATGACGGGCTTTAGTCCATCCTCAACAGAACTCTAAGGGGATTTTTCACAAAGGTTGAGCCTCAAATGCAACTGGCATACTGTGGAGCCTAACAGCAAATAAAAACTGTATTTAGTCCCCAAATTAACATTGACAGAAGAATCAAACTAAAGCCATTCATTTATATTGCCAGAAGCTGGCAACCCCCTGATCACTCCCTGATGGCTTCAGAAACCGTCCCCTTCCTGGTAACTGAAACACTGGGGAGGGTAAGGTGAGCTTGGCTCCTCATGAAATCTGCAGCTTTCCTTGACCAGTTTAAGGGTCCTCATTTTGGGGGGCAGCTGAGCTAAAGTCAGTCCTATGTTTACATCCTCCTTACGGAGTGACCTTGAGCAATTGATAAACATCTCATGCCTCTGATTTCCTTACTCATAAAAGAATAATAATGATCTCCTCCCCTTAAGAGATGTTTCAAACTCCTTAGATTTGTTGAGACAATTAAGCTCTTGCACATCTGAGAATGGAAGAAGAATCTCCATAAAGCATATGCTGCAGTGCCTTGTTGTTGTAAACACTCAGTAACTGGTTGTTACTATAGTTTTTATAATGTGGTGTTCACTGGCCTAGCTCACAGAACAGGCTTCACTTCTCTCCTGGCCTCAGCACAGTGATCTCAGGGAAAGAATTTGGAATTTTCCAGTCCTAGAGTAGGACAGAGAGCTGCTTTTCCAGTCTGAGGGTCCTAAGAGCTTGATTCTTTCTTGTACTGAAGAGCATGGGAGGCTAGAGCCTCACTGAAGACTGCTGAATGTCAGAGCCTGAGGAAGGCAGCCCCTCTGGGTCTGGGCTCCACTTGTCTGAATGTCATGTGGCCACACTGCCAGCCGCCCGTCATTCCCTGCACTCTGCTGCCAGGCAGGCTTGTGTCTCCACTCTGCAGTGTCTTGGGCTTCTCCACACCTTCAAGCAATGCCACTTCCCAGGTCGGGTCCCTCTTGCACTGGTCTGAGTGTGGTTCCCTGAGTGAAATCAGCTTTCCCTTCTTCCGCTTTCCTCAATGCCCTTTAAAAGGAGAGCACTACCAGAAGGCCCCCGTTAGACTCCATCACCCAGGTTCTGTGCCTTGGGGTCAAGCTCAGCACCTCAGTTGCTCCCCAGGGGGCAACAGCCAGCAAGACCCCACACCTAATGTGTCTCCTGCCAGCATCTGGCAGCCCGCTGGCTTACTCCCAAGCTCAGCTTTGTCTCAGGTTCATCTGCCCTTGGCTTCCAAGTGTTTCTTGGGCTGTTCCAGGGCCAAGCTCAGGGCCCAGATCCTGGCTCCTGGAATTTGCTCAGACAGTTAAACTCTCGTGTATCCGCAGGTTCTCCACCACTGAGAAAGACTCACCATGCTGGCGTCACTGGCTGGGGCTGTAAACAGTCCTGAACAGCCTGGCATTGGTGCAGGAGGGAAGAGGGAAATCAAGGGGAGCCCTTGTCTAGCAGAGATATAACAGGTCCCACAGCTCAGAGCCTGCCTAAGATTCATTGCTGGTGCCGTGCCTTAACTTCCACTGATGGGTCACAATTACTGTCTGCTGCTGAGGATAGAGATGACACGTTTACTTTGCGACAAATACAGTGTATTGGGTCCTTCTTGATATTGTTGTGGGACACCAAGAATTTAACAACTTCCTTTTGTCCAAGTCCCAGAGTTTATTTATTAGAAGATTATTCTAAAGTCATCAAGTGAAAAGAAAACAATTCCAGAGAAATCGAGGATATTATTGGGGGAGTGAGGAATGAGCTCTAGCTGCCTGGTCATGGTGTAACTTTTGTGCTTATTTTAGTTGGTTGCAGGCCATTAAAAATCCAGTTGTCTGGTCACGAATCCACCGTTTACAGTCTGCTTCGAGGCAAACAGCTCTATTCATTCCCAGGAATGAAATGCCTGCATTACATATACTGCAAGATTAGAGCGATAAATCATCCTTACTTTTTTTTTTTTTTCCCCAGAGAGTGTAGGTTCCCATTTTAAAAGCCAGGCACTTGATTTAGAATGTGTAAGGCAATGCTTTTGGGATTTGGTATAATTCCTTGAATGAACTGGGCCTTTGTGAATTATCTTTTTCTCCTTAAACCATGAGGAAGGAAAAAAATCCTTTTAAAAAAGCTTTTCTTATCCAGCTACATTCTGATCCAGGGGAACACACTGGGTATTGTCCTCTGGAAAGAGAACAGAGTTGGTCTAGGTACAGGCAATGCCAGGAGGATGAACTTGAGGACAAATAAGGCCAATAGGCAAAGCCAACAGCCATAGAAGAGAGCAGATGAATCATTGCACTTGTTACATATATGCTCAATAAGGGAAGCTTTTCTGGCAGCAGCCAATAGTCCAGACCCCAGGGCAGACCTCCGAAGTCACATCCCTACTTGCTACACTAGGAGTGAATGGCACCCAGTAGCTCCTACAAACCTGCTCCTTAGGTTCAGTGATGTTGCCATATGCCCATGCGTCGAGGCAGTCACCAAACCATACTTCAGTGTTCAACTCCTACTGATCCTCTTGGCCTGAAATCTACTCTGTCCTTCCCCTTCAGCTCTGCCCTGGACTGTCAAGAGCCCTCCTACTCTCTGCTTCTAACCTTTCCCCTACTCCTCTCTTACCATCCATTCCAAGAGTGGAAGGGACATTAATATGACAGCAGAGTGTACTGGGGTTGGCTAAACTTGTGAGTCAAATAGAATGGATTCACAGCCCATCTCCTCTATTTTCTAACACTAGGGTATAGTATGTAACTTTCTGAACCTCTGCTTTGTTGTCTTGAAAATATAAGGTCCTATAAGATGACTATGATTAAATAAGATAACACTATCTGGTCCAGAGGAGGATCTTAATAATGTTAGTTCCACTCAGTTCTATTCATGCTCCAAAAGCAAATACTTCCCTTTCAGTTGTAAGAAATAAGACAGAGACAAAGAGCATATAAACATGGATTCACTGAATGGAATTTTATTTTATTTTAAAATAAAAATTGTGATCATCTCTCAACATTGGTTTAAGTCCTGGCCAAGCCACTCACTAGTTGTGTGACCCCCATGAAGTCTACAAAAGGCTCATACATAAGTCATTGGAGTCTCTGTTTCTTCCCTTGTAAAAGGAGATAAAATGTCATGCCTGCCTTACGTCTACTAAAATACACAAAGTTCTCCCATCACTTTTGGGTAAAGATCAGAATATTTATGGGGACCTCATCCTTGGTGACCTCTCTATTCTGTCTTGCATGGCTGTCCTAACTCTCTGCTCCATCACTGTTGTCCTTCTCTCCTTCCCTAAAAGGATGACACTAGCACCAGCCAAGGGATTTTTTTTTCCTGCAGTCTGCTCCTGTCCCCCCATTCTCCTGTCCATCCACCACCACCGTCTCACAAACACACACACGTGCACTACTGTTCCAGTTGATTATTATGCACCCACTACATCTCAGTTTAGATTCCCTTCCTTGATACAGCCTTTCCTGATACCCTCAATCTAATTGAGAATCCTATACTTTCATGATGCTGTTTCTTTCCTTCCAAGCATTGATCAACTATATATGTGTGTGTCTATATATATATAATGCATTTAGTATATACTTATATATCCTATATAATGTATACAGTTATATATTATATATAATTATATAATTATTTGGTTAATGTATAATTATATATATAATATATAGTTATTTAGTTAACTTCTAACCCCCTGGTAAACTCATGAGAACAAATCTGTAATTTCTAATCCTTATATGCCTGTAATGAAGTACAGTTTTTGAAATATAGATGCTTAATAAATATTTGGTGAATAAATGAGTATTGTGGATATTAAGTATTGTGGATATTAACTAATGATGAACTAATGCTGTGTCTGGCATATACAATTCGCAGTCCATGATAATAATACAATGGACACTAGAACAAAAGAATGGAAACTAGAAAAGCAAGCTCGGAGGGGTTAGCCAGGGCCAGTTTCCTGGAGGAGATAAACCTTGAGCCCATAATGAATATTATTTGTCAAGTAGAAATTATAGAAAAGAGGACCAAAGTTGCCATTGGTTGCATTCACAAGACAATTTGGAAGAAGCCCTGCTAATCCCTTACCCATGGGCTCACAATTGAGGTATGGAGGAGCAAGCTTCAGAGAGGAGGAGCCTGGGTGCTCCCCAGTATTCTTAGGGTACTGAATACTCCTCTTAAGCAGTATGGTCCCATCATCCATCCCCAGACACAGTCTCTAGGCTGAGGTTTCAGATAATCTGCTTGGCTACAGTTTTGTTGCCAAATCAACACCCTTCATAAATTCATCCATCATTACTTTCCCAAATCTCTTGAGTCAACATACCGTGATAATTCTCTCTCTTCCCACCATTGCTGGCAGAGAATAGGAGCGAACAAGCTGGCAAGGTAGAAAAGAACTTATCTGGGAATCCGCCCCCAGGTGCCTTCAGGCTCTAACCCTCACTAGCTGCATCAATTTGAGCCAATGATTTTATCTCTTGGAGCCTCAGTTTTCTCCTTTCTAGGGAGATTGAGTATTTAAATGACTGATAGAAATAAAATATGGAATTTCTTGCCTAGCGCAGAGATGGTGAACACTATATTCTAGTACCTTCTCTTCATAATTTTCTTTCCACAGTAAACAACCTCATGGACGCCATCCTAAGAATACATAGTGAGGAAACACAGGTAAAGACTCGCTCTGGCCTCTGAGTGCAACAGTTAGAGTTTATTGAATTGGCCCAGTGATAAGGAGGCTGGAATACCCTGTGCCTCATCTTCTGAGTAGGTTTTGGGGTTGCGGAGGTGACTTGTGGACTTTCACAGCTGACATGCAGGATGTGGTGCCATCAGCCACGGGCTCTCCGGGCCACTGCTGACAATTTGAGTCTGATAACATCAAAGGCCCACCCAGACTCCTGTCACAGGTTAATGAGCTTTGTACAGCAACTTTCTGTAATTAAAGGTCATAGACAATTACCATCAATAACCCTTACTTTTTCTTTTGAAGAGCCCTGCAAATTACACATTATGGAGTGCCAGCTTATTTCATGAGCTCTTTCAAATACTACTTGAAATACATGCTGGAGAACTCACTATCATCAGCGCTGGCAGCGAGAGCCTCACACACTGCCTTCTGAATTCATACAGGCCGTGTGTCAAAGCACGGCAAGTGGGTGAATAGCTGGGTGAGACACTCACTGGCACATATACACTCCCACACAGTCAGGTAAACACAAACTCACACACTCAAATAAAGATTCATTCACAGGCACACACAACACAGACACATCATTAGCAAAGGCTTGATAATAGCTGCGTGACTTTTTGGTGAAAGTAAATCCTGCCTTCTACATTTACGGTGTAATCTAGCCCACGACCCTCACTGCTTTTGGGTTCAGAATTTGCAAAAACAGAATCTCAGACTCATGGCTTATTATTCACACCAACACACCATTTTAAAATCAATAACTTTTACAGCTTTGCCAAGCTGATAGGTAAATAATCGGCAGATGCAAATAACTCTAAGTAACCACAAATCCCTAGAACATCTTAGGGACTTTGAAATAAAGGATGGAGAATAAATTCAAGGCATATTTTAGTGACCAAATAATGCCTATTCCAAAGAATCCATTTTGACTTCCTACATCTAAGTCATTTTCATTTTTATTAGTTCTCCCCAAACAGATTTATATGATAATGGCCATGTTTCATAAGGGGAAAAATAGTTCATAAGCTAAGAGAGAAAGAAGGAACTGCTTTTTCAATACTAGTAAATTTTAAGAGAGAGAGAAATTATTTTCCACTTCAGCGTATGAGTATCTAGATCTAGGGACTTCAAAGAAAAGCATATCTTACTTTGTATTTTGTAACCCCAAATAGGGATTTAGATTCTTGAATTGCTAGAATATTTCTTAGACGCGGGAGTCTCAGATTTTTCCAGGGTGTCTGAATGACACCAGGCAACCACTGGTCTCGTTAGCTAATATCCACAAGAACCTCTGGAGAGAAGATGGCTTGAAGTCATAGCTTTCTGCCCTTTTCAGAGCACCATTTGAAATTGAGTAAAATTTATTTCAACTCTAGTATGACTATTTGCAGGATCTGTGTCATTTACCTCATGTTGAGTAGATGAAGCATGTGGTGAATGAGCTTGTGCTCTCTGCTGGGTGAACAATGCACAGACCTGTCCTCAAAGAACTCAAGTGGTCATAGGCCTGGGGGGAAGGGAGGGTGACCGAAGAGTAGATGGGCAGGTAAAATACAGTATCACTCTTGTGGGTAGGGAGGTTGCCCAGGATGCTTTCACAGTACCTGAAAGAGAGGGCAGTGCAGGTTTTGCCAGGAGGTGGTTTCACAGCCAAGACAAGACTTCCAAAAAGAGGGGATAGGTACTTGGGCAGCTTGGTTCGTGAGCAGTTATTAACGCTTTCCACTGACGAAAGGCTAAGGGAAGAATAGATTAAGTAGCAAAACCAGAGGATTTCTTAGAGAGGTACCAAAATGGGGGAGGAGGAAGAAATGCAATGGCCAAGACAAACAGAAGTGGTGGAAATCCATAGCAGGAGTCTCAGGCACTACCTTCATTCCTGTCTTCATTCTGGAGAGGCTCTCTTAAAACTCAGTAAAGCAATGAATGGACACCCGTGTAGTTCATATTCTAGTGAGACAATTTGGTTTTTTTATATCCCTTTTTGAAGGGGAGGGAGAACCAAGTCCAAGAATTCACAGGTGGAAAGTGGAGGCTCAAGGTTGGAACCTGGGAGGTGGACACCTGATTAACTGATCTCTTTCCTACTCCAAACTTCCCAGCTTCTGTTGACTATGGTAGATTTCCTCTCCGACAAGGTTGACAATTTTAATTTATACATCAGATTCAGGGAATGTATTAACTGATCCCATATTAACAACTCACATCATTCTTACAAGTCTATCAGGATGGTAAAGTCTGGTGCATAAGACCAGGAAGCTTGTGATCTGTAGAATGTGCTCATGAAAGGCCATTCCTGCTCACTAACAATTTTTAAAAATTAAAATCATGCTCGATGCAAACATAAAATGAATACATCAAAAATTAGTATTTGACTCATTTCTTAATGAGCGGACCAGGAGAATTCACACATCCCACATATATAGTCAATCAGGCGGTGAATTTATATGTAGATGCAAAACTGGCCTGTTGTCTAGAGTGATAACTGACTACATTCCACCAGACACAACTCACTTGCATCTACAAGAATCATTTGCATTTCTATTAATTCTCTATAATTTGCAGAGGTGTAAAAAACAGCTCAAAGACTTTAAAGGCGAGAGATGACCTGGGGGACTGTGCTAGACTGGGTACCCAAATCGGTGATTTTTTTTTTTTTGCTCATTTCAAAGTCTTTAACAATTTTCCCCGACATCCCCTTGAGTTCTTTTAGCAAGGCTGTGAGGTTACCCAAGCAAGTAGCAATTTACAGAGGAGAAAACTATGATTAGGATGATTAAATCACTTGTTAACAAGCCATTGAATTTTCTGAAGAATATTATTAAAATGGAGATTGCTGAGTTCTGCTCAGACCTAGAGTCCAATCCCACTTGGAAACCCCTATGGTTCGATGTGTCTCTGGATTCTGATAATCCACTAGATTTGAGCACAACTGTAACTTATTCAAAAATATACAGTGGGCCAGTGGTAGACCAAAACTAGAATGCAGATTTCCTGGTTTTCAGTCAGTGCGCAGTATGCTGTCGACACTGGGTTTTTGGCATGTGGCTTCTGTTGCAATGTCCTTCACTCTGCAAGGCTTTATAAACCCTCCATAAAATAAGAAAAGGAGAATGCTTGAGAGAGAATAAAACTCCCTTGGTGTCTCGTTTCCATTCTCTAAGTACATTACCACTTGGCAAATGCATCAACTTAATTAAAACTAAATGTAATTCTAATGCACCAATTTGATTTAAAAATAATCTTCACAGTCACCAGGACATCAAAATGCAATTAAGGCTATTTGAGGAAAGTCTCTGATGCATATTATGTTCTGATGCTGCACTATGTCAAGAAACCCAGCTCTTCCCAAATGTCAGTAATGTGTTTAGCAACCTCCCTCTCACTCAGATGCCTCTTTCAGTTAGGTTCTAGAGAGCGTGATCCATAACAGCTCAGGAACACTTACGAAATCCCATCCAAATGGCCCGTTAGTGGAACGTTTCTTCTCGGAGCTGGCCTATGGCCTTGGGAAAGTGCAAGCAGCCTTACAGATGCCAGGCTTTAGGGCAAAGTCAAACTGCAAAGTTCAGGACCTCCTTGTTACCTGCCTGTGACTCAGACTGTAAAAGTCTGTAGCCCAGGATGAGAGAAATGGAGAAACAGATCTAGCGAAAAATTAAGCTGTGGATCTAAAACTATTGGAGCAGTTTTGCTGGCTCCGTTTTCTGGTCCCTGCAGCTTGGTTTTTCTAGGACATCTGTTTTGGCTGAGTAAGTTTAGTTGCTGCAAGCCTGATTTGGTTTCCTTTTTACTAATGAATGGAAAGTGTAAGAAATACAAAATTATCCCAAAATACTTCCAGAGTAAAATGAGCAATACTAATGAGTTTTTACAATGTTTGTAAAAACTTGTGCTAGTAGTGTATTTAAACCCTGTCACTAAGTGGTGAAGTCTCTCTGAACCTTCTTATTTGTGTGAAAATGAAATTGATCATACCCTCTTCATTTAATGGATATTGATGTCCCCTTCCAGGCGATGGACAGGCCTGCCTGTCCTCCTCAAACTTTCAAGCATCTTCATTGCAAACAGCCCTCTGAATGGTGACATAGCAGCATAGCAGCTCCCAGACTTGCCACACCTTTGTGGTCACTGCCCGGGGTTGGGGGAGGGAATGATGTTATAAAGAGAAGGAAAAGCTTTTTTCCAAAACTCTGAATAACAACAAAGATCACAAGGTCAGAGACTATTTCATAACAATTTCTGCCAAAGCTTAAGAAACACTCACCTAGAAAGTACCGATCACTAGATCTTTGAATTTCCAAGTGAATAATTACATATATAGGAGGAGATTTGAATTTTAGGCCCTTGTTGTGCCACCTTGTCAAAGACTTCCACATATGTCTTCTCCTTCAGTCCACATGGCAACTTTGCAAAGTAAATTTAGTTCCTTAAATATTTGTTATGATAGCATGTAATTTATAAATATAATTGAGATAGCTGAGTCTTGAAGAGACATATGTTTGGGATTTTTGGAGTCAATTCCATGCTTGTTTCTGCCCCTCTAGCGTATTTCTCCTCATTTGTTGATGACACTATAAAAAACCAACTTCCAAGTGTTTCCCCTTTCAGATTACCAACATCTTGAGGGTAGTAACTATGTCTTAGCAACAATAATAGCCACCATTTATTTGGGCTTATATAAAACTGTTTTACAAGCATTACCTCATTTAATCCTTGGAAATGTTGATGGAGTAGATACTATTAATATCCTCACTTTACAGACAAAAACAGTGATGTTTAGAAGAAGCTTTTCAGCTTTGTATCCTCAGTGCACACCCAAGACTTTTTTGAATGTTGTAAAACATTCAAAGAAGACTTGATTGTCATGTAATCTCCTTCTACTCAATACCAAAGAGAGAGACAAAGACAAAGCTCCTTTGTATTCCAAAATGTTCATTATATCCCAAATATTACGAAAGCAAAGAAGACCCAAAGCATCCTGCCTTGTCCACATGCTTCCGAGGTGGGTAGGCCCTCAGGTTGTCTCAGACTATGAAGAAGGTGTTTCTCAGAATCAGTGATCCTATAAGGAGGACGCCAGTGCCTCCTCTCCTAGCGTCTGAGTTCCACAGAAGAACGGAAAGAGGCTGGCAGAGAAGGGCCTCTGGATAATTCATAGTCCACTCCCCAAGACCCTCGCCCATAGAAGACTAAACTCTCTTTGAAACATCTTGCAGAATAGTTCCTTGTAGCTGACTGGGCTCAATTTACCTCCCTCCTACACTCTGCCCACTGCTCTCCAAGTACCTGAGCCATTTTACCTGCTACTAGAAGACGTGCAGGTGCTATGTTCAAGTGGGAAATTGAGAAATGAGAGAGACAGAAGACATAGGTCATCCCATAGAGCAACCATCAGCCAGACATCAGCCACACATACTCACAAATAAACTGTCCCCTGCACCATTATGCCAGATACTCTACTTAGCTTTTGTTACTTTTTCCTACTCTTGTTGATGGCCAACAGTTGCCTCATCATTTCAAGTCTTGCATAGATCATGCTCTCACCAACCTGAAAATCTTCCCCTGGACCTAAGACAAAGTTCACCAAGCAAACAAAAATGAAGAGTGTGGTTGAGCTTCTCTGAGCTCTGCTCCAAGTAGGACACTCTGCTCTCCCTGTTAATTGCATTCCGTGTTGTGTTGTGTCATGGTATGTAAGTGGGGTTTACAGTGCAACCAGAGTACTTACCTGAACTCAGGATGCTCTGGTGGGATTAAGCAAAAGGATCTTAAGTATTTGGACACCTGACAGGTTTACCCCCAAGAATTTGGAAAGAAAGACAGAGTTATATTATAAACTCTACCACAGTAGACTGGGAACAGAGAGTCACCTAAGAGAGAGAATAGCTGTTAGACCAGAGCAGGACTTTTCTTTGAACCTGCTTGAAGTGTTTAAACTGAACAAAACAAAAATAGTTTCATGGAAAGGGACCTGTCAGACACAGAAGCAGGAAGTAACTAGAAACAGAATCATGTACTGGCAGAGTCCCAGGGCCAATCACGGAAAGGAGAATTTTAGGCATTAAGCCTCCTTCCCTTGGGGACCAATGGCAAGGTTGTCCCTATATAGAGCAGGTGGGAAGGATGTTTGAATTTAGTTCTTCGATGGAGGACAGACCACAATACACCAACACCAAGGAGTAGCAGAGAGAACAAAGTCGACAATGAGAACTCAGTGGAGAGAGAAGGGCTGCCCAGAGGGCCAAACTGGGCTGCACCTGGAGTCAGGATGGTACCAGCCTCAGCCCTAATGACACAACTAGGGGCATGCCTATGGCCCAGCAGGCTCCAAGGAAGCTTCACTGGAATGAGGGAATCGTGAGTTCTTGGGTGCTGGGCATAGGCACTGCCCCTAGTTGTGTCATTAGGGCTGAGGCTGGTACATCCTGACCCAGAAGGACAAGGGCCCAGTAAGAGAAGTGGTTAGAGGTGTTTTCCTAACCCATTGCTTAAGAAGGGAAATAACCAACTTTTAAAACTGGGTCAAGGGCCTCCCCAGTGATGTAGCAGGTTGAGCGCAGCACTGTGAAGCTGTCTGCAGCCTCTGCAGTGCTGGTTCGATACCCAGCCAGCCAGGGAGATTCCCACATGGCGCAGCAGACCTCGCCAGTCCCACCCCTCACCAGTGTATTTTTGCTGCTCCCCTCAGCAATGTATTCTGGTCCTCCTGCCTATTCTGCTCCCTGCTCTGTCTCTGGTGAGTTCTCTCACCCTCCTGTGCCTCTAGCTTGTACCTCAGTGCTCGTATAACTCAATAAATCTTAAAAAAAAATAACAAATCAAATTAACGTCACATTGGCAAACAAAGACAGAAGAGGAATAAAGGAGGCTCACTTTAAAAAAACAACTGGGTCAAAACACATTTTAAAAAAATAAACAATTATAAACAGAGTGGTTTTATCTTGCATGCCCAACTCAAGGCCCAGTGTTGACAAGAGTTCTAAATCTGAATCCAGGCTCATTGGGAAAAATTGCTGAGACTGATAGTTGATGCCTGATGGAGGCATGGGGGGGGCAGTACAAACCCCACACCAGGGGCTGGCTGGCCAGATGTTACAGTTGCCATCTAAATTCCAAGTGCTATTCTGAGCAGGATCCTCCCTACAGTGAAAAAGAGGCATAAACTGTCTCTGCCAGATGGTTAGAGTATTTGTCTAATTCCAGTAGGTGTCTACTCTTATTCTTTATGACTACATCCTGCTTATTCCCTTCCTAGCCCTTAAGATGTTTGCAATTCTGTTTTATGATTTAATTATGTTATATATACATATGTTTGTAATTATGTAACATATTATCTTTATATTATTTATGGCATATGTTCTATAATTAGGTTATACAAACACATTATATAATGATCATTTTATATATTTATTTAAATGTTTCATTATGTATTATCCATCTCTATCACTAGATTTTTAGCTCCAGTGAGGACTTTATTCACTAAAGTATACCTAATGCCCAGTAAAATGGTTTTCTCAGAGTCAGCATTCTGGAATATTTCTTGAAAATGGGTAAACTCTTGAGAGAGTTGTTGAAAAGAACAAAGAATAAATGGATGACTATAACTCGTCTCACCAGGCAGAGTCTGGCAGAGCTCTTTATAGAAAAAGAGAGTGCTGTCAGGAATATGTCTGGTATTTCTCCTAAAATTATAGCTTGGATTCCAGTGACTGCCTTGTTCTAAAGTGTGGTTTGCTTCCGTGGGTCATGTGCTCAGGGACAGTCCACCTCTGGACTGGGAAAAAGTGAGCATCTATCGAGACGCTAAAATAGAGTTTACATTCTGCCAGCATCATTTCTCGCCCTTAGGAAAAGGTGCCTCCCCCAATTTCAAGCTTTATTCCCTACTTACTATTTCCACACACCCATCAGCAAAGTCATTGTATTTGACACTAACACATGGTTTCTTAGGTTATTAGGTTAAATAAAATATGCTGGAGCCAAGAAGATTTTTCTACATGACTTTCATCCTGCCTGCTTAATTAAATCCTTCACCTGGGAAAAGAGTGATTTTCAGCCATTTCGCTTTCTGTGGCATCAGCATGAAACTGTGACTGTTGAAATATCAAAATGCCAGTTGTGTTTAATGCTTCAGGTGCAACAAGCCCGTTATATTTGGAATCCCCTACGAAGATAGATATTAACTGAGAATTGAAAGTGACAGCAGAGGAGATTGAATCAGAATAGCAAAATAAGCACACAAATCTACTACTTCTCTGGCTCCAGTCCCTTCAAATTGTCAGAAAAGACATATTTATAGGAATCATCCAGAACAGTACCGGAAAATAATAAATAATGCTATCAGAGAACCCAAAATCTAGGGAGGTTCCTGGCAGACTACAACAAATGGAATTGGATAGCAAACAATGGGGATGACCAGAGGCCTAAGGATACTCACAAAAAGACAATTTTAGATGGAGGAGCACAAGGAGACACTGAACTCACAGCACACATGTTATAAAGCATGAGGGTGACTCCAATGACTTAGTTGCATTGGTGACCCAAACTCTTCACCCCTCCCTACATCTGTACCCTTTGCCTTGAGACTTTGCAGTTCCTCTCACTGAAAAGGAGGGGCCAGTTACCCCATCTCTTGTGACCTTGTGACATATTTTACCCAATAAGGCAGATGAGACAATCAGTCAGTTCTAAACTGAGAACTTAGAGGTCTTCTATATTTGGCATGTTTCCATTTGCTGTTTTAGAACCTCTGGCATCCAACCATGATGTTCAGACTAGCCTTCTGAAGCATGAGACACGTGGAGTAGGGGAAAGTCACCACAGACCTCTGATGTTGTGTTTGTTATGAAGCATTGTCATGGCAATATACCATTGGTCCAGAGTCCCAATTGTGTTTACAACACACATTACTGCTTATAATGAGCAATGGTGGTGGTAATGGTGTTTGACTGCAGAATGAGGCTAATGCCTGTATTCTAAGGAAGGGAATCATACCCAAGGTGGTCTCTGTGTGGGCTGAGTAATCTGAAAATGAAAAAAGGATTGTGGTGAGATAACTGTGTACTTCCAGACCATTTAGAATGCAAAGGCAAAGGGAAAGGTCACTCTACTTAGGTGGATCATAAACTCACATACTCCCTCACCGCAGCTAAGAAAGTCCTCGTTTTTGTCGGCCATAATAGTGGTAGGAGGCCCCAGACTGCTGGCTTACTCTACTTTCAGGCATCCAAAAATGATATGGATCAACTGGCTCACTGCTTCTCTTAAAAAGAGCCTGAAATTACCTTGAACTTGGGAGAGATACATTGCAGATATATGCATGCAGATAGATGAGAGAGCTATGCATACAATGTATGTCATAGCAGAGAAACTCACCCTGCTAAGTCCATCGACCTTTATTTTCAGTCATTAATATAGAGAAATGACCAACACACAGATAATGAAGAAAATCCCATGATGTTGAGAAGTGAGAAAAACACAGGCCAACTAATTCTAAAGGAAACAATTCAAGAAAAGGAGATAGAATGATAGTCTCAGAAAGAGCCATTATAATATTGTATCTGCAACAGACAGCAAAAAATATGAATGAAAATAATAATGAGCCCTTGGAAGGTAATTTTTTTCTTAAAACATTTCAGAATTATAATAAACAGTAGCAAAGATAAGCGCAAAACACAAATAAGCAATTAGGAAGATAAAACTAAAAAAATGTAAGGACATTGATGGGGGAAAAGATGGGAAATGTCTAAGGAAGGTGAAAGATATGGATCTCTGATCCAGAAATTCCAATATAAGGTGACTATAAGTTTCAGGGGGGAAGGAGAAAATGAGTGAACAAAACTGAAAAAAAAAAAAGCAAACAGAAGATTTTTCCAAGATGATGACTATATAATGCAAGTATGTTCACCTATGCATAAAAGTAAAGCTAAAGATTTTTTTAAAAAAATAAATTACAAATTATACTTGTTTTTGATGTCTGACAGCTATTTTTATGGATGGAAAGAACTCAAAGTCATGTTTATTTTATCTTTATTTATTTTAGGATTATTTTTACAAGTGAAAAACTATTACTTTCAACTTTAAAATTCCATATTTTTCTTGTTTTCCTCCTCTACTTCCCCACCCAACCATATACTCTTTGTTTTAGCCCAGGAGACATGATTACTCTTTTAGAGGACTCCAATGAAGACTGGTGGAAAGTAGGTATTTCTCCTTCTATAAAAAATAGTCATTTGGTAACTAATTATAATGAATGCTACCATCGTGATTACATGCCTCCTTTTTCCTTTCAGGGGAAGATTCAAGACAGGATTGGTTTCTTTCCAGCCAACTTTGTTCAGAGAGTACAAGAAAATGAGAAGATTTTTAGATGTGTTAGAACCTTCGTTGGATGTAAAGAACAAGGGCAGATAACAATGAAAGAGAATCAGGTGAGTAATACACGGAAACACAGACCAGGGATGACCAATATAGAATTTTAACAGTTGAAAACAAACTGCAGTACACAAAGAATCTGAAGGAGTAGGGTTACATTCAAAATATTCACTTTGAGCAAAGGTATCCTTACTCTAATTTTAATAGTGCAGTGGAGTCTATACATACAAAAGCAAAATATTAAGAAGCTCACCTGGTCATATTGTTCACAAGAGGAAATGTTCGGCCCACAATGGTTGCTGGGGGAGACTATCAGTTTCCTGTGCTTTTTCCCTGAGACCCACTGATCTCTGAACTAGGCAACTTCAATTTAGGTTCTATGCTGGTCTCCACCAGTGGATGGTTAATCCTTCATGGTTTCTTGGGAATTGCCTATTATCTGCTGCTGTGTTCCATAGTTCATTGCATTTATCACCATCACAAAGACACCCTCCACTTCCTTCATAAATCCTAGTGGACATGAATCCACTCATTTTGGATAGTGATTTGGTGACATGTATTAAGAGCCACAGAATTGCTTCACCTCAGAATACATTAATTCCATTTTCTATAATATACACAAGAAAATAATGTTTAATAAATTGGGGAGAAGCTATACCAAAAAACTAATCATCACAGTGGTTTTCATAATGGTGAAAATTGGAGGTTAGCGCAGTTGTACAGCCTTTGACTGCATAATGGTGAAAATTGGGAACAATGAGGTGTCTGACCAAAGGTGATTCTTTGGGAGCTAGTATTAGGAACCAGGACAGTTGCAATAGCATTATGATAATGTTATGGACAAAATACTGGAATCCAGACCCAGATCCCACTCACCACTCTCCCAAGGTAAACACAAAGGAAGAGGGAAAAATAGGCCTGCCCTCCTTGTTTTTATTACTGGAAACATAGTGAACCAGACAAGATCACAGGCACCATCACCACCACCACAGGCCTGTCTAACTCTCAGCATCCTGCAGCCCCAGATGGCCCACGGGGAGCAATAGCTCAGAAAGAGTGCAGCAAAACTGGTGTAGGAGACAGGAAGCCCTCCTATGAGGATCCAGAAAGGAGAAAGCAGCTGAACAGATGATGATATACCCCTGGGACATGGGTTCTAATCCAGCCTCCTCCCAGGGAGAACTAAAGACAGACCTAGACCAGGAAAGAGAAGAATGATCTTCAAATATTGCATTTCCATCTTAAATGCTGGTTTTATAGATAGAGACAGAATAAGTTAAATATTAATGATACAAAGGTAGGGAAAATTAATTTAAAGATGGGGAAAATTGGAAAGTGTCTTTAAGGATTTTTTCTTTTTCCATTTAAGTTACTTTCATAGTGTAAATTTTTTGATTAAATTTATAAAGAAGCAAAATTAAAAATACTCAGTCTTATCTTTTATACCTAACAATATAACAATACAGTGTTGCTGTGATCTTCTGGGGTTTCTGTCTTACACAGACCCACACATACTCCATACACCCCTCACACACAACCACAACCCACCAGTACTATATCTAATTGTAGTATCGGCTTTTTATTTAAATGCAAGACCCCCACAGGGGTGTATGTTATCTAATGATTGTGGGTTATTAAAATCTTTACTACCCTTAGGAAATTAGGTCACTGGGCTCTTGGTTCCACCCTGGTTTTACAGTTTTACTAGAAATGGGAATTCTTCCTATTTACAAAAATTGCTTACAAGGTGAGATTGCATTTTGAAAATTACACAGCTTCTCCTTTACCTGGTCCATTACGAACAAAATATATCTTTATGGAGATCAAAAGTTATCACTAAACTGTCATGAAATATATTTCATTTAATATCTCCTACTCCTTTTTGCCCAAAGTTTCTCCTTTTCCCTGGAACTGGTGTCCCCCCACGATACAGAAGCCATCTTCTGTCTATAAATTGCAGTGGCATCTGAGGGACTCGCCTCTAAACAGACTCTCTGGGCACCACCATCACCCAAACCTCTCGCAGTTATCTTTTTGGGGATTGTGCTGGCTGTTTCGGTGTCTACTTTTTCAGGAAGAATCTTTTATCTCCAGCCCTTAGTTTTATAAAGAAGGAAAGAACAAATTAATACTGTCTGTCCCCCACTTTGTCATGACAATAATTGTTATAAGTATCATGATTACTATATGTCATTATTGAATAAAATCATACATATTTATATTATTTAATAATAATAAAGCTTGCCTACCTATAACTTATTTGAGGATCCACACCAGCCCTATGAAATTCATGATTATTCACTGTTTACATTTTATAAATGAGGAAACAAAGACTCATAGAAGTTATGTGCCTTGCTCAAGGGGGAAAAAACCTGGCTTGTGGACAGACCAGAACTTTACATAGGTTTGCATGCTCCGAGTCAATGCCTTCTCCCAAGCCAAGTGCCCTAGACAGCGAACAAACTCTCCATAGTGAAGCACCATTCACATAGCCTGGCCCCCAGGAAGGGCAAGGGTCATAGAAGCAAATGTCTTTAGACCAGAGGGCTCCTTGAAAACAAACTCTTGCTCCTGCAGCACCCTACTGAGTCATTCTTATTTCCAGGCAATGGAATCATTCTCATCAGATCTAGACCCGTCTCCAGTGTCACAATAACCCCACCACCCCATGAAGCAAATGGGCCCTTTTCCCAGCTGGATTCCGTGCCAACACTCCAAACTTCTCTGTTTACCCAACAACATCCTGCCTGTTCCAAATATTTGCTAAGTTTTTTGAAAAGTAAATTAGGGTAGGATGTTCCTCTTTATTGACACGGCATTATTAAATAGCTTTGCCAGCACATTTGATTGTTTTTCTCAGAATAATCTTGTTTCCCATTTGAGATTAAGCATTGCTTTTATGTTATTAAAATACACATCAGTGGAACCAGAAAGCAAATTAAAATGTGTTCAAGCTGATCAGTTTCCAGAAGTAGAACATCTGTTCATTGACTCCACCAATTCCATGGTCTTATTCCCCAAAACATATCTTTCCCAAGACTGGGCCTCATACCTATATTCTCCAACCTCAAGGTTGAACAATTTACTGGGGTGAAGGCAGAGGTGAAGCAAACAACCCCAGTGTCTCCAGCTAGACATGTTCAAGATACAACAGAGTATTTCAGCCTGAACCTGGGAGCAAGTGGATCTGCCCATCTACTTTATAGCCAAGGGCTGTAAATGCCAATATTTGTCCAGCCCAGTGTTTCTTACTGTGTATCTTTCAACCACCTGAATCAGGATCACCTGGCACCTTATTAAAAAATACATTTCCCCCTAAAACTATTGAGGTGGAAACTTTCAGCTTAAAGATGGGGGATCAGGTTCTTTTACAAACTCTCCAGGTGTTCAGATCAAAGGTAAAGTTTGAGAATGACTTTAATTTCCATTATGTCACTTTTAAGCTCCATTGTAGTCCTATAACAGTTGAAGACACTTTTATTTCCAATTACATACAGCTCAACAAAAGGCACTGAGTTCTCTTGATCCCCATGCAAGTTCTCTATTTTTCAGTCTTTGTCATCAACATGGCAACCCATTTTTTTTTTGAAAATGTCAGTCACTTGAAAGAAAATTTGCACTTTAAAAATCTATTAAGACAAAAAAATTGAAATTTGTCTCCACATTAGGGTACTAAATTGTTTTACTAAATTGTGCAAGAACATAGCTTCTAGTGTCATACAGACATGCATCCATAGCCTATGTGCTTTTTGCAAGGTCACTGCTGAATGTCAAGTTCTCACCTATAAAATCATCATGACTCTCCCTCTTGATGTAGGTGTGAAGGTTAAGTGGGATCAGCTGTGCCAATCCCCACCCCAGTACCTCGCCACAATGGTGCAGATCAAGATCATCGCCTTGGCACCATCACCATTCAGAGGAAAGCCTAAATGGGAAATTCATCTGCAGTGCCCAATGCCACCTAAAGTTACCTGATAAGCCACCCAAAATTGCCAGAATGTTATTTATGATTCAAAAAATATAAAGAGACAAATGGCCATTAGCAGGGAAACAGAAGAAATTTGATTTTGAAAATTTTGAAAATAAATGCAATGTATCTCTTTGATTAAATCAAATTTCTGCCTCTGGGGTTGATTTGTCCCATAATTATTATATTAGTTTTCCACAGAGCTCTTGTTTCCAAATAGAATTAAGTTATCCTTTTGTTGTGAACACAACTAGAGTTGCATTGACACAAGAGTATGTTTGCTTCATTTTTGAAATTTAAAAAATATCCTTATTAAATCAACTTTAAATATATGAAAGCATTTTTTAAATTCATCCATATTCCAGCCATTGCTATAGAACTATCTTCAATCATACTTTGTGTTCTGTCAAAGCTGTTAAGAAAATGGATAGACTATTTTTAGATTATAAAACTATAATACTTATTGAAATAAAATGAGAAAATGTGGGGAAAAACAAAAAATATATATAAAGAAGAAAATAAATATCATAGAAAATTGACCCATCAAGGTATGATCAAAATAGGCTTTTTGATGTATTTTCTACCAAACCTTGCTTTTAATTCATCCTTTGATCTCATAGTAATTTATTTTCCCAACATATTTTTTAACTTAGTCACTAAAAGGCCATCCAAACAAAATTTTTAACAATTATGTAACATTTCACTGTGTAGAACAGGGGTTGACAAATTATGGCCCATGCATCAAATCTGGCTCTGTTTTCACAATAAGTTTATCAGAACATTACTACACTCATTACGTATGATTTAGCTTATGTCTGCTTCCATGCTACAAAGGCTCAGTTGAGTCACTGCAACAGAGATCATGTGGTCTGCAAAACCTAAAATATTTAATATTTCGTCCTTTACAGAGAAAGTTTGCCAAACCCTAGTCTCCATGTAAAAGAATGTTTTTAAGTATTCCCCTATCACTGGATAAATTCAGCGTTTTTTAATGTTTAAACTATTGTTAATAACTGCAATGAGCAACTTTAAACCTAAATCTTTCCCCCTAAGCCTGATTACTTCCTTAGGATGTAATTTAGAATGTATCAGAAAGGAGATCAAAGATTTTTTAGTTTTTGATACAGACAGGCAGTTGTCTTCCAAAAGGCTGTACCAATACATACCCATAGCAGCGGTTTATGAGACTGTTCAGCTCTCCACATCCTTGCCCAAACTGAACATTACTCATTTTCATATCTGTCATTTTGGTAGAGGAATAAATTTCATGTTTCTATGCTTTTCCTGCATGGTTGGGAAGACTGAGATTTTATCATCTATGTATTGGGCATTTGTGCATTGCCTCTTACACTGTTGAAAAAGTTTCCTTTTAAAAATATTAACACCTGGGGCCTCCCCGGTGGCGCAGAGGCTGAGTGCTGGGTTGCGAAGCTGCCTGCAGCCTCTGCAGCGCTGGTTGGATCCCCGGCTGCCCCCCGGCCACCAGAGGAAGGTCCCACATGGCGCGCAGACCTCTCCTGCCGCCCGCTGCTCCCCTCAGCAGTGTCCTTCGGTCCTTCTGCCTGCTCTGCTCCCCGCTCTGGCTCTGGTGAATTCTCTCACCCTCCCGCGCTTCTGACTGTACCCAGTGCTTGTATAAATAAATAAATAAATCTTTAAAAAAATAAATAAAAATAAATCCTAAAAATAAACAAACAAATAAATAAATAAATAAAAATATTCACGCCTGTTCTGCCTGCTGGGTGGACAGATCAAGATTTGTTGAAGTGAGGGGAAAACTGGACTAGCCTCAGATGTCTTCTGGCTGGAAAGGGAGAAGGAGGGAAGAGGAGGAGAAAGGAATGGAAGGAGAGAAGGAGAGAGAGAGGAGACAGCAAAGGAGGGGAAGGGAGAAGCAAAAGAGCTGCTTTGAATAAACATGCCCATCTCCTTCCTCCTTAAAGTCCTTTAACATCTAACTTTTGGTTTATACCAAGTCATTTTTGCCCTTTCCCGTGCTGCAGAGCCCTGATAATCTGTTCTCTGGTCTGTCTTTATCACCCATGACTCAGGTCATCGTAACTGAACTGATTGAATTGACCCAGTTCTCCTTGCTGGAGATTATTCTGGCGGTAGCTCGTGACCCACTTCCAGTCCATGAGAAGGTTGGGTCAGCTGAGGGACTTAGAGTGCGTAGCATGGCTTGAGTTTCCTGCACATTCTTGCCTTTGCCAGCCCTTCTGGATTCATCTCACCCCCCTCCCACCCCCACCACCCCCCATATTTTGTCCTAGCTGCACTGGTCTAGGCAGGCAAAGTGCCTCCACCTGTTGATACCTATTCTTTGCCCTCAAATACTTGGGGAAGTATTTCTTACCTGCTGAGCTAGATCACATCATGCCAATAGCTTCAAAACTCCCTTCTTTACATCTGGCCACACCAACCCTTATATGCCCCGCAGTGGCCTATAAATGACGCATACCAAGGTCACCCAAATGGATTTTTTTTTTTTTTTTATAGAGGCATGCTTTATTTATTTGTTTGCTGGTTTGTTTGTTTTGTTTATACATGCACTAGGTACAGTCAGAAGCGCGGGAGGGTGAGAGAATTCACCAGAGCCAGAGCGGGGAGCAGAGCAGGCAGAAGGACCGAAGTACACTGCTGAGGGGAGCAGCGGGCGGCAGGAGAGGTCTGCACGCCATGTGGGACCCTCCTCTGGTGGCCGGGGAGCAGCCGGGGATCGAACCGGCGCCGCAGAGGCCGCGCGCAGTTTCGCAACCCAGCGCTCAACCGCTGCGCCACCGGGGAGGCCCCACCCAAATGGATTTTAACCACCTCTTTTTTCAGTCCAGTGTAGGTGATCTTACTCTGGAATATGGGAGATGTTGGCATCAATTTGCTTGGGGCCAGAAATGAAATCATTCCTTTTGACTTTTCACGTGCAGAAACTTCCGAGCACATTACTGGGGTGTGCTGAATGGTGGTCATTATTTTGGATCTTTAAAATAATGCATTGAGGGCACATCATGTGCAGAGTACCAGACTCGGTGAGCGCATTATCCCATCTGTCCTCATGGTGGCCCTTCAGGGAAACACTCATTATTAATTCCACTTTATTGATCCTTATTTAGAATACCAGAATTCATATCTGGAGAATTTCAACCCTAGCATTCTGCCTAGTTTTTTGTCAAAACTTTTTTTCACAGAGCCATGATTTACCAACCTGCCACGACTCTCCCTTTTCCAATGGGGTGTCCTCTGGCCTCCTGCAGCCAGGGGTCCAGCTTCTTCTCATTGACTCATTTGATTTTTCTTTCCTTGGCATTCAGATCTGCGTGACTTCTGAAGAAGAACAAGACGGCTTTATCAGGGTCCTCAGTGGAAAGAAGCGAGGCCTCGTGCCCCTGGACGTCCTACAGAACGTCTGATTGCTGCCCTGCCCCCTTCGCAGCAGCCTCGCTCTGCCACAGCGCCTCATCTCACAGTGTTGGCCCAGAGGGCTGCCCGCTGCCCGGGCCGCCGGGGGGAGCAGGGAGACAGAACTCGGGAGCTGAGACTGCAGGGCAGCCGCCAACTGGAGGGTCCGCCACTCAGCACACCCAGCTGCCCCGGGGTGGGGATGAGGCTGACAGTCAGCTGAGGGAACCGAGCACTGTACCTGGCCCCCGACTCAACTCTCTTCCCTGCCACCTGGTCCAAGTTACCCCGCTGGAATGTGCTCCAGCTGGCGGTGTGACCCCAGTGTGAGGCTCAGATCCACGTAGCCACATGTGGGTCTGGTTCCAAATCTTTGTCCCCAGTGCTGACAAACCAGCATCATCACGTCTGAGATTCCCAGTCTCTCTGCAGAGCACGGGGCAGAGGTGCCTACTTCCTAGTCCCCAATACACCAGGACTCCCCAAAAGCCCTCCTCACTTTGGGACTGTGCTGTCTGTCCTGGCCCCCGAGAAAGGCCAGCAAGTGTGTGTTAGATTCGAGGGCTACATCAGTGTGGCGCCCACTGCAAAGACCTAATCTGCCCAAAGATTGCTGACAAGGCAGTCCCTCCTGCTATACTAGTCACCAACAGAGGTGACAGAACAGGCCAAGATACAAAGGGCAAAGTTGGGTAGGGTGAGGTAGAGAGCTCTGATTTATTGAAGATCATGCAGCCCTTTCCATTATGAAGTCCTGTCCCCAAGGAGATAGAGCTGGGGAAGAGAATGTGGCCACAAGGCGCAGTGATGTGCTTCATTTTCATTTCACATCCTCTAAATGGGGGGGCAGCCTTTTTCCCATACCATATCTTGTAGGACCCTTTTGGAGGTTGATACCACCTTGCAGGTAACCAACAACTGCATCTTAGGAAAAATGTAGCCAAATTGGAATCCATTCTTCTTTAGTGCAGTCTGTTAAACCCAGCAGATATAAAATGGAAGAGAATCCTTAATGCTTCATCCCTCTGAAAGGAGAGGAACTCGGGGTCTGTTTAGCAACTAGAGAGGTCTCTATACTCTGTACATGTACTAATGTTTACAAGAATGCAATATACTGTGATGCCTTCCTCTGCAAGACGCCTCCTAGCATTCAAACGTGCATCCTCTTAGTCATTAATATGGTTCAATGTCAATTCACAATGACCTTGGAATCAATGCCAGTTTGATTTGTTTTCATACAGAGCAATAAAATCATTAGAACAATTGGTTTTTAAAAGAATTAAGTGGCTGCATCCTGTGCATGTAAGCATTATTTCCCAAACCAAAGTATTAGTCTCCATTCATTTCTTTTGCTACTGCTCAGCCTGAAGTTGGGAGCAGAGATGGGATGGTTGCTGGTTCACAATAGTTTGGATGCCTTACTCTCATTTTAATGCCAGCATCCAGAAGTTCAACGTGCATAACTGAGTGTACAGAGTCAAGATGAATTCTTTGAGCACCAAGGTGGATGATATGACTGCCGTCTGTATAATGGAATGCTGGAGTACAAATGCTCTTTGTCTCTAATTCAATATTCCATTTAATAAAGACAACACAGTGGCTGGAAAGAGCGTAGAAGAGTATGTGTCTTGAGCTCTTACTGAAGTTTTCTGGTACAGTGGTATCATATCCATGCAAATTTAATTTGCATTAAAAAATAGGTTTGCCTTTTGAAGTTGAACAAAAGGAGGCTGTAGGAGCCAGCCTCCAAAGAGGTCCCCCAGTGATCCTGCCTCCTGATAATCTTGCCCCACTACACCCTGATAGCCCCTCTCTGTTTACATCTCACTAAGATATCTATAAAATATTGAAAAGGACATAAGTGCACCATCATAGTTAAACTGACAGCTGGAAGACAGTCTATTCTAGAATCCCAGTCTGCAGGACAATAGGAGTAAGTGGGATCTGTGTCAGAGGGGTGAAAAAGTCAGGAGGAAGAGTAGCTGTTCTGTGCTCTGAAGGCTTTAGCGAATGCTGACCAGCAGGGCGTAGGCTGATCTAAAAGAAAATTCAGCATTGCCCGAAATAGCCTCCCTAGGAAACTGAGTGAGCAGGTGTGCTGCACAGATTTATCACAAAACAAAATTCTTACAAACAACTCGGACAGAAAATCAAAGCTAATTTAATGACATCCTGTACCAGTGTCTTAGATTTTGCTCAGTTGCCATTCTGTTGTGTGTTTTAAACAACACCTGGTGTTTCTGACCCTCAGAACATGTTATTTTTCTTAGCTTCCAATGAGGAGTTTTAAATAATCCTCAGTTTTCCTGCAGGTCATAGAAATTTTTAACTATACCTTGAAATTTTAACAAGAGAATAGCAACTTAGTTTATAGTTCCTTTTTAAAAATTAAAAAGTGACAGATTTTTTTAATCATCTCATCAAATTTAAACAGCTATGAAACATCTTCCATGCCTGCATAGAAGTCAGGATGTACTGAAGTCCTGGAAAAGTACAAGACCGATTTCCAAGAAATATTTTCAGATTTCCTTCATAGGTTTCTTTTTTTTTATTCAGTTGGTTTTTGTCCCACAAAGTCCTTTATCTAACTTATTTATTCTTTTAACTGAGCTAACATTAAGACCCTCCCCATCAGGAACCACCACTCTAGGGCACCCACCACCGTGACACCCACAATCCATCACCAGAGTCCACTGTGCTTCTCTCTTTTTTCCATCAGCTTCATTTACCTTGGTTGTCAGGTTATTCACCTGACCCCTTCTCTCCTTACATGACATTTTATTTTCTCCCTTAAAGCCAGTTTCTTAAAAATTGTGTGCTTTGTTTGTGTTTTCATTCCTTATCATGATTTAAAAAATAAAATATATGACTTTTCCCCTGAGGTCAGCTTTGACCATGCTAATGTCCCATTGGATTCATTTCTGTAATTACTCTGTAATTACTTTTGCTTACTCACTTAGTTGTGTTTTTTTTTTACTTCATGTACATATGTGTGTGTATGTTGGTCCATAAAGTTTCTGTTCTGAGAACTAGCATTTTGTCCTCTGAATTATGTGTAATCTTTATAAATATTCAATGAATGTTGGCCATAAAAGAAAAGTCAGTCAGGCCTCCCTGGTGGCTCAGGGGGTTGAGCGCAGCGCTGTGAAGCTGTCTGCAGTCCCTGCAGTGCAGGTTCGATCCCCGCCAGCCACAGAGATGCCCACATGGCGCGGCAGATCTCTTCTGTCTTGCCTGCTGCTCCCCTCAGCAGCGTGTTTAGGTCCATCTGCCTGTTCTGTTCCCTAGTCTGACTCTGGTGGGTCCTCTCACCCTCCTGTACCTCTGGCCTGTACGACAGTTCTTGTATAAATAAATACATCTTTAAAAAAAGAAAGAAAGAAAAGTCAATCATACAAGTGCATACAGTTCAATAGACATCTACAAATAAATACTTAAAGTATTCAGGTCACCTGTGTGCTCTAAGACAGGAAGTCGGGTGTAAGCAACCCGTGAGACTAAAGTGAGAGACCCCTGGCAAAGACTTCCAGTCCTTAGCACCAGTCCTCAGAAGAAGGAAATGCCAGCCCGTACTCCACCGCAGTTTCCCCTTCCACATTTAGGATGAATCACAAAGATCATTTTCTAAGTAAACAATCTTTTTAACTGCCTGGAGAAAACTGTAAAGAAGCCACTGGCTTTATTATTATTGAAGTGACATTGCATAAGGAAGCAACTTTTAAGTGAAGAGGTTCCAAAAATATTTGTGGAAAACTTCAGTGACAGGTCAGGAAGCTTTGGCAGAGTGAAACAATTACAATGATGAAGCAGAGATCACTGCTGGGTGACGACCCCAGCACAGTGCCAGTGTGTGCCACCTGCTAACTGGTAAGGGTGAAACTCACATCATGAAGGGTAAAATTTATTCATACCCAAGAGTGTCTAATTCTGGACATGGTGAATCATAAGCTTCTGGATTGAAGACATGGTTCTTCCTTTGATCTTTCTAATGGTTGCTATTTTTGCAGTAAAACCAACAAATAGTTCTGGAGTCAGTGTATTTCAGTCAATCCGCCTCTTCTGTTCCCCACTCTGTCTCTGGTGAATCCTCTCACCCCCCACACCTCTGGCCTGTACCCCAGTTCTTGTATGCATAAATAAATCTTTTTAAAATAAGAATAATGAAGGTTAAAATATCATCAAAATGGAAGCAAATATACAGACAGCTTCACAAAAAGTAGAACAAGGATTTTTAAAGTGTAGATATCCCGTGACTTGGGCCAGGTGCCTATCATATTCATGAGGCACTTCACAAGTGCCTCTTTGCTACAGAAAGATCAGAAACATGATCTCCATGAATTACAAATGTTGCTCTTGCAAATGACCAAACTTCGTCTTTCATTCTTGTCCAGAAAGCAAGCTCTGAATTCAGCAAGATGGCCATCCTGGGAGTCGGTGGAATAGGCACCCAAATGACCCAGCTCCCTCAATGAGAGAGCTAGGATTTTATGAACGTGAGGGACATCAGGGCTTTGTATTTTCAGGTCCAAGAAGGTGCCAGGCAGTCAAGGCTATAGGACTCAAGATGCGTGACTCTCCAGGAGGGTGTGTTCTTAACCATCAGCACATGTTTGCTTCTGATACCGCCATCAACCCCAGCAACACAGAGAATTTTATAGGGATGGAGCACAATCAATAAGCCAAGGTCCCAGGAACAGAGGTGGGGCCAGTTAACAGTTAATCATGAGGAAGGGGGAGAAGAGAGAACAAAGGGTGGTTAGAGTTCATTCCACTTATTCCTCATTTTTAGTTTAGGGGAGTCTTCTGGTTGCCAAATGCAGGGATTTGGCTACACTTTGCTCCCTTTCAATTACAAGGGAGAGATAGGAAATCTTCAATACTGGAAATCAGTTTTATAGCAAACATAACTCTTACAGACATGTAATATTAAAACCATAAAACCCGATGCAATGAAGCTGGGAAAGGCAAATCTTGAGCCAGCGCTGGAAATAAAGAATTCTGTGGGAAATGCGCACAAGAAACGTGCTTTGCACTCACAGAAGGATCAGCCATCTGAAGAATGTTGTGTACTCCACAGAAGGGGAGTAGACATCGGTGGCAAGGACTGGGCTAGGGGGGCAGTAACAGAAGCAGAGCTAGACTCAAATGAGATTCCAGAAGGGGCAGTCTGGGGTGGGGGTGGGGGAGCAGAAGCAGGCAATAAATAAACTAGTACAGAAACTTGTACAATAAACTAGTACAGAAGCAAAACGGGGCAGGCTATGTTCTCAGAACTCTCCAGGAGAGATCTCTGTCTGCTGAAGGAAGAAACACTTCAAGACTTTTTTGGAGTCCTCAGGGAACCAAGTGGAGTGACAACAGATTGATGATAACCTGACTTGTGGGAAGAGCAGTTCCTGCAGGCCTTCAGTTTTGCAGTGGCAAGCTGGACGCCAGCTGAGTCTCCTGCAACCCTAGCAGAGTCCCTAGACCTTAGCCCATTGAGGCCCATTTAAGACTGACAAATGTCAGATAATACATTTGTGTTAGTTAAGTCACCAAATCCGTGGTCATTTGGCATATCCCCCATGGCCGATGATGTCACCCTGCCACTTGGGAAGGTGGAGAGATGAAAGGAGAAATTAACTGAATCTTTTTATTGCGCCTTAAGAATATTGCCACAGAGGACCAAAGCCTGCAAACATGGCTTAGGAAGAAAAATGAGTTCCCAATAAGCCAGAATAAGCCAACCAAAAAGCAAAGAGAAAATCTAATAATATGGTCTTAACATGGAACCAATATGGGAAACAAGAGGCCCAGCAAGAGTCTGGGGATGAGAGGTGGACAGATGTCACAGTCTGGCCAATAGGGCTGCAGCCAAGGGCTTTCCGACCAGGCCAGTGGACTACACAGAGGACACAGATGCAGTCCTACTTAAAAAGCAGTGTCATTGGGTTTAGGGGTTCCTGAGTTTGGGGTTGCCTCAGTCCTTGACTATGGTGTAAGAATTTACAGCCATATCTTTAGCAGAAGCAAAAGCAAAGTTTACTTAAAAAGAGAAGAAAAGGACACCCAGAGAAAGATTCCTGGGCAAGCGGAGTCCTGGGTAAGAACAACTGCAAGGGAATTGTGGGGCTCAAGTCTTAAATGGAGTGCAGGAACTGTTCACTCCATCCCTTCCTGGGGTGCAGTTTAGCAGTCCTAGCAGCAGCTTGGAGCAAGGGAGAGCTTCTGCCTGAGTTGACATGGTGCCAACCAGCTCCACACTTCCCTTGGGATGGGAGGAGAATTTGGGGACTTTTTTGAGGTCAATTTCAAGGAACTGGCCTCCCTTCCACTCCCGTGCTTCTTGCTCCCCCCAGGCATCGGGCCTGACTGTAGGTTGGGGTGAGGACTGTAGGTTGGGGTGAGGACTGCTTTCTCCCACAGGGCTTTATCAGCTCTGCAAGCATCTCCCGGGATCCTGGTATATCTGGCCACTTGATGTACTTTAGGCATTGCCCTCCCTGCCCGCCACGTCTAACAAACAAATTCCAGGACACACAAGTGTACACACATACACACACATTCTCAGGCAGAATTTACATGGGTTCCTGATAAAGGTTTAAGCAAATACTGGCTCTTTGATTAAGTTGAGTGGTCTCAAAGGTATTCCTTATTTTCACACAAGAAGCAAAGCCTCATTGTCTCAGCTTCTGGAAGGCATTCCCTAGGGATCTCTGGGCCTGCATCTCTACCTTTCTTCCTCCTCTGACCCTGTCCTCACCACCACCAGAGTACAGCTCAGCCTCTACAGAAATGCCCCAGCCTCCGGAGGCAGCCACACGTCTCTTGTATCTTGCCAACTTTGTAGCCTCAGCAACGAGTGTCAAAGATTTTCTATTTCTCCCGTTTCTCTTTCGCCCAGAGCGGAAGGGCAGATTCTTGTCTCAGTGACCTCTGGCTTCCTGTGGTTTGGGGAGAGCTAGAGTGAGCCAAAGACTCACTCTGGGCCACCGATGGGATCTGGTTAGAAGATGAACATTTCCACTCCCGCTGCAATTTATTTTTCAAATATACTTTATATTTCAAGACAGAGCAATCAACCATTACATAGTAATAAGTAACTTACAAAGTTTGTGGGAAATAAGGAGACTATAATATGCTTGGGGTGATGCGGGTAGGTAGAAAAAAATGCAAAAGGAGGTTTATGGGACATCATGAATTCCAGGTGAAATCACTGTCGTCTGGCAGGTGGGCACAACAGTTGATATTGGGATTGCTGAGACAGAGGAAGACGCGCAGGACAAGAGCTGGAGCAGGCGGACAGCAAGGAGGCAATGACTGGGCAGCCGAGTCCATCCCCATATAGGGCAACAACGAGGGACCCAGGGCACTGAAGCAAATCAGCCAGCCTGCTTGGCACCAGCATCCTGGCACCGTGTGCTCACAGGTCCTCCCCCATTGCAAAGCCTTTTTTGGTGGTGGTTCTTCTACAGAGCCAACCACAAAGCCAGGACCATCTTCGGGAAGCCTCCCTTTGACCCTGTGTCATTCTGTGCAAAACCCTCCAGTGGCTTCTCTGGTCCCCTGGGGCAGCCCAGTCCTAGCAGCGCAGTTTTCTCTGGTGGCCCCAGGCCATGCTCAGGCAACTCCTACTCTGCCCAGAGGAATTCAGGTGGCACCTGTCACTTCTTAATTAGTGGTAGATTTATTTGAATAAATTTATTTTAATAAATAGACTCCAGACTCCTTGAGGGCACAATGCTAGGCTGAATTGCAATGGGGAAGGAAATATTGTCTTTGTGATCAATTCAGAGTAAACAAGGAGTACTGGCATCAGAAAATCCCCTGTCACAAGCAGCACTCACTCCCACCTCCTGGCATGTCCAGGTCATGGCACTCGGTGATCATGGCCTCTGCCCATGGCAGGTGAAATCAGTCAGCAAAGCCTACCAAGATAGAGATCGAATTCATGACCTGGACTAGGGATTTGATTTTGTCCTTTTCCTTGGCAAGGAATCCAGCTCCAGGCCCGGTCACAAGGTGAGGGTGTGCGGTTACAGATCTATCACCACCTCAGGAGAAACTAATTAAAGACACTTGCCAGTAGGCTGCCTCCATAAGGCCCCTTTGTGCTTCCAGCCCTGTCCATCTGTAATGCTTTTTGAGTCAGCTCAGGTCACATGGGGGAATGAGGATAAAGGAAGGAATCATTGACATTTTGTGATTTTTAGGTCTCGAATTATAAGAGTCATTAAAAGTGAAGTGTGTGGAGTAAGTCTGTCTTAGATACACTGTAAGACGCATTATCATCTGGAGGAGGAACTGAAAACCTTTCACCCAAATGCCCCCACAAATGTCTATTCAACAGATGGTGTTGGGAAAATTGGACACCCACACACAAAAGATTGAAACTAGATTATGATCTCACACCATATACAAAAATTAATCTAAAATGGATCAAGGACTTGGGTATAATATCTGAAGCCATAAAATATATAGAAGAAAACATAGGTAAAACTCTCCACAACAGTGATGTCTTTGGGAACTCGACTACATTGGCAAGGGTAATAAAACCAAAATAAATAAATGGAACTATATGAAACTTAAAAATTTCTACATCACTTCTCAGCCTTTTGGCTAAGACCAAGTGTAAAAGCTTCTGCACAATTCAATAAATTATCATTAAAACAAAAAGACACACTATTGAATGGAAACAAATATTTTTGCATCATATGTCTAATAAGGGGCTAATAAACAAGATCTTTGAAGAACTCATACAACAAGGAAAAAAAAAAAGCCTCCACTGCTGGGAATAGAAATTGGTGCAGCCACTGTAGATAATAGTATAAAAATTCCAAAAAAAAAAAATTAAAATTGAAATATCCTATGATCCAGGAATTCTACTTCTGGGTATTTAACTGAAGAAAATGAAAACAGAATAATGAGGAGAAATCTGCCCTTGCACATTCATAGCAAAACTATTCATAATAGCCAAGACTTGAGGAAAACCTAAGAGCTTATCAACAGATGGACGGGTAAAGAAGATGTGCTATATACCTATACACAGTGCAATACTATTCAATCATAAGAAAGAAGGAAGCCCTGCCATTGGCAACCACATGGACAGACTTAGGGCACACAGGCTAAGTGAAATAAGCTAGACAAACACAGTCATGCATCACTTAATGACATTTGCAACAACAAACCCCATATACAATAGTGGTCTCAATAGGCATGTATCTATTAGCTTAGGTGTGTTGTAAGCTATACTATTCAGGTCTATGTAGTTACTCGCTGTAACAGTCACAAAATGATGAAATTGATGCATTTCTCAGAAAGGATCCTCCTCATTAAACATGACTGTCCTGCATGGTATCCCTTCGATAGACAGCCTTTTTTTTTTTTTTTTTCCAAAAAACCAAGCTTGTAGAAAAGTGATTTTCTAGGGGCTAGGGCATAGGGAAAATAGTGAAATTTTGATTGAAAGGGTACAAACTTTCAGCTAAGACTGTAACATACAATATGGTGACTATTGTTGATAACATTGTGTTATGTTACTAGAATATGATAAGAGAGTCGAACTTAAATGTTGTCCAAAAAATGATAAATCTGTGAAGTAGTGATGGATCTATTAACAAGCTGGTGAGCATCCTTTCACAGTGTTAGTATATACACTTTAAATATCTTACAACTTTCTCAATTATATCTGAATACAACTGAAAAAAGAAAATTTAAAAAAAAATTATGTAGCCACTCCTGGCTATTATGTTTTAATCATCTTTTACAATTAAAAATTCCAATCCCAAAAGAAAGAGAGGGAGAAATTGAAAGATGAGGAGAGAGGGAGTGGGGGAGTCTCCAGAAATTCCCCAAAACTTATGTCCTCCTGGACCCCCTTTGCCTGAGTGTTCTTATTCCTTTACAAGCTTCGTCTGAGCTGCTCTGCCTCTGGCTGGATGCAAAACCCAGTCCTCTTACCATTGTTTACAAGAAATCCACTCCCATAAATCATGTGCTGGGATTAGTAGACTTGACCTGTGAAATCTGCAGGCGGTTCAAGCCCTAGCACAAGAGTTTCCACCAACTCACTATGCCCCCACACACACACACACCTTCCCTGCTCCTCACACCTAGCCTTCTTCAGGAGCTCCAAATTTATCTCATTCTTTTAAGAAGATCAGCTATTTCTTTCCATTTCCTTCCTTCATTTTGCATATCTAAATGCACCCAAATGCTCAACAGGGTAAGAGAACTTTTGCTAAGACCACTCTCTGTAGAAGGGCTTAGCCATCAAATCCTAAATCATTAAAATACCATCTTTAGTTACTAAGGAAAGTCTCCATTGAGAAGAATTAGAGAAATTCCAAGGGTTTCTCCCTCAGATTCTGACCTGGCCCCTGTCTTGGAGGACACGGAGTCTTCCTACATTCCCAATGAGTGCAACATGGCCCAGCCAACTGGAACTCCACTCTAGTTTTAACATCTTCTCAATGCCCACTTCTGAAAATTTCTCTATATCAACTCCTCAGATGACTGTTGAGGTCAGTGAAATGCACCCCCACTTGTTCATTACTATCTTCCTTTCATGCTGAACCCAAACTGATTGGAGATTTAGATAATTAAACTGACTACTTTAGGAAAGTCACCTTCCCAACAAACCACAGATAAGAAACAATGAAGGATTCTTGGAGAACAGAAATCATACCCTGACCAACGAGCAGAAATGGAATCACATGAAACACCATGATTTTACTGCACAAGTACAGGATTGGGGTGTTAAATGCTGCTCCTTGTTTCTCTTTAATATTTGTGTTCCTCAGTTCCCTGGAGCTTCCTTCCCAGCAATGAATGCATTTAACATTCCCTTCATAAGCATCAGTGTTAATTTCTCACTGACACAATCCTTTTTCCAACGAGTATAATCTAAACTATATAATTCCCTTGCAAGCTGCTTCTGAGTGGCACTGCCTCCAGCTGGACACAAAACTCAGTCCTCTTACCATTGCACAACAAAAGCGTCAACATTGTTTACTCTTTTTTTAAAAAAAAAAAAAGATTGATTATTTTTACAAGCACTGGGTACAGTCAGAGGCGTGGGAGGGTGAGAGAATTCACCAGAGACAGAGCAGACAGATTGACGAAATACACTGCTGAGGGGAGCAGCCAGCGGCAGGAGAGGTCGGAGCGCCATGTGGCACCCTCGGTGGCCGGGGATCGAACTGGCGCTGCAGAGGCTGTGGGCAGCTTTGCAACCCAGCGCGCAACTGCTGCGCCACCGGGAAGGCCCCATTATTTACTCTTTTTAAGTCTAGATATACTACTAATCTGCCCACTCTACAATAGAATAGCTATAGTCCTTAAACTATTATCATATCTCTACTCATATCACCACTTCTTCATAAATAGTAAATGACTGATAATACATCTGTTGACCTAGAAGGCAACTGTCAGTGTTCGATAATATAGTGAGAAGAGCATGGATTTTTTTTAATACAATCTAGATTGGAATCCTGATTTAGTGCTTTACTAACTTATGATTTGAGGCCAATTATTTAGTCTCTCTGAGCCTAAGAAATACTAGCACTTATCTAGAAGAAATATTGAAAAAATAAAGACAATATTTATATGAAGTGTGTAGTGACTAGCACAGAAAAGCTCAAAAATATTTGCTGATGTCCCCCACCCCAATTATATTATCCTATGAAGAGGCTTGTTGCCATATACTAACCTGTTGACTAAAAGAACTGTATTCTACTGGATGGTAAATATTTTCAGAATGTCTTTGTTGAATAGGTGAATAGTTAAAAAAAATAGATAGTGTATACTGACTTCCTCTGATTCTCCACTTAAACTTGTCCAAACACCTCTGTAAAGGGAACACACCCAGGGTTGGCCCACACCCCTGTTGACCAGCTGCCACTTCCTTCAAAGCCCCCAGGCAAAATTCTTTATGCTTATATGGTCCCTACGTCTGAAACACTCAGAGCATTTTTCAGGAGATTAAATTAGGGCTTTCATCTGACCCTGGTTAATAAATGCCAAATCTGCAGTGTGAAACCTCAGAATATCCTTTTGAGGAAGGTGGCTGACAACTTTATCTTCCACACTAATAAACTGAGACATGAAGGGGCTAAATCCAAGAGCTTCTTACAGATTCTTCACTCCTTAATTGCACATTTAGTTCGCATATGAAGACTCGTGTTTCCTGGGAATGCACTGCGGCCCAGCAGGGGTCCCCAGAAAACATGGTTGTAGTTTTCTAGGGAAAGACAGCTCCCCATCCTCCTAGCATGACTGGGAGGGTTATGGAAATGGCAGGGCAGGGGGATGCTGAGGCAGGGGTTGACTGACTTGGGTAGAGTCTGAGTCAATGACAACAGCACTAGCAGATCAGCCTTTGGCACCTGTCACAGGAAACACAAAGTCCCCATTTTGAGCTACATTTCTGTAACTACAGGAAGCCTCTTCTTACTATAAGGGGTTACAGAGGAGGACCAAGCTGCGTAGGGAGAAGGAGAATGCCCAGATCAGCTGGGGTTAGGGGACAGAGGCCCAGCCTCCCTGCTTGAATCAGTGTTCCCCATGACCTGAAGGGGCAGAAAGATTCCCACCTCCCAGAGACCCCACCTCCACCTGAAACATGAACCTCCAGTGGCCCTGTGGGGTGACCACCCTTCTTCCCATTGCTGGTTTTCTCAGACCAGAAGCCCCTGGCCTTTTTCTTCTTGTAATTCAGCCACACCACCAGTTAACACTTATCGCTTACTACATGCAGGCTTTAGCGTGCTACAGTGACTTTGAAAGCTTAGAACCACATCTCCCAGAACTCTTGTCCCTGAGTTGTCCCAGTCAGTGTAGCTCATACAGCATCTGCATGAAGAGAACCAGCTTCTCCTGCACGTAGACCAGCAATGAGCTTGAAATCAAAAAGACCAGATGTGGATTCCAGGTCATCCTCATGGATTCCAGCTTGTCTTTGTTCTTGATCACCTCAACTTTTCTTATCTGACTCCTGACCTATTACCTCAGTGCTACTGCCAGCTCAGACTTCAGTGAGGACAGTCCTGCAGCCTAACCTAACCCTTCAGAATATTTTTGTTTGCTCTATTTCCTTGAGTAGTTATTTCTGTGATTGAACCCTGAGTAGTACACATGGATTGTGTTATTTAATCCTCATGACAGTTCTCAAAAGAAGACCATAATGATGTCCATGGCACGGATGAAGAACTCGAGAAACAAGAAGATTCTCCTGTCACTTAGTATATGGTGATGCGAAGATTTAAATCCAGTCTGATTCCAGACCCTGAGTTTCAGGCTTTCCTCGTTTCTTCCTTAACTCTGCATAGTTTGGTTCCTGTTCTTATTACTTTTTTTCCTTGAGAAAAAACTGTCCTCAACACTTTTACCCCTTACCTTTAGAAAGTTTCCTCTCTACTGCTTCTTCTTGGACCTTTCCTTTTAAAAAAAATATTTATTTATGTATACCAGAACTGGGGTGTAGGCAAGAGGTGTGGGGGTGAGAGGATTCACCAGAGAGAGTGGGGAGCAGAACAGGCAGATGTACTGAAATACACTGCTGAGGGGAGCAGCGAGCAAGATAGGAGAGGTCAGCTGTGCCATGTGGGTTAGCTCCCTGGCCAAGGATCGAACTCATGCTGCAGTTGCTGGCAATAGCTTGATAGCACTGTGTGTTTAACCCCTGCACCACCAGGGAGGTCCCTAGGACCTTTCTAAAAGCCCTGCTACTTTCATTTCTTTCTTTATGCAAATCTTTCTTTTCTGTTTCCTTTATTATCTCTCTGCTTTCTATTGTCTACTATATACTGTAAATGCACCTACACATCTACACACACACCCCACCATGCCCTCTGGCTTCAGGTTGCTCATCCCTGTAGGCCCACTGCCTGCCCAGCAGGGACACAGCAGCACTCTGCCATCTCCCACTGCTCCCCCATGACAATCAAACAGAAGCAAGTTTAAAGCACACAGAAGAACAGACACCAAATGGGAAAGAAACAAGACAGAGAAGGGAAGAGAAGAAGCTGAGAAAATCCGCCAGAGAAAAGGTAGCATAGAAGCAGAGAAGAAGTCAGTGAAATCTTCAAAGACAGAAATAAACTCCCACTGGAAAAAAAATGTCCAGAATGTTTTCACGACTTTTATAAAGAGAGAAGAGGCAGGGTCATAAATCATGGAGGCAAGGAAGAAAAAAATATGTAGATTTAACAGAGCAATCAGGAAGATCACAGTAAGATTGCTGGTGGGCTCACTGAGCAGCAAGAAGAGTTTTGATGTGAAATGAATCGATGATAGAAGCAGCTCTTACGAAACCAAAGCCTGGGTAGAGCCAGAAACCCAGGGGATAGAGAGTCTGGAGCTGCAAACTCAATGGAAGAGTCCCCCAGCAAGGAACTGTTAAGTTCCTTGAAACTTTGCTCTATCAAGAAGCGTGAAGTACATGTATAAACCCCCCCAATCCCTCCCGAGAACAGGGGCAGGAGTGATGGACCCAGGGATCTGCCTCTTACTGAAAAGTCTCCCCTTTCACCCCATCACCTCTGGGAATGGAAAACTGTAATTTTCCAAGAAGGAGACAGGGTCTTGTGTCTATTTTTCCTCATCCATGCCAAAGACAGTTGTAAACACCAAGAAGTAAACAATGAAATTCAAACCAGATCCAGGACTCAGTCAATGTGGTAAACCTTCGTGGAAGGAAACTCAGCTGACAAGAAACTGATGAAGGCATCCAAAAAAGCAGCAAGAAAGGAAAATAAAGAAACTTGCAGGCCTCGAACCCAAGTGATCCTGGGTCCCAGGAATTCTATTTCTGAATCTCATAAATGGAAAAATATTAAACAGAGAAAAGTTTTTTGCCCAGAGTTGTTTGACTGTTACTTATAATAGCATAAAACTGGAAACGGTCTCCATGTGGGTCAAAGGGAAAAGGGTCTAATGTAATATGAATAGTACAGCACATTCTTACTATGGAATATAACACAAGTGTTTAAAAAATGAAAAGTGTGTGTGTGTGTGTGTGTGTGTGAGAGAGAGAGAGAGAGAGAGAGAGAGAGAGAGAGAGAGAGAGATCAAGAGGGCTGAAAGCAGAACACGGGCAAAACAATAGAATGAAATATTGCTAAGTGAAGAGAAAGTCAAAAGGTACCTATAGGGCATGCATTTACTTTGGTGAATCTCTGTGGAAGTCTATTTATGATTACATATGCTAGGAAAAGTCTGGAAGGAAATATTACAATCCATTACCAACGGTTACCTCTGGGGATAGGGAGAAAGCAACAACAAAGACAGGACATTTATTTCTTCTTTTTTATTATTCCAAATTGCTTGAATATTTTTAGAGTTCAAGCAGAAACCTGTCCATTAAAACTTGTTCTGCCCAGGGACAGTTGTAGCTCAAAGCTGCTTTCCCCACAAAGACTATACTGCCCAGTCTCAGAGCTAGATGTGGCCATATTTGTCATAAAATAAAAGCAAAATGTGGACTACTTCCAGGTCAAGTTTTTTTTTAAAAGATTTTATTTATGCATCCAAGAACTGGGGTACCGGCCAGAGGTGTGGAGGTGAGAAGAGTCACCAGAGACAGAGTGGGGAACAGAACAGGCAGACTGACTGAAACACACTGCTGAGGGGAGCAGTGGGCGAGTCAGGAGAGGTTTGCTGTGCCATGTGGGTTGCTCCCTGGCCAGGGATCGAACTCATGCTGCAGTGGCTGCCAATAGCATCATTGTGCTGAGACTTAACCCCTTGTGCCGCCAAGGAGGCCCCCAGGACAAGTGTAGATGGAGGGTAGCCTCACCTGTCCTTTTTCCCCTACCACCAGCATTGTCCTAGATAGGGAAGCCCAGCCTCAGTCATGTATAACAAGACCCCCATGGGTGATGGAGCCACAAAACAGAAGGAACCAAGTAATTCCTGAAATTACCATGTGGGGAGAAGACCACCGGGGACTGTTAGATGCATGAAAAATTAACTCTGGTTGCGTTAAAGCCATTACTTTGGCTCTATGTCCTTACAACTTAGTCTAGGCAAAGTTTCAGTGTGACTTTTTTGAAGGTTTTTTTTTTTTAATAAATGTTTTGAGATTATTGTAGTCACATGCAGTTGTAAGAAATAAAATCACAACCAGAAAGTGGACATTGACAGAACTAACTTAGAAAACATTTCCATCCTGGGCCTCCCTGGTGGTGCAAGAGGTTAAGTCTCAGTGCTTTCAAGCTTTCACCTGACACTGTGACATGAGTTCGATCTCTGACCAGGGAGCTGACCCACATGGTGCAGCAGACCTCTCCTGTCTCACCCGCTGCTCCCCTCAGCAGTGTGTTTCAGTAGATCCACCTGTTCTGCTCCCCACTCAGTCTCTGTAAATCCTATCAACCCCCCTCCCCCGCACCTCTGGCCTACACCCCAGATCTTTTATGCATAAATAAAAATAAATCTTAAAAGTAAAAATCAAAATCAACAAGCAACTATAAACCAGAAACATACTATGGGTGGGAGGGGAGGAGGGATTAGGGTCAACATAAGGGGGGGTGGGAATTGTATGGGGAATATAACCAAGATGAAAAGGCATACATTGCGCAAAAATGAAAAATGATTTTAAAAATATATAAAATTTTAAAAAATAAGAATAAAAATTAAAGTATCCAGGAAATAGATAAATAAATCTTTAAAAAAAAAAATTTTCATCCTGACAAGGGTCCCTCAGATTGCCCATTTCCATCCAGTTCCAATCCCCACCTTAATTCCTAGCAACAACTAATTAATGTCTATTTCTATAATTTGCTGTTGGCATCCTGGTGCCCTAAAGGGAGCTGCAGTTCTCTGAGAGTACCTGTTTTCTCTGCACATGGAGTGCCAGGAGGTTAGCTGTTCACAAACAGAACTTCTTCCCAGAAATGACTCCTGTTCTCTGAGGATGTACTGGCTTATGCACATGTTCCCTACTAACTAGAAAAACTTGTTCAAGCAGTAACTTACCCATTTGTATAAGCATAAACACAATTGCGCACTATTTTCTTGTTCCTTTGTTCATACCTTTAATTAAAGCTTGGGCTGGGAGAGGGAAAGGCAGAGCTGCCCTCTATGGCTCTCCCCAGACTCTTCCTGCTGCAAATTCATTTAGATTCCGAGTCTTTGATAGCTGAGAACTTCTTGTCAGCTGTCAATGGCAATTTGCCATGTAGGTTAAGTTATTAAATGAGTATGTAATCTTGTGGAGTGAATAATCCTCCAAAGACTCATTCGGGTTGCTGAGTGTATAGATAGCTTGATCCTTTTTATTGCTAAGTAATATTCTATGGTATGGATGTACCAGTCTATCATTGATCTATTGGAAAATACCTGTTTCTGGCTTTTGGCTGTTGTGAGTTATGCTTCTGTAAAGATCCATGTGCAGGCTTTGTATCACCGTAAGTTTTTATTTCATTTGGATAAATGCCCAATAGTGGAATCTTGAGGTTATGTGGTACTTACATTATTTGATTTTTAAGAAAACTGACAAATTATTTTCAAGTGGATCATCTTACATTCCCACTGGCAACGTATGATAGTTTCCCCACACTCTTCTCAGCATTTGGTGTGGTCACTACTATTTATTTTAGTCCTTCAGATAGATGTCTGGTGAAAATTTTTTTGAATTTCATTGGCATATCCCCAATAGCTAGTGATGTTGAACATCTCTTCTTGTGTTTTTTTTTTTTCTTACCATCTGTATGTTCTCTTTAAGGAAATAGTTCTTGGTGTCATTTTAATTGATTTTTTTTGCTTCTTTTACTGTTGCACTTTGAGAGCTTTTTATCTATTTTAGATACTATTCCTTTATTGGATGTTTGATTTGCCGAGTATTTTCTCCCACTCTGTAGCTTATCATTTCATCCTTATCTTTTCATCCTTTTAACCTGGTCTTTCACAATCAGGTAATTCTGATGGCCTCCAGGTTAGCATTTTTCCCCTTTTCTGGATCATGCTTTTGATGCCAAGTTTAAGAACTCTTTGCCCAGTCTTCAGTCCTGAAAATTTTATGTTCTATTTTTCTAAAAGCTTTGTAATTTTACATTTCCATGTTCTTTTTCAGTTTATGTTTCCATAAAATATAAAACGTTAAGTTGACGTTCACTTTTTTGTGAACATGTGGGTATACCAATGCTCCATTTGTTTCAAAGGCTGCTTTTCCCCCATTAAATCGCTTTTGTACCTTCCTCAAAAAAATTCTTGAGAGTATTCATGTGATTCTAGTTCTGGGTTCTCCATTCTGCTCCATTGATTTATGCGCTGACCCCTCTGTTAACACTAATTGTCTTGATAACTGCAGCTATTTAGTGTCTTGGTATTGGATAGACTGATTCCTTCCACCTTATTCTGTTTTTTCAAAATTATTTTAGCTCTTCTAGTGCCTATTCATACAAATTTTAAAATAATCTTGTCTACATTTACAAAACAAATCTTACAGGGAGGGCCTCTCTGGTGGCGTAAGGGGTTGAGCACCGCACTATGAAGCAATCTGCAGCTTCTGCAGCATGAGTCGGTCCCCGGCCGGCCAGAGAGCAACCCACATGGTGCAGCAGACCTCTCCTGTCTCGCCCACTGCTCCCCGCAGCAGTGTATTTCAGTCGGTGGGTGTTCTGTTCCCCACACTGTCTCTGGTGAATCCTCTCACCCTGCCTCCACCCTGCATCTCTGGTCTGTACCCCAGCTCTTGTATGCATAAATAAATCTTTAAAAAAAAATCTTACAGGGATTTTGATAAGAATTTCATGAGATCTGTATATTAATTTCAAGACCATCAGCATCTTTACTGTGTTGAGTCTTCTAATCCATGAACATAATATGTCTCTCTATTTAGATCATCTTTGATTTTTTTCTCCAATGTTGTATAGTTTTTCAATCTTCTGCATTGGATATCTTTTCCATTCTGTCAAGCTAATATTGCTAATTATTTCATAGAGAATGGCAAATGTTATGATTTCTTTTTGCACGTGCAACAATAGTTTAGTCTTTTTCTCACAATTAATTGACTTGTATTTGTTTCTGGTTACAATATTTTCACTTCAAAATATTTTCTTCTACGAAGAAATGTTTGGGCTTTTAATTCTGATAAAATTTTAAGTTTACAAAAAACTGCAGGGATGACAGAGAAACACTGCATATCCTTTATGCACATTCACTAATATTTTGCTGCACTTATTTATTTCTTCCTATTTTTTAATCCACTTGAGTCAATTAGAGACAAGACACTGTTTATTGTGTATATTTCTTTAAAAAACAAGGGATTTTACTTGCATAACACTATACCATTATCAAGATCAAGAAATTTAACATTGACATAATTCTAGTATGTCTATAATTATTGGCATAATTGTATATCAAACCATCAGATCTCATATAAATTTTACCACTTGTCTCAAGAATGACATTTATGGCAATTTTTCTTGCAGTTCTTAACACAAAGTCTGATGTTGATCTTTTTTTTTAATTTCTTATTAGTTTATTTTTTCTCTCTCAATAATTTTAGGATTTTCTTTTCCCTCCTTAAAAATACAAAATTTAGAGCAATTTAATTCTTTGAGGGAAAAAAAATCCTAAAATTATTGAGAGAGAAAAGATAAACTAAGAAGAAATTTTTTTTAAATATTGACATCAGACTTGTTAAATTAATCTTTCTTAGTACCAGGAAGGAAATTACAATCTGAAAACTTATGCTTTCCTTCACCCACATAAGTTTTTCTTTCATTTTTTATATTATTTTCTCTCATCCAATTTCTGTGTTCTTTTAAAACTTCTGATCCCTCATTTTTTCAATCGATATTTACTGTGTACTCTCTGTGAGCCAAACACCGCTCAATGAAAAGTAATTTAACCCCAGACTAAGCATCTGGCTGAGTTGATCATTCACCAGCACAGACACAATGCTTGGAAAATTGCAAAGCAGGATGCCCTTTATTCCAGAGTCCTGCTCTTCCAACAGATGTAGTATGCCCCAGACAGAGGCGAGGCCATTCAAATTCTCATGCACCTAATCAGGGCACTTTAAATCCTGCAGGCTGACAATTCAGATCCTTTCACAAATGCTCTATCCACTCATATAAATCACTTCTATTTATATGCGTTAAATACAAAGAGCCTGAATTATCAGGTACTTTTTTTCCTATAAAACTTCCCAGAAACCATTTGTTATCTGCTATAGGGAGAAATAACAACATTACTCCCACAGTGATTTTCTTCCTTGTCTGCTAGAGCTTCCCTCTGGAGGTTTGAGATCTTATAGCTATTGAGATAGACCAAGGTTGGGATTTGTTCTGGTAAGATAGAGATGGGGTAGGTAGGTAGAGAATTTTGCAGTATCTCCTATATCTCACTTCTCAGCTCCCATATCTCACCTTTTCAGATCCAGAACCTCAACTTTTATATATAAAAGTTGAATCCCCAGATTCATCAGTCTCTGAAGGCTGTAACTCAGATAATCAACTTCACCAGCCTCTGAGTATGAAACTATGGTCATGACTTTACAACAAAAAAAATCAGTATATCAAGACATGAAGAGACCTGACTTTGAAGACAATCCTACCTATTTTCGACTCTCAGCTCTAGCCTTACAAAAGGAGCTAGCCACATGGCTCAGCAGACCTCTCCTGACTAGCCCGTTGCTCCCCTCAGCAGTGTATTTCAGTCAGTCTGTTTTTTCTGTTCCCCACTCTATCTCTGGTGAATCCTCTCACCCCCCCATACTTCTGACCTGTACCCCAGTTCTGGTATGTATAAATAAATATTTTTTTAAAAAAAAAGGAAAAGTGAGATGCTAAGCAGTGATTTATCTTTTCTGAATATGGATGTCTTCATCTGTTAAATAGGGGATGGTTAAAAAAAAAACCTGCCTTGTGAGGTTGATGTGTGTTAAATTAGGGTTAACATATTTTTATAACAAATTTTATTTTTATATTCCCCATACAATTGCAACCCCCTTATTTTGACCCCAATCCCTCCCCTCCCACCCCCTACCCCCCATAGAGTGTCTCTGGTTCATAGTTTTTTGTTGATTTTGGTTTTCACTTTCTTATAGTTATTCATTTTCCTGGTCCCTTATTTAAGTTTTCTAGATTCCTGCTATGAGTGAGACCATCCGGTATTTTTCTTTTTCTTTCTGGCTTATTTCGCTGAGCATGATCCCTTCCAGTGCCATCCATGTTGCTGCAAATTGCATGTGTTTATCTTTTTTGAATGCTGAGTAATATTCCATGGTATATATGTACCACATCTTCTTGATCCGGTCATCTATTTTTGGGCATTTGGGTTGTTTCCAAAGCTTAGCTATTGTAAATAGTGCTGCTATAAACATAGGGGTGCAGGTGCTCTTTGGAATTGATGTTTCTGTGTCCTTTGGGTAAATACCTAGGAGTGGAATTGCTGGATCATATGGACGCTCTATGTTTAGTAGGTCCAGAAATCTCCACACAGCTCTCCACAGTGGTTGGACCAGTTAGCACTCCCACCAACAGTGCAGAAGAGTTCCTTTTTCTCCACACCCTCGCCAACATTTGTTGTTGCTAGTTTTTTTAATATGTGCCATTCTCACTGGTGTAAGATGGTATCTCATGGTAGTTTTGATTTGCATTTCCCTGATTACAAGTGATGTTGAACAATTTTTCATATGCCTGTTGGCCATTTGCATTTCCTCTTCAGAGAAGTTTCTTTTTAGCTCTTCTGCCCATTTTTTGACTGGATTATTTTCTTTGTTGTTGTTGAGTCTCATCAGCTCTTTACAGTTTTTGTGATCAGTCCTTTATCATTAGTGTTGTGTGCAAAAATGTTCTCCCAGTTGGTGGGGTTTCTCTTTGTTTTGGTTATTGTCTCTTTTGCTGTGCAGAAGCTCTTCAATTTGATGTAGTCCCAGCTGTTGATCTTTGCCTTCACTATCACTGCTTTGGGTGATGTGTCTGTAAAGATGTCTTTGATGTGCATATCATGTAGTGTTTCGCCTATATTTCCTTCTATGTATTTTATGGTTTTAGGTCTTATGTCTAGTACTTTAATTCATGTTGAGTTGATTTTTGTGTACGGTGTGAGGTAGTGGTCAAGCTTCATTCTTTTGCATGTAGCGACCCAGTTTTAGGGTTAACATATTTTAAATGTTTGCAGTAATGTTGGCACAACAGTAGACAGTCTATAAATGGTGATTACTAAAAAAATAATCTTCATGTTCACAAGTAGACTCAATTTCCCACATAGACAAATTCACATGTCAATATAACTTATAATCATAAGGTTGGGTAATGTACAGACAAGATGGGAAAAGGAGTTTGTGGCAAATCCCAATGACAGATATTCCATCCCCAAGACCAGCATGAACCATTTGTGCAGGGATACAGCTTCCTCCAAGACCCCCTTTCTAAAACTCACTAATGCTTCTCTGCTTCATAAATGTCACTTTAAATATTTGTTAATAGTGGCAGACAGGCTAATATGTAAGCTGACCTTTGCAGGGGCTCACTATAGGTGTATCCTAGTGGTTTCACTCTGATTCATCAATGGGTCACATATTCTGAGGTTGTGAAGACTCCTCACTGACACCCCTCACCCCACAACTGAGTCACCCCATCTTAGGGGTATTTCTGTTCTCTGCCCAAATCCACTCTTCTTTATATGACCAAACCATTAGGAATTAATCAATGAGTATGAAAAATGATAAAGAAAAAAATATGTGTCTCATAACTCCTTCTTGACCAAAAGAAAGGTACTAATACACATTTATACTATGAATGATTTTATGCCATCAAAGAAACATAATGGTGAGTTTAGCCAAGAGTGAAGATAAAAATTTAAGAAAGTTGGGTTTTCTCTCTTTTCTCTATATTTCTGAAATATCCTTAACTCTCCTTAAGGGGAAAAAGCAATTACCTGCTCTTTGGATGAATTACAATATATGCCAGGTGCTTAAAAAAACAGACTGGTTTCCTTTATGTCATACTAATGTAGCTAAAGAGGAGAAGTGTGGATTCATAATGTGAAAACATTTACAAAATTCATTTCTTTCGTATTACTTTGGCATACTCCAAAAATACTCTAAAATATATGGCATAGTATAACTTCAATAAAATATCAGATACCATAACTGTTAATCACTATCACAGTCTTCTATAAGCATTCTGGCAGATTAGTATACAAACTTATACATGTTCAAAAGACATAGTTATTTTTAAAAATAAAGCTTTACAACTGTTTCAGCAATTCAGTTAGAATTTCTCATACTTGTAATAAAAATCTGTTTTTTTTTTTTAATGTAATCAAGTGATAAACTGGACAGTAAAGGCAGAGACATGTCTGTTCTACCACTGGCTTTTGGAAGTTTATTTTTCCAGAACAGCTAATAGTTATATGGAAATTGAGATCTAGTAAACAGATCATATTTCTGTTTTCTTTCATCATGAAGAAATCACATAAAAGGCATGTAGCAATGTGTCTTTGTCTATAGAACTCAGGAAAAGTCCACTATCATCACAATTGTTATTAATAGGATGGTCTTTTTTTTTAAAGATTTATTTATGCATACAAGAACTGGGGTACAGGCCAGAGGTGTGGGGGGTGAGAAGATTTACCAGAGACAGAGTGGGGAGCAGAACAGGCAGATTGACTGAAATACACTGCTGAGGGGAGAGTGAGTGAGTCAGGAGAGGTCTGCTGCACCATGTGGGTTACTCCCTGGCCGGGGATCGAACTTGTGCTGCAGTAGCTGTGGATTGCTTCTTAGGTTGCATCTCAACCCCTTGCACCACCCGAGAGGCCCCCAGGATGGTCATTTCTATTATCATTTGACTCTAGATCTCATTCCCCAAAGTCTGCAAATCCTAACTAATTTAAGGTTGACTTATCTCTTTAACCCTCTGTAAATACTAATTTTATGCATCAATTTGGATAAACTACATGCCCAGATGTTTTGTCCAACACTAATCAACATACTACCTTACAGTATTTTTTAGATAAACTTTGAGTAACAGCATTTAAATCAGTATATTTTAGGGAAGCCGTTTTCCCTGCATAATGTAACAGGCCTTCATCTAATCACTTGAGGTCTAAGAGAGGTTTTCAGAAGATGGGATTCCGTCTCAAGGTCCCAACATAGAAACCCTGCCTAAGGGTCCTGCTTGCTGACCTTTTTTACGGGTTCAGATTTGCCAGGCTCCACAGTCTTGTAAACCATTTCCTAAATACTCACCCACATACACATGTGGGTGTGTATGTACATGCTGGCCTAGAGATGTTAATGGATATATTGGTTTGGTTGTTTTCTCTGGAGAGCCCAGCATAGCCTTACTTTAACAAGAAGTGTTCCATCCCACATGTTGTAGTCTTTTATCTGTCCAAGTCTTATTCAAGCAGCTTCTCTTTCTCTCCCAACTGTCTTTAGATCTAGCCCATCTCACTCATTTCTTGCATCAGCACATAAAATCAACATCATTAGACTAGATGATGAAGCTGAGAATCAGAAAATGTCAGTAACGTCCTATCTCCTACCATTTGTCAGTCATTAGTGCCAGAAGTGAATCCATAATTGTGGAAGTGTGAGACCCAGGCCTCTTTCTAATTACTGTGCATCTCTCCATCTTTGTAAGTCATGCAGGGTGCTTGACAACTTAATATGTGTCTCTTTTTAATTATATCAAAACTGTAGTATTAGGTATCTCACTGGAAGATATTCTAAAAACTTCTCTTTATGATTTCTTAAACATCTGGATCTGCTAAATGAGTTTGAAAATTATTCTCATGGGGACCTCCCTGGTGGTGCAAGGGGTTACATCTCAGTACTGTGATGCTATCCACAGCCACTGCAGCATGAGTTCGATCCCCAGCCAGGGAGGTGACCCACATGGTGCAAGAGATCTCTCCTGCCACGCCCACTGTTCCCCTCAGCAGTGTATTTCAGTCAATCCGCCTGTTCTGTTCACCACTGTTTCTGGTGAATCCTCTCACAAAGACACACCACACACCTCTGGCCTATACTCCAGTTCTTGTATGCATAAATAAATCTTTTTTTAAAAAAAGGAAAGAAAATTATCCTTAGACAATTTTATACTTTCTACTAGGTGATCAAATGCTGATGACTGTCACACAATTCCCTTGTACTTTGTCTGTTATGAACAAACCAAGCTTTAAGGTCCAGGCTTTGGCGATTACGATCTACTTTATTTATTCACCCCTATGCCCTACCCACAGCAAAGAAACAGTTATTCCTCTTTTGCATCATAAACTTCAGAAATAAAAAAAAAATAAATCAGGAAATTGTCCATTCACATGTTGACCTTCGTCCTAAGTTATTTAGTGAGTTTGGAATTTTAACCTACTCTTTGTCTCTCCTCTGAAGCAATGATGCACTTTTCTCAGATTTACATTTTCAAATGGGGAAATATGATCCCTCATCTGATAAATTTTGCATGTTCTGGACATGTATTTAATAAAAATATAATTCATAATTGGTTTTCCATGAAAGGGTCCAGTTTCAGTTTTAAGTTCATTTCAATTAGCAGTTTCCTTTTGCAAATCTTTGTTTGCAATGGAAAAAAGCTTCTAAATCCCCACTGGCAAGTGAGTGTATTTAATATTTCTGGGTCAACTAGAGTTTCACCTTCTTTCTTTCAGCTTAATTGTGAAACCACGCTTCGTGCCTGTGATTCTGTGAGTTGCAACTTTCTGCCTGGTTGTGTCTCTTAAATTCTTAAAAGAAGCTCCAAGGGTAGTTTTTAATCAATCTGGAGAACAGTGAAGCCTAAGGAGTCTACAGATATTATTTTTGAAATATAAGTCATCAGTGGTTCACTAAGATAAATACCTCTATGTGCCATGAAGAAAGCTCTGTGGCTGTAGGGAAGTGTATGGCCCACTTCCTCAGTGAGGGTGCAATTGAACTGGATAGAAAGATAACATTTATAATAGATAACTAAAACACAAAATAAGAAGTAAAAATTGTCTGTGAGTGGTACAAAACAATTGCTGTCTATAACACTGCCTATCATCCATGTATCTTTCCCAACAGCCTGGATAAAGCCTCATTTAATATCTTCTCAACACACTATACCTGGTAGCTACCACCAGTCGATCAGAATCAGTATATGCAGTGATATAAATGTGTTATTTTTATGTAGATAATGCTCTAGAGTTGAAAAGAAGGTGAAGTCATACAGGAACCAAACCATTAGAGAAATCACTTGACACATGGACAAGCAGTAGCTTATTGGGAAGGAGGATGTGAAGCTCACCTCAAGCAGAGAGGCTGGTATGCATGAGACATGTCAATGAGAATGGGTGGGTTTGGGATGATGGAGAGACTTTGCAAATAGGACGAAAAGCTTTAAGAGCCATTGCCTAGTCGCAGCGGTTGAGCGCTGGGTTGCGAAGCTGCCCGCGGCCTCTGCGGCGCCGGTTCGATCCCCGGCTGCTCCCCGGCCACTGGAGGAGGGTCCCACATGGCGCGCAGACCTCTCCTGCCGCCCGCTGCTCCCCTCAGCAGTGTACTTCGGTCCTTCTGCCTGTTCTGCTCCCTGCTCTGGCTCTGGTGAATTCTCTCACCCTCCCGGCTTCTGACTGTACCCAGTGCATGTATAAACCAAACAAACAAACAAACAAATAGATAAATAAATAAGACATGCCTCTAGAAAATTAAAAAAAAAAAAAAAAAAAAGAGCCATTGCCTAGCTCAGTGATGCTTTCTTGTTTTAGGAAAGAAGACACACACTTATGAATTTCCTCCTTTCTTCCCTTCCTTCAAGGTCCACTTTGTGCAAATCAGAAAGACATATTCAGAAGAAAATGACTTAAAACATAAAAGGGCAACCTGGAAACAAACAGAATATGACCGAATCATTTGCTCAAAGTCTTTTGGACACCCAGCAACTCCTGATTCAACTCCCAAAGGGGGCCTCCCCGGTGGCGCAGCAGTTGAGCGTTGGGTTGCGAAGCTGCCTGCGGCCTCTGCAGCACCGGTTCAATCCCCGGCTGCTCCCCGGCCACTGGAGGAGGGTCCCACATGGCGCGCAGACCTCTCCTGCCGCCCGCTGCTCCCCTCAGCAGTGTACTTCGGTCCTTCTGCCTGCTCTGCTCCCCGCTCTGGCTCTGGTGAATTCTCTCACCCTCCCACGCTTCTGACTGTACCCATACCCAGTGCATGTATAAACAAAACAAACAAATAAATAAATAAAACATGCCTCTATAAAAAAAAAAAAAACTCCCAAAGGGATTAGTTTCTGGCTCAGATTCCAACTGGGATTATTTCAGGGAAAGGGAAGTATGTAATATAGAGGGACATGGCAACGCTGAAACATGCCCATGGAGACCCCACAACTTTTCTCTCAGCCCAGGACAAATTTCCAGCTATGAAAAGCTAGCAGCTGACACAGAAACTGTGAAGATGGATACACCAGCCTAAAATGGGCCGTCGGGAGAGGTTTTCTTGGTCTCACTGAGTTCAGCAAAACTCAGTGAGCAGTAATTCCAGGAAAACCTTATTCCAGCACCTCCAAACTCCCATAAGATGCTTTGGATGCTCCACTACATGTAACTGGCCTTCCAAACCTCATTTCTGAAGTGAATTCCAAAGTAGACACAATAGCAGCATTGTAAACATATAAACTATTGCAGTGGGAAGAGTCCTTGACATGCTTGGGGATTACACCAGGATTTAGCATTGATTCCTGGATCCCAGGGAAAAGGAATTTAAGGGGGGGGGGACAGGCAGGAGGACAACCCCTGGACATTTCAAAATTAGTCAGACTTTAATCAGAAAGATCACATCTTCTGGATTCAAAATCAAGACCCCCAGAATCCCCATTGGTTGAAATGGAATAATCAAATGTGCCTTGCATATCTTTTGGAGGGGGAAAAAAGTTTCAAAAAGGACCTGTTTGGGCCTTTTGGCTCATTGGGTGCATAGCTCAATAAATTGCCATGGCATATATTTCTAAGAATTAATGTACAGTTCCTATTCCCACCCAGTAAAAGTTCTTCATTCTCTAAGTTCAAACAGCTGAATTGGATTCATCCATGGCAAAACTCAAACAAAAACTACAAACACTTAAGTATTAATCCCAAAGCCACAGATCAAAAAAAGCAGAGCTGCCTTCTTAAAGAGCAACTTCCTCTGTCTGAACAACAGTACTGGAAAAGATTGACAGTGGTGGAATAGAGAGGGTGAAATGGAGGATTTAAAAGCCACAGCCAGAGCCGGCTCACAACACCAGCATTGAAGAGTTTTGAGTAAAGCAAGATGGCGCCAAGTTGTTTTCTTTCTCTCTATCTAATGATAAGGATCTTGAATTGCCAGCAGCCAACACATTGCTCCTGGCCATCTAGGATGGAATAACATTTACCTGATCCTGGAGATTTCTCCAGTCCCCATCCAAATAATCCCATATGGACAACAACCAGCTGGTGCTCACAGTTCCCCATAAGTCTTCTTCACCCTCATCCCCAGCATGGATAGTGAGAATAGATAATGGGGACAAAATACATTTCTTCCACGTGTTTTTCTGTCTTGCCTTTGGTTGAACTTCACATTTACCCAACTGAACTCCAAGAAGTGCCAGACGCTGTTTAAGGTTGCACAAGTCCACCATCCAGAGGGAACTTGGCCAAGGTGCCAATTCTATTCTGCCCGCAGAGTTGTTTGGGAAAAGAGCAGTGGGATATAACAATTTACGCTTGGATTTTTCTTTTATTTGTTCAGAATTTGGTGTCCCCTTCATTTCTCCTCCTTCTTCTTTCACCCCAGCTCCAATTAGAAAATTCCATTGTATAAAATTCTACTCCACAGGAACCTATATCAAACTTAGGAAGCCATTGGTGTATAAAGAACTCTCATTTCAAGAGGGTAGGACAGAGTGTACGATGTAATCAAGGTAATTAAAGACATTCATGAGACTGTGAACATACATCCTTTGCCTACACAATTATGGAGAATTGTTCAAAAAGCTTACATACTGTGGTGCTGGATGACTTCCAAAAGGCACTTAAGGCATAAGAAGCACTTATTTGGGGTTTGCAAATATGAGTTTTGTTTGTGTTCTTATGCATGTTTGGCAAATACAATGCAGGCTCTGCTTTCAGAACATTTGGCCCTAAATAAAAAGAAATGTGTCAGCAAATCCACCAAGAAGTACACTAAACCCCAAACTTCTCCTGTTGTATCCAAGGGAGGCTGAGGTAGACTCTTGTTTGTTTTCCAGCTAAAGCAACATCTGGATGCAATCGTCAAGAATTCTGCCTGCTTCGGCCACATCGAGCAGAGAAACTGAAAGCCTTACCAACGGCCTGGCACGTTCATTGCAAAGTGCCAATGCTCACAGCACACCTGGAGCTCTCCGGAGAGCAACATGGCCATGTGAGTGGGATGACCTCACCCTGTGCTTCTTGGTGGCCTCAAGCATCTCCATAAACTCCAGGACACGCAAAGTACCACCCACATGCATTTAGAGTTTTGGGGAACAGGGAGGAAGAAAGACATCTCTAGCATCTTCATCTAGTAAATATGATAAGACAAGAATCCACTTTGCCACTCGCTTGCTCTGTGACTGAGTTAGAGAATATCACCCTCACTGTCCTCCCTGGAACACAAAGATAATAACAGTGCATGCATCATGAAGTTGCTGAAGATGGACTAGATGAGAAAGTAGTCAGCACCAATGAAGAGAAGCACTCAGCAAACACAACAACTTTCCCTTTTTACAAAGACAGAGAGGCAAGGTAGACAGGACACCCACTATACTTACCCTTCTTGGGGTATCACGGTTGAGTTGGGGGCTGGAACCATGACAAGGGACTGGCTGGGGAGTTCTCCTATGGGCCCAGTCCCTACAGACTCATGTGAGGCTGAGGTGCCTCCCATGACAGTTACAAGCCCCAGCTCCCCTCCTAAGGCCCCTGGAGAACTGAGGCTTCCATGGACTTACACCAGGGAGGCTATGTTTGTCGTGGCAGATGACCTCCTGGGAGAAGGGGGCGCCCTGACCAGCTGCGAAGATCCAGGGGAACAGAGGCACTAGTGAGCACAGCAGGGAGTATTAAAAACCACAGTATAGAAATTAATAACAGGCAGCATGTCTTGGGGGTAAGTTCTAGGTAATGACCTAAGCATGCATATAGAAAAATTTATTTTAGACCTCATAATATCCCCATGAGATGGATGCTATACAAAGTTCCATTTTATAGGTAAGAAAACTGCATGAGAGAGTTTAATTAACTTCCCTAAGATTTCCTGAGATTTGTTAAGGGAATATATAAAGATTTAGATGCAGAAATAGGCATTAGAGCATTATTTTAATAATGGAGAGGTTTTTCATAGTGCAGACAAAATTAAATGCCTAACAATAAAAAATGAATTAAGTAAACTGCAATATATTCATATAACATTAAAAAATAACACTGTAGTTATCTATGGTTTGGAAATAAAACTGTTGATCATGTATTATTCAGTGAAAATGAGGGCACAAAATTAAGTCATAATCCATATTTTGATATTTTTAAGTACATATGCATTTTTTCAATTTCTGAGAGAGTACACATTGTGTTAATAGCAATTTGCAGATGGTAGGGTTGGGGTGTTTTGGCCACCCTTTCAAGTATATAAATCTAATGAAAATGAATTGCTTTTGCACAGAAGTTATATTAACTTAAAAATAATAGAGGATTATCTGGACATCATGATCAGGTCTATCAGAGGGCTTGAAATTCCATGCATATCAAAGGCAAGGCCTCTGGTATAAGTGGAATTAGCGTAAGCCAGCAAGGAAAAACAGTGTTTCAGTATCTCAGATGAATTTGGGAACTTTTTCCTCCTCTCAAAGATTCACAATGCATATATTCTGTTAAAAGGAAGAAAAAGGAAAATCCATTTACTTAGTTTATTCCAGCATTTTTCCAATCTTATTTAATCACAGAGCTCCAATCAACATAATGCTTATTTTTAAGTGTTCAAGAAATGCTCAGGTGTTTTGGAAGTGGTGGGATTGCTTATCACTCTTCCTCCAGTCCAGCATTCAACCTTTATGTGACGTAATATAAATCTAAATATCGTGGAGTTTGGAAGTATCAGAGTTCGGGGCATCACAGATCTACTCCCCCTTCTGCCCAGTGCAAATACCCTCCCCTTCTTTAGGGTGTTGTTCCCAAGAAAACCTCCCACATTCAAATCACTGCCTCAGTCTGTTCTGGTGAGTCACTCAGTCACGCTGGTCCCTTCCCTGTGTATAGGAGGTAAACATGCTAGTATTAAACTTCTCTATGGTTTATCTCTTAAAAAATAAAAATATAAAAAATAATGTAAACCAGTGTTTCCTCAATAAAAAAACAAGCAAATAAATAAAGAGAAGACAGGAGTGACAAGTTAGAAAAAAATGAGAATCATGCTTACTTATTCTCATCTTCTTTAAGAATCACATTTTAGCATTTTTTTAAAAAAAAAATGACTAGTTTTTGAAATGTCAAGAGGAAAAGACATCGAATGATTACAGAACCAAACCAAGAACGAGGACAATCCTGCTCGATGGACTGAAGTGCAGGCCTGATCGTTGCAATTCTCCATACCTAGGAGGAAAGAAGCTTCACTAAAAACCAGGATGCTGTCTCTCGTAATCCTTACAACACTCAGAAGTACACATTATCCTTATTTTATAGGAGAACAAACAGGTGAACTAAAGATAGGCACCTAATGGGGTCCAAGTTCACTCCATTGACAAATGGGAATGAAAACTCCTCCCTGCCTAACCTCACAACCTGTGTGTCCACCACAACACATTTTCCTTGTGATGGTGGTTACGCTGGACATGATTTTTCACTGACATGCCCTTCTTTTTAGATGTGTAGCAACACTGTTATGCTAGCAAAGGGCTCATCTCACAAACCATGCACATTCAATTTCTTCTCTGTATCTTATTTAAATTGCCTTCATTCTAGAGGCAGGGTGCCTATATGGGAGGTGGGAAGAGGCTTCTGGCTGAGACCTTACAGCAGAATCTGTCAATACACAGGAAAAATAATAACTTTCACAACTCTTAACAAGAATATTTATTTTTTTTTTTATAGAGGCATGCTTTATTTATTTGTTTGCTGGTTTGTTTTGTTTTTTTGTTTATACATGCACTGGGTACAGTCAGAAGTGCGGGAGGGTGAGAGAATTCACCAGAGCCAGAGCGGGGAGCAGAGCAGGCAGAAGGACCGAAGTACACTGCTGAGGGGAGCAGCGGGCGGCAGGAGAGGTCTGCGTGCCATGTGGGACCCTCCTCCGGTGGCTGGGGAGCAGCCGGGGATCGAACCGGTGCCGCAGAGGCCGCGGGCAGCTTCGCAACCCAGCGCTCAACCGCTGCGCCACCGGGGAGGCCCAACAAGAATATTTAGATAACTCAAGTGGCTGAATTAAAAATTGCATTCCACCTCAGCTTGGGGTATAGAAATAATGGCAGAAATTCTGGATACAAGGTCTTCGTCAAAAATCTGTGCCTTCTTCCAACTCACCATGGTTCTTCCAGAAGACATTTGAAAACTCTCTGGGTAAGCCACAGTGAATGAGCCCCTCGACCCCTCATAAATCACACCATTGCTTACCAAGGCACCATCAAGACGGGCCAATTTATCTCCCCAAAGCAAGCCTGGCAAGAGTTTGTTCAGAAAATAGTGGTCATGTTATCTTCCAAAAGGTTAAGAGAAGGATTTGCTTATCTATAATGATTTATGGAACTGACAAACAGGTGCACAAATGTAGCCAGAGAATGCATACAAATAGACAGAATGGCTCAAACAAAATTATGGTGTCAGAGAAAGAAGCTGATAGCTCCATTCTATAATGGGACAAAAGAACTGAGATTCATAAATCACATTTGTCATGAATAAATAAAAAAGAAAAGCACAAGGGGCCAGTCACCTCGTCGTTTCTAACTCTATCATAATTTGTTGGCCTGCCCTGCCCTGGCTCTGTCAGAGATAAGGCCTTCTATTGCTCACTTGCTATCTTCAGATTAGGTCTAAACACCAATAAATAAGAAACATTGACTTCGGTTTGTGTGACCTGTCGCTATCTGGCTTGCCTAGCAACTGTTAAATAATTTTCCGAGACTTGATCATTTAAGCAGTGAACAAGTGTATCTGAGCAAGACCCCATGTCCACCCCAGCTGAAGAATAAGCCCTCGTGGCTGGAAGGAGAATGCATGAGTTCCAGCTCTAGCTCTGCCCCTCTGCTTGCTGAGTGACTTTGGACAAATGCTCTTTCTATTTACGACGCTATTAACAAATACATCCATTGAAAAACTCAGATAATATGGACCTCCCTGGTGGTGCAAGGAGTTAAGACGCAACCTATGAAGTTGTCCCAACCACTGCAGCACAAGTTCAATTCTCGGCCAGCGAGATGCCCACATGGCTCAACAGACCTCTCCCACCTCGCCCGCTGCTCCCCTCAGCAGTGTACTTCAGTCAGTCTGCCTGTTCTGTTCCCCACTCTGTCTCTGGTGAATCCTCTCACCCCCCACACCTCTCTGTACCCCAGTTCTTTTATGCATAAATAAATCTTTAAAAAAAAAAGAAAGAAAAACTCAGATAATAAGCCAGAAAAACTAAAAGCTAAAGTGTGAAGTCATGCCAATTGCCCCAGACCATCAGCTATTTCATTGCCAAGCATATGGGGCAGGAAGGGAAGCGGGGAAGGCAGCAACAAAACTTCATAAAATTGACTTGAAAGACATGCATCCTATTAACCATATAAGGAAATGGAATGGATGTATACAGGATTTGTCAGTCTTTTTAATTCTGAAGTTATATTATTGAACTTGTATAGAAGAATAGCTAACCATCTGCTGATTTAATTGACATTTTAGCACAACTGAACTGTTCTGGAATAAAAATACTTTATAACTTCCTGGTTTTTGCAAAACATTCCCTCTTTGTGTTTTATTGTGGCCCTAACAATAATTCAAAGACAAACTTCAATACAACCCTTCCCCCGCATGCCCCCAAACAATCCTTGTGCTATTTTAAGCTCCAACTGCACTGTGGGTAGCAGTTGATATAAGCACCTTGCCAGAAAACCTTTATTTTCACTCCCTAGAGAAGACAGCCAGCCTCCAGGTGCTCTATTCAACAGGGAATTGCTTGCTGCAGCGTGTATGCACTTGTTTTTATTCGCCTTGAAGCCTAAGGTTGTAATAAATATCATTCTAGGCCATTAGTAGGGAAAGTATCACTAGATCAGGCTCTTGTTCCCTTGTCCCTCTCCCCAGCTCTTCTCCACTAACTGACCCTGCACTTAAAGGCAGCACCAGATGCCCCACTCCTCACCTTCATGCTTTGCTTCTGTCCTCGCCCCCAGCTCCATCTTCTTCTAACCTCGCTCCTGACTCCCAGGTCCACATTTGTGCTCAACCCCATAACCAGGTCACCCATTCTTGATTGGATATTGTTGCTCTTCCTTGGACAAAGGCTTGTTCTTCTCTGAACATCCAATTTTCTTTTTCTTTTTTTTTTTAAAGATTGATTTATTTATTTATACAAGCACTGGGTACAGTCAGAAGCGCGGGAGGGTGAGAGAATTCACCAGAGCCAGAGCCGGGAGCAGAGCAGGCAGAAGGACTGAAGCACAATGCTGAGGGGAGCAGCGGGCGGCAGGAGGGGTCTGCGCGCCATGTGGGACCCTCGCCCGGTGGCCGGGGATCGAACCGGCGCTGCAGAGGCTGCAGGCAGCTTCGCAGCCCAGCTCTCAACCGCTGCACCACCAGGGAGGCCCTGAACATCCAATTTTCAATGAAACAGAAGATATAACAGAAGACCCCACTTACATGAGAAATAAGTAACATAAAACAACTAATATTTGTCTTAACAAGCAATATTCAAGGACTTTCAAAAGAAAATTTTCAAATACTAGCAACTAATCCAAAAGAAAACTTCGATTTTAGATATATGTATCCCTCAACAGGTGACTGTCAGAAATGCCACAAGAAGGCCCCATGCTGATTCGATTCAGTCTCTGAGATTGTCAAGAAAACAAGCAAATGTGCAATCTCATCTCACCTGGCAATTAACCTGCCAACAGTCCATCATGCCAGGCGTTTATCATTGTCCACAGTCTCAAAAGTAAAATTAAAAGGTTATGGTTTGGGAAAGCTTCTGCTGGGCACCAATCAGGATTCTGTTCTCAAAAGTGACTTTATGATCCCTGTGAGTAAAGCGCTGGGGATGGATATGGTCCTTCTCAGACTATTCGGCTTTCCTTTGTACATCAGCCTTCCAAGAACTCAAAGACACAAAGCACAGAGCCCGGTGCTCATCACACAGTAAATCCTGATGTTTATGATCAAGTCTTAAGTACAATCCAGAATACCCTAAGCAGCTTGTTTAAATGCTCGTTCTTAGCCTGCCCCAGAGATTCTGCATCAGGGATCCTACAATGACACACCCAAAGTGATTAGGATGTAGACTTGTACCTCATTTTGAGAAATAATACCATAGAATTGCTTTTCCACACCAGTCTGGCCAAGAAACACTTTTTCTTTAATTTCCAATCCATCACAGACTTATCTTTAAAAATATAATTAAAATGAATTATTAGAAAGTGGAAAAAACAGAAACAAAAGTCCTCATTTTTTATTATTAGATTCAGCAGGTACAAAGTGATAAGTCAATACATACATCAATTCACCAACAAAGGTAATCAGAACAGATATGACATAGGAAAAGAGCAAAATCTGTGCATCTTATTCATTGAATGTGTGCATAGAGGCAATGAATATAAGGAGTCTATGGTCACAACATTGTCATTTCACACTCAACTAAATATTATGAGCTAGTCATGCCTCATACTAAGTGCCTCTGTGCACATTTTGAGTGAACACCATGTATGTCAGCATTTAGAATGCATTTACTATCCTAAATTGAATTACCATCACAATCTATAAGGAATAAGTTATAGCTAAATGATCTCTTTGTTTTAGTAAAAGAGAAATCAGTCCCACAGAAGCTTGTTGACAGATATAGAAGCAAAAACTTTAAAGCAACTTCAACATGCTCCACATACTCATTCCACACGACCCTACTACTGGGTGTGACTTGCTTGCAGCTCACACTGTACACAGCACATCACACAAGCTGACGACCTGTCCTCCACATTCCACTCAATGATGAGGCTGCTGCTGACTGGGAGGATGTGGGAGCAATGTCAAATTGCTATCAAAATTCTAACCATGTGCCACATTGAGATACCACCTCACACCAGTAAGAATGATTCTGCACATATCAAAAAACTAGCAACAGCAAATGTTGGCGAGGACGTAGTAAAAAAGGAACTCTCCTACATTGGTGGTGCAAACTGGTCCAACCACTATGGAAAGCTGTCTGCAGTTTCCTCGGTCTACTAAAAATGGAGCTACCAGACGACCCAGCAATTCCACTCCTAGGGATCTACCCAAAGGACACAAAAACATTTGACTCAAAAGAAATGTTTATTGAAGCACTCCTTACAATAGGTAAAACCTGGAAACAACCCAAATGACCAAAAATAGATGACTGGATCAAGAAGATGTGATATATATACACAATGGAATACTATTTGCAATCAAAAAAGAGAAACTCATGCCATTTGCAGCAATGTGGATGGAGCTAAAACGAATTATGCTCAGTGAAATAAGCCAGAAGGAAAAAGAAAAATATCGGATGGTTTCACTTATAGCAGGAATATAGGGGAAACAAACATCAGTGTAAAAAAGTAATAGCAGTACAAAACACAACAAAGCAAAAAAAAAACAAAAAAAGACAACTATAAACCAGAGACACACTGCAGGGGAGGAGGAGGGAGAGGGATCAGAGGGAGGGAGGGAGGAGCACAGGGGACTGAGGTGATGGTGCCTGGGTGCGTTGCATTGGTGAAAGAAATTTTATGGGGACTACACCTGAGTGTGGGGGAAGCAAATATTAAAATGTTTTAATACATTGTTTAAAAATGAACATTTAATACATTTAATACATTGTTTAAAAATGAACAATGATGTAAAAAATAAAAACAATAAATTTTAACCATATCTTCTGTTTCCACACTTATCTGTACCTCACAGGCCAGTGGCAAACAGATGGCCGACTGTCACTATCCTCAGACTACAGAAACTAAAGCGCTTTGTTTTTCCATTCTGCAAAAACTCAAGTGGAGTAGAAACCACCTCTTTTAAATATCAGAGATTCACTCAAAGGCCTGTGAAAAGTCTTTGAAGGCAATGAATTTAACTGCTTCTTAAGAGCACCAAAAAGCATGCAGATGGCAAAAGACCTGACAGACATTGCTGTCTTCAGTTTATAATTTCACCAGTTCCATACATTAACTTTACATTTATTTGCAAAGAGATTTTGTTTAAAATGTGTGTAAATAATAATTGTCACTTACATTCATAATTACAGTTGAAAACAGCTTCAATTAGACAAATTCAATTACCACGAACACATCAAGCTTTTAAAGAGAGAGAAACCACAGGGGTAAACTCTGGTGCCTCAGAGGAAAAAGAGAAGTGAATTCTAAAGACTCATTTTAATTCACACCCTCACTCTGGAAGCCCAGCCCCTCCAGCTGGAAGGCACCAGCATCGTGACAACCCAGCTCATCAATGAATGCATGAAGTCACCCACACACAGGACTCCCCCAGAAGTCGAGGCCTTAATGTGGCCGGAGAACTGTTTGCAACCACTGAGTCCTGTGGGAAAAAAAGACTATTGGAATGCTTGACACTAGCATAGAATGGGACCCCATCTGTCTCTGCCCCTCTCCCCAGCTCTTCTCCACTAACTGACCCTGCACCTAAGAGGCAGCACCGGATACCCCACTCCTCAGCTTCATGCTTCGCTTCTGTCCTCGCTCCCAGCTACATCTCCTTCTGACCTCACATAGTTATATATTTGTTTTTCTCACTTAAAAACAGTATTCATAAAGGCTCCTTCAGTTCAGTCATGTTAAGGAAAAAAGAAAGAAAAAGGAGATTAATACTACAGAGTCGCTGTAAGCAATCAGATACCTTGTATTCTCACTGCAGTTAACTTCCCAGCAACCTGGTTATGGTGACTTATTATCACCTGCCTTGTCAGTTAAGACACTGAGACTCTAGAAGGGTAAGTGACATGTTCAAGGTCATGTAGCAAGACTGAGGTCAGTGCAGATACAAACCCAAGCCCATCAGAGCCCAGCACCTGAGCTAGTCCTAGGATCTGCTCTAGACTTCTTCCAATCATCGTCCCCAGCATGTTCTGCACATCATTGATTGTTTTGACTGATGTTCAGACTTACTTAGTTGGCTGTTTGCCATGACGTAAAAACTGCTCATATCTTCTGCACACAAGTAGTTGTCACTTGTCTTTTGGCAAATGAATGAATGAAGTCTTAATATAGTCTTTTACATCTTAACCAAATCATTTATTTCAAGCTGTCGTGCAAAAAAATTGTTTGTTTAAATGCTGAAATTTGAGCCTTTCTCTCATTACAAATCAGGGAGTTGGCAAACTATGGCATGTGAGTCAAATCCAGTCCACAGCCTTTTTTTGTAGAGTCAGCAAGCTAGAAACAGATTTTACATTTTTTTAAAGAGTCATTTAAAAACAGAAAGAATACATGACAGAGACCATCTGTGGCCTGCAAAGCCTGAGCTATTTACTGTCTAGCCCTTCACAGAAAATAATAGCCAAGCCTCACTGTAGGTGATAAAAGATAATTAAGCTAAGATTGTGCACTCTCGACAGGGATGATTGCACAATACAATTGGTATTTAGAGGCACGGAAAACAATTTTGATCATTTTCTATAGAAAACTAAGACTTACATATAGTACACAAATGGATACACCATACATCTGTAGTTTGAAATTTCATGGGGTAGGAGCAACTAGGAAAAAATTGTCAAAACAGGTTCATTATGGGACAATAGTAAGAGGTTGAGAAACACTGCACCAAATGAGTGTGACTTCCAGGCGTCCCTGGTGGTGCAAGGGTTTAAGTCTCAGCACTATGAAGCTATCTGCAGCCATTGCAGCATGAGTTCCACTCCTGCAGGGAGCTACCCACATGGCGCAGCAGACCTCTCCTGTCTCCTGTCGCCTGCTGCTCCCCTCAGCAGTGTATTTCAGTCACTCTGCCTGTTCTGCTTCCCACTCTGTCTCTGGTGAATCCTCTCACCCTGCCCCCGCACCTCTGGCCTACACCCCAGTTCTTATATGCATAAATAAATTTTTAAAAATTGACATGTTATCAAATAAAAATACCCATTGTGTTGAAGATGTCAATCCTTTCCAAATTGCTATATAAACACAATAGTCAAAATTAAATAGGCACAAAATATTTTTGAAAAAACCTATCCAAATAATCCCAAATTAATTTAGAGGCTATGCAAGAACAGTTTTAAAAGTAGAATAATGAGGATTGTTAAAATATGTATAAAACTGTAAGAGTAGATAGACATAATCACAACCAACTCACACATAATTACTGTTTGACAATTTTCCAAATGCATTTACACTTGTTACCTCATTTGATTCATGTAATAAACCCCACAAACCAAGCAGGCATTTTACAGAGGAACAAATTGAAGCGCAGGAAGATGAAGTCATGCAAGGTTACATAGCAAATGACTGAACTAAACCTCAATTCCTGCTCAAATTCACTGGAGGTGCAATGCCCTGCTCCATCTCAGGTATAGAGGTGGCTATAATCATTAATCAGCTATGCTTGTGAGATCAGGCCACAGTGTAACAAATAACAAGGCAGATAAAATGGAGATTGAAGTGTGAGAGTTGTCCTTGGTTTATTAAAAGATTTTTTTCCTTTGAGCATAAAAATAGCAAGATATTGACATAACAAAACAACCAACAATCTCAGTCAGAATTCTCCATTGGGTTTCTAAAATACAATAAAATCAAGTACTTAACACAAGCATTAAGAGTTGGTTTTCCCGGGGCCTCCCTGGTGGCGCAAGAGATTAAGCACCGCACTATGAAGCAATCTGAATTCTCTGCAGCATGAGTTCGATACCCGGCCAGCCAGGGAGAAACCGCATGGCGCAGCAGACCTCTCCTGTCTCGCCTGCTGCTCCCCTCAGCAGTGTACTTCAGTCAGTCTGCCTGTTCTGCAACCCACTCTGTCTTTGGTGAAACCTCTCACCCCCCACATCTCTAGCCTGTTTCCCAGCTCTTATATGCATAAATAAACCTTTAAAAAAAACAGAGTTGGTTTTCCCCCAAATAACTTAATCAAGCTGCAATCTTTCCTATCTGTGCCAGACCCACCCCCCACACCAGATTTTTTGTATATCTCTTACTGCTGTGGTTTTTGTTTAGAAGCATATGACTTTTTTCATTGAAGTAACATTGTGTTATAACATATAACTTTCAGGTGTGGATCATTAAAAACCAACATGTTTCTATAGTATTAAAAGTCCAATGTTATCCTTATGTTTAGAAAGAATTTCAAATCAACTCAAGGCATGTACTTTGGGGTCCTTACACTGGCAGTCTTCCTACAATGATGGCACAACTTAAAGCTGAATTTGTGAGCATGCAATACCCAACACAGTACTACATCAATAGCTAAATACACAAATGAACAAATCTGCCAAGTCTTTATAATTACGACACCTGATGATGATGAAAACAATGACTACCTCCCTCTGCATTCCCAGAGTATAGTAAGTTATTTACCAACTTCCTACAGAAAGCTAACACAGGAAAGCCTCCAATACAGACTTTCTTCTGGAAATATGCTTCCTATTTTCCCATTTTAAGTCAGCCCCTAAAGAGGTGAGATGAAAAGTTTTGTATAGAGCTAGAAGATATCTCTTGCAGAAGATAGAGTAAAACTGTATCAGCTTCCTTAAATATCTCTATTCAAAAGATCCAATAAAGTTGACTGTGCTCATCCTAGATTTAGTTGCTAAAGTTCCAATATATGGAAAGTGACAATGAAAAGAACAATTCTCTTATTCGTTCACAGTGAGTCCTATAAATATTTTCATGCTCATCTCAAATATACCTAAGTTTTAACTAAATGGATCTTTCAAGGATGCGGAATTTAGTCTTTTCTGCATAGCATACATAATTCTTAACTATTTATTCTGTATGGTCAGTTTTATCATAAAATTGACAGAAGCAGTTATGTGACCTCAAAGGAATTTCACAAAATCATAAATTCCTCGACCTCTGCTTACGTCTCTCATGCATCCCATTTTTTTCTCACCATTAGTTGTCTGTTTCATGTTTAAAATGATGGCACTGAAAGAAGGCAAGCAGGCCTCCTGAGAAAAAACAAGCTCATATTTCTCACCTCATAAAAGAAAATGAGGGATTATCTATCTCCTTGAGAGACGAAGACATTCCAAAAAATTATGAAGCTCTGAAAAATCCTGAACCCCTTTCAACCTCAAGTTGATCATCTGTGTGTGACTCACTCACAGTAGGTTTATGCACGAGCATTTTTAGTCTTAACCAAATGTTGCTTCATTATCCCCAAGCTGAAACTACACTAAAAGCTCAGCCAACCTCTCGCTTCCCTTGGACAACACACACAGTGCCAGAAATATAGTCACTTCTGAGTAATCTTTTTATTACTCCTTGGCTAGTGATTACTCTCTAACTCTTCTGCCTGTGGAACTTTATTCTTGCTTTTAATATTTGTTCTCCTGTCTTCTCCCCCTTCTTGCTGACTGTCCTCAGGCCTTGCACACAGCACCAATACCAGTTCCATTTGGGATGCCTCCTAAAACCAGTCAAGTCCCGAGGCTGCCAATGGAATAGGAGACCATCTTGTCCAGTACCTCACTGTAAAGTAGGGAGCCCCTGATTCAGGCGAAAGCTGAATGGAATTCTCTCTCTCATCAAAGGCAACTTACCCAAAATGCCCCCACCTGCATGGGTCTCTTGAACACGTGAATTTTTCTACCCCAGGTGTGTATCTGGAACCAAGAGGGAAATTCTGCTCTGCCCCCTTGTGGCTGCTTTCCCAGGATAGTGGCCCTGCTTTGAGCCCTGCTTTCCCAGGATAGTGGCCATGTCTTGCTGAGAAAAAAATTGAGTAGCTGAGCCTCACTTGGACGTAAGCCATTTCTCGTGTACCAGGTGATCTCCATGCTTCTCCTGAGAGCAACCTCCCCATCTACCCTCCCGTTGCTCCTGACATGCTGTACAACTGGTGGTACCCTCTCAGTAAGCTACAATAACCTCAGGGACCATTAGAGTAGCGATTTCTAAGATAAAGTATCAGACAATATGCCTAATTGCACACAACTTTAATATTTAAACTGGGGTAACTGACACTTGGCAGAAGGCCATGGGTGCTATCAAGCTATTATTGCCAGGCACTGTGGTCTAATTTCCTTAGTTCAATCCCCGGCCAGGGAACTAACCCACATGGTGCAGCACACCTCCCCTGTCTTGTCTGCTTCTCTCTCAGCAGTGTATTTCAATAGATCCACCTGTTCAGCTCCCCACTCTGTCTCTGGTGAATCCTCTCACCGACCCCCCAACTCTGGCCTACACCGCAGTTCTTATACGAATAGTAATAATAAATCTTTAAAATAATTGGCCTTATCATTCTATTTTTTAATTTCCAGGAGCAAGTCATGCACGAAGTAATCCTTTTATGCCAGAAAGAAGTCCATCTGTGAATAACAAAGTTGTACCCAAATTTCTCAAATACACTGAGCAACAAAGGTAGGGAAGAGGCAGGGGCAGAGGAAACCTAGAACTGGATCCCAGTGCCCGTGAATTCCTGCTATTCACAGAAAGCATTTAGTGCATGCAGATTATTTTTTTCATTTTTATATTCCCCATAACATTGCAACCCAATTTTGACCCCTATCCCTCCTACCCATCCCCCCAAGAGTGTCTCTGGTTCATAGTTGTTTGTTGATTTTGATTTTTTTTTCTTATAGTTATTCTTTTTCCTGGTCCATATTTAGGTTTTCTAGATTCCTGCTATGAGTGAGACCATCCAGTATTTTTTTTTTTCTTTCTGGCTTATTTCGCTGAGCATGATCCCTTCCAGCTCCATCCATGTTGCTGCAAATTACATGTGTTTATCTTTTTTGATTACTGAGTAATATTCCAATGTGTATATGTACCACATCTTCTTGATCCAGTCATCTCTTTTTGGGCTTTGGGCTGTTTCCAAAGCTTAGCTATTGTAAACAGTGCTGCTATAAACATAGGGGTGCAGGTGTTCTTTGGAATTGATGTTTCTGTGTCCTTTGGGTAAATACTTAGGAGTGGAATTGCTGGATCATATGGAAGCTCTATGTTTAGTAGGTCCAGAAATCTCCACACAGCTCTCCATAGTGGTTGGACCAGTTTGCACTCCCACCAACAGTGCAGAAGAGTTCCTTTTTCTCCACACCCTCGCCAACATTTGTTGTTGCTAGTTTTTTTAATATGTGCCATTCTCACTGGTGTGAGATGGTATCTCATGGTAGTTTTGATTTGCATTTCCCTGATTACAAGTGATGTTGAACATTTTTTCATATTCTTGGGATACAAGGAACATACCTCAACATCATAAAGGCCATCTATGACAAGCCAACAGCCAGTATCATTCTCAATGGTGAAAAGCTGAAAGCAATTCCATTAAGATCTGGAACAAGACAAGGATGTCCACTCTCACCACTGCTTTTTAATATAATACTGGAAGTCCTAGCCAGAGCAATAAGACAAGAGAAAGACATCCAAGGAATCCAAATAGGAAAAGAAGAAGTCAAACTATCACTATTTGCAGATGATATGATAATATACATAGAGAACCCCAAAATCTCCACAAAAAAACTAATTCAACTCATCAATCAATTCAGTAAAGTGGCAGGATACAAAATCAACACGCAAAAGTCAGTAGCCTTCCTATACATATGGGTCTTTCTAAGGTGGCCGGTGCAAAGTTCAGAGAGGGGTTTTATTCCTCTACAGAAAATGATGAGAAACCCCAGAGCCCATAGGAATCTCATAGATGCTCTAGCTGCAGTCTTGGTTAAAATAAATAAACAGAGGGCTCCCCTGGTGGCACAGGCAGTTGAGCACCATGCTGTGAAGCTGTCCGCAGCCTCTGCAGCAATGGTTCCATCCCCAGCCGGCTAGCGAGGGTCCCACATGGCAGGGCAGACCTCTCCTGTCTCACCCGTTGCTCCCCTCAGCAGTGTATATCATCAGTCTGCCAGTTCTGTTCCCCGCTCTGTCTCTGGTGAATCCTCTCACCCTCTTGTGCATCTGGCCTGTACCCCGGTTCTTGTTTAAATAAATAAATCTAAATAAATAAATAAATAAAGCTATATTATGGCTCTCAATTTATCTGATGAAAGGTAACTCAGATAATTTTTCAAGGTCAGTGCAAGCAGTGCACTCAGTCACAACAAGGTTGCCCCTGTGTTGCAAGAGAAAATAACTGTACCATATCTATAGGCTCTTCAGAGGGAAAAAATCAGCAAAACTGAAAATACTGTTACCCTCTCTGCTTCTGAAAATGCTAAGGATCAGAGGGCTCCAACATTGCACAGAACAGCAAAATCACCCAAATAGTGTGATTTTTACATTCAGATGGATTAAAGATGTCACATTGCCTCAAAAAGCTTCAAGAACTGCCCAGATGGATCTTTTTGATCATGACTCATAAATTACACAGTTTGCTGGATCTGTAATTCACAGAAACATATCATGGTGTCGGCCTCGTAAATGCCAATGCCAAACCACCAGCCCCTTTCATTATACGGCATGATTATGGATTAAATTATTTCATAAGCATATTGGTTGTTTCACATTTGGCATGGGACCTGTCTAAGAGCCCCTACAATCTGTCATTTCTGTTAATGAGATATCGACCTCCTTGTAACCCAAGCAAAAAAAAAAAAAAAAAAGTTCTCCAGAGAATGTCAGCCAAGAAGAAAACCCTCCAGAACTTCCAACTCTGCAAACAGCTCTCAAGCACCATATCTGGAATGGCCTCAAGCAAAGGACCAGCAAAAGACCAGAAGACAAGGGCTGCACAGTACAATATGAAAGGTAGACATTAATGATGCCTACTACCCTTTCTCTCCACCTCAAACAGGTGAAGCCCTGAGAGCAGGTTTCTCAAACATTTCACAAAAATGTAAAAGGTGAATTCAACACCCGACAATCCTGGAGGCTTGGCTGCTGGATCCTACCATTATTTCAAAATTTCCTAGACATCTTGTATGGTATCTTCAAAATTACATTATATATTTAACACCCTATTCCACAATATGTCCTTGCATCCTACTCCACAATATTCAATTGATTTTCATTTAGGTGAAACTGACATTTCAGGAAGTGGAACAAGCTGCACCCTAAACATTGAGTAGGCAATGACCTTCAGTCCCACCAAAACACCAAGTGTTCACATATCCCCTTTTGAAGATATTCAGAATTAGAGATTTCTAATTTAATAGCAAGAATGGGAAAACTGGCTGGGTGAGACTCTGGAAAGAAGCACAATATACATCTGATAACAATCCCCAAGCTCCTGGAATCCATTATGCAAAGTGACTGGACCCTTCACATCTCAGTCACATCCAAGTTCCTACGTCTCAGAGAAAGATGAGCCCTCAAGTTTGCCTATCGTTAGGAAAGTGCACTATGATTATCTTCATAAACCAAATGGTACCCCGAGACTTTTCAGGACCACATATTTAGAAAGTGGGAGCCAAGAATAGAACTCATGTCTCCTCTCTTTCAGCTCAGAAAGATAAGTCCAAAGGGTGTAAAGTAGATGTGTATCATGTTCCTGAAGCTCCGCAAGCATAAAGCTTATATAGAGAAAGACCACATAGGACGTTTATCACTCTTTCAGCAATTTATTTTTTCTTTTTCCCATATTCCCTTCCTTTTATTCTCTCTTTTTCCCTATGTGGAATGTGATAGTGCTGTAGCTTTTCTATTTTATAAAATTAAAACAATTTTACTCCTATGATTATATTCTGTACAGCTGAATGTGGGTTCAAGACACAAGAGTTTTTCTTTTCAATGGAGAGAGACACTGATCCTCACAATCATCTCATCTACTGAGGTTGGCAAGATTCCAAAAGAACTCTGCAATAATGTCTGCCCATGTGCAGCACTTCTCTTTTACCTGGTGAGTGGGTAAAACCTTCGGCTATGATGAGACGTTACTCTCATGATTAGGTTATTTTATAGAGCACTGTTGACTTGAAGAAGAAGGGGCCTCCCTGGTGGCGCAAGGCATTAAGACACAACCTCTGAAGCTGTCCACAGTCTCTGCAACACGAGTTCTATCCCCGGCCAGGGAGCCACCCACATGGCACAGCAGACCTCTCCTGTCTCGCCCGCTGCTCCCCTCAGCAGTGTGTTTTGGTGGTTCTGCCTGTTCTGCTCCCCACTCTGTCTCTGGTGAATCCTCTCACCCCCCACACCTCTGGTCTGTACCCCAGTTCTTGTATGCATAAATAATCTTTAAAAAAAAAGAAAAAAGAAAGAAGGATCCAGATGGGCCTAACTAAATCACTCGAGTCCTTTAAAAGCAGTTTTCTCTGGCTGATGGCATAAGTCAGAGGCGCCAATCCGAGTGGGACTCCCTCTGCCCGCCTGGCTTGAAGAAGGTCCTGTGAAAAAGGACCTAGGAGAGCACCCTTTAATTGTTGAGAGTGACCCCAGTGGATAACCAGCAAGGAAACATGACATCAGTCCTACAACCAGAAGGAGCTGGACAGTACCAAACAACCTGATAAAACTTGGAAACTGATTCTTCCCCCAAGACATCCAGATAAGAACATGGCTTTGAGACCCTGAGTAGAGACCCCAGCCATGTTTGTTAGGCCTTTGACCTACAGAACTGTCAGCTAATAAATGGGTGTTGTTTTGAACTTTGCTATGCAGACAAGAGAGAAACAATACATCGGTCTTAGATATAAAATAAGGTTATTTGCACAAAGGGAACAAGATCAAGGAAAAAATTTCCAAGAAATTATGTTTCTCCAGGTAACTCGATAGCTAAACATGACTTTTTGTCTCCTGAACATGCCCCAATTGGCTTGAAGAGATTATCTATTGAAAAAAATGTAGTTGCTCTCCAATAGTACATATAATGATCGTCCCTCTCTGATTCCTATAATTACCATTGTTGAACATTTGAGAGGAGATGAAAAGCTTCAGGAAGAAATAGGAAATGCTTCCAGAGCCAAAGAGGGCAAAGAAAGGTGTTTTACTGTATATTATATTTGCATTTGAAAAACAGGGGTGATTAAGAGCATTCATCTTGTCATGCTTACATCCAAAACTCATACACCATCTCCTCTGAAAGACGCTTGTTACTCAAAGAGAAAGTTAAATATGTAAAAAACAGAAAAATAAGACACCAGATGTAAATCTACAGTTTTAGCAGTTGGGCAGTGAATGACAGGGAGAAGGGTGAATATCTCTGGAAAAATATCTTTAACTGTCACTACTGGGATAATAAATTCAACTAACTGTAAAAATGTGCCTCTTACAGAAATGGCTTTGTGAAATTATTCTCTAGGAGGTGTGAAACTTTATACATCTATTCCATCAGAGGAGAATTTAAAACCACTCAAATGTTACCAGTTTACAGATAATAAAAGATGAAGGTTCTGGATCAATACCAGAACTGCTACTAAGGTCAAGATGATTTCACCACCTTAGTGCAGACAAGGCATCCTCAGCAAGCTTCCCAGATCCAGAAACTCCACAACAGGGATGCTGCTGGCTCCCAAGGCAGACAATCCCAGCTGTGCCTGACTAAGAGGCAGCAAAGAGGATCTTATCCATGAGACTGAAGAATCTTACAAAATCTTAATTCTGATCTTCCTTGTTCTTAACTGCCTTCTACTAGAGCTACCCAGTCATAAATTACCAATAGAAACCTAGGAGCGGGCCTCTCCGGTGGCACAGCGGTTGAGCACTGGGCTGCGAAGCTGCCCGCAGCCTCTGCAGCACCAGTTCGATCCCCGGCTGCTCCCTGGCCACCAGAGGAGGGTCCCACATGGCGGGCAGACCTCTCCTGCCGCCCGCTGCTCCCCTCAGCAGTGTACTTCGGTCCTTCTGCCTGTTCTGCTCCCCGCTCTGGCTCTGGTGAATTCTCTCACCCTCCCGCACTTCTGACTGTACCCAGTACTTGTATAATTAAATAAACGAATGAATGGATAAATAAATAAATAAATCTTTAAAAAAAAAAAAAGAAACCTAGGAGCCAGGGGGACAGGGAAATGGAGAGCTGTTGTTCAATGAGTGTAGAGTTTCAGTCTCACAAGATGGGAAGGTTCTAGAGCTGCTGTAAAATGATATGCCTATAGTTAACAGTATTTAATATTATCATATATTGCAATATTATAATAGGAATGGTATAAACTTGGGCTTCCCTGGTGTAAAGGGGTAAAGTCTCAGCACTATCAAGCTATCACCCACCACTGCGGCATGTGTTCGATCTCGGGTCAGGGAGCAACCCACATGACGCAGCAGACCTCTTCTGTCTCGCCCGCTGCTCCCCTCAGCAGTGTATTTCAGTCAGTCTGCCTGTTCTGTTCCCTGCTCTGTCTCTGGTGAATCCTCTCATCTCTTGCCCCCACACACTTCTGGCCTACACCCCAGCTCTTGTATACATAAATAAATAAAAATAAATCTTTTTTAAAAAAGATTATAAACTTAAAAATTATTAAGAGCGTAAATTTGTATTTGTTATCACAATAAAAAAATTATTTCTGTTGCAACAGGGAGGAGATGGGGCAGAAGAAGGTCTTTGAGAATTTTAAGTTCATGATACTGTATATATTGAAATGTTTTTTCTTTTTACTATATCCTACAGTTGCAAAATGAAGCATCGTCGAGCCCAAGTGGGTTTTATTTCTCATGCCTGCTGTGCAAGACGAATGCCTGTTTCCCTTTCACCAGCAGCAGACTCCTTAGTCCTGGTCTCCTCACACATCATCCACCATGTGGGAAGTCTCCAGCCCTTGCCACACTTGTGTGCCCTGCCCCGGTGCCCCAAAAGTCTGAACTTTTTGGACTTCATCACCCAGCTTCCTTGGCCTTCTGGCTTCTGGTTGGATTTAGCAAAGAGACAAAACACCATCAAGCAACTGCAGTGCAGGGGAGAGAAGTTACATGTCTGTTCCCTGGTTCCACCCTTGTTAGACCACACTGTGACAGGGTCTGCATTTTACCAAGTTCACAGCTCCTTCAGGCAGCCCCTCTTGGACAGTTACATCTCTTGCCAAGACTTCATTACCCGTCCCACCCCTGGCCTGTCAGGGGAAGCAATGGCTCCCCATTGACACTGGCCACACAGCGCCTCACCATTCTTGCTGATGCCCTTCACCCTATCGCCACCTTTGCAAATACCTCCTCATTAAACTCTCCACTGCAATTGCAAATGCCATGTGTCTCCTGCAGGACCCTGATCCATCCCCTGCTGTTAGGACAAGCAGAAAACAGAGTCCCTCCAACACAGATCTGAGCTGTAAGCAACCACTTTCTTCCCAGGTTCGCAGAGCAAGCCCATGAAACAACCAATATTTGTCTCCACATTGCAAACTAAGCTTCCTAACTAATCCATCCATCACTTCCAACCTGATTATGCACACTGTGTCTGTTGTAGGGCAAAGCATCAGGGAAGCAGCACGCCCACGTCAGAGAATGGGGATAGCAAGAACGGGGTGTGGGGTCTTACTGGAGGAAGCCAGTCTCCAGAAGGTGGTGTCACATGGGTCAGAACCAATCATGAGGGGTTAATTTGGGTTGTTCTGAATGGCCAGTCCCCAGAAGCTAGTTCCGCACAGGTGATGCCCATAAGCAATTGGGCAGCAGAGGATTCTCTTGTGATTAATGAAAGTCTTGCCCTCTGACTTCCTTAAAATCACAAAGAAAATTTCATTTTCCACCAGATCTCTTCCCTGCCTGGAGTCAGAGAAGTCCATTGTTCATGCCCTTGAGATGCAGGCAGAAAAAAGAATTATCATAAGAAAATACAATTACCTGGATTTCCAGGATCACCTCACCCTCCTGCCCACTGACGAGCCTCAGCTGGCCGAGAATGGCGGAAGGAGAAGAGGGTTCAACTGTATGTCCAGAGGGCCTCCTACTCTTACCGGGAATCATTCCAAAGGAAAATGGGATGGCCTGGGTGTGGTCCTCACCCAGGCACTTAAAAAAAAACTCAGAACAAGACCCAAGCAGGCACCCAGAGGTTAATAAAAGGATTATTTGCAAGGGATATGAGAAGAGAGCAGAGCACAGAGAGAGAGAGAGAGAGAAACTGGCCAACGCGTCCTACCGGTAGCGCTGTCTGAGCTGGGAGCCGGGTACCTGCTGAAGGTGGGCGAAACCTAGATCCTTGGAGGCCCGCATGTTTGCTTTTATACCAAGCATGGCTGCTTAACTCCACCCTTAGTTCCCAGCAATCCCCCCTTCGAGAAGTCAGAGTCATGGCAGACCCAAGGCATGATGGGCTCGGTAGTCCTTTGCACCTGGGATCTATTTGGCGTGGAAGAGGAGCTGGAGACCATAAAACAGCAGTGGGTGGAGTGCATTCAGGACATACTGGTGCCCCAACACTATCAGGTGTGGGCACTTCACACAGCTCTCATGGAGATGACTCTCCCCACCCGCTGCAGGATGGCTGGAGAGTGAGTGCGAGGGAACCTCTCCAGAGGAAACAGAAGTCAAGTGGCAAAGCTGTTCTAGTTAATATTCCAGAGTCATAGAACACTAGCCTGGCATAAGTCGGTCAAACACAGGAAGGAGACGTTTACAGTGGTGAAACTATTCTGTAGGATACAACAGTTGTGGGTATTTGTTTGCCACATTTGTCAAAACCCATAGAACTGTATGACCCAGAAAACGAGCCTTAATGGAAACCGGACTAGAGTGAATCATTATGTGTCAATATTGCTTCATGAACAAGTGTACCACATTAGGCAGGACAGGGAAACTGTGTTTGGGGGTGAAGAATGAGTATGTAGAAGTCTGTACTATCTGCTCAATTAGTCTGTAAATCTAGAGCTGTACTAAAAAGTCTATTAATTATAAATGATAATTATAAGCCTGCCCGCTGACCACCTATTGCCTTCGAGTGCGTCTCACCTTTCTCCCAAGCAGGTAGAGGCTGTGTATGACCAGGGCTCTGGCTGATCTGGACATGCTGGGTGGATGTGGGGGGTGGTCCCCTACTGAACTGTCCAGCTGCGACAAGAACTCAGCAGGGGAAAGTGAGGAAAGATCCTGGTCAAGCAACTGTAGATGAAGGATGAAGGTCGTGTTGGTGAAGGACCCACCTGAGCCTGTTCCAACCAGGTGGCAGAAATTCCAACCAGGTGAAATGCTCTTGGGCTATGTTGTGTTTTGACTTTTCATTTATGTAGGCTCCTTCATGAGTGGCTATCCCTGGGATGGAGAGATGATAACTGTGCCAGCATCCGTTATCATATTTTAAAAATTAAAAAAATAAAAACCTTGAAGATTCTGGAGCCAGTCCTGCCTCTAGGTTGTTTGTGGTATTCCAGGAAGCTAAGGAGTCCAGCTACCGAGAATAATGCTGGGTTACTTTGGGTTCTCAGAAGGGCAAAGCCTGAGGTGTGGGTGCAGACAGTTTATCAGAGAGGTGACCCCAGGGAGCAGAAGCCAGGGAGTAAGGGGAGGCAGGCTAAGGAGGCTGAGATTGTTGTGGTTGCTTGTTACACAGTAATCGCTCACTGATACCCCCACCGCCACAGTTCTCTCAAAAAAAAAAAATTTTTTTTTTCAGGGAATTTTTTTCTTTTTTTTTAAACTTTTTCTTTCTTTCTTTCTTTATTTATTTAGATTTATTTATTTATACAAGCACTGGGTACAGTCAGAAGCACGGAAGGGTGAGAGAACTCACCAGAGCCAGAGCGGGGAGCAGAGCAGGCAGAAGGACCGAAGTACACTGCTGAGGGGAGCAGCGGGCGGCAGGAGAGGTCTGCACGCCATGTGGGACCCTCCTCCAGTGGCCGGGGAGCAGCCGGGGGTCGAACCGGCGCTGCAGAGGCTGCGGGCAGCTTCGCAACCCAGCGCTCAAGAGACTCGTCAATTTATGGACCATCATGGGCACCCGTACTCTAGATAAGGTAAAAATCACCTATTCCTCCCTGACCCAACCTTTAAAAGTAACTTTTTTTCCCCTAGATTTAGGAGAATTCTAGAAGCTCTGGGAAGCTTCTCATCAGGACCTAGGGGGTTAACCAGCAAACTACTCTAGAAAAGTAAATTTTGTAAATCCCAAAACTAAGACCCTTCCACAAAAATACACACACCTTCTAAACCTAAATATTTCCTTTTTTAAAGATTTATTTATGCATACAAGAACTTGGGTACAGGCCAAAGTTATGGGGTGGGGGGCTGGGGGTGAGAGGATTCACCAGAGACAGAGCAGGGAGCAGAACAGGCAGATTGACTGAAATCCACTGCTGAGGGGAGCAACAGGCAAGACAGGAGAGGTCTGCTGCGCCATGTGGGTAGCTCCCTGGCTGGCTGGGGATCGACACATGCTGAAGAGGCTGCGGACAGCTTCACAGTGCTGTGCTTAACCCCTTGCGCCACCAGGGAGGCCCTAAACCTAAATATTTCTAAAATTTTGCAGTGTGCAGGGTAAAAAAGTTTATTTTAAATCTTTAAATGTTTCATCTTATAAAGACAATTTCTTTTAGAACAAGTCGATATTTTTGAACATATGAAAACTCACATTTCTGAATTCACAACCAGTCGTGTATCTCAGGGGTATTTAACACAATTTAGTTTTCTGAATTAAAATATTGGCCGACCCTTCACTATTTTAAAGGTTAAAATGGTATAGGCCTCCCAACTGTCAGCAGCTCTCTTATTGGGAAAAAATAGCACAATTTGAAACATTTCAGTCCAAGACCTTATCTGCTCTTTGTGACAGCTAGTCCCAGGCACATGGGCAAAGCAGCCCTAAGCACTTATTACTTCCCTAAGCCAGGAATTAGGGCTGTGGGCTGTTGAGAGAGTTCGCTGTTCCCAGCTCTGACATTCAACCACCAACAAACATTCTCTTTCTCACAGACCAAGATTTGCACAGACATGAACCCAGACTGCTTTGCACCCTCAAATGGGGCCACTGTCCGGCTGGCTCCACACCCCTGCACACCACCCACCAGAAATTCTGTTTCAGCAGACACTGTTCAGTCTGCATCCCAGATAATCCACGAAAAGTTGTCCCCCCAAGAGCAAAGCCACACAGAGGAGGACTCGGGACATTTCAAAGCAGCCTAAACAAGGCTCTACTGACCTTTAGGACATTTTAGCCAGTCTTTTATAGCAACAAGGACTTTATTTTCTTTCAAAGATTTATTTATTTATGCATACAAGAACTGGGGTACACGCCAGAGGTGTGGGGGTGAGAGGATTCACCAGAGACAGAGTGGGGAGCAGAACAAGCAGATCCACTGAAATACACTGCTGAGGGGAGCAGCAGGCGAGACAGGAGACAACAAGGACTTTATCGACATACGGAAGTGCTTTTTTCACAAAGAAAAGTGTGTGCATAAGCCCCTCCCATGATGTCTGGTCCATCCTTCAGTACCCCTGACATGTGAGCTTTTCCCTTTAACATCCGTCCTCTGACCACCTGCAGGTACCCAAGGCCACAGCTCACCCTCTTCCCACCCCCCCCCCACCCCCCAGGCTGCGGCCTGGGCGTCATCCACATTCTCTCCCAGTCTGACTTCCGGGGCCGGGTGAAGCTAATTCAGGGACACGAGGCGAGGTCCAGGGCAGGCCAGCTTATCCATGAAGAGCTTATCCATGAAGCTTTTTATTGCCGTGAGCAAGAACATCTTGTTACGGTGACAAAATTCTTATCTTGTCTAACAGAAAGAGCCCATTTGGAGAGACTAAACCTAGCAGGGCAGAAAATGAGAAAGATGCCAAGCCCAGATTGTCCACGAAAGCATTTATCAGAAGCCAATGCAACTCAAATCCCTCTGGTACGGGGTCAGGAAGCAGGCGCCAGGCCGAGGCAATGTTGTGCCTTTCAAAAGCCTGTCACTACCTGATGCGAGCCAAGCCGGCTCCCCCAGCGCCCGGGACGTAGGGACGGATTCTGGTCTCCGCTGCCTCACCTGGGAGAGGTCGACCGTGATGCTGCTCACAGCGCCATCTGGTGGCGCCTTTGGGACAAAATCTCTATCAAAAGGGTTAAGAAAAGGGGGCCTCCCTGGTGGGCCAGGGGTTAAACGCGTCACTGTGAAGCAAACCGCAGCGATTGCAGCATGAGTTCGATCCCTGGCCAGGGAGGTGACCCACATGGCACAGCAGACCTCTCCTGAGTCGCTCGCTGCTCCCCTCAGCAGTGTATTTCACTCCATCTGCCTGTACTGCTCTCTCCACTCTGTCTGGTGATTCCTCTCACCCCCCACATCTCTGGCCTGCACCCCAGCTCTTGTATGCATAAATAAATAAATCTTTTTTTGTTAAAAAAAGGGGGTTCAGAAAAGTCCAAACTTCACTCTGCCTTAAACTCATTCTTCCTCCTGCTCACTTTTTTTTCAATTGTCAAGACTTTCCCTGGCCTGGTAATAAGCATGGTGAAGAAATACTCCACCTCACCCCAGTTCAATTTGCAATCAAGCAGTCTGCTCATTTTCTTTGCTGGCGTGCGTTAGACATCGAATCCACCAGAACCAGTTTTAGAAAGTTCTGGCCTCTCCCTTTGGGGATGTAGCGCTGTGTGTGGTTGTTTCCCATCTTCTCTCCCCCTAAGTGACTTCAAAAAGCGAAAAAATGAGGATGGGGCCAGCCTTACCTGGTTGCCCACCTGGGCTACCGATAACCTTCCCTTGTGAGGGCTGGGCTCAGCCAAGGATGAATGTCTACGACTGGCAAATTATTCAGGGCCAAGTGACACAACTGGAAGGCCTCTTTCCCTGTTCCAATCACCTTTCAACTACATCAAAGCACACGTCTTCTTATAATTAATGCTCACCTCAGTGGTCAAATGGCATGAGGAGACAATATTCCAGTTTGCCCCCAAAAATCTCACTGTAAGCATAAGTTTGGGACCAAATAAACCCTCCCTGAAAATAGCAGATGCCTCAGGCATGATTAGTGGCACTGCATGGACATGCTCTTCCAGCTCCACCGGGCATAGGAAGTGACTATTTCCAGTAGTTCTACTTCCACATTTTTTTGGATACTGTGGATTTGGATTAGATTCATGAAGACTGAATATATATAATACTTTCAATGTACAGTGTTGCCTCAATCTCCTGGGCAGGACAGACCAGACCAGCAGCGACACCGCGCCAGCCTGGCCATATGTATGGATAGCGTCGGTGCTCTGCAGGGAAAAATATCCATTGTGATTTTTTTAAATTGTGTTGAGAGAGAAAAGATGTCAGCTCTATTACCATCCACTATGCTCTCTTAAGCACATTTATTTCCCCTCCCTGACCATTAGCTACTCAGCTGTGAAAGGAGTAAGAGGGACAGGGTGATCTCAACATCTTACATTCTAGGATGAGTTCTGTATTTCACCGACCCTGAAGCATTCAGGTGACTTCCATTATAAATCATATGAGCAAGCATCCTGTAATGATCATCCTAAAACACTGCTGTTCCAGGTTTCTGAGTGGAAAAACAAGGCTGAGAAGGGTGGAGGTGTGGAGGTCACATGGCAAATTGAAAAGCAAGTGTCTGCTGACCTCCAAACCATTGAAGGGAAGTGCAGGCGGGGTTTCCACATTGCTAGGGTAAAATCACCACAACGGATGGCACTTTCAGAGTCCCCTTAGCCTTGTCGAGGGCTAGAGCCAAAGGGACTCATGCTTCTGCGTGTAAATGTGGGGCACTGGGGGTCTCCCTGGTGGTGCAAGGAGTTAAAGTCTCAGCACTATGTAGCTATAGGCAGCCACTGCAAGACAAGTTTGGTCCCCGGCCAGGGAGTTGACCCACATGGCACAGCAGACCTCTCCTGTCTCGCCTGCTGCTCCCCTCAGCAGTGTGTTTCGGTCATTCTACCTGTTCTGTTCCCCACTCTGTCTTTGGTGAATCCTCTCACCTCCCACCCTGACACCTCTGGCCTACACCACGGCTCTTGTATGCATAAATGAAATAAATCTTTGAAAAAAATAAAACAAATGTGGGGATCTGGAGCAGACCAGCTTTGAGAATCTGGCTGCCTATACTAGGGAGGGAGCAAAAGTCTCCCAGCAAACCATGGGCTGCTAGGCTGGGGCCAGCGCTGCTTTCAGTCTAGAAAAAAAGACTTAACCCAAAAACCAGTCTGCAGCCCATCACCTGTCTGCGCTGCCTTGGGCTAACCCCTCAACCCAGATGAGGTCTTTGAAGAGGATGTTTTATTGTGATGATGATGGTGGTGGTGGTGGTGGTGGTGGTGGTGGTGGTGGTGTTTATCGAGGTTGATTCACAGCCCTGTACATTTCAGGTTTATAGATTCACACCTCTATAAATATATGTTGTCACACCACCAAAACACCAATAATCCTCCACCACAGTTTTTAAGGGGATGTTTTAAAAATATTAAAAATGACAAACCCACTGCAGTGCATCACCAGCAAATTGTATGCAAATATGACCGACACACCCAGACGCAGACCGCAGTGTGATTCCCGTGTCAAGAGCACCACCTGCTGCCCAGATCGTGACAAGTCTGGCCTGTCTCTTCCTCTTCAACATGAAGACAAGGCTTTAAGGCATTGGGGTCCCCACTGGCTGAGAAGGCTGGGATTTGACATTCTCTCGGAGACTTTTGAGTTGTTCCGTTGTATTTTCTATTATGATAACCTAAAAAAAGTGAATACAAGGATAAACATAGATCCTCTGACTGGTAAGGGGAAGGGAATCATCCAGCCAAATCCCAGGCCTTCATCTTGCATGTAGAGGATGTTGCCAGGAGGCTGACTCAGGTGCCACTATTTTTTTATTGTTGCACATTGACAAAACAGTACAGGGTTCTGGACCAACTGCATCAGGAAGGATCTATACTAAGTAAAAGCCAAAGGACTCGACTGCAAGCTCCACAGAGTTTTTAGAAAAGTGCTCTGAGTATCAACTCATTGCCCAGCTCACTCACCATGCTGTAAGCATGCCCAGCTCACTCACCATGCTGTAAGCATGCCCAGCTCAAAAGAACATGCAATGGAATGTAAAGGACAATTTACTGGAAGCCACACACCATCCCTCCCATTCAACTGAAACAGATTTTTGACGAACTTTATTTGTAGTTTGTAATTTTGTTTTGCTTTTGTGATTGAGTATGAATGATTAGTATAAGAAACATACACCTACCATTGTTAACAATTTAAGTTACATGATACAAAATGATTTACTTCTAACTGGTTTCCCTATTTCTATTCCTCCCCCCATACAGACATATACACATGCAGTGTTATTTATTGAATGACTGAATAAGGAAAAGGATCGTTTTATTCCCATTATTTCCTTGAAAAATATATAGAAACTCCAATCCAGGTGGTAATTAAGTATATGCATTTTATTCTCTTTCCCCATGTCTGACATCTGCATCAAAATAACTACAGGAATTGAGGGCCTCCCTGATGGTGCAGCGGTTGAGCGCTGGGTTGCGAAGCTGCCCGCAGTTTCTGTAGCACCAGTTCAATCCCCAGCCCCCAGGTGAGGGTCCCACATGGCGCGCAGACCTCTCCTGCCGCCTGCTGCTCCCCTCAGCAGTGTACTTCGTCAGTCTGCCTGCTCTGCTCTCCCCTCTGGCTCTGGTGAATTCTCACACCCTCCTGCGCTTCTGACTGTACCCAGTGCTTCTATAAATAAATAAAATAAAAATTTTTAAAAAATGACTCTTTAAAAAAAAAAACCTACATGAATTGAGGGGCAAAATTCCTATCTCCTAACAGGAAACCAGAAGGTCACCAACTACATGCCTAAAACTTAGACACTGAGCATCACAAAGGAGACACTTTCACCCTCTGCTGCACAGATGTCTAAAACAAGCCCAACAGGGAATTAAGTACTGGGGGTCCTGGCCCCTGCTTCCCCTCAACCCTGAGCCAAAGTGGTAGAGGTGGGAAGGGTGGTATTGCAATCAGCAGAAGGAAATCCTGCAGAACGGCCTTTAACCTACTGCCAAGGTCAATGGGACAGGGCTCTCCCGAGGGTGACCCACCTCTCTCAGAGCTCACCTGGGCACTAAGCATGTGGGTGGCAAGTGGTGTGGTGCTGAGTGTGGGCAGCTTGACTGAGAGGACAGACCTTCATCCTGGAAGCTCTGGACTGCTGAAGGAGACACAGAGGAGAAAGGCTCAAAGCAAAGGGGACCCTCCCACGGGAAGATGCCTCCGTCTGTGCAGAGGCCCTTGTCTGATATTACACAACCCAGGCCCATCTAGTTTATGAGAAAGAGCAATCAGAATAACCACATGCACAAAACTCCACAATAACTAAAAGATGGTGTTTCTGGCACGTGGGTTAACAGGTTGATGAAACAGAATGTAGTTTAGATACGGGCTACCTGGATCAGAAATTTTGGTATAAAATCAATAGCATATTCTTTAAAATGAAAAAAGGGATAAGTAAAAAAATGTGTCAAGACAACTATCTAGTTCTCTGGTAATAAAGGGAGGAAGAAATAAAACTGAATTCCCTACCAAATTCTGTGCACCTAAATAAATTCTGCAAGGATGAAATATTTACTGTTTAAGTGTTAGATAAAGATGTGCAGAGCCAAGATTTAAAATTTAATCATGGTGTGGAGAAGACCTCTCAGCAGCCCCAAAGAGAACAGAGATTCAGACCGTCATGACACCTTAAGAGAGGGATCACCCAGAGTGTGCCTCAGAAGTACTGACAGAAAGCAGAAAGTGGCACTGAGGGGAGGCACTAGAGATGTCAAGAACTTCCTACCAGCCCATGCTCTCCTTTTCTTAGAAAATCTACCCTAATGCAGTCTCCACCACAGACACAGCTGATTGGGCAAGCAGTGGACACGTGACCCAAGCTGAGTCAATCAAGTCTCTTTTCCAAGAACCTGCCAATGATCTTGAGAGACTGTGCAAGTGAGTTCTGAGGAGACACAGTATAGGGTGATGGAGATTCAAGGACCAGAGTAGGCACCGTGATACCCACAAATGTGGGGGTGCAAGACCCAGAAAGCTGGTGTGAAGTAGGCCTGTCTGCAGGGAAGAAATAAAAAGGCGATGCAGATGAAGGCCCAGCTTTGAGCCCACGGGGCCCCAGAAAGGCACCCACACAGAATGGTGCAGCCTGAAACCTTTTCTGTGAGATTCTGATTCCTCTCCATGGACATGCAATGCTCCTTTTCTACCTAAGGAGTTTGGGCCTCTCATCTTCCTGGCAAAGTCACGACTCTGATGAAGAGGCAGCTTCTGTGGACATGTATTAGTGGAAGTGTCATAAGAAGCAAGGGACCGGACACCAGTGAGAGGAAGTGTGTGTGTAGGAGAAGTGGCCATCGGCTAAGTTATATTTGATAGTGAAGTAAAGAAGCAATGAAAGCACAACCGGGGAAAAGAAAATGAATGAAAACAGGGGCCTCCTTTATGGCACCAAGGGTTAAGTCTCAGCAATAAGAAGCTGTCCGCAGCCTTTGCAGCAGGAGTTCGATCCCCAGACAGGGAGCTGACCCACATGGCTCAGCAGACCTCTCCTGTCTCCTCGCTGCTCCCCTCAGCAGTGTATTTCAGTCAATCCGGCTATTCTGCTCCCCACTCTGTCTCTGGTGAATCCTCTCACCCACTGCACCTCTGGCCTGCACCCCAACTCTTATATGCATAAATAAATCTTTTTTTTAAAAATGAGTGAAAACAGCATCGAGTGGCTCAGCGCTCTCAGAAGAGAGCCTGTGGGGAAAGCTTGGCCAAAGACAAACTCAGAAGCAGCAAATGTAAGACAAAATGTCCCAGGATACTCCTGTTATTTTCAAGGGAGTAGGCAAAATGGAGAAAACAGTGATGTTCAGCCCTTGAATGATTTTTATGAAGACTGAAAAATCCAGGCCAAGTAGCTTGAAAGAATTTGCCCTCCAGTTACAAAGGCCTGGCCTCTCTGATTGCAGTCAGGGAAGCTCTGCTGACTTCTCACAACCTTATAGTGTTTCTCTGGTGCTGATTTTTACCCCCGAGGGTAAGTCTGAAGACAGGAACACAATGAAAGCAATCGCCCTAGGTTTGAAGACTCAACTCCCCCTCCGAGGATAAGAGTGCTGTCGCTGCCAATGGGAAAAATTGGGGCATTTTATAAAAATAAAATCAAACTTTGCTGAGTGCACTGCAGGAAAGTGAGCTGCTTCTTGGACACAGAGATTTTTTGGTTTGTTTTTTAGTGAGTACAAAAGTGCAAAGCATCTCAGGGTCAGAACAAGAAAGTAGGTAGCAGTTGGTTCTCAAAAAATGGGAAAAATGAGCACCTGCCTGGTGGTACATGGGTTAAAGCCTCAGTGCTTTCAAGCTATTTGCAGCCACTGAGGCAGGAGTTTGATCCCCGGCCAGTGAGTTAACCCACATGGCACAACAGACCTCTCCTGCCTCGCCCGCTGCTTCCCTCAGCGGTGCATTTCAGTGGATCTGCCTGTTCTGCTTCCCACTCTATCTCTGGTGAATCCTCTCACCCAAACCCCGTACCTCTGGCCTACACCCCAGTTCTTGTATGCATAAATAAAATAAATCTTTACCCCAAAAAAAGAAAGAATGAGGAAAATGAAACTAAGAGACACCCAACAAGTCAAGGGCCACTGTTATTTCTGTTTTGATTTTTCTAGCTAGTGAGGCTTTGTCAATTGGTCACATCTCCATAGCCAAGAACCTGAGCTGAAATTAATGGTAATAGTGGTCAATGGTGGAGTAGATACGGAAGCGGACGGTCTTCCTTCACGAGCCATCAGCCACGTCCCATCATCTCTGTGGGATTAGAAACACAGATGTGAGAGCTGAGACAGGACTTTGAGGTAGAGCCCAACCGTCTTATCCTGGGCTTAGATGTCATGTTAGTCAGGTTCTGATCTCAAAAGTGCTAGTTTCCATGGGAGTGGGGAGGTCTCATTTACTATACAAGGCAAATACATATAACCACAATAATGAATTTGTAGAGGGGGGATCCACATTACAATAACATAAGTATATGATTCAATTAGCAGCAAAAGGGAGGAGGCTAGGAACCTCTTGGCATGGCTTTGGAGACTGGGGATGCAGACCAGGCAATCCAGTCCTGAGAGTTCCTGACCACATCTGTCTATAAGGAAGGGGTTCAGAAGTCAGTGTCCCCAGTGTCTCTTGCCAAAACTTGAAGAGTTTCATGATCATGGGTGTGGAATCCATCATCATCTCAAATTAACTTAAATATGGTATCTATAATTTAGACCACTTTTCAGAGGCATGTTAACAGGCCCTCCTATTAATTTTCATTTAGGTGGTGCCTCTCAGTATAGCCTTTGTCTTTTGCACTCTGTTCTAGTGTCTTTGTAAACAAATGGTGGCTTTTGGTTAGTTGATAACTTAAGTCACTTTGCTTCCATTGCCAGCACCTCTCAATCAGTCATGATCATTCCACTATCAAAACATAACATCTCGTGATATTAATCTATACTTTGTCCTCCCTCCATTTCCCATCCCTCCTCTTTCCTGCAATTCAAGCTGGTTCCACAGTATGTGGCAAGACATTTTTAAAAAGAAAGAAACCGTAGGATGGTCTGGTTTTGTTTCCAAAATCCATGGCCAGGATCAAGATGAGGCATGTGAGGTACTATTACTGGCCACAAAATTTAAGGAACCACTAAAAAAAAATCAGCAACCAATAGAAAAAAAATATTTTAATATAATAGTTTAAAAAGTCAAAATAAATACAAAATTACCATGATTTTTTAGGTGCACCTTTAAATTTAACAGTTAAGGATACATCCTTCACCTCACCCTAAGCCTAGTCCTATCCAGGGAAGAATTTGGAGGATCTCCAAAGGGTGTGTGTAAGGAAGGAGAAAGAAATTTAGAAAAGTAAGAGAAGGAAGAAACACTCTCCTCCAGACCATAGAGAGATCCTTCTTGGATCCAAGGGAGAAGAGGACGAGAATTCTATGGCTGTGGAAGCAAATGGGATCCAGTGTGGAGATGTTCAGGATCAGGAGCTCAAAGAACAGTCAGTCACCAATGAGTGACTTTGGACAGTTGTACAAAGGACTGCCAGGGCCTGGAGGGATAAGGGGACATCAGAGAAGTAGGCTGAGATCATGATTGGGTCAGCAGTAACCCCAGGGGAACTGACTCCTAAAGGATGGTCCCCATGACGTGACACAGCACAAGACCCAGAACTGTGACCTAGCATGAGGGGACAGCGACAGCTGAGCCATTACGGTGGGGGCACGCCATTAAAATAGAATTCAATTTACAGAAAATAAAATTGGCAATAATTGTGCACCTGAAGTTTCAGACTGAATTGAATACCTGTCATCTCCATATAGGGAAGCCAAAGCACCTTGCTAATAATAAGACTGGATTTTTTAAAACTGGATGAATCTTCATTTGATGTTGAAACATCAATATAAACATGTCCATTTCAAATGACATGCTTAGCTTTAAGAAGAATGCTTACTGAGATCATATTTCCAGGTTTCACAGTTACCTCAATGATGCTCTGCATAAATCCTGTCTCTCTGTGTCAAATGACTGGGAGCCTTTGCTGGTGGCTGACATGAAACGAAAGCCTTATAAGACCATTTGTCTCCCCCAGCCCCACCTCTTGCCCAAGTTCTTTCGCAAAGTTGGAGCTGAGAATATATACAGCAAGCTTCCTCCCAGCCTATCAGGAGAGAACCCAAATTCTCCCAAGTGAAATTCACTTTTAGATCTTGATGACATTATTGGCTTTCTGTAGACATAAATTACACGAGTACCACATGAATGAAGCATCATTTTCTCTGTGCTGTGTGGTTTTTATTATAGTGGCTGGATCTCTCAATGCAATTTTTCTTCAGGTCAAAATTTCTTCTCCAAGTATAATCAGGGATATGAAACTTGTCAGAATAAATCTAGATATATCTTTATGTTCTTATAGTATTCAATTCCCAGATTCTATCAGGAAGACAGACACGGAGAAAACAACACACCATTAACAGCAAAATAAATATCCAAGCTACCCTGGATAGTATCTGGGTAAAACAGAATAAATGCAGCCCAAAGGAAAGAGAGAGACTTCCACTATATTCCAAGTACCACTGCTTTCTGGGAAACTCTTAGAGTTTCTGTTGTAATTCATTTCCAGATTCTAGGACATCATCACTCTAACATGCAAAACTTAGGTTTAATAAGTGTTTTTAAGGGAAGGAGAAGGAAACTATACTTAATACTCATCAGCTTAAAATACACTACAATTGAAGAAATGCTAACATGTGAAATATTATCCCTCTTAGGATGAAGTAAAAACCATTCTATCTCAGAACAACTTATCCATTAGAATTTTCCACAGAGCGCTGGCCATGGCAATCCCACACTAGGACCAGAGGAATCAAGTTAAAGAAGAGGAGACAAGTGTGCTTTTCCAAGTTGCCTAGGCAAGACGGCATGATGTCTTGATAATTATGGCTTCCAGTCCCATCTCTGCCATCTACTACCTGTGAGACCTGAGTCTTCAGTTTCCTCATCAGGAAATTTTTTTATTCATACAACAAATATTTACTATCACCTAAAATTTTCCAGGCACTGTTCTAGACACTGATGACACCTAAGGCAACAGGACAGACAAGAGCCCTTGTCTCCTTGGAACTTATATTCTAGTGCAGGCATGGAGGAGACTAGGAGTGACAGACACGTAAATAAACAAAATAAGCAGAATCATTCCAGAGAGAGGCAAGGGCACTGAAGGAAACGAGACGGGCAAAGAAACACCTCAGGCAGAAATCTCCTTGGAAGAGGCAGCATGTGAGCTGAGATCTCAAAAAGCTAGAGGACCATCCTTCAGAGAAAGGCAACAGTCAGCACAAAAGCCCCACTGGGGAAGCCACGGGACATCAGCAAGGTGAGCAGGACTATCAGCAAGGTGAGGAGGACCAGCTCACACCGCGTCTGTGGGCTCTGCTGAGGAGTCCTCTTGTGTTCTAAATCTAATGGAAGTCACTTCAAACGGGGCTGACATGATTGGATTGTTTTAAATACTCCCCTGGTTATGGTCATTCATGCAAGAGATGCTGGGGTGGGTTAATAATGCACATATCCTGAGTGGTGAGATAGCTGGGGGTAAGTGCCTGACCCCTTATTGTGCTCCCAAATGCCACCATTAATTACAACCTATGTGAAATGCAGCGCACACCGCCTTCACTCCATTCATTACATTGCATGAAATTATCAGATTTAGGGTCTTTCTCACCATAAGCTGGAGCTTCTTGACAGTAGATACTGTGCCATCTCCATCATCAGATTCCCAGGGGTTAGCACAGTGCCTAATTGATGGCCTGTTTGCATTTGCTGAGAAAACAGCTCAAGACACGAATGAATTTTTCCTGGAAGGACCTGGCACCTTTCCGCACCTCTACCATCAGCGTTAAGAGATGCAGATTTGGGTTTGGAAAAATGAGTGGGTTAGTAAGAGGAGCGGCTGGAACTGCTCTCCCGGCAGGGTAGGTCTGAAAGCAAACGAACGTGGCCGCAAATTCGCCTCCCATCAGTCTCCTCCCGCCAAGAGGCGGAGCCTGTTTTCCCGCTCCTTGCATCCAGCCAGGCAGGTGGATTGCCTTAGCCAATAATGCGGTGGAAGTGATGCTACAGACCTTGCCGCTACCAATCTCTCACTGGGGACCCACCCACCATCGTGTTAGCCCAGGCTAGTCTGCTGGAGGGTGAACAGTCGTTGGAGGGAAGCCCCAGACATCACCCCTCTTCCAGCCAAGACAACACAGTACTCCCCAGACCAGGGCTGGCAGCTGAGCCAGGCCCACCTTCCTAATGCACAGGCTCAAGAGAAGGAATACATAGCTGCTGAATTTAAATCCACTGTTTGGTTGTGATGTAACAAGAGTGACTCAAGCAGACCTTGAGTAGTAAGTGGGTCCACAAGTGGGTCCACAAGAACCATAAAATCTCTCCAGCATTGTTTTGATCAAGTTTTTTCTCATCTGTGGCATTTATACAATACCCCTGCCTGCCCCATCACAAAGGAACTAGGGGAGTTAAGTGGATAGGGGCCCAAGCAGCACTGATGAATAAAACTAACAGAGGCAGACTAGCTGCCAGATGGGGGACGGCAGTAGGAGGGCGGATGCCTGTGTTCTGAACTTGTTCAGCAAAACCACTCCGAGTTAGGGAGCAATGCAGGTTCAGAGAGAGTGATCACACAGGAACCTTCAGGAGCTCCTCCTGCGGACACGCAGTTGTGTCTTAGAGCTAGTTGGACGGATCCGACATAAATGGGAGGAGGGAGAGAGAGATGCATCTGCAAACAGAGAGTGGAACTGCCGAAAGAGTCTGGAGTGAAGAGCGTCTAGAGCTGGCCTTTAAGGAAATGCAGCTATATCTTTATCAGCTTTATTGAAGCATAACTGACACAATAAACTACACATACCCAAAGTGTACAATTGGATGCATTCTGACATATACACACCCACATATCCATTAATCCGTTCAAGATAACACACATATCTGTCACCTGCAAAGTTACCTCGCGTTCCTTTCCTTCCACCTCTCCTGAGCGCCCCCTGATCTGCCCTCTGTCACTATTGTTTTTATTTTTTAATTATATATATGCGGAGTTATACAGTATATAATCCTTTTTATCTGATTTCTTTCATTCAGTACGTTATTTTTAATTTCATCCATGTTGTCGCATTTATCAAGAAGAATTATCCCTTCTTATCACTGGCTACCAATTACTGTTTGGCTATATTATAATTTTTTAAAGATTTATTTATTTATACAAGAACAGGGGTACAGGCCAGAGATGTGGGAGGTGAGAGGATTCACTAGAGACAGAGTAGGGAAAAGAACAGGCAGATTGACTGAAGTACACTGCTGAGAAGAGCAGTGGGTGAGACAGGAGAGGTCTGCCGTGCCATGTGGGTATCTCTCTGGCCATCCAGGGATCCAACCCACACTGCAGAAGCTGCGGACAGCTTCACAATGCTGCGCTTAACCTGCTATGCCATCGGGGAGGCCCTATATTATAATTTATTGATATATTTACTCATATATGAACATTCAGATTCTTTCCTCTTAGGGGCTACTATAAAGTGCTATCAGTATTTGTGCACATGTCTTTGTGTGTCTTCTAAATGCCTAGGAATGGGACCTCCCTGCTGGCTCATGGGGTTAAATCTCAGCACTATCAAGCTATTGTCCACTGCAGAATGCGTTTGATTCCCAGCCAGGGAGCTGACACTTGCGGTGCAGCAGACCTCTCCTGTCTCACCCCCTCCTCCCCTCAAAAGTGGATTTCAGTAGATCCACCTGTTCTGCTCCCCACTCTGTCTCTGGTGAATCCTCTCACTACCCCCCCAACTCTGGCCTGTACCCCAGTTCTTGTATGCATAAATAAAATAAATCTTAACAAATAAATAAATGCCTAGGAATGGAGTGGCTAGATCACATGGTACCTATATATTTAACTTTTAAAGGAAGTGCCAATTTGTTCTCCAAAAGGGAGGACCACTTTACATCCCATCAGCAATGTATGAATCCCAATTCCTCCAAATCCTCACCAGTACCTGGTATAGTCAATCTTTTCATTGTAGTCATTTCATTTTAGCCAATCGAATAGGTGTAGAGTGTTTTTCATTGTGGCTTTACTTTACATTTCTTTTATTTTTAATCTAAACTTTTATTTTTTTTAAAGATTTATTTATTTATTTATACAAGCACTGGGTACAGTCAGAAGCGCGGGAGGGTGAGAGAATTCGCCAGAGCCAGAGCGGGGAGCAGAGCAGGCAGAAGCACCGAAGTACACTGCTGAGGGGAGCAGCGGGAGGCAGGAGAGGTCTGCGCGCCATGTGGGACCCTCCTCCGGTGGCTGGGGAGCAGCCGGGGATCGAACCGGTGCTGCAGAGGCTGCGGGCAGCTTCACAACCCAGCGTTCAACCACTGTGCCACCAGAGAGGCCCTACTTTGCATTTCTTAGTGACTAATGATGAAGCTATAACTTTTAGCAAGTGGAAGAAGAATGAACCTATTGTTCAGGACCCACACAGAATAAATAGAGCTGTAGAAGGAAACCAGGAAAACATGGCACCACAGCAGTCAACAGGAAAAGTAACTCAAAGACAGAGCCATCAATAGATTCCAATGATGATAACAAGAGGACTTAAAATTCTCTTTTGGATTCAATGCCAATGGTGCCTTTTCAACCAATAGCAATGGATTCAGCTTCCAGTCTTTTTGCACCTGTTCATAATGGGTTCCACTGTACTGTTTGCTGGGCAGCACCCTCTAAGTCCCAGCCTCATGAGGCCCCTCTTCAGAGTGCCTGTTTTTTTTCAAAATTTTTTTTATTTTTTATTTTTATATTCCCCATACAATTGCACCCCCCTTATTTTGGCCCCAAACCCTCCTTTCCCCACGCCCCCATAGTGTGTCTCTGGTTTATAGCTGTTTGTTGATTTTGATTTTTTCTTTCTTATAGTTATTCTTTTTCCCAGTCCCTTATTTAAGTTTTCTAGATTCCTGCTATGAGTGAGACCATCCGGTATTTTTCTTTTTCTTGGCTTATTTCGCTGAGCATGATCCCTTCCAGCTCCATCCATGTTGCTGCAAATTGCATGTGTTTATCTTTTTTGAATGCTGAGTAATATTCCATGGTGTATATGTACCACATCTTCTTGATCCAGTCAACTATTTTTGGTCATTTGGGTTGTTTCCAAACAGAGTGACTGTTATTAAAACACCAGCTGGTACCTCTTTGCAACAGTTCCCTGTTTAGGGGGGATCAGAAGAGAGTATCCACAGGTTCTGTTCCCTAGGAAGCCAACTCTGACATTGACATCAGGATGGAGAAGGTATATTAGTAAGGTCTCAGGATCATCACCTCTGGAAGAGAAGGAAATTGGGCAAGGGAGATATTGGGATTCGGACAACAAGCAGTCAAAACCAAGGGCTCAGCCAACCCCCACCTGCAACTTCAAGGCTGGGATGACCCATCAGCATTGCCCCCACTGGCCATACCAGGGATCAGTCATTAGAAGCAGCCTGCACCAGGAAGGGGGTGTAATCCTGGATCAGGAGACCCTTCTAAGCTAAGAGCAATTCTCAAGGCTAGTGACAGCTGAGGACATCAGCTAGCAGCCCCCAAGTAGCTTATTCCCTTCAGTCTTAAAGGACGATCTCTGGAAGTTTTCTCCTCCAAGATTCCAAACTTCTTTTTTTGTTGTTGTTGTTTTAAAGATTTATTTATTTATTTATTTATTTATTTATTTATTTATTTATTTATTTATGCAAGCACTGGGTACAGTCAGAAGCACAGGAGGGTGAGAGAATTCACCAGAGCCAGAGCGGGGAACAGGCAGAAGGACTGAGGTACACTGCTGAGGGGAGCAGCGGGCATGGCAGGAAAGGTCTGTCACGCCATGTGGGACTCTTGCCCGGTGGCTGGGGAGCAGCCGGGGATCGAACCAGCGCTGCAGAGGCTGCGGGCAGCTTCGCAACCCAGCGCTCAACTGCTGCACCACCAGGGAGGCCCTCCAAACTTCTTTCTTGCAGTTACTATCTGTAAATTACTCCAGACGTCGCTTGTGCTTTTTCTGTTCTCCAACAACTTTTTAAGCAATTCCTTATACCAAACCCTATGCTCTTCCTAAGTAACACACTTCTCCACCCAGGTGATTCTAAAGCTGTTAGGAAGGTAGGGCCAGGGCAAGACATACTCACACTTTTTGATTGATTCTGTGTCCTACCAACCCAGTTACTTATAACCCAGCAAGGTCAATTTGGTGAATAGGATTATATTTTGCTTTCAGCTCAGGCATGTTCCCAGAGTCATATGAAAAGACCGACATTTCAGTATAGATGTCGGGAATGAAATAAACATTTCATTTCCTCCTGTGCCCTCCATGTGACTGCCCTGCAGGTAGGAATGTGCCTGAACTCTCCAAGCTCCTTCAAGATTGAGTGTAATCCACTTATGGCGTTTCTAACATATTAATGAGCTAAACGGCTCCCTCGTGACCTGTAAATGTTAACATAGTCACAGCCTGAGTGACTAACTTCATGGGGAAGTGACTCAGGGCTCAGGAATTATCAGCTGAAAAGCAATCTAAATGAGTACTGAAAGGGCAAGAAAAATTCAATGATTTCTTCTTTTCATTCTTCAGATTGCACCAAATTTGATTTCCCATAAGACTGCAACATTAGCGACCAAGAGCAGCACATCCTAAATAAATAGATCTTTCTAATTAATCAAACATCCATCACCATATCCATACACTAGTCATGGTTTCGGGAAATGTGCCTGAACTCTAATTCCCTGGTTTTCATCACCTGCATTAAGAAGTAATCAGAATACAGACTTCATCATTCAGAACACGTTTTATTAATACAGAAAGACCACGATACACCTTTTAATCTCACAGGGGGAGTTCAAACCCTGCTAAGCACCACCCATGTAGAATACCGTGAACTTGATTACAAGGAGGAAGCAAAACATCATTACTGAAAACTCCCCATTAAAAAGTCTTCCCCTCCAAAAAAAAAAAAAGTATTAAAGTCTTCAAATATACAAATCTCAAAATATGTTACAACATTTAACACAGAGACTCAAGTTTATTTGTTAAAGATGCTTTAAAATCTACTGAGTGTCTCTCCTTGGGATTCTCTGATTATGTGAATCAGTCATTTCATGGTTTTCTCCAAGACTTCCAGCTTCTGTCCTGCTCCTGAGCCCAAGTGGGGCTGAGCAGTTGCCCGTGGGTGACTACGATACCTGCTCCGAAGCCCACTTGTGCTGGCTCCGGGAGTGGCCCTCACTGCTTGGGGTCACCTCCTTTTGTAGGTTTGCCGTGGTGGTCTTCCCAGCAGTTTCTATCCAGGGGTGCTGAAGAACCTGGTGAGCTGTGTAGCGCTTTTTGGGGTCTACCACCAACAATCGGCTCACCAGATCTTTGGCAGCTGTTGAAGTGAAAGGAGAGGGGGAAATGAGATGAATACTAGTGGCTCTGAATTTCTCTTCTGCGTATCTGAAATACGAACAAGGACACCCACAGCACCACACACTGTGCCGGGGCAGTGGTGTCCAGGGCAACTTCCTGTGAGGATGGAAACCAGCCCTGTCTGCACCATCCGCTGAGGGCTGCTGGGCAACTGAAATGGCTAGTGTGACTGAGGGATGGAGTGGTCATTATATTTATTTTAATTAATTTACATTTAAGTTGAAATAGCAGGTCTCCCAGTTTGCGCAGGGGGTTCACTCTCAGCGCTGTCAAGCTATCACCAGCCACTGGGACACGAGTTTGATCCCCAACCAGGGAGCTCCCCACATGGCACAGCAGACCTCTCCTGTCTCGCCCGCTGCTCCCCTCAGCAGTGTATTTCAGTCAGTCTGCCTGTTCTGTTCCCCACTCTGTCTCTGGTGAATCCTCTCACCCCCTGCACCTCTGGCCTGAACCCCAGCTCTTGTATGCATAAATAAAATAAATCTTTTTAAAAAATAAATGAACAAATTGAAATAGCTATGGGCAGCTACAACCTACCATGTTGGACAGCTCTAGAGGACGTTTGCTCATTTCTCTAGAACCCTGGGGCCAGGCTGGCCACCAACATCATGGTACTGAGAACAAAGGGAGGCCAGCTGCCATGAGTCTACATATTTTAAGTCAAACAATCAAGCTGTTAAATAAAATATGTCCACTCTTCCTCCCTAAGTTGACAAATATGTCTTCATATTGACTAAATTGAAAATGGCATGTAAGAAATCTAAGTAATCAGCTACGCACACTGAAAATTAATTTCATTTTCTGCCTAAGACCATGACGGACTCTAGAGAGATGGGGCGGGCCAGCTGGCTGGCAGGGAGGAGAAAAGATTTCTCCATTGGTTCTTCTTCCAGGCCAGTTCCCTGTAGCTTCCCTTCAAATTCCTCAAGGAGGAGCAGGGAAGAGATTCCCACTTCTCTTCACTTTTATGGAGGGGTGTCCCCTGCTCAAGATCAGGCACTCGCCCACCCATCACCCCTTATCCTACCTACTGTCCAGCTACCTCTTGAGCACAAAGGCCACAGGATTCCTCCCTGACAGCATCATGGTCCTCAAAGGACCAGGGGTAGAAGGCCCGACCTACACAGAACTCTTGGGCTCACATGTACATGTGTGGACAACTAGACACCTTGCCACCATGATCAGGACCCCTCTGCTCCCACACAGTCACTCCTTGGCCACCAGTGGGCACTGCGGGGAGAGGCTGGTCAAGGTGGTCTCACAAGCCTTGGGCCACCATTGGGCAAGGAATGCTGGAGTCTCAACTAGGTGCTAAAAAGGGGTACCTGTGCTCTGGGAAACACATGCCCTGGGACCCAGAGTCTCCTCTGGGTCTGGACCCTTTAAGGCCTAGGGGCCAAGGCAGGGGCTACCCACGCCCAAAGCTAAGGACAGAGCTGTGTAGAACTATCTGCTTAGAATAATTTGTGACTTCTTCAATTCCCAAGTTGCTGCTGTCCTGATATATTCAATCCCCTCGTGCTACCTACAGCAAGTCACCTGTCCTACCTTTACTTAAGGGGACAAAAATCTTGTCCTTGTCCTCATTCATCATCCCCCACCCCCAAGTGAAGAGACGGAGGCTGGGGATGAGGGCAGCTTAATAACTAAGCTTAGATGACATGCACTGGGGAGATGGGAGGGAAATGCTATGTCTCCTAATCTACCTTTTAACCCAATGACCCAGAAAGACTCCAAACCTCCAATCATCTAGGTCTCGATGATAGTACACACATATCAGTAGACACAGGGGGAGCGAGTCCACCTTCCAGGGTCTCAGAGGAGGCGAACCATGTGTGCTTCTGCTCCACTTGAAACTACCTGAGACCTTCACCCCTTACCTTCCAGCACCCCTGTACTCCCAGCAGCCCCTCAGGGCCCCGATTCACGTGGAGGATAGCACCTCCACTCAATTAGCACACACTCCTGTCGTGTGGCAGCTTTGATCTTTCCAAAGGAGCGTTACCCGTTCTGACATTTTTTAGTTCTGAGGTCTTTAATTGCCTTAAGAAAACGTATTTGGTGAATATGTCATGGATTGTCAAAGCAAGTCATGTTTTCGGAGCGCGGCATAAATCTATGAAATAAAGAGAGAAGCACATGCTGACAGCCCCCCTCCCACAGGACCCGTGTGTGTCTTCTTCCACATCTGACCTGAAAACGTGCCTCGTACCACAAGGCGAGAGCAGTGCCTGCCCTCCACCCGCTTCGTTCCTGCTTGGGGAGGCGCCAAAGCTCACCGTCAGAGATATTGTCCCAGTAAGGGGCCAGGAACTCGAAATGGCCCAGCTGGATGATGTTAAAGAGCTCATCCTGGTCCCTCTCAGGGCTGCAGAACGGGGGGAAGCCGCACAGCAGGATGTAGAGGATCACACCCGCAGCCCACATGTCCACCTCCAGTCCGTAACCTGTACAGAGGCAAAGACACAAGCAAGTTGAACCCAAGGCCTCCCTGGTGGCACAAGGGGTTAAGTCTCAGCACTATGAAGCTATCGGCAGCCAGGGAGCAACCCACATGGAGCAGCAGACCTCACCTGTCTCGCCCACTGCTCCCCAGTGTATTTCAGTGGATCCGCCTGTTCTGCTCCCCACTCTGTCTCTGGTGAATCCTCTCACCCCCCACACCTCTGGCTTACACCCCAGACCTGTATGCATAAATAAATAAATCTTTAAAAAGAAAAAACCAAACCCAAGCCAGCTCAGATGTGTTGAGATGAGCAGTGGAGAAAGTCAGCCCTCAGCTCTGGGTAAGCAAGAGCCACTCCTCTAAACATGGCAACGCACCAGTGTTATTCCCAGTCTGATCTGCAGACCACTGCCACTTTGTGATGCTTATTACCAATATGAAATAAAAATGAGTGGCTCACAGAAATTGAAATTAAATGTTCAGAAACTAGGGCCTTCCTGGTGGCTCAAGGGGTTAAGACACAACCTATGAAGCTGTCCGCAGCCTCTGCAGCACAAGTTTGATCCCCAGCTGGCCAGAGAGCAACCCACATGGCACAGCAGACCTCTCCTGCTCGCCTGCTGCTCCCCTGAGCTGTGTACTTCCAACAACCTGCCTGTTCTGTTCCCCACTCTGTCTCTAGTGAATCCTCTCACCCCCCACACCTCTGGCCTGTACCCCAGCTCTTGTATGCATAAACAAATAAATCTTTAAAAATAAATAAATAAATAAATAAATAAATATTCAGAAACTCTGACAGCCATCTGACATGGCCATGGTGTCTGGCTGCATGATCAATGGACACACTCATTGAGCAGCCTGCACATCCGTTCAGGGGTGACGACATGCATATTAGCTGTAGGTGGCATGAGCTGTGTTCCGGTCACAGGCAGCAGGACCACGTATGGGTTGATGCTGTATTAGAAAGTTTAAAACCTGATCCTTCACTAGATTTAGTTGGAGGGATAAACTTGGTCTATGCTGGCTGCCTCTCTACCTACCCGACCACCAATATAACCCATCTTATAACCCGTCTCACATTGGGTGGCTGAGCCTCCCCACCACCCTATGACCTATCTTATGCACATGGCTAGATGGACTTCTCCTGGAGCGCAAAGTAGCTTTACGGACATTCATCTATTTGGAGCCAAAGACAATAATAATGATTTTCTTCTTACCTACTTTGTGGAGTATGTACCTAGAACAGTTCAGTGGATGCTTAGACAATATACAAACAGGGTACAAATATTCCTGGGGTTTGAAATGGGACCACTTTTCCTTTAAATGCAAGGTTGGTGGAGGAATCTTGAAGGCAGTTACCACCAGAACTGCCTCAGTGATCTCCCATTGGAGGTAGCCTCGGGTCAGTGGCGCACACAGCCTTGCTTGCTTGAGTTCCCACCCAGTTCTCCACAATCAGTTTCTCTCTCTCTCTCTCTCTCTCTCTCTCTCTCTCTCTCTCTCTCTCTCTCTCTCTCTCTCTCTTTCTCTCTCTCTCCCCCCCCCCTCCTCTGTAGTAAGGACAGCCCTGAGAAAGAGAAAGCCCTCAAGCTTTGGTAGAGGAAATCTGCCTTCAATGTTTCCAAGTCCAAGTCCAAGTCCAAGGGCAGTGCTAAGATTTCTGACTGTCCCGTATTGACAAATATAAAACATCAGAAATGAAACATAGGCCAGTAAGAGAACTACCACCCCCTCCCCCAACCCCCAGAGCCATGTGCAACTTACCTTTCTCAGAGAGAATTTCTGGAGCTACGTAAGTTGGAGTTCCACACACAGTAAATATAGGTCTCACCACATGCTTTGCAAGGCCAAAATCAGCCAGTTTCAAGGTGGTAGATTTGTCCTCGTTTCGCTGAACCTGTAAGAAACCAAAATCCTCAAGCCACCCGAATCATGAAGAGAACAGAGAAGGCTTGCTGCCCCCACAGTAGCAAGTCTCTAAACAGAGAGGTCAGAAGGAGACACTGTGTGACTGTGGCATCTGTTCCTCCTGCAGCCTCCTGGGAAAGGTGCAGCCTACCCCAAGACCAGTTGTCACATCCTGCCTGGCACCCCTTCTTTTAGGCCTAGGACTGTCAAGGGACTGTCAGCCCACTGTCAGGCTCAAATTCCAGCTCACCCTGTACTAGTCAAGTCACTGACTTCTGTGTGTCTCCACTGCCTCAGCTGTAAAGTGGAAATGTCAAAGGCCTTGCAGGACTATTACAGGATTAAACGAATTAATATGTATAAGGTGTTACCAACAGTGCTTGGCACCCAAGAAGCATGACATGAGTGTTCAGTAACCATGTTATTTTAGATCCTCCTTGACAGTTCAAATTTGAAGAGCAAGGCGGGCTTCAGGCAAAGTGAGAAGCACAGGAAGTTGATGTTGATAACTTCCTGCTCCCCTTTTTAGAACTCCTCATCCAAACCCAATACTCCTAGCAGGCATGGCCCTGGTCCACTCTCTGCTGTCAAGGTCCCATCCCTCTCCCCTAATCTTACCTGCCGGCAACTTGCTCAGGTCAACTGAGTTGTTGTTACAGTGGTCTGGAGCAAGCTGGGGGTACCTCCTTCAACCAGAAGGCTCACTGGGGCTGTAGGAGAAATCATCTGCAGGACACACCCTCACATCTCTTGACGGGAGGCCAAGAGTCCAACACTCCTGCCTGCGCTTGCAGAGGGAGGGCCATGGGAGGAGTCTGGCTCTCCTTGTGCCCCAGCGAGGCCATGGGCACAGTAACACCCAAAAATGCTACTCCCTGACCTCCCCAGGTGAGAGAAAGTTCTCCAAACTTACTTTGGTTCCTGCTACTAAGCTGACATCTCTGTAAGCAAGATGTGTCTTAACTACTGAGCCTGAGTCACAGCCGGGCAATCTGGTCAATGCCTCCATGATTAACCTTGGCAAAATGGAAAGTCATAGAAGACACATGAGCACCCAATTCTGCTTTGTTTTATGTATGGAAGCAGACCTAACCCAGAGGGAGGCAGGGGAGGTAATTATTGGACTAGTTTAAACTAGAAAATCTAGTTTGGAAGGGAAGGACAAAAAAATAAGAGTGGTGCCTAGAGTCTCCAGATGGACCATCCACATTCATCACATTTGCTGGGTAATTGCTCACAAATATTTGTAAATATTCTCAACTATTACCAGCATTAAAAGTATTTGGCTGGAGCCTCCCCTGGTGGCGCAGGCATTTGAGAACAGCACTGTGAAGCTGTCCGCAGCCTCTGCAGCATGGGTTCGATCCCGGCTGGCCAGCGAGGGGCAGATCTCTCCTGTCTCACCCGCTGCTCCCCTCAGCAGTGTATTTCATCAGTCTGCCTGTTCTGTTCCCCGCTCTGTCTCTGGTGAATCCTCTCACCCTCCTGCACATCTGGCTTGTACCCCAGTTCTTGTATAAATAAATAAATAAATCTTAAAAAAAGTACTTGGCTGATGTACCCACCAAAATAAAATACGTATACCCACCAAAATAAAATAAAATATGTATTCGGATATGAAGCAACAAACATTCCCTTCCTCACAGAACCCACCTTCCAATTCCTGGTTCCACTGAGGTAATGAAAGGTTAATCATGGCAGAAACTCAGGCTTTTATTTTAAAAAGTGCCCTGCTTGAATCTAGGCAATCTATATTATCCTAGTATACCTGGGTGGTCTCAAGCCTTTAAGGGGAACTTGTATTTTCCTGGGCAATTAACAGCCTCCTCTTTATCTTCAATGGTACATCAATTCAAAAGTAACCTAGTGGGGGCCTCCCTGGTAGCACAGGGGTTAAAGACATAGCTCTACTAAGCTACAGGCAGCCACTGCAACATGAGTTTGATCCCCACCAGGGTGCTGACCCACTTGGCACAGCAGACCTCTTCTTTCTCGCCCGCTGCTCCCCTCAGGAGTGTATTTCAGTAGAGCTGCCTGTTCTGTTCCCCACTCTGTCTCTGGTGAATCCTCTCACCACCACCACCACCTCTGGCCTAAAACCCAGTTCTTGTATGGATGGATGGATGGATGTATCTGTGTATGTTTGTATAAAGAAAGAAATGTGACCTAAAATCTTCCACTCTGAACAGAAGATGGCAGCAGAGTACAGATCAAAGCTCATTTCTCTTTGTCAGCTTCTTACTTGATCCTTAATGTTTCCTCTGATCTTTTTCCTCCAAAGCTCCATTTTCAGTTGGTTTGGAGGACGAAAATAATCTTAGAAACTAATTCATATCAAAATGCCAATGCCTAAAATTAATTCACATTTCAAAGCATACCATGATACCAAAGAATGGCTGAAAAAAATCAGCGGGGATAACAATAAAGACCTCCCTGAGACCTGTTACATGACGGGCATAAGACTTGCTTGGGTGTGTACTTATCGGGCCAGCTTTTTTCTTCTTAATTAATATCTCATATTCATTCAATAAATACTAAATGCACACCATGTACCACAAATGTAAAAACAAGTCAAACTCGTTAAAAAAAAAAAAAACACAGGGCCTCCCTGGCGGCAAAGAGGTTAAAGTCTCAGTGCTTTCAAGCTATCGCCAGGCACTGTGGCAGGAGTTCAATCCCCAGCCAGAGAGCTACCCACATGGTGCAGCAGACCTCTCCTGTCGGGCCCACTGCTCCCCTCAGCAGCATTTCAGTAGATCCCCCTGTTCTGCTTCCCACTCTGTCTGGTGAATCCTCTCACACACACACCCCCATACCTCTGGCCTACACCCCAGTTCTTGTATGCATAAATAAAAAATAAATCTTAAAAAAAACTGTAAAATGGTGGGTGGGCAAGAAGACTGATGGTGTTCAAGAGAATAAATTTACAACAAATAGTAACTAAGCCATAGTGATCTGCTGTATCTTACAATGAGGATAACAACACTATTGTACTGTAACTTTGTAACAAGGTAAATATGGCTACAAAGGCCATTATTTTACAATATACAATGGTGTCAAAATAACACAGTCAACCTTACCTTTACACAATGTTATACAGCAATAGTATTCAATTTTGAAAATGTCAAAATCCCATGACAATAAGTTAATGGATGCTCCGATGGGGTGTGGGTACAGCTAATGGGGCAAAAGAGTCAATGTCACACCCAAGTTCAGCTATGTTTCTCCACCAGGGATACTCGAACCAACCATTACCACCCCAAGGGTCTTTGGCAATGTCTACCAACATATTCATTATATTGGTTATCATATTGGGGATGCTGTATGGGGTAAAAGCCAGGACGCTGCTAAGCATCCTATGACAGCTCTCTTGGCAGAGTCACCCTGTCCAAATGCCAACAAAGTCCAGTCCATCTTTGAGAATTCTGGTGGAAAACAACAGGAAGAAGGCCGTAATCATCAGGTGCACATTAAAAGAACTACTTATTAATATAAGGGACAACTGAAGTAACCAGCAAGATATTTCCAAACAAATGCTTGGCTCAAGCCACTGAGCAAGGATGCATGAGGAAAGGCTAGCCCAGCACGGCAGCAATAGGGATGAGGCTATGTCATCACCACAACCATTCCTCTTTATCAAGGGAGACCATGTGACCCATTCTGGCCAACGAGATGGAACAGGAAATATGCTGGGGAGCTCCTGAGCATGGTTGTCCACCATCTTACAGAGAACACCACCAAGGATTGCCCCATCTCTTGCTACCTTTTCAAATATGAGTATGACAATATGATGCTTAGAGTATGGTAGACATTTGAGGGCCATGAGAGAAATGGCCAAAACTGCCTGACATCGTTATCCTACTCTATTAACCAGGCCTAGAATTGTCTCCAGGTTTTTAGGTCAGTAAGGTAATTAGATACCTTTATTGCTTAAGCTGAGTCCTTGGTCCTCCAAGTATGCTCTGCAGATCGTTATCATCACCTGCCAGCTCAGAGGAACTAGAGCATCTCAGGCCCCTCCCCAGACCTACTAAACTAACATCTGCACTTATCAAGATCCCAGCTGGTTCCCATGCTTGGAATTTGTGAAAGTACTGCTTTAAACCATGTCTATTCAGGTAGTCCTACTGCAGCTGGAAGGTAGCTCACCTGCAGCAAGGACAGCCAGAAAGGTATTGTTTCCACACATACACCCCTTCATTTCTTTTCCCCAGCTTTAAAACTCACTCTGCTCCCTGAAGTGCAGACCCAGGCAGTATCTTTGTAGGCGATATCTTTATGCTCCTGCTTCTGACTCCCTCCTGGGAAAGACAATGAACCTACATAGAACACCAAGTCCATACTTATATGTCCATGCATGTACTCTGTCAAAGTTCCCAAGGTCAAGATCTTACCCAGTAAGACAAAGTCATTACAAATAGAATCACTGTTGTTCCGTTCCCTATTCTCTATTCATGAGCCTCCAGTGGTGCCTTGAACTCTGAGGTTAAAACATCAGAGTTGGCTCCTGGAGGGGGAACTAACCCCCTCCCACAGGCTTCACAGTCCAAATGGTTTGTGGGTGTAACCCCCATGAGATTTTTAGACAAATAATCCTTAATCTGATCATAAATATTCTATCTGGTGGATTTAAAGGGATTTGAAGAGTTTGGTCTAAATATGGAAAGTACAGTATTCTTGCCAAAAATGGCACAATCAGAATATACGGCTGGGGAGGGATTAACAGTGTATTAATGTCCACAAAGAATGTCCAAGTCTGCTGAGTTCTTTATCAGAAGTTTCAATCAGAACATTTACAATCAGGGCCTCCTAGTGGCGAAAGGAGTTAAGCACTGCACTATGAAGCAATCCGCAGCCTCTGCAGCACGATTTTGATCCCCGGCCAGCCAGGAAGCTACCCACATGGCACAGCAGACCTCTCCTGTCTCACCCGCTGGTCCCCTCGGCAGTGTATTTCAGTCAGTCTGTCTATTTTGTTCCCCACTCTGTCTCTGGTGAATCCTCTCACACCCCCACCCCCTGCATCCCTGGCCTATACCCTGCTCTTGTATTCATAAATAAATGAATCTCAAAAAAAAAAAAAAAAAAAGAATAGGACCTCTCCTGGTGGTACAGTGGTTGAGCGCTGGGCTGCGAAGCTGCCCGCAGCCTCTGCAGCACCGGTTCCATCCCCGGCCGCCAGCGAGGGTCCCACATGGCACTCAGACCTCTCCTGCCGCCTGCTGCTCCCCTCAGCAGTGTACTACATCAGTCTGCCTGTTCTGCTCCCCGCTCTGGCTCTGGTGAATTCTCTCACCCTCCTGCGCTTCTGACTATACTCTGTGCTTGTATAAATAAATAAATAAAGCTTTAAAAAACAAAAAAAGAACATTACAATCAACTTGGCAAGTTTAATGCATGAGAGAGTGAAAGAAGTAAGGTCAAGGGCCAAGTGTGTCTGTCTGTCTCTCTCTTCCTCTCTCTCATCTCATCTTCATCTCCCCCCTCTCTTTTCTTCCTTCCTTTTCCATCCTTCCTTTCCATACCTTATATAACCCCTAACATGTGGGATGTTTGGAAGAAGCTGAAACAGAACTGGGGGGTTCATGTTATTTCAATTAAATAACTTGCAAACATGTTGAAGAGCCTTGCTGAGTTGCTTTCTCAAATAAAGGGCACTTCAGAAATAAAGGGTTTTAAGAAATAATCTTAAATCTTAAAATGACTGAATGGCTCACAAGAATACACTCAGAAAGGTGACGACACCCATGAGCACAGGTATCAAGAGAAGGTATGCAGCATGTTCAGTAAATCATGCATTAAAGTTGCTTTTGTTGTTGATAATTTATTGCAGACCATAAATTTTTAAGATACCTATCTTTTAGGTGACTGTTTCAAAAGGAACTAACAGAAGAAATCCAGTTGCTATCAACATTTTAATTGTTAGGATTGGTGCATAAATACAGCATGAATGCTTGGACAATAGCGAGTGGACATGGAGACCTCTTATAAGCCACAGGGAAAGGAAATAGGTATTAGAGCTGTGTCAGGCCTGCTGATCAGGCAGAATTACGTGTTACAGAACCACTAAGACCATGGAGTCCTTGTATAGCAAAGAAGTGGAAAAGAGCCTAGGGAATTAGAAGAACAAAATGGATGGACAGGGAGAAAAGCTGTTTATTCTAAAGGGAGATTAGGTCAAGGATGTATTTGACCATTTTTTACCTTTTTAGATCTTCCTTGCCACCCTTGGGAACACTGGTCACTGCCCTGACCTACTCACATTCAGGACTTAAATATCTAGAACAATCTGTTCCTTTCTAAAGGCTAGGAAGAGAAAGGGGGTACAGTTTTTGTCCTTGACCAAATTGTAACCTGTCCCCACAACTCCCCACCACCACCATGTCTCCTCAACTGGAAGGATCTCTGCTCCATGTACTCTATTTGCTGGTACATCTGGGTGGGATGAATAGAGGCATTTGCGGGGGAAGCACCTTATGGTCAGCCAAGGTACAGTAGCCTGCCCACCCATCGCATTTCTTCTACTCCCAAGTCAGAGTGGGAACTTGTCTTTTCCCATTATTCTGGGAGAGATTTTTTTTTTTTTTTAAAGATTTATTTATGGGGCCTCCCCGGTGGCGCAGCGGTTGAACGCTGGCCTGCGAAGCTGCGCGCGGCCTCTGCGGCGCCGGTTCGATCCCCGGCTGCTCCCCGGCCACCAGAGGAGGGTCCCACATGGCGTGCAGACCTCTCCTGCCGCCCGCTGCTCCCCTCAGCAGTGTACTTCGGTGCTCCTGCCTGCTCTGCTCCCCGCTCTGGCTCTGGTGAATTCTCTCGCCCTCCCGCGCTTCTGACTGTGCCCAGTGCATTTTTAAACAAAAAAACAAACCAGCAAAACAGATGAATAAAGCATGCCTCTATAAAAAAAAAAAATATATATATATATATAAAGATTTATTTATGTATTTATAAAGCACTGGGTACAGTCAGAAGCACGGGAGGGTGAGAGAATTCACCAGAGCCAGAGCAGGGAGCAGAGCAGGCAGACTGACGAAGTACACTGCTGAGGGGAGCAGTGGGCGGCAGGAGAGATCTGCGCACCATGTGGGACCCTTGCTCGGTGGTCGGGGATCGTACCGGCACTGCAGAGGCTGCGGGCAGCTTCGCAGGCCAGCGCTCAACCGCTGCACCACCAGGGGAGGCCCTGGGAGAGATTTTTTTCAGATGACTTTCTTTGTCTGACATCTCTTCAATCTCTTCCCCTGCCCACCCACTCAGCTTTCTTGGCTGTACGGAAAGATCATAAATAACCTGGCCTGTCCACTTCCAGTGTGGGTTGATCTGATCATCACCACTTCTCTGGCCTCTGGCTCTTGTTTACTTCCTCTCCCATCCCACAAACCCATCCCCAGGGTCCAGTGGACACCACACAGCACATTCCAATCACACCAAGGGAGCACTTACTGGCAGAACCAGCAATTAACACTGATATTTCTGCAAGCTGGAAATTTTCATAATTAAAACTTCTTTTGCAAGATCTCAGGAGTCTAAATAACCCAAAGGGAGAGGAGTACTGGCATCTAATCAGGAAATGCGATCCGCAGAAATAGAAAAACTCAGTAATATAGGCCTAAAATTTTACTCTAGGGCCCAATTATCAGATATAAATATTTCTGTTGATGAAAACAATGTGATAAGTTTGGTATATTCATTAAGAGCTCTTAACACATTCAGAAAGTCTCTAAAAGAAGCAGCAATTACAATCAGCCATGTAATCAAAAGTTAGTCCTAACATAATCACTTTGCTAAGCTTAGCAAAGACAACAGCAGTCCATTAAAGCAAAAAACAATTATCCTGATAATACAAAGCTCAGTCCAAGTGCAGGACCGTAAGTTAAGGCAACTGAAGAATCTGAATTTGTGATAACACTTAATATTAAATCTCAGAAAACTAACCAGGTTGAAATGTAACTATTATATCAGCCAGTTTAAAGTAACAGCTTTCTAAGCCCAGACAACAATCCCACTGTAAAATTCAACACTATTCCAGATGACTGTCTGAAAAGTCAAAAAGTGCTGATATTAGCTAGCATTTAGACTTTTGATTTACAATAATATATTGTAATAATATATTTTCAATAATATATTGAAATTTACTCCACATGAAGAGCAAGCATAGTTTATCAATATGACAGACCAGCTCATTTTTGAAAATGTAAGTTGACAAATTATCCAGAAGGGAGAAAAGATACTGACCTACCCCACAAAAGATGACTCAAATATATACCTTTTTGCAGTTTCTGAAGGAGCTCAAAATGCTTTTATATTTGAAAGCAGGAGAAAAGATTCCAAATATCAGTTACAACCTACACCAATAATAACCCATGTATTTGGAATGAAAAATGATAGCTACTCTGCAGTGTTACCCACCACCTCTCAACACACACAATATACACATATAAACACAATTAATTGCCCTTAAGGGCTCTAAAAACACATGAACTAACATTAATTCTGTGAAGAGTTGTCAGATAGCTTCTCAGAGGCTTGTCCATCCTGAATCTCCTCCATGTCATTTTTCTACTTCCTCAAGCCAACTTCTCCATGCAATCTAAACCAGTGCTGACTCTCCATTTTAAAAAAGCAGACAAGTTAGTCCCAACACAAGAGAGCATTTCTGTTGCCCAAGAGATGGGCCGGCTCAACAGACTGGTTCCAAGAACTTGTTGAGAAAATGCAAGCTCAGCTGACTGTCCCCAAAAGAAAATGATCCTAGAGGGTAAATGACCTCATTTCACACCCTGGGGAACTCATATGGCTGCCATGATGCTTTATTAGACACAAGCCTGAAGTGGTCAGCTCAGGGTACCTGCCAGGCCTCCTGTCAGAACCACCCCTGCTTAGACAGTCCAGGGCAACATTAGAGGCTCCTCCAAAGTCGCCATAACGAATAGGGCAGAGTCATCACACTCAGCAGCCACTTGGGCTCAGACCCAAAAGGCGGAAATAATTAAAAAGTGAGTGAAGAAAGGCTGAGGCCTCACAGCTAATGCAGAAGTGACATTTTCATAGGAAGAGCTCCTGTGAGGTAATTCAGAACATCCGGGCAACCAGTCAGGCTGTCTCTGCAATCTTACAAATTTGGGTCACAACAAGGTTGACTCAGTGGCCAATATAGACCTCATTTCATCAGATAATTAGCCTAACTTACTCTATGTTTCACTATGCTTGTGGGAGCAGTGTACACATAGACAACGCACTGGATGATGTTTCCAGGTGGATCTCAGCCATGAAAATAAAAGGAAACAGGCTAAACCCCTGCCCCAAAGTTAAGCACAGCACTGTGAAGCTATCCACAGCCTTTACAGCATGAGTTCGATCCCTGGCCAGGAAGCTATCCAAATGGCGCAGCAGACCTCTCCTGTCTGCCTGCTGCTCCCCTCAGCAGTGTATTTCAGTCATTCTGCCTGTTCTACTTCCCACTGTCTCTGGTGAATCCTCTCACCTCCACCCCTGCACTTCTGGCCTGTACCCCAGTTCTTGTATGTACAAAAACATAAATATTTTTTAAATAATAAAAAAAAACCTCTGCCCAAAAAACTGGTTCAGTAAAATCACTGCCTCCAATCACTACCAATCTATCTGCAGCAATCTGACTTTGCAGGCTCACCCCTCTATCAACCTTAAATCAGAGCTGTTTCTATTCTCATAATAACAGTAGCTGGCACTGATTGGTCACATTATCTGATGCTGATCTTCTATAAAACTGTTGACATTCAATAGAAGAATGCAGCTGAAATGAGCAACAGGCCAGCTCCCAGCCATTAGAGGCTGCTTTCCTCTTTCCTGTGCTCAGTCCTCACTCAACCTGCCAAGGAAGGCACTATCACCACTTCCCGTTTTGGAGTGAGGCAACTAAGGCCCAGAAAGGTGCAGGACTTATACTAAGCAAGCTACTTAGAAAGCCAAGGTTCAAACTCGGGTTATCTGACTCCTAAGTTAACTTGTATCCTCACAACACAAGAGTCCCTGAAGTGCTGAAAATTTTGGATTCCACTAATGACACATTACCTTTAAAAAGATCAAATTGGGGTTTCCATAGAAAGGTGGACACAAAACCCACAGGGGAAGCTGCTACCAGCAGACACCCTTACTGCCTAAGCCAGAGGCTGCACAATTCCCAATAAATTAAGAGGTTCACATGTTCACTGTTAACTCAAAGTATTTTTCTTCCTGTAATGAGGAAACATTTTGCAGGTTATTTACCCTGGAAGGTGTCTTTTTTGATTGTGTAGATCAAAAGCAATTCATCTCAGCTACTTTAAATACTGGAACAAGCAGGTAACAATACCATAAACGTGATGTTCTGGGGCATCCCCTGGTGGCGTAGGTGGTTGAGTGCAGCGCTGTGAAGCTGTCCACAGCCTCTGCAGCGTGGGTTCGATCCTGGCCGGCCAGCGAGATACCCACATGGGGCAGCAGACCTCTTCTGTCTCCGCGGCTGCTCCCCTCATCAGTGTATATCGTCAGTCTGCCTGTTCTGTTCCCTGCTCTGTCTCTGGTGAATCCTCTACCCTCCCATGCATCTGGCCTGTACCAGGTTATTGTATAACTAAATAAATCTTTAAAAAAAAAAAGGTGATTATCTGGAGTAGAGTGTGAGCCATTACAAACACCCATTGTGGCAAGACCAGGGCTTACCAGCAGGTTTTCTGGCTTGAGATCGCGGTGGACGATGCTCTTGTCGTGCATGTGGACCAGCGCTTTGCATAAATCCATGAGCATGAGGGCAGCGTCGCGCTCCGGGAACTTCACGCTTTCTATGATGGCGTCAAAAAGGTCCCCGCCTTGCACATACTCCATGATCAGGTAGATTTCCGTGTCCGTTTCGTACACTTCGTGCAATTTCACAATATTGGGGTGAGAGAGGCTCTGAATAATTAAGATCTCGCTGTCGACAATGTCCTCCTTGCCCTTGAGTTTGGACTTGTCAATGATCTTCATGGCGTAGGCCTGCCTGCTCTCCCGGTGCCTGCACTGCTTCACCACAGCGAAGTTCCCGTCCCCGATGACCCTGCCCAGGTCATAATGCTTCTCCACATCAGCCGAGATGATGCCCGCGGGCCGCTGCTTCCGACCGCTGGGCCTGCCGGCCTTCCCCTCTTCAGGCCTCAGCTTGGAATCCTTTTCTACCCTTGCAGGCTGGTCGTCTCTAGGAATCATCTTTTTCCCTCCTGTCGCATATGGCTTTTTCTCCTTCTCTGCTTCGGTTTCTTCCCCTCCAGGAGTGGGGAGCTTCTCTGCATCCCCCTGCTGCTCCCTGAGGAGCCAGCCGCCATGCTTGTTCCTGCCAGCGTTTCTGGTGTCTTTCTTCCCTTCCCTCGGCCCCTCCTCGCCGACAGGCTGAACTTCCACGAGATCCTTCTTAGCCTTGGCTGCTGCTTGTGGATGACCTTCCTGGCCCTCCTGGTCTCTGTCCTCTTTCTTGTCCGTGTTCTTGCTGGGTTTCCTCTGCTCCTGTGCGGGGTTCCTGGGACCGGTTCTGTGAGTGTCACCCTTCCACGCTTCCTCTCCACCTGGGGGGTTTGCCTCTGGGGACCTCCTGCAGCTTTTGGTCCTCACCAGTTTCTCCACATCATACCTTTGACACTTGCCCATGTCCAGCTCGCTGGTTCCCAAAGACAGCCTCTCCCTCTGCTGAAGCTCCAGCTCTCTCTTGCATTTCTCACACCTGATAATTTCACCTGAGGTTTTTTCAATCTCCACCCCCAGGTGCTTCTCTCCACTTGCATGCTTCTCCTCTAGAGAGGCTTCCTTGGGCAGCTTGCCACCCGGCTCGGCCTCCCACTTGCCCCTCACCCACTTCTGGGTTCTTGTCCTTTCCCCCAGGGCTGGCTCCCCATGGGTCTTGCACTGATGTCTGATGGCTGCCTTGGGCCCCACAGCCTCACTGCAGCTCTTGGCAATCTCAGTGTCTCCACAGTGGTGACCCCCTTTCAGAGCCTTGCTATACAGCCTGCTTCTCAGCCTCGGAGAAGGGACCCGGCTGTGTTGGGTCAATGTTAGGGCTCGGGCCTTGTTGGGGTACAGTTCTTCGACAGCCACCTGAATGTTCTTCAGTGTCAGTGGTTCTTTGCCCATGGCTATGAAAGCATCCCCTTCCCTGAAGAAATCAGAGACACTCCTGATTTCCCTACCCTTGAGGTTAAACAGTTTCCTCACGCGATCGTTTTTCCATCTTGGAAAGCCCAAGGCCTCTGAGACATCTGCTAGTAGTTGCTCAAAGGTTTGTACCGACCGCCTGTTGAGGAGTAGGGTGATCTTCCGGAGGGGGTGCCCACCCAGCTTCACCACAGTCACGACCCTGGGCTTCAGTGGGCTGTTCTCTGAGTGGACAGGGTGAAGGCCGTTTTGAGGGCTGAACACAGGCATGATGGAGCCGCGTGGTCCCAGGAATGGTTTCTCCAGACTTCCTCGGCCGGCAGGAAGCCATGAGCCCTGCAGCTTCCGCTCTGTGATTCTCGAGCTTAAATATTTTAGAGAATGGTCACATAAACCTCGATGTGCTGCAATAGGAAATTGACAAAAGGATATTAGTCAAAATGGGTTCAAGAATCCTCTGGCCTTCACCAAAATGACTGAAGATTACTATTACAGTTTTTAAGTGTGATCTTTAAGGATTTATTTGAAATGCACCATTACACTTTAGGCCTAATCCCCCAATCTCCTCTATGAGAGACCAAGAGTGAAGAACAGACTCGGTATTGGGCTGACATGGCTTCTCTAGACCTCCCCGGAACCTCCAGGCCAGGTCATAATTCCGGAGGCCTGTCCAGGTGAAAGCTGACCTTAAGAACACAACTCCAGGGGCCTCCCTGGTGGCGCAAGGGGTTAAGACGCAGCACTGTGAAGCTATCTGCAGCCACTGCAGCACAAGTTTGATTCCTGGCCAGGGAGATACCTACATGGCACAGCAGACCTCTCCTGTCTTACCCGCTGCTCCTCTCGGCAGAGTATTTCAGTCAATCTGCCTGTTCTGTTCCCCACTCTGTCTCTGGTGAATCCTCTCACCCCCCACACCTCTGGCCTATATCCCAGTTCTTGTATGTGTGAATAAATAAATCTTAAAAAAAAAGAAAAAAAAAAGAACACAACTCCAGCTATCCTAAAGTTAGCTGACCTTCAAGGATCTACAACTGTCCAAGCTTTGCTACCCAGGAAATCCCTACAAGAGGCCAAAACATCCTGGTGCTTTAAGGAATCTAAATCTTACCATTCTGCCAAGAATAGTTCTCTAAGCTCAACTTTCAGTCTACTCAAGTTGAGGGAATATATCAAGAGGGGTCACAGAGTTTGAGACCAACGTGAATTTGAATCCCAACTGTGTGAACCTGGGCAAATCACTCACATCTCAGTTTTGTCTTCTATATGATATAATGATAATACCTTCCTCCAGGGTTTTTGTGGAAAATAAAGGAGAAATTGATTACAATTCATTTAACAGAGTAAATTGACATAACCTGGTCCCATAACCCATAAGGGCATAGTAGTGGCCAGTTATTAACACTGCCCTTAAGATCTCAATATCTCCTTTGTATTATCATTTCATTTTGGTAGTAACATGATCTACAGGTTACAGTAGAATTCTACTGTGCAAAGCTTCCTCAGTCGTTGAAAGAACTCAAGGACCAACAGTCCTCAGCTACACAGCCATGATGTGCATTTCTTGAAGTTCTGATTGAGATTCTTTTATCCTGGGGTTGGCAAAGGAAAGTTGAAGGAGATTTCAGTCTAGAATAGACACTTCTCCAGATGGTTTTCCCTTCTCTTATTAAAAAATAGGAACGAAAGAAACCAAGGTCATATTGATCTTCAGAGCTTTCATAATGACAATGTGCACTTTCTGATTTTATTTCCTATTAATTTAAATAAGTGAATAAAACAAGACTGCATTTCATGATCAACAGCTCCCAGGCAGAAAAAAAGTAGTTGAGGCAAAGGTGGTTCAATTTTCATTTCTGCCCTTGAAGGAAAATGAAATGAAACAGGAAGATGACAGAATGCGTGGTAGAGTTAAACCATAAGGATGTGCTATGAATGATTAAAGACACACAAAGGTCCACAGGTCAGAGCCCATAGGTAGGAATCTATCATTTATGCTTTCTTTTGAAAGAAGTAAAGATAATTGTTTCCAGCGCATTTGAATAGTAACAGAAGATCCAATTGTGCCAAGATGGGCAATTTGACCTGACATATTTATATACAACTTTTTTTTTTTTTTAATTAAAGCATACAATCTGTTCTGAGATGATTTCCATCGAGACACAGGTGTCAGATTGGATGACAAGTGGTGGCTGGTACTGATCTTCCCACATGCCATGAATTTATGAGCCTAACAATCACATTTACAGTTACACTGTTTCTTTGGGGACAGCCGTTATTCCTTTTCTTCTAATAATCCCTCTAATCTACCTTTTTCAATTTTGTCTCAAAGAGTTGATGCTAAGAGAGTGAGAGAAGGAGAGTGCCAAGGAAGGTGACCTTTATTTTTTTTTTTAAGATTTATTTATTTATTTATTTATTTATTTATTTATTTATTTATGCCAGCACTGGGTACAGTCAGAAGCGCGGGAGGGTGAGAGAATTCACCAGAGCCAGAGTGGGGAGCAGAACAGGCAGACTGACGAAATACAATGCCGAGGGGAGCAGCGGGTGGCAGGAGAGGTCTGCGCTCCAGGTGGGACCCTCGCCAGCAGCCAGGGATTGAACTGGCACTGCAGAGGCTACGGGCAGTCTCACAACCCAGCGCTCAACTGCTGCGCCACCGGGGAGGCCCAAGGAAGGTGACCTTTAAACATGTGCCCCAAAGGACCAGAGTTCACATTTGTTTTCCTTCTGGTGCTTCTCATTGAATAGGATCCTCAATGCATATTTGCCAGGGAAAGTAAATGGAGTCCTGGTTATTTCCCCAGGAACTCAACGTAGGAGCACAGAAAGGGATCTGGGCCTATATCCTAGGTTGGCTTTTCCAAGCAGACATGGGGAAAGGCTAGGGAGGAGGCTCAAGGGATCAGCCAGTGGCTGAGTACAGAGAAGGGATGTGAGGACTGCAGCTTGGCCTCTTCCACACCACCATCATTCAAGCTCAAAACACTGCCCATGCATTCAAGAACCCATCCCAAACCTCCAAAATCTGGAGCAAGAGGGAGAACTCAGCCCCCATCTCCCCAACATTAGGGAGCTACAGAAATGGCTCTTCTGGTTTTGTCTGCCTTGTGCTACCCGGGAGCTCCAGAAAAAAGAAGATATTTTTATCTTCTCTTCCACAAGTCCTCCTTCCTCCTTTAAAATTTTTAGTCTGGAGGAAAATTTTTTCTTTAAAGGTAAGGAAAAAAGATGAGGCAACTATGAATGACAGGGTGGTGGGCAGGGAGAGGAAGCACAAAGGATCTCACTGGGGAGTTCTTCTCCCAAGAACCGCACACCAAGTACTGTCAGGCTGACTGTAAGCAACATTATCTGGGTACCTGCCCCATCAGCTGGCTAGAAAGCCCAAAGCCAGCCCATATTCACTCACAACAATACCTTACACACATGATTAAACAGAACCTTATGACATGGCAAGTAGTTTGATCAATTCCCAAAATATGGAAATTTCATATGGCTCAACTTAACGTGCCCTAGAATAATAACCCCCATACTGCCCCAGTAAACAGTAAAAATTAAACATCCCAATTCCCAGTCCTCAGCCACAAAGCCAGCAGCTTCCCATAGAAAAGATGCTTGGTAGCACCTATTTTTCTGTTAACTTCCTACAGCAACATAAATTGGCCTTAAATTCACAATACTGCTGCTTTGACCTCAAACACCCCAATTACAAATGTTCATAGGGTTTCTTCACAATAGCATTCTAACCCCACACATTCAGTAGAACAAGCGCTGCTTTGCTGAGCCACTCCTCTGCTGAAGAACCTATGGTGGCTCCCTATTACCATCCACAAAGGCCAAAGCCAAACTCCTCATCTTGATACGTAAGGGCTTTCATAAACCAGTGACCCCATGCCTCCCCACCCTACTCTACCCTCACTTTTCCCATCTATCCAACTCTCACCATCTTATAAGACCTAAGGCCCACACCTACTGCTAAGACTTGCCTGACCTCATAAGCTCACAGTTATAGCTGTCTTCTCCAAAGCCTAGTCAGTCATTCATCAACCCAATGTTTAGCATGAATGCTTAAAATCCAATGCCTGGGGGCTCCCTGGTGGCACAAGGGGTTAAGCATCAGCACTACGAAGCTATCTGCAGCCTCTGCAGCATGAGATCGAATCCCCAGCCAGACAGGGAGCTACCCACATGGTGCAGCAGACCTCTCCTGTCTTACCCGCTGTTCCCCTCAGCAGTGTATTTCAGTCAATCTGCCTGTTCTGTTCCCCACTCTGTCTCTGGTGAATCCTCTCACCCCCCACATCTCTGGCCTGCACCCCAGCTCTTGTATGCATAAATAGATTAATCTTAAAAAAAAAATTCAATGCCTGGGTAGGAACCATGGTTTGCACCTGGTGGACTCCCCTTCAACATGTCTCTGCTATTATTACTTCATCTTCAAAGGTACAAACATCCTTCATCTCAACTAAACTTAATTCTTCAAAGACAGAGATCACGGACTATGCATATGCCCCTGCTCCATCCCTTTACATACAGAAAACGTTCAAGATTTGCAAAACAAGTCCCCAACCCTAACATGAAGCACGTATATCAAATCTCAGCCTCCCAGCTCTTGCAGTAAATAATTGATTGTTATTACTTTCAGCACTGTCACATCACACAACAAACCGACTAAACAGAGTAAGTCAGTGAGGTGAAAGAAAACATGATCACACGCATTCATTTACTTCCAGGAACTTTGCCAAAGCAGAACTTACACAGACGACTAAGACGGGAAGCTTTCAGTCTGTGAAAGCTTCATTTTAGAATGGTGTAAACAGAACACTGGACATGGAGTGAGAAGACCTCATTTCAATCCTGGTTCCCTTAGCTGTGTAGCCTTAGGAATGTTACATAATCTCTCTGCACCTCAGTTTCCATAGCTGCCAAGCCTGACGTCTCACTCACGGTGAGAGTGCCCAGCAGGCTACTTAGCAGAGAGAGAGCACTCAAGTTCTGTGTTTACTGCCCTCTCCAAAAGAAAACAGGTCTTGAAACGTTGGACTTCCCCCAAATCCATGTACATCTCAAGATCAAAGAGAATACGGCCATGCTTAATATGACGTGGCAGAGTAAATTTGTCAATCATGGAAAGGATGAAATAAGAGAGAAGTAGGGACAGGATAATAAGAGAAACACTCCAGCAAAGCCAAGCATACCAGCTCTTCTGGAGAGACAAACAGACTTCTGTTCACTGAGCCTAGGATTCTCTGGTGTGAGCCAATAAACCCAGTACCTGCAGACACTTTGCTGGAGGTTTGCCTCCTAGCAATTGGGTCTCCGATCTGCAGCCACAATTCAGGTAAATCAACACAACCTGATTCCACAGTGGTCAGCTCCCTCCTTGTTACACTGAAAAGGCTACAAAAATGACTGCAAGTCACATTAACCCAGTTTCTCTTCCAATCAATTCAACTTGATTAAGCTGCTAGGTATTGCATTCAGGATCAAGGGAGAAAATATATGGCCAAAATTAAACTTTCACTTGTCTTTTCAAGTTAGAAAAAAGAAACTGTACCCTCCCCTGGTGCTTTTTAAATCAGAGCCCATATGTCTAATTAAAACACAAAGAAAAACTATGTTTGAGGTCAGCATTTACTTAGGAATGGTCACAGTGGCTTGTAGAAGGCTTTAATAGCACCCTAGAAAAAGAAATGGGAGAATCACAACCAAGTTGATATAGGGAAGAAGCAAAACATAACCATTTTTCAAGTATTTCAAATTATGAGTAATAGAAGAAATGAAATTGGTGTTTTAAAACATCTGGTAATATGCAATACAACAACAAAAAATGACTGGAGAATAAAAATCAATGCTTTTAATAGTATATAACTCCCTCCCCTTCCTGGCATGAAAGCTAACCTCAATACATTTTCCCTTTTATCAGCACAGTACTTCTTGATGGTTTCACCAGATGGCTCCCTTGTGGTCTCTGTATATACTGCTGAGACTATTCATGGTTATTCTTCTGTGGAAGGTGGAGGACTGGCTGGAATCATTTTCCTTTTTACTGAGTAATCATTTGTGTTGGGCATTTTCCAGGACCTGTTTGGGAACAAACTCGTTTTGCTCGTATGCAGATATGAGGCAGAAGAAACATTTGTGAACTTACATCTGATTATGCAAACATCCCAGGGAGGGTTTTCTAAACGAATAAAAAATTGGAAAGCAGCCTCTCACTAAGCTTCAAAAATGCGACCGTTTTGTAACTGGGAAGCCTGGCCAATGTCTGTAATGATCAAACCAGGAAAAATGAGTAACAGCACAGTCATACAATGAAACTGGCTGTCACTGCTGATGACAGTTCAGTCTTTAATAATGTCCCTTCCTAATCTCTACTACCAACAGGACATCAATCAAGGACAGGAAAAGAATAATTAAATAGACTTTCCACTCTCTGAAGGGCCCCTGTTCTGGTTGTCTTTTGTCTGCTGAGCTACCTACTCATGTCAATTTCCTTACATGTCTCCCAGCATACTGGCACCAGAACTCTATGTGATCTCTGGCATGTTTGCCAGACCTTATGCCTGATACTGATGCAACTCAAAGATTTAAAGATGCAATTTAGAGTCCCAGCCACTTTGGAGCTGTGTTGAATTTTATATACTGCCTCTGTTGTTTACAAGAGTATGTTAAACAACATTCATGTCCTTTCTTGCCTTAAAAGTTCATCCCTAGCCCCCTTATTAATTCCCATCTCCCCTCCCTCAGTGTTCCACTTCCCATGATCTGGCCCTACATACACTACCATCCCCACTTTCTCCTCTGCTAATTTTATTTTGCTTGAATGTTCATGCTTCTTGCCAGAAAGCATGTTCCACTCTCCCCAGACATCTTAGGCACCCCACAAGCAACAATGAGCGAGCTTAGAACTTTTCCCTGCTGGCACTGATGTACCCCCTTTAGACATCCTGCTTAAGAGCCTCAGCCAGCAGCTCCCATTTCTAGTGCACTATGGCCTACAGGACAGGGCTTCTCGAAGGTTAGGGTGCACTCTGCTACCTGGGCACGCTGTGAATGTGCAGGTCCTAATACAGTCTGTGGGGGAGGAGGAGGGGGTAGCCAACAGCCTGCATCTCTAACAAGTTTCCAGGTGATGTCAATGCTGCTGGTCCATGGACTACACTTTAGAAGCAAAGACAGAAAGTGTTGCTCTAGAGGGTTCTCCCAGGAGTACTGGTCAACTATCCACAGTTTCTAAGTGACCCATAAACCAGTCCCTTAAAATATTGTTCTAACAAACAGTATCTCTATTTTGTGAATAAGTAATTCCTTTTATTTTGGGGGCTACATTTTTGCTCCTCCATATATGCACATGTTCCACTTACCCTCTGCCAAACCCCCATTGCCCGCCATCCTGCTCCCTCCCTCCCCACCTCCTTCCTAAAAGGGAGGCAGTGTGACCCAATTGAACCCAAACCCAAACCGGGACCCAGTGCCTCGGACCAGCACAGCAGTGGACGATGAGGCCGTCTCAGGGTTGAGAGATCGCGCAGAGTGTTCAAGGATTAGGCGAATAAATGACACACAGACACACTTCAAGAGAGTGAAAATCTGAGTGTAATTTTCTTTGAGTTGGTGGCCAGTATATATATGTTTTCTAAAAGCATAGGAACGACGAACATCAGTGAACAAAATCAGCTTGCTGATAGGTTTAGCTTATCATTGACAGGGCAATGATCTATGTCCGAAGTCACATCTGGACCTAGTCACATTCCTAAGTAGTCAGGCTACTAATTTTTCTTTTGTTCTAAGTGATTACTTTTTTGTTTTAATAACTACTCACTACCACTAAATCATTATTAATTAGCATGGGTGAATATACTTTTAACAAAGTAATATTTTTTCATTAAGATCAAAGCTAACAAAGCCAAGGACACAACAGAGAAATCATAAAACTAACAATTCTATTATTACACAGAGTTTAGTAATGTTTCATTTGAATTAGCCTAGTTATTAGATTACGTATGTTTTTAATCAGCAATCAACGACCTTTTTAGACCGGGAAAAGAAAAGATTTTAGAAAGACAGTTGTAGCAGAATAAAGTTTGTGGGCCTTGAGAAAGCGAGATAAGGTTCCAGGTGGTCAGCATTTCTTTTAACAATCTTTGTGGCGGCTTCTGGTGGTCGTTATCTCTTGCCAGGCATCCGGCTTCTCTGCATCTTAGGGAGTTTGCTGTTCTCCCCCTGCGCGCATGGTTCCTTGCCCACGCCGGACCTCAGGGACCATGGCAACAGCCATTAGCCCTGAAGGTCACGGCAGGGGGAGATGCAGCAACCCAGGGTGGCTTTGGCCCAGCGGTGAGTTTGTCTTACATCTATTTGTACCAGTTGTCAAATGGGCAGGTGAAAGGGTAGGAGAGGGGGTAGAAGAAGGTGTGCACACCTGGGAGGAGGTAACAGGCCTACCTGACAAGAGGGTCTGAGAAGGCATCTGTGTGCTGCCCCCACACCCCCCAGCAGCTAATCACCCCAGCAGCTAACTCAAGCTCCTTGGGAGCACAGGGTTAAGGACAGGGCTTCAAAAGGCCCATCTATTGAGGTACAACAGTCTGAAGAGGACCAGCCACCCTGCCCCACCTTCCTCACACAGGCCCAGAGCCCCAGGTAGTCCCAGAAAAGGAGAGCAATATGGGCCCTGGGGACATGCTGACAGCAGGGGACAGGGTGAGGGGAGGGAGAGAACGAGGCCTGACTTCTGTACCGGAGCTCAGGTGACAGACGTGGGGCCCTGGGGACACCGAGGATGCTGACCGAGGTCCCATGTGAGCAGGTGGGGGTGCTGGGACTCCAAGCTGGGCATCAATATCCACGTGGCCTCAATTGCTCCCATGGAGGGTGGGACCTCAGACATCCTAGTGACCACAACGAAAACCACTTTTCTTGGCTGACTTTTCCATCAGATGATCCTGCACCTGCTTTCCCATTGTTCCATGTAATGAATGCTTTATACTCCTCTCTTCACCCATAAATTCAGAAAGGCCTAGTCCCTTCTCCCTTGCCAGCAGGCTTCTCTTCATCCGGGGCTCTCTGTATCTGTTTGAGGAGCCTCTCCAGAGGCCACCCTGCCCCTCACATTGTCCTTCTTCGGGACATCTGACCAAAGCTTCCCCCAGGCCAGCTTATCTTTCAGTCTCACTCCAGGGTTTAACATTTCCTCACAACAACAATCCCCAACTTACAATCCCATCCCTGGGGTGTCACCACTCACTCAGTAAAATTCCAACAAGCCACGGCTGCCAGGCCAGGCTGATGTTTCCTATGACCTGAAATGGAAATCGCACTTGTCTGCTGCAGCCAGGAGATTCGCGATAACCTTGGGTTCTACTGAGCTCTGCTTTTTTCACTGCTGTTCAGAGAAGCTCTCTGGGTGTGTCCATTTGTAAAGGGAGTGCTAACATACACCCCACCTTAGGACCAGTCTCCTGCTGATTTGATATCTCAAAGACTTAGATTTTCTTTTTCTGTCTGGTGATCAAAGCCCCAGAGCCTTCACCAACCAGCTCACTCATCTCCACCCACCTGGGTCATAACATTTTTATTTTTTTAGAAGATTTATTTATTTGTTTGTTTATTTATTTATACAAGCACTGGGTACAGTCAGAAGCACAGGAGGGTGAGAGAATTCACCAGAGCCAGAGCAGGGAGCAGAACAGGCAGAAGGACCGAAGTACACTGCTGAGGGGAGCAGCGGGTGGCAGGAGAGGTCTGCGCGCCATGTGGGACCCTCCTCCAGTGGCCGGGGAGCAGCCGGGATCGAACTGGCGCTGCAGAGGCTGCGGGCAGCCTCACAACCCAGCGCTCAACCGCTGCGCCACCAGGAAGGCCCTGGGTCATAACATTTAAACCCATTGGGCTAAGAGATAGCTTGGTTGCATCCTCGCCTACCAGTGAGGTTGCAGAAATAATTGTAAAAGCAAACTCCTCCACCATCTTTTTTCTAAGAAGACTGAGCACATCTCTCTTATTTCTATGTCTCTGTGCTTGGGTTTGGACAGAGCTTAGACTGATATAAAGATACTTGGAATACTTGAACCACCTGTCTGGGGCTGGTCCTAAGGACTCAGCCCATGATCATCAAATGCTTATCTAAGGGGTCGGTGGGAACCCCCTCCCTCCACTGCAGTGTTGTACAGGACAGAGGCACAAAGAGCCTGGGGATTCTTTAGAAGGTAGTTTCAAAACGATTTTGAATTTCTGATAACAACTTCCATGTACAACATATAATTAAATAGCAAGCTAGTAAAACAATTTAAGTAGAAATGTTCCCCAAAAATATAGAGCTTTCATTCATGTTCAGGAGATATGTCACCTTTGAAAAACATGGGCTGTTTATGTAAAATAGTAAGGGAATATTATGAATAATTTTATGCCAATAAATAAGACAACTTAAATGGAATGGATAGATTCCAGAAAGACACATATTACCAACGTTCATGCAAAAAGAAAAAAATAGGGCCTCTCTGGTGGCGCAAGGAGTTAAGACTCAGTACTATGAAACTATTGCCAGCCACTGCAGCACAAATTCAATCCCCAGCCAGGGAGCTGACCCACATGGCACAGCAGACCTCTCCTGTGTCGCCTGCTGCTCCCCTCAGCAGTGTATTTCGGTCAATCTGCCTGTTCTGCTCCCCACTCTGTCTCTGGTGAATCCTCTCACCACCCCTCCTGCACCTCTGGCCCACACCCCAGCTCTTGTATGTATAAATAAATAAAACAAGGGCCTCCCCAGTGGCACAGCAGTTGAGCTCTGGGCTGTGAAGCTGCCCGCAGCCTCTGCAGCGCCAGTTCAATCCCCGGCAGCCAGGCGAGGGTCCCACATGGCTTGCAGATCTCTCCTGCAGCGCCCCCTGCTCCCCTCAGCAGTTTATTTCGTTAGTCTACCTGTTCTGCTCCCCGCTCTGGCTCTGATGAATTCTCTCACCCTCCCGCACTTCTGACTGTACCAAGTGCTTGTATAAATAAATAAATAAATCTTTAGGGGAAAGATAGATAGATAGATAGATAGATAGATAGATAGATAGATAGATAGATAGATAGATAATCTTTAAAAATACAAAAAGAAAGAAACTAAATAGCTCCACAGTGCTATTTATCTGAGGTTTAGATATGCCAGACTGAGGAAAACCTTCCCATTCAAGAGAAGATAGATCATTCACATGATCAACTGGATTTACTGGTTAAAAAAAAAAAATCTCACAAATTTCTTATGTTGAAATATGCATTTTTTGTAGACAAAATGACATAAGTCCATTTTAAGAAGAAGTCAAAAAAAGATCTGTATATTGGATGCAAAGACTATGTAGGTAAGAAAATCTCTCTATGTTAGAATTGAAAGGCTAGCAGCCCAGCACCCTAAATTTTTAGATAACAACTACAGACCAGCGAGGGTAAGCAACCAAAACAAAGTCACACAGCAAGTTAGTCAGAACTGAAACAGTTCTTCCGCAGATCCTAACTCTTTTGGAAGAATGGCTCAGACAGATTTAGGGATGTCATTTGTAACTAAGGAATAAAGCACAGTGCACAGGATCATCCAGAGGAAACAGAGTAGGATTCAGACACAGCAAGGCTATCAATACCTAAGCAAAGCAGCTTCAGTTTAGCTCTGCCCTAATTGTTAAGCCAGCCAGCATCCCGACTGGGCAAAATAAATTCACACAGTGTTCCTGCAGCTGGAAATAAACAAGTGAGCTTTCCTTCAATCTCCCCATAGGCAGAATGATCCAAAATAAAACTCCCCAAAGTATACTAAGATTCCAAACAAAGAAGAATGATGTTTGCGTAAAGCAAAGTAAAGGACAAACTTCTTCCTTTGGGGAATTCAAACTGGGTCTGGTTTTCCTCTAATTTAAAAGTAGGAAAGTTGGGGCCTCCCTGGTGGTGCAAGGGGTTAAGCAGAGCACTATGAAGCTATCCGCAGCCTCTGAAGCATGAGTTTGATCCCCAGCCATCAGGGAGCTACCCACATGGCACAGCAGATCTCTCCTGTCTCGCCTGCTGCTCCCCTCAGCAGTGTGTTTCAGTCAGTCTGCCTGTTCTGTTCCCCACTCTGTCTCTGGTGAATTCTCTCACCCCCTGCACCTCTGGCCTGTATCCAGTTCTTGTATGCATAAATAAATCAATCTTTAAACAATAAATAAAATTAAAAATGAAAGTAGGAAAGTCACAGTACCAAGATCTTGACTGCAACAGGCTTTAGCAGAGAAAACACACAGTGAAGTTTATAGGAGTGGCCCCAATACTCATCCTGAGTGCCAGAACCAAGAGGGGCTCATGTATCTATGCTGGCAGAATGCCCGTGGTCCTCCCTACATGGGCATCTGCAGGGCCACCAGCTTTCCAGGATGACTGTAAAGATGTAACAAGATAGCAGAATAAGGTCACCAACATACAGCAAGCACTAAGCACTTAGTGGTTAAATTAAGTTGACAACAGTGGCACCAAGGCAAGTCAGCTCCTCTTTGGAAAAACCAACCTCACTGGACAGAAACTCACCAAGTCTCTTCAAACAACCCAACTGCTGCTACTTATAGGCCTTTTGAGAGCATCATGTACAGATGGTTTCACAAAGATTGATACTTCCAGCGCCTTGATAGCGGTAAACCTTGGCAACTTCTGGCTTCTCTGGGAGTTGTGGTTATGCTCCTGTGGTTCAGGATCCCTTGTGATGCTGTCTCTTGGCATTTGCCAAAAATATAAAATTTACAGAGATGGAATCTACAAAATAAATGGGTATGGCTTGGCAAGATTCCAGTACACAGATCTAGTGCCAGGCACTAGATTAGCTGGCGATAAACAAGTGTTGCATGAAAGAACCCAGAAATGAAAGAAATTCCAAGTGTGTTCATGAAAACAGCAATCAGTTGAGTTTATGATCATCGGAATGTACTGGTTACCAAAGCAACCATGTACTCAGGATTTTTCATCAGTTTCCCCCTCAAATCTATCTAAAGTTAGTCATCAATATTCAACAGGACCTACAGTCATAGATGCTGTAGGTCCCAGCCAGATCCCCTTTATCAGGCAGTGGCTCCACCCGTGGGCCGCTGTGAGTGTTGGCTGTTAAAAGGGCCACCACTGCTCAGTCCTTACGCTCCCAACTCTGCCATCAACTAAGGGTAGCCTGTGATCAGTGGCTCACTGAAGGGCATGGGGGTGGGTATAAAAGTGGGCCCTTAAAAGGTGGGGCCAGCTATGCAATGCACACCGCAAAGGTCCCCCCAGGCTCAGAATGAGGCTCATCTCCAGCTGACACCACATCTGTGCCCAGCTGCATCCCAGGCTCACCTCACTTCCTTTTTCTGACAGTCCCCTCCAATCCTATGCACAAGAATCTCTATCATAGGTTCTGCTTCTAGGGAACCTAGACCCACACCGTTGCCCAAAATTATGAAAACCTTCAAATATTAAAATAAAGAATGAGAACTGACTGTTCTATGGCATTTTAAAAAACCTACTAGTAGAAGGCACTCTGTCTCTCAGATTTCATTAAAAACAAAGGACAGTTAATTGCATACAGATGCCTAGAGTGTACTTCAAACTATTTCTCTCATCCACCTGATACATCCACCTGATCTTTGTTCAGGTGTGCAATTGATCTAATAGCTCTTTAAAAGGCCTTCCACAGGGCTCCCTGGTAGCCTAGGGGTTGTCTCAGCGCAATCACACTGGTTGGCCAGGGAGCTACTCACATGGCACAGCAGACCTCTCCTGTCTCACCCGCTGCTCCCCTCAGCAGTGTATTTCAGTCAGTCTGCCTGTTCTGCTCCCCACTCTGTCTCTGGTGAATACTCTCAACCCTGTCCCTGTACCTCTGGCCTGTACCCAGTTCTTATATGCATAAATAAATAAAACTTTTTTTTAAAAAAAAGGGAAAAAACCATGTGAGTGAGTGAAAGAATAGCTCACAAGGGCCAGCAATTTCCCAATATCTAATTTTGCAACTTTTACACTAACAGCTGATCTTTTCAAGCGTAGAGAAAAGAACTGTAAGAATCTTTATGCAAAAGTTCCTTTAAAAGCTATGAAAAATAGGGCTATTGCTGGTTTAAATTCTTAGCAGTGGTAATTAATTGTAGGTTAAAAAAAAAACACAATGCCAGCCACTGTTAGAGACAGCTACCTAGCCAGAAACTCTCAAGAACTTTTGACAGTTATTTAAGGCAGCATGGAAAATATAAAACTTTCCCTTTTTTTCCCCTTAAGATGGAAAGATATTTAAAACTCCACTCCCTCCTCCCAGTAGGGTAAAAATTCATGGTGTGTGGTTTTTTGTTTTTTGTTACATCCTCATTTAAGACTACTTATAAGCCCACATTGTGTTTCTGGCCACATGACATGTTGGGGGGCAAGATAGAGAGACACCCCTCTGTTTCTGTACCCTCCCCACCTCACCCTAAATGCCCCATGTTCCTTTCTAAGAAACCAACAAAGACAGCTACTTTGTGCTCCTGGTAAAGAAAATAGCAATAACTAAATGTAAAGAGGGCCTTGCAGCCACCGCTGTCTTTGCTTTGTAATGGAGACAAAGCAACTAGAAAAAAAAATACCTAACAGGGCTCCTGAGAACATGGGGACCATAGGGGTCTTTCAGATTCTCAAATATTTTTATTTATTTCCTATTTCCCATAATGTGGGTGTGGGTTCCTGTGTTCCTTTCTTGCCACAGCACATCTCTGAAAAATATCATCTTCAAAATGGGTACTCTTGGTTTCCCTCAACTTCAAAAACAAGTTAAAACATCTTCACTTACGAGATTCTGGTAGAAAGGGGCCTCCCTGGTGGTGCAAGGGGTTAAGACTCAACACTATGAAGCTACATGCAGCCACTGCAGCACGAGTTTGATCCCCAGCCAGGGAGCTACCCACATGGCACAGCAGACCTCTCCTGACTCGCCCACTGCTCCCCTCAGCAGTGTATTTCAGTCAGTCTACCTGTTCTGTCCCCCACTCTGTCTCTGGTGGATCCTCTCACACCCCCCAAGTCTGGCCTGTACCCCAGTTCTTGTATGCATACATAAATAGATCTTTAAAAAAAAAAGAAAATTAACAACTCCTTGGAATTTTAAATTAATATTAATGCATTAAAGAGAAAGCACTAGAAAGTTCTAGTAGCCAGCACACAGCACAGTTATAACCTGGTCCTTAGGAGCTTCCTCGTAATTAGATTATTGGGGATGTCCTCAACCTTTGAGCATGGCTGACCCCAAGATCCAAAATGAAAAGGGACCTTTAATTTGGTGCACTTAGTATCTTTTTTTCTTTTTAAATTAATATTCCCCGCTGTCGTTTTCCTTCACTGGAACACCAGGTAAGGCCCTGACCGGAAATGTAGGGTCCTTTCATTTTGTTCCAGGTTAACCTGTCTGACCTGCCAATCCTGTCTTCAATATCACTGAAGTTGGAGTTCTCTGACATCATCTTTCATTATCCAGACTCAAAATACAACCATGTCATTAGTAACGAGTTTCATTTGTTTAAAAGGAAGACTTTGATGTGATATCTTGTGATGCCCAGGGCCATGACACCTAAAATTAAGTTTTAAATTCGTGAAAGATTGTCTCCAGAGAAAATGCACAGTGAGCCCAAGCTCCTTGGAAGCTTCTGTAAACTCTGCAGTAGGGCTGGGGGCTGGGATCCTGTGATTTCTGCCACGTGCCCAAATCCTTGCTATACCATCTCTCTACCTCCTCCCCACTCCCCCTGAATTAATTCTAGAATGTACTTATTTGTTTCTTTTGAGCCACCTGGAAAGCCAATTATAGCTCATGGAACCTCATGAAATAGCTTTATATGTTTTTATTTCAAAACATAATTAGAAAGTGCCCAGCTATAAGGTGAAAAAAATTTAATTATGTATTCTTATATATTATATAAGTATATAGTTTATATCTATTTACAAATATTTGTATAAACATATTCCCGTAGATCCATTTAGACATATATCTATAGTTACACATTATACATATTTATATGTGGTATATAAAAAAGCTTTCCTATATAATAGCAACTAACAGTTGGAAAATGCAATTTAAAAAGCAATTAGAGGGCCTCCCCAGTGGCGCAGCGGATTGAGCGCAGCTCTGTGAGGCTGTCCGCAGCCTCTGCCGTGCGGGTTCAATTCCTGGCCAGCCAGGGAGATTCCCACATGGCACAGCAGACCTCTCCTGTCGTTTCAGCTGCTCCCCTCAGCAGTATATTTCGGTCCTTCTGCCTGTTCTGCTCCCCACTCTGTCTCTGGCGAATCCTCTCACCCCCCCACCCCACACCTCTGGCCTGTACCCCAGCTCTTGTATAAAAATAAATAAATCTTAAAAAAAAAGCAATTACATTTATAATGTCAATGTATAGAAAATTCCTAAGAATAATTTTAGCAAGAAATGCATTTGATTGACATAAGAAAACCACAAAACAGAGAGGAAATAGAAATTCATTTAAAGGACTGTCCATTCCAGAATTGAAGTCCTAATAAGTTAGATTCTTCCGATTATAATTTGTAGGTTTGACACCACTTAAGCACTGAGGCAATTTTTGAGGGAGGACAAGAGGGAACCGAGGAATGAGTAATGAAGATAGTGAGAGATGTTGCCGAGCTACAATTACAACATCTTGGTACTTGCACAAGAATAGCTGGATTTAAGGAGAAAGAAAACTGTGATCCTAAAATAGGCACTACTTCACTTGAGAATTTCATGTATAACAAAAGCGCATTACAAACTAATTAGGAAGGTAAAGATAATTTTATTCAATACCGAAGCCATTGGTTAAGAATTCGGAAACAAAATAATTTATGTTTTTATTTTATAAACATAAGCCAAAAAGATGAATTAAAAACCATGGGGGGGGGGGGGGAAGAGAGGAATTGTATCTTAATATTAATCAAACTGATGGAGGAAAAGGATAGAAAAGTTGGAAAGGAGGCGCCACAAGACCAGAAACCTGGTTCCCACAATGCCGGGAGCTGGAGGTGAGGGTAGAAGTGACTGACATAGTCATTAAACCAGCTATAGGGCCTGAAAATCCTTCCACGCCAGGGCACAGACCCAAGCAAAGTGTCAGATGCTGTTAGTGTCAGAGGGCGCAGACTGGAGGTACAGATATGGAGATTGAGGGCTATGGTAGACTCTCTGGCCCCTTTCAAATTTACAGAGTTACCCAAAATCAACGACAAACAAACCACTCCAGGGAGAAGCGAGCCCCTCCCAGAGAGAAGACTATCTGGGCAGTCTCTGCCCTGGCCAGGGCAGCAGTCCCTCTGCCTACCTGTGCCTATGCAGGTGCTTCTCTCTCCCTCTCCCTCCTGCCCGCCCATGACCTGTACCTGCCGGGGTTTCTCTGCACAGACCTCCCTCAGCAGAGGCAGCTCTCCTCAAGGCCTCCCGCCCGCGACCATGCAGGCCTGTCTCTTAGCAAACCTGTCCCTTTTGGGGTAGCCCTTTCTGCCCGCTTGTGTCTATGCAAGTGTCCTTCATTCTTCTGTCCCTTTTATAATAAACCTGCCCTTTTGGATATAACTATTGTCTCTGTGTCATGGAGAAACTTGCCTGGGAAAATCACCAGTGCTGGGGAAAAGGGAGGTCTAGTAAAGTTTTTCCCAGGGTGAACCCAAGGACCCCACTCTCCAAAACCAATAACTCCAAGGATGACTTCAAAACCACACAAGAGAGAAGGACTTTGGAATCATAAACATTAAAGGAGATCACAGGTCAAAGATGCCAAGGGTGAGTCTCAGTATAGGATGGACAAAAAGAGATGGGGTGACTTTAGCATGGGCACCCCCAAAAGGACAGTACTGTTGCTGTGTGTCCAGCAGGGAGGCACCTCAGCAGATAAAAGCCAAAAGCTCAGTGGCTACAATCATGAAAGCTCCCTGCTCACATGACTTCCAATGTGGACTGAGCAACCTTCTTCTATCTCAGACCCTCCGGGGGGCCACGACAGCAGGGGACACAGTAGTGGTGCCCTAGTTCTTTCCTGCCTGGATGAGATGTGACACACGGCACTTTCACGCACAGTCCAGTGGACCCAACCAACCCAAAAGGGCTCTGGGTTAGACTCTCCCAAAAGCAGAGCCTGGGGCAAGGATTTGAGCTTATTTGGAAGGTGATCCCAGGAAGTACTGGGGTAAAGAAATGGGGTGGGCCAGCAGCATGAATGAGCTGGTGACCACTGTGGGCAACTGGGGCACAGCTCTGCTGGGAGCCTCCGGGGAGAATGAGGAGAACATGCCAGAGTGTCCCAGGAGAGGGGCATGGAAACTGACAGTTACCCATTCATTCCCTTGCATTAATGGTTGAGGGCTGCTCCCAGGGCCACTAGCACCCTAGCACTTCTGGCTTCCCCCTAAGAACAGGCCAACAATGCTCCTGCAGGCAGAGAAAGCCCTCCAAGAGGATTGTGGGGGGCTGCAGGGAGCCATCACAACAGGCTGGTAAGTTTTCAGGGACTGTGGGCAGGGACTGCTAGTGCCTCCTAAAGAAGGGGTGTAGATAGATGTCTGGGGAGCACCCATTCTCTCTGCCACAGTTGTAGAGACCCACGCTGTGGGGGATTCTGGTTATAGCCAATCTGAAATTAATACCACAGGGAACTAAACTGAACAAGCAGGTTCACCCATTCCCATAAGAGACACTCCTAAAGCAAGGTCGTCCTTGCTGGGATATCTGCTCTTCCGACCTCTGCACCCGAAGAAGATTCTTGAAGGGACTGCTTGTGGGCATAGAGATGGTTGTTTAGGAGAAATGCTCCACTTGTTTATGGGGGCTTAGAAAATAAAAATGCAGGGTATCATCTTCAAGTAGCATGTGGTTTCTGGGGGCGACACATAAGCACTTGCTTACAGTCCATTTATCACAAATTTCAGAGAGACACAGCAGGAGAGGCCAAATGTCTCCCTGCAGAGCCTGGATGCTCTGCTGTGAAGATGACGCCTGTCCAGAGGCCAAGGGACAAGCAGACAACTGTCAGGGGTGGGAACAGGGACGTGAAAGCCACTTGCAGCATCTCGCTCCTCTTGCTGCCATCCCATCCCCTGGTGCATTCAATTAATAATTCATATAAAAAGGAAACACCAAGTTACAATCTAAAATATTTAGTGCCAAAAGCTGTCACACAAGATTTTACTCTAGAAACCTCTGGGATTTGTTTTCCACTTGTGACATTTTTATTTGTCTGTTCGGGTAGCTTCCTGTTCTCGACCTTCCGTTTCCCCAAAGTACAGTTTCCACATGCCTCGTTACTGAACTACCCAGAGAGCATTTAACCTGCCCAGGTCTGCGCTCTCCTGAGGGGATTTTGAGTACCTCTGTCCAAAGAAGAAACAGAGAGGAATTGTTGGTGCGCTGAAAAGCTGAAGACAGATCATGAATCTCACATTGTTCAGTTTGACAGCTTCTATCTCAGAACCACCTACGGTTTTCTTCATTTTCTTCTTCAAACATGTAGAAAACAAAAAAGAATATGCTTAATTGGGCAAAATGTTGCTTGAACCATGTCCAGTGGGTCAGAAGCAGCGGGTACAATAGAAAAACTAACAAAGCCACTCATATACTCCAAATGAACACTAATTAAATGTCCCGGAGAGGAGAAAATAGACACAAGACACAGCGGTTCCTCAGAAACTGGCTCAGGAAAGCTTGAGTCAGTTAGAAAAGATGGGATGGGGCCTCCCTGGTGGCGCAAGGGGTTAAGCACCGCACTGTGAAGCAATCCGCAGCCTCTGCAGCAAGAGTTCGATCCCTTGCCAACCCGGGAGCTACCCACACGGCGCAGCAGACCTCTCCTGCCGCACCTGCTGCTCCCCTCAGCAGTGTACTTTGGTCAGTCTGCCTGTTCTGTTCCCCACTCTGTCTCTGGTGAGTCCTCTCACCCCCCACCCCCACATCTCTGGCCTGTACCCCAGCTCTTGTATGCATAAATAAATAAATCTTTTTTAAAAAAGAAAAAGAAAAGATGGGATGATAACATGTCTTTGCACAGCTCTGACCAGGAGCTCCTCTGTTCTTTCCAAGCAGGGTCCTCACCCCCGGCCAGCAGCATCGCCCCAGCTCCCAAGACTGAGTCATCTCTGACTCCTCTCCCCTTACCTCGCCTCCATATCCAGTCAACCTCCAAGTCCTGTGGGGTCCACCTCCTAGAAGTCTCTGGAATCTGGCATCTCCTCTCCACCCCCTACACTACTCACTGCCTTGGTGCCCTCCTCATCACATCGGACTGGAACCATCTGTCTCTGGTCTTCCTTCCCACCCCTCAGCTACCTGCACACCTGCACAAAGTGCTCTCTCTAAACCACAAAGCTGGCCATCTCTTTCTTCTTCAGTAAACATTCCAGTGATTTTCTCCCAGCTTCTCAAATTCTGGGGGTTCTTCAGACACAGTGGACAAGGCTCACATGTTCTCTAAAGTTATCTTTAACTTTATGCTTTCATTTTCATGACCATCTTTTTTAAGGTTATCAGAAAATAGAAACATATTCTGGATCATCTGAATGACCACATTATGCTAAGTACTGCCACATCATTTTGCTGTTCCTATTCTTACATTCATGATGGAGTTGGCAAAAAGAGATATTATGTTAGCTGTCAGAGGTTAATGAAAAAAATAGCAAATCAGACAATACATAGAGAAGAAACTGATGAGGGAATTGAGCCATTACGCCAAATTGATAAAAACCTGAACCAATCAATTTTAGACCCTGAAACAGAGTTTAGTTTCAGCAAAAATCACTTCATCATCAACATTAAATTCACAAGGCTAATCTGCATTAACTCCATTTGTAGTTGTGCTGATATTTTATTTTTATATTTGTTTTGGTTTAATGGGCATAGGAGAGCTCTAAATATAAAAGTTTAGATGGACTTAAAAGCGACCTTAAAAAATAATTTGTATCATCACTAGAAGTATATTACTCCCACTTGAGAAACTCTGACCTTTATCATGAGGCTTGAGTTCCATGACAAAGCATGTGTGGGAGAGACAGTGATGTTCTCTGAACTTTCCAACCATAGTGCCCCATCACTTTCCAAACCCTCACGATGAATTCTAGCCAATTAGCCGTGAGTGCACGGAGCAATGCCTGTAGTAGTGCCAGACCAAAGCATGCATAGAACAGCCAAAGTTAACTCTTCCTGTGCTGGTGACCACATAAGGTCTTATCTTCCAAACGGTGAGGCTCCACGACAGGAAAGCTCAGTCACTTAGCCCTCCACTGACCTGTGTGAGTGGGAAGTAACCTTTAGTGGGTTAAGCTACTTAGGCTGAAGTGGAGATTAGCCTATCCTGACTGATGCAAATTCAGGGACTGAGCTGTCTTCCTACCCAAGCTCTCCCCATCATACTCCATGTGCCCAATGACTCTTAGTTCAATGCCTGCACACCTCCAGCTGTTCCATGACACCCTACCTTTGCACATACTGTTCCTTAGTCCTTGAGTGCTATTCCCTGCATGCTTCTGCCATCCTTCCTCCTCCCTGCCACGTGAGTCATCCTTCAAAACTCAATTCAGAAATAATTACCACCTTTCCCAATGCTCTTGCTCCTATCTCTATGACCCATGAGCGCTAAAGAATGCTTATATTATTTATAATAATCACGTGTTTACATGTCTGTCCCCAACCCACCCACAACCACAGGGTCAGTGACTTAGTCACCTCTTCATCCTCAAGGCCAGCAGGCGGGGAAATAAGCAGCAGCATTTGACCATTCGGCTAAAAGAGCTTCCTCCAGGGGGGCTGTCAAGGGCATTGAAAGACGGTTGGGATCACTTGTCATCAGGGAAATGCAAATCAAAACTACCATGAGATACCATCTTACACCAGTGAGAATGGCACATATTAAAAAAGCTAGCAACAACAAATGTTGGCGAGGGTGTGGAGAAAAAGGAACTCTTCTGCACTGTTGGTGGGAGTGCAAACTGGTCCAACCACTGTGGAAAGCTGTGTGGAGATTTCTGGACCTACTAAACATAGAGCTTCCATATGACCCAGCAATTCCACTCCTAGGTATCTACCCAAAGGACACAGAAACATCAATTCCAAAGAACACCTGCACCCCTATGTTTATAGCAGCACTGTTTACAATAGCTAAGCTTTGGAAACAACCCAAATGCCCAAAAATAGATGACTGGATCAAGAAGTTGTGGTACATATATACCATGGAATATTACTCAGCATTCAAAAAAGATAAACACATGCAATTTGCTGCAACATGGATGGCGCTGGAAGGGATCATGCTCAGCGAAATAAGCCAAAAAGAAAAAGAAAAATACCGGATGGTCTCACTCATAGCAGGAATCTAGAAAACTTAAATAAGGGACCAGGAAAATGAATAACTATAAGAAAGTGAAAATCAAAATCAACAAAAAACTATGAACCAGAGACACTTTTAGGGGGGCGGGGGCGGGAGGGGAGGGATTGGGGTCTCAAGGGGGGGCTGCAATTGTATGGGGAATATAACAATAAAATTTATAAAAAAAAAAAAAAAAAAAAAAAAAAAAAAGAAAGACGGTTGGGTTGGAGAACACCTTCTAAGCCAGCAGCAAGTCCCAGCTGTCTCTGCCCAGCTCTTAGCCAGATCCTTCTAGGAGACCTGAACCCTCCTGTCATCTTCCCAAACAGCGTTCCTCATCCCCCACAAAGGACTCAGACTTTTTGCCTGGGGAGGAGTGGCTTAGGGCTTTATACTCAGAGTGTGATCCCCAAGAAACAACACCTACAGAACTTTAGGACGAGTGAGAAAAGTATAATCTCGGACGCCACTCCAGATCTCCTGAATCAAAATCTGCATTCTAATAAAATCCTCAATGGATCAATATTTGAGAAGCACTGACTGACTCAAGGCAGCCAAGCAGAAGCTCTTCAGCATTAAAGGGAGCATTAATAACGACACTTTGTACTTGTAATAATACCTGTTAGGTACATCACATCACTACATCCTCAGAACAATTTGATCATGTCCATTTTAGCAATGAAGGCATTGAAGCTCAGAGTGGTTGAGTATCTTGCCCAGATCACACAGCTTTGAAGTGTCAGAGCCCAGACATGAAGACGGTTCTGATGAACTCAAGAGCTCTAAAACCCAAAACCATACACACCTCAGCCCCTGTCACTTGCAAAGGTGTGTGAACACTGAGCCTTCAAGACCAGCTCAAGCAGCTCTGGGCAGCCCCTGTCCCTTCCTACAGTCACTGAAATGGTGCTTCTCTCTAACGATAACACCTTCACTCCCTCCACCCGATGCCTCCACATACACTACTGTCTCCCCCGGTAAGGATTTCATGGGCTTGCTCAATAATTGCCTGATGAGTCAATGAAAATATTTCCCTTTTGATCATCAAACAACCCTCTGAGGTTGGCTGGTCGATTATTATTGAGTAAAGAACGTGAGTACAGTGAGATTCTCACAGAAGTTCAATGACTTGCCCCAGGTCACCAGGAAGCCTCAGACCTCAGGAGGGAACTCAGCTGCCTACAACCCAGAACACAGGTCTGCCCCACACTTCCACTCGACTTGTCTTTCCCTCCTCTGACCTACATTACCAGGCAGTTAACAAATATATCCTTTCCAAAACCTCCCCCACATCTGCATCTTCAAAAGGGGTTCTGCTTTACTACCAGATGGGCCAAATTTAGACTTTAATAGGAAGCCACCAAAGAAAAAGGTGGGGAAACTTTGGGTGCCAGATACAACAGGCAGCCTGGCCTCAAGCAAGGGAAACCAGACAAGAGCCTGTGACTTAAGCAGCCCCCCCAAGCCCCTCCTCAGTGACCCCACTGTAGAGACAGAGGTCCCTTGGAGGTCAAGCTGGCAGAGCCCCCGCCTCTGCAGTTGGCTTTAGAAAGAAGCTAAGGCATTTAACCAGTTTGTCCAGAGAAAACCAAATTATCTGCCTGAAATATTCAAATATTTAGGGAAAATGGAAGGGAAATGTCTCTTGAATTAGGAAAAGTAGAGCTGGCAGGAGGTCGGAAATGAGATCCTAGGACAAGCAAGCAACTTTCCATTTTGTTTTCTTTTTCTGAGCCCCATACCAAGCAGCATGGCCTCCCCTCTGTGGGCATTGTATTCACTGCCAGAGGCACCCAGGTAAGGGGATCCATGGGTGCCGAGCCCCCACCTGCTAATCTGTGCCCGGACACAGGGCTCCATCTGCCCAGAACCTACAGTGCACTTCACCTATTGACATTACTGATGATAGAATCTTGCTGGGGAATCATGGCAGGAAAAACCTGTTGAGAATGAGAAGGGTTCATGTTTTTGACTAGGTACCCTAGAAGCCAAACTTGGGATAAGAATTCATAGAAAATGTTTCATTAGGAAGTATTCCCAGGAGAACCTGTCGGGGCGATGAAGAAGCAAGACAAGAAAGAAGCAAGCCCAAATATGACCTATGAAGGTTAATTCGACACAACTGCAACAGTGGATCCCAGGAGATAAAATATGCCAGGCCTGGCAGTGCCCCAGTCAAGGGCAAGGGAGCGAGACTTTGTACACTCCAGTACACCTTTGTCATTGATTAGGGGCTGCCCCCAGAGGAAATAGGAAGCTCCTTGCACTCCTTACTCTCAGTTCCTCCAGACCAAGCTGACCCTCCGTGGTCCGAGGTCATCCTCCAGCAAGGAGGGGTGACAGGCAATAGAGAGTGAAAGCACCCACAGCACCAAGGGCATGAAGATGGCAAAGGAGTCTAAGGCATAAGGTGTAGCGCTGAAGTAGCTGCCCCTCTCCCTGTCCCCTGCCCAGGAGTTCTCTCTCTCAGTTTTGCTCAAAGCCCGGCCATGGTAACACTAAGAGTCCATCTCAGTTATTCTGAGTTTCATGATGTCCTCACACAGGGACACTTTCCTTCCTGCACTTCCTACAGCTCATCATAAAGGAACATGGTTCAGAGATTTTCAGACTTAAATGAAAGGAGTTACAGAACGTGTATCAGAAATCACTTTCTGCCCTTCCCCAGTGAGGTCGTTCATGGCACTACCCTAAGCAATCCAAATATTAAACCGAAATGCCTTTCTGAAGTTGGGCTGCCAGGCAAACCCAACCCCAACATCTTTCCCTTTTATTTCCTGGGGCTCCGGATTCTCGCTACCTTGTGCCTGAGGGCTGCACACAGTGCCTGGCTACTGCTCCGGTTGCCTCTTCATTGTAATCATGACTGTTAGCTCGACACTAGCCCCACAGATGACCGTGACAGCAGCAGCGTGGATTAACTCCTCAGCTCCTAACACAATCATCAACGTGCAAGACCCCCTAATGCCAAGATGCTTCACAAAAAAATAAATTAAAAAAAAAAACAAAACAATGATAAAGGCAGGACCCAGCTTCCATATTTTGGACAGCACATCAAGGAAAGGACAGGCAATGGGGGGAGGGGTATGAGGGTGACTAAGTGTTGGTGATGAACAACAATTGAGTTCCCTACACAACTTCTGCCCCCCCCAGCCTACACACCCCACTCCCAGCAGGCAGTTGCCCTTTCTCTGGTGGTCTTTAGTTTTCCCCTGTCTTCCTTTAGTTCTAAGGAGAGTTCTCTTTTCTTTAGCTGGGTCAGAGAGCTGTGGGGACTTGGGTTCAAATGCCAACTCCACTGCTCTCCAAGTGACCTTGGGTAAGCCAAGAGTCTAGGAACCTCCATTTTCTCATCTGCACAATAGGGATAATTCCACCTCTCTTACAGGTTGGTGGAGAGGCTGAAGTGAGGTCAACTCTAGCCAAAGCGCATTGGCGAGCTCAGAAGCTCAACAAATGTCAGCTTGTTCCGAAGCACCTTCCCTCTCTGCAGCCCCAAGAAAGACACCCCCATGCCTTTCCCAGGAAAGCCCCAAGGGCTGCCGAGAGAGGGAACCAGCCTCTGGCAGAGTTATCCCGGAGCCGACGAGTTTCAGCCGGTGCAGACGCAAGCAAGTAAACACACGCACCTCGGGTACCCCCTGGGGACCGGCACTGCGCCCCCCTGCACAGTCGGGGTCTCGAGCCTGGGCACAGAAGTCTCCCACCCCCACCAAGGCTGCGCCCCGAGCGGGTCCGCGCCGGAGCGCGCCGCACTTACCCGGGGCGGGCCGCGCGGGGCAGCCGGGGGCCGGCGGGGCGGGGTGCGGCGGCGGGCGCGGGGTGGGCTCGGCGGCGGGCATGGCGCGGCGCGGGCTCGGGCACCCGGACGCGGCGGTGGCAGCGCGGGAACTCGGCTCGACGGCCGAGAGGGCGCGGGAAGGCGGGGCGCGACGCGAGCAGCAGCGAGCCGGCGCCCGCCCTCTCTCCGCGCTCGCTCCGCCGCCCGCCCCGCGCCGCGCCCGGCGACAGCCGCGGGGAACGTCTCCGGGGGCGCAGGGCTTAGCAACCGCGCGCCGCCCGCCGCAGCCTCCCTCCCTGCGCCCGCCCCGCCGCGCGCGCCGCCCCGAGCCCCAGGGGCTGGGCGGGGCCGGGCTTTGAACTCGCACTGCGCCCACACAGCCTGCCGCACCAGTCAGCGCCCCAAAGGGGTCCCTGGGGACCCCTTAGCAGCCCCGCTTGTCCCGCCCCGCCGAGTCCAGCCTTGGCGCGTTCTTTCCCCACCGTGCGCTCTTGGGAGCCGAGCTTGGCAGAGCCTTGAAGGTGAGCTGCGCCTGCAGCCTTTGGTCTGTCTCTGGGTGGCAGAGCGAAGGTGTCCCCAGGAACCCGCGCAATGCTCGCCCCTCCGGGGTTAGGTGTAGACTGCCCGCACCACTCCCTCCTGCCCCTTCGCGTTCTCACACACTGCCTCTAGGAGCCAGAGCCGCCCCCTTCATCCTTGGCCCCCAGGCGCGGGGAAACTGTGCCCGCTTGTGACCTCCAAGGCAGAGGCTGCAAAACATCCCTCCTCCGGCCCCATCTCTTCTTCCTGGTACCTTCTGCTCAGTGGCCCCTTGTTTTGGTCTACCCTCTGGGAGCAGCCTGCACCTAATCCTCCTATTTGCAGATGCCCCAAGTCTGCCTTCCCATGTGTATTATCAGATTGTCTGTAAATAACAACAGCTTTGTTTCTTTCCCAATTTGAATTTATTTTGTATTCTTCTTTTGCCTAATTGCTTCAGCCAAGACTTCCAACGCTATGTGAGTGGTAGTGGTGAAAGTGGACATCCTTGTCTTGTGCCAGATGGTAATGGAAAAGCTTTCAGTTTCCACCGTGGAGAATGGTGTTAGCTGTGCGCTCCTCTATGTGTCCTTAATGTGTTTATTACCCCCACCTTCTCAAGGGTTTTTATTATAAATGGATGTTGAATCTTATGAAATGCTTTCATGGCATCTGCTGATATGATCTTTTTTTTTTTATTTATTTATGCATACAAGAACTGGGTGTAGACCGGAGGTGCGGGGCAGTCCAAGGATTCACCAGAGACAGAGTGGGGGGCAGAACAGGCTGATTGACTGAAATACACTGCTGAGGGGAGCAGCAAGGGAGACAGAAGTCTCCTGTGCGTTGTTGGTCAGCTCCCTGGCCGGGGACTCGAACATGTGCTGCAGTGGCTGCGGATAGCTTGAAAGTGCTGAGACTTAAACCCTTGTGCCAAGATTTCTCCCTTTTCTTTGTGAGCCTAGCTTCAGGTTTGTCTATTTTGTTGATCTTTCAAAGATCCATTTTTGGCTTCATTAATCTTTTGGACTATTCTCTTGATTTCTATTTCATTTCTGCTCTAATTTTTATTATTATCTTCCATCTACTGGCTTTTGGTTTTGTTCATTCTTTTTCTAGTTCTTTAAGGTGAAAGATAAGATTATTTGAGCTCGTTCTTGGTTCATGATTTGGGCCTGTATTGCTGTACACTCCCCTCTTCGTACTGCTTTTGCTATGTCCCATAGGTTCTAGAAGGTTATGGACTCATTATCATTTGTCTCTAGGTACTTTGTAATTTTTTCTTTGGTTTCCTGACTAACCCAATAGTCATTCAGTAGTATGTTGTTCTGTCTCCACATATTAGAAGTTTTTCCTATTTTCTTGTTGATGCCTAGTTGTCAATACCATTGTGTCAGAGAAAATGTTATGATTTCAATATTCATGAATTTGTTGATACTTGTCTTGTAAGCCCGTATGTGGGCTATCCTGGAGAATGTCCCCTGCACATGTGAGAATGTATATTCAACTTTGGGGGTGCAGGGTCAGTGTTTTGTTAACATCTATTAAACCCATGTAGACCTCAACTTTTAACTAACTGCATCATAACCTGGAATAAAGAATGTATTCCCAAACCTCCCTTCCGGCCAGGAATAGCCACATGAGAAGCTTCTGGTCAATGAAACAGAATTGGAAGTGTGTGTGGGAATTTCTGATGAGCTCCTTAAAGATGCTTATGTAGTTAATAGGTCCATTTCTTTGTCCTGTCAATACCCTCCCCTGGTCCTGAGTTTCAAATACCATGTCTGTGTAGGTTAGGTTATTGCTTTCAACTCTTCCCTCCACCCCTTAAAAGAATTAGACACCCTTGGGCCTCCCTCGTGGCACAAGAGGTTAGGATGCAACCTATGAAGCTCTCTGCAGCCACTGCAACACGAGTTCGATCCCCAGCCAGGGAGTTACCCATATGGTGCAGCAGACCTTTCCTGCCTCTCCCGCTGCTCCCCTCAGCAGTGTATTTCAGTCAGTCTACCTGTTCTGCTCCCCACTCTTGTCCCTGGTGAATCCTCTCACCCACCCCCAGCACCTCTGGCCTACACCCCAGCTGTTGCATGCATAAATAAATATTTTAAAAATAAATCTTTAAAAAAATAAATCAAAAAAATACCTCCTCCATTTAAAAAAAAAGAAAAAGGAAAAATCTGAATCCCTTAGGACGTCATAGAGCTACCACACCTTCCTGAACTATATCAAGTTTGGACTTTCCTTTTAAGAGACTAAGTCCTTGTATGTTCAAGCTACCAGAGTCTCTTGTTATTACTTTCTATATGATTTGTTTCCATTCACTCTAAAAAGAAAATACTGTTTTTCCATTAAGAGAAACATTAAGCACACACATTTTCAATAATTTAATGTAAACTACAAGATGGAAAGAAAAGCATACTTCTCATGAGCACTTCACTGACAATTCATACAGCATAGCTGAAGAGGACAGAACATTAGCCCGGGTGGTCTAGTCAAGTGTAAGAGCTATTTGGGTTGCAAGTGAGCAAAATTCACTCAAGCAGGCCATGTTAATTGGCAGGAAGCACAGGATGTTTTAAGGATATCTGGAGAAATCTCACAGATTTCCAAAAGCAGTTTGGCTATCATCTCAGGACCTTACTCACAAATGTCTCCCCACTATGGTTTCTCAGAACTCACTTTCTCCAGGCAGAGAATACACTTGACCCAGTTTTTTCTGATTAGGTTGCTTAAACTAGTGGCCAACATTTGGATTGGCTGCTTAGGGGAGATGTCGCCACCCCTGGTCATGGTTCTGTGGGAAAGAAACTAGACAAAGTAGGATGGAAATAGGGGCCTCCCCGGTGGCACAGTGGGTTGAGCACAGCACTGTGAAGCTGTCCGCAGCCTTTGCAGTGTGGGTTTGATTCCTGGCCAGCCAGGGCGATACCCACATAGCGTGGCAGACCTCTCCTGTCTCGCCCGCTGCTCCCCTCAGCAGTGTATTTGGTCGACTGCCTGGTCTGCTCCCTGCTCTGTCTCTAGTGAATATTCTCACCCTCCCGCGCCCTGGCCTGTACCCCAACCCTTGTATAAAAATAAATAAAATTTTTTTTAAAAAAGAGGATGGAAATAGAGGCTAGAGGAACAGAAAGAACGCCTCCGGAAGGACTATAGGTAGAGCAATATAAGCCAGAAGGGGAAGTTGTGTATGGCAGGGATAGGAACTGACAGAAACATTTCTGGGAGCTCAAGCCTGGGTGGGACACCACTATGTTTTTAAGAGAGACCTCAAAAAAGAGTTGGTAAAAATTCCAGGAGAAAATTCTTACTAGCATTACAAGATGACTCCAGACAGATCTTCGGAGAGCAGGAAAATTCTGAATCTTATATGAGTCTCTGTTTTAACAAATTTGTGATGTTTTCCTCAGTAAGGTTTTCTCCCCATGCCTTTGAAAGAACATTTCTAGGTGCGTGCCCGCCCCCAGCTGTAAGTATCTTGCTCCTTCCCTCCCCAGGGAAATTTCTGGAGAGATTGTTTTATGTTCCCAACCTCACTCCCTCTCTTCTGCAGAACTCCTCAGACCTAGCTTATTTCCTCTCTTCTGCACTCCTGCTTTAACTGCGGTGCTAACAACCTCTTATCTGCCAGTGAGAACAGCTCAGTTCCTGTTTTTATTTCATCTATCCACAGCCTATGACCATTTGACATTTTCCTTGAAACTCTCACCTGTCCTGATTTCTATAGCATGGGTTGCTTTTCATTCTATTCCACCTTCTTAAAGCAAACATTTTTATTGCTTTGTGGGTCTCTCTTCTTCTATTCTATCCTTAAATTGCTATTTCTTGGAGCTTTATTCGTGCCTTGGGTAGAGTCCCTGAGTGATCTTATTCAATGCCTTCATTTTAACTTCAGCTCAATTTCATCTCATCTCTCCTAAGATCCAGCTCTGTTGTCTACAAAACAACTCCTCACAGACCTCTCCTAGGCTCCTACTGCAGTATATCTGAAATAAAACTCATCATTTTTGCCCCACTCAAATCTGTCCTTCCTATTGGATCATGTTTTTTTAAGATTTTATTTATTTTTGCATAAAAGAACTGGGGTGTATGCCAGAGGTGGGGGTGATGGTGAGAGGATTCACCAGAGACAGAATGGGGAGCAGAACAGGTAGATCTACTGAAATACACTGCTGAGGGGAGCAACAGGCGAGACAAGAGAGGTCTGCTGCACCATATGTGTGTCAGCTCCCTGGCCAGGGATCAAACTCAGGCCACCACAGTGATAGCACTGACACTTAACCACTAGGTCACCAGGAAGGCCTGGATTCTCGTTCTTATTTAACACATTTGTCCCAGTCACAATCCCATACATCAGTCACCAGACCCTCCTTTCTTCTCCCTCCTTCCCAACTTACTGCATTTGTCTTATTTCAAACTCTCACTGCCTCCCAACTAGGCCAGCCACAGCTTCCTTGCACCGCTGCATCATTGCAACCTTAGTTCCAGATCATCCACCCTACTAGAGTCAAGGAAATCATTTTGGTTTTTGGCTGAATGATTTCATAATTTCCTCATTTACAATCTGCCAGTGGTTCTATGTCTCCCAAGAGTTAAAATCTAACCCCCTTAGAATGATCTTCAAGACCCTACAACCCTCATCCTGTCAACCCTCATCATCCTGTCAACCCCCATGGATCCTCTGAGTTCCAGCTGCTTCAAATCTCTTGCTCTGTCCTGGCTACCATCTCTGCAATTCACTACTCCACCTGTTCCTCGTAGCCCTCACTCAAGCAACATTTCCTCATGATAAGTAAACTTCCAGGCCATGATGCAAGCCCTAATTATTATGCCCTCTACCAGCAAAAAGATGGAAAGTGGGGTGTCGACATTACTGCATCATGGCCAATCTGACCTCCCTCCTATGTGGACAACTGACCCCAATACAATCACTCAGTGATGCTTTCCTACCTTGAAGTCAGCCAAACTGCCTCAGTCTGGCTTGAAATACTCATCACATTTGACCTGAGTCCATACTAGGAAAAGGAAAGAAAGAAGTAAAAACCACTGCCTCAGATAAAAGTTCAGGATTTCGGGCCTCCCCTGGTGGTGCAGCGCTTGAGCACAGGGCTGTGAAGCTGCCCGCAGCCTCTGCAGTGCAGGTTCTATCCCCGCCGCTGGTGAGGGTCCCACATGGCATGACGACCTCCTCTGCCGCGCCCGCTGCTCCCCTCAGCAGTGTATTTCGTCAGTCTGCCTGTTCTGCTCTCCCCTCTGGCTCTGGTGAAATCTCTCACCCTCCCACGCTTCTGACTGTACCCAGTGCTTGTATAAGTAAATAAATCTTTAAAAAAAAAAAAAAAGTTCAGGATTTCTTTGATGCCCAAGATGATGGATGTCTTTGATGCATCCAATCTCTCTTCCCCCTCAGGTTCAGGTAACCGTATAAAACACTTAAGAAATACATCTAAAATGTTACCATTTTTCCTGGATACAAGCTCCTGCTCCTGCTTTTAAATGAATCAATTTATTTCCAATGTCTTCTAAAGTCGCCATCTGGGTCCTCCTGATGCCCAACAATATGGCACTTTGTGCTGTAGAGAAAAATGCAGATCATTGATTCTGTATGAGAGTAGTAACAAAAACTCATCTGCAAGACTTCTGGTCAATTTTCAAATGTGGCATTGTACAGGAAACAGGAAAATCCTAATCATTCTCAAGTCCTTAAAACATAGGAGTAGCTTTGGGATACGATTTCTATCATCACAGGATACTTAAAGGCCCTTTAACCCTGGTCCGGTCCACCTGTCAATTCCCCTGCCATTTCCCCAAGATGTAGAGGCTCCAGCTAGGACAGATTCCTTGCTTTGTCTTGGCCACCATATCTCTGCATACACTGCCCTGTCTGTCCCTGGGCAGCCCCTACACAAGCATCAACTCCTCATAGTGTTAGACAGGGTGAGGGGCACCCCATAACCCCCAAACCTGCCTGCTCTAAATTGGTTCTGCCATCCGCCACATCAAGACAAAACATACTCTAGTGTATAAGACCTTCAATGGAAAGGAATTTTTTTTAGATTTATTTATTTATACAAGCACTGGGTACAGTCAGAAGCCCTGGAGAGTGAGAGAATTCACCAGAGCCAGAGTGGGGAGCAGAACAGGCAGACTGACAAAGTACACTGCTGAGGGGAGCAGCGGGCGCTGCAGGAGAGGTCTGCACACCATGTGGGACCCTCACCAGCGGCCAGGGATCGAACTGGCGCTGCAGAGGCTGTGGGCAGCTTTGCAGCCCAGTGCTCAACTGCCTGTGCCACCGGGGAGTCCCAATGGAAAGGAATTTTAATACAATTAGTGTGCAATACAGAAAAGGGGAAGAATATAGTTTCCAAATCAAGCACCTGAAGTTACCCATCCCCTCGTGGGTAAATGCCCAGCCAAACAGGACTGGCCCAAAGCAGGACCTCTGAGGCCCGAAAACCTGCCACAAGTCTAAAGCACCTTCTGGTTGGTACCCATAGAAAAAGGTCAGAAGCAGCCAGACAAGTCTGGAAGGAAAAGAGCAAAATCAAAATCAAGATAAAAGCTGCCATTGTTGGGCCTCCCCGGTGGCGCAGCGGTTGAGCGCTGGGTTGCGAAGCTGCCCGCGGCCTCTGCGGCACCGGTTCAATCCCCGGCTGCTCCCCGGCCACCAGAGGAGGGTCCCACATGGCGCGCAGACCTCTCCTGCCGCCCGCTGCTCCCCTCAGCAGTGTCCTTCTGTCCTTCTGCCTGCTCTGCTCCCCGCTCTGGCTCTGGTAAATTCTCTCACCCTCCCGCGCTTCTGACTGTACCCAGTGCATGTATAAACAAAAACAAAACAAACAAACCAGCAAACAAATAAATAAAGCGTGCCTCTATTAAAAAAAAAAAAAAAAGCTGCCATTGTTAACCTCACCACAGGTCTCTCACCCATGTCTGTTTCAACCAGTCCAGGACCAAGAAGCAAGTGCAGCTTCTTCACTCCATGTGCCTCCTTCATGTCTCCTCCTGCTCTCCATGCCGCTTCCTTCCTTCTCCAGTCTCCCCTCCAGCTTCTTCTCCTCCCTGCTCAGCTCTTCTCTCCCTTGGATGGGACAGGGAACCTGGAACCTCTCCTTTTCCTGGGGACCACCCTGTTACAAAGGAAGGCAAACTGCCAGCCCATCATCCAAGCCCTACCAGCAGAAAACTAGGAAAGCAGGGTGCTTAAAATAAAGCTTGATCAGGGGCTTCCCTGGTGGCACAAGGGATTTAGCATCAGCACTATGAAGCTATCCACAACTACTCTAGCATGAGTTCAATCCCCAGCCAGGAAGGTGACCTTCATGGCGCAGCAGACCTCTCCTGTCTTGCCCTCTGCTCCCCTCAGCAGTGTGTTTCAGTCAATTCGTCTGTTCTGTTACCCCCTCTGTCTATGGTGAATCCTCTCACCCCACACATCTCTGGTGTATACCCCAGTTCTTGTATGCATAAATAAATAAATCTTTAAAGAAAAAGAGCAAGTAGGAGTTTCAATAGTGAAAATAGAAAATCTGGCCTTCACTAAGCCAGCAATTCACTGGATCCTAATATTTAAGAACTGTCTGTTTTAAAACTCTGTTGGACAAATGGCAGGAAGTCATCTCTGCTTTTCATCATTTTCAAAGCACAGCAACAGAGCCCCAGTTATAAAGAAACTAACTTCTCCCACTCCCAAATAAGTCATGTGTTTCAGTGTAAATTGGGTAGCTTATAATCAAAAAGACAATGGCATTCCTCCATTGCACTCCTTGCAACAAAAAATAAGAGAAGTATCTTGTAAGAGCAACCACCACAACAGCCAACACAAAATGATACCTGGAGAGAAAGCAGAAAGGACAAAAAAAAAACCCTCCCCTGTCCAGTGACAATATAGGAAGTCACATCAAACCAGCAGAGTAAAAGGGAAAGAACAATCTAGATCATATGTGTATGTACTAGGAGGGAGTTCAGCCTAGATTTGGACAAAGCACTGCAAAATATAACCCAGCTTTTGACCTGTGCATGGTAGATGTGGGAGACTTCCTTGCTCCAGAAGAAGAGATTGTTTCTGTAACAACCTCTTGTCAACTATTGTATAAACTGTAAAACAAGGGTTGGGGGCAGGACTGATAGAACAGCAGACACTTGTGAAGCTGAATAACTATTCCTCTACAGTGAAGGGTGTGCTCATGAAGAACCATCCAAACGCAGCTTTATTTTTTTTAAAGATGTATTTATTGGGCCTCCCCGGTGGCGCAGCGGTTGAGCGCTGGGTTGCGAAACTGCGCGCGGCCTCTGTGGCGCCGGTTCGATCCCCGGCTGCTCCCCGGCCACCAGAGGAGGGTCCCACATGGCGTGCAGACCTCTCCTGCCGCCCGCTGCTCCCCTCAGCAGTGTACTTCGGTCCTTCTGCCTGCTCTGCTCCCCGCTCTGGCTCTGGTGATTTCTCTCACCCTCCCGTGCTTCTGACTGTACCCAGTGCATGTATAAACAAAACAAACAAACAAACCAGCAAACAAATAAATAAAGCATGCCTCTATAAAAAAAAAAAAAAAAGATGTATTTATTTATGCATACAAGAGCTGGGGTACAGGCCAGAGATGCAGGGGGGGTAAGAGGATTCACCAGAGACAGAGTGGGGAGCAGAACAAGCAGATGTACTGAAATACACTGCTGAGGGGAGCAGTGGCTGAGACAGGAGAGGTCTGCTGCGCCATGTGGGTCAGCTCCCTGGCTAAGGATCAAACTCGTTCTGCGGTGGCTGCTGGATAGCTTCATAGTGCTGAGACTTAACCCCTTGCACCCCCAGGGAGGCCCCATAAATGCAGGTTTATGGACAGAGAACTGTGGTCAACAGCATCACCTCTGGTCCTGATGCTAAGCCGAGGGAATTGGTGAAAAATCATGAACATGATTAAATCATACTTAGTGTCTTCCTTCTCAGCACACTGTGAGAAGAAATGAGCTGCCAGAACAACTCTGCTTTTCCCAGACTCAGGTATGATTAGACAAGAATTGCATTTATTTTATATTAAGGAGATGAGGATGAGATTATAAAAAAGGTTTTTTCATGTCACTGATTACGTAATAAAAGACTTTTCTATGATTCCCAGTGGTTGGTAATATATTATTCAGTCTCAGAGAGGCTGAACTTATAATTGCACAGCTACTATATCACAAAAATAACAGAATTTCATAACGAGCACGAGGTATGGTAGAAATGGTTTTGTTGGTGAGCAGTATTTTCCCCAAAATTTTTATTTTCTTCATTCATCAGAGAAAGAAATCAGCATCCCAGCCTCCCTGGTGGTGCAAGGGGTTAAAGCACAGCACTGTGAAGCTGTCCACAGCCTCTGCAACAGTAGTTTGATACCCAGCTGGCCAGGGAGCTACCTGCGTGGCATAGCAGACCTCTCCTAACTTGCCCGCTGCTCCCCTCAGCAGTGTATTTCAGTAGATCTGCCTGTTCTGCTCCCCACTCTGTCTCTGGTGAATCCTCTCACCCTTCGCACCTCTGGCCTGTATCCCAGCTCTTGCATGCATAAATAAATAAATCTTTTTTTAAAAAAAGGAAATCAGCATCCCATTATTCAGCATGTTTAAAAACCACATTCAAGCCTTCTGCACAAGACCTTGAAGAAATTCTTTCCTGGGCCAAGTCATTCATGGGCAGAATAGGAACATAGGTAGCAAGAACTCTCTTCCTAGTTCAATCACCCACCATCCCGGGCTCTGAGTGCAATTCTACTGCCAGCAAGACAAGCTTTGGATGTTGTCTTCAGAAGAAATTGCCCCATAATTTCTGGGTCCAATTCCAGTGTCCAAACCAACAAACAGAGCTATCAACACTTGCTGGTATCCTGAGTGCCTACAGTTGTGATGTAGTAAAAACCAGGAGTTAGAAAACAGCTAGAGAAAGCAAGCCTGGCTCATGGTTCAAATTGTAGGTAATAGAGACTCCAGTGAAAAAGAAAAACAAAACACTCTTCTCCTACGTGACCTGAAACTATTGCTATTTGTCTCGACATTTGAATGTCATGCTTTGTAATATTGGAAAACTGTCATGACTTTTTGAACCTGAAGTTGGTAAATTGCAGGATTCAACCTTCATGAGTAGTATGAATTAAAAAACCATAAATTCCCAATTCAGCATGCATAGTTGATATTTTTGCAATCCTGAAACAGGGCTGTCAGGGATGGGTCTTGCTGTCCCTTGTCTTTTGTATGTATCCTTGTCTTTTACACATGCATAGTCTTCCTGGTTTGAAATTTCAAGAATTTTGCAAGTGTTCCATGAATCTTTAGACCATCCCACTTACACTGAGAGTAGGTGGAGAACATGGAACCCAGAGAAATGAAGCAGCCTTTTCTGTGTCAGACAAGAGAATAAGGACTAAAAAAAATGTCCTAACTTTGTTTTGGTTCACTTTTAATAATGTCATTTCTTGCAGCATTTTAGCAACAAGAAAATCGGACAAAACCCCCTCAAATTATCCCCGAGTTTCAGAGAAAGTAGATGTAGTTTTTTGTAAAGCTATTTTCAGGAAAGCATTTAAAAAGCACAATTATCTAACAAGGCAAAACTGATCATTATATAATTCCACAGCACTTGGCAGCAAAAATACTTTGGTTTGAAGGAATGGGTGGGATTCTTTTTATTCCTTCATGTCTACAGAACTTTGTGCCTCAAATCTTTAGAGATCTCAAGTACAGAACAACAGGGTTATCATCAATCAAACATCTTGCAGGAACAGAGGCTATTTATCTTTGTCTTTAAAAAACAGAAGTCAAAGAGTGCAAATGGAAATTGTTAGTAATGAAAACAGTCAAGAGAGGATTTAAGAATGTTTTCTCTGGAAAATGGAAGCAAATGACATGCAATAAGTGACAAAAAAAACTCGATTCCCAGAAAGAAGGCACCTCCTACACCTTGAACTTCAAAATGGTGTCACCTCAGTGAAAAAGCACCCACTGTGTACAAAGCGCTGTGTTGCTACCTTTATCAGAATTGTCTTATTTACTCTTCACAACAATCTGTGTGTGTTAATCATTATGCACAGTTCAGAAATGAATCACATGAAGTGACTATCCAAAGCAAATAAGCAACAAAGACAAGATCTGAACCCAGGTCTGATACCAAAGTCAATTTTCCATTTACTATGCTGCACTGTTGCAGCCTGGGAAGTGAGGTGGTAATTAGATTTTGCTGTGTTGCAGACAGCTCCAAAACATAATGACTTAAGGTCACAACCACTATGTAGCTCATGATTTTACGAGTTAATGATTAGGTTGGACTTGGAGTGACAGTTCCTTTTGTCTTGGCTGGGCTCCCGCATGCACCTGCAGTGAGCTGGTAGGCTGGCTGGGGGCCGTCTGGTCCAGGGTGACCCTGGCTGGTGTGGCGTGTCTGTAATTCCTTAACAGGTTAGCGCAAGCCTGTACACATGGCAGCTGGCCAGTGTCCCAAGGGAACAAACAGAAATGTGAAAAACCATTTAGAACCTAAACTCAGATTTAACATACACAATTTCCATCACATTCAATTGTCCAAAGCAAGTAGCAAGGCCAACTCGGGTTCAAGACAGAAGATGCAGATTTCACCTCTTGGAGAGAAGTACAAAGTCACATTACATGTCACCTCTGTGATTTTCTTCCCCCAAACCCAACCATAACATTTCTCCAACCAGGCATAAATCAGAGAAAACCAAAATAAAGGGTATTCTACAAGGTTTCTGACCAGCACTCTTCAAGATCATCAAAGACAAGAAAGACTGAAGAAATGTTACAAATAGGAGGAGCAGACCAAGGCAGCATGACAACTAAACACAACAAGGGTCATGAATTGGATTCTGAAACAGAAGGAGGAGTTTAGTGGAAAGAATAGTGAAATCTAAATAAATTCTGTCAGTTTAGTAAAAAAGTGAAGTGTCCTGGCTCAAATGATGAGTTATAATTTTACTCATTCCTGACCTGAAAGGGAATGTTTTTCATATTGCATCATTAAATACAGTTAATTCATGGTATTTTTTTAAATTCGTATTTACCAGGTTAAAGAAATTCCTGTCCATTCCTAGTTTTCTAAGAGCTTTTCCTAATAAATGCATGTTAAATTTTATTTTGGAGCCTCCACAGTGGCTCAAGGGGTTAAGTCTCAGCACTGTGGCGCTATCAGCAGCCACTGCAGCACAAGTTCCATCCCAGCCAGGGAGCTACCCACATGACGCAGCAGACCTCTCCTGTCTCGCCTGCTGCTCCCCTCAGCAGTGTATTTCAGTAGATCTGCCTGTTCTGCTCCCCACTCTGTCTGTGGTGAATCCTCTCACCCACTCCCAGGACCTCTGGCCTACACCTCAGTTCTATGCAAAAATAAATAAATAAAAAATTTAAAAAAAAATAAAAAGAAGCCAAGGTGTCCCAGTATAGTATATAGAGGTTTATCAAGTATTGCAAAAGTATTTTTTTTTAAAAAAGCGGGGGGAAATGTTGGCAGCTCTTCTGCACACATACAGCTATGCAGGTGCCTCTCTTTTTCTTTCTTTCTCCTATTAAAAAAAAGGATTTTTTAAAATAAATATTAAAAAGCAGGGGAATATGCTCAACTACAACTGCTACCAAGTTGATGTAATTTAGGAAGACAATAAAATGGCAGGGAGAACCTTTTGGCTATAGTACTCAAAGCTGGCAAACTTGTGGTGAGAGGGATCATCACAAATATTGCTTCCACAACTAAATGATTTTTTTAAAGGTTTGAAATTCTATAAGAAATATTTGCATTCTTTTTTCTCAATTTCCTTTCAAAATTTCTGCCCTAGAAATAATTTTAGATACAGAATGATTGGGAAAAAATGAATGTTTACTGAGTGCCTACTTTATTAGATATTATTCTAGGGGGTTCATGAAAAACCATGAGCTATATATGAAATAAATAGTAGTAATTCCATTTTGACTATGTCTAAGTACTTATTTAACATCATACAGGTAGACATGCCAGTCCAACCTTCTCTAACTCTGAAGATCACATTATGTAGATTTGAAATTTCTTGATTATCAAGAACCTGTGCTCATGGGCCTCCCCAGTGGCACAGCAGGTTGAGTGCCGCGCTGTGAAGCTGTCCGTAGCCTCTGCAGCACCGTTTCGATTCCCTGCTGGCCAGGGAGATACACACATGGTGCAGCAGACCTCTCCTGCCTCGCCAGCTGCTCCACTCAGCAGTGTCTTCACTCTGTCTGCCTGTTCTTCTCCGCACTCTGTCTCTGGTGAATACTCTCACCGTCCTGCACCTCTGACTGTACCCCAGTTCTTGCATAAATAAATAAATCTTAAAAAAAAAAAGAACCTGTGCTCAGAAAGACCATCACTCACAGTGCTTCTTGCTGTCCGACCCTCAGCGCCACTTGCCTCCTACCCACAGTCACAATAGCTGAGAAGCCATGAGAACCTGAGGTTTCCAAAGATACAATTTATATTCAGTTGGAGGACACTGATTAGATTCCAAATAAATACCACCAGATGAAGTTGTACTCACTTAACCCTTGGGACAATGTTATGGGAAAACATCTGGATCAAGCAGGAAACTCCACGACAAACCCAAGCATGCAAGCGTGGGAGCTCTCTGCAAAATTCCCAGTTCTCAATGAAAAATTCCAACTTAAGAGCATTCAAGGCGAATGACAGTGCATGACAGGAATTACCCATAAGAATTCAGTTCAACAGAGAAAAATTGTTCCAAGACTTAAAAATGATGCTGCTCTATTTACAGTCACAACAATTTCCATTAGACCTAAGTCATGGAACACTCAACATGACTTAGGGAATCCCAGGGAACAGCAATGAGACTTGCCAAGTGCTATCTATTTTTTTTTTTAGATTTTTATTTATTTATACATACAAGAGCTGGGGTACAGGCCAGAGATGGGGGGGTGGGTGGGCAGGTGAGAGGATTCACCAGAGTGGGGAACAGAACAGGCAGACTGACAAAATGCACTGCCAAGGGGAGCAGTGGGTGAGTCAGGAGAGGTCTGCTGCACCATGTGTGTTGCTCCCTGGCCGGATGGGGAATCGAACTTGTGCTGCAGAGGCTGTGGATTGCTTAATAGTGCACTGTTTAACCCCTTGTACAACCAGGGAGGCCCCTCCAAGGGCTTTCTTCCTGCTCAGCTTGTAAGACTCTGATGAGAATGCTCTGAGAGTCAGCTGTGAGTTAGGAGGCTCTCCCACCAATAAAAAGACTCAAGAAAAGAATTCATAGACAGGGTTGTCAGGCCACATCTTCCAATCCAACATGGCCTCTTTGGACAAGACACCATGAGTGATGGTTTAAGTTTGCCATGTTGACCTTGGATGGAAGCTCAAGGTCACTCAGGTGCACTCCTCCCCTGTTGAAAGTCAAGGATAGGTTTTGTTTGTTTGTTTTTTAAGATTTATTTATTTATGCATACAAGAACTGGGGTGTAAGCCCGAGATGGGGGGGTGGCGGGTAAGAGGATTCACCAGAGACAGAGTGGGGAGTGAAACAGGAGGACTGACTGAAATTCACTGCTGAGGGGGGCAGCAGGTGAGACAGGAGAGGTCTGCTGTGCCATGTGGGTCACCTCCCTGGAGGGGATTGAACTCATGCTGCAGTGCCTGTGGACAGCTTCATAGTTGTGAGACTTAACCCCTTGTACCACCAAGGAGGCCCCAAGGATAGGTTTTATTAACCTGATTAAAATAAGACTTTAGGACTTGGAAGAAAATGGCAATTTTTGGTTTATCTATAAGAATAAAACTGTGAAAGAAAGTGATGGCTATTCATGGTCATAACTTGCTTGAAACTTTGCAAGCAGTCAGGCTGTTGTCTTTTGGTCTGGATGGCCACCCTTCCCCCTCACTGCTCTCTAGAACTCAGGCAGCCTCTCTGCCCTGCCAGCTTTGACTTAGGGCTTTCGCAGCATGAGTGCACTTAAAATCCTGGGTGACAAATGCCCAAAAATAGATGACTGGATCAAGAAGCTGTGGTACATATACACTATGGAATATTACTCAACAATCAAAAAAGATAAACTCATGCCATTTGCAGCAATATAGGTGGAGCTCAAAGGGATTATGCTCAGTGAAATAAGCCAGAAAGAAAAAGAAAAATAGGGGGCCTCCCTGGTGGCGCAGTGGGTTGAGTGCCACACTGTGAAGCTGTTCACAGCCTCTGCAGTGCAAGTTTGATTCCCGGCCCTCCAGGGAGAAACCCACATGGCGCAGCAGACCTCTCCTGCCTCACCCACTGCTCCCCTCAGCAGTGTCTTCAGTTCATCTGCCTGTTCTGCACCCCACTCTCTTTCTGATGAATTCTCTCACCCTCCCATGCTTCTGGCCTGTACCCCAGTTCTTGTATAAATAAATAAATCTTTAAAAAAAAAAAAGAAAAAGGAAAATACTGGATGGTCTCACTCATAGCAGGAATTTAGAAACCTAAATAAGGGATCAGGAAAAAGACTAATTATAATAAAGTAAAAATCAAAATCAACAAGCAAGTATAAACCAGAGACACATTACAGGGGGGTGTGGGGGGTGTGAAGGGAGTAGGATCAAAACAAGGGTGGTGGGAGTATGACCAAGATGAAAATGCATAACTTGTACAAAAATGAAAACAAAGTAAAAAATATATAAAATTAAAAAAACAAAAATAAAAAATAAAATAAAAGCTGGGTGAGCCTCTAGATTCCCAACGGATTTGCATCCTTCCCAAAAGCTGCATAAAAATAAACCACAAAAGAGCCAGAAATGCTTTTACCCACCAGCCAGACCAGCAGTTTCTAAAGGTCTCTGTGCTTCTAAGAATTCTCCTAACACCAACATATTTGTCTAGGTCCTTGCATTGTTTCATGTCTGAGTCATCTGAAACTTAACAATCAGAAACACTAGCAAACAAGAAAAAAACAAAAACTTGAAAAATAAAAAGGTCATATTCAATTACCGTATTTTGCATGTTTCTTTTTTCCAATTAGTATTTTTTCAGTCTTTTAAAAGTAACAAAAAAAGTCTTAGAGAAAATATATGTACTGATAACCTAACACAAAATAGAAGGGGATTTTGTGCTCACTAGAAATTACTTTTTTTTAGTTTATTGTATTGTTTATGCATACGAGAACTGGGGTGTAGGTCAGAGGTGCAGGGGGTGAGAGGATTCACCAGAGACGGAGTGGGGAGTAGAACAGGTGGATCTACTGAAATATACTGCTGAGGGAAGCTGCAGGCGAGAGGTCTGCTGCTCCATGTAAGTCACCTCCCTAGCCAGGATTGAATTCATGTTGCAGTGGCTGGAGATAGCTTGATAGCGCTGAGACTTTAACCCCTAGGGAGGACCTCACCAGAAACTTTATAGCCATAATATTTGTCCTTTCCACTCACCCCCTGCATCTAATCCATCAAGACCTGTCCATTTTACTTTCAAAGTAGCTCTTAAATCCATCTACATCTTTCCATCTAAACTACCACCACCCTAGACCAAGCTACCATCACATCCTGTTGCCATCACAGCCTAGTCTCCAAATTCATATGGCAGTTTAAATTGTTGCTCTTTGCCCATCTACTCCACGCTAGAAGATGGAGAGAATTTTTCAGATTACACCAAATGCATCCTGCTCTTGCATAAAAATCTTCCAGGGCCAATAACATTTGAAAAGATGTTCCCCTCTTTACTCATTAGGAAAATGCAAATTAAAAACATAGTAGGCTACCTCTGCAAAACAACTAGAGGAGCTCACATGCAAAACACCAAGAGGAGGTGGGCGTCTAGTGAGACTGGAATTCTCATACCTTGCTGGTGAGAACATAAAATGGTCCCATCACTTTGGAAAACAATTTTACAGTAGCTACTAAAGCTGAAGAGATTGTGACCTGCAATCATACCATTATGTATATCCAACAGAAATATATAATTATCTAGACATGTTCACAAAGGTTCTCTATGGTATAATTCATAATAGCCTCAAACTAGAAACTTCCGAATGCTCATCAACATTAGAATGAATAAACCAATGGTGGTATATTTATGCAAGGGGAACAAATAATCTACAACTATAACAAGAACAGATGATCTTGTTTACTTATTTTGAGAGAAAGAATCCAGATACCGAGTACATACTGTATTCTTCCATTTATGTAATACACACAGACAAATACATGTATGGAAAGTCAATATAGTACTTAATCATAGAAGAGGAGGTGGAGACAAGAAGGAGGGATGGGAAGTCTTTAATTTCTGAGAACATTCTGTTTTCTCATGCAGGTGCTTCTTATATATATATATATATATATATATATATTTAGTTTGTGATAAATTCAGCAAGTGGTATGCTTATAATAGGTGCACTTTTATACATGTTTATCGTTTTTAAAAATTATTTAAATTACTCAATGATTTCCCATTTGCAGAAAATCCCAAATCCTTAACATGTGCTATAAAGACCATAAATCATCTTCAAACATAAATGATGCAGTCATAAAAGGACATGTCTCTGTTCCTGGCCCAATTGACCCTCTAGATTTAACAATCTTGGTTTTTTACATTCCAAAGGAAAAAGGAGCATTCCTAAGAAGATAGCATCAAAATTGCTTTGGGGGGCCTTCCTGGTAGCCTAGTGGTTTGCTATTACCTCAGAAGCCTGAGTTTGATCCCTGGCCAGGGAAGTGACCCACATGGTACAGCAGACCTTTCCTATCTCTCCCTCTGCTCCCCTCAGCAGTGTATTTCAGTAGATCTGCTCCCCACTCTGTCCCTGGTGAGTCCTCTTTCTCTCTCTCTCTCTCTCTCTCTCTCTCTCTCTCTCTCTCTCTCTCTCACACACACACACACACACACACACACACACACACACACACACACACACACCATTTCTGGCCTGTACCTCAGTTCTTATATGCATAAATATCTTTTTTTTAAAAAAAAGAAGAAGGGCCTCCCCTGGTGGTGCAGCAGTTGAGCTCTGGGCTGCAAGGCTGCCGGGAGCCTCTGCAGCACTGGTTCATCACGGGCCGCCAGCGAGGGTCCCACAAAAGAAAAGAAAAGAAAAGGACCAGAGATTCTCTAATGGTCCTCAACCTCCATATCCTCTTTCCTTTGGGAGGGGTTTTTCCCTTCTAGGGTGTGACTAGGTTGACTTGTAAGGACCAATGATTCTCCACAATGGCCCTGATCTCCATTTTTCCCACTTTTGGTCTGCACCTGTGATACTCTCTATAGCTGTCGGATACTTGCTCTAAAAGTTTGCCCCCAAGGATTTATTTCTATAGCTGGCTTAATGACTATGTTAATAACTTCTCCCCCCACCCCCAACCCCTAACCCCAACTCCCAGCATTGCTTGAGACTGGTTTCTGGTCTTGTGGTGCCTCCTTTCCAACTTTTCTTCTCTTAACCTCCATCAGTCCACAGGTGTATACTGCCTGCTACTTGTTTTTGTAAATAAAGTTTTATTGGAATGCAGCCATGCCCATTCATTTATATATTGTCTATAGTTGCTTTGGTAGTACAATAGCAACAGAGACTTTATAGTCCACAAAATTGAAAATATTTACTATTTGGCCCTTTATAGAAAATTTTTGCCAACTCCTGGCCTAGAACATTCTCACACGCCTACTCTACCCCCATCTGTCTAACTCCTACTTGCCTTTCAGAATTCATCAAAAACATGTTCTTTGTTCAAGCAAACCTAGGTCCTTATTTTATATAAGTCCCTGGACTCTTCCTTGTTGGGGCTACCTTGTTTCAGATCCTCTCACTGCCGCCCTTGCCCTTAGGGGTAATACAAAATTTCTCAAGCCTATCGCCCAGTGATCTTTTCTATGTGCCACAGGTCTTTTCTTGCCACTTGCTCATTCTAATCTGATAATTTTGGCCTCATCCCAATATTCTGCCAAGTTCTTCTACACCTCAGTGCCTAACAATGGCACTCATAGTCTATGAGGTCTTGGGAAAGCAATTTAACCTCTTAAAAAAAAATATTTATTGATTTATGCATACAAGAACAGGGGTACAGGCCAAAGGTGTGGGGGGGTGAGAGGATTCACCAGAGACAGAGTGAGAAACAGAACAGGCAGACTGACTGAAACACACTGCTGAGGGGAGCAGCGGGCGAGACAGGAGGGGTCTGCTGCACCATGTGGGTAGCTCCCTGGCTGGCCAGGGATGGAACTGGTGCTGCAGAGGCTGTGGATTGCACTCCCAGGGAGGCCCTAATTTAACATTTTAATCTCAGTCTCCTGATCAACCAAAGATGATAAGCAAAAGCCAATTTGATGGTCTTATAGAAAATAAAATATCACTGAAGGGGATCAGAATATGCCACCCTAGGTCACGTTGGTTTAAAGTCATTTTGAGTTGAAGGCAAGGGAGAGAAAACAGGCAAAGAAAACTCTCTAACCACCCCCACCTGCCTACACAGCAGAGTATAAATTTCCCTTTGTTACTTTGTAAAAGTAACAAATTTCCATTTGTAAAGGCTTCTCCATCTCCCCTACCAGGAGAAGTGGTGCCTCTCAGATTCTTAGTCACCAACTCAAATCAGTATTGAAGGCACTGACTCCAATCTGCATAACAAATCTTACTAAACAATCTTGTCCTCCATCAGTTTCCCCACCTATTTACCTTTCCACATAACCACCCTTGAAAGAGCAGCTTACAGGATCTCCCTGGTGGTACTGTTAGGGGGGTGGAGTCCACAAAGCCTATATGGAATCAGCTTTAGGACATCCTTTTCCCCCTAACAGTACCAGGGGTTAAGACTCAACCTATGAAGCTGTCTGCAGCCACTGCAGCATCAGTTCCATCCCTGGCCAGGGAGCTGACCCACATGGCGCCGCAGACCTCTCCTGACTTGCCCGCAGCTCCCCTCAGCAGTGAATTTTGTCAGTCTGCCTGTTCTGCTCCCCACTCTGTCTCTGGTGAATCCTCTCACCCCCCACACCTCTGGCCTGTACCCCAGTTCTTGCATGTATGCATAAATATTTTTTTTTAATCTTTTAAAAAGAGCACAGTTATAGGAAGAGAAGAGCAATAGCCACCACCTCACTCTCATCCTAGGGGGCCCAGGGAGCAGCCAGCAGAGGGGAAGGAGGAGACCCCACAGAGAACCAGACAACAGTTTCCAAATTAAAACATGGGACGCTTACAGAACGAGTGCAACAGTGAGGGCCTGGAAGATGGAAGGAAAGGAGACTGGGACAGGAGCGGGAGGATCTGGTATGGACGGGAAGGCTAGCATGAAGATGGGAGATCACACAGTAAAGCCTGTTACGAGCATTTTCAGTTTCTGCTGAGAATCCATAGCTGGCTAATAAATAGACCTGAGGCTTATTTCCGGAAAATCCACTTGGTAGTCATATAAAGGAGTCGCTGGACTGAAAAAGAATGCAAGGGCCCAGGGGTCAGACCAAATGATTGGGAGTAGGAAGGACATATTGGAGACACTTTCTATTAATAAGTTAGGAAAACCATGTGTAACAAAGGTACTGTCATCTCTTCTTAACTTGGGGACTCATTCTTGTCTATTTTTTTTAAAGATTTTCTTATTTATACATACAAGAGATGGGGTACAGGCCAGAGGTGCGGGAATGTGAGAGGATCTACCAGAGAGACTGGGGTGCAGAACTACTGAAATACACTGCTGAGGGGAGCAGCGGGCAAGACATGAGAGGTCTGCTGCGCCATGTGGGTGGCTCCCTGGCCAGTGATTGAACTCAGTGCTGCAGGAGCTGCTGATAGCTTGATAGTGCTGTGACTTAACCCCTTGCGCCACCAGGGGGGCCCCCCTTGTCTATCTTGAAAACATGTAGGGAATGGTTGTATCTGCTTGGCTATATATTGGGGTAACATTTCTGTCTTTGCAGTTTCTTAGTGAATTGACTAAGACACGCATTAATTATATTCCAGGTTTATTCCATCACATTCTAATTATTCAATAATAAAAGTGTTTTCTTTCTTTACTACTTAAATTTTCTGTTTTTAATTCTAATTCCCTAACACATCAGAGTTGAGGATTGGGGGTATAGGGGAAGAAAGAAAAAAATCCTTTTCCTTTACCCATCATAGGTTATGTTCTCCACCGGGACCCTGGAAATTAGACTGAAGTAAGAATGATTAACATGAGAAAAATAACCAAGTTAGTAACGTGAGTTGTACATACACGTGGGATCTCTCAATAGTGAGTAGCTCAAAGGGGTGGTTAGAAATTGAGCTTGTTAGTGTGCAACCAAAGGGCACCCTGGAGATACCCAAATTTGCTTGCTCTAAAAGGATCCAGCCCTCTGTGCACACAAATACAGAGCAAGGTAGTTCTTCCACCAAAGCAGGGAGGAAGAATGTTGATAGAATGAGTATGTGCCTAGAGGAGCCAGGATATTTGTGTCCCAATTAACACCCCAAATTACCCAACCCCTCTTGGCCAAAAGTCTAGCCAGACAGGGTCAACCAAAGCAGGACCACTGAAATCTGAAGGCTTGCCACAAATGTTAAGTTACCCTCCGGTGGGGAACCATAGAAAGGGATCTGAAGTAGGTCCCAGAAAGTTGGGAACAAAGGAGCTACCACATTAAGGTAACGGCTGCCATTGTCAGCCTCCCCACGTGTCTCTCACCCATGTGTCTCTACAAGTATCTCTCTGCGTGTCTCCTTCCCAGCAGTACAGAGTGCAAGTCAGGAGACTGGAACTAAAGCTCACCTCCCTTTATTCTCACTGAGCCCACCTGCCCTCTGTGAGGTAGAGCTGCACCTGGCCACTCAGCTCCGCCCCTCTTCCCTGTAGCTTATAAGGCAGCTGCATATAAGTGGGGGCAGGGACTGTGGTACTTCCCCTAACAGGCTGACTTAGCATCTTATCTTAAATAATACATTTCAGGGCCTCCCTGGTGATGCAGGGGGTTAAGCACAGCACTAGGAAGCAATCTGTCAGCCTCTGCAGCACGAGTTCCATCCCCAGCCTGCCAGGGAGCTACCCACATGGCACAGCAGACCTCTCCTGACTCGCCCTCTGCTCCCCTCGGAAGTGTGTTTCAGTCAGTCTGCCTGTTCTGTTCTGTCTCTGGTGAATCCTCTCACCCCCTGTACCTCTGGCCTGTACCCCAGTTTTTGTATGCATAAATAAATAAATAGTTTTAAAAATGCATGTGTTGCTTTTAGACAACTAGAAGGAGGACAGAAGACTTTCATGCATTTGGTTCTTCTCAGCTGCTTTCAGCTCAGAATAAACCCTCTGCTAATGTGTCATATTTGGGGGTGGCATATTCTGCTACCCATCAGTGGACTAGCATGGCAATAGGTTTACTTTTCACTTTACAGTCTCACTAGTAAACATTTGTTTGATAAGTTCATGTTTGCCCAAGTGAACAGTATATTGTCCTGGGAAAAAAGGTTATTTGCTCAAACAAGCGAATTGAACAAATAAGGTTATAGGAATTCCCTGAAGTAAACAATGAAGCTACTTACTCATTTATAGCTTAATTCCTCAGCAAGAATTTCCTCAGATAAACATGTCTCAGTTCTCAGTCCTCATAGCCATGTGGATGGATGAGACCTCAGTTCTCTCAGGGAAGAAGCACAGTGAGGTGAGGCCTGAGCTTTCAGTTTGGGTAACGGTGATCCCGACAACCAAATCTGGGTCTGGAGAAGGGAAGGTCACGAGGAGCCAGTAGTTAAGCAGCTGATGAACGTGAATTTGGAGCTCTTGTCTGAAGTGGCAGGAAGCTGCCCAGTTAAAGAGTCGAGTGGATAGTGGGTGTTTCTTGCTAAGAGTTGAGACGTTTTGGGGGAAAGGGGCTGCCGCTGGGTAGTGTTTGCGCTTTCAGTCAAGCCGGAGGAAATAATGTAAAGATGGCAGACATTAATGCTTCCTTCCACAGTTCCCAGAAGTTCTGTGTCCACTAGACCCCACATGGCACTGGCTTTCTGCCCCATTTCAAGGCAAGTTTCTTTAGAAGGGAAACCATAACAGCTGAAAGAAATTAATTAGGGCCTCCCTGGTGGCACAAGGGGTTAAGCACCACACTATGAAGCAATTCGCAGCCTCTGCAGCATGAGTTTGAGCCCCAGCCCACCAGGGAGCTACCCACATGGCACAGCAGACCTCCCCTGACACGCGCGCTGCTCCCCTCAGCAGTGTACTTCGGTCAATCTGCCTGATCTGTTCCCCACTCTGTCTCTGGTGAATCCTCTCACCCCCTAGGCCTCTGGCCTGTACCCCAGCTCTTGTATGTATAAATAAAATCTTAAAAAAAATTAGCTGTGGAGAGACTTGACTTGTTCTGAACTTGACTGCGTAGACTACTTTAGTTTGGATTCCCAAGAACCTGTCTTCTGAGCACCAGGATTTTTGATGTATTTGCTCTCTGAGGATGGGTTATGCAGAATTGTGCTAAAAGGGACATCCCAAAATGATACCCTAAAATTATTAGTGCAGAGAAAATAGACAAAATCCTGACTCAAGGAATTTACATGCCGACAGGAGAAGGCAGACACAGAAGGAAACAAACAAGGTAACTTCTTTTTTTTTTTTTTTTTAAATTTTATTGTTATATTCCCCATACAATTGCAGCCCCCCCATTCTGACCCCAATCCCTCCCCTCCCGCCCCCGCCCCCCTAAAAGTGTCTCTGGTTCATAGTTTTTTGTTGATTTTGATTTTCACTTTCTTATAGTTATTCATTTTCCTGGCCCCTTATTTAAGTTTTCTAGATTCCTGCTATGAGTGAGACCATCCGGTATTTTTCTTTTTCTTTTTGGCTTATTTCGCTGAGCATGATCCCTTCCAGCGCCATCCATCAAACAAGGTAACTTCTAACTGAGGTGAAATCCCACAAGGTGAATAATGCAGAAGGCCCTGTCAGAGAGACTGAGGGACTAAGAAGGGTGAGCCGCTCGATTGCTTTTGGATCAACAGGGTCTTGGCAATCTTCATCCTCCAAGGCAAGAAGAGAAGTACTTTAGGAGAGTGGGGGTGGAGTGGGAGTGGATCCCTTTATCATTTCAACATATTGTCATGTCAGCCCTGTTGCCAGGCAACCCCATCAGGCAACCTGGCAGAAAGCTTTGGAGTCCAGGTAAACAAAGCCAATTTCTGCTGAGCAGGAAAATTCTTGCCCAGGCCATCTTGGCGCCTGGATGGTCTCACCCAAGAGGCCCTTGAAGGATAAAGAGGAAGAGAAGCACTTGCGAGGGGGCAGTGTCAGCAGTCCTAACTCCTGGTCCCTGGAAGAAGAACACATCTTTTCAACAGGAGCAATTTCAACAGCAACAACACTTAGCACTAGATTGAGCCAATCTTGGCCAGAACAGCCACTGTTTGTTTCTCTTGCTTATACCCTCACTTTCAGTTGGTTTGTCCTTGTGCTTTCACTGGGCTCCCAAGGCCCACCAGACACCTGTAAACTGACACTTGGTCCAGAGGGGCCTGGAAGCAGGGGCTCTCCCACGATGACCCCCTGCTCTGAAGTGTGGAGACCCACGTTGAGCAGGAAAGTTACCCCCCACCCACTTTCCAATTCTGATATCCCCAGCCACAAGCATCATAAGTCTCAGTGGAGGAACATGATTGCTGCTCTGAGCTTCTCTTCCTATGGATGTCCAGTCAGCATCCCTGACATTGACGGGCGAGACCACTGGGTAGGTTCATCATCGGTTTTAGCCATTTCAAGGAGAATTTTGGAGCCCTTGTCATCATTTTCACAGGTTTGTTTTTTAATTAAAAGATTTATTTATTTATGCATACAAGAGGTGGGGTACAGGCAAGAGGTGTGGGGAAGTGAGAGGATTCACCAGAGACAGAGTGGGGAACAGAACAGCAGATTGACTGAAGTACACTGCTGAGGGGAGAGGGGCGAGACGAGAGGTCTGCTGCACCATGTGGGTAGCTCCCTGGCAGGCCGAGGATCAAACTCGTGCTGCAGAGGCTGCAGATTGCTTCATAGTATGGTGCTTAACCCCTTGCGCCACCAGGGAGGCCCTCATTTTCCCAGGTTTTAATGGTAAGCTGGGGAAACAAGCCAGCAGGAAGACAGCAACTTGAGCCCCCTGCAAATCTCTAAACGCTCTTTTCTCTGGCATTCTCTTGTGGGCTCTTCCTCTGTCAGCCACCGTGGGTCTTCTCTTAGCCGTTCCGCTCTGAGAAGCACCGCCCTTATATTTTTGACCTCTAGGCACAGGTGTGCACGCTTGCACATGCCACACCCATGCTCAGGTGTCCATAGTCAGGCACGCACGCTCCATACTATGCGCCCTCTACGTTACCAAGATCAAGGCCACAGGTGATAGCCAGAGAGGCCAACGGTGTAAAAGCCTGATCATCTTCTGTGAATCTGCTAGAATTAAAGAGCTGCTTAAGCTGCCATTTTGGCTATGCAGTTCAGCCTTATCAGCACAAAGTCCATTTGGCCCTGCCAATCAGTTAACTACTGACCTTGCAGAGGCGCCTCTTAAGTTAAACAAGAGCTGGATGTTTAATCCCCAGGACGATGGGTATACATCACGAGGCATGACCAGGAATGTCTGGGGGGCCATGGACTGATGTGTAACTTTGTGTCCAGAGAGACATCAGCCAAATGCCTTGTTAACAAGATTGGTACCAGAAGCAAAGGTCAGAAGCCTGATTTCGGCCTTCAAACTTTGGGCCATAAAACTGGGCCATAAATCTAATTCAGATTCACAGATTCCTCTCCCCTAAAATCCTGTAACCTAAACATGCATTCCTTCCCCCTAGCTTTTTTCTCTTTGTCCTTCTGCCTTGAGTAATTGACTCTGTAAATCACTCACTCAATAAAAGGGCCAGGTTCAGCCTTCTCGGCAGCATCCTGCCATAACAGCTTGCTCCATGACTCCTGTTTCCGTGTCGGTGTGGTGTTGCCTGACGCCACAATCTTCATTTATCCCACAGCCACTGTAGAGGCAGGAATGACCACAGGGCAGGTTTTCTGATCCAGCAGACCGGGTAAAGGAGGAGTCAGAGTCCTCAGTGGTTTTGCAGGATTTATTGGGATTACCAGGTACAGGCAGGCAGGGGTGCTGGGGGGCCGGGAGGCTGGCAGTCCTCCCAGCCCCCAGCAAATCCGCACTCTCTCTGGGCTCTCTGGCCTTCTCTGCTTCTGCTTCTTTGCTTCTCTCTTGGCTTCTCTTCAGCTTCTCCTGCTTCTTTCTCAGCTTCTGCTGGCGTCCCCGTGACGCTGCCCTTAAAAGCCCAGTCTTAGCCAGGTGAATCCCACCTACCTATGCCCACACCCTACTCCAGGTGCCCGCCATCAGGCATGCATTCAGGAACGCAAGGATCCATCATCTATCCTGATGGCGGGAGGGCAGAAAAGCCTGACATTTTTTTACCCTACAGCCACCAAGTTGCAGAAGAGAAATGACCCACTCCTTGGTTTCAGCCTGACAAAGCTGAGCCTTCCATTCGTAGCCAGAGCACCTGTGGGTCTGGCTTTCCAGAGAAGCACACTCAGCCGTGCAAAGTTGGTGCCTCTGAAGTGAAGACTGACGCACAGCCCCAAATTTGGGCTGGAAAAAGGCCAGGAGGTGTGTAGGGGCAGGACAGGACACAGTGCAGGTTTTCTAGGATCCCATGCAGACCGGGTAAAGGAGAGGTCCTAGAGCCCTCAGTGGCTTTTGCAGGTCTTTTATTGGGATTTACCAGGTACACAGCAGGCAGGGGTGCTGGGGGGCCGGGAGGCTGGCAGTCCTGCAAGCCCCCGGCAAGTCTTTACTCTATCTGGGCTCTCCGGCCTTCTCTGCTTCTCTCTCGGCTTCTGCTGCTTCTTTCTCGGCTTCTCTTTCAGCTTCTACTGGCGTCCCCGTGACGCCGCCCAGTCTCAGCCCAGGTGAATCCCACCTACCTATGCCCACACCCTACTCCAGGTGCCCGCCATCAGGCATGCATTCAGGACCGCAAGGATCCATCATCTATCCTGATGGCAGGAGGCAGAAAAGCCTGACATTTTTCCTTACCCTACAAGGTGGCTTGTCTCTCTCCCCAGGGGTTTTTCTCCATCTTCTCTACACTCTCCATGTAACTTCTCAGAATTTGGCTCAGGGTGGCCAGGACCCTTGGCAAGCCCAGGCATCTGACTAGGCCGGAGGACAGACAATGGGACAGGAAACAAAGGAACAAGTTTGTAGACATCACGCCTGTGACAGACACGCCCACTCAAGTGCACATGTGTAGGGTAAGTGAAAAAATATCAGGCTTTTCTGCCCTCCCACCATTAGGCTAGATGATGGATCCTTGTGGTCCTGAATGCAGCCTGATGGCGGGCACCTGGAGTAGGGTGTGGGCATATGCAGATGGGATTCACCTGGGCTAAGACTGGGCTTCTAAGGGCAGCGTCACAGTGATGCCAACAGAAGCCGAGAGAACGAGAGCAAAAGAGAGAGCGAAAGAGAAGCAGAGACCACCAGGGAACGTGGGAGAGCCCAGAAAGAGTGAAGACTTGCTGGGGGCTGGAGGCCTGCTAGCCTCCCAGCTCCCCCGTATCCCTGCCTGCTGTGTACCCAGTAAAATCCCAATAAAAGCCTGAAAAGCCAGTGAGGACTCCAGGACTCTCCTTTACCCATCTGCTCGGATCACAGAGAAACTGCTCTGGCCTATCCTGCTGCTACAACATGCTTGGCCCATTTGCTGTGACACAAAAATGTGTCTCATCTAGATGGGAAAATGTTCCAGAATAGCAGGTGATTGCAACACCCCCACGCCCCCTACTCCACCAACCCCTCCAAACTTTGGGGCTGTATGTTAGATCTGGCAGGCCGAGGGTGCTGGTCAGCTCTGGGGTAAGTAGCATGAGCCGGTCCTTCCCTGCCCCTCCCAGCCTCTCCTACTTGTATCCTTAGCACTCAGCTATGTTTCAGTTGATAAAAGGAGGTCAAAACACATAGTAGGGGCCTCCCTGGTGGCGCAAGGGGTTAAGACGCAACCTATGAATCTGTCCGCAGCCACTGCAACATGAGTTCGATCCCCAGCCGGGGAGCTACCCACATGGCTCAGCAGACCTCTCCTGTCTCACCCACTGCTCCCCTCAGCAGTGTATTTCACTTAGTCTGCATGTTCTGCTCCCCACTCTGTCTCTGGTGAATTCTCTCAGCTCCCACACCTCTGGCTTATACCCCAGTTCTTGTATGCATAAATAAATAAATCTTAAAAAAAAAAAAACATAGCAGGTCTCCAACAAATGCTGGTAGAAAGGATAAATAAAATTGAGCAATCTCTCAGACTTGATTGACTTGAAACTGACCCCCAGGGAGATGAGGTTACAGTTTCATCCTCCCAGGTCCCAGGCAGTGACTGGGTGCCGTCTGTGCAGTTCTGCCCCTCTCCCCACTGCACAACTGCACCCTCACATACCTACTCCCCTCAGTGCTGGAGAAAGAAAGGATTTGTTGACCCTTTCAGATTGCAAGCATCTGCTTTGTTTTTTAAAATAACTTCTATAACAAGGTAGAAAAAGTGTCTCCTGGCAAAGATTTCTCAGCCTCTTTGCAGATTGTGGTTCACTTGGATTACACAGCAGGAGCTAATTACACCTGGACACCCCTTAGCAGGCTGTGTCTTTTTTCTTCCTTTGAGTTAAATGCGCGGAAGGAACAGAAGGGCTGAGAAAGCAAGCCATGCACACTCCTGCCCTCTATGCTCCAGTCCCCCACTCGCATTTGCAGGTGCTTGCGTGCAGAAACCATTCTTGGCTCCTTGCAAGTGTCCTGTGTGTTCTAAAGCTGGCGTGTTCCCTTCGTCCAGCCCAGGCAGCATGGCAGCCCAGCATGTCCAGAGTTTGACTTTTGTTCTAAAGGATTTCTTTCTTTTTTTTTTTAAATTTATTTATGTATACAAGAGCTGGGGTACAGGCCAGAGGCGTGGGGGGTGAGAGGATTCACCAGAGTCAGAGTGGGAAACAGAACAGGCAGATTGACCAAAGTACACTGCTGAGGGGAGCAGCGGGTGAGTAAGGAGAGGTCTGCTGCGCCATGTGGGTAGCTCCGTGACTGACTGGGGATCGAACTCGTGCTGCAGTGGCTGTGGATAGCTTCATAGGTTGCGTCTTAACACTTGCGCCACCACGGAGGCCCCTTGTTCTAAAGTATTTCTGCTTCTTTAAAAATTTAATTTGAATTCCTTTGACAGAGGAAGATTAGATTTCTTCCAGGTAAGTACCTCAGTTGGGACCCAAGACTCTCTGGAAACTGACTCAACCTGGGTTCTGAAGTGAGTTTCAATGAACCAAGAGAACTGAAGGTCAGCAATCCTGAGGATGGCTCCCAGGGTTCAGATATTTGGCATCAAGCACAGAACACCCAGGATGTCAGACTGCCCCCTCTGCCTTTTGTCAAGCAGCTCTGACACCTCATAGCCCCAGAGGAAGGGATGAGATGTTTTCCCTCTACCTTGAACCCAGCAGCTCAGAGCGCAGTTGAAAAAGTCACCCATCTGGTCCTGGTTCCTCCTTTGTGGACTTAGAAACACAAGAGATTCTTTCCCTTCCTTGGATATGACCCCTGTGTTGTGCGAGGGGCTCCCCTCCCAGGCTAAGAAGCCTAGCAACATGATGGGAAAGAATCCCAATGCAGGGATTGCATGATTCCACTTCTATGAGGTACTTGGCTAGTCACATCCTAGAGACAGAAAGTAGAATGGTGGTTGGCAGGGTTGGTGAAGGGGGTTTGGGGGTATTGCTCAGGGGTCCAGAGCTTCAGTTTTGTAAGATTAAAAAGTTCTGGAGGGCCTCCCTGGGAGTGCAAGGGGTTAAGTCTCAGTACTATGAAGTGGCTGGGAAGGTGACCCACATGCCCCAGCAGACCTCTCCTGTCTTGCCCGCTGCTCCCCACAGCAGTGTATTTCAGTAGACCTGCCAGTTCTGCTCCCTACTCTCTCTCTCTGATGAAACCTCTCATCCTCCCGCACCTCTGGCCTACACCTCAGCTTTAAAAAAAAAAAAACATTTATTTATGCATAAAAGAGCTGGGGGTGCAGGCCAGAGGTGCGGGAGGTGAGAGGATTCACCAGAGACAGAGTGGGGAACAGAACAGGCAGACTGCCGAAATACACTGCTGAGAGGAGCCGTGGGCGAGACAGGAGAGGTCTGCTGTGCCATGTGGGTATAGCTTCACAGTGCTGTGCTTAACCCCTTGTGAAACCAGGAAGGCCCCACCCCAGCTCTTGTATGCATAAATAAATAAATCTTTAAAAAATAAAGCTCTGGAGATCTACTTTACAGCAATGTGAATATACACAGCGTGATTGAGCTGTACACTTAAAAAAGGTTCAGATGGTGAACGGTATGTTTTACTGCAATTAAACATAATAGCTTAAAAAACAAAAAGTGAGAAGGCTGAGTCCATTTTCAGTGTTAGTGGATCTTGCTGAAGTGCCTTGTGCGAAGGCTGTGCTGGGTATGTGCCCGCTGCAGGGAGTGCCCTTCTCCCACAGCCTCTGGCACAGACGTTGCTCATCTTTTCTCCAGCATCACCGGGTGATGGCAAGTGGGGATGGAAGTGAGCAGAAACTGGCACTCAACCTGAGGTGCAACAAAAGGACGTCCATCTGCTTGGCCCATCCAGACTCAGAGTGTCCTCGGCGTAAATTTGGGTTGTAGCGTTCTGCGGGGTAGGTGTAGCTCTTGTGGTGCCTCAGGAAACTCCGGAGTTATTCTAGTCCCCCATCCCACTCCCTAACCTTAAAATGATGACTCCAAATATCACAGACTGGCCTACATATTTCCCTGAAACAGCTGTCCTGCAGAATCTCTAAAACTTGGGTTAAAAATAGCCTCAGTCTCTAAGAGAAGGCTGGGTCCCTGGGAGCAGAGTCCACTGAGATATGTCTCCTTCTCATGAAGAGCATACAAAACTGACCCAGCTTTGTCCCCAGAGCCCCTCAGTGCTCCTGATCACCCTCCCTGCCATGGAAAGAGATCCCATCCCTGTGGGAAGGGGAGAGGATAAGGCAGTTACAACCAAACTTCAAGCTCATGTCCTTATTTGCCCTTTCTAAATGGCCAAATGGGCTCAGGAACTTTAAACAACAAGTCTGAATTCCCACAGCCAGTATAAGAAGCCAAATTTTAATCTTGCATCTCACTGCAGAGATACTGTGTGACAGCATCCTGCTTCCCTAATGCCCATCCCCCCAAAGGTTTTATAAGATATTCATGTTGCAGCCCCAACAAGGAGGGTAGATGACGTGTCCTATGCAGACGTCGAATTTTAGATAGGGTTAGAATTCTGCAGCACCAGGGGACAGAGTTCTAAACAACCCACCACGAGGACGCTTGTACATTTTTCATGTATTCTGCACTCCCTGTGCCAGCGAGTGGGAATCTAGTCTTCTTGTGTGGATAGGTGGGAGTGAAGATGTCCTTGGTGCTGGCAGACCTGGTTTCTCTGCTGCCATGAGGAATGCAAGTCTATGAGGCTACAGAGTCTCCCCTCTTCACTCAACTCTTAGCCTCTGTGCCATTATGGGGGTGGCCGGGTAGGGAGATGGCTTCTCACTCAGGCTACCTCTCTGGACTTACATTGAATAGTCAAAATCTCCGAGGTATATTTACAGTGCCAAGACCAGATCAACCCAGTCTCAAATGTGTAGGAGGGATATGGAGCAGAGGGAAGAGCGTCATTGATTCACCCTTCCTCTGGGTCATGGGCTTAAGGATGACTCCAGGGACACAGATGTCTGGATTACATAGTATTGATCCAGGAACACATTTAAGGCCTGGGTCAGCCTGCTACAGAAGACCAGGGAGGGGCCTCTCGGGTGGCGCAGAGGTTAGTCTCAGTGCTATCAAGCTATCCAAGCTATCTCCAGACCAGGGAGAAGCGCGCGCGTGCGTGTCCGTGTGTGTGTGCGCCGTGCAGGGGTGAGATACCAGGGAGAATCGTGTGTGTGTGTGTGTGTGTGTGTGTGTGTGTGTGTGTAGGGGTGAGATGCTAGGCTCTTCCCTGCTGGTATGCTGGGTGCCAGGGTGGCCCAGAGTGGCTATTTGGGGAAGAAGGGGGTGCAGACATGGAATGAGCTTGGATGTGTAACTGGAATACCCTTACATGTGCAAGGAAAACTGTCATGGTGCATGAGAAGAGATGGGGAAAGGTCTTTCTATATTCTTACCTTGGACCTAAAAGATAGGGGCAGTCCTGTTCTTAAATGACAGGAAGCAGTGTTGGCTGCCAGTTTCCCAGGAGAAGCAGAACCCAAGAGTTGAGTGGAGAGAACCCCACAACCCCTATTATGTTGGTCAGAGTATCTGTTCCTGCAGGTTGCCCAGGCAACCAAGCCACAGCTACTGGGAAGCCAGCACAGCCAGCTGGATGTCAGGTCCAGAGGAGAGGTGGCTAAGATGGAAAATGTTTGGTCCCAGGGATGTTCTAGGGTTCTAGGTACTAGGTATTAGGGCACTAAGATCCCCATCAAGTCAGGGAAATGGGTATATGAAGCCCTATCCTTCCAATGGCAGACTGTAATCAAGGGAGGAACTTCTGTTCACTGACCTCAAACTCCTCATATATATATAATATATATATATATTAGTTATTATAAGATTTAGCAATCTCAATGCAACATCCCTAATGTAGCTAACACACTTATCTATTGTAAAAAGACAACCCAAAAGTAAAAACAGTAGCACTTTATTCATTCTTATGATTCTGGGGGTCAGAAATTTGGACAGGACTCAGCTGGGTGTGGCCCTACTTCATGTGGCATCTTCTAGGGTTATTGCCTTGGCCCCATTCTGGAGGCACTTGGACTAAAATGTCCTAAAAGACTGCACGCATATGATGGTACCCTAGGGACCCTCCAAGTGGCCTGTCCACCTGGCTAGCCTGGGTCTCCTCACACCTGGTGGTCTCAGGGTAGGTGAGTTCTTACTCAGCGTCTAGATTATTCCAAAGAAAGGCTGAAACTGCCAGGCCACTTAAAGGCCAGACCAGGAATAAGCAGTGTCACTTCTGCAGCAGTCCGTTGGCCAAAGCAAGTCATTAGGGGAGAAGGGACAGATCCCACCTCTTGATGGGTGGAGAGATACACACATACAAGGATGGGATGGAATAGTGAGGGGCCATCTCTGGCCAGCATCAGAAACCCACATCTCAGCCCTGCCCCAGGCTGTCTCTGCAGCCCCAGGCTTCTCTGCAGCCCCAGGTAAGATACATCATCTGGACCTGTTTCCCCACCAGCAATTTGGCCAAGTTCTAAGGTGCAGGCACAGAACTTAGGATGCTTTTAGTTCTCACATCAGTTTTCTTCCTTCCATTACTCATTGGGAGACTGGATTCTTTTTTTTTTTTTTTAAAGATTTATTTATTTATTTATACAAGAACCAGGGTACAGGCCAGATGTGCGGGAGGGTGAGAGGACTCACCAGAGACAGAGTGGGGAACAGAACAGGCAGACTGATGAAATACACTGCTGAGGGGAGCAGCGGGAGACAGGAGAGGTCTGCTGCACCATGTGGGATTCTCGCCAGCTGGCCGGGATCAAACCCGCACTGCAGAGGATGCAGACAGCTTCACAGTGCTGCATTCAACCACCTGCACCACCAGGGGAGGCCTGGGAGACTGAATTCTTGTCCCCAAAGAGGATTGGAAAAGAACATTCTTGGCTAAGAAAGGTCGGCCAAGTATGCGTATGGCTCATGGGAGGTGGAGAGGGGACAGTCACCAGACTATCTGGTTGCACCCCTTTCCCAGTCAGCCTTCAGGGGCCCAGACAGCATTTGGAGTGGTTGACATTGGCTCCACAGAAGTAGAATCAATGTCAGAGGCAGTTAAGAAAATAGTTGGTTCTTCATGAGATATTTTTAGAGGATGGAGTGTCCCTGAAAATTCACCCCCTTAGAGCCTCCCTGGTGGTTCAAGGGGTTAAGCACAGCACTATGAAGCTATTTGCAGCCTCTGCAACATGAGTTCAGTCCCCAGCCAGGGAGCAAACGACACAGCACAGCAGACCTCTCATTTCGCCCACTGCTCCCCTCAGCAGTGGATTTTGGTTAATCTGCTTGTTCTGCTCCCCACTCTGTCTCTGGTGACTCCTCTCACCCCACACCTCTGGCCTGTACCCCCGCTCTTGTGTGCATAAATGAATGAATCTTTGAAAAAAAAAAAAAACAAACAAACAAGGGGTTTGTACTGAACACCCACTTTGCTGCTGAGATTTTGGGACTTTGATATGAGATGGACAGAAATTCCTACGTGACCAGCCCCCAATAAAAAAGCTGCTCTGATCGACACCATTCACACATGAGCACACAACTGGTGGCTGGTTGTGTCCTGTGTGACTCCAGGGAAAAGACTCTCAGTGTCCTCAGACTTTGCCCAGGTGCCCTGTTCCTTTGCAGATATTTTTATTGTAATAAATCAGAGCCACGGATACAACTCTGCTGAGTCCTGCACCTCCGCCTAGTGAGTCACAGAACCCGAGCATGGGCTTGGGGATACCTGACACCCCATTCTGGATTTCCAGGGAGACTGGGTCCAGGGTGACTCGGGTCACCCCTGGGAATGACTGACTCTGCTGCAGAACTCCACTCCCTCCCCAGAACCGCCACACCCACCTCTAGGAAACTGGGCGCGCTGAGAAGACAGTTTCTTGGGAGTAGTTCTCTCCAGGCGGTCCGACTGGTGGTGCTGACACAGAAGACGGATCTTCTGTTCTGTTCTGAGCTTCCTGGACCTCGATGTGTAGGATCGGACACGCTGCTCTATAAAACTTGGTTTCCCTGCTGCTCAACATGCTGAGATCACAGAACCAAGACCTGGGGTGCTCAAACCCACAGTGCCAGCCCGCAGAGCCGCTGTGGGCCAAGGCAGGGGGAGGGTCTTGAACCACTCAACTTCCCAAGGGGAAGCTGAGATCTAGGGCATTAGGGAAGTGCTGCTGCTACCCAAAGCCACGCACATCTCTCTCCGCACGGGATCCTGGGCTCAGCAGCGAGGAGACACAATTAGGCGCTCAGGGAGCGCTGAAGAATCCGACCCACCAGAGCCAGAACAGGGGTTCCACTGCAGGTGCCCTGGCTCCCAAAGCAATGTTCTAGGTGAGGAAAGCCCTCACAGAGGCAAGGACAAAACTCCTGACAGGCCACAGCCTGCAGCTTGGGAGCAACCAAATGGGAAAGAATCTGCCTAAGGAGGGCCTCAAAAGACCCTGCAACCAGCTGCAAGTCCCTGGGCTGAGTTTTACTGCTCTGTCGCTGGGTTTCTTCATGTCAGAGGCACAGCTGCTGTGAGTCTGGGTCAAAGAGCTGACCAGGAAGAACCAGCTCCAAGATGTACCTTTCACTCTCCAAGTGAAGGTTGGAAATAAACACGTGGACAGTTACAGTAAGAGAAATGGTTTTACTTTATAAAAATGTGGTAATACAGGAAGATTTGATGAGGCTCTGTTTTAGGGGTTTTTTTGTGGTTTTTTCTTTTTTTTTTTTTTGGCAAGTAAAAGTTATAAAAAACACCTGGAATAAAAACTGGAAACATAACCTAATAAAAATTAGACACGTAAACACCTAAAGGAAACAGTCATTTAGAAAGATAATAAACAGAAAACAATGAGCAGCAAAAGCACCAGCAACAAGAGGAGAAAGGTTGGTTCTGTTGTGATAACAAAACAATGAAAGACCCATAAGGACCTGGCCTCTCACACCAGGCTGAGCTGAGGGCTAGGAAAGGGTAAGTGCCCACGAGGGAGGCGGGAAGCCTTCCTAAATGGAATCATCCTGATGTCTACTGGATCAACAGGGTGGGAGAAAGCCATGTCCTGCAGCAAACAGGCCCACACCCTCCTCACCCTCCTCTGACAGGGCCTACCAGCCACCGGGCAGTGATCACAGCCAAATCCCTATAGGTTGGCATGGGAAGGCTGGTTTCCTATGTCCACATGTCCCTAACCTGTAGCTCAGTGGGTGGAAACTCATCATAATGTCGACCTAAGCCAGGAGGGCAAACTTGCCGGGGAGAACCAAGGAAACCAGACAAGAGGGCTACACACACTTTGTGGAATGTCTGCACCAATGCCAAAGCAGACCACCTTGGAGAGGCAGGCTGGGGTCCCCCAGCAACACTCCCCAGCCTTTCCTTCTGGGTGAAGTTCTGAGGCTGGACGCCTGCAGGACCCTGGGGGTAATTCCTGACTACAGGCTAAGGTAGCCTAACCCTGACTTGCACAGGTCGCTGAGAATGGTCACAAAAACTGGGTGGGGTGGACAGCAGAAAAGTGACTCAGAGAAGAAAGGCTAACATGGATAGCGGAAGGGACTACACGACAAGCAAGCTCGGAGATGACCAGAGTGTGGCCTGGGGCAGGGGTGGCCGGCAGTGGGGTCCCCATGGACCCCAGACACACACAGCTCTGTACTACTCAGCACTGCAGCAGTGGGAAAGGAGATGAGGAATCCACAAAGGGATTTCCTGGCGCAAACACTTTAAAATGAAAACTATTAAGAGGTCCCAGCGGGTGTGGGAGCAATTGGACCCAAAGCCACCATTGAAAGAGAAATAGCAAGATTGAAAAGCAAAGGGGTTGTTAGACTCCCCTACTTTCTAAAGCCAATGGACGTTCTTTATCTCTTCTGCCTAAGAGCTCACAATTCTGCGTCAGAATGGAATGTTCTGAAGGTTTAGGAGGCAGCAGCTGTGGGGATGTTATTTTCTCTGGTTGCCACGTTTCTGCCGACGTTTTCTAGGACAGAGTTCACGGAAGTCCTCAACATCATTTTCGTAATCATCTTCCTGGACGATACCTGTTGTAAAAGGCAAAAGCAAAAACAAAGTGTAGCATGGTTGAGTTTTTCCGCTCCACTGTAGAATGTATCATCCTAGTAAAGTCTAATGCCTCTGCAATCATTGTTTTAAATTAAAGGGGGCGAAAAGCCTTCCAACAGGGTGCAGGAGACAGGCTTTTTCTTTGAGTACTCATATTGCCTCCCAGGAGGAGCCATCCCAAACTAAATACACTTCTCTGAATTGAGTTCTTTTACAGGCTGGTTCCTCTGGTCTTATTTTATTATTATTATTTTTTTTCAAGATTTATTTATGCATACAAGAGCTGGGTGTAGGCCAGAGGTGCGGGGGCTGAGAGGATTCACCAGAGACAGAGTGGGGAGCAGAACAGGCAGATTGACTGAAATCCACTGCTGAGGGGAGCAGTGGGTGAGACAGGAGAGGTCTGCTGTACCATGTGGGTCAGCTCCCTGGCTGGGAATCAAATTCGTGCTGCAGTAGTTGCAGATTGCTTTATAGCGCTGATGCTAACTCCCTGTGCCACCAGGAAGAGCCCCCACCCCCTCACTGGTCGTATTTTAGATGCCCTTTATTTTTTTTTATTTATGTATATAAGAACTGGGGTGTAGGCCAGGGGTGCGATGGGTGAGAGGATTCACCGGAGACAGAGTGGGGAGCCTAACAGGCGGATCTACTGAAACACACTGCTGAGGGGAGCAATGGGTGAGACAGGGGAGGTCTGCTGAGCCATGTGGATTAGCTCCCTGGTCGGGGATCGAACTCATGCTGCAGTGGCTGGTGATAGCTTCACGGTGCTGAGACTTTTAACCCCTGCACCACCAGGGAGGTCCTTTATATGACCTTTAAAGGGAAAAGAAATCAAACAAAAAGACATGAATTCATATACCAGTTTTCTTCCTTTTGAAACATCACAAAAATCATGGTCTCCAAAGAGACTAAAGTCTAAAGATTTTTTACTGGCACTGACTTTTATACAAAAGTGCCTTCAAGTATTCCCCAGCTCTGGGGTCCAGATTTTCCAGTATCCAGACTAGGACTCACAGAATAGCAATCTGGGGCTACAGAAATACGTAGATCAGGAAGAAATGAGGTCCGCCAAGACAGGGTCAGCAGTTGAAACAGGCAAGAGGTAAGATTCCAGATCACATAGAACTTGACAAGACACTTCTGCTTATCAGAAGAGAAACCTGACTCACCCTACACAGGTCTTTAACCCTCTGTAGGAAAATATATGCACACTTCCCTAATGTTTTTATGTTGTTCAAAGTTTGTTCAAGGTTTCAAAGTGTTTAGTGCTGATACACATGAAACACTCAATAAATATTCATTGACTTCAATGGTTGATGCTGGCAAACATATTAATCAAGGGATGGCTTTGTAGTGTTTTCCCTATCCTGGGAGCCTGTGTACTTTGAAAGAGTAGTGACTGAACATCATTGATAATAGATTGTGAGATGCCAAAGAAGTTTTCTTTTTTGTTTTTCTTTTTTTTGGATTTATTTATTTATTTATTTATTTATTTATACAAGCACTGGGTACAGTCAGAAGTGCTGGAGGGTGAGAGAATTCACCAGAGATGGAGCAGGGAACAGAACAGGCAGACTGATGAAATACACTGCTGAGGGGAGCAGCGGGCGGCAGGAGAGATCTGTGCGCCATGTGGGACCCTCGCCCGCGGCCGGGGATCAAACCAGTTCTGCAGAGGTTGCGGGCAGCTTCGCAACCCAGTGCTCAACTGCTGCGCCACCAGGGGAGGCCCACTTTTTTGTTTTTCAAAAGAGATTTTTGAATAAGCAACTGGCATAAGCCCGGAATAACCACCCTCAGAGTCGATGGGAACTGAGCTATGATGTGAGTGATGATTTGATTCACTGGGTGAGGCTCCCGGACAGTGAGCGGCCACTGTTGACATCACAGGCAGCCCCGCTGCAGAATGAGCTGGGAGTCAGCAGAACCGAGAACCATGAAACCCAAAGCTTTATCCCAGAGAGAAGGCTCCTTACCATCCTCCTTCAGGTGGAGCTTTGCTTTCCTCAGCCACTCCTGGGCATCTCTGATGGATGGAATTAGAATGTCGATCAGCCCAGTCATGAGCATCACAGCTGCAGAACCAGAAAACAAGGGCGCTGAGTGAAGGGGTCGCTGCAAGGACTCGCCACCCAGTACTATGGCCCAAGCTCCCACCTCTGCAGAGCTGGTCTCTGCTTCCCTTGATAGCACTGGGTTAGGACCCACAGCCACCTTCGCTGCCACAGTCATAAACTACCATAAAAAGCAAGCCTGATGCCGTTCCCGAGTGTCTGTTCAAACTGCCAATAGCAAAAATCATTCCACGATGCTTTTGTTCAAAAGGACACCTGAAGATGTCTTTAAACCTTAAACTGGGGTGCCTGAATTATAGCATACTTTAAAGTTATTCAATTTCACTAGTTTTATACATAACCTAACTCTCACTCAGTGTTCCTGAGAGGTAGCAAGTAAGGAAGCTTGGAGAACTACGATTCAAACACCACATAAGCATTCTTCTCATGAAGGTTCGCTCCAGGTTTGGTTTAAGCCCTACTCCCCCAAACAGGAAGACACCGGCCACACGGCCCAGCTCTTAGTCAAGGCTCAGCATGTAGCAGGCAATCAAGGAACAATTCCTGGAGGGATGAACAGGGAGAAGCATAAAAAATTCCCTCAAGGCTTTAAATATTCTCTCTCTACCATCTCCACAGAATTAGTCAGCAAGCCCCTTTCTTGTCTATAGTGTCAGGGGAAACCATCCTGGCCCAAGAAAAGCACACATTTATAACTGGAGGAGGGACGGCCCAAACAATGGGATTTTGTTGTAATTTGAGAAACACACCTCTCACTTACATATCTGCTAATGCCAACCTCCCAACCTCCCCCAGTCAGGCATCACCACGAAGGCCTGGCTCTGGTGTATGTGCTCCCAGCCTGTATTAATGCCACCTGGGCCCCTATTTCTGAGGGTCCCTTACCATCAGCCCAGGCCTTCTGCCTGTAGACATGGTCCACCTTGTCCAAAACCTTCTTGATGTTCTCCTGCACCTTCCTCTGCAGCACGCGGCTGTGTTCCTTGCTGCCCGGGTGACTGTGGAGCCACACACTCTGCTCGATGTCCTCTACCACCAGCTTGCCTTCCTCCAAGGCCGGGTCCACTGTGTCACAGAAAAACCTGAAGTATTTCTGGTAGGCCGCCTGCTGCCAATGGTGACCTACCAGGAGGATGTGCTGCTCAAAAGACTCACTACTCCCCTCCTGACCTTCCTTGTCCACTGGCTGGGCACTGGAAAGAGCCACCGCCTCTGACATTGCTCCGTCAAAGTCTGTATCGGGGCTGAAATAGCTCTCGGGACTGCGGGTGAACTTCACCCCGCACAGGTCACACTGTGTCCGGTCCACGTCAGCCTTTTTGAAGTTCCCAGCCCCGGGCTCCCTGCTCTCCTCCCTGAAGTGCTCCATCTGGGCGTTCACCCTTCTCCTCCAGCTGATGCACAGGGACACCACCAGGTACACCCGTCTCAGCTTCCGCCACAGGGAAGCTTTCCGCTGCACCTGGGAGGCGATGTCGGCAATCAGGGTGTCTTGGCCTTCCAGTGCCAGCTCATCTGTCTCGCCCTGGCCAAACTCACACTCTGGTTCAGCCCAATAGTCCACAGAGCCCACGCAGAGCAGGCGGTTTAGTTTGACCTCCTCATGATAGAGGCCACGGATCATGGGCCCTTTGGCGTGCACGCTGTCCCACCGCCAGTGGCAGTCCAGCAGGTATTCTTCATCCCGCTCAAGGAGCAGGTCCTGCAGAGCCTCAGCCACGGTCTTCACATCGACCGCCATCAACACCCGCTTCACCACTTTCAGCAGCCTCTCCGGAACCTGGTCTGGCCATTCTGTGCTCATCTGCTGCAGCCTGGCCCCGATCTCCTCGAAGTGACAGCACAGAAAGGGCTTGCAGGATGACTGCAGAATCCCCTTGGTGTTCACCAGCATCACCAAGCATAGCACCAGTGTCCGCTCTGCCTCACCTGAGACCACATAGTCTATTTCACTGAAGGCATCGAGCAGGACATTGAAGTGCACATTCTCGTGGCCACAGAGCACCTTGACGAGGTAGGAGAGGTGGAACTGGAAATTCTGAATGGCTCTGGACAGGTCCCTAGGTTTATATTCCTGAATGATGGCAAACACATCCCCAAGCTGCCTGTCCTTCTTGCTAAGCAGGAACTCCCAGTAGTACAAGAGCGAAATGTAGCTCTTGGGCAGGCACAGGATGGCATTCTTGCAGAGGCGGGCCAGGACCACCCCACAGTGGACAAACTGGAGCTCCAACAGGGCAACGGTGTTGCCAATGCTGGGGATGAGCGGTTCTTTGCACCGCTTCACGAGGACATTCATGAAACGGAAAAAGAGCCTCTTGTAGTTTTCTGGGTTCCTGTACACATAGAATTGGTTGATACAACTCTCCAGCAGCCGGATGAAGCACAGGTGGGTCTTCACGGCGCTCTCGTCTTCCCTGCTGGGCACCAGCATGCCAAGCTTCCCTTCGATGCCTTTCATCCTGCTGCCTCTCCCCCGGCCTGTTTCCTCTTTTTCAGACTCCAGGGCTTTGAGCTCCCTGTTAAAGTCGTCCTCCTCTCGGTGGAGCAGCTTTTCAAACTCCTCGGGGTAGCTGGAGGACAGGAGGAAAGCCTGCATGGCACTCAGCCACAGGTCTGTAGACTCCCTGCGGTTGCGAGCCCTTTCATTTTGAAACAAGAAGTGGATGTATCCTTTTAGAGCCGCCCTGTAGGATCGGAAGGACTTGTGACTGGGCTTGAGGATTTCCTTGCAGGCCATGGGGTTTTCTGACAATATTCTCTGATGAAAATGCTTAGGGAAGAGGACATTCAGGAAGGATTTGCAAAGGCCAAACATATCCACAGACAAAATATAATCGATTTCTTTAAGTTCTTCAGCTAAGATTTTAGGGAATACTCTTTTGGCTTCCAAAAGCAACCCATTGATTGCCACCAGGTGCATTTTGGACTGGACCAGATGCTTGACCTCACAACGCAGCAAAGGCCTGTGAAAATCTTCACAGTTCTCATTCCTACATTTTAAGCCAACAATAAACCTCATGCAGATTCCGGGGTAGGTCTTTCCAAGTAGGCTCTGTGTGATCTGACAGAGCCTGCTCAAAAGGTGTTTGTTTAGGGCTAATTTCACTTGGTCAGTCATTATCATGTAATGGTCTTTGGTTTTCTTCTCGCTCAAGTTCAAATCCAGGTCAAATTTTATTCTTAATATGGAGTCATTCTGAGCTATCTGGCAATACTTGGCATCCACCTGAGAAATCCCAAAAAACTCAAAGCAGGACTTGACCATTTCCTTCTCAGCATTGTTATTCACGCATTTGAGGGCCCTTACCAGATTGAGGAGAACCTCCAAGCCCCCCGGAGCCAAGGCCAGGACCTTCTCAGACTCAGCCTCACATTGGCTGGCAGCTTGGTAGAGAGCTTCCACCACTCCCGCTGAGTGGTTGAGCCTGTCGAACTTGAGGAAGGCGTCCTTGAGCTTCTGAAAGTCTCTCAGGATTACTCCCAGCAGGAAGAGGGCCTCAGCGATGCCAGACTGCTGACTGGTTTGACAGCAGAGCTCCAGGGCTTCTGTCAGAATGGCTTCGGTATTCTCCACATCCACACCCTTGGCCATATTGACACGGGCGGCCTCCAGCAGACACGAGGCTTGGAAGTCCTTGTTGGTGGTGAGCTTGGCGGCCTCCAAGAGGCAGCCGTGTTGCTTCATCAGCAAAGCAGCCTCCTCTCTCCGACCTTCCCTTTTCAGCAGGTCTGCGGCTTCTGTTAGACGTTTCCTAGAGTTGAGGAACACCAGCTGGTCTTCTATGTCAAGCTTAGAGAGGACAGCCATCATCTCCTTGATTTTGTTTGTACTCAGGTACTTGGCTGCGGCTTCCAAGTAAAACTGACTGGCAGAATATGAGAGCTTGGACATGGGGAGCATCTTGGTCCTTAGCATTTCTTCGTACCTGCAATGATGAAGGACACAAATGTCAATTCTTTAACACTCAACAGAAAATGTCCAAAATACAACATAGAGCAACTTAAAGTTCCACAGGAGATAAAAATTTCAAAATAAGATATCAACTTATTGGGCATCTTTATTTATTTATTCAATTTTTTAAAGATTTATTTTTATTTAGTATAAAGTACTGGGGTACAGGCCAGGGGTGCGGGGGGTGAGAGGATTCACCAGAGACCAAGCGGGGAGCAGAACAGGCAGATCTACTGGAATACACTGCTGAGGGGAGCAGCGGGTGAGACAGGAGAGGTCTGCTGCGCCATGTGGGTCACCTCCCTGGCCAGGGATCAACCATATACCATAGTGGCTGTCGACAGCTTGATAGTGCTGAGACTTTAACCCCCTGTGCCATCAAGGAAGCCCCTGAATCCTTATTTAGACTAACAAAATGAATTTCTTTGTTATAATATTTTGCGTCCACTTAATTAAATATAGTGGAGTGACAATCTGTGCAAGTGAGAATTAAGTTTGGAAGTCCATCTGGAGAGCAAAAATTATTCAGAGTCAAAATTGCCCTTGAAAAGAAATCTCTTGGCCTTTCCGGTGGCGCAACGGTTGAGCGCCGGGTTGCGAAGCTGCCCGCAGCCTCTGCAGTGCCGGTTCGATCCCCGGCTGCTCCCCGGCCACCGGAGGAGGGTCCCACAGGGCGCGCAGACCTCTCCTGCCGCTCCCCTCAGCAGTGTGCTTCGGTCCTTCTGCCTGCTCTGCTCCCCGCTCTGGCTCTGGTGAATTCTCTCACCCTCCCGCGCTTCTGACTGTACCCAGTGCTTGCATAAATAAATAAATAAATCTTAAAAAAAAAAAATTATAATAAATTAAAAAAAAAAAAAAAAGAAAAGAAATCTCTTAAACTTTCATAAAAGCGTGACAATACATTTGGGCATATGACCTGGCCTGTTCAGTTAGATAGGTGATTCATGAGAAAAGATGAAGAAGCTCACACAAACCAATGACTGACTACGTGAGTCTTCCTCCTATTGTGATCCCACCTGTCTTTTCTCTTTTGCCAGGTGCGCCTGTGGTTGAGCTGTGGTGAGATTAATAAAGCTCTGAAGGGTTCTACTTTATTCTGCTGATGAGAGTCAGTAGGCCCACACTACCAGTCTTCAAGCACTGGGTCAACCCAATAAAACATGCCTGCTTTTGAAATCTCATGGGACAGAACACAGCTCCTTACAGCCGGAGCCGTGCTCAGGGCCCTGATGATGCCACAGTCAGCCTACAGCCTCAGCTTTCCCAGTATAAGAAGATGTCTGGTGGAGGAAGGAAAGGGAATATACTTCGCATGCCGGCCTGGCTGATGGAGTAGAGAGTGTCAGCGAATTTAAGGAACTACCCCCGGGTATTGTCTCTTCAAATCTGAAATGTCCTCCATACATTCTCAGTCGGGCCAGTTAGCAATTGCACTCCACATCCATTATGCATGGCCTTCAAAGACACTCACATAAACCCAGCATAAGGCTCTGGTTGATACACAGACTGCACTTAGACCTCAACTCAGCACATCTTAAAAACTCTCAGCTATAAACCTCGATAGAGCTGAAAGAACATATAAAGAAAGTAATGAGAGGCCAAAGCAAAATATTTCTAGGGGAAAAAAAATCTATGATTATTCAATGCCCTTCTGAAAAAGCGAGACCACACACACACATATATACACATATACATGTATATAAATAATTCTCAGTCTTTTTTTGTGCATGGCCTCATGTACAACAAATATGGCCTCACAAGGGAATTGGCCTGGCTGATTATTCCCATCACAGCAGTATAACACTGGTGAGTGGGTACCAATGAATGTCACAGCTGGCATCCTGTTATAGACTGAATGTCTGTATCCCTCCAAATTCATTTGTCGAAACCGTAAACCCCATTTGGAGATGAAGCCTCTAAGAAAGTAATTAAGGTTAAATGAGGTTATAAGAATAGAGCCCTGATCTAATAGGATTAGTGTCCTTATAAGAAGAGAGATACCAGAAAGCAAGAGTATTCTGTCTGTCTCTCTCCCTCACCCCCCCTCCTGCTCTGTCCCCCAGAAAGGACACACGAGGGCATAGCAAGAAGGCAGCCATCTGGAAGTCAGGCAGAAAAGTGCTAATCAAAAACCCAATTGGCTGGAACCTTGATCTTGGACTTCTAGCCTCCAAAAATGTACGAGAAAACATTTCAGTTTTAAGTAGCAATCTATGGCGTCTTGTTATGGCAGCCTGAGCTGACCAATCATACACACCCATTGTATTTATCACACACATAATGGTACCAAAGACCCGGATTAGGGAATATGCTAAACACCAAGCTTCTTTTCCATTTCCAAATATAAAACTTCTTTATGTAGGTGATAGCTATACAATGTATTTATTTTGTGCAAGCTATGCACACTTTTTCTAATATGTTATTTTTTTAAAATAAAATAAAAGTTAAAAAAAATTTAAAGTTTGAACACCTGAGTCAGTAATGTTCATTTTGCCATATGTATAATTTGGTAGAAAACAAAGAAAATATAGAATCAAGCCATAGCCTACTCTTCTGGGAGCAGAGCTGACTCAAACCCCTGCTGAGCAAAAATACACAGAATTATAGACTCTGTCATTCCACCTCTCTCATACCACCAGAAAGATCTTCCAGGGCATCAACCAAATGCTGTTGCTAGATTCCTTTTCAGGGGCCTCCCTGGTGGCTTAGGAGTTAAGTCTCAGTGCTATCACCCCTATGGTCTGAGTTCGATCCCAGACCTCTCCTGTCTCACCCGCTGCTCCCCTCTGCAGTGTATTTCAGTAGAGCTGCCCCTTCTGCCCTACTCTATCTCTGGTGAATCCTTTCACCCCTGGCACCTCTGGCCTGTACCCCAGTTCTTCCACACAAATAAATAATTAAAAAATAAATTCCTTTTCAGCCATTAACCCCACCTATCCCTACACATCACCTTTGGTATATAAGCTAAGGTTAAAGGCTCAAGGAAGCTTCCACTGGGTCACATATGAAACGTACCGGTCCTACCCTAACATCGATGGTTTGTGCACTCGAACAGGCGTATAAGCACAAGATAAGCATCCGTCACATCCTGATGAAGCACATTCCTGACTGCCCTTGCCTTTAACCATCCACACAGCAGGGAAATTGTCAAGTTAGCAGGTAATGGAGAGGTCAGCACTGTCATTAAGCATGAAATTACTGTGTTATACACACACCTAACAAACCTTTATCTTCTGCCCCTCTCCTCATGACACTGTGTTAAAGCTGAAAAAGAGAGCGGAAGCCAGAGTCCTGATCTCGCGTGACCCGGCTCCAAGGCTCAAATTAAAGGAAGATGACATGGTCAAGTCACTACAGAAGAGCAGGACAAAACCAGCCAGCGCAGGCTGGCCCCAGAGAGCCAGCGGGGGTGGGGGTGGGGGTGCAAACCACTTACTTCTCCACCGCAATTGCAGCTTCTTCAAAAAGCTCCTCTTGGCAGTACATGTTGAGTGCTAGATCAAATTCCTGAATCTGCTCAAAGCATCTGAATGCATCTTTGTAGCACTGACTTCGTTTGTAGAAATTGGCAGCATCTCTTATCTAGGACAGAGTAAAATTCTACTCTTAAGAATATTTGTAACACAACATTGTAATCTTAAAAATAAACCAACATCATGAGTAATACAGAGGATGGTCATATATCTGTTGTTTTGTTAGAATCCAGTGAAACACACACACACACACAAGTAATATTAGCAAAATGAATTCTTTATATGGAAAAAAATTAAGTACAACCATAACCTATGCCATACACAAAGGCAACTCCAGAAGAATTAAAGTGCTACAAGGGGTTGACTCTTAACACAAGGAGTTAAGTCTCAGCACTATGAAGCTATCAGCAGCCACTGCAGCACGAGTTCGATCCCCAGCCAGGGAGGTGACTCATGGCACAGCAGACCTCTCCTGTCTCACCCACTGCTCCCCTCAGCAATGTATTTCAGTCAGTCCGCCTGTTCTGCTCCTTACTCTGTCTCTGATGAATCCTCTCACCACCCACTCCACACCTCTGGCTTATATCCCAGCTCTTATATGCATAAATAAATAAACCTTTAAAAAAAAAAAAAAAGCACTACATGTTTTGAAAGCTACCGGAGAAAAATGTATGAGAATACTTTTGGGACCTTGAGGCAAAGAAAGTCTTCAACAAAAGCCAAAATACACAAACCTCAGGGAAGAACGTAATGGATTTTGATCACACCAAACAAAGGGCATGTGAAACAAAGTTAATGGAGCAAACACTAAGTTCTGGACCAGCACTGCCCAGGATGCCTTCCTATAAAGATGGAAATGGCCTGTGTCCATGTTATCCAACATGGTAGCCATGAGCCACAAGTGAACCCTGAGCACATGAAATGTGTGATGCAACCAGGAATGGGATTTTTAATTTTATTTCATTTTCATTTAAATTGCTACATATGGCTAGTTGTTCCTGGACTAGCCCAGCCTAGAACATAAAATGAATTCCTGCAACCATAAGAAAAAGACTTTCTGAAAACTACACAAAGGATATAAACTGGAAGTTCACAGTGGGGGAAACTTGAAAGATTAACAAGCAAGTGAAGGTGTTCAACCCCACGAGTAATCAGAGAAATGCAAATTAAAATCACAATCGTTTTAATTTGATGAATTTGCAAAAATCAGAAAGTCAGAACCCACTGACTGTGGTAAGACCATGGGGGAACACCAACACCTCATGCACAAAGTCACAGGCTGTTCTGAAAAACAAGTGGCTTTCACTTTGGCTCGGTGGGAGGAAGTACAGGAGTACCCTGGGGCCCGCAAGCCCCCGCAAGCACCTCCCAGATCTCCCAAGGACTGGAAAGAGACACAACAGGCCCCAGAACTGTGCGTGGCTGCCAGGAGTTGATGGCAACTTGGACATCCAGCACCAGTCAAATGCAGTGGATTGGAACACTATCAGTGGCCAGAAACAGGCCAAGGCTGTAACACCATAGCCAGGGGTAGCACAGGTACAAAAAAGAAGAGGGCACTTGTAGAGTAAGGTAAAAAAGTATCAGGCTTTTTGCCTCTCACCATTGGGATTGATGATGGATCCCTGAAGGCCTGAACGCATGCCTGATGGTGGGCACCTGGAATAGGGTGTGGGCATAGGTAGATGGGATTCACCTGGGCTAAGACTGGGCTTATAAGGGCAGCATCATGGGGATGCCGGCAGAGAGAGGAACAGAGAGCAAAAGAAAGATGAGAAGAGAGAAAACAAGGCCACAAGAGAACACTGGAGAGCCCAGAAAGAGTGAGGACTCGCCGGGAGGCCTACTAGCCTACCGGCCCCCAGGATCCCCTGCCTGCCGTGTACCTGGTAAATCCCAATAAAAGCCTGCAAGAGCCACCGAGGGCTCCAGGACTCCTCCTTTATAGGGTCATAGAAAACCTGCACTGTGTCTTCCTGCTGCTAGCGCACTATTTAGACAAGCTTAAAGTACAGATGTTCAGAAACAACTACTATTTATTCTATAGCTAGCCATGCTATGGGAACATATATTAAATGCACTGGAATGGCTGCCAGGGAATGGAGCCTGGCCACGAAGAGTCAGGAGATGGCCTGGTAGCCAGCGCCAGTGGGCACTCCAGCCCATCAGTTACTGCTTTCTGCTTGGCTGGCCCAACGTTCCCTGGGACGGCTCCTTCCCACTCCGCCCACCCCTATCATGGCGGCCTCTCAACCTAAGTCACTGCTAGACTCTCCTAACTGGTCTTTCTGCTTCCACTCTGGCTCCTGTGGACCTCTCCACGGAGTGGCCAATAAATAGCATCTTGCCCCACCTCCCATCAAAATCTGCACCTGGCTCCCTATCGCATCTGAACAAAATCCAGTCCCCGCCATGGACTATAAGGTCCCAATGCTTTATTCCTGCCACCCTCTGCTGCTCATTTTACCATTTCTAACCCCCTCAGTTGGCTCCTGGCCGAACTGGCTTCCTTGCAGTTGTTAAAACTCGCCCACACACTCCCACCTTGGGGGCTCCTGCCTGCAAGATTCCTTGGCCTGAGATGCCCTCTGATAGCTGTTTTCAGAGTCTCAGCTCAATTGGCACCTCCCTGGTGGCGCCTGTCAGCAACACCTGACCCCCTCTCTGCCCGCACCTAGCCCCTCACCACTGATACCTGCTGTGCTATTGGCTTCTCTCTCTCTCCTCTCTCTCTCTCTCTCTCTTTCTCTCTCTCACCACAAAGGGAAGTCCTGCAAAAGCAGAGGCCCCTGCTCTGTTGCCTGCTGGTTGCTGAGCACCCACAGTGCCTGTGCACAGTAGGGGGCGAGGGGGTTTATCTTTTTGTTGAATATTTAATTTCTTAACTCTACTTGCTGCACCTGAGCCCCAGAGACAAAACAAAATCAAAATGAAATACCTATGCCAGGCCCTCTAATAAATCTTTGCTGGGTTTTACTTAATAAGACAAGCTACATGAAATGCCAAAATACCAACAAGATACAGGGGTGAGGCTGTTCTGTGTGCAGAGATCTCCCAGACCAGGGAACTACTCAATAAAACCCCATTACCTGGTATCGTCTCTTTTCAGCTCCTTGTCAAGGCTGATTACTTGGAAGAAAAATCCCTGAGTGTGAATGAAGACCCTGTTAGGGGCCAAGCAAGCATCCAACTGGAGAAAAAGAAGGAAGAGGGCCTCCAAGCAGCAGCTCCCTGCTCTGACCAGCTCCTCTCTGAGTTTCCCACCTGCCATTCAGAGCAAGGGCCTCAAGAGTTCCCAGGAAACCCATGTTGCCCTCTGGAGAGAGGCAGAACGAGGAGAAGCAGGGAAATCCCTGAGAGGAATTCTTATACTCCCACAGTCCCCTCACTAGCATTTCTTCCTGGGGGTTGCACAGACTGGGAGCTGGGGATGGGGAACAATTTAGCCCAAAGATTTTAGCAAAGCCCACAGCCAAGCTGGTTAATTTGAATCATGCGGGTAGTTTGGCAGGATAACCACAAGAGGTCTGAGGCCAGATGAGAAGCCAACACCTTTCCAGGGAGGGGCCTGAGCAAAGAACAGGACCATCTTGCCAGGATGGGGCTTGAAGCTGCTAGAAGGTACGGGTGAGAGAAGGGAAGAGGGTCACCCCTGGTAGTCAAAAGCCTGTGGAGCAGAAGGAGAGGGGAGAGCTGCGCCTCCAGGAGCAGGAGACCTCCATATTCTGAAGGCACTGAAGCCCTAGAAAGGGGACTTATGGACTCCTGGCCCTCCCACCCCTTTTCAGAGCAGAGCTCGGCAGGGGCAAGGTGAGACAACCAAGAAGGAGTCTCCAGTTGGGTCATGACAGAAACTGATAGAAAAAAAGAGGGAAAAGCAGCAGGCGTGGGCCTGCCCCCTGTAGTTGTCACTGCTTTAGGGTCCAAAGTGATGGCACTGGAGATGGGTGGATGGGGTGAGGGAACATGGAGAGGTTAGAAACTATTCTGGTTCTTGAGATCGAGGACCCAACTTCTACCACAATGAAATTCCTATTGCACCCCCATCTCCCACATTCTAGCAAGTCACATCCCATAATACTGGGGGCAAGCAGGGAGCATCAGGAGGGCCTGAACTGATACTAACTTGGGGCCACTCTTCAAACTTCCCAGTAAGTCCAGTCCTCACCCCGCCCACTGCCCTGGGTGCTCTGAGGACCCAGATGTCACTGCATTTCACATCCAGATGTGGAACCCAACACAGGGGGCAATGCAGCAGCTGGCAGCTGCTCAGCCTCTCACCAGCTGGGGCACGGACCCGCTGCTCAACATGCCCAACCTGTCACAAGCGACACATTAAAAATGAACTGTGTGACATACTGCTTGGCGGCTCAGCTAAAGATACTGTGTTGCAGAGTTGAAAGTTGTTGAAAGAACAGACCTTAAAAATTCTCATCACAAGAGAAAGAAAAGCGTGTATCTGTGTGTGTGCGTGCACAATTGTGTGTGTGTGTGTGTTGGGGTAAAGGATGCTAACATATTGTGGTGATCACCTCACAAGATATTGCCTCAAGTCATTATTAAAACTAAAACTAACACAATGTTCTACAGGTCAGTTATATCTGTTTAAAGATAGAAAAATGAACCGCTAAGAAAGTCATCAATGCTGTGTCTGCTGTGACATCGACCTGCTTCCTTCATCATCTCTGTTCACCACCTTGAGACTAACTCTTTGGACCACAAACCTGCTGACCACTCTGGGGGCTACTGAGCTCCAGACTGGCAGCTCCATCCAAAGGGGCTTCCTGTATGATGAACATTTCTAGAACAATGAGTCCTTGAAATGTGGCTAACGAGACTGAGCGACTTGGTTTTTTTATTTTGTTACATCTAATTAACTCAACTTTTAAGTAAACAGCTCCACGGGGCCTGTGACTACCAGATTGGTCAGCGCAGATCTAGAACAACTGCTGGCAACAGAAACATCAGGCCATTTACCCACGCGGACTCCAGAATGTGAGTATAGAGAAACAAAAATATTCTAAGACCCATCTTCCTTTGATTTGAAAATGTGGCCACCCCATGGTGAGTATCAGCTCTCAAATACCTGCACGCACACATACAGACACACAGACACACACACACTCTGGCATCATCTGAATACTTGAGCAAGAGGAGAAAGAAGGCCACCCTGAGAGGTGACAGGCCAACCTCTCCCTCTTCGAAGTACTGGAGCCCTCTCACGTGAGCAGAGGCTGTGGGCCCTCCCCTCAATTTGCTCAAGGGACGCCAGAGGGCCTTTGGCAGGCCGTACCTTCCCCAGCCTCTCACACAGCTGGGCAGAGAGCTGGAACTCCTTGGCGTAGCTCAGACACTTCAGGGACAGCTGTGGCTCTCTGCACTCTAAGTAGGTCTTAGCCAGTTCCAAATACTCCAGCTGCTTTTCCCTGTGAGGAGGGAAACAAAACAGTGTCCGTGGAGAAGTGACCTAATCCCAGCACATGTAGCCCGCTGCTCTCACCACAGCAAACACGCACTGATGCCGAGACTCTCACCTGGGGCTGACTTTCTTGGATTTCATGTTCAGGGCAGTGTTGTGGGCCAGCGCCAGTTTCTCCTTCTCATAGGCACCTCCTTTTTGGTAACATTTAGCTGCAACCTGAAACAGGCAGAAGGTTCTGATTGCCAGCAAGGCACTGGAGGGGGCACAGACAACAAGAGTTAAAGCCCGCGCTCCAGGTTCACACTGATGAAGCATTGCACTCCCCGCGTGGAACCTGAGAGAGAGAGGCTGGGAGGCTGGGTCAGCTACCAAGGCCTCAGAGGATAAAGCTAACACTTCTCACAGGTTCCTTTTGGAAGTAACAAGAAGCCATGGAAGAGGTACATAAAACATATTTATAGGCTGCCACACGAACACCCCCATTTAGTCTTCTATTGTTTTTTGTTTTTGCATAAAAGAACTGGGGTGTGGGCCAGAGGTGCTGGGAGTGAAAGGATTCACCAGAGACAGAGTAGGGGAGCAGAGCAGGTGGATTGACTAAAATACAGTCTGAGGGGCGCAGCAGTTGAGACAGGAAATGTCTGCTGAGCCATATGTGGGTCAGCTCTCTGACCCCCCAGTTAGTGTTCTAACAGTCATGTGCCAGGAATTTCGTCCTTCTCATTATGCATAATGGCAACTCCAGGTCAGCAACCGGGAGCAGTGGGCCCCATCACCTCGGGGATAAACACAGATTCTCTCTCTAGTTGGTAACTTTAATGGCTAAAGTTGGTGGTGTAGATACGGGGATAGAGATGGTGCCACAGCACAGATCAAATTCTGTGTTAACCAAATAGAAAGAAGGCAGACAAGTGTCACAGGGAGTCAGCCTGTACCCCAATCCCCACCAAGCAGACAGTCACTTTTCTGAAACAACAAATGCTGACACCAGCATAGGCTAGAGAGGAGAAAGCTCGCATTCTGCCCAGAATGTCAAGAACTGGTCTCAGTGTAGGCAAGGGAAGGACTATCAGCAGTGGCACTTGCCACTAAAGTGAGTGGGAGAGTCTCCCCTTCAGGCTTTTGCTTCAGCCTCCCTGGCCCAGGGGTCTTCCTTCATTCCCATAACCTGTACTATATTCCTCCCTGCCACAGGGCCTTTGCACATACTATTTTCTCTCATTGAAATGCTCCTTCATTTCTTCTCTGCCTGGTTAACTTTATTTATTCTCTAAGTCTCAGTAGAAGGATTCTATTCAAAGAAGCCTCTCCCTGGCCTCCTTACCCAGAACAGGTTGTTCTGGGGGCAGCTGGTCTCTCACCTATGACATCTGCAACAGCTGGAACTGTTGTACTCTTGCTCACCATCAAATCCCTGAGACCAAAACACAATGCTTAGCCCATAGCAAAACAGAAATAAGTTGAATGAATGACTATCGAGAAGTTTTTTTTTTATAATGTTTCTGAAACATTCATTGGCATGTAGCCAAAAACTCAATAAACCACCTGAATCCTGAAGTCCTTTAGCAGAGTCAAAATAAAGTCAGGCAAGGAGAAGTCTTTTTATAACATTCTCATCTGAGTCAGCTCCCCTACGATTTCAGATGCAAACATTCAAAAGGCATTTTTAAAGGGATTTTTAAAAAGTATTGGAAATCTATGGACAACCAACGGTGTTCTGAAGGGAAGAGAAGGACTTCTGAGTCCCAGTGCACACCCACACCCACACTGCTGCCCATTTTATACTTTCCTTCCCTCCCTACCCCACTCAAAAAAAAAATCTTGGTTTTATAACAACAGCCAAGTGTTCAGTTTTCTTTCCAATTATGACAAAGATGGGCATAGAGAAGGTTCTGGGGTTTTGTCCACTTTTGCAGCTAAACACTACATACTTATGCAAATGTTTTCCAGACACACCCACACATGCAAGGGTGTGAATTCTGCTTTCTCAGCCCATACATTTAATTTCGAGGGCGGCCTCTCCTTCCCTCCTCCTTGCAGCCATCACACCCTCCAGGGTGCAGAAAGTAGGCAGACAAGTGTCACAGGGAGTCAGCCTAACCTCAATCCCCTCCAGCGGAAAGTTGCTTTTCTAAAACATCTTGATGTCCCTCCAAGAGAGCTGCCTGTTACCCCTTCCTTCAGATCTGGGCTGTGATTTGCTTCGGCCAAGGGTGCAGCAGAAGCGACACTGGGCCATCTCCACAGCCAGGCCTCAGGAGGCCCTGTGTGACTCCACTCTTCTCTGACCGCTGCTCAGGCTGAGCTTCAGCTGCTAAGGGCTGGGAGCCCACCACATGAACCAGGTCACCCCTATCAACCCGGTCAAGAGGCAGCCAACCCCAAACAGACCTACTTGCTGACTGGCAGCTGATTCAGACACATGAGTCACCCAGCTGAGACTAGCTGAGCTCAGCTCTTAGTTACCCACAGCACTACCTCCTCCCTTTCTTGTCTGATGGCAGAACCTGCCTCTCATGAAGAGTTGAAATTACCAGATGGGACTCCATGGGGCTTAGAACAGCCAATGAGATATAAGGAGAAGTCCACTGGGGACTCCAGGATGAAAAATGAGACCCATGAGAAGAAAGTGCCTGCCCTTCACTCCTGCTTGGATGCTGCTGAGGGAGTGGGGTGCTGGGCACTGCCAGCCACACGAGGGATGTCTTGGCCAAGCTGCAGATGGCACAGGGAGACAGAATGGGATTAGGCCCATGTTGAGCTGCAGAACCAACCCTGAGACCAGACTTCTTGTTAGTGGATAAAAAAAACACCACCACTACCCTTTTTATAGGGTGTTTGTGACCAGCGGGTAGACATCATTAGCATGACATCACAGGGGACACACAGGCCCTCTCCAAGACCATGTGATATGTAGGGAAGCTGACTGGGGAGAGGGAGGAGGCCTTCACGGCTGATCTCAATATGCCAAGGGGAATCAAAGAGCTAACACCCCTGAGAGGAGACTGCTCGGACTCATTAAGACGGCTTGTGCTGGAAACTGGCCAACTTTTAACCTACACTCACTAGCTTCAGACTTTCAGTGAAATCAATGGCTGATCAATTTGAAAAACAAACTAGAGGACCATTCTGCTGATGCTTTGAAACATAGTATGATGGGAGCATGGCTTTTAAAAAGCATAGAATACAGAAGGGAAAGGAATCAGAAGGATTTCTCAGTGGGTAAAGGCAATGACACTCCCTTTTCCGATCACCCATAGAATGAGCACTCGTCAGAATGAAGGGCTGTCAAGCACACATGCATGGGGTACGGAGGAGGACAGGACATTCTCCTTGTCATGGCGACCAGATGGGTCAGAAGTAGCACAAGTGCCATCAGCTTTGTCCCACCCCGGTGACAAGTGTGAGGTGGGAAGCCTGCCTGGAGGCCTGCTGAGGTCCTGGAGTTAGGGCTTCCCTGACCCACGGCTGCTGGGCCAGCCCCTACCTTCCAGCACTGGTGTTTGGCATAGTATTCTCCTTGCGCGATCCACTCCTCTGGGGTCGAGGTCTTCACAAACATGCTGTCATCCAAGTCTAAGAGGAAAAATAAAGGTGGATTTCTTCCACTGGACACTCACTGGCTGCTGTTCTGGATTAAATTTTGCCCTCATCATCCACCCCACAAAAATGTGTATGTTGAAGCCCTGACCGCAGTATCTCAGAATGTGACTTATTAGGAGACAGGGCCTTCAAAGAGGTGATGAAGATAAAATGAGGCTGCAAGGGTGGCCCTTGTCCTGTCTAACTCACGTCCTTATGAGAAGAAGAGATTAATACACGAAGGGACATCAGGGGCTTGCACAGAGGAAAAGCCTCCCACAAGCCAAGGAGAAAAAGGTCCAGACCTGCTATTCTTGAACTTCCAGCCTCCAGAACTGTAAGACAATAAATTTCTGTGGTGAAAGCCCCCAGTCTGTGGTTTTATTATGGCAACCCAAGCAATCAAATAACCTGTGTTGTCTTTATATCATACATTTAAGATGTCATTTAGCTAATCAAGTTGGTTGTTGTAGATTTTAGAAAGACAAGATGGGGTGAGAAAGAATATAGTTTGGTTTTTGAACTTTGGTCTACCTTCCTTTTCTGTGGCTATGAATTAGAAGACAGGCAGCAATTTCTAATTCCTCCTTGAAAATCTATAACTATGTAGTTTCTAGCAAACTCCCAGGCCGGGGCGCTAGCAAGGGATGAGCTGATAGGACTTCAAAGCATATCCCAGCGTGCAGACTGCCCTGGTTGCGATCAGCAATCTGCCAGAAGCACACTTTGGCAACCACCCACTGTCGGTCCTGTCTGTTTGCCTCACTAGCCTGCTGATGACTGTATCAGTCCTTCCTTCCCTGGTCCCCAAGTCTCACTGTGGGTGACACCGTGGGGGCACTGCATCACAGCTTCACGAATACAGTGAAGACCAGGACACCCCAGATAGCCAAATCATAACTGATGGGGTCATATATACCCAGGCCAAGAGATGTAAAACGGAGGAGCAAGGCAGACATGCCAGCCTGGCTTTGAAGGTACAAAGGCTGGAGGCTGACCCCTCCATGCAAGCCCTCGGCCCAGCCAGCAGCATGGTGTGCAAATAGGACTTACAGCTCTTATTCTGACAACTGTGGATTCTCAGCATCCCAGAGACATTCTGTTCCCACAGCATCTCTGCATAGGGCCAATGCACTCTGCCAGCACAGTGTAGAAGTGCAAATTGCATGGTCACTACACTCATCCCAGCTCCTTTGCATGGTGGGAACAGATGTCCTCTAATTTCACCATGTGCAGCTTACAACACAATTAAGACTGGATTTTTCCCTTGCATTTGCAATGCAATCAAGACAGAAAATAAATTGTAATCTTTTTTCACTTCATTTAGATTTTGTTTTAACTGCCTATTTTGACGATTTTTTTTTTAATTTTTTGCACACAAGATCTGGGGTGTAGGCCAGAGGTGTGGGGGACGGGTGGTAAGAGGATTTACCAGCAGAGTGGGGAGCAAAAGAGATGGATCTACTGAAATACACTGCTGAGGGGAGCAGCGGGCGAGACAGGAGAGGTCTGCTGCACCATCTGGGTCAGCTCCTTGGCTGGGGATCGAACTGGTGCTGCAGTGGCTGCCGATAGCTTCAGTGTTGAGAGTTAACCCCTTGCACCACCAGGGAGGCCCTGATTTTTTTTATAATGGGTGCCAGACTATGTTTTAAGAACAAAGGCGTATGAGCTGCAGGGAAGATAAAGAATGAGCACACAAGGCCAACCCACACATCTTCCTTCTAGCTGAGGCAGTGAAGGTCCATGGAGAGAAGACAGGATCTGAACACAGTCATGTGGTCATACAAGAGGAGAGTTGTAAGGAGAAGTTAACTCCAAGCCTTCAGCTTTTCCCATTACCTGACAATAGTCAGGACCAAGGAACAGAACAGCCAATCCTTGTCCCCACTGAGCCATTGTCTGTACTCAGAAAGAGCTTCCATAAAACTGGCTGCAAAGTGCTCAAGAAACCCAGTAGCCCTCTCTATAGCAGCCTTGTGCCTTCCCCTGTCCTTGGAGAAATTAGCCATGGCCTGGAAAGACAACTCAACAGCTAACCCACAAGAAAGACAATTTTTTCCTTCATGGATGGCTGATTATTTCTCTCCTAGTTATCCTATCAGGAGAACTTCATTGTTTTTTAATTAGCTCATCTCTGTACATGATGAAAACAATATATGATAATGGTTTGCCGACAGTAGAGAGCTACAAAGGTGAAAGATAAGTTGTTCCTATCTGTTCAACAACCCCACACACATCTCTCTTAACACCAGTAGAGAGCAGACAGTTTTACAGTGATGGACAATGAGCCCATTTTTAGTTCCTTACAGTAATACAAACAGGGCTGTCATGAACACTCTTAAATATGTATCGTTGACATTTTATACAAGCACATCTCAGATTTCTGAGAAGATGAATTGCTGAGTCAAAAGGTATGGGTATTCTCTATTTGATAGACTTGTCCACCAACTGTCCAAATGTGTGAAGCAATTTGTATTCATCTGAGGAGGCTTATTTCCAATGATCCTAGTCCATGACCCTTACTTTCAAAAGACAAATAAAAGATCTTCCTTAATTGGAAGGAATGAACCCTTCCAATTCCATTACTACCACACTTTCCCACACACCTTCAACCCAAATACAAATGCTCATTTCTCAGAAGAGAGAAACGAAAAGAATTTTTGGAAAACTATACCTTTCACACCCAACCATAAGAACAGTGGAGGTACCATGATTTCCATGCTCCATATACATTCTCAGCAGTGAGACTACTAGAGCGAGCTCTTACCTTTATTTTCATCTGTCTTCACGACCTGAACAAAATCTCTTTGAGTGAAATATTTGAAAGCAGGAGCTCGCTTCTCTCGATTCTCATCAAAGATCCAGAGGTTGACCCGAGCCCGTGTAATGGCCGTGTACAGCTGTTTCAGCTCCCCGTTGAGGAGCTGAAGACAAGATTGAGGACACAGATGATGAGCCTTTAGTCTATAGGGACAGTGTGATATGCTTCCATGAATTTACTCCGATTTTGGAAAATACAGAAAGTAAATTTTAGAGAAGTATAGCAGGTGCCTCAGCAGGCCCTCGGGGGTTCTCTATGGCAACAGCACAGGTTGGCGAGGCTCTAGTTAGCAAGCGTGGCATTAGCACATGCTGGCCCTTGACTCTGTTACAATTTTCTATCTTGAAATAATGATAGAAAGTGACAGAAAATCACCTTGTACATTTCCGGATTTACCACGAGGGGCCGGCCCTGAGCAGAGCTGGGTTTCTCCAGGGGCACTTGGATCAATGGCTGGTTTCCATCTCTGGAGTCAGATGATGAAGGGGTAAAGGAAGAAATGATCTTCCATTCCTTGTAAGCCTGAATGACAAGAATAAATTAAAGGTCAAGAGAATATGCTTTTGACCTGTACACACAGCCTCCCTGAGCCTCCTGGAGAATTGAGCCCTCCTTTTCTGGTAAAGAGCCCAGGCCTTCTTCCCTACCTGTGAGGAGGGAGCCACCCTGTGCCTGCCAAGTAAGGGTTTCGGAACCCCAGGGAGATGGGGTTCAGATTGTACACTGAGGGACTGAGGAGTTCCCAGATATTTGGTCGAGAAAGCTGAGAAGCCAGGCACACATGCCCATTTCAGGAAGGAAGGCTCGAGGATCAGAAAGTTCTTGTTGAACAGTCCTTTCATAACACTTTATGGAGATGCCATTAAGACACAATTAGCAAAACTTTCTAACTGAATTAATCAACCAAGAATAGAACACAATTCAGGAGCTGGGAGGCACAGCATGTAAGGTAGACTCTGAGATCAAAATGAACAAATTCACATCGCAGTTCTTCCACTTATGACCTAAGTGACCTTGGACAAATTGTTCATTCTCTCCTAGGTCTCATTTTCCAGCTATTCAACATGGGGATGGTCAAAGCACCCAAGTTTGTTGGGAAAATAAAAGGATATAATCAACGTCAAGTGTCTAATACAGTGCTTGGTAAATCGTTGCTATTTTAACCATTTTTCCCTTTACCCAAATCCAAACCTCAAAATCACAGTGACTGTGTCAACCAGGGGTCAGCAAATTTATTCCCTACAGAGTTAAGTAACAAATTCTTTAGACTTTATGGGCAATATGGTCTCTCTTATAATCACTCAACCCTGCTGTTAACAGTGCAAAAGCCACCCTAGCCACGTGTAAATGACCCGGCAAGCTGAGTTCTAATAGAACATTCTTTTGGGATACTAAAATTGAATTAAGACAATTTTCATTGTCAATCATTAAAAATGTAAGACCCATCCTTAGTTCATATGAAAATAGGCAGTGGGCTGAATTTGACCCATGGACCAGGGTTTGCAGATCTAAGTAAAGCTAAAGCGGCCAGATCACATGCAATATTTATTGTTCAGAATTCCTAAGGAATTTCAGATTTCAGTCTTTACTGGGCTTGTTGGAGTAGTTAGTCAACATTCCTAGCCTTTACTTTTCCATTTACACCATGGGACTACTTAACTCCTACGTATCTTTTCAAGGATGATGAGAAGATAGAGGGAACATCATTACCTCCTTTAAGTTACTCCCTAACTTAAATTATATAAAATTTAGCTTATATGCTTTAAATACTGTCTATTAAATGATAATGTTATGTTATTAACCAACTCTGGATTAATCACCACATCCTGAAAAGAGAAGTGAATCATGTCATCACTTAAGTAGCTGGAAGTTAAAAAAAAAACATTTTCGGGACATATTTATGACTATCCTCTTTGTAAAGCTGTTTACAAAACTGATTTGTTTGCAGAAAGCAGGCAAAAGACACAAGTGCCTGACAATTAAGAGGATTTCCTGGCAGGCAGCAAGAGACAGAGACAGGTTGACCTTGGAGGAATCTTGGAAACACAATGCATTTTAAAAGTGCTAAAGGACTTTTATTTGAAATCAAAAGCTTTCAAATAACACAGAGTAGCTGGTCTCCATGAATAAAACACATCTGATTTTCAAGACAGAGCCTTTTAGGAGTGAGTAAGTGCATTTGTGGCAACAGTACAGGCCTGTGGCACTTCAGACAATAAAGGAAAAAGCATTTAAGGCTCTAGCTTCTTCTCATTAGGACTGATAATTGTAAAGGAAAATGGCTTAGATGCTCCTAGCAAGGCTATGTTGGGAGGTCTGTTCTGTAACAACCCATAAAGGATGTGGTTTTCAAAGTCTCTCCTGTCCTAGCCACACATGAGTATGAAGGAAAGGCGCCCCCCACTGGGGCAGTGTAATAACAGACACCTTTCCAAGTCCAAACAGGAGGAGAGTTTAGGAGTGACTAGGAGAATGACTGTCCTTCCCCAAAAAGAGGCAAAACCCTACAAGGAGAGGATTTGGAATAACTATTCCCTGGTTCCTTCACAATCTTTTTTTTTTATAATGATTACTTTTTTAAAAAAATTATTTATTTATGCATACATGAACTGGGGTATAGGCCAGAGGTGCTGGGGGTGAGAGCATTCTCTGGAGACAGAGTAGGGAAGAGAACAGGTGGACTGACTGTAATATACTGCTGAGGGGAGCAGCGGGCAATACAGGAGAGGTCTGCTGTGCCATGTGGGCCAGCTCCGTAGCCAGGGATTGAATCCATGCTGCAGAGGCCAGCGATAGCGTGACAGCACCAAGACCCAACCCCTGAGCCACCATGGAGGTCCTCCTTCCTGATCTTGAAGAGATGGCCCTGGTAACCAAGTTGTTAAATAGGTAACAACAAATCCTCTAGAGAAGAGTCACAAACAAGGGCAAAAAGAACGGCCCTACACACAGAAATAGAAGATGGTAGAAGAAGCCGAGACAGTGAGGGGAACCCTCTGCAGCGCCTCTCTGTATTCAGCAGCCTTCAGCCAGTTACCCTGAAAAAGTATCCAGATGAGCATTAAGATACCATAGGCACCTGGGAACTTACTGATCTGGCTTTCCTCTGCTTTAATGAAAGCATTTTGTCTTATTTGCTGACTGACACTTTTTGGTGGTGAGGTTGTAAGTGATAAATTCAAGGTGTATCTTGTGCCAGGAATTCATCATTACACTCCCCGGTACCTGGGGATGTTCCATGTTGCAAGCAAGCTGTTTTAGAAGACTTGTTGTGCACATAGGATGAAGTGGATGTTACTGAAAGACTCGATCTCGATCACTTTCATTTGATGCAACTCACTCAGTTGTGGGTGGGAGTGTAAGGCCAAGAAACCCAGACCTTTGCCATGTCCAGGATCAAGGTGAGACAGAATGCATGGATTTTTCTTTTCCAGAGTCAACCACAAATTATGGCTCCATAAGTGCAGTGAGCCTTGAGGTTGTCACTGGCACAAGCAGACAACTGGCACTCATGAGAGACAGGAATAAGAGCTTACCCCTTTCTCTTTTAGGAGAGTCTCGGTCCCACCAGAACCAATGGATGTATCATGAGGGAAGAAAAGGTTAGTCCTCAGAGATTAAAAAAAGAGCTCCAGTGTTAATGAAACTATCTGATTTTATTAGCAAAAGCCAATAGAAATAAATGCACTTCAGGTACAGGAATGATATATACTCATCGTGGAAGTCAGTTTGCATGCTTTACATGGAAGGATCATAAAATTTAGAACTAAAAAAAGCATTAGAGGTCCCTCGGGCTCTGCTACCTACAGTATGACTATGGGCAATTTACTTGATTTCTGTGATCCTCGGTTTTCTCTCTAGAATGAGGGTAACAAATAGATATCCAACCACAGAACGTTGGTGGAGGATGAAATAAGACAACGTACTCAAAAATACTTGATAAACTGTAAAACACCCATAGCAATATTAGTTGTAGGTATTACCAAGGCCAACATGACATTTTTTTAAAGAACAGAAAGAAAACAAAAGAACTCCAAAAAGGGTTAGGGCAGAGATCATAAGGCGTCAAAACTAACAATGTCCTGACTTGGAGATGAAAAACAGCCCCTTAAAGCATGCACCATGTGCCGAGGGACTTCCGCAACAGGGGCCAGAACACAGCCAGCTTAAGTCCCCAAAGAGACCCCACAGCACGGTCAGCAGCCAGCCCAAGTCCCCTCTAATAGACAGCAGTCAAGAGAAAAAGTGGCTAGAAAACCAAGGAGAATGCCTTGAGTGGGTGGCTGCACCCACAAGGTGCTAAGCTGGTGCAGGAAGACTGTCACATAGACCTGGGAGCCAAGTCAGAGCGTGGGCTGGCACAGAGGTCTCTGGGGCTCAATCCGGGACTCTCTTGCTGCCATGAACTGCATGGAGGGCAAGCAGCGGTGGAGAAGCCATGCCAGAAGGGATGGCCCAGGCAGGGCGGCTGGTGATCCCCACATTACCTGAACCAGTGGGCAGGAACCAAGCCTTACTCGTCCTCCTCGAGCCGTCTCTTTCTATGAACTGACCTTGCCCAGCTCTGTCCTCCCAGGGTGAACATGGATACCTTGCCTTCATTTGTAAGGCTTCCTTGGAGCTCACTCCAACTTGAGCATCCTTAGGAATCAAGGATAAAGTAGCTAGAGAAAACCAGAAACTGGCACTTGGGTACCAGGCATTCCCAGAAGATGAATACAAGAGTGCAGGGCAGGGCACAGGGAGAACCAGCAAAGGCACACATGAAACAAGCCATAGCCACTGCCAAAACCCACACCCAAACACAAAGCCCCACAACCAATGGATGATGGTGCAAACAGAAATAGGTACCTGTGACAAACTGTCCTCTACTTAGCTCCAAATTCTCTTTCCTGGAGTGGAAGTGTAGCTCATACTTAGACATGCGTGTGTGAAAAGAATTCAGTTAGACATACCTCAGAATCAGTAAAGAAGTTGTAAAGGAGAACATCATCAAATTCTAAGCCTTTTGCTTCATAAACTGTTAGCACAAGTGCTAAGCCCAGCTCTTCCGGAATTTTCTCCTTTGCAATTTCATTGGCTACAAGAATAACCTGGGGGTTGGTGGGGAAGGATGGAGAGAAAACCATCAAATTCAGCAATGAAAAATTGGTAAAGCTCAGCCTATTCTATAAGAGGTAGGTATTGGTTTTTTTTTTTTTAAAAAAAAATTTATTCATGCATACAAGAGCTGGGGTGTAGGCCAGAGGTGCAGGGTATGAGAGGATTCACCAGAGACAGAGTGGGGAGCAGAACAGGTAGATTGACTGAGGGGAGCAGCAGGCAAGACAGGAGAGGTCTGCTGTACCATGTGGGTTAGCTCCCTGCGCGTGCCATGCTGCAGTGGCTGCGGATAGCTTCATAGTGCTGTGACTTAACTAACCCCTTGTGCCACCAGAGAGGCCCCGAGGTTGGTATTGTTTTTAAGAGAAATGCCTAACATGGACTTGGTCAGCCAGACTTGTGGAAAGATTAATGATGGCCACTCGCCCATCTCTGGAACTTATGCATTCTGGGACAGTGCTATTAATTCCACCTTATGGAATCATTCAGCCTCTCAGACCTTTTTCTCTTGCAATTTGCCTTTTATTTCAAAGTATACAATCCCCAGGCACTCACCTGGTGGGCTCCAAATTCAATGGGCTGGGTTTTCCTTTTGTTCCCCCGTAGCAAAATTGCCAAGTCGCTTACACTACAAGACTCCAGGACAGTTGGTTTGGGACCATCAAAAAGGCCAGCATCTCTTGGAAGACGATCAAAAGATTCCGGAAAATAGAACTGGAGTAAGTCCACCACTCCAGATGCCAGTTTGAGAATTCCTGGGATAAAGCAAAAACATGTTTGATATTGGACAACCTGGCAACATGACTGCAGTTTTTTTGGTGGGATGTTTAGGGGGTTTTGTTTTGTTTTCCTGAGAAGCAGTATTGAGAGTATATTGTATAATTGCAAGCTGTTTTCTAGTTCCCATTAGAATAACATGCTGGCCTTGAGCCTCATTACTCTGGGTACCCTCGATGAAAGCAGAGATGTGTTATAGTGCTAAGGCCTGGGGAGATCTCATTCCCACCCAACGAAAATCACCTCCTAAAGACAAGTTAAGACTGAAATGTAATCTGAACAATAAGAGCTGCTAATATAAAGGACTAGTGTAGATGGTAAGGAAACAAGATCTTTCCTCTCACTGGTGCTTAGAGCATTGGACTCAATGTTACCATGGTAACAGCAGCTGGGTGTTCGCAGGGGCAGCAACCATGATCTCCTTTGCCCTTTACCATGAGGTCTATGCCCACCCGAGAGGTGGGTACACCAAGAAAAATTGACAGAGCTGGAGAAAGAGTTTTCCAAAGAGCTCTCTCCCTGGGTCCCATTCCTTGCCCAAGCAGCAGCCACCTCATAAAATCATCCCGTCACTGTTCACAGCAGCCATGAGACAGATCAGAAATCTCCCTTTTATACGTGGACTCCATGGTCCAAGAGTTTAATAAACATCTCCAAGCAGCAAAGTTTGAAGTCTAGTGGACAGACCATTCTAGAGCTCACCACAATTCTTGGGGGCACATGCCCATAGCCTAATACCAGGTAGCCTACGATGTCCTCGTTGGCACACCATGAAATGAGCATAGGTGTCCCCACTGCTATGACCAAATGGGAAAGGGAAATTTTACTCTCCAACACTAACATTTTTTTTAAAAGATTTATTTATTTATATATACAAGAACTGGGGTACAGGCCAGAGTTTTGGCGGGGTGAGAGGATTCACCAGAGACAGAGTAGGGAAGAGAAGAGGCAGATCAAATGAAATACACTCCTGAGGGGAGCAGCAGGCGAGTCAGTAGAGGTTGCTGCGCCATGTGGGTCACCTCCCTGGTCGGGAATGGAACTTGTGCTGTAGAGGCTGCGGTGAGTTTCACAGGTTGATTCTTAACCCCTTGTGCCACCAGGGAGGCCCCCAACACTAATATTCTTAAAAGTAACTAAGGCAAAGAGATCATGAGCACAAGTGGAAACCTGAATCTAAGGATATCAGCTGGGGCCATGGTGCTAGCAAGGACAGAGGTTTACATCAATGGAAAAATCAGAAAAGGGCACAAAAGTGCTGGTTGCAGTGAAAAACTGGAATTTATTTAAATGGTCTTCTAGGAACTAGATAAATACTTTTCATATAAATGAACCTTGACAATATTACGCTAAATGAAAGAAGCCAAACACAGAAGGCTATGTATTGTATGATTCCATTTATATGAAATTCCCAGAACAGGCAAATCCATAAGTAGACCAATAGTTGGGGAGAAGGGGGTTGGGGGTAGGGGAGTTGCAGAGAATGAGTGATTGCTAATGGCTATGGGGTTTTTATGGAGGGTGATGAAAATGTTGTGGAATTAGCAGTAATGGTTGCATACCTGTGAACTCACTAAACTGCACGTTTTATTTTATTTTAAACTATACACTTTAGGGGCTTCCCTGGTGGAGCAGGGCTTAACATCTCAGCACTTTTAAGCTATCAAGCTATCACCAGCCACTGTGGCATGAGTTCGATCCCAGGCCAGGGAGCTGACCCACATGGAGCAGCACACCTCTCCTGAATCGCCAGCTGCTCCCCTGAGCCATGTATTTCAGTAGATCCACCTGTTCTGTTCCCCACTCTGAATCCCTCACCCTCTGCATCTCTGGCCTCCACCCCAGTTCTTGTAGGCATAAAATAAAAATAAATCTTTAATAAATAAATAAACACACACACTTTAAACAGGTTAACATTATGCTATGCAAATCTCAATTTAAAAACCCCAAAAAAGACGGGGAAAATATTCACTAAACAGCATGTATTCACAATAAACATCAACAGGTACATGTGAGATGTAATTACTTAAAGGTCCATTTCTATCCACCCACAGCCTGAATTTTTCAACCTAAGTGGCCGCAGAAATCCCAAGATCTCTTGATCATGTGTGGATTCTAATGGTTTACAAAGAAACTCTAAAACACTGTCCTCACTTCAGCTGCAGAAACCTCAAACTCTAGGCACCAGCTTCAAAGCCAGCCCCAGTCTAGTGCCCAGGCACCTCCTCAGGGGTGAGCCTGGATCCAGACTTACCAGAGTGTGACCGGTAATTCTGGTAGAGCTGATGGATCTTCTTGGGCTTGCGGACAGCACACTGCTTGTTGGCGGAGCTCTTGCTGGCATAGTGGAACAGGGAGCGCAGATCGCTGAAGCGAAAGGCCACACCCTTCATGATGCTCTGGGCCGTGTCCCCGGTGAGGAACATGGCGTTGGGGTCATTGATGCATTTCATCAGCAGCGCCAGTTCGGCTTGGGTGAAGTCCTGGATCTCATCACCATAGAGCTCATGGATGGACCACGGGAGGGCCTTGATCTTTGAGAGCCTCTGGGAGAGGTTGTAGAGAACATCCTCTTCATCAAAATAACCTTTCTGAGACCTGATCTGCTGATACAGGCAGAAGAGGCTATAGATCTCACTCCGGTCTTCCTTGAAATTGGGGCACCGCTTCCTCCCCAAATTCTTATAGGCTTCTTCTGTGAGCCTCCCTTGGGGGCTGCTGAGGGCCTCAAAAGACCCCTTCAGAAAAGATTTTATTTCTTTCCAAATCAGTGCGGGGTTGTAGGAAGTTTTCCCTTTGTTCATTTTGGGCCATATTTCATTGGTGAACACCTCAAATGTTATGTACACCCGGGGGTCACACTCGCCCATCAGAGGTGCCGCAGCTTTATCCTCCTCAGCATAGTCCCCTTGCGCCTCTCCCTCCTCACCCTCCTCCTGCCAATTGGGTATGGTCGGCTCCTCCTGCATGGACCACCCCACGATGGTTCTTTTCAAGCTGCCATCTTCATTCCTCAGGAAAAATGGATTGGGCAGTGAGGAGTCCAGGAGCAGCAGCAGCTGCTTGGAAGTGACAAAGAGAGGAAAGTTCTCGTCCCTCAGGTCCTGGAGTCTGTGAACATTGGGATCCAAGGGCCTGTAGTGACTGGTGGCCTTGGTGGACTTGGAAAGCTCAACGAAATTCCTCTGCACCTCCTGGCACAGGACGTGGTTCTTGGTCACGAAGATCTGATGTAAATGCTCCAGCTGCTGGGGGCTCTGGGCAGCGCATCCCTCCTCTGCCTGGCCATGGCCTACTGAGTCCGCGCTGGCTCCCCCTGCACAGTCTTCGCATGCCTCCTCCTCATCTGAGCTGTCGCCTGTTTCCACTTCGATGGAACCTTCTAGTTGCTCAGGTTCAGCTCCCTCCTCTTCCTCACCACCTGGATCCTCCTTTCTGGGTTCCATTTCCAATTTTCTCTTCAACCAGAGCTGTTTGGCCAGCAGCGGGCTTCCCGCCTGCTCAGCCTTTTCCCAGTAATTGTGGAATTTCTTCCACAGCCTGTACAAGCAGCAAGTCGTCTTCCCAGTGCCACTCCGGCCAATGAGGATGATGGGCTCCAGCGGCTTGGGGTTGAGGTTGATCACTGAGTACTCCAGCTCACCCACCCGGAAGGGGTACTCCACCGTTGTGGTCATGTCGTTGAGGATGTTGAAGGCCATGTTGGTGCTGAAGCTGTGGAACTTCATGATGTTGTACTCTGTCTCCACTGCGCTGGCGGGGGGGAAATACTCCGGTTCCACCTGCTCCCTGCTCCTTTCTGCCTCCGTGTCTTCCACGTAGCAGCGGGGTATCCGCCTTTGAGTCTTCATGCTGGCCAACACCGGGCCTTTGTTGATACCCTTCAGCTTCTTCCGCAGGACGCAGGACAAGCCCCGGTTGTAGGCACTGCAGATGGCCCTGATGGAGCCATTCAGTTTTTTGTGATCTAAGACAATGTCCCAGATCCGAATGATTTCCGTGTACACCCGTCCTGATTTCTCTGTGGAATGTGAGTTCCTCTCCATGGTGATGATCTTGTCTGGGTTCTCGCTGCATCTAGGAGAGAAGTCGATGGCCAGCTCCCACAGCATCCGGGCTCCTTTGTCCAGCTTGGCCTCAAAGAGATGGATGTTTCCTTCCAGTTTCTTGAGTCGCTTCTGCAGACCCTGGGTCCACTCACCATTCCCCAGCTGCTGGATGGCCAGGATGATTTTCTTCTTCATCACCTTAGGCATTACCTTACTGGACAGTTTCTTGAGAATTTCTGAAGTGCACTCAATCTCCCATGTCATGTTATCGAAGTCCTGGAGGCAGGCCTCGGTCTCCAGTGTGCTCTGGTCATCCTGGCCCTGGCAGTTCTCCATCCCTCTGTGACCCTCAGGAACAAGCCGTGAGGCCCCAAGGCCTGCCTGAGCATGTCCTTCCTCTGCCTCAAGGACGGCAGGGCTGCTCCCACTACAGCCAGGGCCCCCCGCCCTCAGGGTTCCCTGGAGCCTGTCTTTCTCTACTTCCATGCCAGCCCCTGCCTCCAGAGGCTGGGAGCCCAGAGGACAGTTCTCTGGGAGGGACCCATCCAATTCAAGACGCTGCATCAGACCTGTGATGTCCTGTATAAGACGGTCTCTCAGAGAGCAGGGCCCGACGTCACCAGGCTCCTGCCTCGTCCCCTGGGCATTGGGGAGAGTCTCCCAGCTCTCTGGGACTACAGCTCCTTTGGGCTGGGATTTGGCAGGGGCATTGCATGGTGACGACTTGAGTGAACCTTGGGACTTGAGCTGAGGTGTGCGGCCAGGGGTGGTGGACCTCGGGAGCTTCCCTGAGTGGGCAGAGGCATCCTGCCGGCTTCTGCGTTTGTTCTCTACCACAGCTTTGTTCCAGGCCAGGAGCAGAGCGTCAGTCTTCTTAACCCGGTGCCGTGCATCTTTACCTTCCCTGTTCTTCAGGTTTAAGTTGATGTCAAACCTCGCCAGTAGCCCTAGCAGCTTCTTCACGCGCTTCAGCATGCCCTTCTGGAAGAGGATGTGCATCAGCGTGTTCCCATTGCTGTCCTGGATGTTGGGGTTGAGGTAGTGAAATTCCTTGGGGTCGGACAAGTAGAGATCCAACAGGTGGCTGAGGAAGTCTAAGCCGATGTCAGCTGAAAGACAACAAAGCCTTGTGAGTACTGAGCTGCCCTTCTTGGGGACAGAAGACCCCTGCATTAGAAAGACATGCCAGTCTGCAGCACCTCAGAACACTGAACTTTCCCAAGTATCTAATACACATGAAATAGTCCAGTGACTCTCAACTGGGGGGGTGATTTGCTCCCCAGGGACATCCGGCCACATCTGGAGCATTACTGATGGGCACAACTAGGAAGGAGCTACTGGGTGGGGGGCAGGGGACACTGTTAAATATCCTACAATGCACAGGACCATCCCTGACAAAACGAATTATCTAGTTCAAATGTCAATAGTGCAAGATGGAGAAATCACCTTATAATATTCCAGTAAGATACTTTATATCTGGTCCCTTGAAAATGATACTCAGAAATAACTTTCCATTTATTTAGTATGTAATTTATATACACTTAGTACTGTGACAAATTATAAATGGGTAATACTTATCAGCTGTGGACTGCCAACTTTAAAACTTAAGAATCCTCTATCAACACCTCGATCACTAACATGAAGGTCACTTCACCCCATCAAGCTATGGGTGAGGGGCCAGGAGACAAGGGGACGACTGGCCAAGAAATGAGTTTTTCCAGATGGTTGGTCTTCCTGACGGTAAAGACCAGAATGCACAGCACTGGTTCTAATATCCAGCTTCCTTGAGTGCAAGAGTAGTTAACAAATAAAGGCTTACCTTTGTCTTCTAAATAGATGTGGAGTGCAGCATGCAAAGGAGTATCCCCTTCCCTGAGAGAAATACCATGGGGGTCTGCATTCTTAGTCAAGAGTAGAAAAGCCAACTCGAAGTCCTCATGCTGTAGGCACACGGTGATCGGTCTCTTCTGGTTCGCCCCAAGACCCTGGGGCAAGACTGGGGGAGGGGGACAGAGGGGAAGGGCACTTGTGAGCTACATCTCCTGATGGGTTCAGCCACTCACCTGAGGAGGGCAGGCACTTCTGCTCCTGAGTCCAAGAGCAGAGTAGACACCAGCCACTTCTGATTCTCTCCTACCACCGCCTTCCTGGGTGGCAGGGGGCTTCCACGGCCCTCAGGGTGAAAGGCCAGCTCCTTCGCCTGCCTCTCCCACCTCCCCATTGCCCCCTCATGCCCCACAGGACCAAGGGCCTTCCCCCTTCAGCACTGCCCTGAAGTGGGGAGCCATGAACACCTGAATCGGGATGGAGGAAGTGGCCCTGACGCCCAGTCAGTGACCAGGACACGAGAGCTGCTCCTTCCAGCTTCTACTGGGGAATGGCCATGTGCCCTCAGTTGCCATCTTCCCCCATACTTCTCGGCCCCCACATCACCTTCCTTTGCTTAGTCCATACATTCCCTCATACCACAGGCACCCTGACCTCCCTGCTGCACTTGCCCCCAGCAGCCTGCATTAATTCCTCTCTCTGTTCATGGCCCCTGAGCCCAGAGATTTGCTCAATAAGTACTTGCTGAATCCTGGGAGCAAAGAAATCACAATGGTCATAGTTTCCAGGAAGAAGTAGTAACATTAGAGTGTGACCAAGGGGTGCCCAGAGACCCCAAACAAATGGGGTGCATGGTGTAAAAGCATCCTGCGATCCGCAGTATAAAGACCAAGGCAGCAGACTCTTATAGAGTGAAAGAACATTAACGGAGTTAGTGTGCATAGAGAGAGAGAGGAAAAGGAAACTTCTTTCAATAAAATACCCCAAATTATCCAAATCTGCGGGCAAATGCCCAAAGTGGGTCGGCCTGAAGTGGGGCCAGAGGCCCAAAAGCTTGCGCAAAAGCTAGCCATAAGGCTAAGGTAACTTCTGCCTTAGCAGAATATAGGGAATATAGGGAAAGGATTCTGAAGCAGGACCCAGAAAGCCGGGATAGAAGGAGAGACCACATCAAGATAAGAGCTGCCATTGTCAGCTCCCCACATGTGTCTCACCCATGTGTGTCTCCAGGTGTCTCTACATGACTCTCCTCCACATGTCTCCTTCAATGTCTCCTTCCCAGCAGTACCAGAGTGCAAGTTGGGCCCAGAACTTTTTTTTAGGCTGCCTGCCTTACACCTCCACCTGGCTACTCAAATCCATGCTCTGTTTCCAGTAGCCAGTCCAAGGCAGCTGCATGTAAATGGGGGGGGGGGACACTCGGTACCTCCCCAAAAGGAGGTGTATATGTAACAATAACACTCCACAAAAGGAATGGGTTTGTACAAATAAACTGTAAGAGGCTTCCATCCGCCTCTGATGGCCTTGAATGAAGCCAATACCTTGGTTGGTATTTTGAAAGCCTAGGATAGGACCCAGGGGTGATACTCCTGTGAAGGGCATTTCCCCTAAAAGCAAGCAGAAGGCAAGCAAGCAGGAACAGCCCAGGCACACGCCCAAGAGCTTGCAACAGGAACTCATTTAATATGCAAAACAGCCCCAAGAAAGAGAGACTATTACCATTCCTGTTTTACAAATGAGGCCAGGGAGGCAAAAATAGCATGTCCAAGGCCACACAGCTAGTAGTGGCATTTGCAGAGAGGGGGTGGGGGAGTGGGAGGATGTTGGTGATTCTAAATTAGTTTTCAAATAAAACCTAATCCAGCAAGATGTCTGTGCACTCCAGACACATATCCAGTCAAGTGTGACTTTGCTGATTAAAGCAGCAGATGTGTCCACCCACCAATTATTTGGCTGTTACTTTAAAAACAAGCTTCCAAATCCCAATCTGCTCATTAGAAAAGAATGCCACAGAGTTGCTTAGAACCCACGAAAGTTGAGTAGAGGGGAGGAGACTCAGCAGGAAACAGAAATGAGTACGGTGGGCTAAGCCAGAAACAAGCATCCTCTACATACCCGCGGCTTCTCACCCAAGAGACAGAGAAGATAATAGAGGTTATGTGGAATTCACAAAGGTGCAAAGTTCCTACAGGGTTACACCAACTGCCAGTGGGGGCTAGCCCCAACATGGCTTCAGAGCAAGAAGACTTGATGAAAGAGATGGAGGCAAAATTTAAAGGCATCTCCAGGGCCTCCCTGGTGGCGCAAGGGATTAAGCACAGCACTGTGAAGCTATCCGCAGACTCTGCAGCACAGGTTAGATTCCCGGCAGGCCAGGGAGCTATCCACATGGCGCAGCAGACCTCTCCTGCCTTGCCTGCTGCTCCCCTCAGCAGTGTATTTCAGTCGATCTGCCTGTTCTGCTCCCCACTCTGTCTCTGGTGAATCCTCTCACCCTAGCTCCCACCCCCTGCACCTCTGGCACACACCCCAGTTCTTACATGCATAAATAAATAAATCTTAAAAAAAATAAAATAAAGGCGTCTCCAAAAGTCTCTGGTGACCAGGGGCCACAGGTCCATGGACAGCGCTCCAGGGTCACGTCTGCACATGCTCACCTCCGCTGTCTATCAGGAGGCCCAGTAGCAGGATCCTCCGCTGGTCCCAGGCAATGAGGTGGGGGATGAAGCCACAGAGGTCGAAGTCTGAGAAGCTGCAGTCTGGAATGAAGCCCTCTCCTAGCGGGGGCTCCCCGCTCACTTTGCGGGTCAGCAACAGGAGCACTTCTGGCCACTTCTGCTTTTCCAGTAAAAATTTGATGCAGGCTTTGGCATAGTTTCCATTAATGTCCCAAACCAGGTCAGGAGGAATTTCTTTCAAAAATAAGAATACACCACATTCCAGAAAAAGGTTCATATGATTTCTGTCACCAACTACAACCCAACACCTATGTGCTTAATTAACGCAACTGGTATTTTTAGGCACTGGGGAAACTATAAGAAGTAATTAATGCCACTCGTGAATGTCAATGTAAGTGCTGTCTGTGAGCTTCTTGGGAAGGTGAAAAATGCCCTTTGAAAAGGAGAACAGAACAGTGATTGTGCTTAAGGAAGAATATTGACTTGGGCCATCAACTCAGCTTACACTATGCATAATATTAAGAGTGTGTCCTATTTAAGGAATCTTGAAACACAGGGAGATCCTAGAGAATAATTAAAAAGTCAAGAGTTGCTGGGTGATGGCGAAAGGATGGTTTAATCCCAATTCTTTGTTTTTTATCACAATGTATGAAAGGTCCATGCAGGAGGCCGCAATGCAGAAGCCAACCAGGAAGCCCACCTGGGGGGCAGGAAAGAGGATACCTGCCTGGAGGACTCAGACAATGAGCCTCCCCCCTCCCCCCACGAGTCTCTTCTCAAACAAAGAGCCTCTACCTGCCCTACAAACTTTTCCCGCCATACGAGCCCAACTACCCACCCGACCTCTCCTCACCCTATAAAACCCTGCTTCCCCCTAACAACGTGCGCGACTCCACTGACCCCGCCTTGGGTCTGTGAGGTCCGCCCGGGGCGCAATAAACTTTCCCTCCCTTTGAGAAATTTAGCCCGGCTCTCCTTTCTTTACCGCGCTGAACCTTTCAATGTATAAGTGCTTCCATCTGACCTGTGATGTCTGGAGACAGGATAATGGTTGTCCCAGTTCATCCTGCTGGTGCATCTTATTAGTGGAAATTTTTTGGAAAGACTCTTAGTAATGAGAATGCCAGATAGAGCAATTAAAATTACAAGACATCAGTTAAATTTGAATTCCTGGTAAACAAAATATTAGTATATCTGGAACATACTGAAATTTTCCCCCCTTGTTTATCTAAAATTCAAAGTCAACTAGTATTCTGCATTTTGTGTGGTAACCTTGCCAATAAAAAAAGCTGAGAGGAATGGACGAAGGGGAGAAGACAAGAGTCACCTAAATGAAAGTAATTTGCTTCCTATCTTCTCCATGAGAAATCTCAGCCCTGCAAAATAGTTCCACTCCACCATACCAACTATTTTAAAAAATACTAAATTTCACCTACTTAGATTTCTAGAATCTTCCCTAATTACTAAAGTATGTCATCTAAGATCTTTCCGAGAAGTTTCCTGATTTTTCCAATTGAAAGGTCCATGCAGGAGCCCGGAATGCAAAAACCCACCAGGGAACAGGAATGCCTAAGCCTGCCTAGAGAATTCAGACAAAGAAACTACCCCCCTACCCCCACCCCACCCCACCCCACCCCCGCAAACTTTTTCTTGCCATAGGAACCCAGTTTCCCACCTGACCTCTCCTCACCCTATAAAACCTTGCTTCCCCCTGACAATGTGCACGGCTTCACTGACCCCCACCTTGGGTCCGTGAGGTCCGCCCGGGGCGCAATAAACTTTCCCTTCCTCTGAGAAATTTAGCCCGGCTCTCCTTTTCTTCACCGCGCCGAACCTTTCACCGATAATGAAAAAATTAGTGTTCAATCTATAAAACTTTATATTCTAATATTAACAAATATCTACAGAAGAGAAACATCTGTGGTATTTTTGAATCCTAGGGCAAGTTAGGGAGAATTAGGCAGCCTCAAGGACAGTGCAGGTGGGGACCTCCGGAGAGTTAAGGAAGGCTCCAGAGATAAGGACAACAAAAGGAATGTAACTAATTCCTCTGGGAATAATAAACATCCCAGGACTAAGGTCAACATTGTTACCAAACACCGGCCTCAGTTTCCCTCAGCCAATAAAGTGAGGCAGAGTTTGGGGAAAAGGAGAGTGGTTTAATTTGTTGACACATTAGGAGGGCAGCAGACTCATGTCTGGAAGACCACCGTCCTGCCCTATGACAGAGTGCAGGGAAATTTATGCAAGGGGGAGATGGGAAGGGGTCAGCACTGAGACCAGTGGGTGCCAGCCTGTTTTTCTTCAATAGCTGATGTTTGACTTTCTCTTCCTTAAAATACAGGGATTCTCATCTGGGAGACTGGGTCATAAAGATAAATCTATCAAACAAGAGGGAAGATGCAAAAAACGGGGAGAGACAAACCTGTTACATAAGGAATGTGAAGACCCCCGCCCCAGTAGCAGATTAAGTGAGACCACCAAGAACTAACCAATCACAAAGAAACTGGTGGAGCTTCAGAATAATGAGGGAAAGAAGGTCTATATTCCCTGAGACACGACTCCACTTTTGCTTCCTAGCCCCAACCTGGCCTGGTTTCCTGGCCTGGGAGTCCCACTTCATTTCTGTTCTTTTTCTCCTCAATAAACTTCTTTCTCTAAACAAACCTGCCTCTTCTCTCTTGCTTGCCTGAGCATCTGTGAAGTAAGTTCCTGCTGCAGCTTCGTGAGACATTAACCCGTGGTGGTCTAGTTGCTGGGACTCACTGCTGCCCTTGCAGCCTGGGAGCATTCCTGGCTGGGAGACTAGGCCTGAAAACCTACAATTATGCCATCATTTTCAAAGTGATTGTATAAGCAAAGCAGAAGTCTAGGAGGACACATGAAAAACTAGTAGCAGAGGTCACATTGGGGGTAGGACTAGAAGTTCAGGGGTGGATGATAGACACTTCACTGAAGAATATTTTGTGCTGTTTGAATGTTTTACATGTAGATCATGACAGTTCTTTTTTTAATTAATTTTTAAAGGATATTAGCAGAGTTTTATGTGCATACATCATCTCTAACACACAATTGAATGTTGAGAGAATAATCACCTTGCATAGAAGAAAGGAGGCGTAAGAACCTCTGAACGACATCTTGCTTCAGAAAGTTTTTAAGCGATATCCCATTTCCAGAGTTCATGTACTTCACCAGCTGCTCCAAGGTTCTCCGGAAGATGTCGCTTTCGTTTGAGGGTCCGTCACGATTGCTTAGTCCTGCAAAAAGACACCAGATGATGCTGACTCAGTACAGAGATCACTGCTGAGGCAGACTGCAAAACTGACTATTCTCTCTCCTCAGTGCATCTGCCATGTGACTTTGCAGCTCCTTCTGTTAAAGGGCAGGGAGAGGTGCACCCCAGACCCCCCAAAACCTGCCTGCTCAAAATGGGTTCTGCCATCCTCCACATCAACACACACACAAAAAAATATAAGACTTTAAGGGGAAGGGCCTCCCCAGTGGCGCAGCGGTTGAGGGCTGGGTTGCGAAGCTGCCCGCAGCCTCTGCAGCGCCGGTTCGATCCCCGGCTACCGGGCGAGGGTCCCACATGGCGCGCAGACCTCTCCTGCCGCCCGCTGCTCCCCTCAGCAGTGTACTTCGGTCCTTCTGCCTGTTCTGCTCCCCGCTCTGGCTCTGTTGAATTCTCTCACCCTCCCGCGCTTCTGACTGTACCCAGTGCATGTATAAATAAATAATAAATAAATAAATAAATCTAAAAAAAAAAAAAAGACTTTAAGGGGAAGAAACTTTAATACAATTAGGAAACAATACAGAAAAGGCAAAGAATATAGTTTCTAAATCAAGCACCAAATGTTACCCGTCCCATAGAGGGTAAAAGTCCACCTAAGCAGGATTGGCCCAGAGCAAGGCCCCCAAGACTGCCACAAGTCTAAAGCATCTTCCAGTGGGGACCCACAGAAAAGGATCAGAAACCACCAGACAAGTCTGGAAGGAAAAGAGCAAAATCAAAATCAAGATAAAAACCGCCATGGTCACCTCCCCACGGGTCTCTCACCCACATCTCTGTCACCCAGTCTACGACCAAAAGGCAAGCGCAGTTTCTTCACATGTCTCTCCATTCCATGTGCCTCCTCCAGGTCTCCTTCAGGCTCCATCCTGCTTCCTTCCTTCCTCAGTCTCCTCTCACGCTTCTCTCTCTGCTCAGCTCCACCCTCCTTTTGGGTGGGGCAGGAAACCTGGAACCTCCCCCTTTCATGGGGACCACCCTGTTATACTTCCATCGAGAGAGGAAACTGACACCCCCCCCCATCCTTGATTCTAGCCTGCATACATGGTTTGCTGTGATAAACAGAATGCAGTGGAGTCTGGTGCCCAGTTCTAAGCCTAGGCCTCAAGAGGTCCCGTGTAGCTCTAGCAAGGCTTAAGGGGCCCTGGCTCCTTCCACATGAACAGGTCCAAGCTAATCTGATGTGGGATAAGGGACAGCAGAGAACAAAAGAGTGAATTAGTCCAGCTGTCCAAATGGGGTCGCATATATGTGAAAGGGCCTGGCCACGATCAGCAAGTCTACAGACATTTGAAGGAGTTAATACCACAAGAACAGCCCAGCCAAATCGCCGAACTGCAGGATCACAAGCTAAATAAATGCTCGTTGCTTGAAGCCACTGAGGTGGGGGGGGAGGTAGTTTGTCTGGCAGCAGGAGATAACCCATAGAGCAGTTCAGGGAAAGTGATGGTGAAGACGGAATAGGGCCACGGTGATGCCCAGGTGAATGCCAACCTCCCAAACCTCCTGTCCTAGTGTAACAGGGTGGTCCCCAGGAAAGGGGGAGGTTCCCTGCCCCACCCAAGGAAGGGTGGAGCTGAGCAGGAAGAGGAGAAGCTGAAGAAGAGACTGAGGAAGGAAGCAGGATGGAGCCAGGAGACCTGGAGGAGGCGCATGGAGCCTAGAGATATGTGAAGAAACTGCGCTTGTCTTTTGGTCGTGGACTGGGTGACACAGATGTGGGTGAGACCCGTGGGGAGGTGACCATGGCAGCTTTTATCTTGATGTTGATTTTGCTCTTTTCCTTCTGGGCTTGTCTGGCTGTTTCTGACCCTTTTCTGTGGGTCCCCACTGGAAGATGCTTTAGACTTGTGGCAGGCTTTGGAGCCTTGTTCTGGGCCAATCCCATATGGATGGACTTTTACCCACGAGGGGACGGGTAACTTTGGGTGCTTCATTTAGAAACTAGACTCTTTGCCTTGCCTGTATTGTTTCCTAGTTTTATTAAAGTTCCTTCCCATTAAAGTCTCCTATGTTTTGTGTTGATGCGGCGGATGGCAGAACCCATTTAGAATAGGCAGGTTTGCGGGGTTTGGGCTGCCCCTCTCCCTGTCCTATAACACTAGCAGCAGAAACAGCCAATGAAAAGGAACTGCTAAGAAAAAGAAATCTTTCCCTGTTAAAGAGTCATAGACCTGGAAATGTAAAGTAAATAATAAGTTTTCTTCCTTAATAAGCATATCTAAACAAGGCCTGGCAGCAGGCCATCCTGGAAGATCTGTGTCCTGCCCCTTTTCCTGTGTCAAGATTTGTACCCTAACTCACCAACTTTATCAATGTTAAGTGTGTATAAAAGAAACTTTGTCTCTAGACCAGTGCTCAGACCTTATGGGACTACCCAGGTCTGAGACCTCATGCATGAGTAATAAAGCTTTCCTAACCTCACCATTCCTAAAGTACCGCTTGTTCTACCCTTGCCTAGGTAAAAGGCTAGAATTTATTTCTGCAACACCAAGAGGAAGGAGGCATCTCTCCAGCAGTGAAAATGATGAAGGACAAGAATAGAAAAAAAGGGGGAAAGGTGGTGCCACAAGACCAGAAACCTGGCTCACACAAGTAGGTGGGGATAGAAGGGATTAACATAGCCATTGACCCAGCCATAGAAACCAAGATCCTCAGGCGCCAGTGCTTAGATTACAAAACATAAGATCCAAGCAGGTATCAGACCACTGTAGGGAGTGTCTAGAGTGAAAACCCAAAGGTAAAGATATGGAGATTGAGCCCATTGTAGAATCTCCGGTCCCTTTCAGATGCAGCATAGTTATCCAAAATCAGGCAGAAACTGAAGGCTCACAAGGAGTGAGCCCCTCCCAAAGAGAAGAAGTCTATATCAGAGCAGTCTCTGCACTGGCATGGGGCAGCAGAACTTCTACCCACCTGTGATTATGCAGGTGCTTCTTTTCACCAACTCTCTCACTCCACAGCACAGCAGCTCCCTGCCTGCCTGTGACCTGTACAGTGCTGGGCTTCTCTTCACTAACTTCCCTTAGCAGAGCCAGCTGTCCTCAAAGCCACCCACCTGCAACCATGCAGGCCTCTCTTTCAGCAAACGTGTCCCTTTCCGGGCAGCACTTCCTGCTCGTTTGTGTCTACGCAAGTGTCTTTTACTCTTCTGTCCCTTTTCTTTTCTTTTTTTTTTTTTTAAACCATGCAGTTGCTTTATTTATTTATTTTTTTTTGGAGATTTATTTATTTATTTATACAAGCGCTGGGTACAGTCAGAAGCGCAGGAGGGTTAGAGAATTCACCAGAGCCAGAGCAGGGAACAGCACAGGCAGACCGACGAAATACACCGCCAAGGGGAGCAGCAGGCGCGGCAGGAAGGAGAGATCTGTGCGCCATGTGGGACCCTTGCCGGTGGCCGGGAATCAAACTGGCGCTGCAGAGGCTGCGGACAGCTTCGCAGCCAGCGCGCAAGCCCTGCGCCACTAGGCGAGGCCCTTCTGTCCCTTTTCTAACAAACCTGTTCTGAGCCTTTGTTTTCACACCCAATGGGAAGGGCCTGGCCCACAGCTTCAGCGCTGTCAAGTTGGGAAGAGATGAAGGAGTTTCCTACTTTCATGCTCTTTTTTCTTTATACGTTTTATTCATTTATATTTTTAATTGAGGTAATATTGGGATAACCCCATCAGGTATTGAAGAGAGCACACACAGGCCCCTCATAAACACCTCCCCCACACCCAAACACACACACACAACTAGGCACCAGGGAACCTGAGATAAGCAAAATCAGAGATAAAGGTGACAACATTAAAGAGTTCCAACAGACCTGCCCCCAGCGTAAACAACTCCAGCAGACCCCCTCCGGCAGAAGAGACCCCCACACACACACCCAAAATTCTAGCAGTGGCCAAACCCTATAAAGACTGGAGCTCCCATTTTGGGGCGTGATTCTGGCCTGCAGAGTCATCACCTCACAAATTTTCAATAAAGCCCACGTTTGTTGGATACTCTTGGCCTCCTTTCTTTTCCAACATTCTGGTGCCGAAATCCAGGACTGGCCTCCATCTCTTTCCTAACAGGAATCACGACCATAGTGTGCCCACAACCCACTCACCCATAATCCACCACCACCCCTGCCTCCCCAATATTGGTGCTTCAGTTCTGTAGTCAGCCAGCAAGGGTTAGTTTTTCAGCTTGTCTTTCTCTGACTCTCAGTTTAGTTACTTTATATTCCACACATTAGTGACACCATCCAGTACTTTTCTTTCTCCTGACTTTTTTTTACTTCAGAGTTATCCCTTCCAGCTCCATCCCCACGCTGTACATTCCCCAAGTACCTGCCCACCTTCTCACATCCTGGTTCTAATTAAACATGAGACTGCATGGGTTGGGGCTGCTCCTTCCTGCAGCAGCCCCTCTAGGCCTCTCTCCAATTGGACTTTATCTTTCTCTCATCCTGCTCCGCTCCCAAAGCTGCCGCCCTAAGAGGCAACATTATTTCAGTGAACAAGACAAACTAATTTTGGAGGGCAGATGGGTTTATAGAGAAATAATATGTTTTGCTTGTTTTCCTTTTCTATACATTATAAATTTTCTTTTAAAAAAGATCATATTGCTTTTGTAAGAAAAAGTATGATGGGCATTCTGTAAGTCAATACCCCACGTTGGCAAACTAAAAGTAGGGCACTGCCTGGTGCTGAAGGATGCAGCTGCCAAATCAGAGCCTGAGTCAGAGGCTGGATCTATGGGAGAAACTGACACAAAGAGCCAGTTCCAGTGTACTCTGATGTGCTGGAGGGTCCTGCATGGGCAGAGCAAAAAGCAATAGATTCTCTGATGGAGGACTGTAACAGGGTGGTCTCCAGGAAAATGGGAGATTCCAGGTTCCTTGCCCCACCCAAGGAAGGGAGGAGCTGAGGAGGAAGGAGGAGAAGCTGAGAGAAAATAGGGTGAAGGAAGGAAGAAGTGTGGAGAGCAAGAAAGAGACCTGGAGGAGGTACATGGAGGAGAGACATGTGAAGAAGCTGCACTTGCTTCTTGGTCTTGGACTGGCTGAAACAGACATGGGTGAGAGACCGTGGGGAGGTTAACAATGGCAGCTTTTATCTTGATTTTGATTTTGCTCTTTTCTTTCCAGACTTGTCTGGCTCCTTCTGCCCCTTTCCTATGGTTTCCTGCCAAAGGTGCCTTAGACTTGTGCCAGGCTTTTGTGCCTCAGTGGCCCTGCTCTGGGCCAATCCTGTTTGGCTGGGCATTTATCCACAAGGGGATGGGTAACTTTGGGTGCTTGATTTAGAAACTATATTCTTTTTTTTTTTAATTAGAGGCATGCTTTATTTATTTATTTGTTTGTTTGTTTTGTTTATACATGCACTGGGTACAGTCAGAAGCGTGTGAGGGTGAGAGAATTCACCAGAGCCAGAGCGGGGAGCAGAGCAGGCAGAAGGACCGAAGTACACTGCTGAGGGGAGCAGCGGGCGGCAGGAGAGGTCTGCGCGCCATGTGGGACCCTCCTCCGGTGGCCTGGGAGCAGCCGGGGATCGAACCGGCGCTGCAGAGGCTGCGCGCAGCTTCGTAACCCAGCACTCAACCGCTGCGCCACCGGGGAGGCCCTGGAAACTATATTCTTTGTCTTCTCTTTATTGCACCCTAATTGTATTAAAGTTCCTTTCCATTCAAGGTCTTACACACTAGAGTATGCATTGTCTTGATGTGGAGGATGGCAGAACCTATTTAGAACGGGCAGGTTTTGGGAGTTCTGGGGTGTCCCTCCCCCTGCCTGTAACAAGACCAGAGAACAAAGGCTTCAGAGTCATAGATTTATTCTTACTCTAAAGGGCCACACCGGGATGAATCAAACAAAGATCACAAACAACCTGAGAAAAAGCTGAGCAATGGCTCGAGAGGGGGACGTGCTGCCATCTGGCGGTGGCCGTGAGGGATAGTAGAGACAGTGACAATCCCGCCCAAGAGTAAATGCTTCTGCTCAAAGTGGTCTCTGGCACCCCTGGCAACTGGTGAGAACTGCAGAACTATCACAAACCTGCTAAATCAAGGCACATCTCAGTGCACCCCCAAAGGACTCGTGTGCACGTTAATGTCGGGGAAACTCTGGTTTAGAGAACAGCAAAACTCTTTAGCAAGGTCCTTTATTTCCCAGACTTCATTTCTCACTAAGATGCAAAAGCTACCCTAATGAAATAGACTATCACCACTAAAATCATCAAAATGGGGCACAGTGAACCACAAGAAGAGCCAAGGGGTAAGCATCTTTTGACCTAGCCTGTAAATTGGAATTTTCATTCATCTGGGCACTAAAATCCAAGCCCACGGATGTAAAAAAACAAAAGTCATCAAGACAGATCAAGAATAAGGACACCAAGCTCTTAGCAGCAGTTACTCCCCAAACAATGTTCCCATCTGACCCATTAAAATGTGAGGATATACCGAGGTCCATAAAAATCTCCATTTTTCTGAATGGAGGTCAACCTTCATGCCCATGACCTTGTGCCCTCTCTTTGCTTCTCCCTCCAACTGTCTTCTCAACCACTACTCTGGATGAGAAGATTGTTCTGGAGCTACAGTCGAAAAAGAAACACACTGTTCACAGTAGTGGACAATAACTTAATTACATAAAATTAAAATTAATTATATAAAATCTTTAAATTTCAGTTCTTCAGATTCATGAGCAACAGGCATCTCAAGTGCTCAATAGCCACATGTACCTAGAGGCTACCCCACCAGAAAAAAGTAAATAGAGAACATTTCTATCATTGCAGAAAAATTGTACTGCACGGTACTGGTCTTATAAGAATCCCCATCCCCAATTCATGTTTTAAAGTTTGTGTAACTAGCAAAATCTTAGAGGAAAAAAATATGCATACAACTCTCTACAGCCATATGGAAGTGCAAAGGAACAGTAGTATGTAGTACATGACTCGCACAGACTCGCACCTGAAGGGTTCCACGGCAAGGAGTACTTTGAGAAGTTCTTTATATAAAGACTCCAACCTGGGGGCCTCCTTGTTGGCCTAGGGGTTAAGTCTCAGCAATGTCACCACTCTGGTCTCAGTTCAATCCCCAACCAGGGAGGTGACCCACAAACGGCACAGCAGACCTCTCCTGTCTCACCCACTGCTCCCCTCAGCAGTATATTTTCTGTCAATCTGACTGTTCTGCTCCCCACTCTGTCTCTGGTGAAGCTTCTCTGATGCCCCATACCTCTGGCCTACACCCCAGTTCTTCTATGCATAAATTAATTTAAAAAAAAAAAAGACTCCAACTTATTAGTCCTTCCTGATAACTGTCATCTTCCTCTTTTTCAATTTGTATCCATTTCTTTTGCTTTTTTTGGATTCAGTGTTTCCTAACAGTCTATCAATATTCCTTTAGCATGACAAGGAAATCTCATGGTCAGTGGTCTGGAAAACCTGAAAATAAATATCCAAGAAGTTTCCCACTGAGTGTCGTGGGCATTCATTGCCATCACAAACTACCCCGAGAGCCAAGTGGCAGGCCTGGAACAGGTGTATCCTTCTAGCACACACTTTTCTGCCGAGTGAGTATAGTTGAATTCTAGTAAATAGAAAGGGGAGAAGCTGTAATTCTACTGAGTCTCTTTCTTTGGCTCCAAACCTGGATCATGGATTTAGTTAGTGAAGGAGGAGAAAGATGGGAGAGTAAGACCCTCTCTCTGGGGCCTCCCAGGTGGTACAGCGGTTGAGCGCTAGGTTGCAAAGCTGCCCGCAGCCTCTGCAGCGCCGGTTTGATCCCCGGCTGCCGGGCGAGGGTCCTACGGTTTGATCCCTGGCTGCCAGGCGAGGGTCCTACATGGTGCGACAGACCTCTCCTGCCGCCTGCTGCTCCCCTCAGCAGTGTGTTTCGTCAGTCTGCTCTCCCCTTCTGGCTCTGGTGAATTCTTTCACCCTCCCATGCTTCTGACTGTACCCAGTGCGTGTATGAATAAATAAATAAATCTTAAAAAAAAAAAAAGACCCTCTCTCTGCAGATAAGGTGATTTTAGGATTAGAACATACTCCACAATTCCATTATGCAAGGAAACAGAAAAGAAATGAAAACTTTAAAACTAATCAAAAACCTAGAAGAAATGATAGATCCTTAGTATTATATGATTTCCCAAGAGAATCAGGAAGAAATAGAAAATTTAAACAGACCGATCACTATTAAGGAAACTGAAACATAACTCAAAAAGCTCCCCAAAACAATCATTAAAATGAAGAAACAGCATACTAAATGGGAAAAGATATTTGCAAATCATATACCACATATTTACATATATATAACATATGACATACATATTATAAAAAGAATTCATACAACTAAACATGAACCAAAAACAACCTAATTAGGGCCTCCCCGGTGGCGCAGCGGTTGAGCGCTGGGTTGCGAAGCTGCCCGCGGCATCTGCGGCGCCGGTTCGATCCCCGGCTGCTCCCCGGCCACCAGAGGAGGGTCCCACATGGCGCGCAGACCTCTCCTGCCGCCCGCTGCTCCCCTCAGCAGTGTACTTCGGTCCTTCTGCCTGCTCTGCTCCCCGCTCTGGCTCTGGTGAATTCTCTCACCCTCCCGTGCTTCTGACTGTACCCAGTGCATGTATAAACAAAACAAACAAACAAACAAATAAATAAATAAAAACATGCCTCTATAAAAAAAAAAAAAAAAAAAAACAACCTAATTAAAAAATGGGCAGAAGATCTGAACAGACATTCCTCCAAAGAAGACATACAGATGCCCCACAGGCACATGGAAAAATATTCAGCAGCGCTTACTACCAGGGAAATGTAAATCAAAACAACAGTGAGATATCATCTCATACCTGTAAGAATGACCATTATTAAAAATAAAAGATACAAGTGTTGGTGAGGATGCTGAGAAAAGAGAACCCTCATACACTGTCGGTAGAAATATTTTCATGGTGCAGGCATGGAAAACAGGATGGCAATTGCTAAAAAATTAAGAATGGAAAGACCATATGATTCAGCTCTCCTGCTTCTATATAGATATATATGTAAGGAATACAAAAACACTAATTTTAAGAGATTTTATGTTCATTGCAGTACTATTCAGGATAACCACAACTGGTAACAACCTAAATGCCCATCAGTGACTGTGTGTATATAAAGATACATGGTATAGACACAATAGAATACTATTCAACTATAAAAAAACGCTACCATGTGCAACAACACAAATGGACCCAGAGGTACTGTGCTAAGTGAAATAGGTCAGACGGAGAGAGATCACCACAGGACTTCATTCGTATGTTAGATAAAGAGACAAAATAAATGAATAAATAAAACAAAACAAAAACTCTTAGACTACAAGAACAAAATGGTGGTTACAATAGGGGAAGATGGAAGGAGGGGGGTAAATCAGTTAAAAGGGGGCAATTGTATTATGATAGATGGGCATTTAGCCTTTTAATGGTGATCATAATGTAGTATATACAGACATTGATTTATAAGATGATACACCTTACACCTATATAATGCTATATATACCAATGTTCCCTCAATTAAAAAAATAGCAGAAATAAACCTAATCAAGATGAATGCCATGCTAAAGTTTATAAGACTAAATACTAAGATACATATAGGTATATACAATATTCTAAGAATTAAAATTAGAATTAATAAATAATAAATTTGCAAACAATTCAGCCATTTTTATACCATTAACTGGTCCTTTTCTGTTGTTATTTTAAAACCTGGACATTCATTGGTAAAGGAATAGGTTTGGTTAGTTTTAATTTCTCAACCAGTAGTAACCATTCTGAAATGGAGATTACAATTATAAGCTCACAGGAAACATTTCACAATGGTTTATTAATTACACTCTACTACAGGATAAATCACAACTCCTTAAAATAGAAAACAAAAACTAAAACAAAATGAAAGACACCCATGGAAAAACAGAGAACTTTGGGGGCTCCCTGGTGGCGCAAGGGGTTAAGCAACGCACTATGAAGCAATCTGCAGCACGAGTTTGATGCCCGGCCAGCCAGAGAGAAACCCACATGGCGAGGCAGACCTCTCCTGCCTCACCTGCTGCTCCCCTTAGCAGTGTGTTTCAGTCAGTCTACCTGTTCTGTTCCCCACTCTGTCTTTTGTGAATCCTCTCACCCTCCACACCTCTGGCCTGCACCCCAGCTCTTGTATGCATAAATAAATAAATCTTTAAAAAAAACAAAAAACAGAGAACTCTGCAAATAACAGAAACTATTTTAAATAAATAATTAAAACATAGATGGAGCAATGGGTGGGGATTTAAGTGAAAAGCAGCTTCAATGTCCTTCATGTAGAGCTTTCCTAACCCTAGAAAGCTTTCCCCACCCTATCCAGACTATCTCCCACCTGCACCCCAACACACAGACCACACTAGTCCCCTTCAACTTGCCACCTCCCATTCCTGGGAGGGAGAGTTTCTAGGGGAACACATACAAATCACCTCAGTAAATACTTACTAACCAGCTCCTATGTATTAGTTAATCTGGTCTTTCATGCAAAAGTACAAACCACCAAGAAGATAACTAGGAAAAAGCAATAGCAGAAAAGACAAGGAAGAAAATGAATCAATTAACTCCAAAAGAAACAAATAATTCAGAGATGAGAGGAAGATGTCCTTTGAAGAAAAATTCTTAAATGCCATTCAAGAAGAAGTGTCAGATACTGAACCAGGGTAACTGGCCACAGATAAGAAACAGTCAGAAAACAAGAAAAAGTACTTAGAAATTAAAACTAATTTTCCAAATTAAAAAATGCAATAGGCAATTTATAAAGGAAAAACTAAAGCCCAAGTTAAGAGCTGGGAAGTAGAGAGGCATGTAAAAGATTCAGGAAACTCATCCATCCACTGGTAGTAGCAGAAGGAGAAAAGAGATGTTGGAAGGAACAAAATAAGAGAGATAATTTCCCTGAGCTAAAAATGTCAGATTGAAAGGGGCAAGAAGAATGAAGCAGGACCCACACCTAGACACATCCCAGGGAAAATCCTTGAAGGGCAAATAAATGAGACAGCCATCCAATTTCTAAACAGTAGCAAATGGGGGTGGAATACAAGGAAACAAGTTCTTCAGTGTTGTGAGGAGCAAGGGTTACAGCACGTTCCATAAAGTACAATACCATGGATCTTAGAAACACCAGAAGAGGTTGCGTTAAACTGTGACGAGTCCCTGAGTGTAAAACACATCCCAGTTTCAAAGGTGTTAAAATGTGGGGGAAAGTGAAACTTAGAATTGATGAAATATAACACCTACGTTCAGACAAATTGTCAATCAATTTGAGGATAAAATAAAGCCATTTCCAAAAACTCCATAAATCCATGTCTCTAAAAAACTCCCTTGAGTAGGTGCTCAAGGAGAGCAAGAGAAAAATCTAAACAGACAAGATGAGCCACAAGAGTTACACATGAGTGCAAGAACAAAGGAGGCACATGTATTACATGTGTGTATGTACATGTATGTGTACACATAATCAGGTGTGCATATATACACAGACCTGCAATATGTATAAGCTTCATTAAACTGGGATGATTCAAAGTATTTCATTTGATAATCCATTTCTCTGGCTCCAGCTACACTACTACTTGTAGAAACAATGATTTATTCAGGGCCTGCCTGGTGGCTCAGGGGTTAAAGACAGCTCTATCAAGCTATCACTAGCCACTGCAGCAAAAGTTTGATTCTCTGGGCAGCCAGGGATCAACCCACTTGGCATAGCAGACCTCGCCTGTCTTGCCCGCTGCTCCCCCCAGCAGTGTATTTCAGTAAATCTGCCTGTTCTACTCCCCACTCTGTCTCTGGTGAATCCTCTCACCCCCCCAAACCTCTGGTCTACACCCCAGTTCTTGTATGCCAAAATAAATAAATCCTTTTTTTAAAAAAAGAATGATTTATTCATGATACACCATGTCACCACCTGTTACTGGTTGTCAATTTTTAGAATCAATCCATAGAGGAAGCAGGGAAAATTCAAAGAACAGAATGTAAATGACACAAGTAAAATTACGAGACAAAATTCAACAAGTGGGACTGATTGACGTAGGCCACACTACCCATGCTGTCTAATGACATGGTCCACGCAATGGGGGAGACTCCCAAGAAGAGGGGAATTTCTACACTCCCCAGAAGAGGTGAACACAGGCGTTTCCACAGCAATGCCTACTAAAATTCTTGTTTGTCTTTGGTTAATACAAAAATAAGTTAGTTATAAATTGGCTTGTGAAAACCTAATTCAGATTAAGGCGTCAATTGGCCTGTTGTTCTTACGCATGAATTATCACAAAAGAAAGAAAAATTGCTAAAGTAATAGTTAGGAAAGATGTGTTTTGGCTCTGAGAACTATGGAGAACAAGCTGTCCTGAACCAACTGTGCTTGGAAAGCATGGCCTACCGGGGTTGGGGAGGGTGAGGAAGAAACGGGACATATTTGTGGGAGCAGTACATTTCATGGTATATGCAAAAGGTCAATAGTTCGCAGGTGGTATGGAGGTTAGGTATTTCTGGTTAAGAGTTAGATTTCTGTAGAAATAAAATAGATTTGATGAGCTACTTTAGGTTGCTTTGAAGTAAATGATAGATTAGCTAGATTATTTGTGTGTTAGGGAAATGGGTTGATTAAGCAACAAAATATAGGGTAAGACATTAACGCCCATTCCGGTATAAGGGAGTTTGAAAGAATGATTAATTGTTACCAGATATTGTGCTGTCTTAGGTGACTGATCATGCTGGGAAAATGAGATGTACCAAGAAAACTGATTGTTCCTGATGTTTTTCTTAAGATGATCAAAGAGGTGCCCTTTTTGGTATGAGGCCAAGAGGGTCTCCACATGCCCATGAGAAAATATGTAATGATTGCCTTTGTTTTGCTTTATTGCTTATGTTGATGTAATCTCACTGCCTGCTTTGCTGTATAAAGAAAGACCCGCTGAGGCCCTCAGCAGGAGATACTTGCACTAGATAGAGTATCTGTATCTGCCTCAATAGCTGTTCCGCTGACGCTGTCCATCCTTTCAGGAACCCCTGACATTTCACTAGCTGGAGCTGGCTTCCGGCAACTGATTTGTTGTACCTCATTTTACAGTTATCAGGTAATAGATGCTTTTCCCAAATTGATAAATCAAGAAATCGAGACAGAAGTGCATTTTAAATTGTTGGCTGTGATTGTTGCTGAGGATTAGGCGTAATTTTTAACTCCTATTCTGTCTGAATTTGTTTCTTTTTTATTGTGTGCCTGCATAGGAGAAGAAAAAATTCCTGTCCAAAGGCAGAGCTGGCGAAGTTCCCAGAATATCATAGATACTCTGGTTCTAACTTTCCAATAAAGGAAACAAGTTTTCCAAAGATTGGGGTTGGAGGGGTCCTCACTCTCATCTTCATAGACCAAGAAAAGATAGACTGGTTTGCATCCAACACCACAAAACCAGTTTTATCCCACATCAAAATAAAAAGTTATTTCACCAGAGGCTGTACCTGATACGTCCTTAGAACACGCAGCCAGCTTTTCCAAGTGACTGTTGATTTTGTCAATGGCTCTGAAGTTCTTATTCCTCTTCAGGATGTCCATGACGGACCGGGACTGCCGATCTACCAGGGTGGGGTCTGCCCCGTAGCGCAGGAGCATCTGCACATCCTCTGTTTGTCCTGGGGTGGGCCAGAAGGAGAAGGGGGCCTTGGCATGGTTCCTTCTGTAAGGAGCCATCCCCATGGGTGCGAAATCCCCCAGTTCCCTGCCCAAGCAGCCCAGGGTAAGGGGAGCAAGGTCTCTTTGCCTGTAGGACCTGAACCGCAGACCTTAGGCAGTCCACCCAAGTCCCAAAGCAAGGAGTTCTGTCTAGAGTGGGAAGGACAATAGCTTTTCAGAGCTCAAAAGTGCGCTCCTCTCTCTACCTTTCTCCCCTCTCCTTGGCAACAAGCAGGGAGAGGGGGAATCTGGTTACTAGGCAACAGTTACAGCTGTAAGGATAACAGCAAGCTGTGACTTCAGATTTCTTTATTCCCTAGACAGGAAACAGAATATTCTTCCAGAAAGAAAAAAAAAAAAAATCCTATCTGGGGTCAGGAAAAGAAAATGGCAATTGCTTTCACACCAGGGTCTTTTTGTTGTCAATGTTTTCCCCAGGCCCCTGGGTGCCAGCTCCATATGCTGCTTTGGCATAGCTAGTGCCAAGTATCAAGGGGTCTCTATGATCACAAATGCAACAGTTTTCAAAATGGAACAGGTGTATCTTGGAGAACAAAGCCTTACTGTGGGTGCACAGAATTTTGGGAATCAAGGCTTGATCCTACACAGAAAGCTAAAATGCACAGCCCCACCAAGGCAACTGCACTGGGTATTCTCCTGCCAGCCTCTCCACCCCCACCCCCATCACACCTGCCCATCTCCCATTTCACAAAAATAAGACAAAATTAAAAAGTCATACTTCTTGCCCATTAACAATCTCACTTGGTGGGCAGAATTCTAAGCTAGACCCTGAGAATTCCAAGTCCTGACGTAAACACACCTTCTCCCAATTAGTCCATCAAATACTAACTTAGGTGCTGCTGTGTTGAGGCTGTGTAAATGCCATTAAAATCTCAAAGCAGGGCCTCCCTGGTGGTGCAGCAGGTTGAGCGCAGTGATGTGAAGCTGTCCACAGCCTCTGCAGTGCCGGTTTGATTCCCTGCCGGCTGGGGAGAATCCCACATGGCGCAGCAGACCTCTCCTGTCTCACCCACTGCTCCCCTCAGCAGTGTTATTTCAGTCAGTCTGCCTGTTCTGCTCCCCACTCTGTCTCTGGTGATGCCTCTCACCCCCCATATCTCTGGCCTGTATCCCAGCTCTTGTATGCATAAATAAATCTTTAAAAAAAAAAAGAACTGGGGTGCAGGCCAGAGGTGTGGGGGGGAAGAGTGGGTGTGTGTGTGAGAGGATTCACCAGAGACTAAGTGGGGAATAGAACAGGTAAATTGACCGACATACACTGCTGAGGGAAGCAGTGGGCGAAACAGGAGAGGTCTACTGTGTATGTGGGTAGCTCCCTGGCTGGGGATCGATATCATGCTGCAGTGGCTGCAGATAGCTTCATAGGTTGTGCCTTAACCCCTTGTGCCACCAGGGAGGCCCCACATGTCCATAATTTTTAAGTGGATATCAGAAGATATCAAATTGTTGTATATTTATGTTCTATGATATACAAGTAAAGGAGATAAGTTTTCCTTTAAAATATCAATGTGTACATAATTTTAAAAATTACCTTTTCTTAGAAGTATTTAGACTCACAGATAAAAAAAATTTAGGATTGGCAAAGAGGTACACAGGTTTCTTCTCATCTCCCATCCACCAGATTGGAGTTCTTTATTACTTTTACCTCACAGAGCACTAACTTTTTTATAGAAGAAATGTGCTTGTCTCCATCCAAAAGAGAAAAAACAAAGCTTGAGAGGTGTGAGAGTTTCCAGAAAAAAGTAGAGAGGGCCTCCCTGGTGGCGCCAAGGATTAAGAAGTAACCTATGAAGCTATCGGCAGCCACTGCAGTGAGTTCAATCCCCAGCCAGGGAGCTATCCACATGGTGCAGCAGACCTCTCCTGTCTTGCCTGCTGCTCCCCTCAGCAGTGGATTTCAGTCGGTCTGCCCGTTCTGCTCCTCACTCTGTCTCTGGTGAATCCTCTCACCACTCGCATCTCTGGCCTATACCCCAGCTCTGGTATACATAAATAAATAAATCTTTTTTTAAAAAAAAAGGAGTGATGTTGGGAGAGACCCCACACAGCCAAGCAGATGGGCCTTAACCTAAGTCTCTAAGGCATGTGAAAACACATGTGTCTTGGAGGAAAACCTCGAGTAACCGGACCTGGTGTTGAGTGCCCGGAATGTGACCTGTGTAGAGTCATACTTCAGTATCTTCACAGCCAAAAATGAATTAGGAGAAAAACTCCTCTGCTCTAGCTAGTGGATGATTAGATTATGTATAGGACCTGACCACTTGGTGTCCAGAAGTCGGGAGCAGGCAGTTATCAGTAGCAAATAGAATAATTAATCACTTAAACTGTCACCGTATGGTATGTTTTGATGTTGTGCTTAATGCACTCTGAAAAGGTATATAATGAGCACTAAGAAAATAAAGATTCACTGCATGCTGGACATGACAGTCTCCTGTGTCTGATTTCCTTCACCGTTGTATCCCAGGTCCAGGACTCACTAGAAGTCCACAAGTGTCACCAGAACAGGGACCTGAGGGGATACCACCTACTAAAGTGACAAGGTGATGACGGCGTCGGTGAAGTTTACATAAAGTGGTGAGGGGAAACAAGGGGAAAAATACAGCATGGGGCATTCTTCTTCTCATCTTTCTACTTTTGCTTCTTTGTTGAAACATTTATTAGCAGAAAACAGGGCAAAATTTCCACTCTCTCAAATTCTTGATTCTTTGTATGTTGTTACTAAATGTAACCTGTGGTTTTCAGAGGACAGGTGGTTAGATATAGAAACTCAAAAATGAGTAAGAGATAATGTGACATGATCTTATAAATGGAGGAAGAAATGCTTCAAGCTTTTCCTGTTAATTATTTGGGGAGGAGGCCAGGTGGTCAGGTCCTATACGTAATCTAATCATGCACTAGCTAGAGCAGAGGAGTTTTTCTCCTAATTCATTTTTGGCTGTGGAGATACTGAGGCATGACTCTACACAGGTCACATTCTGGGCACTCAACACCAGGTCCGGTCACTCAGGTCTTCCTCCAAGACGCATGTGTTTTCACATGCCTTACTGACTTAGATTAAGGCCCATCTGCTCGTTGCACAGGGTCTCTCCCAACAGGGGGACCTAAAGAGAGGTGTGTGGCAATGCACAGGCTAGCCCGGTAAGTCTTTGGGAAAAGAACCAGCTTGCCCGCACCTGCCTCACTCTTGCACATGGTCTATCTGGGTCTGGAAGCCAATTCTGGTGTTTGATTTTAAGTGCCATAAAGGCAGAACCCTGTTGTCTGAAGCACAATTCACCTCTGGTGGCACAGGGGGAGCATAAAATATAGCACCTAGTAATTGAACAACTTAGTAGGGTGATGAGGGAGGAGACAAACACAGCCAGCAGCCATGTCCCTGAGCCGATGGAAGCCACTGAAAGCAAAAAGAACACTTGGTGCCCAGATGTTCTTTCTTCTCTCACCTGCCTCCTTCCTGCATCCAACCTATCCCTGCCAATACTGTTAATGTCAGGCAAAGGTTAGCCCTCCTAGTCTGCCACAGGATAAATGGTAAAACACAGTGGTCCACTCTGGGGTTCTCCTGTGGCTGAAATGATCCAGCTAAGCACACACTCCAGGGAGGTGCTGCTACTCACGCTTGGTAAGGTACCCTGGGGAGTGGGCGGCCACCACATGCAGGACCGTGCAGCCATCCTCATCCTTCTGGTTGATGCGGCCTTTCCACTCAGGTCTATGGTCCATCAGCCACCTGAAAAGTTGGTTTTCCTCTGAAGGGAAATAAAATAAGTTACTGATGTTATTTTCTACATACAGAAAATCAACACAGCAAATCAATCTGTACCACACTAGGGGACCACATGGAGACCCCAACATACATTACCATGCACCAGGAACAGATGTGGGAGAAAGAAGTAGGTAAACTAAAAGGATGAGCTGTGGAAAGTTATTCATAACAGGGACTCCCTGGTGGCACAGGAGTTGAAGTCTCAGCACTATGAAGCTATCGGCAGCCACTGCAGTATGAGTTTGATCCGAGCCAGGAAGCTACCCACATGGTGCAGCAGACCTCTTCTGACTCGCCGGCTGCTCCCCTTGGCAGTGTGTTTCAGTTGATCTGTTAGTTCTGTTCCCCACTCTGTCTCTGGTGAAGCCTCTCACCCCCACGCACCTCTGGCCTGTACTTCAGTTTTTGTATGCATAAATAAATAAATCTTTTTTTTTAATTTTATTTATTTTATTTATTTATACAAGCACTGGGTACAGTCAGAAGTGCAGGAGGGTGAGAGAATTCACCAGAGCCAGAGCGGGGAGCAGAGCAGGCAGAAGGACCGAAGTGGGACCCTCCTGCGGTGGCCGGGGAGCAGCCGGGGATCGAACCGGTGCTGCAGAGGCTGCGGGCAGCTTCGCAACCCAGCGCTCAACCGCTGCGCCACCGGGGAGGCCCTGCATAAATAAATAAATCTTAAAAATGAAAAATAAGTCAATATCTCCAATGCCACCCAACTAACAATAGGACATGTGGTTTAAATTCCTTCCCCAGACTCCTCCTCATTGCTCCAAGAGGAAGGAAAGCCACACACTTCTGCCAAATCTGTGGACACCATTTGCTACTGGGGCTTCGCTCTGAGGAATATATCAGGGACAAACTTTGAAGACTTGATCTTATCAGTGCCAGCCTATAACCACAGGAGCTAAATCAAAGAGCAGATACAACAGGGAATCACGAATTTCATAAGCACAGACATACCTCTCTGAGTTCTAGACTCCCAGTTCCAAACTCCCAATTTGAAACTGGGAGGAGTGGCTTAGGTTGTTTTTAATCAATTTTATTTTTAAATGTTTTATCCACCAATTCCTCTTTAGGAACAATATTTCTTTTGGATCCCTCAGTCGGTGTAATAGATAACAACAGGGCAAATCTGGCTAAAGCAGAGAAGGTAGCCCAGGTCTTCAAGACCCTGCTCACTACCCAGCACCTCAATCTGGTGGAGATGATCCATTCCAGAAAAGGAAGACTGCCTAAGCAAGTTCTTTTGTCTCTCTGGTTCTAAATGGTATGGATAACCTCCAACAGTAATGTCATATATGCTTCGAAAAGACAAACAAGCCTCTGGTTAAAGTGTGGGTGTATATATATTTTAATAATAAAATTAAAATATATTTTAATAAAATTTAAAAATTTTAAAAATTTAAAGCCTATAGCCAGGTGACACTTTTTTTTAAAAAAAAAGATTTTTATGAAAATAGGAGTCCTTTAAAAAAACCACAATTGAACTGTATGGGCAATAGCCAATATTCCCTTGGAGACTGCCCCCACTCCATCCTACCCCCACGCCTGAGCTGCCTTTGTCAGAGGAAGTAAACTCCATGGTCCTCATGGGGCTCTGGCCAGCAAAGGCTGGCTGTCCCAAGTCTCCTCCTTGGGACCCAGCACTCTACCCTATTGGCAGGAACTGTCTAGAAACAGAATTCTTTCCACTTGGGCTTCGTGCAGCTACCAGGTCCCAGGAGAAATAAAATGATGCTGCTTTCCTGCTGCCTTCATTCATTTGAATAATTGAATCATTTGAATAATCGAACATTTAAATAACCAATTATTTGAATAATCAAATATTTGACTATTCAAATGATTTGAATATTCTACAATCAAGTGATCACATTCTGGTTTTGATTGTGCTTAGCAGATTCCAGGAGCTCAGAGCTGGAAGGGCAGCCTGGAGGGTGTATTGTCGGAACTCACTCGCTTGGATGCAGAGTCTCATGAGGGCATGAAGTGGGTACGGTCCTATGGTCTCAATATTTGCACCCAGGGAGATGAGCCACTGGACTAACTTGGGAACCTCTTCCATTTTCTCATAAAATCCAATAAAGACATATTTCTGGAAAAGAGAAAAGAAAAACCACAAATGCATGGAAGGAATCATAGAAGTCACTACATCAATATGAAATTTTAAAATTCTTCCATAAAGTTTGGAATCAGTGAAATCTGGATTAGTTATGGCTCAAAGCTTATTTTTATAATTAACAAATTTGTGGCAGGAAGCTGAAGGGGAAGATGCAAACCTGAGTGGCTTGACTTGAAACCATGATTCAAGCCACCTTACCTCAAAGAGACTTTTCAGTGATAAGCCTGGGACATGGATATTTCTTGGTAGTCGGTCCTTTTTTGCTGACAGTAGTAGAAATGACTGATGGAAGGGGAGAAAAAGAAAATGTTGGAGTAATAAAGTCCTCCAAACAGGTTATTAGAGCACAAGTTATCTTAATCTTTAACAGGAACAACAAAACAAAACACCCTCTAGCGCTATCTCTTTTTTAAGCTACCTGCCAAGCTTTTCAGCTTAAGCCATAATAATCATGAGCCCTTGAACAGTCTAGCTGGCTTCCTGTTCTTGCTGTGAGCTAAGCTTCCTCCACACTTTCTCAAAGGCAGCTGAGGACAGGAGCTGGTATCAAGCACATTACAGAGAACATAATAGCAGTGGGGTAAAATAATTTCCTGCAAAGTTCTTAAAGCTTAGCAGGCAAAAGCATCAAATCCTTCAGAAAACCCCATCCTAATCAATTCATTAGCTCATCGGTGTTTCAGAAGTCCCAAGTATTCAGGGTCCATAAGACTCTACTGAGCAGAGCTGCACCTGGTCCCTATCACTAGAGAGAGAGCTCACTGGACACATCCTTACCCAGCTCCTGGTTCTGTAGCCATATTAGTAGCTTGGAAATTGACCAAGTGATAGCATTTACACTATAGGGATTGGCAAGTGCAATAAATTGGTACTTTTTTTGTTTTTTTTTTTTTTGCAGAGAGCCAGTTAAAACCACTAACCCTATTTAAATTCACTGAAGAAACTGAATGCCAGAGTAGTTAAGCAATTTTTCCTAGGTCACACAGAGAGTATATCCCAAGAGACCCCTGCTGAGATCATCCAGTTATGCTAACAACCTTATAGGGTGCTCTTGTTTTTGGTGATTTTCTGGATTGCCAGCATCAGGAAGCACAGCAGACCCTTTTAACTAAACCCCAGCCTAGACTGGCCCATTCTCATGAGTGCTTCTAAGCCACCATCAATGACTACTATTCTTGGGGGACTTGGCATATGCCAGGCATTACAAAACTCCTTTAGCTCAGTGCCTGGCACACTGTAAGCCCCCAATAAACATTAGCTGATATTCTTAGGAGGTGCTCTTGGCTCATTATTTCTAATCCTTCTAATCCCTGAGGGAACAGGTTTACATCCTGCAATTTATAAATGAGGAAATGAAACTCAGAGGGAAGTAGTTAGCCCAAAATAGCAAGTAGAGGATTAGGATTCAAGAGGATATCTGTGGGCCTCCCCTAGTGACGCAGAGGTTGAGCGCTGGGCTGTGAAGCTGCCCACAGCCTCTGCAGCGCCGGTTCGATCCCCGGCCACCGGAGAGGGTCTCACATGGCAGGCAGACCTCTCCTGCCGCCTGCTGCTCCCCTCAGCAGTGTACTTCGGTCCTTCTGCCTGTTCTGTTCCCCACTCTGCTCTGGTGAATTCTCTCACCCTCCCGCGCTTCTGACTGTACCCAGTGCTTGTATAAATAAATAAATAAATACATCTTAAAAAGAAAAGAAGCAAAGCACTTCTTATTAAAAAAAAAAAAGAAGAAGAAGGTATCTGCGTATCTGCGTAACACTCAGGCCTAGTCTCCACAGTCCACTATGCTACTCGACTGTGGCCCTGGCCTTGGGCCCTAGGGCCTCATTTTTCAGCTACCCACATGTTAGCAGCCCCTTAAAGTTCTACAAAAATCCTCTGGGCAGCACAGGCAGGTCATCTGGGCCCACACTAGCAAATGCAATTGTAGGGTAAGGAAAAATGTCAGGCTTTTCTGCCCTCCTGCCATCAGGATAGATGATGGATCCTTGAGGTCCTGAATGCATGCCTGATGGCGGGCACCTGGAATAGGGTGTGGGCATAGGTAGATGGGATTCACCTGGGCTAAGACTGTGCTTTTAAGGGCGGCGTCATGGGGACGCCAGCAGCAGCAGAAGCCAAAAGAGAAGCCGAGAGAGAAGCCGAGAAGAAGCAGCAGAAGCAGAGAACGCCAGAGAGCCCAGATAGAGTGAGGATTTGCTGGGGGTTGGGAGGACTGCCAGCCTCCTGGCTCCCCAGCACCCCTGCCTGCCATATGCCTGGTGAACCCCAATAAAAGACCTGCAAAAAAACCACTGAGGACTCTGACTCCTCCTTTACCCGGTCTGCATGGGATCCTAGAAAACCTGCACTGTGTCCTGTCCTGCCCTTACAGCAATATAAAAAGAATTATGAAGATGAACATACAATTGTTTATTTTCCTCATTCCACATTACCACTATCACCTAGACTTTACATTTTTTTGAAGACAAGTGACACAGCAAGACATGAGGTTGACACAAACTGAGTATTTTTCCTATCTTAAAAAGAAATAAAGGGCCTCCCCTCATGGCACAGTGGTTGAGCGCTGGGCTGCGAATCTGCCTGCATCCTCTGCAGTGCCGGTTCGATCCCCGGCTGCCTGCGAGGGTCCCACATGGCGCGACAGACCTCTCCTGCCATGCCCCCTGCTCCCCTCAGCAGTGTATTTCATTAGTCTGCCCATTCTGTTCCCGGCTCTGGCTCTGGTGAATTCTCTCACCCTCCCGCACTTCTGACTGTACCCAGTGCTTGCATAAATTAATAAATCTTAAAAAAAAAAGAAAAGAAAGAAACTAGTAAGTTAATATATCTCAGCAACGTGCCATCTTTGATGATATTACAGTTATAAAGTTATTTGGTATCAATAGAAACATATAAAAAATTATAATCTCCCAAGACCAGCAGAGAAATCTCCCAATGCCAGCATCAAGAATCTATTTTCCCTACAAGACAGCCATGTCCTTTTACTTACATGCCATAATCCTTTCTTTGACAATTTTTCTATTACAGATCGCCACACTTCTGTTGAGAATCCAGCTGTGAAAATACGGTCAAAGCAGGGCAAGAAACTTTGCAAAACAAAGGGATCACCTGAAAGAAAATTCCAAAAGAAGATTTTAAATTGGGAAAAAGTCTAAGTAGAACATTTGGGAAAAGTCCTCCAATTAGTTCTACACAAAGAAATATGGTAAATTTAAAGATAATCAGGACGAAGATAATCAGGATTGTCATGTCATTTTCAAAATAGAAAGCTCTACAGAATCAAAGTAGCAGCATTTTAAGTTCACTCTTAAAATTAACCTCTTAACTAAGAGTTGGCATCCTGTGAGTTAACACTCTTTCTATTTGCTAAGCCCACTGATAGGTGCTTCTATTAATCCCTCCAACCAACCAGTAAAATAGCGCAACCAATCTCCATTTACAAAGGAGTAAATGGAAGCTTAAGGGACCCACTTCCTTTAAGAAAGGTAGGAGAACCAAATAAGACATCAGTGTAAAAAAATAATAACAATACAAACAACAAAACAAAAACAGATGTTTATAAATCACAAACATCCTGCAGGGGAGGAGGAGGGAGAGGGATCTAGAGGGAAGGAGGGAGGAGCACAGGCAATGTGGTGATGGTGCATGGGTGCACTGGTGAAGGAAATTCTATGGGGACTACACTTGAGCGAGTTAGGGGAAGCAAATATTGTTTAAAAAATGAACAATGATGAAGGGCCTCCCCGGTGGCGCAGCGGTTGAGCGCTGGGTTGCGAAGCTGCCCGCAGCCTCTGCGGCGCCAGTTCGATCCCCGGCTGCTCCCCGGCCACCGGAGGAGGGTCCCGCATGGCGCGCAGACCTCTCCTGCCACCCGCTGCTCCCCTCAGCAGTGTACTTCGGTCCTTCTGCCTGCTCTGCTCCCCGCTCTGGCTCTGGTGAATTCTCTCACCCTCCCGCGCTTCTGACTGTACCCAGTGCTTGTATAAACAAAAACAAAACAAACAAATAAATAATAAATAAAACATGCCTCAAAAAAAAAAAAACAATATAATATAAAAATGAACAATGATGTAAAAAATAAAGGGGAAAAAAAGAAAGGTGTGACAAGTATTTTCACTCAACCCATGAGAAACTATGACAAATGAGGTCAGGTTTCATGGTGGATGGTGCAGCTAGTTCATGGCAAAACGATGATAACCGAGGGATCCATCGACCTACTGTGTCTCATGATCCTCAAGCCTCAACTCATTTCTCAAATTCATGCACAAGAACATCCAAGGGGACAAGTCAGGTGTCAGAATAATATGGCACCTCTTCCAGGGCTATCAATTCCCAATGATGGGTAAAGAGCACATGTATTGTATGAAAGCATGCAAAATTTCCATAAATATATTTTTAAATATTTAAAAATACCTGTAAAATCATGGGGAAGAGCAAATAGCATATAAAACAAGGATTATAAGTAGGGAAATCTCTTTGAATAGCAATACAGAAAACTTAAGAAGTCTGAGACAAAATTTGGAAAGTCTGAAGTCAAGTGTGCAAAAGAACTTAGTTGTTTTTACAAAGGCATGAGCCAGCCAAACTTTCAAAATGTTTCCCTATGTGGAAATCAGTTTCATTCTAATCAGTTTCAAACTCCTTAAATCAGCCACAGAGAAACAACTTGGAATTATTTCCCTAGGAGCCCAAGTCTCCAGAAGCCAGTCAAATAACAACAAGGATTTCTTTTAAAAAAACAAGGAAAAAAAAAAAAGAAAGAAAAGCAACTTACTGCCCATGGTAGTGAAGATTCCCACAAGGAAATCAGCAACCTGGGACTGGTCTTGGTTGCCTTGCAGGAGGCGTAGACCCTCGAAAAACATGTGAGCAGCTTCGTAAGGCTGGACCAACCTCAACAAGGAATAACCAGCACGATAATATCCCTGGAACAGGAAAAAAGCAAAATTGAATACACCCATCTCTTCTAACCTGCTGCTGAAAGGGAAGACAAGATTGATGGCATGGAGAAGAGGATTCTAGGGGTCTCGCTTCATGTAAACACAGGTTTCTAACAAGCCCATTACATTCTGTGCCACTTTTTTTTTAACTGCCAAGAATCACTTTCCAATCCATGATTTATACTGCATCTAAAATATGGCACAGAGAAGGAAGTGGGCCTGGTTGCAATTATATGTGTGGTTTATTTATTCACGCCTCAAACCACAGCCTGCAGGTAAAGAGAAGAATGAAAAAATCCTATGGCTTCGGTAATGGTCAGGAAGAGGAGATTGTCATGTAAACACAAGTGTTCCTTGCTCCACTCAGTCAAAGTTAATACAATTTCCACTGGTTCTGTAGGGGGGAATCGTAGTTATAGGCATTGAGATTTACAGAGCTCTACATTATAGGCATTATATGGCAGAATTTTTTTTATTTCCATAGAGCTAGGATAATTACAGTGATTAACAGAAGAAAATTATCTGATTCTGCCTGTATATCAACCCTAGGACTCTTGCGTAGGAACAAAATGATACTGCCTTCCCTACTCTTGCTAAGTGAATTGGCATCAACACCTTCCAAAGCCATTTTCTGTCTCAGATAACAGAAGGTGTGCGTCAACAGCGTTCACAGAAAAGCAAGCACTTCAAAATTCCACTTACCACCAAATCTCTGAAAATTTATTGATTTGTTTTAACTTTCATTTAAAAGTCAATTAGAGTTGGGCCTCCCTGGTGGCGCAAGGGGTTAAGCACTGCACTATGAAGCAATCCACAGCCTCTGCAGCACCAGTGTGATCCCCAGCTGGCCAGGAAGCAACCCACATGGCACAGCAGACCTCTCCAGTCTCGCCCGCTGCTCCCCTCAGCAGTGTACTTCGGTCAACCTGCCTGTTCTGTTCCCCACTCTTGTCTCTGGTGAATCCTCTCGCCCCCTGCATCTCTGGCCTGTACCCCAGCTCTTACTTATTTATGCATAAATAAATAAATAAATAATCTTTAAAAAAAAAAAAGTCAGTCTTGACAGCAATTGGAACAAAGAAATTAATGTGTGTGGAAGGAGGTGAGGGGCATTAGATTATACCACACCAAAATATGACACTTTGCATGAGGATTATTTTGAGTTGAAAATATCTGACAATCAACTGACGTAGAAAGAAAGCCTTCCCAGAGCGTCTTTTATCTGATTAAAATCAGAACTCTGAGAAGTGGGGACTGCCTTAAAACCTCTCTCCTGGGGAATTTTTATGGCCATGAAAAAGGACAGAAAAAGTTGGCACTGGAAGGGGCCAGCACAACAAGCCTTGCTAAGACAGCTCTTAAACTTCCATTAGCTCCCCCATTTATTGACCTCCCCACCTTTAGAGGCCTCTAAAAGCCTAAAACTCCTTCTCTGTCTGGTCACATCTTTGCTATCTATGGATTTTTTTTTTTTTTAAGATTTATTTATTTGTGCATACAAGAACTTGAGTACAGGCCAGAGGTTGGGGGGAGGGGGGGTGAGAGGATTCACCAGAGACAGAGTGGCGAACAAAACAGGCAGATTGACAGAAAAGCACTGCTGAGGGGAGCAGTGGGGAGACAGGAGAGGTCTGCTGCACTATGTGGGAATCTCCCTAGCCAGCCGGGAATTGAACCCATGCTGCAGGAGGCTGCGGACAGCTCCTCAGCGCTGTGCTCAACCCACTGAGCCACCAGGGAGGCCCTATCTATGGATATTTGTTTAAAATGGTGTGAAACCAAACACAGAATCAGGAAAATGACAAAACTTACAAGTTGACAATAGCTCCCCCCTGAGGGGGCGGAAGGGAGTAAAACAAGGCAGGGAAGAGCACAACGGACTAAGGTGATGGCTCAAAGCCGCCATGGTGGTGGGAGAGGTACTGGGACTAGACCTGAGGGGAGAAATCAATACTGTCCAGAAATGAACAACGATGAACGAAAATAAATAGCAAATTAATAAAATAAAATAAAAACATGTATTTCTAACACAAATAAGTAAATAAATAAAACGGTGTGTCATCTTACTCGGGCCTGTCTGCTCCTTTGGGAGTTTTCAACTTCCTTTCTAGGAAGGCTCATGTCGGGTAATATTAGCACTCAATAAAATTTATATGCTTTTTTCTTTTTTTTAAAGATGTATTTATGTATACATACAAGAACTGGGGTATAGGACAGAGGCGGGGTTGGGGTGTGTGTGTGAAAACATTCACCAGAGCCACAGTGGGAAGCAGAACAGGTGGATCTACTGAAAATACACTGCTGAGGGGAGCAGCGGGCGAGCCAGAGGAGGTCTGCTGTGCCATGTGGGTCACCTCCCTGGCCGGAGCTAGAACTCTTGCAGTAGCTGCGGATTGCTTCACAGTGCTGACGCTTAACCCCTTGAGCCACCAGGGAGCCCCTGCTTTTTTCTTGTTAACCTGTCTCTTGTCAGTCTAATTTGCAGGGCTCCAGTCACTGAACCAAGCAACTGAGGACATTTGGGAGAGGGATGGACAGGGAGGAGGAATGGAGTTATATTCTTTGATGTATTTGATACCAACTGGTTTGGTTAATGGGGCCCGGGCTAAGGGGACTACTTCAATCTCTTGGTATCGCATCCACCTAAGAGCTATCAGTGCAGTCTGCATGGTACGCTTCACTCTCTCAAAGGTCTTCAGAGCATTTCTGCAGCTGCCAGCCATGCCTCAGATGGCCTCACTGCTCTAAGAGAAGCAGAAACAAGTCCCGCAATGAGATGAACTGCAAAAGGACGTCTTCCAGGAATCTGACCCCGCGTCCTACCTGTCTCACAACTTAACTCTGATGGGGACGGACATCAGCACCTTTTGGTCAAGCTCCCATATATGAGAAGATGATCAAAAGGGGGGGAATTGTTAAATTTATTAAAAGGAGGTCATTAGACTGCGGTATCTCTATGGCCGTGGTGGCTTTTAGAAGCAAAAGAAAACCTAGGCCTGTAAAAGGCCTAGAGATCAAAGTACTAAAGACAATCAATCAGTAACAGTCAACTAGACTTTCCTCTACAGCCAATTGATAAAATTCCCTGTGTTGCTTCTGCTTTTTCTCTATGAAGGTCTCTCCCCAAACTCCTGCCTAAATGGACCACCACTTCCCCCGTGGCACTGTCCTCTTCAAATTGATTTTTTTCCTCAAATAAACTCATTAAAACTTTTGACATGCCGGGGCCTCCGTGGTGGCACAAGGGGTTAAGATGCAACCTATAAAGCTACCCACGGCCACTGCAGCACGGATTCAATCCCTGGCCAGGGAGCTACCCACATGGCGCAGCAGACCTCTCCTGACTCACCTGCAGCTCCCCTCAGCAGTGTATTTCAGTCAATCTGCCTGTTCTGTTCCCCACTCTGTCTCTGGTGAATCCTCTCACTCCCCCCCCAACACACACATCTCTGGCCTGTACCCCAGTTCTTGTATGTATAAATAAATAAATCTTAAAAAAAAAAAAAAAGGGCCTCCCCAGTGGCGCAGCGGTTGAGCGCTGGGTTGCTAAACTGCCGGCGGCCTCTAAGGCGCCGGCTCGATCCCCGGCTGCTCCCCGGCCACTGGAGGAGGGTCCCACATGGCGCACAGACCTCTCCTGCCGCCTGCTGCTCCCCTCAGCAGTGTACCTCGATCCTTCTGCCTCCTCTGTTCCCCGCTCTGGCTCTGGTGAATTCTCTCACCCTCCTGCGCTTCTGACTGTATCCAGTGCGTGTATAAACAAACAAATAAAACATGCCTCTATACAAAAAAAAAAAACACACTTTTGACATGCCTCAGTTTATCCTCAACAATATAAAATACATAAATTCCTCTCTCAAGGTTGGAGTGATCTGGAGTCACACCCCTTCACCTACTTCCCCTCGTGTTCTGTTTCCAGCAGCCACACATACAATGCAGATCAGGAAAGAAGTACACAAACTCCTACCCATGAGTGCCAATCACTTTACCTAACAGCTCTTCATTCTCAAAACAACTCGAAGGTATAGGTATTATTTCATTTCACAGCAGGGGAAATGAAGTCATAACTCATCCAAGCTGTTGAAACCAGCCCACTGCAGAGCCCGGGAGAGCAATGGCTGGGCTACGCCCACTATCTCATAGAGCCTCACTATACATGGTTTATACCACTCATTTGATGCTTAATTATATGGTGCCTCGGATGGCACCAGAATTGCACTCTAGTTTAAGGGCTCAGATTTTGCACATGCTTCTCCTTTCTCCAGCTTGACTGTGAATGACTCAAGGGCAGGAATAGGTCTTCCACTTTTCTTGTCTGCCTTGAGCTCTACCCAGAACATGAAGGTGCCTTGCTGAGTGGGCACTCAAAGCATTTTTTTTAGATTTTATATATATTTTACATCATTCTTCCTTTTTGTACAATGTGTGTGTTCTCCTCTTAGGTATACTCCCCATAAAATTCCCACCACCAATTCACCCATGCACCATTACCACAGTCCCTTGTGCTTTTCCCTCCCCTGTTTTGATCCTTCTCCTTACCCCTGCCTGGCACTCATATCATTTTTGCTGAAAAAACAATCAAATGCTTTTAGTGAGCATTATTAACACCTTTAAGGCTTTCATTGGCCTCTCAAACTTCCCTGATCCCTCCAAAGGGGCTGAAGAAATGCCTCCTGAAGAATCGCTGTCCTATTATCCACCCAGCTTGCTTATGAAATAAAGCTTTGCTAAAACTGAAACTTTCAGACATCAGACAACATGAACAGATGTGTTCATGCTTGGCATGACTCCATCAGAAGAAAACTGAGCTCCACCATGAGCTACACAGCACCCCACCCACCTCGAAGCCCAGCTCCACTCGCACTTGGCAAGTGAATTTCAACACCTCTTCCACTCTTCTCAGATACTGCTCACGTGCCCTCTGGGCATCTGTCTGAAGCAGAAGGACAGTTGGATGAGAAGCACTCCCCAAACTTTTGTTTTAAAAAGAAGCGGGAAGAGAGGCAAGTTAAAAGAAAGGAAGCAACAACCGCAGCCCCAGCTGTCACCGCACCTTTATGTAGGTTGGATCCCACTGGAGACACTCCTTGGCAGCCACAAATGCCTCGTTCCATTTCTCAAGACTGTAAAATGCATTGGATTTGTTGCACAGCAGCACAGCCAAGTCCCTAGGAGGGACCCTGTCAGGAAGAACACACTGGTGGTCATAAAGTTATCTTTTTGCAAATATAGAAAATAATCCTTGAAGGCTACTATTCTGGTGCTGGTGGCTGCCATTGTGAAGGGCTTTCAGCAGATGTCCTGAGTATGCCTACATTATCAGGCCTTCAGTGCCTTAGAAAGCCTGAGGGAAGAATAAATCTGCAAAGTATAAATCTGTCCTTCCTCACTCTCAATCCTCTGCTACCACTTGTTAGTGACAAATGTTCTCAACACCTGGGTTTTACCTCCAACTCTCCATAGATCTTTTCATTTTAGGACTGGGAATCCTAAAGATGGAAAGAATGGGAATTCTCCCTGAGCCTTAGCACAGTCCAGATGTGGTAGGAACCACACCATGCACATTTGATCTCAGTGGAGGCCAAGCTCATCATAGGAAGGGCCTTTCGGAGCATGTGACCACACCATGTGCAGGACCCACAGTGTGTGGGACAGGACAAGCGCTAGGCTCTCAGACAGCCAGGGCCACCCTAACATTCAGGGAGCCAGAGTCAGGGTGCAGTGGGGTGCACATTGCATGTGGCCAAATTATACTGGCCAATGCAGAAACCACCAGCCACAGGTAGTGTGTTCAATTTAAGTTAATTAAAATTAAATAAAACTTAGAACTCAGATCCCTCTTTGTAATTCCCAAGTTTCAAGTACCCAGTAGCCACATCCGATATCAGAGAACATTTTTATCATCACACAAAGTCCTACTGCAGAGTGCTAGTCCAGGTATTTGAAGGCCATAAATCAAGTTGTTCCATAAAATATGTCCTAGCTTCCTACTTTATAATTGGAAGGCAAGACTCGAATTCAGAACAGTAGGAATGGCGTCAAGGCAGGGTAAGCCAGGCCTGAGCTCCTGACCACAACCTCTTCTCCTTCCACTTCACCCTTTGTCTTGCACTGCAGGAAGCCCAATTCCAAGCTCTGTCCATACCCCTGAACTTGGCCAACCCTCAAAGGAATTGACCGAATGAAGCTGAGCCCCGGAGAGACACCATCCCTACCTGGGAGCCTTCCACTGCCCCATCCTTCTGCCCTATTGAAACACCTGCTCAGTAAACCACATGCACCTAAACCCTACACCAGCTGAGAGCAGCAGGAAGACAAGCAGCAGGTGATGGGCAAGGGGAACAGTGTCAGGAATTTCCCATGAGAGGCGACATGTGGCAGGTTCAGGGGAAGTCCCAGTGGTGGCAGCAGCTAGTAAGTGGGGGGCTGAGATTTGAGCACTCAGTGTGGGGTCAGCCTATGGCCATCACCACTATACAACACTCTATCTCTGAGAAAACTCAATGTTCTGGCCTGAATGAGAAGCTCTTGGTCCAGCTTTGACACAGTTCTGGTCTGAACTAGGAGAGAGCAGAATCACCGTACTACAGGCCCATGCCAATTCATACTCAATCGAGTCCAGCTAGCATGTAGACACCAAGGTGACAGGAGGTAGGGTGTGGGAGTATTTAACTCAGTGTTTATAAATACTCATGTTTATAAATACTCATGTTTCAGTATTTAACTCAGTGCCATTTCCTAATAGGCTGCGGGCACCCCCGCAAATGTTGACATCTGTTTCCTCTAATACCACTGTGTAATCTAGGAACCTCTGGGGGAGGGAGACCCAAAAACAGTTCAGGTAGTCCATAAGGACAAAATAGTTTCACTGAATACATTCCCAAACAATGTTACCTTTTATGGCAAAAGGGACTTGCCAAGGTGAATAATTTATGGATCTTGAGATTATCCTGGGTTATGGTACAATCACAAGGGTCCTTACGAGAGGGAGACAGAGGGAGACATGGCTACAGCACAGAAGACGATGTGATGACAGAAGCAGACTGGCAGGATGATGCTTTGGAGATGGAGGAAGGGCCCACAAGCCAAGGAATAGAGGCAGTCACTCAAAGCTGAAATAGGCAAGGAAATAGACTCCCCTCCACAAGGAACCAGCAGATTGTTAGCCTTGTAAGACTCATTTCGGACTTCTGACCTCCAGAACTGTAAGATAACAAATTTGTATTGTCTTGAGTCACTTAAGTTTGTGGGTAACTTAAAACTGTGGCAACGGAACACTAATACAACAATCATCCTAAGACAACATGCACCTTTTTCACGAGCATTCGCTCACAGGTGTACAGGGAATTTTCCAGAGGTTACATGACTCTCTCATGAGGTATCATAACAGGGGGATTGGAGACGCAGATATAAGTAGTTTTCTATTGACCCAGATATTACAAAGCTTTGCAAAGATTTGAATGTAACACTTCTCACTCATTTTTTAGCTTTGGAAAATATGCTTATTTTTCACTGTGTTACATTAACACATAATTGACACTGTTAAATGGGTAAATATATGCATATTTGCATTTTTCCCCTCAGTTTTAAGCTCTAATATGGATGATACTGATGGCTATCACCTACCTACACAAAAGCTCTTTGGGGTCCTCCATCATGTGGAAGTTTCTCATGATGCTAAAATGTTTGGGTCGGGGTCTCTGGAAGGCTGAGGGGCAGGAAAAGAGAAGGTGAGACTAAGTTCCTGAGTGGGTGTGTGCAGGGTAAGTGACATGGACACTCAAGCTGGAATGAATGACAAAGAGGCTTGGGGACTTCGCTCATCCCAGCACCACCAGAGAGAAGAGGAAGTTTTACAGTGTTTATCAACAGCCCTTGAGTTTCAGTTTCAATTTCCCGGATTACTCTAGTAGTCTCTGTTCACTTTCAGAGCTGACAGGGCAATGGAGATAAAGAGGAAGTGGAGGAGAAAGGAAAACAGAAACACAGTGGAGTTAGAAGAAAACATGAGCAACAGAGTAAGTTACTATTTACTTTAAAAAGAAAAAGAAGGAGGAGAGAAAATCCAAACACTTACCCCCAATGGTATAACTGCAGGAGAATCTGGATGGCTTCATCGTACTTTCTGATGGCCAAAGAAAAGTTCCCATTCCGAAATACCTGGTTGCCAGATTCTTTCAACAGCTCAGCATAAGCTGCCGGGTTCATCCTGTGAGAGAAGGAGGAAGGCTCACGGCCAGGCTCCGGCCCAGCAGCACATCTGCATCACTGAGAGTTGGGAGAGGTGTTGTGTTCGCGCTGGCCCCACCCTCCTGGAGAGGGCACACCCGCGGGCACGCCTCCCTCCGGAGCCGCGACAGGATGTCTGCCAGAGGGGGCCAGCAGATTCCATTTCCATGTTAATGATTGGGGAGAAGGGGAGGAACCCTCCCTGGCGGCACAAGGAGTTAAGACGCAACACTGTGAAGCTATGCGCAGCCACTGCAGCACGAGTTTGATCCCTGGTCAGGGAGCTACCCACATGGCACAGCAGACCTCTCCTGACTCGCCCGCTGCTCCCCTCAGCAGTGTATTTCAGTCAGTCTGCCTGTTCTGCTTCCCATTCTGTGGTGAAACCTCTCAGAAACCTCTCACAGCCCCTTCTCCACCCCACCCCATCTCTGGCTTGCACTCCAGCTCTTGTATGCATAAATAAATAAATCTTTAAAAAAAATAATGATTGAGTGGCAGTCAACGTGAGGAGGCGGCTTCCATGCCCAAGACAACATACACCTAGCAGGCAGTGCCTGCTGTCCCACAACTGGCACTGTCATTAGTCACATTTACCCATCACTACAGCCTGTAAGAGGCTCTGTCCCCATTGTTCAAATCAGGAAAATCAAGGCTCGGCAAGGTTCAAGACCCTTGTCTAAGGACCTGCTGATGGCATACTCCCTGGTCCTCAGCCCAGTTCCAGGCATCTGCTCCGGACCACTGTGCATATCACCAACTGGTACAAGCAAAGCTCTGTGGCCAGTCCTTGCACTCAGCCAGTATTGGCTGAACAAAGGCAGCAGAGAGCTCAGCCTCTAGAAGCGGCTGCCAGGAAGGCAGGGAAAGGGGCCCCTTAAGATTTCCCCACCCCAGGAAAGTAGTGGGAAAGGCCAGTGGTGGGGAGGGTCTTAAATAAGAGGCCAAGCCAGAGAGGGCCTATGCCCTGTGCCTGGAGGGTCACGTGATCCAGTGGGGCCTTGCTGACCCACACGATTCTTGGACAGATAATCATTTTCACTATTTTTACCATTTAAAATCTTGGTGAAGGGTTTTGGGATGGGATTAGCAGACCTAAGCAAGTCTAAGAGGTGAAAACGCTTTAAGTCTATATGAGCTCATAGCAAAAGGGGTTTTTGAACTGTGCTGCCTTCCTTGGGCAGAGCTGTATCAGAATGAAGCAGAAGATTCTTCCAAAGAAGTCAGAGAGTGAAATTCCACCTGATGATTTTCATTGAATCATCTCTCAGTTCTATGGCTCACATGTGTACCAAGATGACCGAGGAGAACATGAAAACATTTAAAGAACAGTGTGACTATGGAATAGTCTCTTTGAAATGCTGTCAGCCACGTGCCCAGTGAGGTTTTTTTTAAAGATTTATTTATGCATACAAAAGCTGGGGTACAGCAAGAGGTGCAGGGGGTGAGAGGATTCACCAGAGACGGGGCGGGGTGGGGGCACTCTGAGGTGGATCAACTGAAATACACTGCTGAGGGGCAGCACAAGTCAAGAGAGGTCTGCTGTGCCATGTGGGTCACCTCCCTGGCCGGGGAATGAACTCATGCTACCGTAGCTATGGATTGCTTCATAGTGCTGCGTCTTAACCCCTTGCACCACCAGGGAGGCCCCAGTGAGTATTTTTTAAAGCAACCATGACCACCCAACTAGAAAAAGGATATCACTGAAATCACTGACAAAGGGTTAATATACCTCTTTGATAAATATATTTCCACTACAAGGAAACACGATTGTTAGGGGGAAAGAATGTCCTGGGCAAACTCCATACAGGCTTTGTGGACTCCACCCCGTTTCCATCAAGACACTGGGAAATACATATCCCATGATCACCAAAGGGAAGGCTGCGGGGACCTGAGGACAGAGTTAAGCAACTATGTTCTCTGAGTATTTAACCAGCCAAGTGGCCGGGGGGTCTCTCGCTCTTTCTTGGCCACACCGCACTCAGTTTTTTGCCAGCTCGGCGAGTCATGGGGATTCCAGGTCAGTGGAAGGGGTAGGACTCATTTACGAACATATCTCCCTCTCTTTCTCCCTGATTTATTCATTTCCCCATTACCCCTTCCCTTGTAAATAAACCTTTTATCACCCTTTTGTGTATGTCTGCAGTTTAGCAATAATAAGTCCCCTTTAAGTGCGTGGGTGAGGACCCACAGTCAGGCAACCCGTTTTATATCGGGGTTGCTCTGTAACAGAACCAATACCCTGGCTAAAATGGGTCAGTATCCTCAACAGACAAGTCACAAAGAAATACAAATAATTGCTAAATGTAAGGGGAGTGGATGAATAGGGTCACCCTTGCTAAGTGAGCAGAGAAAGGAAAGATTAAAGCAACAGGTATCATTGAAAAACACTTCAAAGAATGACCCCAAGTGTTGGGAGCAGTCATAAACTGCTTACAGAACAAATATACTACAACATGCATAGATTTGGCCTCCTGGATGTTCACGAAAGTGAAAAACTGGAAATAACCCAGAACGTTCCTTTATGTGTAACGGATTTGAATCAGTTATAGACTATCCATATGGTGGAATACCACACGGTTATTTTAAAACTCATGTTGTGAAAGAACAGTTAATGACAAGCTAAGTAAGTAAATGAAAAAATACAGGCTGCATAAAAAGGCGTATAAACCTAAATTAAATTTTAAACACATATGATAGATTGAAAAGATGCCAAAATGTTAACAGCTGCACTCCTCAGATTGGGCAGGGTTTTGCTTTGCCTTCTTGCACTTTTCTAAGATTCCAATTACTCCACAATGTACTGCCTTAGTAATCAGACCATAAATATTACTAAAAGGAGACTTGCTATAGGGCTTATTGGAGAATTCAACCACAACATGTTTCCACTATATTTACAAACACAATAAAAACTATTCACATCCAAATTTTGCGTGGTTTTTTTTTTTTTTTTTCATATTCCTCTAGACACTCAGAGTAAGCTTTTAATGTTATGTGGGCAAACATCACACGTATCCATCTGCTTCTGTTGCTGCTTTTTCCTGGTACAATCATGTCATGGGGGAGGGGACTATCAGCTACATGGAGGGTTTTTTGCCTTTTAATAGAACTTATTGATAGTTATACCCTCGCTACAAGGAAAGATGCCTTCTACCTCTGCTTTACAACACAGAGGGTTCAGCTGCTAAGTTTTTTGTCTTTACAACTGGACATTCTATTTTCTAAAATGAAATTGTTAAATAGAAATAGCAATAATTTACCATAGCCATAATGACAATACACTGGATAGCTAATACTAAGTGAGCACCTACTATGGGTTTTAATCACTGGGTCATTCCAGTCTTACAAGAAACTCCATGAAATAGGCACTATGGCCCCCTTTGACATACAGGGAAACTGAGGCAAAGAGAGGGTAAGATACTTGCCGTAGTCACAGGGGCAGGGGTGGCACTGGAAATCAGACCTCAATGACCTGACCTGGCCAAACCTCAATGAACCCACTACCCTCTGCAGGGCCAAGTGGAGGCTGAGAGGTCAGTGCCAGGCAGAACACGGCAGTGGGTCACATCTGTGCTGCCACCAGCTCTCACTCCCCGGCACGTTCAGTTTTATTAATGATGCAAAAAGTAAAAACAGTTTCACAGCTGCTGGGCCAACTTTCAGCCCATTTCACTAAGTTCCGAGGAAAATTCAAGATGTAGTTTCTTAGGTGGGGTCAGGCTGCCTCCAGGAAGCAGAAACAAGAAATTCACAAATGCACTGAGGTTTTGAAACAAGCAAGTTTGAAGCAAAGCAGACCCAGTTATTGTCATTTTTATCACTGGGCTTTATCTACACACATGGAATTCTCTAATTGACCTACAAGATTAAGCAAGAATTGCAAAAAGGGCTGGGTTCAGGGGCAACTAGACTTGGCAGAGGGAGGCTTTGCTTTCACTTGTTATCTGGGTAGTACTTGAAATCTTGACAGAAAATTTGTTTACTTTCAGGGTTTTTTTAATTATTAAATCCTTTCAAGAGATCCCCAAAGCAGTCAAGGATACACAATCAACTCTGGAATGCTGAGAACAGAGATGAAACGAGGCCAGAGGAAGACTCAAACTGCCTCCTTCCTATCCCCACAGGAAGGCAGGGTAGACAAGGATAAGACTCCAAAGCCAGAACTCATTCTGGGAACTCCAATTTGTCTTTCTTTGCTTTTCTTTATTTTTTTCCCCCCTTGGGGGAAGAGTGTACAAATGTAGGAGGAGAATAGGGAATTTTTTTTTTTAAAAGAAACTCATTAAAATCTTTTAAAAGGCCTCTGGGAAACTGTCCTTTTATCTAATCTCTACCTATAAAACTGCCACTGACCTTGCAAAACAAGGGTAAAAAAATTCTGCTGATAATTTCATGAAACTACTTGTTTTTTTGAGAGGGGGATAGCATAGTTTTATTCAAATTTGATGCCAACTGACCAACTAGCTATTCTAAATTTTTAGTACAGTCACCTTTAAAATCCGAAGTTGCCCCTGATATTCATATTAAGATTTGTCTCACTCTCTTTTTTCATTAAATTCTATCTTACTAAAAGAATAGTTCTTATGTAGAAGAAAGCAGAAACAGAAGTCCTGGAAAGATTAATTATATTCACACTGCTTCACAATATGTTTACAGGCTTAAATTAACATAGGACTAAAATAACTTGTATCTGTCCAAATTGAGAGAACAGTTACAGATTTTCAAAGAAAAACCAGGGTAATAAGAAAAATTTTAATTACATTATCATAATTACATAAAAATATTAGGCATGCACACATATTTCTCATAGGAGCTTTAAAAAAAAACTCCTTAGGTCCTCCCTGGTGGTGCAAGGGGTTAATTCCCAGCACTACAAAGCTGTCAGCAGCCACTGCAGCATGAGTTAGTCCCCAGCCAGGGAGCTGACTGATCCACATGGCGCAGCAGACCTCTCCTATCTCGCCTGCTGCTCCCCTCTGCAGTGTATTTCAATAGATCCTTCTGTTCTGCTGCCCACTCTGTCTCTGGTGAATACTATCACCTCTTGCACCCCTGGCCTACACCCCAGTTCTTGTATGCATAAATAAATAATAAAATAAATCTTTAAAAAAAATAATACTATGCTGAGCAAAAGAAGCCAGACTCAACAGGGTATCTACTAGAAATTAGAAGCATGGTTGCCTAGTGAGGCTATTGACTAGCAAGGGGAGTGGATGAACTTTACGGGGGAATGGATATATTCTGTACATTGACAGGGGTGGTGGCTACGTAGGTGAATACACTGGTTAAAGCTCACTCACTGAACAATGCACTATAAAAATCTGTGCCTTTTATTATTACCTGTATATATCTCGGGTTTTTTACGTATGGAGAAAAAGAAACCATAAAAGTACTAAGAGAAAACAGGTATAATTTTTGGATCATCTTCAACCACTTTAGGAGGAAACTTGGTTTTATTTAATAAAATGATATACACATAAGGCCTCTGACCCATCATTTCTATTTCCCAGAATCAGTCTTAGAGGTTGGTTGCACAAACAGGAAAATGGCAGCCACACAAGAATATTCAAGACAAAATTATTCCAAAGACCTAAGGAACTAACCTGAGTGCTCAGGACCAGGGGATTGTTTTAATAAATTACAGTGCAGCTCCCTGTAATGGAGCATCACTCAAGTGATTAAAAAAGAAAGGGGACAAGGAAAGAAGATACTTTCTTGTAGTGATCTGGGATAATTACCAAGATACATTTGAAAAAAGTCAGAACATCCTATATTTTATGCTCCCTTCTGCATTAAAAAAAAAAATGGAGGTAAGGGCTAAATAAGAATATAAATTCACACTGCTAGTGTATAAATTAATTTTGGAAGGATTTATCAGAAATATAATTATTTGCTCTTGTTAGGTGGTTTGGATGGAGAGTAGTAGAGGGAGATTTACTCCCTCCTTTTCATTCTAATCTTTTATATTCTCTAATTCTTAAATAACACATTTTTTAAAGTTTTAATGCAATGAAAAAATTGTATGTAGTCTTCATATTTTAGAAAACCATGATATGATACCCAAAGCGGAAACCATATAGTAATAGACATGAATTCATAAAAAATCTAGAACTTCTCTACATCAAAAGTCCCAAATGGGGCCTCCCTGGTGGCGCAGCGGTTGAGCGCTGGGTTTCGAAGCTGCCCGCGGCCTCTGCGGCGCCGGTTCGATCCCTGGCTGCTCCCCGGCCACCAGAGGAGGATCCCGCATGGCGCGCAGACCTCTCCTGCCGCCCGCTGCTCCCCTCAGCAGTGTACTTCGGTCCTTCTGCCTGCTCTGCTCCCCGCTCTGGCTCTGGTGAATTCTCTCACCCTCCCGCGCTTCTGACTGTACCCAGTGCATGTATAAACAAAACAAACACACAAATAAATAAATAAATAAAGCATGCCTCTATAAAAAAAAAATTAAAAAAAAAAGTCCCATATGCAGTTTCATAACACACTAAGTCAGCAAGATGGTGGGTGAAGACTCACTACCACACCACTGACAGCAAGATGAGGAGACACAGCATATGTACAGAAGTGTTGGATTGAAGGACTTTTCACATAGTTATTTAGTTGCTAGGAATTTATTCTACAAATATTTGGTTCAAATGAAGGAAATCTTCACTGCCTCCATCTGTGTTAAAGTAAAAATGACACAAGCCAAAAGGCCAACAAGTGGCATTGTTTACATAGAGAATGGATCTGGGTTAGCACAGAACATGCACAGTTGTTAAAAACTCTAAGGCAGATCTAGCTAAGGAGGAGGAAGAGAGGTCGAAACATGCAATTCAGTTGAATAAAGCAAGTTGGAGCACAATTTGTAGAACTACTTGGAGAGTTGAAGGATGTCTGTGTGTGTATACACTTGATCTATTAGGAGAATTTCTGGAAGGACACTTAAGAAAATAATAAGAGGAGTGACCTTTGGGGAGTATATCAAGGAACAGGGCAAACATTCCTGAATTTTGACTGAATAAATTTCTATTGTTTAAAGTCACCCCATGTGGGATTGTTATTGCAGTTCTGGGAAACTAATACAACACCTGCCTGAATAGGCTCACAGACTCATATAAATAGTTAGGATTGAATCAAGTGAGAAGGTTGGACTAAAACTTCAGGAGCCAGAAACCCAAGGTTCAGAGACTCGGTCTGACCACGGTGATGCAGCAGCGAGTGTCACAGAAGAGCCCCAGACTTACTAATTGGTCTCCACACCAGCCCCCTGTCCTCACCACCTGTGGGTGAGCAGGAGGTCAGGCCTAGAACCCTGGTCCTGGCCTGCGATACTTTTGGTTGCTGGGAGAGGCGATATCATCTGAGTGTGAGCCTGGAAGCATTTACAGAACTCTGGGTTTGTTTACCCAGCAAAGAGAAAATATTTGGAATAAAAAACATAACTCTAGTATCTACATGTCTTCACAGGGGCTCTCTGAGATGAGCAGTCAGTGAAGCAGCTACAGCTGAGAAAATCTGTGGGATTCAAGACCTTGAGAGGAGGGGGACAGGGGTCCATGCCGTAGTGTCCAAAAATGGCCCCCTGATTTCTTCTACTGTGATTGCTCCTTTGGGAAGGAGCCCTCTTTGCTGAGGACGGTTGCCCTTGGTGAACACACTGTGGGGCACTGTTCAGCTCACCACAGAGGTCTCATTTGGGGTAGGGAAGATCTGAGGTGCACAAGGCAGGTCCCGAGGCTCTGTATGGCAGGCTGCAGGGGAGAGGCCTTCCCTGGGAGTTTCTAAACTAAAACTTTGGGAGAAGTTCCTCTGGTGGTGGCAGCTGGCATAGGAGACTCCAGAGAAGCACAATCTGGGGTGAGAAGAAACCAATCTGGGGTGCGAATATGATACCCAGAGCGAGGAGATGCAGGAAAAGGGGACTTCTCAGGCCCCACAGTTCCACATTCCACTGCCTCTGAGGCCCAGCTGCTTCCCTGCCCCTTCCCTAGTTATCAAAGCCATCAGCAGTCTTCCAGAAAGTTCCTCTTTTTTGCCTAAGTAATTTGAGCTGTTTTTTAATTTCCTTCACTAGAAAGGAAGGAAGCACGTGAGAGTGGATTGCCTATTTCACCCCTCTCTACAACTTCACATTAGACAAGGGTTTACAACTATCTAGCAGTTTCCTACCCCACCCCACCAGGGGCATCTCTGGTCAGTGTTACTCCCTACAGGCCTGACAGGGTTTCCGAATCCTTCTACATTCATTCAAGGTGGCAAAACATTTATGCCCCAAGTGAATCCTATGTGCCATTCCCAATTTACATAACAGACATGGGTCGAAAATCAACTAATACATCCAAGCACAGACATCCAAGGTGCTGTAACTAGGAAATGACTGAACCAAGACAAAAAGTCAGTGGTTCCCCACTTCACACTCAGCATACCCCTAAGAGGTCTGCAGGCTCAGAATCGCTGTCCCTGAGTTAGGTTCACATATACCCCCAGGACAGTTTCTCATGATCCTAGATTACTATAACATAGGCCTTCTCTTTCTTTTCCTTGCCTCAGCCTCCTCACCACCACTGGAGATGTTAGGATTAGCTCAGGACATCCTTTCTGCCTAACAGAGAGATGGCCTCCAAATCCCAGCTCATGTGCTGTGCCCAGTTAAAAGTCTTGAGTGTCACCCAGCACCCCCACCCTAACTGCTCTCAAGCACAGTTCCCATGGAAGTTCCCAAAGGATTTTCAGATTCTCTGTGGTCTCCTCTCTCCCTACACTCTAAACCCCCAGCAAATCTCACTGTCATCCATAACACTGCCACAGCAGAGTTGGGGCGGGGCAGGGTGCTATAGTTATTGCTGCCATGGGTTTAGTTTCTATTGTACTTCCCAACCTGAGTTATGATTTACTCTTTTGACATTATTTCTGGCTTAGCCTCTATGCTTTGGGCCCTGAGTTAGGTGTCAAAAGTTCTGTGCTGGACACCATTTTTCTATTTTCCCCAGGAGACTCAGCCCTTACCGCAGAATCTACAACTTACTAAGTCTTATCATTTCTGCAATCTAAGGGCTTAAGCGTTGTAGCATAAACAAATGGCTTTGTGGTTGTATCTTTACTTCTCAGTTCACATGATTAAGCAGGAGGAACAGAAAGAAAGGTTTGGGCGGGTTAATTCAAGCTACATGATTTCACAGGTGGTTTTGGATTTCTGACTATCTCCTGGAAAGCCAAGAGTCGGCTGTTCCCTTGGAGATGGACACAAATTTAATGAAAGCCAACCACAAAGTACAAACTAGGGACAACCAGACAAGTCCAACCTAAATAACACTGCCAAAGCTGCTGCTACTCATGCAATGTCAAGGCTAGATTGAACATTCTCATCACCAGGTCAAGATTGCCCGGTATAGAGGGATCTCCCTGGTGGTGCAAGGGGTTAAGATAGCACTATGAAGCTATCCGCAGCCACTGCAGCATGAGTTCGATCCCCAGCCATCAGGTGACCCACATGGCGCAGTAGGCCTCTCCTGTCTCACCCACTGCTCCCCTCAGCAGTGTATTTCAGTCAATCCATCTGTTCTGCTCCCCACTCTGTCTCTGGTGAATCCTCTCACCCCCCCACCTCTGGCCTGTACCCCAGTTCTTGTATGCATACATAAATAAATTTTTATTAAAAAAATTACAGTATGGAGCTGTAATTCTCTGTATTTTCTGTATAGTGTGTACTGGCCTGGTTTCCTCCGAAATCTGACCACCATTTTCAAGGGCTACCAATCCTACCCTTAGCCAAGTGTGACCTCCACTGACAGAAGGATCCAGTACTTAAGAAATACAAATACGTCGATCTAAATGCCATTGGAACTTCAAACACAGACATAGCTCACCCAGACTTGGCTCCAAAGAGATACACAGGAGTCCCACCAGCTCACCAGGCTCTTGGGAACTCAAACAGGCCTGGGAAATGCAGGTGGGCAATGATACTGAGGGTAAATACCAGGCAAAAGATGGTGTTAATGCAGGTAAACTGGGTCCAGGCTGTCACAGGTAAGGCTCATTTGCCCTTCTAGTTTTTCAACAAAAACAAGTAAGCAGAGGCATGCTTACTAATGGAATTTGAGATAAATATCTGGGCAGGCAGAATGGACAATCACAACGACCAAAGGAAGAATCCTGTTCTTGTTTTGACCACTGTGATATTCTGGGTTTCCAAAGATGTCTGTTTAGCTGGTTCAATACTTTCCGTTTAAATCTGAATGGTCTCCCTGCCATTGCAGCTGTCACCACCGTCAATCTCTGCTGTGGCTGAACATGTCATCTTTACTAAGGAGATTGTTCATTTCCCCAAAAGTTCTCCTTCTTCTAAAGATCTATTATAACAAAGATTTTTTTTTTTTTCTTTAAGAGCCTCAGGCTCCACTCCAAGGAAAAGTGTTTCAAGTCACAAGCCCACCATCAGCTGTGTCTCTGAAACCAGAGGCAAGGCACTGCCCTGTCCAGTTCCACCTCCCCCTTTGGGAAGGCAAGAGTTTGCTCCTCAGGATCACGGCTCCTGACAATGGTCAATGCCACACCCCAACCTCCTCCTCTTCAATTCTTAAAAACATCCTCAGGACGCACTTTACCTTTGCCAAATGCAGGGATTGCAAGCTCTTCTTTGGCTTCTCAGAGAAGCCAAAGGATACTTTTGGGATACTTTTGCATCCCAAAAGAAGAGATAAAATACTAAGAGGTTATTACCACAGATATGGGCCTTTGGCAGCAAACTCTGGAAAACAGAACCATTCCACAAAGAAAAGTTTACAAATTCCACAAAAGAGCAAAGTCTCTATTTGGTGCTCCCTGAGAGACTGTCTTGGGAAATCAAGGGAGGAGGTGTCTAATCCCAGATCTAGTGCCAATTAGCTATAATGACTAACAGGTGGTGGGGTCGCTTGCTTCATCTATAAAATGTTCATGGCCCCCATCCTGAGACTGCAGCTGTGAAATCCTGAGCAGAGATGTTAAAAAATTCCCTTTTGAATTTATTCCAGAGTTTGTGGCAGTTTTGCAGGATCTCCATTCTTCTCCCTCATAAAAAGAGCAGCCATAATGGCTCCTCGCCTGTTGTTCTGACCTCTGCAGCAATCACACAAGGGTCCACTGGGCTCCATGTCAGGTGGCAGCAGATAGGCAGAGACAGACCAGAGTAACTAGAGAAGGGACCAGAGTAACTAGAAGGACCCCCGGCCCCCAGCCTGCTTCTGCAGATGCTAGTGGTGTGAAACACCAGCCATGCCCGCTGGTACTCTCGTTACTCAAGCGTGAATTGCACACTCCTAATCCTTCCTGCACTAACTCCCCCTTTCCAAAGTCAGTTCCTCAGGGAAATGCTGATGTTCTCCTCAGCCTCTGGGGTAGGGCAGCAGACAACTGCCACCTAAAACTGGTTAGCCAGTCATAAAAACCAACATATTGAGTTATGTCTGTTTTTTTAAATAGAAAATAGGATGAATTAGAAAATATTATTGTGCCACACCCTGTAGAGAGAAAAAACATACAGGGAAGCTTTTTGTTTTCGTTTTATACTTATATATAGTTTACATATACTTATACATAAGCTTTATACATATCTAGTAGGTAGAGGTCTCTATTCTAGGTCTTGATCAAAAGGTGACAGAGAGGGGCCTCCATCGTGGAGCAAGCGGTTAAGACGCAACCTAGGAAGCTCACCGCAGCCACTGCAGCACAAGTTCGATCCCGGGCCAGGGAGTAACCCACATGGTGCGGCAGACCTCTCCTGTCTCACCTCCTGCTCCCCTAAGCAGTGCATTTCGGTCAGTCTGCCTGTTCTGTTCTCCACTCTGTCTCTGGTGGATCCTCTCACCACACAAAACTCTGGCCTGTACCCCGGTTCTTGTATGTATAAATAAATCTTTAAAAAAAAAAAGTGACAGAAACCCACAGACCTGAAACAATGGGATCCGACTCTGGGGGGTGAAGACCGCACACGCCCATTCCCACCTCCCTCCCTGATAGAGGAGGATGCAAGAGCTAGCACAGGGACCCAGCACCAAGCACCCATCGCAATGCTGCAAAACAGACCTGACTGGAGCACAGCTCACAACTTCTCTCCCACAGGGCAGTACTTTCCATAAGGTACAAAACAGGACGCTCCACAACAAAAAAAGAAGACAACCGGCAACAGCCTTGCCTTAAAAGGCATCTCGCTCCAGGGAGGGAGGCTCAGCATAAGGCAGCCAGCGCATACCTGGATGCTGAAAACGCAAAGCCTTTGGCTCCTGGCTCTTTCTTCCCGGATAGGGGCTGATTGGGCCAACACCAAGTGGGCTAGAACTGGAGAATGCAGGGTCCTCCCTCTCACGCTAGCCCCTCCCCGCCCCGGCTTTTAATTTTTTTTCTTTATTTTTAGATAGTATGTTCCCCTCACCCCATTTTCCGTAGGAAGCACCAAAGCTTGCATGGCCCAGGTAAGCCCCCAGGCAGGAGCGCAGCCAGCCCGCGCCGCACCCGGGCAGGCGGGCGCTATTCCAGCCGCTCGCCCCTGCGCCGGGCTGGGGCGGGCGCGCCGCCTCCGGGCAGGCGGAGAGGATTCCAGGGACTCGCCTCGGAGGGGGAGGGGAGTGCGCCCAGGTTGCAGGTTCCGAGCCCGGAGCCCAGGTTTGAAAAGGCTTGGAAGCCCAAGCTCGGGCTTCTGGGGACTCCGCCGCTCAGTCCTGGGCGCCTGGTGCTACCCCGCCCCTAGACGCGCTCAGCTGCGGGTGGAAGCCCCCGCAGCCCCCCTCCGGGAAACCCAGCTCACGATCGGGCGGGCTGGGCGAGAGGCCTGGCCAAGCCTCCTCCTGCCGGGAAGCGGCCGGAGCTCTCCAAGTTCCGCGCGGACCCCGCCCCGCAGCGGGGCGCCAGCGGCGCGAGAGCGCGGCCCGGGGGCGCGTCCGCGGGTCTTCTCCTTCCGACGCGCCGCGGCCCGGGGCCCCCGGGGGATGCAGGGGATGATGGTCCGGGAGCCGCGGGTCCGGCGCCCGGGTGGGGGCGAGGCAGGCCGCGCGCCACCGCAGCCCCGCGCAGCGCGTGCCCAGGTCCCCCGGGGCTGGTCAGGCCGGAGCCGCCCCGCGCCCGGCCGCGCGCCGCAGGCCGGGTCAGCCCCGGGAGGACGGCGGCCCGGCTGGAGGGCCCCTCGGCCGCCGCTTCGGGGTCGTGCGTCCCCACGCGGGCGCTTCCCGCCGGGGAGAGGCGCGGGGCCGGGGCGCCCCCAGCGCTGCTACGCACCTAGTTACCCGCGGGTCCCACATGGCCGGGGCCGGAGAGCCCGCGCGGGGACCTCCGCAGCCGCCAGGGAGCCGCTTCCCGGGGGCAGGGCGCGGCGGGCGGCGCGGAAGCCGGAAAGCCGCGGCTCCGGGCAGGGGCGGCGCACTGCAGCGGCCGCGCGGGCCCCCCCCCTCCCGGGGACTCGGCTCCCCGGCCGTGGCGAGCAGGGGCGGGGGCGCGGGACCCGGGCTCCCCGACTGTGTGCAGCCGCAGACCTATTCCAAGTTTCCACGTAGTTGCGAGAGCCCGAAACTGTCACGTGCACGTCGCGGCTGGGTGGGAGGGGGTGTTTGTCACCGTGCTCCAAAGAGGCGTTTCGATGGCTCCCATCGGGCGTGTGAGCGCTCCAGTGGGTGGGCTCTCAGCCTTTGAAGAAAGAGCTTGAGTAGGCTACCACACCACACCACAGCACACACACCACAGCACAGCACAGCACAGCACAGCACAGCACAGCACAGCACAGCACACCACACCACACCACACCACACCCTCTGGAATATTTTGTCATTGCTGAATTGTGCGTTGAATTCTGCTGTTGTTAGCAGAGCTCCTCCACCATTGTCAGGGAAAATGATGAAAATGATCACTTAATGGCCTTGTTCCACCTCTTCTGCCCCCCTCCAGCAGAAACACTAGAGGAGGTTGTGGGTCACCAAATATGTCAACTCCCTGGTTGACCCCTCAATTCAGTCACTGGTTGGACTTCGAGTACTTACTGTGTGCTTGGTGCTTCCTTCTGAGGAGCCTGGGGATTCGGGTGGGGAGAGGCGGGTGGAGCCCCCCCGCCCCCCCCCCGACTTCTTGACCCTTCCAGCTCACGGTGGAGCAAACTCTGACCACAAGCGGCAACTAGCAAGGATCCTTTTGGAAAGTCAGCGATGGCATTGGCAGATGGCTCGGTTCTCCCCCGCACGTCTCTCACACACCACTCCCCGCGGATCCTCAACTTTTCTGGGTCGGGGGATTATTTTCCTAAACGCCAAGGCCTGATCAGAGAGCGAGGCCCGCTGCGCTCTCTTGGTGCAAAGCTTTGGCCTACACTGCCTCCTGGCGGCTCCCCGTGCTCCCGGGGGACCACCACACCAGGTGGGCTCCAGAGCTGGGGCAAAGACGCCACAATGCTTTAGCGAGAGGAATCGTGCAGTTTCCAAACAAGCAGATAGGACTTGGTGTCACGTTGACACGAGTCATGCACAACAGCAGTGTACTTCCCCGGTCAATGTCTAGCTTATCACTAACTAGTGGTCTCCTTGCTTCTGGAGTCTCACCTCCTGCTATTTCTTCTCTGCATCAATCTTCCCCAAATATCTCATTGTGTTACAGGGCAGGGAGAGGGGCAGCCCAACCCCAGCAAACCTGCCTATTCTATATAGGGTTCTGCCATCCGCAGCATTAACACAAAACATGAGGCTTTGATGGGAAGGACTTTAATACAATTAGGAAACAGTACAGGTAAGGCAAAGAATCTAGTTTCTAAATTAAGCACCCAAAGTTACCCGTCCCCTCGTGGGGAAAACTCCATCCAAATGGGATTGGCCCAGAGCAAGGCCCCAAAGCCTGCCGCAAGTCTAAAGCATCTTCCAGTGGGGACCCACAGAAAAGGGTCAGAAACAACCAGACAAGCCCAGAAGGAAAAGAGCAAAATCAAAATCAAGATAGAAGCTGCCATTGTCACCTCCCCACGGGTCTCACCCACATCTGTGTCACCCAGTCCACGCAGTTTCTTCACGAGTCTCTAGGCTCCATCTGCCTCCTCCAGGTCTCCTTCTGGCTCCATCCTGCTTCCTTCCTCAGTCTCCTCTGCAGCTTCTTCTCTGCCTGCTCAGCTCTACCCTCCCTTGGGTGGGGCAGGAAACCTGGAACCTCCCCCTCTCCTGGGGACCACCCTGTTACAATTGCATCACCTGCAGTTCAAAAGCCTTTGATGGCACAACCCCTTTGTTTATTAGAGAACAGATTGTGTAGTTGGGCATTGGAGACTCTTCACAATTTCCCCCTGTCCTTGGTGATTGTAACATGAAGCAAAGTTTGGGAACCTTGCTAGTTTCAAAGTAGTTGGAGCTACTTGCCATTTCCCAGAGAAGGGATTCAAAAATGTGTCAACATAAGCTTCTTTGGTATGTTGATTATTTTGAATTAAAGTGCAAGGAGGACAGGGCTTCCTCATTGATCGCTGGGTTGCAAAGCTGCCCACAGCCTCTGCAGCTCTGCAGCTCCGGTTCGATCCCCGGTTGCAGGCGAGGGTCCCACATGGCGCGCAGACCTCTCCTGCCGCCCGCTGCTCCCCTCAGCAGTGTATTTCCTCAGTCTGTCTGTTCTGTTCCCCACTCTGGCTCTGGTGAATTCTCTCATCCTCCTGCACTTCTGACTGTACCCAGTGCTTGTATAAATAAATAAATAAATCTTTAAAAAGAAAAAAAAAAGGTGCAAGGAGGACACTCTGACCCTCCTTTGTCCTCCTTAAAGTAGAAGCTAAATCTCTCATGTGAGAGTTATCTTCCCTATACCAGAAGGGCAAAGGGCATCTTTATCACCAGAGATATAGATGTCTGCACAAAGAAATTTTGTTAAACTAACCCACTGTCTTCTAGCTATACTTCCGCATTTATCACCCATTGCCTAAAGACCCAATACTTAACAGACTTATTGTTTGTCATCAAAAAGATATAAAAACTTCCTGCCTTGGGCCTCCCTGGTGGCGCAAGGGGTTAAGACACAACCTGTGATGGTGTCCATAGCCTCTGCACCGCAAGTTCAAATTCCCAGCCAGCCAGGGAGCTACCCACATGGCACAGCAGACCTCTCCTGTCTTGCCCGCTGCTCCCCTCAGCAGTGTATTTCAGTTAGTCTGCTTGTTCTTTTTTTTTTTTTTAAAGATTTATTTATTTATTTATACAAGCACTGGGTACAGTCAGAAGTGCAGGAGGGTGAGAGAATTTACCAGAGCCAGAGTGGGGAGCAGAACAGGCAGACAGACGACACTGCTGAGGGGAGCAGCGGGCGCGACAGGAGAGGTCTATGCGCCATGTGGGACCCTCACCAGTGGCCGGGGATTGAACCGGCGCTGCAGAGGCTGCGGGCAGCTTCGTAGCCCAGCATTCAACCGCTGCGCCACCATGGAGGCCCGGTCTGCCTGTTCTGTTCTCCACTCTCTCTGGTGAATCCTCTCACCCCCTCCCACACCTCTGGCCTATACCCCCATTCCTGTATGCATAAATAAATAAATCTTTTTAAAAAAAAACTTCCTGCTCTGGCCACTTCTTCAAGACCTTATTCTCAGGTGAAAAGCTCCAATGTACATGTAAAATTTGTATGCCTTTTCTTTTTAACCTATGAATCTGTCGTATATCAGTTTAATTCTTAGGCCCAATGGAAGACCTTAAGAAGGTATAAGAGAATGTTTCCTCCCCTACACCTGACATCACATCTTACTTGTATATGGAATGTAAATAGCCAAAGGAATTGGCAAAACACAACAAAAATAACACTTAGACTTTTTGAAAAATACCAAGGGGAAGGAAAGTGGGTCTGGGAGGACTGGGTAGGAGAGGTCAATAAGATAGTGTGGTGGCACTAGGACTTGGATGGGCAAAGCATATATCGAGGTATGAAGCTGTACTCCCCAAATTATATAATATTACAAACCCGGGGAAAGAAGATAACATTTCATTTAAAAAATTAAAATAGGGCCTCCCTGGTGGTGCAGCGGGTTGAGCACCACGCTGTGAAGCTGTCCGCAGCCTCTGCAGTATGAGTTCTATTCCAGCCGGTGGGCAAGAATCCCACATGGCACAGCAGACCTCTCCTGTCACATCCGCTGCTCCCCTCAGCAGTGTGTTTCTATCGTCTGCCTGTTCTGCTCCCTGATCTGTCTCTGGTGAATCCTCTCACCCTCCCACACCTCTGGCCAGTACCCCAGCTCTTGTCTAAAAATAAATAAATCTTTAAAAAATAAATTAAATAAATAAATAAAATAAAATAAATAAAAAATTAAAATAAAACAAGATACCATTTTTAGTTTTGACTTTGGAACCATGTAAATATTTAACATAACTAAGAAGTTAAACTCAAATAGGGCTTCCCTGGTGGCCCAGGGGTTAAAGACACAGCACTATCAAGCTATCACCAGTCACTACAGCACCTAGTTCAATCCCCGGCCAGGGAGGTAACCCACATGGCACAGAGACCTCTCCTAATTTTTTAAAGGTATTTCCAGCCCCAAAGTTTGCCAGCACACCAGATATGCCTCTTCCCAGCTCCTGTCCAGTCAGAACAACTCCATTTGTGGTCGCTGGACCCTCGCTGGCTCAGACTCCAGGTAGGGCACATGGCAGCTGCCCTCGCCAAATTATATGGATCTTGATATTCTAGTACAACATTATGTTCCTGAATTCCCAGAAAAATATATGAAGGTGAAAAGTTTTCGTTTCAACAAGATTATTGCTTTCTCATTTAAATGGAATTTGTCATTATGAAAAGGACGTGAAAAAGCTGAAAGAAAAAACTTATAAAGCCTTGAAGGTGATGAAAGAAATAATGGAATCCAACCAATGAAAGAGTTAAAAGGAAAAGGAGACAAAATAAATGAAGAGTGACTTTGCTGAAACTGAGATAGAACAGGGTAATGAAGCCAAAGGCTGGAATTAAAAACTTGGCAAGAAAAAAAGAATGAAAAAGGCTAATTCTATTTGAAAGAAAAGTCGGAAAATTCAGTTGACTCCCTAAGACTATATAAAAATGAACCTTTGTCCTTTAAACCTGATAGTTTCTGTATTCAATTTTTGGCTCTATTCTCCTAGCACCATAGTAGAAAGACCTTCAGGATATAAATCTTTGGATTATATGCAGAAAATGTTCCATGACTTGGATATGCTGACAAATGTGCAGGAAGAAAACAAGCCAGTGATTTAATAGGGCAAGATTTTATGTTTACAATAAAAAGAGACCTCAACATGCCTTATGTGGATAACTTCTATAAATGGGCTGGTGGTGAATTTCTGTCTAATGAAGAATGCACTTAAACTTGGGAATGCAATGCTATATGATAAAAGTCAGGCTGTTTAAGAACTCAAATAGGGCTTCCCTGGTGGCGCAGGAGTTAAAGACACAGCACTATCAAGCTATCACCAGTCACTGCAGCACCTAGTTCAATCCCCGGCCAGGGAGGTAACCCACATGGCACAGAGATCTCTCCTATCTTACCCACTGCTCCCCTCAGGAGTGTATTTCAGTAGATCTGCCTGTTTTGCTCCCCACTCTCGCTGTTGAATCATCTCATCCCCTGCACCTCTGGCTTATACCCCAGTTCTTGTATGCATAAATAAATTTTTTTAAAAATCAAATAAAAATCATTTGCCTGGATAGCTTAACCTAGAAATAATGGTTATGATTTGGATACCAGCTCCTAGCACAGCGATGTCCTGGGATAAAGAAGGCAAAGACACAATGGCATGGAGAATTGAAAAAGCAAACAGAAGGTTCTGGTCAGAAGCAACTGGAGGTGCAGTGGGTGCCAGTAATATTCTGCTGTTCCTTCCTGAAGAACTAACTGGATGCAAAACTATAAATAACATAGTTCCCTCAAGAAGAATAGTTGTTTCTATCATATGTAACATACAATCTGTTGGCCTCAATAGCACAACTTTAAAGATTGCTCTGGAATTTAATAACTTATAACTGAAATTTAGTTTTGTCTTCTTACTAATGTAGGCAAATGCAAACAAAAGGTAAATAAAACTACAATAGAAGCAGAGCCTATGGCTTTGTTATTATAGATAACAAAGTTGTTATAGATATATAGATAAGTTATTACAGATAGCTCAAGATATTGTTTTGCTCATACCTACTTCACAGTTATGATGATGATTACACCTAGGTCTTGTGATCTAATAATTAAATATTATTGAAAGTAAATTGTTTTCTCAGAATTCTGTACATTTTACTTTATGCATTTAAAAACATTATCTTGAGACATGTTTCATGACTCATAAAAGGATAAGAATCCCTGCTCTAACTCTCTCTACAAGTTCATAGGGTATACAGAAGACAAGTACATTAACTGGACCCTAAGATACAATCAACCAACAATGTGGATTATGCAAGGTAAACGACTTGATTTCTTCAACAACAACAAAAAAGTGACAATGAAAAAATGGGGAGAGGCTGGCAGAGGGGCAACTATAACAGAGTATAACAGATTCAAGGAACATAGCAACCAAATACAATACCTTGATCTTGTTTGAATACTGATTCTAACAAATCGACTATTAAAACAAATTTTGAGACAATCTGGGAAATCTGAACACAGACTGGCTATTATGATGACACTGAAGAATAACTTTCATCATTGGGTATGACAATGACATTGAGGTTGTGTTTTATGTCTTCTATATTAGATACATAGTATGTATCGCTCCCTCTTTTTTTCAGCCAGTGAAATGATGTGGTGTCTGGTATTTGTTTTAAAATATTCGAGTAAAACAGACAAAGAAGAATAGGAATAGATGAAACAAGATTAGCAAAGTATTGATAATTATTGCTTTTTACCATCTTGTAAAATGCCAAGTGAAAAAAGCTAAGAAGCTGGACACTGAAGGGAAGAAACCTGAAGCCAAGAAGGCTGCTGCTGTTGTGTTGGATGAAATGAGGAGAGAGTATGGATCCTGGGCTTCTTTTTTTTTTTTTTTAAAGATTTATTTATATATGCATACAAGAACTGGGTTACAGGCCAGAGGTGTGGAGGGTGAGAGGACTCACCAGAGACAGAGTGGGGAGCAGAACAGGCAGACGGACTGAAGCACACTGCTGAGGGGAGCAGTGGGCAAGTCAGGAGAGGTCTGCTGCACCATGTGGATTGCTTCCTGGCCGGGGATCGAACTCGTGCTGCAGAGGTTACGGAGAACTTCATAGGTTGTGTTTTAACCCCCTGCGCCACCAGGGAGACCTGATCCTGGGCTTCTTAAATAGGCGGGCAATCAAACTTTCTTACTTTTAGACCTTTTCATTGTCCCTACTTCCAGAAATATCTGGTGCCAATACCCCTCAAAACTTGCTCATTCTATTGTATAAAGAGAGCTGCAAACTTACCATTGATTCTCTCATAGTTGCTAAGTTATTTCCCACTCTTCTTTTTAAAAAAATTATTTTTATTTTTATTTAGTTATGCATACAAGAACTGGGGTGTAGGCCAGAGGTACAGGGCCGGGGGAGAGGATTCACCAGAGACAGAGTGGGGAACAGAACAGGAAGACTGACTGAAATACACTGCTGAGGGGAGCAGCGGGCGAGCCAGGAGAGGTCTGCTGCACCATATGGGTAGCTCCCTGGCCGGGGATTGAACATGCAGCAGTGGCTGCTGACAGCTTAATAGCTTGATAGGGCTGAGACTTTTAACCCCTGCACCACCAGAAAGGCCCTATTTCGCACTCTTGTAGCCTTATAGATCCATGTTCATTGCTGTTGCATTCTCTTCTGCTCTCCCTCTCCATGAGGTTTTTAAAATGCCTTTACTATAGTTTTAGTGCTTTAGTGTGGTTTCAGGGGAGGAAAAAAGCCCAAATAATTATGTTCTATTGGGCCTCCCTGATGGTGCAAGGGGTTGAGCACCGTACCATGAAGCAATCCGCAGCCTCTGCAGCATGAGTTCAATCCCTGGCCTGCCAGGGAGTAACCCACATGGCGCAGCAGACCTCTCCTGCTCCCCTCAGCACTGCTCCCTCACCACTGCTCCCCTCAGCAGTGTATTTCAGTCAGTCTGCCTGTTCTGTTCCCCACTATGTCTCTGGTGAATCCTCTCACCCCCTTCCAGACCTCTGGACTATACCCCAGCTCTAATATGCATAAATAAATAAATCTTTAAAAAAATCATTATGCTCTATTTACTATTGGCATCCAATATTCTCTTTAAATTGTTGAAAGTTCTGCCTTTCAGAAAATGTGTTCGACAAGTCTACTTCTCCCATTCCACACCCTGCTCCCATGCTTGTCTGTACTTTTGCTCCATGGCACCAAGTACCTCTCCCTTATGGCCTTAGATTACAGAACCAGATCAAGGAGGTGATTCTGCCCATAATAGTCACCTCGAAGGAGCTAACAAGGTGGAAAATGTTGTATCTACCTAAACATCGGGGACAGTTTTATAGGGACTGCAAAGAATATTTGGAAACACCATTTAGTGTTTCCACACCCCGGGGTGTGGGGTGCAGGAAGAAGAGAGAATCATCCCAAGAACAAGTTCACTAACAATATAAGAACACTCAATTGCTTTCCAAAAAAGGATGGATTCTGTTAAGTGTAGGACTTTGCTTGGGCTGAGCAGAGAGTGTAAAGAGCGAGGTCAGAGATATGTCTCAGTGTTCATGGTGGCATCATTTACAATAGCCAAGATACGGAAAAACTTAAATATCTATTGACAGATGAATAAAGGAGATTATATATATCGTATATATTTATATAATGGACTGTTCTTCAGCCATGGGAAAGAAATTTTACCATTTGTATCAACATGGATGAAACTAGAGAACATCATACTAAATGAAACAAAACACGCAGAAAAAGACAAATACTGTATGGCATCACTTACATGTGATACTGAAGGAAAAAAGAAAGAGAAAAGCCAAACTCATAGAAACAGGGAGGATAGTGTTACCAGGGGCTGGAGAGTGTGGGAGAGAGGGAGTCACTGATCAGAGGATGAAAACCTTCAGTTATAAGATGAATGAATGAGTTCTAGAGCTAGGACGCATGACACAGTGACTATGGTTACTAATGCTGGATGGTATGCTTGACATTGACTAAAAGAGTATATCTTTGGCATTCTTACCCCACACACACACATAAGGTATCTATATGAGATGATAGATGTGTTCATTAACCTGATTGTGGTAGTCATTTTTACAAATTATACATATATATTATACACCTCTGGCCTGTGCCCCAGATCTTGTATGCATAAATAAATAAATCATAAAAAAAAACTTGAATAATTGAAACTTGACAAACGATCTTGGGGACCTAGACCAGAATCATCACTGTCCAAAAACATCAATGAAAACAAATGATTATTGAAGTCACTAGTGGTAACGATGGCTAGAACACCAAGACACAGACCCAACACTGTGTACCCAGAAAGCTAATCAAGTAAAAAAGACAAATACTTAGATTGATAATCAGGAACAGAAATGACATAAATAAGTATCAGTGGCATTTTTTAAAAGGAAGAGCTTATATGTGTCAAGTAAAGGAGTAAATACAATGGATTTTCATCCAATATTGTGTAGCGCTATTTTTTAAGTCCTTATGATAATGCAAGTTGTTTTCAAAACATCCTCTAAGAGGATATTAATTACCCCCATTTTACAGAAAATGAAAAAGCAGAAAATGAAAATGAAAAAGCGGACAGAAAGTGAAAAAGCTAAGCAGTTTGTTGTGCAATCAATTGGCCAAAGGGCTGAGACTAAGAAAACACAGATGGGCTTGATGATCTTAGTCCCTGAGCTCGGTCCACTCTTGATTCTGAAGCAGGACCACTGGGGTCATTCTACATTCGTTATACATTCCATATGCCTAGAGGCAGACAGGTCAACACAATAAAAGAAACCACTCTGAAGCAAATTTTTTTCATTTCCACTTCAGCAGAGCTCACTCTTAACTCTGTGTAATATTGGTAGCATACCGATTACCTAAGTCATGTATGACAATAATCTTTCCTGTTAACATAGGAGGAGGGGCAGTGTGGACTATGTACAGTCCAACCTCAAGGCATAAAGATAGATACACCCTCATGTAATACCTCCACCCACACCGAAAATAGCACATTCTCAGAATTATATGTACAAAGAGTAAACTAATAAGCATGCTCATTCAAAATCATGTGCCTACAAGTGCGCACACATACACACACACACACAGAGGATAATCTGTCTTGGTTTCCCCACTTTGATTGAGCACAGCTATTCATATCTAAGCTCACCAATGCTCTAAGCCCACCAACCCTTGCCCGGAGTAGGAGTTGCCCCTCCCAGCCTCTGAGGCAGATAAAGGGAGAATGGAGAATCAGTAGCTTCATACCACACTCCTGACTACTGGCTACATCTACCTGCATGGGCTTATTCTTTTACCTCCCTCATCCTTAGGACAGTGGTTCTGAACTAGGGGTGATTCCCCTGCCCCCAGAAAATATTCAACAATGTCTTAATTCAGTGAGGGGAGGGAGGTATTTACCAGGTAGAGGCCAAGGACCCTGCTAAACATTCTGCAATGCACAGGTGAGCCCCCCATAGCAAAGAATTACCCAGTCCAAATGTGAACAGTGCCAAGATGGGAAACTTAGCTTTGGGAGACACAATGGGGAACTGCTTCATCCTTCGCAATTTGCTAATAAACCACCTGAGGCTACATCTTTCATGAGGAAGGGTTTGGACCACAAGAACCCAATCCTGGACCCAGCCACTTGGGCCAGAATGGGCAGGTACCCGATCCCAGGGGCAGCCAATGTAGACTAGCCAGTGACCACTGAGAGAAAGTGCAAGAAAGTTGTTCCAGCACGGACCACAGCAATTATCTGGACAAGATCATTCCTCAGGAATTTGAACCAAAGGTTAGATCAGAGTGCCACTAACAGTGGAAGCAAAAGGTGAAAGATATTGAGAGAGAGACCAAAGTCAGCCAAAGGTATCAGGTAAAAAAAAAAAAGAGAGACAGAATGAAAGCTGGGAAAGCAGCAGGAGTGATAGAAACAGATAAGGAGACTGAGGCACCATGATTGAAGACAATGGGCAAACCCTTGTTGGCAAGAATCCCTGAGAACCAAGCTGTCCCAAGACATCTTCCTGTTCCCCTGACTGCCAGAGGCCCAGCTAAAAGGTGGTTTCTGGGAAGCTCCCTCATCATTTGCTGTGACCTAAGACAGACCCTGGTATGGAGCGAGCTGTGGCCACCCAACAGGTATGTTAAAGCACTCAGCCAGAAGGACCTCGGAATGTGACCTTATCTGGAAATACGGTTATTGCTAATGTGATTGGTCGGGATGAGACCATCCTGAAATTGGGGCGGGCACTGATCCAAAGTGACTGCTCTTTTTATAAGATGTTCATATGAAGACACAGAGACACAGGGTGAAAACCAGCAGAAAATGAAGGCAGAGATTAGAATGAGGCATTTCAAACCCAGGAATGCCAAGGTTGCCTCTGTCCGCAGAGGCCAGGAGAGAGCATGGAATAGATTCTCAGATCCCTGAGAAGGAACCAACCCTGCCAACAGCTGGTTTTCGACAAACAGCATCCAGAACTATGAGAGAATACAGTTTTAATACAGTACAGTGTTAAGCAATTTAATAGTTTTGTTTTGTTTTGTTTTTTTGGTGGGACCCTCGCTGGTGGCCAGGGAACGAACCAGCGCTGCAGAGGCTGTGGGCAGCCTCGCAGCCCAGCGCTCAACCACTGCGCCACCTGGGGAGGCCCAAGCAATTTAATAGTTTTAAGCCATTCCATTTGTGGTACTTTGTTACAGCAGACATAGAAAATTAAAATGGACCATATTACCTAAAGTGCATCTCTGTTCTTAACATTTCAGCCCTGGTGTTAAGACTCCAGAACTATGACTTTGCTCTGACCACACCCCTCCTTAGGGGATGAGAAGTCCACTGACCCAAGGAGATTGTGTCAATCCAGAGCTCACATCTTCCTTCTAGACCATAATCTGGGCCACAACTCCCTGTCCAAATGGCTCTGAGCCTGCTTTCAGGATCTGGTTGGGCCTGGTTCTTGGGTTTGTCCTGAGAGTGGGCCAAGCTCCTCGTGTCCACTACTAGGTCCAACAGGTGGCCAAGGGGATGCTGTTTATCAGGGGCATGAGGAACTACAGACAGAACTTAACTTGTGGGCTCGGGTATCCACACACATGTGCCTCTCACCTTGTGAGAACAGGAAGAGAAAGAGAACAGGCTGAGGGTCTCCATTTGTCCTACTGCCCTGGCCCACAGGACAGCTGGGGTGGACCTATCAGTCTTGCCCTCACAGACCATGATGAATGTCCAAGGGGTGTTCTGAGCATGCTTATTCATCACGGTCTGTTCCTATTATTCCTACTGGCCACAGGAATGGACTGTGACCTCATTTCTCTTTGCTCTGACCCATCTGTGTACTGAAGGTGGTATCTCAAGTTGGCCCTCTATGCAACCACCCTCAGTGACTGGGGCAGCTGTTCCCCTTCTCTCCCTCCTCTTCCTCACTGGCCCCTGGGTATGCATCAGGCTTCTTAAGAATCCCCGCCTGCTCCAATAGCAGGGCCCCCAAATGCAGCAAAACAAAGGTCACAAATTAGGGTGTGTTTAGGGGCAGCAAGTAGTATAACTGGCCAGATGGAATCACCAGGGAAAGGTAAGGGTGGCAGCAAATTGGGAGAGTTGGTTGTCAAAGAGAAGGTGGGCTTGATGGCAACAGAAAAATAAAAGAAAAAAGAAAGGCAGACTCTTGAATGCCTCCTCACAGCTACTCCATCACAACCCACATTTTAACAAGATCTCCATTTAACTTATTTGCACATTGAACTTTGAGAAGCTCTGATTGAAATAATCCATGTAGTTCTAACTCAGTTTTTGGTTTCGGCAGTTTTCTACAAAAATGATTTAAAGAAGTAATATTTTTAAAAGGTAATAGAAACCTTTGTTGCCACTGAATTCTATTATTAAACAATACCACGTAACCTTGATTTGTGAAGCTATTTTTCAGTTAAAATATTTTCCTTAACACAAAAATAAAATTTCCTTGATTTTCTGGTGACTTTACAGTTAGTTTTTATTGGTTTATCCATTCTAAGCTAAGTGGTTTACAGAGCTGGTTCAAAAGCAGTCACTTGCTCACTTGTCTCTCATTTGAGGATTATTTCAGAATCTATTTTTCTATCTTCCGGAGCTTTCATCTTTCAGATGAAAATGGGACCCAGTGCCATTTTTACAGCATCTCTTTGTAATAGTGAGTTTCTAGAACTCTAAGACAAAAAATTAAAAAAAAAATGGAATCCCCAAGAATTTGATGGAAGTTAGCATTGAAAGAGAAACTTAGACTATCACCCACAGTCACTAGATCACTTTAGAAGTCCAGTGTTCTTGATACATTGAAAACAACTTTTTGTTTCTGGAAAAGCATGATTTTGTAGGAGGAACATTCATGCCTCAGCTACCACAACTTTGGAATTGAAGAGTCTGACCTTTCTGACTGTATTTTCTGACGATTTAACAGTAAGCCATTTAGGATTCTACCTACAAGTGTCCAAAAAGCGCAATCGTTGTGTCCAAGTTCAACAATGAATTTTAGTTTTACAGTCTCAACTCTGATAAACTTGAGTCACATTTGAACCTATGTAGGGTAAATGGTTTTTCAGGCTTTTTTGCCCTCCCACCATTAGGATTGCCCTGCCTGATGGGGCACCTGCACTTGTTACATGGTTGCAAACTGTCTTATTTACTTCTGTGGGCCATGGGAGGAGTATTGAGTTAGTCACCAAGAGAAGCAGAAGCAGGAGAGAAGCAAGAGAAGAGGCAGGAGAGAGAAGGGGAGAAGAGAAAGCCAGAGAAGAGCAAAGTGAAGACTTACTAGGGGCCAGGAGGCATCATGGCCTCCTGGTCCCCCAGCACCCGTACCTGCGGTGTATCTGGTTGCTGCTCTGTATGTAACAGCTCAATGAAAGCCTGAGAAAGCCACTGAGGGCTCCAGGACTCTCCTTTACCCCATCTGCTGTATCAGAAAACCTGCACAGTGACCATCCTCCCCCTACAACCTACTATAGCCATTTTACTACCATCCTGTTTGTACCTTAACCTTGCACTGACAGTCTCACTCCTACCAGAACCTCCGCTAAGATTTACTGAAAATTCATTTGTTAACATAAATAAAGTTTTAAGCAACATATAAAGACAGAGTAGAGCTTGCTAAATATCTTTAATTTAATTAGCTTTAAAGATTTATTAATTTAGAAGAACTGGGGTGTAGGCAAAAGGTGCGGGGGTGGGTGAGAAGATTCCCCAGAGACAGAGTGGGAAACAGAACAGACAGATTGAAATACGCTGCTGAAGGGAGCGGCGGGTGAGACAGGAGAGGTCTGCTGTGCCATGTGGGTAGCTCCCTGACAGGGGATTGAACTGATGGCATAGTAGTGACAACACTGCGACTTAACCCTTAGGCCACCAAGGAGGCCCTAAACACCTTTTAAATCAAACCTTTTTTTAAAAAGCCTAAGAGCAAAGAACACATACTATTCAATGTAGTATCATTACATAGAGATGAAAAAAGCAAGTGACACGTTTTTGCTTCCATAAAATTCAAAGTGATGGTATTTTTTTTTGAGGAACTGCAGTGCTCATGACAGTTTAACTCATCATGAAAAGATACATTAGTTGCTTTCAGAGCTCTGGAAGGAAAGAATGAAAATGAAAGTGTTCTCCAAGTGACCCTCTACTCCTATGAAGTTACCTACTATTGAATAGGGCAAAAGTTAAAATCTAGTTCTGGTCAGAGGAAAAGGTCTCATTAACTCACCCTTGAATATATTTTGGTTCTCAAGTTAACCCTAACATCCACAGGCAATTTTGCTAAGGGAAGGTCACACCATAAGCCTGTTTTGAGGATTTTTTTTTTTAAAGATTTATTTATTTATATAAGCACTGGGAACAGGGAGGGTGAGAGGATTCACCAGAGCCAGAGTGGGGAGCAGAACAGGCAGACTGACTGAAATACACTGCTGAGGGGAGCAGCGGGCGGCAGGAGAGGTCTGTGCGCCATGTGGGACCCTCACCGGCGGCCGGGGATCGAACCGGCGCTACAGAGGCTCCGGGCAGCTTCGTAGCCCAGCACTCAACCGCTGCACCACCAGCACTGGAAACCGAAAATCCTGATTTTATTATATGAAGTTCCTATTTAACTCATTCAAAACGTTAATACAGTGCCCACCAAATAAAACCCAGTGAGACAGGCCAAATAGGTCAGACTAGTTTATCACCACTAAAAGAACCAAATACCTTTACCAGATTTAGTTGGCAAGCTGAGGTAAGCCAGGAATTACTCAACATGTAGTTTGCCCTGCCCTCACTGAACTTGTCATTTTGGCAGCCTGATATGGCCTTTCCACCCTCTTCCATCTGGTAAACTCCAGATGTCCCTGACTTAACTGTCATTACCTCGAAGGTGTAAACCTGGAGTGAACACCCACCCAGCTCAGCCTCCTCATTTTCACCACTTCCTGCTCTCTATCAAAGTCTCTGTTACAGCCCTTATCAAATTTTTTTATGACTGTGCATTTGTCATCTACTACCTGACAGCAAACACCTGGTTGTGAAATGAATTAATCAATGGAACACATCAGTGATGAGACCAAAGTCACCAAGCGACTGTATATAGTTTGCGACAAGTTTGTCATCATAAGTGCTTAGGAGTGGGAAGAAATAATGTCCAAATTTTCACTTGAATTGGGAATCAGGTCTCAAGTGGGAGGGAGAGCAGCAAAAGAACAATCTAGAAATGAAACTAAAGGCTCAAGGGACAGAAAGCCCTGGTGGGCTTTGTTGGTGAGTATGGTAGGGGTAGCAAGTCAGACAACAAAGAATTAAGCGAATGTAATTAAGGACTTTTAAAGGGCGACTGTGGGGACACAGCTATTTAGATAAAGCTGAGGTCGTGGGGTAAGAATAAGAAAGTGCTGAGGCCTCCCTGGTGGTGCAAGGGGTTAAGCACGGCACTATGAAGCAATCGGCAGTCTCTGCAGCACGAGTTTGATCCCTGGCCAGGGAGCAACCTACATGGTGTAGCAGACCTCTCCTGTCTTGCCCGCTGCTCCCTTCAGCAGTGTATTTCAGTTAATCTGCCTGTTCTGCTCCCAACTCTGTCTCCGGTGAGTCCTCTCAACCCCCTCTCCCCACCTACCCCAACTCTGGCCTGTACCCCCAGCTCTTGTATGCATAAATAAACATTTTTTTAAAAGAATAAGAAAGTGCTGACCTCTAAAGAGCTTTTTTTCACACTGCGAAGCGATCCTCATTCTTGTTCCTGGTTTCCAGCTTCAGGCCCCCAGGAACCAACCAGAGCTGCTCCATCTGTTTCATATGCCGCCACCTTGAGGCGGGAGTGTGCAGTTACATCACTATGTATCAGGCTTAGCTCTCACCCTCTTGCAAGGGAAAATCACCCTAAGCCCAGAAAGTTTAGATCTAGGTCCAACTTTAATGACATTTAAATATGGTAGGCAGATTCTCTTCACATCAGCTGAGGTCAAGCAAAAGAAAGAAAGATTTGGCACTCACTTCACAATCAATCAGGTTTACTCCTTCACTGGCGTTTTCTTCCTAATCTGTAAAAGGCTTCAGAAACAGAAGTTTATTCATTTTTACTTCCCTCACGGAGCCTTATATACACTGCTGGTGTTAAAAACAAATCTCTGCTTAGTGCATTTATATTTAGGTGATAGCTTTTAGCAAGTTTGTTTAAAGCTCCAAAACCATTTTGTGACTTTTTTGAAAAGTGAAAATAGAAAAACATCACCCATAATCCTAACACCTGTAGTCATTGATATTTAGCAAACAACTGCAAAAGAAGTAAACTTGCTTATACGCTCCATGGAAATCACCATATAAAATCACTGAGTACTAGTTAATAATATGGAAAAAGATTTTGAGGTTAAGTGAAAATTGCATTAGTTTGATACTGGTAAAAGTAACAGAGAACCCAACTCAAATGAGCTTAAATGGAGAAGTATTGGCTTATGCAAGTTCAGAGAGAGTTGGGATCAGGACACAGTGTGTTCAGAGCTTCACTCCTGAAAGGTTTCTACTGTCTTGGCACCAGGATATTGAAATGGGGGCGGGGGCATTGCGGGAAAAGGCCGATAGCCACAGAGCTGGCAGGCATGACCTAGCATCCACAGGAGAGGTGTAGGAAAGAACAGCACCTATGGTCACTTCACACCTCTGAGTGACAAAAGGGGGTGATGAGGCAAAGCAGTGCAGTGGAAAAGTACCCCAAAGTAGAAAAAAGCCCCTGGAAGCTTTTAAGAGTGGTGGGGTCCCCAAAAGCACCTATATAAAGGAAACCTACCTCCCTCAGAAATGGGCTCCTCCCTCAGATTCCCTCCTGCTCTCAGGAGTCTTTCTTGGAATAATCCTGAGTTTGCTAGTCTTCAGGCCGGGTGTTGGTGAAAATTCTTCAACCTCTAGAACACAAGAACCCAGCTGATTGGCAACAATATCAGCTAGAAAAGATCTAGGTACCACAGGTGTCCTCATGCCTGGACAATTAAACCCAAAGCAAAATCTCCCAGTAACTAGCCAAATACGTATGCAGAGCCATTATTACTCTGCCTTTCTATCTCTTCACTCTTCGACATGACTAGTTAAGCAGCTTGCATTTGAGGAAAACCTGTACACAAAAGAAAAAGATGAATAGGGTTTCCCTGGCGGCACAGGGAGTAAGACGCAATCTATAAAGCTATCTGCAGCCTCTGTCCCCGGCTGGGTCCCCGGCCGGGAAACAACCCACATGGCACAGCAGACTCTCCTGACTCGCCCACTGCTCCCCTCAGCAGTGTATTTCAGTCAGTCTGCCTGTTCTGTTCCCCACTCTGTCTCTGGTGAATCCTCTTACCCCCCACACCTCTGGCCTGTACCCCCATTCTTGTATGCATAAATAAATCTTTTTTAAAAAAAGAAGAAAAAGATAAATATAAGGGGCAGGAAATCACCCCAGTGGGAACAGAGATGATTCAGGAAAGGGGAAAATATTTAAAATCGCACAATTATCATTTTCAGTCACTGCAAAGAAAGAAAATACTTAGATATAATTTTTTTGAGTTATTTATAAAGATGACATTCATGTAATTTAAAATAAAGTATCTTTAAGTGAACATTTCAGTAGCGTTTACAACAATCACTATGTTGGACAACCACCATCTCTATCTGATTCTGAAACATTTCCATCATTTCAAAGTAAAATCCCCTCCCCATTAAGCTTTTCTCCCATTCCCTTTCCCCTTAGGCCCAGGGAACCACCAATATGCATTCTATCTCTATGAACCTATCTGTTCTGGAATCACAAAATGTGATTTTTGGTGTCTTATTTCTTTAGCTTAGTATAATGTTTTAGGGGTCCACCCATGTAGCACACATCAGCACTTTTATATGACTGAGTAATATTCCACTGTATTTATATAGGACAATTTGTATAGCTGTTAATCTGCTGATGGACAGTGGGGCTAGTTCTACCTCTTTGCAATAGCGACTAGTGCTGCTTTGAACATGTGTGTGCAAATGCTTGTTTTAGTCTTGTGTTTCAAACTCTTTTCAGTATATAATTTGGACTAGAATTATATACTGTTAATCCTACATTTAATCTTTTGAGAAAATACCAGTGTTTTTCATTGTGGTTGAACCATTTTGTATCCCACCAGCAAAGTACAAGAGTTACAGTTTCCCTATACCCTTGCCAATGCTAGTTATTTTTATCATTATTGTATCCCAGTCAATGTGAAGTGGTATTTCATTGCGGTTTGATTTGCATTCCTTTAATGATTAGCATTTAATGATCTTTTCATGTTTGTGGGACACTTTGTGTATCTCCTTTGGAGAAATGGTTATCTAATCCCATGTCCATTATTTTAGTGGGGCTATTTGTTTTGTTATTACTGTTGAGTTTGTAGGAGGACTGAACAAGTAGCTCATTGCCAGTTAGCTCCCACAAAGGGGGAAAAATGGACTTCTGGAATCAAATTACGAAAATTAGAAACAATAGAAAAAGTGATAAGCAATGCTATGAACTACTTAGCCAGTGAGCTTAGATGAAATTCCTAGATCCAAATTATCAACACTTACTTGAGAAAAGATAGACAATCTGAATAAACCCTGAAGAAGCAAAAATATTGAACTAGTAACCAAAAAAACTACCCACAAAGAAAATTCTAGGCCCAAATGGCTTCCCTACTGAATTCAACCAAACATTTAAGAAATACCTATTCTTTACAAACTCTTCCAAAAGTTAGAAGAGGAAATACAACTCACCGACAAATCCTTTGAGAAGGAAGCTACCAATACCATAAGAAACCAAACCTAGGTACAGTAAAGAATTTAACCTTACTCCAAAAAAGGGACACAATGTTATAGACATAGGCACTGGAGCAGAATAAAACTGTTTGGTGGTCAGGGATGCGCTGAGAGACGAGTCACAGAGCAGGTTTACAAGGCAAGTCACTGCTCTTCAGTGAGCAGCCCTCTTGCTATTTATTAAGTAATAGTGAACAAGCATGATTGATTATTACAATGGCAGAAGCAGGGTCCAGGGGATACGAAGGGTATTCATCTTATGGGGGGCAGGACTTCAAAGGGATCAAAGAGTAATAATTTTATGGGGAACGAAAGAGGACATGTTCTGCCACATGTGCAAGGAGTACTTCCCGTGCAGGTGCATGGTATAATTTTCGAGCTACTCCCACAACATCTGGGACCCTGACCACACAATCAATCAATGGCTACCTAGGTGTCCCCGGTCACCTTGTGACATGGGCCATTGTCTCAAGCAGTCATGAGGGAGTGCCTTATCCAAATCTGTCACACACACATTGGTGCACGGAGAGGCCAAGTGCACACAGTGCAGAGGCCTTAAGTGGAAAGGAGACCACAGACCTGGGATCAGTCCAATTTCTGTAAAAGTCTGGAATGTTGTTCATTTACCTGAGTTGCAGGTTCTTTATCTGTAACATGGAACTAGCAAAGGCTCCTAGGTATGTGGTGGGGATGAAATGAGGCAATGATTATAAAAATGTCCTTAAATAAACTAGAACTTCAGAAATGACAACTACTACAGAAAAACACACTTTTAAAGAAATTACCGTATCTCCTTTTCTAATGTCTCATTGTTAACATTATAGTAACATTAAAAGATATATTCTTTTTTTTTTAAAGATTGATTTAAGCATACAAGAATGGGGGTACAGGCTAGAGGTGCGGGGGGTGAGAGGATTTACCAGAGACAGGGTGGGGAACAGAACAGGCAGATTGACTGAAACACACTGCTGAGGGGAGCAGCGGGCGAGTTCAGGAGATGTCTGCTGTGTCATGTGGGTTGCTCCCTGGCCGGGGACCCAAACTCGTGCTGCAGAGGCTGCGGTTAGCTTCATAGGTTGCGTCTTAACCCCTTACGCCACCAGGGAGGTCCCGAACAGATAAATTCTATGGTGTTTTCTTAAGTTATATAGGCAGGTGGAGTGAAATAAGCTCAGCTATGTGTCACTATCACTGGCAACATTAAAACTGATTCCCCCCCCCCAAAAAATATATATAAATGCAGAAGCAAATTATTTTAAAGACAAAAAACTCAGTATTGAGATTAAGAAAAAGACCCAAACATTAAAGATGAGATGGGGTATAACCAGAGACAAAATCAAATGCTATTAACAATTCCATAAATTTGAAAACCTTAATGAAAAAGTCTAGGAAAATAAAAAAATTGATATTCCACATGCAAGCATAAAATAAACCGAAAAATCACCAAACTATGTAATGTAGCACCAATCCCACTCTTTTCTAAGAAATTCTTTCAAGCTCTCATATTCTTTCAGGTAATACGTTTCGTATTTAAACTGTTTCAGAATATACAGCAAAATATGAACTTAATAATTTTACTATCTAAGTAACGATATCTCAATGAATTCTAGATTCCAAAAGGATTTCTGTATCAGCACTGAGATACTATTTCAGCTATTGTTAACCAGAACCAAAGGGCAACATTATGAAGCTTCTGGGGTCTTCCATCTGGCAAACAGATGGTTCCTTAAAAGAAATGGAGACATAGGGCAATCTGGCCATGAAAGCAACAGCAGAGTAGAAAATGCACTTGGGGCGTAGGAGTCAGGAAATAAATAACATTTATTTTGGTTCTGCATAATTCAGAACCACCTTATAGCTGCTACTTCTCTAGGACCCCATTTCTTTACCTGTAAAGGAGGTGGAATAACTGCTCTATAAACTTTGGTCAGTTCCGTAAATTCTAATTTAGAAGGGTCAATGAGAATATAATGAGACAGATACAAAAATATTTATAGCAACTTTATTAATAACCACAAACTGGAAACAACCAACATTTCCATTAATAATAGAATGGATTCTTAAGTTGTGGTGCAGACACAATGGAATACTACACAGAAGTAAAGAAAGAACTGCCGCTACAAAAAAACATGGACGAGTTAGACATAACGCTGAACAAGACATAGTAGTACATACAACTATTAGATTTACATGAAGTTGTAAAACAAACAAAAGTAATCTATGGCAACAACGGACAGAACAGTGGTTATCTGTGTGTATGAAAGGCTTAAGAGCACCTACTTAGTGCTAGAAATGTTCAATATCTTGACCTAGGTGGTAGGTTCAAAAATGTATATAAAAATCTACTGAGGTACACTTAATACTTGCACTTTAATGTTTCACCCCAATAAAAAAGAAAAAAATGTATTTTTAAAGAAATCATATAAATGGATAGATATAACCAGGAATAACTGTTAATTATTAGTGTTGTTTTCCAAATGTACCTGGAAGGATTACACTCCTCCTTCAACTTCCGTGTGGCCATGTGATTTGTTTTGGTCAATTAAAGTGCTTTGAAGGGCCTATGGGTGATTTACCACTTTTTTCCCCACTTCTCAAAATGAGTAGCCACACCCTACATGGCATCTGATTGGCCTGAATCCCAGAATGAATACAACTTAGAGCAGGCTTCAGTGAACTTTCCTCTGTAAAGGATTTTAGACTGCACCATATGCTCTCCGTCACAACTACTCAATTCTCCCACTGGATAGCAAAAGCAGCCAGATAATAAATGGGGAGGGCTGTCTGCAATAAAACCGTATTTACAGAAACAGGGTAGTTTGCTGAGAGCTGTAGTTTATCAATTCCTATCTAAGGCAAAATCCCTAACCAAATTAGGGATATTGTGATTTTTGTGGTTATTACTAGTCTGTCCTGATACAGAAATTGGCCTAGTTGGCATTCAGGAATTTGCTATTGGAGGATAAAAGACATAACTTATGCACAGGCAAATCATGTTAAGGAGTGGTGCAACTGTCCCTTGAGAGAGCCTGGAAGACAGTGTCTATTACTATACAAACAAATTAATAAGACAAGAAAACAAAAATCTTATGGTTGCTGTTGGCTGCTTTTGACAAAATGTATAGGAAGAGATTAGTTCAGAAACAGAATTCATCAATTTGCAAACAGAAATGCCGGGGAATAAGAGATTTCACAAATTCAGGTATTTACAGGGTAGAACGAGGCCACTATTCCATTATAGAAAGACAGAAACGAGAAATCCTTAAATCCAAAGGCTGAATAAAGCTCAGTTGTGTAGTATGGATCAAATCACTGGATGAGTACCATACCTATTAAGAGCTCTAAATGAGTTAATGTGCCTAAAATTTAAAATCCAACAATAAGACTACCAATATTTGGTCTCTTAAACTGGAAGTGGCTCAAGGAAAGAGATTAAAGGTGTGGCTTTCTCATGAAGCCTCAAAGATTCAGAAATTGAGAGGCATGTGAACAAGAAATAAAGTAAACCTAAAAAGTCCAACATTGACTAGATGTCACTTTGAGGGAATCCCTTGGGATGGTGGCGAGGACATTCTGCAAGGCAGCAACTGAATATCTAGTGACCAGAAGAGTCAAATCATTCTAAAATTTTCTTAAATTTACTTACTTTTAAATCCCAGAAGAGCCAGAATACATCTGTAAAGGAAGTATTGATAGCAAGTAAATAGTATGCCATATTCTTCTAGGGTTAATGCTTACACAAGGGAAAATGGATATCAACTCTTAAGCAGCATTATCTTTTTCTAATACCAAATGTAATTTTTTAATTACTGAACTAGTTTTAGGTCACAAAGGACTTTCCCAGTCTTTTCCATCCTGGTTCCTTTGCAAGTATGTCTTTGAAAATCAATAATAATAAAAAAAAAGAAGACTTTTATATCAAGGAGGTAAAGACTTAATATTACATAGTAGATTTATGTGGGTATTCCTGGCTTTGTAATATACAGATTACAATTACCCAGCAAGCAGTCTGAGACAGGACCACCGTGAAGATCAAATGAAACTGTGAAAAGGTTTCAAAGACTATAACACACTACACAAATATTTATTCATTGCAACATTTATTGAGATGCCAGGCATTGTGCTAAGCACTAGAGATAACAGCAAGCAAGGCTTATATGGGTCCTGCCCTTATAAAGCTTACAGTCTAGTAGCGATCAATAAGAAGCAACAATAAAGTGTGCTGTAAGTATATGGCTGGGAAAGAAGAGGGAGTTTGGGGAGTACACTGTAAGGGCATCTAGTCTAGAGGGCACTGATGAAGTCTTTGAGGAAATGGTATATGAACCAAGACCTTAAAAAGAAATGTGTACCATACCCTGAGAGCAATGGTGACAACAAATGAAATGACAGATAAGTCTTTTGGAACATGGAATCAGAATGAAAGAAAGGGCACCTAATGAGGGGGTTACTGTCATTTAGATAGGCTAACTCTGAGAGTAGTAATACTGGAGAACGGAGAAAAAATCAGAAAGTAGACTCAACACAAAGGTTTCTGCAAGGGGATCAAGAGGGAAAAGTCATGGATAACTCAGTTTGGTACTTGAGCGATGGCAATGGAATGGTTGGTTAGTGGCAGTGCCATTGACTGAGAGAGAGAACATGAAAGGTGGTTTGGGGGCAAGACCAAGGGCACACTGTGGTACCTGTTAGACAGCAAAGTGGACTTGAATTACCCATTACATAGATGAATGAGGAAAGGTTTAGACATGAATTTGGAGTCATCTGCATACAGGTGGTAACTGAAGCCATGGAAGATGAAATCAGCTAAGGAGATGATGCATTTATGAGATTGCCTAAAACAACATTTTTAAATGGCAAGAACACAGATATTGAGAAAGTATACCTGGATGTGGTAACTCCCTATAGGCAAAGAAACAAGTATATTAAGGACAGTGGCATCAAAGAAGTTAAGAATACTGACAAGCACTTGGTGAGCTTGGGAGAGCAGTTTGATCAACAATATGACAGACTGGGAATACAGAAAGAAGTGTTTCAAGAAAACTAGTAGTAACAGGAGATACAAAGACACAGTTCTTTAAAAACTGCTTATTTTAACTATATTCACAAATACAAGACGAATAACAACTATTTTATATAAAAATAAAAAACCCAAAATAAAAAACTGCCATGCAGTTACAGAATTACTTAACACAGAAAACAGTAAAATACACACTTTGAAAAACAAAACAAAACAAGACTAGTTTATAGCAAATTCTCTGTTGTTCAGAGTTGATTTAAAGTCCTTGGCTTATATGTCCCCCCACCCCATACCCCCATATGCTGCAATCTAACTTTATTATCACCTTAAGCAAAATACATACTTAACTCCACAAAATATACAAGACTTGAATATTTGAGGAACTGGGGTTAGAAAGCAGAAGCAGCTTTCAGATCTTCCAAACATTCTTTCAATAAAGCATTTGCCACAACAGAGGATGCTCTAAGCTACTGGAAATTAATATGGGCAGATTTTTATTTCATTCGTTTATCACTGTTCTTTTTCAGATATTTAACCTTACTCCTGACCTATAGCTCAACTTGACCACTCTTGATAAATAATATATAATACTTGCTTTTCTGCCTTAAATTAACATATGTAACAGAACACAGCCTATAATCTGATGCAGAATCAGTTACAGATTTATAAAAGCTATTGTGAGCTACTGGAACCTACCAAGGCCTTTACTGCAACTTACCGGGCAACTATGAATGTTGGAATTAGTGTCCCCTACTAAGCATTATCAATTTGCCCAACTTGCCCTTCTAATTTTGCTTCTACAGGTAACCTGCCCTATTCCTCAGAATAAGGTAGTCTACATTGGGCATCTAGTGGCACTTTGGGAGTGATAATTCTTCCTGTGCCAGACTGTCCTGTGCATCAAAGGGGGGGCGGGGCATCAGGCATATGATGAGCAGAACCCACAGTAAATACGACTAACAAAAATACCTCTCTGTATTTCCCAACATCCTCTCAAAAGACTAAAAGGAGGGGTTAGTGACTCTAGTTGAGAACTAGACACAATTTGGGTTCCTGGGTTCTCACGGAATTTATTTTGATGGCTCAGGCATCATTTCCTTCCATATTCTTGGATGTGTAATTCTGGCTCCTTGAATTTGCTCACTTAGTGGCCATAGGATAATGTGTTATAATAGTTACACCAGGACTTTATCACAATAGTTTTCAAACTGTTCTTGATAGGATCTTAATTTGGGTCCTGTTTTTAAGTTATTTTACATATTTGGCTCTGCTGTAAGATTTCCTTTTCATGTTAACAGAAGTCTGAAATTTACTGTTTAGCACAAAGCAGATGTCTCACTAGAAACATGGAATTTTTACAATCTGGGAATAAAGCTGCTTCTTGAGAGTTAAATATTTCCACTTGTACACTGTCTTAATCACAAAATATGTGGGAGTTTCAAATTCTAGAATAAATCCATTTCCAGGAGCTAACAAAATCAGTATATCATTTTAAAATAAAGAATTTCCTCTAAGCAGGAGCTCTTTACAAAGCAGTAACACCCATGCAGACAGGACAAATAGGCTGACACAGCTCACACCTCCTGACTCTAGAGTGCAAAAATCCTTTTCTCTCATTCATTTTGACAGAGTCAAACTTCTGTCTAGAGCAGAAAAAAATTACTAAGGGGCAGGTGTTACGATTCTATACTTACCGTAGTCCTTTATTAAGCAAGCTGATAAAACAGTTCCCTATGGGGAAAATTCAGGGGAAAACCCCAACAACTGGTTAGTCTGATCTCCAAATTGCAACAGGTCTCCTACACCAGTAACTTAAAAATCATTCTTGCTCCCCTACTAAAATTTTACCTGGTTACTTCTTCTATTAGTAATATCATTATCACTGGGATGGTTGGGGGGAGGTGAGGAAGGAATTCTGTCAGTATTTACTTCAGACTCAGAATTTGTTTTTAAAAATTCTCATTTTGACAGTTAGACAAAATACCTCCCCTATTTGTATGTTCTTCCTTTTCAGAAACTTCTGAACTTGCTAAACGAGTTTCTGCAATTGGCTCAAACATACACCTTGAGTTCGTAATTTCAGATTATATGCATCAGCATTTTAACACTTAGTTAAAATAAGAACTTTCTTCAGAACACCTTAAAAACAGACTTCTAAATCACATGTCACTACTCAACTTCTTTAAAAACAATTCTATCACAAAAGTAAAGACGATGACTTTGTCAGTAAGTTTTAAAAAAGGTGTTCTCATGTCAGTCCCATGTTGTTTCTTGAGATGAAAAAGGAAAAAAGATCAGTCAGATGAATCTGAATCCTGATCAATTTAGGTGAATCAACTTGGTGCTTTCCACAATCCGTATTAGTAAATTTTAAAAAATCAAACTAACTTTTGCTTTTAGAATTGGATTCTAAAAGTTTGAGTGTCTCAGCGTTGTAGATTTCAAGGGTTACGGATCAGATTCATTTCTTCCTCTCACAAGATCATCCCAATGCGGCTCTATTTCGGTTGTGGCAATCCTAAAAAGGGCGCGGAGATGGTCATCTGTCAGTGGCTGGCTCAAAGTGTGTTGGTTTCGAGTCAAATATGAAAAAGCCTTTTCGCAGATCTGGTTACTATCAAACAAGGATGCCACCTTACAGGCAACCCCTTTGATAATTGGGTAAGAATCAGCAGACAAACCAGCATAGAACTGCCCCAAGTCTTTGTTTCTATATTCATCCCAAAGGTTAGTGTCTGCCTGAAGTTTTGTTAACTCCATCCTTACTGAAATAGGTGCATATTCAGGCTTAAAGTTAAACGGATTTGCAAAAAGTTCTAAGTCCTTTTTAATGAACCTGAGGTCCTTGAAATGTCTCTCAAATTCTTTCTGCAGGCTACAGATCACTACTTGATACCGATCGGGATCAAATACTTTCTCATCTTCTTTAAGATGCTGTGCAAGTTCATCAGCAACTTCCCGCAAGGCAGCAAAGTGTGTTAGATTTTTCTCCTCCATTTGTCTCTGAAGTAAATTCAGCTTCACTTCAAAGGCACAAATATGGTCAAAGGCAGCAGCAGCAAAGACTTTACTAACCCCCAATAATTCACTGAGTTCTCGGAGATGGTCCATAATATCCACCAAGAAACCAAAGTCGCAAAGCCACTGCTTGTCTGTGAAATGAACTGTAGTTGCTCCTATGGAAACCAAGAATGCCTCTATTTCTTTTCTTAGGGAAAATATTAGTTTTAAAGTTTTCCCTCTTCTAAGCCAATTGTTCAGACACCGTCCATTAACCCTTTCCCCATGCTCTGACTCAGACTCAGTTAGCAAGGCCTGAAATTCGGGCCGCCTAACACCTCTGGTCTTAATCAAAACGATCCATTCAGATATGGTATTGACGATCTGATTAACATCTACATCGTAGGAGCTCAACAGCTCCAAGTGATGAAATCCCGAATAATGGATGACATTCCAACAGTTGGGGCTTACAGCCTTTTCTCTCATGTACGAAACCAGTCCTGAGTTCTCACCAATCATCCTCAGAGTATGGGTCGTGGTTAGTCCAACCATTCGTTGCAAGCTAAGACCTGCAGTCTGCAGGGCCTCTAGGATTGCCGCCATGAGGGCACCAACACTGAAGTGATGAGTCAGGTTGATTATGGTCAGCAGCTCTTCTTGCACCTCCAAGTCCTGGCTCACGCCGCGGACAAAGACCAGGAGGTAATTCTCATAGGCCACAAAAGCCTGGTCGTCCAAGGCAAGGGAATAAGCTTTGAAGTCCTTGGCTCGGTGAAAGAGCTGACTGCGTAGATTCTTGTCAATGTTCAGGACCCTCTGCCGCGTGACCTCTGGAGATAAATCAATGCTATCCAGAACGCTGACATGATCGGGCAGTACATCTCTCAGCATCACCTCCATGCACTGGGATACAAAGTCCCCCTCACCCCAACCGCGCCCCTTCAAGGCCAGGAGCCGGGCGAGCCCGAGGCCTGCGCGAGCAGCTCTCTCCTCGGGAGTGAGCTGGGCGACCACGGGCACGTCGCCCTGCCGCAGGCGCTCCACCAGGGCCGCGCGCTCGCCCTCCGCCACATACCGCTCGTAGTGGTCGTGCTCGGCCTCGTAGTGGCGCCGGACGTCGCGCTCGCGGGTGGCCACGACCACGCGGCGACAGACCAGGCACAGGGCCCCTTCGCCCTCGGGAGGCTCCACCACCAGGTAACGCTGGGTCCATTCGGGCCGGAAAACCTCGGTTTCATCGACTTCCATTTTGCTCCTCTTGGGCGACATCCACATAGTCCCGGAGGCCACCAGAGCGACGCCGACCTCCCGGAGGCCGCAGAGAGGGGAGGAGCAGGAGACGCGCCGAGCACGTCTATCGCTCTGCGCCAGATCACCCCAGCGGGGGACTCCAGCCCCCGACCACAGACCTGCGTCCCTATTGGCTGGGGATTTCGTAGTCCCTGTGGACTGAGCCAATAGGAAGCGCGAACAGTGATTTCTAGCGCGCAAGCGGGTATTCTAGTGGGTCGACGCTATTTTAGGGAGGGTCGATTTGACTGGCATTCGAGCTGCCCAATCAAGAGCTCCCTGGGCCCTAAGCGCGCCGCCGCTGGAGGGGGACGCAGGAAAGCGGAAATGGAGTAGAAAAGGGGACGTGGGCACAAAGCACTGAAGTGATTGGCTGACGGCACTTCCGGAGAGCGTCACGACGCGACCTGCACTCCCTGGCGCCAAAATGTCTCTCGTAGCGGGAGTTATTCGGCGGCTGGATGAGACAGTGGTGAACCGCATCGCGGCGGGAGAAGTTATCCAGCGGCCGGCTAATGCAATCAAGGAGATGATTGAGAACTGGTACGGAGGGAGTCGAGCCGGGCTGTTTTAGCGGCTGCACCGTATGGGGCCGCTGCTCAGGATGGCGTGGACACGCCTCCCTGCCCTCGGCGGAAGCGTGTTCAGCGCATGCCCATTGCGGCGGAGGGACGCTGGGTCCCGCCTTCGCCCTTTCCGGGTTCCGCGTAGTCTCGAACGCCCTCGCGAGATTTTGGTGAAATTGTTGGTTACGCTAATGGAGGGCTGCCCGGTGTTGTTGCAATGGTGGGAAATACTTCTAGAATTGTATATGCAGGAGTTGCAAAACTTGAAATGTGTAAAAAGTTTCCGTAGGGAAAGAAAAAATCTTCCTTCATCCTTGAGATTACCATGTTATCAGTTTATTGCTTATTTCAGAAATCATCCATACATACATTCAAGAGCACAATTCATTTTGAGTTTTATTCTAAATAAATTGGGACTTTAGGACAAGCCGGTGGGATCTTGTCTGCGGTTAAAACTTGTGACTTCCCTGCTTCCCAATTAGTGACCCCGCTTCGTGTTTTCCTGCCCTTTACTTTTGGGGGGGACACATCAGAGTTGCCTGATTCTGTGGGTTGTCCTGTGGTTTGTGAAGCTGAGAAGTGTCACACTATGTGGAAGACAAGGTTAAGAACGTGGAAAGAAAAGTGGGTGTAGACTGTAAGCCATAAGAAAGACAAAATGCTTATAATGTGGCTAAATGTTAAGTCTGATCCTTTGTGATGGAATCAACTGATGTTGATAAAATTTATACATTAAAATTTTAAAACGCCCCAGTAAAGAATGGTCGGTTTGTAAAATCATAGATAATCATTCAGGGTAATGCGACTGAAAGAACAGTTGGTCAGGAAGCACCACTGATGGAAAAGAGAATTAGAAGGTAGTCAAAAGATGGAGCAGGGAACCTGAGAACTTCTTTTGATTTTACATAGTTTGTAAAGTCTGATTTTTGTTTCTATATTGGTAGAATTAACTGACAGAAAACTTGGCCTGTTATCTTACTCTGTACCAACAAACCAAACATGAGCTCAGTGGCTTATAATTCTAGAAGCAGAGATTTTTGTTTGGAGCTCAGTAATATTCTTTAATATATGTCAAGATGGCTAATAGAATTTCAATTCAGGGGCTCCTGAGAAACTATTACTTAATAGTTAAGTAACTTACTGACGTATTTCTGAATAAAGAATTTTTTGCTTGAGGAGTCTTTCTTTTGCAACCCCAGCCTAAATTTGTTTTCTTTAAGAAGAGCTCTTTGCTCATAGGCTGCTCTTCGTAGGTACAAAAAATTTACCGACTTCTCAAAGAGCTTTCCACATTACCACCTCTCCACATATGTTTTGTTTAAAGAAAAGAGGATACAAGAGAAAAACATTTCGAATTTTTAAATGACATTTTTATTAGGGTCCTGAGACTTTGGAAGCTGATACTGATGAAAATAGCAGGTGGTAAAATGAGTTGAGAAGAGGGTAAAAGGCATTTGCTAAAAGGATCCTACTTCTCACTTCTTTCTCTTTCTTTCCTAAAGGAACAGAGGTGGTGCTTAATGTTCTGTTGGAAATGATGGTTGCCCCCTTCTGCTCCTGTCTTTCCTTTCTGCCACACAACATGTGAACTGATAAGTGGAATTACAGAATCTTTCAGACAAAAGAAAAGTACATTAATCAGTCTTGGATTTTCTTGTAATTTATTCTTATCCCTTGGCTCTTACTCAAGTATGTGTGTTAGAGTAGTTGCAGACTGATAAATTACATTTTCTGTTTCATTTTCCAGTTTAGATGCAAAATCCACAAGTATTCAAGTGGTGGTTAAAGAGGGTGGCCTGAAGTTGATTCAGATTCAAGACAATGGCACGGGGATCAGGGTGAGTAAAGCCTCCAAGGAGCAGGATGTGTGTGTGCATGATGTCATCCGGCTGCAGGAAGAGCATACCCTTTCCCTGTTCTCGAAACTCTGGGCTTTGTGGGTATGATTTTTTCACTGAAAATTGCAACAACACCAACAATAGATATTTACTGAAAACTTTTGTCTCTACTGGAAGCTCTACCAGGGAATAAGGATGTCAAGGAGCAAGTCATGGTGCTCTTTAAGGAATATTTGGGGCAGGGAAAATATTATATGCCAAAAAACCATGAAACAGAAGCATGCCTGACATGTTTAAGGATCAGCAGGGAGGTCATTGTGTCTAGAACAGGGTGACAGCATGAAGAGTGACAGAAGTTGAGGTCTGAACTATAAGTAAGCTGTCATGACCTTGTGGACCGTGGAAGGCATGCAGATATCCAACAGGTACATGAAAAGATGTTCAAGTAATCATCAGGGGAAAGATGGTCAACTAATCATCAAAACACAATGAGCTATCACCTCATACCTATTAGAAAGAATATTATCAAAAAGGCAAGATATAGCAAATGTTGGCGAAGATGTAGAGAAAAGGGAACCCTTGTGTTCCATTAGCCCGAACGTGAATTGGTACCGCCACTGTGGAACAGTATGGAGGTTCATCAATAAATTGAAAGTAGAATTGCCATATAAGCCAACATTTCCACTTCTGGGTATTTATTCAAGGCAAAGAAAAACACTAACTTGAAAAGATGTCTGTAATGCTGTTCATTGAAGTATTCTTTTAAACAATAATCAAGGTATGCAAACAATCTAAGTGTCCATTGATGGGTAAATGGATAAAGAAAATGTGGCAAGTGTGTGCACACGCGCACGTGCGCACACACACAGGAATATTGTTCAACCATAAAAAAAATGTGGTATTGCCACTTGTGACAACATGAAAGAACCTTGAGAGCATTACACTCTATGAAATAAGTCAAAGAAAGATAAATACATATGATCTCACTTGTGTGGGATCTGGAAACAAAAACAAAACAAACTAAGATCTTAGATACAGAGAACAATTTTGTGATTGCCAGAGTTGGGGATGACATGGGTGACGAGGTCAAAAGATACAAACCTATAGTTTTTATAAAAGAGTCATGGGGATGTATGATACAGCATGGTTACTATAGTGAAGAATAACTATTTTACATATTTGAAAAATGCCCAGTAAATCTTAAAAGTTCTCACAAGGAAAAAAAGATAACTCTGTATGGTTGTGGAGGATAATATGACTGACTTACTGTGGTGATCATTTCATAATATATATGTGCTGAATCACGTTGTATGCCTGAAATTAAAATATTTGTGTCAATTACACCTCAATAAAAATGGTTAAAAGAGTAAATTTTGTTATGTAATTTATTACAGTTAAATATATCTGTAGTTTTTAATAGAGGCTTTCTAATAATAACTTTTATAAAATACGTGACACAAAATAAGACCATCAAGAGAGTGAGTGTAGACAAAGAACAGATACAAGCATTGGAGTCCTGGGTTACTCCACTGTCAGGGGAGAACTAGCAAATGAGACTGAGAAGTGAGATGAGTAAAAAGGACCAGGACAGTAAGGTATGCGGAATGCCATTGGAGAGTTTTTGTTAACTTAAACACTTCTATGGGGAATTTCTTCTGGGATTCAATCAAGAAAAGGGAAGTTCAAGAAGATTTGGAAAGATGAGTGATGTAGTTATTTCCTTATATTTTGATACCTTGGTATCTTCTAGAAAGAAGACCTGGATATTGTGTGTGAGCGATTTACTACAAGTAAACTGCAGTCCTTTGAAGATTTAAGTCATATTTCTACCTATGGCTTTCGTGGTGAGGTAAGCTAAAGATTAAAGAAATGTTTAAAATAACCTCCTGTGATCACATTTCTGCTTTTGTTGGTGTGTGTTTCTCAATAGAGATATAGGATATGATACTTTTTACTTGTTAAATATATGCAAATCTGAGCAAACTTAATTAAATTCAATTTTCTAAGACAGAATTGTTCTTAATATAATATATAGCATTTTATCTCCAGAGACCTTCCAAAACATTATATGTCACTTAATGGAAGAATGCAGTACCACCTACAAAGTTTTCTTCTCAAAAGTCAAGTGAAACTGGCAAACACTAAGTCTTAAGTGCCAATATTCACAAAATATAGGGGTAAGAAGGGCCTCCCTGGTGGCACAAGGGGTTAAGATGCAACCTGTGAAACTTTCCGCAGCTCCGGACATGAGTTTGATCCCCAGCCAGGGAGCAACCAACATGGCGCAGCAGACCTCTCCTGACTCGCCCGCTGCTCCTTTCAGCAGTGTATTTCAGTAGATCTGCCTGTTCTACTCCCCCCTCTGTCTCTGGTGAATCCGCTGACACCCTGAATCTCTGGCCTACACCCCAGTTCTTGTATGCATAAATAAAAATAAATTTTAAAAAAATTTAGTGGAGGAAAGATAACCTTTAAAAAAAACACACACAATAGGATCTTAAATTTTTATGAAAAAATTCTGGATATCTTTTCATTCAATATATTTTGGACTGTCATAATTATAACGGCTGCATACTATTCCATTACACATGTGCTGTAGTTTATTTAAATGGTTTCCTGTGAACACTTAGGCTCTGCCGTTTTCTTGTGTGAGATTGTTAACATATTAATCCTTTGGTGTGTTTCCATTTAGACTTTTTATATATATATTTCCTTTGTTCTAATTTGCTACAAATTTAGTTTGATTTTTTTTTTAAACATGTCATCAAAGTTGTGTTCATTATTGCCATTTGTTAATACAAAGTGGAAGAGAGGATTTAAACAACCTTTCCCCTTAATGTTGTCCCAACAGCGAGTTTTACCTTTTTTTCCATTTCATTTTCCTTCTTAGGCTTTAGCCAGCATAAGCCATGTGGCTCACGTTACTATTACAACTAAAACAGCTGATGGAAAGTGTGCATACAGGTACAGTGCTATCTTCTTTTGTTTATATATATTCACCCTAAAATGTGCTTTTTAATCTTGGAGTCATCCTATCTAAACACCAGTGTTATCTCTTTTGGCCAAGGTCCTGGGTAAGTTTTCTTTCCTCCCCATGAATGAACTGCTAATCCACAGGAATCATTGTTAGGTGATAATATTACTTTGTGGATTCTTGAAAGATAATGTAGCATATTATAGATGCCTCAAAGGTGTCTATTACACAGAAGTATTTTAAGTAAAATAAAGCTGCTTCTCTTATTTTGCCCCTTTGCTGTTCAATGGGTATCACTCTGGGTTCATTACAGGTCTATGATTGGAGTGCTAGGGCTCACATTTCCTGAGCAGACTTGTAAACCCCCACTACATCAGATATCCATGTCTGTGCTCACCTTCCCATACATGATCTCTGGCTGGCTGTTGTCCTGGCACAGTTTTCAGAGGCTGATAAATAACCATAATAGAACAGAACAGAATTTGAGGAATTAAAATCATTTATAAGCGCTGGCCATTTTCTAGTGGGAGACAGATAGGAGTACCTAAATTATGCCCCAAAAGGATATTGGTTTTTATTAGATTGTAACTTACTAGAGGAAATAGTTTTGACCAGGACAGTCCTGCCTGTTTCTCAGTCTTCTTCAACAGAGGAACATGTTAAATAACAGGAGATGGCACATTTTAGAGTCTATAGCACTGACTGTTGCTAGTGGGGCCATTTGACTCTGAATGAATTATAATTGCTAGGATCGGGGGGGGGGGTGATAACACTAACCCTTTTCACAAAATAAGGAGACTCTTTGGAGTTTGTCTTTGTAAATAATCTGAGCATAAGTTTCCTTTCTTTGTCTCTGCGGTCATGTTATGCCCCTATTTGGACTGCTGGTGGCTCCTCTCCTGCGGTAAGAGGAAATCCAGAGTCATCACTATAGCAATTAGTGTGCTCTTAGGCCACCTTTCCAACCAGTTCTCTCCAAAAATATCTGGCTGCCATGTATTCTGACATTTCTGTGTTTTTGTTTGTTTTTTCCATCCTGGATGGTCTTTCCTGATCTCTACACCTGAAACTATACCTCTCTGGAGCCCAGATAAATTGTGCTCTCCTCTGTGACACTTTCACCCACCTGTACTCCCACCCCAGGCTGACTGTTTCCCTCTCTATATCACTTAGCAGTGTTCTGCAATTTAGATAAAATCCTATTTCCTCACAGATCAAGTGCTTTCCAAGGCCTTTCTGTATCATCAGGACTTCTAAACCCAAGCAAAGAGAGGGCTGGGGTGGGGGGTGGGGGGGATGGAATGACCTGGTTGGTGGGTCCTCACTTGTACACTTCTGACTGCAGGACATGACCCCAAAGCAGACACCGTGTGAAACAAAAATAATGGGATTTGTTTACACAGGGAGTAAGAAAAGGGAGAAAGAAGAGTGGGAGGAAATTATTGTCCTGGCACATGTTGTACCCCAGATAACATCCACTGAGCAGAGACCAAGGTCTAAGCCAAAACCCTGCGTGGTAAGCTGGTAGCTTCTCCAGGTGCCCCTCCTTACCAGCCCAACTGTTCGAGCCTCAGCTCTGCCCCTATTTCCCATCAGCCCCGGCTCGGGGTGGAATCTAGCAAATCCCACCTTCTACCATCAAATTGGCAGTGAGCACCACCCACTGACTGTCTCAGAGGTTGTCTTCACTCTTTCTCTCACACTTCCATAAGCCCTGTATATGACAACTCTCAGGAAATGATAGCACAATTACCAGCAAAATTTTACTGATTTTATAGGCAATGGCAAAACATTGGATTTTTTTTTGTTTGATTTTTTTTTTTTTTGAATTGCAATTTGAAGTATGGAATTATGGAAGTGAGGAAAAGTCTAAAGAAAAATGGTAATTGAGACAGTATGTAACATGGCTATATTTTAATCTACTATTAGTCATTTTTTTTTTTTTAGCCTTTGGATAAGTATCTCTTTTGTTGATCTTAATAATCTCATATTTTCTGAGTAGAGCCAATTACTCAGATGGAAAACTGAAAGCCCCTCCTAAACCCTGTGCAGGCAATCAAGGGACCCAGATTACGGTAAGAGCAGCATATGAATTGTTGAATAAGAACTTTGTATAAATGTTGAAATGAAAAATAAAATTGCTTGTGAGTTTTCAAAGAAATATTAAAATGAATTTTTACTCATTAATAGAAACCCCAAGATATCAGCCCCTGAGCTAGAGATTGTTTGTGGCATGGCAGCCTGCCGGACCCTTTATCTTTTGTGAGAGCCTGGGAGGTTCTTTTATTGGATGGCAGAAATCAGTGGCAGGATAATGGACATTGAAAGAACCTGAAACAGTTCCAGAAGACATGAGTTAGAGTTCCAGCATTGCCATTCAACATTTGTGTATCCGGAGACAAGTTACTTAATCTCAGCTTTTCTCATCAAGTGAAACATCAAGTGGAACTCTAGGCACTTAGAGTTAGCAACCTATCAAAGCAAAGTGGAACCTTGGTTTTTGTTTGATTCAACCACTCACGGGTGTTGGTGTAGTATGAGGGTGTCATGAGGAGGCAGGCCGTTGTGCTGCCTGTTTCTATGATGCCTCATTTGGTCTCTTCCCATTCTGTATCCTATAAAGCACCTCACTGTCATGTTATAGATTCCACCCTCTTCCCCTAGCCCTGGCTATTGCCTGTCTCCCTGAAGACTGACCCCTAGACTCAATGAGGCAGGCAGGAAGCAGGAATGAAGTTGTGCTAGAAAGTGCATGTGAAGAGGCACCCAGCATCGCCATTGGTTGTGATTCCTGAGAACCCCAGATGGCCTTAGAAATTATATAACTAGTTTGAAAAATGCATTTGAGTGCCATGTGATACTATAATTGCATGTTTATGTTTGCCCTATTAAATCATGTGCTATCCTGGGCAAGACTGTGCTTTGTCTTCCTATTGCTGGCATAAAGCCAAGAGCTTGACAGAGCCCTCAGGTACCTGTTTGTGAGATGAGCAAAGGAATGTGGGAGGAGGGAATCATATCCTTTACTCCTTTTGCCCCTTCCCCCAACCAGTGCTTAGAGCTGTGCTGTTGGTAAATATGGTTGGATTCACTGCCGTAGCCAGCATTAGGTGAATAGCGTGGGCTCTAATTTCCATGTCCTTTCATTAATTAACAAGAAAAATCAATTTCTGTTCAGGTGGAGGACCTTTTTTACAACATATCCACGAGGAGGAAAGCTTTGAAAAATCCAAGTGAAGAGTATGGAAAAATTTTGGAAGTTGTTGGCAGGTACAGTTCAAAACCTGGGAGTGGGTCTCTGAGCTCTCTCACCAAAGGAATGTGTTCCAGTGCTTATAAATTGAGAACAGTTGCTGAGCTGGATGGAAAGCAGAATTACTAGCCTACAGATTGTTTCTGGTCAAGGTTTAGTCACCATTTTGGACTTTCATCTCCCCAGGAGAGAGCAGTTGACCACTGTGTTAAGAAGGTTCTTTGGTGACAAGCACAACTGACTGCAGCTAACTTGAACCCAAAAGAAATTTATTGGAGGCCCAGGAGTTACACAAACAGTGGAAACAGGGTGGCCAACTGCTCCTTGAGGAGGACAAGAACCCAGGATGGCTTTGGGGATTTAATGTAGTATCCCTGCTCCAGTGGTTTTCATTCTTTTCTGGCTCTGCTCAAGAGTCTGTTTCTGGGAGAGGGCTAGGGAACCTATTTCTGGAGAGTGATGGACATAGCTAGATCCCCCACACACACACATTATATGCCCAGATCTATGGGGAGATTTTTTAATTGGCAGTTAACTAAGGTATATCAAGTGGAATTGGGACGTTGTTTCCCGATGAAAAATTAGAGGCTGTTCACAGAAGGAGGAAGAAAGTTAGATAAAAACAGCATTATACCCATGATAGATTTATCTGCTAGTTAAGAGGCTCCTGCCTGGACTTTCTAAGTTTGCATGTTCTAGAATTGGAACAGAGATGTATTAACTATTTTTCAATTTCTAAAGAATCAAAAGTGAAAGCAGCACTGGCCCATAATAAAGTGGCACAGATTTACACCAGCTTTCTTTGCTTTGCCCTGGAATTATGTAAGTCAGTGTCTGCATATTATCTCCTAAAAATAAAGATGTCCTGGTGGACTGTTTTGGTTCTAGGTTGTTGAAAGTGAATTATTGTTACTGAATATTTTGTTAGACACAATTCTTTAATTCATGTGAGGAGTAATGAAGACTCAGGTATTGGCACAGGAGCTTGGGTCAAGGAAGAAGCAAGTGAGGAGGGTGATATATTGAGGGGCTCCAAGAGAGAATAGGGTTGTTAAAGCAGGGTTCTCCAGATGCCTTGAGACAACCCAGGCCTCTGGAACACTGTAAAAATGGAACTCTAGGCAAGAAAAAAGTTGTATTATGATATCGTTTAGGCTAGTTAGCAACCTATCAAAGCAAAGTGGAACCTTGGTTTTTGTTTGATTCAACCAAAATTTAACATTGATATCTCCATGCAGTCTGCTGGCTAATTGTCTTGTGGATAAAACAAGATATATGTAGGGGTGTGTGTATTCATTTAGATCACTTAAGTCCATTTATTAAGCTAAAAGCTTAATACTTAAGCAACAACATATGCTTTGTGTTTACTGTTCATTTGTTTACTGTTTATTTTCTTTTCTTTGCCAGGTATTCAATACATAATTCAGGCATTAGTTTCTCAGTTAAAAAAGTAAGTTTTTGATTTATAGGGGGTGCTTATATATTATCAAAGAAAGAGGGAATTTTTATAGTTATGGAGATAAGTCATGCAGTTTCAATCATAACTGAGACAGTAAGTCCTATTTTCTGCTCTGCCCATCAGCAAGGCGAGACCGTAGCTGACGTTAGAACACTGCCCAATGCCACAACCGTGGACAACATTCGCTCCATCTTTGGAAATGCTGTTAGTCGGTATGTTGATAATCTATATTAAAAAAATATTTCAGGGCCTCCCTAGTGGCGTGGGGGTTAAAATCTCAGTGCTATCAAGCTATCACCAGCCACTGTGACATGAGTTCAATCCCAGCCAGGGAGCTGACCCACATAGCGCAGCAGACCTCTCTTGTCTCACCCACTGTTCCCCTTAGCAGTGTATTTCAGTCGATCCGCCTATTCTGCTCCCCACTCTGTCTCTAGTGAATTCTCTCACCCCCCGCACCTCTGGCCTATACCCCAGTTCTTGTATGCATAAATAAATAAAATAAATATTAAAAAAAATTTGCATCCCAGGTCTTGATTTATCATTTCATGACATTATTTTGGACTCTGCCAGGGTAGCACTCACTTTGAGAGTTTCCTTTAATCAAATGCGCTTCTTGCTTCAGATTTGTTAAGAGTCATTATTTCTTATAATTCCCACTTGCTGGTGCATGTTATCTCCTGGGTGCTCACTGTGAATCAGTGTGTTGTCCCTCAGTCTCAGTCTCCAGTGTCTCCTTGTCCTTATGCTTCCATTGTTATCACTTTAGGATTTCATTTATCTACTGCCATTCACTATTAATTGCTCTTCATATTCCAGAATTTTTGCGAGAAGGTAAGGAAGTAAAAAGATGATTAAGTATTTTCTGCCCTTAAACCCTTAAGACTTCCCTGTCTGGCGGCTAGCAAACAGTTTTGTGTCCCCAAGTCTTCATTGTCAAGGAAAGCATAAGAAGGGAAATTGCTTGCATTATGGATTCCTCATTGCAGTCCCCTCTGCAGGTGAAAACCACCACTTTCATGATAGATTGTTAGCTAAATCTTGGCACTTGACAAAGTCTAGAGTGCCTGTGTCATAATTGAGGGGAGAATCAAAAAGACCTTTCTATATGGCAGGCTTATTCCAGATACTGGGGATACATAGATAAGTGAAATAGCCCTGACTTCCCTTTTCCTACAAATCTTTTCTTTTTTAATGGATTTTATTATTTGTTTTCCCCACAATTCTTAAAAGTAGCAGCAAAAATCCCAGAACCAATTTTCTCCTTTGAAAGACAAATTATTCATCCTTTGAGCAAAACCAAGTTCCTATCTATAGAAGTCAAATTGCTCTAAATTACCCTTTTCTTTCTAATTAAGTGTTAGTTTTTTAACTGTGTTCTCAGAGCAGAGAGAAAGCTCTATTGTACAGTGAAACTTTCAAGAGCTCCTTGACTAAATTTTAGACTTAGAATTAGTTGTTAGGAAATTCCTAGGGACTGTAAGAAATTAGAAGTCCCCAAGGGCAGCAGTTCCCGAAGTGTGTTTCTAGAACACTAGACTCTGGAGTCATTTCGGGAAGAAAGGGCTTGCTGGTTCATCGTGTGTGGGAAATGCAAGCCATACCCTCAGAGATTCAGAACATTATTACTGCATGAAAATCTTCCACCATCCCTACAGTAAAGGCTTAATGACTGCCTGCTGTTGACCCAGCACTGTGCTATATGATAGGGATAGAGTCGGGAGTAAAGCAGAAATGATTCTTACCCTCAGAGGACTCACTTTAGTTGGAAAGACATGAAATAATTACTGCCATTCTTTAGTGATTGTGCTAGATGCCTCAAAGGAAGAACATAAAGCACAATAAGAATCTCTCCAAGTCAGGGATAGTCAGAGAAGGCTCTGTGGGGAAGGAATGCCTGAGACATGAGGGAAGAGGGACAATTAACCAGCTGATAATGGGTCAGGAGTAAAACTTTCCAGACTGCAGGGCCAGCACTTGGGAAGACCCACAGGCAGAAGTGAGTGCGGCTTGTGTGAGATCCTCCTTGCACAATCTCACCTCTCCTTAAAGGCACTCTGGGGAATACCAGCCAGATGGTGCTACTCAGGAGAGATGAATTCTTTGAGATTTCATCTTTGGAATTTAGTTACTGAGATACATAAAAGTTTCAGCAAAATACAATCTTACAGCGTAGACTTGGCCTTGTGTCCTAGCAGTTAGAGCAGTGCTTGGCAGATAGAATAAGTGCTTGAAAGCCCTGACTAAATGGGTACCTGAGTGGATTGACAGGATGTAGGGGCATCCTGGACCACCTCAGCAAATCAAGTCCCAGGGGTCCTCATTTGGCCAGGTTAGTTTATGGGAGGGAGCTCTGATTTTTCCATGTGTGGTTCTTTATAATGTTTAGATTTTCCAGTGTTTTCAGAAGTCTTAAAATGTCTTTTTCCCATTTAGAGAATTGATCGAAGTTGGATGTGAGGATAAAACCCTAGCCTTCAAAATGAGTGGCTACATATCTAATGCAAACTACTCAGTGAAGAAGTGCATCTTCTTACTCTTCATCAACCGTAAGTGAAATAAAACCAAGTGAGAAAATCCAATCAGAAGGAATCTTATGGGGCCATGGAAAAATTCCTGATTTATAGCTTGAAGTACACCCAGAGAAACCTCATGACGAAGTATGGTTTGATTAGGAAGCTTTTAAAATTTCTGGCCTAAGTCTGCTCACATGCTCATTACTCACCGACTATTGGGGAGTCTGGGCCTGGCTTTTGAGATGGAGCCCAGGAGAGGACAGCCCAGGCCCCTGTGAGCCAGCACTTTCCTCACCTGCTGCATCAGAGCCTTTACAAGCAGAGGCAGATGTTTCTTCTCTCTGTAGATCAGGTCCACTGTTTGAAACTGCTGCAGATTCTGGAGAGGGGAGGCTTGGGTGTAGGTGCTGTAATTAAAGAAAAGAAGTGGAATGCTAAGACCCTTGAGAATTTTTTAGTAAGGAATGAATTATTTATGATACACAGAATCATATTGGAAATCAAGGAGGTGGTTAACTCAGTGAACTTGAATTTTCCTCTCTGTCTGCTGACATATTATTTACATGATTCTACTTATTTAATAAATACTATTTTGAATTCTGCTTTTTTACTTAATTGCTTATTACATGGTTTTGAGATACAGTGACAGGCAACAATAATCTCAAGCACAGTGTGACTCAGTTTTCCATCCAGAAACAAGATTCATCTCGATTCATTTCTTACCGTTGTCATTATATAGGTCTCATTACCTTTATTGTTTAAAGTAGTTCATAGTTATTTTATAGTTTTGCTTGCTAGTTCTCTAATGGCCATGGTGTATTCCACCTTCCACTTATGGTGATAATCAACTATAAAGCAGTTGCTCAAAGCAATAAACAGTAAGTAAGGAAAAAGCTGGCATTTTATAAACACATTCTGTTAAGCTGGTTTATATTAGCAGGGTTTTCCTCTACTTCATTAGGGGAAATTTAAGCCTGATCTATAACAAAGCTTGCTTTAATCAAAGCTCAGAAAGTTTTTCACTTGTTTTTTTCCTAACCATGAAGAATAATTGCTATGTAACACATGTGTTGGCTGCAGAATACACAAGTAAACACCAGCCTAAGTGCCCTCTGAGTAGCCCATGTCGGTGCTTTGGCGAGCTGTTTACCACATGGACTCTGCATCAGATTCAGCTAATCTGCTCATGATGCCAAGTTCCCAGCAGCAAGGAGAGGTCAAACTGGTGGGCATACCACTCAATTATATGCACACTGTGCAGGCTCACTCAGGAGGCAGGGACAAAGAGCAGTCCTTTGGCATGTCTGAGTCAGAAATCTCAGCAGTGTGATTCCAGCTGTCCTTTTATCAAGTGCCCACACCTGACAGGCCCGCGTGGGCAGGACACGTGCTCCAGAACACAGCGACACTATGGGAGGGCTGTGGACATTCAAAGACTAGTAGGTTCCTCATTGACAAAATCACGGCCGCTCTTCTCATTGCCAAATCCTTGGCTACATCGACACAGGACAGCAGATCATCAGGAGGCCTGTGTATCTGAGCACAAAGAGCTGTGTTTTCTGAAAATAGATCCTCCCTCTGATTTTTAGTTTTATCTTTCCCAGCTTTTATTGTTCTCCACCCCCTCAAACCTGCCTCATTTCCTAAATTACCTTAAACACGGCTATTTGTACTTCTGAAATGCCTGGAAGACTCATTCTTATCTTTCATGACTTAGTTTGCGTACCCCCTGTTGGAACTCCCTGAGCAGAGTCAGTTGTGCCCCTTACCTCACCATGGAACACACACACACCTCTCTTGCACTGCTTACAGTGCAGTTGGACTTAGTTTATTCACCCGAGTAGTCTCCCAGCGTGTTGCGAATGCAATGGGTAGCCAGTCTGTATTTGCATGATGGGACTTAGTCACACTGCCCACCATTCCCAGCCAGCGCAGAGGGGTCCACCTGGGCTGACTGAGGGGAAGGAAGTGGGGAGGCAGAATGTACCACCATGTCATGCTTCTACTACTTGGGCAAGAGGAGAGAGCTCCAAACCCCTCATGAGGTGGCGGGAAGCAGCAACAGATCCCTTTCTCCCCTGGATCTGAGTGGATATCACTCCAGAGATGTTTTTCAGGTAGTTCCATGACATGATATGAATATGTATCTGTTACTTCATCTCTCAGGACGGTTTTGAGCTGGTTACTTTCCTTTTATTTTTCAGATCGTCTGGTAGAGTCAACTTCCTTAAGAAAAGCCATAGAAACAGTATACGCAGCATATTTGCCTAAAAACACACACCCGTTCTTGTATCTCAGGTAATGCACCACCAAAATCCTAGAAATGGCGCACGGTGTAGAAATTTGTTTGGCATTCCTCATTGAAAAAGATGGGCTTACCAGTGCTCTGTCAGAGTGAATCCCATAAACCACTGGCCAGGGGATGTGCTGTCCCTTCTCACAGGCTAAGGGCACAGTTGTACCTGTTCCCTCATTTATTGGCTCCTGCAGCAGAGCCTCCTGTGTGCAGGCTCTGTGTTGGTGAAGCAAAGGTGAATGACATCTTACCCCCACCTTCCCCCAACCAGAGAAACCCTTCCTCCTCCAGGGTCCCTCTGGTGCCCTCTGTTGACAGAGTGTCACATTGCAAAGCTCCTTTTGGGAGCAAGCATATGAAAAGTGGATTTGGAGTTAATAGCTGAGCCAGCCTCTAAATTTACTTTCGTATTAAATTTTAATGACAGAAAGCTGTCTTGCATATATTCTTGTTTTGATCCTCATATAATGCTGAAAAATAGGTAGCAGACAGGTTTATGGTTACAGATGAGAAAACTGATCCAGAGACATGCCCATGGGGCATAACTAGAAATTCTGCTAGTCTTGGAATGATATAATAGCAGCTTAAATGATGTTAGTAAATGATGTATAATGAATGTGTCTGGTACGTGCAAAATTTTTTATATGAATCTAATTCCCACCATAAATTATATCCATTTTATAAGAGAGGAACCTTAGGCAAAGAAAGATGGTGTAGGGCCTCCCCTGTGGCGCAGCAGTTGAGCGCTGGGTTGTGAAGCTGCCCGCAGCCTCTGCAGCGCTGGTTGGATCCCCGGCTGCTCCCCGGCCACCGGAGGAGGGTCCCACATGGCGCAGACCTCTCCTGCCGCCCGCTGCTCCCCTCAGCAGTGTGCTTCGGTCCTTCTGCTTGCTCTGCTCCCCGCTCTGGCTCTGCTGAATTCTCTCACCCTCCCTCGCTTTTGACTGTACCCAGTGCTTGTATAAATAAATAAATAAATCTTTAAAAAATGAATTTAAAAAAAAAGAAAAAAAGAAAGATGGTGTAACTTACCCCCAAACTATGTAGCTTTTATGTAGCAGGGCCAGCATTTTAACCCACGTCACTTAGACTTGACCTTGATATTTTTGACCACTGCGTCCTTTAGCCTCCGTTGTATCATGAATGTGGATTTTCACCTCCACCCCCCACTATTCTGAGGAAATAGTTCCCCTTTTTCTCTGCCAGTTTAGAAATCAGCCCTCAGAATGTGGATGTCAATGTGCACCCCACAAAGCATGAAGTTCACTTCCTGCATGAGGACAGCATTCTGGAGCGGGTGCAGCAGCACATCGAGAGCAAGCTCCTGGGCTCCAACTCCTCCCGGATGTACTTCACCCAGGTGAGGGCACTTTTCACCCAGTCATTTCTCTGCTGCCTTTGCCACCTTAAATGTGCCACCTTAAAATGTGCCACACCAGACATAACAGCCCAGATTTTTTACCTGTTGGACTTTCATGATCATTTTCTTTCAGCAACATTTTTTTCTTTGAACCTAACTGAAGGCATTGTGGTATTATTATCCCTACTCCATCTAGCACCTTAGATGACTTCCCAGGTAAATGAGCTGCCTGAAACATAGGAGTCCTCTTCCCTAGGCCCCTCGCCACTGGAGATGTTTAGGAAGCTTGTCCCGCCTAGGTGGGCAGGTGGAGGGTCAGAGTGCTGGGGAGGCAATAGAAAGAGCAGGGCTGTTCATGTCTCACACACCTAGTTTCCTGCTTTCACATCTCCCTCAGTAGAAGGGAAACTGGTCATCCCCACACTGGAGGACAGTTGTAAGCAGTGGGTCAACAGCGAAAGGTAAATATCTAGCATAGGGCCTGGCACCATTCATCTTATTTCAATTACCCAGGACCCAAGTGCTTAGGATTCCAAGCTATCCCCCTTCTTAGGGGCCCCCAGTTTTCCCATTTAAAACGAGCAGATTGGATAATAGGATCTCGTGTCCCCCTCTAGTTCTGACCTGTGACTCAGGGCAGTCCTGTATCATCAGGCCTTCATCAGAAGTACAACAGAGAAACTCCAGAAATGGAAATATTCTCCCCATTAAATTATACTGGGTCTTGCAAGCAGCAGGTGGGATTCTGGGAGGCCTGCTTCACAGAAAACCTTTTCAGTTACCAAGTGGATGAATGTTTCCCATAAAAATATTCCCCACCTGCAAAGAAGCTAGTTGGAAAATGGCACGGGCCTAAGCAGTGAGATGCAGTGCCAGTGGGGCCACTCCACCACCCTTGAACAGAAGCATTTGGAGACTCTTGGGACAGAGAGAAAGTGAAATGTCTCAGGTTGCACCTGGTGACCATCTGAAAGGTGTTTGTGGCAGGTGGGCAGAGGGAAGTTCTGCCTGGGAATAAGCCCTCAGCCCCCTCTCTTTGGTGGGCTCGGGTGTCACCATGAGCCCATGCTGTCAGAGAGGTAGTAAGTACAGATTCTGGCAGGTCCCATGGGTGAGATGAGGATGCACATGTGCACAGTGGGGTCAAGGAGTCTAGGGTGGGGAAAGCTCTGGGAGCAGCAGCTGCGCCATGGGAAGTGCCTTTTAGTTGTTGGTTGGCTTATGTGTTTTTCACTTAGCCTCAGCGCCCCTTTACTGCTCCTTGTGCTCTGCCTCGCTCCCCAAATATTGTCAAGACACTGTTCTCGTTTTGATCCTCATATAATGCTGAAAAATAGGTAGCAGACAGGTTTATGGTTACAGATGAGAAAACTGATCCAGAGACCTGCCCATGGGGCATAACTAGAAATTCTGCTAGTCTTGGATTGATATAATAGCAGCTTAAATGATGTTAGCAAATGATGTATAATGAATGTGTCAAGTAGAGGTAGCATAGACGGTTCCTACCTTCACAGAGGAACTCACATCTCCTGGAGACCACATCCCAGGAGAGAGAAAAACAGGGCCGTCTGGAGAGGATACGGGAGGGCCTTCTGTCCCGGGCTTGAGCAGTCAAGGAAGGGAGTGAGGGATATGGAGGCTGAAAGCCCACAGCTGAGAAAGAATTAGGGGGGCAAAAGGGGAGGAGGAATGAAAAGGAATGTTTCTGACAGGGAACACTGAGGATAAAAGCCTGGGGTACAAGAGAACTTTGAGGAGCTGAAGGTCCAGAGTGCCACCCTGGCTGTCATTGCGATCACCTGGGAAGCTTGTAGAAAATACCAGCGTCCTCCCCAAACCAGTCAAGCAGTGGGGGTGGAGCGTGGGCATCAGTACTTTTAAAAGCTTCCCCAAGTGCTTTCACATGAGCCAGCTTTAAGCCCTGCTCGCCTTAGTGTGGGCCTGTTGCAGGGAGGGACGCTGGTGAAAGTTGAGTTGCCGAAGAAAACCATGGAGGGGTTTTCTTCAGCTTATTGGAATACAGCTTTGACTTGATGGGAGTTGACGGGACCTGATTTGCATTCTGTGAAGAATGTGGAAAATGGATTGGAAGAGAACGAGAGAAACTCACAGCAATTTGGGAGAAGTGATGAGGGGTCTGGACGAACATTTGGCAGTAAATCTAGAATCATCAGGACCTAGGAATGAGTTGGCTGGTAGCGAGTGAAAGGAGAGCATCCCTGGCCTAGTTGAAGTCCAAAGAAAGAAATTGCTCCAGCAACATGGATGGCGCTGGAAGGGATCATGCTCAGCGAAATAAGCCAAAAAGAAAAAGAAAAATACCGGATGGTCTCACTCATAGCAGGAATCTAGAAAACTTAAATAAGGGACCAGGAAAATGAATAACTATAAGATAGTGAAAATCAAAATCAACAAAAAACTATGAACCAGAGACACTTTTAGGGGGGCGGGAGGGGAGGGATTGGGGTCAGAATGGGGGGGCTGCAATTGTATGGGGAATATAACAATAAAATTTATTTAAAAAAAAAATTTAAAAATCAATTAAAAAAAAAAGAAAGGAAAAAAAAAAAAAAAAAAGAAAGAAAGAAAGAAATTGCTCCAGATGCTGGAGTGGTCTTTGACTCTGTTGAGAAAAGCAGCTCTGAGTTCCCTCCTGTCTTATGCTGCATGAGTCAGGTTCAGTTAGGTTACATTTGGTTTTCTGATAGGACTCAGCAAAGTCCTGACCACTGTGTCTTCAGAAGGAAAGTGGGTTTCTGGGCCAGAGGGCTTGCCTCTGCTGGTGCAGTGGTACAAACCATGGAGCACTTCCGTGGGTGGTAGGGTCCAAACTCAGACCTATTCCTCCTCCTATGGGGTTATCACCTCCCTACCAAAAGTTCTGACTTTTTGGCCTTGGTGGCATCACTGCCTGCTCCCAGCTTGTGCCTTGCACTAGATGCCCTGCATCAGGGTAGCAAAAAGCCCTGGTTTGCAGTGAAGCCATTTGGCATGATAATCAGGGACCATGCAAAGCTTCTAGTTCGTTCTCTCATTTGGACAAAGTATATCATTTCTCTGAACTTTAAAATTATCAACTGCAAAGTAATTATGTTAAAATCTCCTCCCCAAAAACCTGCCTATTGATTTAGCACAGGCAGATAAGTAAATGCATTACAAGCATTCTAAATTGTACAGAAAGAAAGGTCATTTAGGGGCCTCCGTGGTGGCACAAGAGGTTGGGCACCGCACTGTGAGGCAATCCGCAGCCTCTGCAGCATGAGTTTGATCCCCCCGCCAGGGAGTTGACCCACATGGCACGGCAGACCTCCGCTGTCTCACCCGCTGCTCCCCTCAGCAGTGTATTTCAGTCAGTCTGCCTGTTCTGTTCCCCGCGCTGTCTCTGGTGAGTCCTCTTACCCCCCATGCCTCTGTGGCCTGTGCCCCAGCTCTTGTATGCATAAATAAATAAAACTTTTTAAAAAAAAAAAGGTCATTTAACTCTTTTATTGAATATTTTCTTTTTTTTTTAAGAGGCATGTTTTATTTATTTATTTGTTTGTTTGTTTTGTTTATACAAGCACTGGGTACAGTCAGAAGCACGGGATGGGGAGAGAATTCACCAGAGCCAGAGCGGGGAGCAGAGCAGGCAGAAGGACCGAAGTACACTGCTGAGGGGAGCAGCAGGCGGCAGGAGAGGTCTGCGCGCCATGTGGGACCCTCCTCAGGTGGCCGGGGAGCAGCCGGGGATCGAACCGGCGCCGCAGAGGCTGCGGGCAGCTTCGCAACCCAGTGCTCAACCACTGTGCCACCGGGGAGGCCTGAATATTTTCAAACACACACAAAAGTAGTAATACAACAAATCTTCATGTACCTATCATACAGCTTCAACAACCATCAACATTTTGTCATATTTATTTTCTCTGTCCCGCTCTTGCTTGGGGTAGGGAAAGGAACATTTTAGAGCACATTCTGCACATTTACTTTTTCCCTGGTAGTTCATTATTCATCTCACATTTTTCTTCTGACATAATCAGTGTTTTTTTACACCTAATAAAATTAATAATATCATTTTATATCCAGTGCATTCAAATACCCCTTTTATTCACAAAAGATATTTTTCTAGTAGCTGTTTTTCAAATCTTTATCCAGTCAAGTTTCTGTCATTTATCTGCTGTCTGTCACTTTCTCTTCGGTCTCTGAAAGTCACCCTAGTTGCATTTGTTTTTGTGCCCATTGACTCATTCTAAAGGTTTCCTATAGGATAAGGTACATTTTGGATTGGCTGAATGAGTGCTGCTTCTTACTATCATTTAATTTCTTGTAATCCTCCATGTTTCCTATAAACTGGAAGTTAGATACAGAGACATGATTCTATTCTGATTAAAAAAAATTTTTTTTGCAACATAGATAATGCCATGCACTTCCCATCACCTTCCAGCAGGCGGCGTGTCTTGTCTTAATATGTGATTCTGGAGATTAGCTCCACCAGAGGGGTCAGCTGGTGATGAGCTGATTCCTTCATCATAAAGTTCCACATCGATATTTATCTTCATGGCTTCACCATTCACTGAGGACCATAACCCAAAATCTGGGATTTCCCTGGGATTGCAAGATTCTGATTTTTTGCTTTTATTATTTTCTTTGTACTAATTAGCTCATCAGTATTTCTGTGTAGAATAGCTTCCCTTTCCTCATTGGCTAGAGCTATCAGATTATTCTGAAATACAGTTCTGTCTAGAAAGTAAGGTTAAATGCTGAATTCTACTCCTTTTTCAGTTTGCAATGTGTTGTCCTAGCAATCTTCAGTGACATATAATGACTTCCCCCTCTCTGTCTCTTCCTAGTTCTCCTTCTCTTCTTTCTTTCTCCCTCCCCCTATCTCCCCCTCCATATTTCTTTTGTTCTCTTTGTAGTATTTGTCATAAGTGTTAACAAACTGATAACATGTAATCATTTATAGTTATTTTCTTCTTTGATGCTCAAATTATTCCATCTTAGGCCAGTGAAAGCCCCTTCCAACTCTTATTCTTGTCTTTTTCACTCAGTTCCAATATTCTTTGATACTTTCCTTTTTCTGGCAAGACAAGCTGTTGTAGGCTCACTCGGCGCTTTCCCAGCCCCAGCCCTGGATTTGGTTATTTCTCAAATAGCTCTGGTTTATTTTAGTGGACATGGTATTTAGAGACTATAATCTGGTATCAGGGGTCCTCATTGCTGCTGGTTGGTCACTGACATTCAGCCTCCAATACACAGAACTAGGAAATAAATGTATTTACAAACAGTAGAAGAGTGGTTGTCTGGAGCTGGGAGGTAGGGAGGGGTGTGTGGAATGGTGAGTTCGTATTTAATGGGAACAATTTCCCTTTGTGAGGATGAAAAAGTTGAAAATATATATGTACTCAATGCCACAGCTACACACTTGAAAATGGGTAAGTAGTACATTTTTGGTTATATGTATTTTGCCATTAAAAAAAAAGATCCTCTTATGGCAGAAAAAAAAGACAAAAATACCAAAACTTTACATTCATATTTCCATTTCAAATCAATTTTAAGATTACAGGAAATTTGCTAAATTCTTGAGTTTTATATTTGCATACTTCATGCTTTATACTTCAAATTTTGGCTAAAATTTCTTCTGTAATCATTCTGTAACGGTAATTATTCCTGCCTCTAGCTTCTTTCTCCCATACTGCTCCATTTGGGGACTTGGGTTTTTCTAGTTCTTGGGTTTTTCTAGTTCTGGGTTTTTCTAGTTCTAGTTCTTGGGTTTTTCTAGTTCTCTTTCTAGTTCATATTCTGAACCTTCCCATTTTTTTGACAGACTTTACTACCAGGTCTTGCTGGCCCCTCTGGGGAGGTGGTTAAATCCACAGCGCCTGTGAACCCCGCATCGACTTCTGGAAGTGGTGACAAGGTCTATGCTTATCAGATGGTCCGTACAGATTCCCGGGAGCAGAAGCTCGACGCCTTTCTGCAGCCTGTGAGCAAGGCCCCATCTAGTCAGCCCCAGAACATTGCCCCAGAAGACAGGGCAGATGCTCCCGGCAGAGCCATGCAGCAAGATGAGGAAATGCTTGAACTCCCAGCTCCTGCTGAAGTGGCTGCCAAGAATCAGGGCTCGGAGGGGGATGCCACAAAGGAAACTTCAGAAACGTCAGAGAAGAGTGGGTCTCCATCCAGTCTGGGCAACCCCAGGTATGGCCTTTGGGGAAAGGGCAGCTTGCCTCCTTTGTTCTTTAATAAAGCTGCCTTCTAACTTGGACTTTTCATGGACCAAATCCATCTTCTCTCCACCTAACTCATGTTCCCTTCACCATGGAAATGGGCAATGCTTGGTCTGTCTGCCTTTGACCTTGGCTTGAGAGTCAGCTATCACAGTGGCCTTTGAAGTACCTTAAACGTCCACAATGCCAAGCATTAGTTAAAAATCCATCAGAAGACTTATCCCTTTTTTTAGTAGTGAATTTTGAGAAAGCCTCAACAGCAGTGGTGGCTAGACAGGGAAACCGAAAATATCTAGAAGATTTTCTTTCAGCCTACTCAGAGCTACTTTCGTTCCTCTAAGAAGAAACACGCTTTCTCAGTTCAAAGTATAAAACTCCCTGAAGCATCGGAGCTAGTGGTGAACGAGCTAGAGAGCGGGCAAGGATGCCACTAGTGATAACTAGATAACTATTGTTTGATTTGGTGTGCTCCCAGTGTGTGCTCCGCCGGTGTTTAAGACGTGTTTAAGACATCTCACTGAACTCTGCCAGGCGGCTGTGGGTTCTCAAGGTGCACAGGTGCTGAACCTGGAGCTCAGCAGGATGTCATTTGCCTAAGACTGCTCAGCCCTGCTGGCTGACCACTGAGTCCCTGGGGCCAGCTGGCTATTAGAACTTGCGTGAGTTGCTTAACTTCACTTTGTTCATTTCTGAGTCAGCCTAGTGAGGTAACTTCTAGGGACTTCTTCCCAGAGAATAATGCAGGCTGCTGAAATTTACTGAACATGCACCCCATGCCAGATACTTTGATCTCAGTTAAAGCTCTTAAACAGCCCTGCAGGGGGAAGTACTACATTTCTGTTTATCGCTTGGGGAACTGATACCACAAACTATTCACCACGCAGCAGTCAAAGAAATCCTTTTTAGCCAGAAATCAGATTGTATCGCTCTTCTGATGACAACCTGTGGTTTCCCACCACACTTGAGGTAAAACCACCCTCGCTCTTCAGGCCACCGCTTTGCCACTCCAGGATGCTTGGCCACACCGGCCTGCGGCTGACCTACACTGAGTTTCTCACTGCCTTTGTCTTCCTGTGTCCTCAGCCTAGGAAGACTCGGGCTTCTTGTCACTCAGGTTGCAACTCAGATGTCACTTCTTACAGAGGCCTTCTTTGTTCTTTTAATCTAAAGATCTCTCTTCTCTCCATTCCCCATCATTCTGTTACGTGACCTTGTTTTCTTCATAGCATTTGTTGCTTCTTAAATCATCCTTTTCTGTTGTTTGACTCCCACCCTAGAAAGTAAGTGTTGTGAGGACAGGTAGCCTGTCCTGTTGTTCATGGCTGTATGTAGCTGATATTAAAGCAGTGTCTGATGGATGGATAGATGGAGGATGGAATGGGTGACTTGGCAAAGTCAGCTCACTTGTGGCTGGGCCTAACAGGACTCCAAAATCCTGTTGTCCTGTAATGGGCCCCCACTGGAGCCTGCAAGCCATCAGATGAGCAGTGTGCCAGGAAACAGACTGACCTTGCTGCCAGCCCTCTGCACACTGATCCCCCCACAGATGTGCAGAGGCAGCACAGTGAAGCTGCTCCCTTCTCCAAAATGCAATACATAAAATTTGTTTTTTTTTAAAGATGTATTTTTATTTATTTATGCATATAAGAACTGGGGTGCAGGCCAGAGGTTCGGGGGTGAGAGGATTCACCAGAGACAGAGTGGGGAGCAGAACAGGCAGATCTACTGAAATACACTGTTGAGGGGAGCAGCAGGCGAGATAGGAGAGGTCTTCTGTGCCGTGTGGGTTGCTCCTTAGCTGGGGAGCACAATCACACTGGTGCTGCAGTGGCTGGTGATAGTTTGGTAGTGCTGAGACTTAACTACCAGGGAGGCCCCCATAATGCATAAAATTTGACTGAGTTAAATAGCAAGAAAAAAAGAAAAGAACAATAATGATCTGCCAGTTCCCATCTTCATTGCAGAAAGAGACAACGGGAAGGCTCTGATGTGGAAATGGTGGAAGATGAGTCCAGAAAGGAAATGACAGCGGCTTGTACCCCCCGGAGGAGGATCATTAACCTCACCAGTGTTTTGAGTCTCCAGGAAGAAATTAATCAGCGGGGACATGAGAGTACGTAAGTGCAGAGGTCTGCCTGGGACTCCCAGGGTCGGATCTGCTAGCGAGAAGTTTTTGGAAGTGCAGAGAGCATTTCTGTGAGGATGGCCACTGCAGTGAGCTGAGCAAAAACCCCTTCTTTTACTAACCCACAGCAGCAGCAGTAGCTGTTTAAAGACCATTTTCAACTGGGAAAGGAAAAAAGCCTGGTTTTAATTAGAATTAATTGGTCTTCTCATTAAACCATGGGAGTCAGAGTAAAGCAATCATTTACATAATCTTCAGTTTGTTTCTTAGTTCAAAGCAGTGTGATCTAATTCCAATCCTGTGGCCCGAGTGGGGTGTGCTGCTGCTGAGGGTGCACCAGGGTGGGCGGGCCCCGATCCTGCCATTACCACTTCTACTGTGCAGCCTCATCCACGTGACTTAGCCTTTCTGGGCCTCAGTTTTTCTTTGTCTGTAAAAGGAGATTAATTTAACACTTGAGGATTATTATGCTGATCAGGGATAAAATGTAAGTAAGATACTGGTTACAGAGTAAAGAGTCAGATATTTTTAATTTCCTGAAGACAAAGTCATAAATCATTCTCATCGTCTTCAGAAACAGCTTTTCAGGATACCCAAGTGTAGAAGTTTCTCTTCTGTCTCTTTTCTGTGGTTTAAGTACAAAACTAGCATGGGCCTTAGTAAGCTATACTAAAAGAGTGAGTAAATGATTGAGAGGAGCAGCCTGGGAGGTGAAGCCCTAGAATCTTTATTTCAAGGGGATATCAAAGTCAATACTCAGTCTTACCCATCCCTCGTGGGCACGCTGTCAGTCAGTAAACAAGGTTATTTTGGGAAGGTCCAGGATCCACTCAGCGTTCCAAGGAAGCAGGCTCATCTCAGGGATTGGAAATGGCTGGACTTATTCATGCTAGTCCCATAGTTTATCTGTTAACAAGCGAGAGCAAGGCATGTCATGAGATCTTGCTATCATTTGAATGTGACACTGCTTAAAATTTTATCTACAGCTTTATTTTCCTGGTTTTTGGTAAATAATACTGGTTCTGGAAGTACATACTCTTAATATGGTTTGCCACCAGATGAGGGTTTTTTGATCCATGAGGTCAGTGGAGCTCATACTTTTGTCCAGTGTCTCTCATCTACACAAAGTGTGCTATGCCAATCCCTAAGAAATGACCCCTGACCCCTATGTTAACAGGTACCAGGGTGTTGTGGGTTGTTTAGTAAATAACTGACTGCAACAAAAATAAGGTGCACTGTGATAGAGGAAGGCAGTCACTTCAGGGGACCCTGGGGTAAGATCTGCCTGGGGTGCTTCTTGAACATCTCAGCAACAGCCCCAGGCCCTGGCACCGTGCAGCGGCCAGGCAGGCATCCTCCCTGCAGAAGGCCCTCAGGAACCAGAGGGTGGGTCACCCATCCTTTAGGTTTGACTTTACTTATTGCTTCTCAGAAAAACATGCCGAGATATAAGGTTTTCATGAACTCAGTTATGTGGTTTGACTTTGAAGTACGGAAGGATTTTGTCCCATTTTGCTACTTGCAGAAGGAAATGCCCACAGCCTTCCAGTGCTGTGGGGATGTCTGTGGGAGGAGTGAAGTATAGGTCCTGGAAGCCCAGAGAAGAGACCATGAAGAGGTCCAAGGAGTGTCATGAAGCCAGTGAAGAAAAGGCCTGCCTGTCTTCTTTGTTAATGTTCTGCCCGCATGAAAGGCAGCTCTGAATGGGACCAGCAGACACCCCCTCCCTTCCCTGCCCCTGCTGGCAGGACTGTGCTTCAGTAGCTGTGGATGCGTCAGAGCATTCCATGAAAAATCTGGATGGAAAATCTCTGACCCTGTTTTAGTGGATTACACTGCTTTTTCTTTCCTCCAGTGCCTCATTATTCAAGATTATTTGATGGTCTCCAGCTTTTAAAATAATCATTTTCCGCCTACGCAGAACATCCTGTAGAGACATTGAGTTTCCAGTGGGAACAGAGGAAAATGCTTATTCTAAAAATGAAGAAAATAAGCCTCTTTATATGGGGGCGGCAGGGGCCAGGGTGGGGGGAAGCAGAGAGTGTTGCCAAACTTACGTAACAGTGTGAGAATTCACTTATGCTGCCCAAGCTTAAAAAATAAGGTGCAGTAAAAACAAAATGTGCAGGCTTATTGCTGTCCCCAGATGTTCCTCCCAGTTGTGCTGTTTTCATGTCTTTCATTAAAAGAAAAAAAAGTTGTACATACACACCACACAAATATATATGCAGATGTATTGGTAAGTACAAAACCATGCATGTGAAATACACGTAGGGTCCACAGAAGGCAGGTGAACACCTGCTCAAGAAACAGACCTTGGCCGATTCCCTCTCCTTCCTGCCACCCTTAGGGGTAACTGCTCCCCTAAATTTTGTGATTATCGTTTCCTTCTTATTACAGCTTTACCATCCTATTTGTAGCCATAAAAAACTTGCTGCTTAGTTTTACATATTTTCAATTTTTTATAAATGGAAATCTACTCTAAGTATTTTTCTGTAATTTGTGTATTTATGTATTTAGAAAACATGCACGTGTGCTTTGTTAAAATGCACCCATCCTTCCTACACTCTGGTTTACTTTTTCTGTGTGCGACATCCCACTTTGTGACCACGCTGTTGAAGGTCTTGGGAGGACTCATTCGGCCTCAACTCTCCTTCAGTCCCCACCCTCCTTTCCAGCCGAGAGGATTGAGATCTTGGCACGCTGGTTAAGAGACGCTGCCATAACTAGGACAGTTACTGTTGGTTCCTAAAATGACACGGTGTCATGTAGATGTGCTGTCCCTCCAAATGCCGTGCAGATCTTGCCTTTACTCCACCTTTTCTCCAGTGTTTGAGATTATCAGACTCTACTTGTTTGGTATTTGTGAAATGATATCAGTGGTGGTTTTTATTTGCCTTCCCTGGTTACTCATTAAGTTCAGTTTCCTCTTCTATTAAGTGCCTGTTCAAGATTTCTGTTCATTTTTCTGGTTTGGGGGGTTTTGTGGTTTTTTTTGTCTTGTTTTTTTGTCTTACTGATTTTAGGAATTTTCTACAATAAAACATCGTCAGCAAGTTTAGTGCTTAGTTCTAATGTAGGTACATTTTATGAGTTGTTCTTAAAAGATTGACCTTTTAATCCTATTTAGAAATATGTCCTTATTCTGGCATAATTAAAAGATATGCTTTTATACTATCTCCCAAAATGCTTGTACTTAAATCTCTATCCACCTGGAATTCATCTTTAGTGCTTGGTATTTGATTAACAGTTTCCATGTGAGTGCCTAATTGTGCCATAACACTATTGTCAGATTGTTTGAATTTAGTGAATATAATTTGCTCACAATTATATCCCCTAGACTTTTCATGATCTGCCTGAAAAACATCCTTTAGTGGGGCCTTGATGGCAAACCGACTTTTGCTCTTTCATCTTTATTTTCTTCTTTCTCCACACCTCAGATCCTGTGGGACTAAAGTTCATCTTTCCTAAGTTCCTCTGATGTCTTTTTTTTTTTTTTAAGATTTATTTTTTACTTATACAAGAGCTGGGGTACAGGCCAGAGGTATGGGAGGGTGAGAAGATTCACCAGAGACAGGGTGGGGAGCAGAACAGGCAGACAGACCGAAAGCACTGTTGAGGGGAGCAGCGGGCACAACAGGAGAGGTCTGCTGCACCATGTGGGAATCTCCCTGGCTGGCCATGAATTGAACCCACGCTGCAGAGCCTGCGGACAGCTTCACAGCGCTGTGCTCAACCCGCTGCACCACCAGGGAGGCCCTTCTCTGATATCTGGATAAAGTTGTCTTCAGACCCCTCATGACTTCACTGGGTTCCTGTTTTGTCATAGATTGTGACCTTTGGGTACCCCTTAATCCCTTGTTTCATTTAAAAAGATTAAATATATTTTACTCCTCCTATATGTTTTTCTCAGAGGAAAGCATCTCTGTTTGTTTGTTATCCTTGGTTCTGGTACTTGGTGCTTTGGGCTGTGAAGATACTGGTGGATGTATCACTCACCTGTTTTCTGATTTTCCAGCTCTTCGGGAGATGTTGCATAACCATTCCTTTGTGGGCTGTGTAAATCCTCAGTGGGCCTTGGCACAGCATCAGACTAAGTTATACCTTCTCAACACCACCAAACTCAGGTAAATCAGTGAGAGCCACTAAGTCCAGAGTGTATGAGCATGAAAAGCTGGGGTAATTGGAAAGGGACCCAGACTTCGAAGTCAGACAAATTGTTTCAAGTCTAAGCTCAGCTGTTTACCATTTATGTGACCTTGGGTAAGCTACTTTCCTAAACTATCTCAGATTTCTCATCTATAAATTGGGTTGTTTGTAGTTGTTATGAACAGTAGAAATGACTTAAGAAACCTAATGTTTGGTGCTTGATAAATATTGACTGCTGTGAACCAGGTGTTAAGGGCTTAGTGCTTAGAATGCTAGCATCTGCTGTGTGCAAGAGTGTACTATGGTGGAGGCAAGAGAAAAAAGACCCGACACCTCCCTTCCCTCCAGCTTGGAAATATGACAGGGCTTACTCCAGCCACTGAATGAGTCAGTGAGTTTGATGAGCACAGGAAGGGTGACGCCAGCACTGCCATTTGCTGAGTGCATAGCCATTGACATTTCTGTTGTTTGTATCTAGGGACTTTGTGGATGAGCTCCTATGAAGTCTAGAACCTATATTAAATGTCCTTGAATCAGTATACTTCTTCCTTGGGAGGGTGCTGCTAACTTGCATACTGGAGTCATTTTTCCCATAAGACCCTTTTCCCATGAGACCCTCTGCAGGAGGGCAGCCACTATCCATTGCTTGGAGTTGGCACACAAGATAAAAGCTTCTTTGACTCCTCTAACCCAGCACCTGCCCCAGCTCATAAGCTTGGCGTTGGCACTCTTACCTCCTTGAAATTTCAGAACCCATTCCTGCTAGGCTTGGAGACCCTTTCGCTGCAGTTCTGTGCAAGGTTCTTTGTCTTTGCTCTGAGAGTCCTTGGGCTTGTTCTGTGATCCGTCCCTTTTAATCTGCTGGGAATTCTACTACCCTTGTTTTTTTTCTTTTCAACATATCTAAGTGCATGATTTCCAAGGCTCCAAAACACAGTTGTGTTCAGGTTCTTTCATTTCAAAGATAAAGATCCAGGCCAGCTCCCAGAATTTCAACTATTAATAAATGGTTTCCCAGTGAGAAGGTAAGAAATGTACTGAGCCAACTAGATTCAGAGTGCAATGTCTGGATGCAGCTCCTTCTTTCCCCGCTTTACTAACACCAACCTGGGACAAGTCAGGTAGTCACTGGGTACCGCAGTTTCCCCACAACAATAGCCAATGCTTTGTCTAACTTGATAATGAGTCTTCAGACAACATCTATATGGTGCAGATGGCCGTAAGAACTATAAAGTACCATTTATTTCAATAATCTGTTTTTGTAAATTGTTTGATAGATTGTATGCTTCAGAACTGCTTTTGGAATGTTGTCGACCAGTGCATCATCCTAACCATGTTGGTGTGTGCCTGATTATTTCTTCTGATTATTTAGAAAATCTCCGTGCCCTCCTCATACATTCTGTATCATTTTTAATGGTGAATTATAAAAAGTAATTTTAAAGGATTCTTTATAAATGGGGGAAAAGGTAAACAAAACCCCCTAAATCTTACTACAGGTGTCAAAACCCTCTTACAGCACAGGAGGGGTGGGGACAGAGCATGGACCACAGCAAGCTAGACGAAGCCTTCATGCTAAACCAGCCACAGCCCGAGCTGGAGCACAGGGACTCAGCTCTGCCGAGGAAGGGGAGGTCTTGTTAGACTGTGAACCAGGTCCCTCCACCGGGCAGAAACATGGCTTTGTCCCATCCATGCTTCAGGGGTGATTTCTCCTGTTTTGTCCCTACTCTTTGACTCTCAAGCATGGATTCAGTTTTCCCTTAAAGTCACTTCATTTTTATTTTCAGTGAAGAGCTGTTCTACCAGATACTCATTTATGATTTTGCAAATTTTGGTGTTCTGAAGTTATCGGTAAGTTTATTTCCTGCTTCTCATTTCTGAAACTTCAATGACTGGTCTTTTTTGAAAATAACAGCTCTATCCTAACATCTTATTTGTAGTATATTAAATTACTCTAAATATGCTTAGGGTAGTTTCTGTCCTGCATGATTTACATATGGAGGTGTCTTCAATTACAATAGCTTTACACAAAGCGTAAGTTATTTGGTAGCTAACTTCAATAAGTATCTGTTATTACTATTATTATCATAGAAGTTAATATATTTCTACTTAATAAAATTTGCAAAGAAAAAAATTTGAAAAGAAAATAAACATTCTTTCAAGTCTCATGACCCAAAAAACAATCCAAGCTCACAATTTTAGTACACTTTTAGTACCTTGTCATTGCTGAATTTAAAATGAGTTGAAGTTTTACTACTTATCTATGTCACTTCCTAGTTTTTTACATTCGACATGCCCTACAAAAAAGTCTTCTAGGATTTTTATTGGGACTGTGTTGAACCTATAGATCATTGGGCCAGGGGTGAGGGGAGATGATCTTATCCCTTAATATTTCATACTTTTTGTTGATAACTGCAAATGGCACTTTGAAAATATTTCCGATAGTTCCTAGAATATAGAACTACAGGTGTTTTTATACATTGATCTTCTATCTTGCAACCTTGCTAAACTGACTTTTAAGTTCTAGTAGCTTTTTTTGAGATTTCTTCAGGTTTTCTACATGGATAATCATGGCATATGTGAAGTCAGTTTTATCTGTGCCTGTCCAAGCTGGATGCCTTTTATTTTTTTCTCTTGCCTGATTGCACTGGCTGGAACATTAGTACAATGTGGTGAGACTATAAATCCTTTTGATCCTGATCTTAGGGGGAAAGCATTGTTTTTCATACCAAGGGTGCTTTCTGCTATAGGTAGGTTTTTTGTAGACTCCCCCAATGTGGCTAAGAAATTTTCCTTCTTTTCCTTGTTTGCTTAGAGTTTTTATTCAGAAATGGATGTTGATTTTTTCCAAATGCTTTTTCTGCATCTAAGATAATTATATGGCTTTTCTGTTTTCATTTGTTAATATAGTGAATTACGTTGATTTTTATGTTAAAACACTTGTATTGCTGGGATGAACCTGCTTATATGATGTATTGTCCTTTTTCTGTATTAATAGAATTAGTTGGTTGAAGGTTTGCTTACAATTCTTACCTCTGTGCTCATGAATGATAGTGGCTTATAATTTTCTTTTAGTGGCTTAGGCATCAGTGTAATGCTGGCCTTATAAAATGAGTTGCCCTTATTTTCCATCTTTAGAAGAGCTTGTGTAGAGTTGGTATTCATTCCTTAAATATTTGGTGGAGTTCACGATTGAAGCCATCTGGGCTAGAGATTTCCTCAGGGGAAGGTTAACTACAAGTTCAGTTTTGATAAAGAACTGTTCGTACCTTTATGTTTTTCATAGATAAAGAACTACATTTTTCTTCTTGAGTGAGCTTTGTTATTTTGTTTCATTCAAGAATGGTATCTATTTAGGTTTTTGAATTTGTTGCCATAAAGTTGTTTCTAATACTTTTTATTCCTTTAATGTCTGTAGATCTGTAATTATGTAATGCTTTCATTCCTAATATTCACAACTTATGTCATCTCTCTTGAACTTGATCAGTCTGGCTAAAAGTTTATTAATTTTATTAATCTCGAAGAATTATCTTTTGGTTTCATTGATTTTTCTGTTTCCTATTCACTGATAACTGCTTTATATTTCCTTCTATTTATTTTAGGTTTAATTTTCTTTTCTGTTTAATATTTCTTATGGCAGAAGCCAAGGTATTGATTTAAGGTCTTCTTTTCTAATATAGATGTTAAGTGCTATAAATTTCCCCTGTGGGTTGCTTTAGCAAGTTCCCACAAATTTTCTTAGGTTTTGGGCCTCCCCAGTGGCGCAGCGGTTGAGCGCTGGGTTGCAAAGCTGCCTGCAGCCTCTGCAGAGCCGGTTCGATCCCCGGCTGCTCCCCGGCCACCGGAGGAGGGTCCCACATGGCGCACAGACCTCTCCTGCCGCCCGCTGCTCCCCTCAGCAGTGTACTTCGGTCCTTCTGCCTGCTCTGCTACCTGCTCTGGCTCTGGTGAATGCTCTCACCCTCCCTCGCTTCTGACTATACCCAGTGCTTGTATAAATAAATAAAAATAAAAAATCTTTTAAAACAAATTTTTTTTTCTTAGGTTTTTTTTTCCTATTTTCATTCAGTTCAAATACTTTGTTTTTTTTATTTCTTCTTTGACTCACAGGTTATTTGTAAGTATGTTATCTACTTTACAATCACTTGGAAATTTTTCAGAGATCTGCTGATTTCTAGTTTAATTCCATTTTGGTCAAAGAACATACTTAAAATTGTTTTACACTTACTGAGACTTGTTTTGTGATGCACAACAAAGTCTATGACGGTAAATGTTCCATATGCTCTTGAAAAGAATGTATAGTCTGGTCTTATTGAATAGAATGTTCTATAAATGGCAGGTATATTATGGTCAAATTTCTGCATCCTAATTTTCTGTCTACTGATTCTATCAATTAGTGAGAAAGGGATACTGAAACATTTAAAAATAATTAATTTCTCTTAGCAATTGTTTTATCCCTCTTATATTTTAAAGTTCTGTTATTGAGTACATAACTTAGAATTATTAGGTCTTTTTGACTAATTGACTCCTATTATGAAAAAATAATAGTGGTATACAACATGTAAAAAAATAAGATGAATGGCAACATTAACATCAGAAAGGGAGAAATGGAAAATTAGGTATCTTAGTTTTAACCAAAGGATTTCCTTCTCATCAGATGATTTACTTGAAATAGAATTCAATTTAACCTGTTCTCCCTCTCCCTTTCTTTAGTTATCGATGAGGCAGTAAAAAGAAAAGATCTGCTTACTGATTTTCTAGAAATATAATCGAGGTAATTATGTTAAGTTAGTCAGAAAGTGAAATATAGATACTGGATGGTTTCACTCATCTGTGGAATATAAATAACAAAAAAACAGCAGGAATAAACCTTGACCTCAGTGAAACAATATAATGGTTACCAGAAAGAGTGGGGGAAGGGGGCAGGGTGGGTACTGGCACAGGTGGCACGCAAGTGGAACACATGCACATAGGAAGAGCAAAAATGTGACCCCGAAATTAAAATAGAAATTGAAAAAAAAAAATGTAAGTGGGCTCCTTTAAAGCTACAGAGAAAACAGGCGCCTACATGTGGCCTCACCCTTCCCACCTGTTCGTCAGGCTCTGTCACATCTTCTTTGTTGAAACAGCTATTGGTGCAAATGAGGATGAGGTTTTGTTGTGGAGTGGCAGGTGTCTGTCCTAGGGGGAGACAGGGAGTATTAAGATTTGTGTTTCTCGCCTGCTGTCATGATCATGTTTTATAAGAATTCAGGCCTCATTTGCACGCCCCGTTAACACTTGTCCTTTAATGTTCTTGCTCATTCCTAGGAGCCTGCACCACTCTTTGACCTTGCCATGCTCGCCTTAGATAGTCCTGAGAGTGGCTGGACAGAGGAAGATGGTCCCAAAGAAGGACTTGCTGAATACATTGTTGAGTTTCTGAAGAAAAAGGCTGAGATGCTTGCAGACTACTTCTCTTTAGAAATCGATGGGGTATGTGACAGCCATTTTTATGCCTCTGTTCTCTTCAAATATGAGCAGATTCCATAGTTGTTCTAAGAGCAAGATTCTGTCCCCCACTCAGAAGCAGCATGTGACACAGAGGAAATGTGTTCCCTCCCTTTTGCACTGCTAGGTCATACAACCTGTTCAGGCCCACCCCGGGGGATGGACCCAGACACAAGGGAGAATTGAGTCCATAGTCCCTGTAGGCCACGCTGAATGGGATTATGACACTCTCCTTATTGCTGCTTCTTACCTCTTGACCTTTGGGGCTTTCCATCTTGGTGTGTGCTTTGGCTGGTGAGCAGATCCAAAGAAAAGGTTGTTCTGCTCAGGACAAACAAGTCTTTAAGTCCTTAGTGTTCCTGTCCCCAGGGCCCAACCCAGCCAGGCACTACCCCCAGATGTGAAGGAAGCACTGGGAGATGAAATTTGTTTTAACTATAGCCACATTATTTCTTGTCCCCTTGTCCTGCCTTTTCTTCCCCAAGCAGGAAGGGAACCTGATTGGTTTACCCCTTCTGATTGACAACTATGTGCCTCCTTTGGAGGGTTTACCTATCTTCATTCTTCGACTAGCCACGGAGGTAAGTGAGCATGCCCACACTAGCCTTTTGATAAGCGTATGTTGGGAGGGAGATGGCCTTCATCTGGAATGAGAAAGATGAAAAAGTTAAAATAGCTGAAGCCACCCTCTCTCCCCCACATACTCCTCAGCAATATTCAGCAAATTTAAGTAGTCTATGATTTCCATTTAGAAATGAAATCTGCTTAAATCACTTATTTTATGTTAATTTATCCAAATTCTTTCTTTGGATCAGGTGAATTGGGATGAAGAAAAGGAATGTTTTGAAAGCCTCAGTAAAGAATGTGCTATGTTTTACTCCATTCGGAAGCAGTATATATCTGAAGAGTCGACCCTCACAAGCCAGCAGGTACTGTGGTACACATGCTGGGACCCCAGCATTGGAATGGGCCCACACACAATACAGTGTTTAAGAAATGAAACATGTCATCCCTCAGTGCCTAGAGCTACACTGCACATAAGGCTTAAACACAACAGTCAATTACATTTGACTGTTATACATTACATTTTATTATTCATTACATTTATTTCCTTCTGCTGGTCTGGAAGCTACCTCCAGGGTGTTCTTACTATGATATGTAAAAACATAAGCCATCCCAGTGAAGGATGGGAGGTTGAGTGAGATTGTCCAGGGCTAGTGCATCTCACCCTCTCATTGTTGCCCCTTAAGTGTGGAGCCAGTCTTAAGATTCTGGGCTAGTCTCCTCCGTCTCTCTTAGCTTTTGTTTACTCCATATAGCTGATCACTGCTTTGCTAGGAAAACAAAGCTGTTCTGAGGTCAGAGTCCCAGCTCCTCTTCTGGAAGGTCAGCTTGACACGGAAAGGGCCTGGGTTCCATGTCACCTTTCCCGAGCAAATGACAGTGATTTTCATCAACTATTTTGGGTGGGGATGGCAATTGAAATAGTGTAAGAATCAACCAGTAGCCACTTTCTAACCCTCTCAGTGACTGCTTATAGTCATCCGCTGAGGGAGAGTGATATGCCCCAGTTTTATAGATGAGGAAAATAAGGGACAGCTCGCCTTGTCAAGGGTTCCTCAGACGCTGGAGGAGGTGGAACAGACATTCATTTCTAGCTCCTACTGGCCAAAGTCCCTAGGAAACACTTAATTCCAGTGGAGCAGGAAGGTAGCACACTTACCAAACTGCTCAGAGTACAGATGGTCCCGACTTGGGATGGCTCAACTTCCAATTTCAATTTTTCAACTTTATGAGGTAGGAAAGTGCTAAGCATTCAGTAGAAACCATGGCTATTTCTTAAGTGTTAGAAAGCATAGCCCACAATGTGTCACCAGTACTTTTCAAGCCCAGTGCACATCAGCCAGAAACCCCGTGGACATTGGGCACAAAGGGAGAGGCTTATGACATTTACCACATCTTTTCCAGAGTGAAATGCCTGGCTCCACTCCAAAGCCCTGGAAGTGGACTGTGGAACATGTTGTCTATAAAGCCCTCCGCTCACACCTTTTGCCTCCTAATCATTTCACAGAAGATGGAAATATCCTGCAGCTTGCTAACCTGCCTGACCTATACAAAGTTTTTGAGAGGTGTTAAGTATGGTCTCCTGTGGACTCGGGTGTTTTTTGTTTTCCTTTACATCCTAATGTTGGTTAAACACTTATATTTGCCTTCTAATTAGTTAACTCTTCTTTGTGCATGGGGGATTGATATGAATAAATTGTCAGATGTGCCCTAATGTGATTTCTTCTTAAATTTCACTACATTTAAAGTCTACTTCTTAATCAATTTTTATTTAGTAAATATATGATGGTGCTGAAGAACCCCAAAAGTAGTTTGAAAGCCATCTGGACATCTAATAATTCTAAAAAGGCCTTCCTTGAAGATTTAATAGATCAAGCTCTGATTTGATTCTTTATTGTGATAAATTTCTAATACCAGGTGGTACATGTTATGTTGGTTCAAGTGCCTCTTAAAAGAGATCCTGAACATGTAAGAGACTCTGATGACACTGACTATGGAGACAGCCTAATAGTACCTTCAATAACTAATGGAAAAAACTTGAGAAAAGGAACAGTCCTTTATCCAGTCTATAAGTGGCACACTTTGTTAATGGCTGTGAGTATGAATACTATCTGCTTAAGATAAAGAAAGCTCTATGTATTCCTGTTTGAAGGATGATGTAAAAGTATGTATTTAAACTATGCCATTAAAATGAGCTACCTTGGTCTTACCCTGCATAAACACATGTGCAGTCAGCACAGGAAGAATGCTTGTAGTTTTGAGGTAAAATCTAGATTATAATACTCTGAAGAAAAGCCTGTGGACGAGAATAGAAAACTACTGAAAAGAGGTAGAACCATTCTACCTGAAAAAGACAGGAGAGCAGGATGGAAGACATATTTGACATGTACCTCAAGAGAGGCAAAAATTAGGTTCTAAAAAGTAGACCAGCGCATCTAGGAGTGAGATTCCACAAGTCCAGGAGGAGCACAGGCTAAGTGACCAAGAGTGGAGAGAGGAAGAGGGGTTTCTGAGGCCCCCTGAGCTGGCCACCCTGTGTTCAGATGTGGGATTCTAGGATGCATCTGCACTTCAGAACAGCTCCCTCCCCAACCCCACACAACTGCTGTTACTTCTAGGGAAAAATTTTTTAGGAAATCATCTCAATTCAGGCAATTGGGGTCCATATTTTAAAAACAAAGGTCTAATTACTCTAAAGGGAATAAATATTAAAGATTTTATTCACATTTGAGTTAACTTTTATTATCTAGTTTCAAGTCTAATTTTACTATATGGCCTTAATTCATTAGACTTTTGCCAGTATTTTTTCTGTGTAAACACACTGACGATACAACAACAACAGTAAAAACACCTTAATTCTGAGAGCAAAGAACCACAAATTCTGCAACGTGACTATACTCAATAAAAATTGACCTGGGTACCTTTAAAGAAGAGACGAAACTTCCTAATAGAAAAAGTTCTTATTCCAGATTATTTTTTTCTTGAGGGAAAAGAGGAGGGGCAAGATAGGAGGGGCACGATTGCCAGCATTTATTTTAAGTCTCCTCTTACAAAATGAATGTGTCAGCAGCCAGTTGTGCTCAGCAAAAGGGTGTGTTTAATAGACTCTTCAGGCAGACTTCCCACCTGCCTGCCCAGCCCCTCCCTTCCCCACTGGGCTTGTCTGAGGTTTCATTCCACAAATAAGCAGCAGATGAAATACTTTACAAGATACAGCACAGTTGATGTTGAAGACTAAGGACCCTACTCTTACTTTAAGAGTATTAGACCTTGGACTTCCCTGCCCCATGCAATAAAGCAAGTTTTATATACACTCCCATTACCTTTTTCTAATGTTTTCTTATATAAATTTAAATATTTTACAAAAAAAGGCTTTTTCCCCCAAAGATATAAATTTGAGTGAAATATATATTCCCCTTCTGTGAACTTGTTCCTTCACTAAAATATAAATGCTATCTGATATCACGGGTAAATGTCTTTTGACCACTGGACATCACTGAAGTTTGAACTTCCCTGTGGAGAAGGCACTTGTGTTTTCTGAGGTCTCCAGTAAGTATCTCAGTGAGCACTCACAGAATCACTGTCCTCCAGAACCTGTGCCGAAGCTTCCGAATGCCCAGGCACAGGCAGCTGGGAGAAAATGTTGAGTAAGCTTGATTCTAAAATTATGGACAAAATAAAAACAGCATGGACCAGCTCTGGGCCTAGAATCAAACTACAAACAAAATCCATAGTGTTCATTGAAGAAGATTCAAACCTGTTTCATTCTCTCATAAATTAGAAAATACAAAGGTGACTATTTTAATGACAAAGCTCAAACAGTACTGAAAGGGGTTCGTGTCAATGGACAAAATGTCAGTCCCTCTGGGCGGGGCCCTGGAGCAGCACCCAGGCAGAAGAGGCAGAAGGATGGCCTCCCTACTGCTGCGCCAGAAGTGCTGTCCTGTTGGCCTTCATCTTCTCCAATCGCTTGGCCAAGTGGCTGTTGGTCATTTCCATCTCTTCGATCTTGTCCAGTGCTGTTCGTAACTGGAGACAAGAAGAGCTCAGTCACTTCTCATGCTCAGAAACAAAGCCCAATGCTACTTCATTTGAACTTTCTGTGAAGTGGAAGGCCTGCTAATTGCAATGGCCTGAAACAGAATCCAGCAGCCTAGCTGCTTTTCAGGCAGTTAGAGGGGTTAAACAGTGCTGCTGAGGTTAATCACAGAAAGGATATACAGAAGTTGAAGAAACAGACCTGATATAAAAACAAAAAGTAAAACTAGCCTTTTTTTTTTTTTAATTAACTAGCCAAAACATCACAGTAAATGGCAGTCACTGTGTAGGTCAAAAACCAACACAGAAGAATAAGTAACTCTACTTATTGAACCCAGGATTAAATTCCTATGCAGCAAATTATTTATTTCCAAGGATTTTTTCTTTTGAGGAATATATTCAAGGAACATATTAAAACATACCTCTCGTTGTAGCTTCCTTTTCTCTGCTTTCAGTTCATCTTCAACTTTCTCAGCATTCTCAGCAGCGGTTTTATATCTCAGCACCTGTCCCTCTAGCCGGCTATTCTGTAAATTTGAGAACACAGGCCTCTGGTTTGGGGCACTGGGAGCCACCAATTTTTTGTAGCCAAGATGGAAGTACAATGTCATGACAAATTCCAAGTAATCTAACACAAGTCTCCTCAGGGTGAGTCATAGGTCCTGCTATTTATAAATCAAGAATTGTCCCCAGAGGGGATTACAGCTGTAAAGTCAACAGCGGGCCAATTTCCCATGTTAAGTTTTACGATGACCAGAGTGTTTAAGTGCCAAAGTAACATCTCAGGAAGAGACTAACCAAATGGGAAAGTTTTAGACTTTGAAATGTGTAACTGATATTTTTACAAACTGTGATCTTGAGTTCACTTGAAATATCTATAAAAGACAGGATTATAGCTATGATTTTCCACATTTTTACAGAAAACAGAAAGCTGAACTGCTCTGCCAGGCATTCTTTGCTGGCTTTTTTCCTTCAATATAGACCTTTTATAGCAACTCAACCGCCAAGCCAGTGCCACAAGGCCTGTGTGTTCATGGGCTTTGCCACTTAGTTGGAGTGAGCAGATGTGTTTTAAGGGACTTTAAGTAACTTGGTACCATAAAGAAGAATTACTTACACTTTGCTCCAAGGTGGTTATATCCTGTTCTGCTTTTGAAAGCTTAAACTTATATTCACTAATTTGTCTATTGGCATCTCCTAGAACAGAAGAGAATAATGAATCACTTCTCAGAAGTGAAGGTGACCCATCTCCTGCAGCACAGGAAAGGGCTGTGCTATCTCACACCAAATGCACACACACAGCAACCACGGCCTTGATGGCAGCCCGGGTTCTGGAGTAAGTATGCTCTAGCACATATGTTGCAACAGCATCCCTTCAGTCAGGAGTTAGAAGAACTTATTCTTCACCCCAAGATTTGTGTGGACAAGAGTTTTGAGCAGGGAGCCCCACCAACTATACCCGTAGCCCTAGGTCCCAGGAGCTTGTGTGCTTGGACTATGCCCTCTGGTTCCCTGACCCCCAGCACTCCAAACCTTCTTAGCTCTCAGGTTTCCTTCTGTTCACCCATACTTAAGTGCTTCTTGTCCCCCACCTCTGGTTCAAGTCCTAACCAACTTAAAAGGTCACCATCAATTTTCACTTCTTTTAGAACTAGTGAACTGTAACTACCCCTTCCTTTGTTGCATTTTATTTGTACTGTTTAATGACATTTTTCATAATCTTATGTATGTAAGAAGAGAGGCCCTGTCTTCACCTTCCTTCTTGAATCTATCTTGAAACTCTCCTGCTATAGCAAAATACTCTCCATATATATTATATGCTTAATATTTGCTGAAATAAATGTTTTTCAATAATACTTGTGATAATGTGTTACAGGTAGAACTATAAATCACTAGATGTAAATCTGACCTAAGAAGCAAATTATTAAAAATGAGAAGTTTGGAAATGACAGGAGCAAAAATTTCCTCACCAATCCAAATTTAACAAAAGTCATCCTGAAATTATAGAGTAGGAATCATACGGCTTACAGGAGATAAATTTAACCTTCCTAATTTAATAAATTTTTTATATTTCTACATAACTAAGGTTACATTTACCTATATCATCTTCAATACAAGAGGTTTTTTACTTGGATAGGTACTATCACCCTAAAATAATAGGGTTGTAAAATTGTCTTCTCAAAAGTCACCTATGGTAGTGACAAAAAAAATCCTATTCCTGGGCTCTAAAATCGAAACTTCAGAATCATGTATTAATTCTCAAGCCCAGCAATTTATTATCAAAATGTGATGCTTCCTTCTCACTCTCCAAATCACTCATTCCTTCCTGTTTTCAAAAGTGTAAGTCCCTGATCTCAGCCATTTCAGCATGTTTTGAAATACCATTTCAAAACACCATGCTTAGCAGCCAGATCACTGGCCAGAGCCAAAAGTCACTAGGGTTCCTTTCCTGGCCTTCTGGGGTGGTGAGCTGCCTGCTTTTGCCTTTGCCCCCAGCCTGGCTCAGCTCACCTTACTCTACAGTTCACCCTAAGAACATTTTCCTACCTTCTACAGAGCCAGCTCTTTAACACCTGCCTGCTCTAGGAAGTATTAACACAAAAAGGCATGTCCATTTCCACTCACTATGATTCCTTTTGAATTTGCTCCTTCAGGCCAATCTCTTTGAAATCTATCACTTGCCCTCTAAGACTTGCAGCCACTATACTGCTTCAGCTCACCATCATAGCCTCCTGAGTAGTCAGCCCGCTTCCTCATGCCCGTCTTCATCTACCCTCTATGTCATAACAGTATTTCTAGAACAAAACATGTACCAGGTAGTGTCACAAGGGTCCTACCTTACATCCAATAGAGGAAGTGATGCTAACCTCAAAGTATTAATAAGTTAATATAAAGTTTTAATCTAAGAAGTTTTTTCTATTTAGTCTAGTTTAATATTTAGGTGAAAAGGTCACAGAATAACAATATTTTTAAATAAGTTATCAGAAAAGCCATTATTCAAATTGAAAAATTAAAGTTTCTCCTGTCTGTAAATTCTTAACATCTATACACAAATGGCAGCTGATATTTCTCTACTATGGGAAATTTTCCTACAACCATGAATATAGTAGGATTTTAAAATACCATCGAGTCAAAAGTAGAAAGGGTGAGAAATTAGAATAATTTAAGTAAACTGAATAGGCTTCCTTTGTGGCCTTATTTTAAATACCATCTAATAAAGATCAGTTTGGATTAACAAGAATACTGGGAAATACTGAACTTAATCAACATTAGTGTATGAGTTAACTAGATCCCTGCAGTTAGCCAAATAAATTCCTAGAATGGAGCCACATACGGATTGAAACTGGCCTGTCCCCAGCACCTACTCTGCATTTCGATGAACTGCAAGTCTGAGCCGTTCTGCAGCCCTGCCAGGTCCCCCACTGTGCCATCACTCCTGGAGCCCTTCTGCCGTTCTTCCTCTAACTGCAGCTTCAGTTTTCTGACCTGAAGTAGAAATAAAGGCTCATCAGCAAGACCAGGTCTCTCAAATACAGATGCTTGGCCCAACAATCACACCAAAGGATAGGGCCGATCTTCATCAGTCACAGACCATTCATTCAAAAACTATTTCCTTAAATGCTGACGTGCAGCTGACAATGACTTCCCCATAGTAGGGCTGATGTGGTAATGACAACGATGAGTCCAGACATATGCATATGCACCTGTCTGGAAGAATACTGTGTGACAAGATATAAAATGAATCTTGTTCAGATGTAACAACCTTATAATGTAAGGTCCAGGTATCTTCATAATTGGTGTCAGCTCTACAACAGAACATAAAAACAGCTACAAAAACCCATTAATGTATGACTTGACAGCTATGAGGAACAAAAGCAGGGAAGTGTAGGCATGGCTAATATTTTATCTAAGTCAGTCATTAAGCAGCTGTACCCTATTTGGGCTAAAGAATACAAACTAACTGAATCATTAAGATGTATTTAACTAAAGAGAGTTTTAGGTTAAAAATTTTTAATTTATGTACTTGAAAAGATCCTTATAATGAAAGCAAATAAAATTTTAAGTATAATACATAAAATTTCCAAAAATCTAAAACCAAAAACTAATCGAGTGTCTGCTATGGAGGACACTCTCCTCAAGGTGCTGGAGATAAGCGGTGAACAAAATCAAAAGGAGAAAATTCCAAGACAAGATGTCCCAATGAAAATATTTCTGTATTTTCCTTTGTGTAAGTTTTTAGGAAAGCCTATCTTTTGAGTATTTTTGCTGCTTTTATTAAAAATGGAAAATTCCAGGGCCTCCCTGGTGGCACAGGTGGTTGAACGCCACACTGTGAAGCTGTCCGCAGCCTCCGCAGCATGGGTTCGATTCCGGCTGGTCGGCGAGAATCCCACATGGCGCAGCATACCTCTCCTGTCTTGCCTGCTGTTCCCCTCAGCAATGTATTTCCTCAGTCTGCCTGTTCTGTTCGCTGCTCTGTCTCTGGTGAAACCTCTCACTCTCCCGCACCTCTGGCCTGTACCTCGGTTCTTGTACAAATAAAATAAATCTTTAACCAAAAACAAACAAACAAACAAAAGATACAGAAAAACCTGCTTTTTTTTTTTAAAAAAAAAAGGACAATTCCATAAACATTTATGTTTTTTGTTTAGTTTTAGAGTTAAGTTAAATATTCTTATTTAGAAACCATTCTGCAAATGGAAATATACCTTTAAGTTTGGCAAGTTAATCTTATTAATTTACCCAAAATAAAGGATGTTCATAACATCTAATTCAGAAAAGCTCCAAACTGAAAACAATCCAAATGTCCGTTAATGGGAGAGATAAAGAAACTGTGCTTCATCTATGCAATGGAATAACTACTCAGCAAAAAGGGGGAAGATACTACTGAAACATACAACAACATGGTTGATCTCAAAATAGCAGCATGAAAGATATCAGAAAAAACAAGAATACATAAAAGTCCAGAAAGTGCAAACTCATTTATAGTGACAGAAAGCAGATCAGTAGTTGCCTGGAAAGAAGGGGGTGCAAGAAGGAAAGTTTACAAATTTGGGGAATTATGGATATTTTCCCCATCTTGATTGTGGGATAATTTCACAGGTGTTGCTATGGACTGAATTCTGTCCTCCCCCAAAATCTGCATGTAGAGGTTCTAAACTCCAATACCTCAGAATATGACCTTTGGACACAATCATTGCAGATGTGATTAGTTAAACTAAGATGAGGTCAGATAAACAGGATGGGCCCTTAATCTAATATGACTGATGCCCCTAAAAAAGGAATGCCAGATGAAGAGACAGACACATCCAGAGGCAAGATGATGTGAACACACAGAGAGTACTATATACAAGTCAAGGAACAGCAAAGATTGCCAGCAAACGCCCAGAAGCTAGAAGAGGAGCATGGAAGTACAGAAGCATAGATTTCCCTGCATAGGCCTCGGAAGGAACCAACACTGCTGACACGTGGATCTCAACTTCTACCCTCCAGAGCTATGACACACTACATTTCTGTTTCTCGAAGTCACCCAGCCTGTGGTTCTCTGCTACAGCAGGCCTAGGAAATGAAAGCAGTTATATATATTTGTACACTTCTAAGTATATGTGGTTTATTCTCTACCTAACAAAGCTAGTGGGGGTAGGAGACTAGTATGCAAAATTTTTCAAATAAAATAAAATTAAAAGGGACTTTGGGTTGGGGGTACAAAAACAAGGTCCAGTTGAAGACAGGGGTCCTACAAATGGAAACAAGGACATCAGGTGAACACAGATACGCAGATATATACTGAACACTGAGGTCTCTAGGCCACCCTCAGTTACCAGAATGCAAACAGCTAGGTAGAGACTGGAGGATATCGCCCTTTAGTAATCTCTCACTAGCCTAAAACAAAAGAATAAAAAATACCACATTGAAGGTTCCCAACAAAACATCTAGCCACATCAGTCTTTATAAAAACTTGGACATGCCTCACTCATATCCTCAGAGCTGCCCTAGGAGTTTTTAGTACCCTACTCATACACTGAAGACCAAACACATATAAAAGAGTATCCAGTAGGAAATAAACTATGCAGACAGCAGAAAATAAACCAACAAGCCTATCAATACCCTCTAAGTGAAAATATCTACATCTTTGAAATGACCACAGGGGGGGAAAAAAAAATCCAGCAAGCAAGACAACGTTAAGAAATTCTTTTAGAAAGCAGAGCAAAGTGACGGAAAACAGGAGAGAAACATTAAGTTACAGCATCAGTCCCAATGCCCCCCTCCACCAGAAATCAACGAGCTGTGTTTCTTCAAATGCCTGTTAACTCTCATCATCAGAGATCCAGAAAGCATCACTCAGAGCCAGCCTCCTTCATTTGATAACTGCAATTCCAGCATAATTCAGTTACAAGTATCTTCTCTTTAACTGCAATTCCTGATCTTTCTAGTTCATCTCTCTGGGGGATATCCCCACTGACACCTCTTATACACTGTTCTCATCTTCTTTCCTCTGTGTCTTGATGACTTTCTGGATATCCATTCAAACTTCCCTACCCCCATCTTTAATATCTAGGTCCATCACTGTAATCATTCCCATATAAACCTTCACCTCTTCTGCCTATTATATTCACGTCATAAGACCTGACTCTCCACTCACTTCTTGTATGCACCTATGCAGCTAAATGTGGCTAAAGAAACCACATAATGCATTCACACAAGTCTTTAACAAATCCTGTAATTCCCTGATTGCTTACATTTACTGTTTATTGTCTGGTCTACCTCACTACAATGTAAGGTCCATGAAAGAATGAATTTTTGTTTGTTAACTGATCTGTTCACTTAAGTATCCCAAATTCCTAGAATAGTGTCTGTCATATAGTAGAAACTCATTTTTTATAATTCCTATTCAATATCTGAATGATTGAATAGACAGTCCATAAAGAGGTAACACAGAATATGGGAAGGGAGAAAATCAATAACAAAATCATTCCAGAAATTTTCCCAGAACTAAGGGATACAAATTCCTAGTATTCACAGGGGCCCATGTTATAAAAACTCCAAATCATATAACAGAACACTAGAGAGAAAGAGAGTATGATACAAGCTTCCAGACAGCGGAGGGGGAAAGAGTCACATACAAAAGATCAGAAAAAGTCTTTTGAAATTTTCAACAGCCATACTGCAAGCCAAATGACAAGCAGTTTATTTCATAAAAGAAAAAAGAGAGCAAAAAGATGAAGGAGAATGATCACAACCCAGAATTCTATACCCAGTCAAACTATTAATCAAGTAAGACAGTAAAATGAAGAGCCTGCAAGGTTAAGAAAAAAAGCCCACATGCCCTTTTTTCAGAAAGTTACCAAAATAAGATACTGAATAAAGAAGATGACAGACATATGACAGTTCACAAAAGGAATTCAACCCAAATCATAGGCAGAGGAAACCCTATATGATAATGAGGGGAGTCATGTTTTTGTATTAAGGGATCAAGCCATTAAATTAGAATGGGGTGAGTCAGTTGCTCCAAGAATCAACAAGATGGAACTAAGAATACTTAATGCATCTGAGGACACTAATGTTGCAGGGTCTGCAGCTAAATTAGTGATAAATATGCAGAAAACCAAGCAACTGAAAAGAAAAACCACAATATTAACTTCAGGGGAAATAGAAAGTTGTAAAGAAGATGAAAGGCAACCCTAGAAGGATATATGACTCCACTGAGTAGTGTTTACAGAGTCCTAGTAACATAAACAGACTGGAATTATGCTCTTCCTTTACTTGGAGGATGGGAAGTGCATGTGTGTGTGTGATAGGGACAGAGGATAAAAAAGAGTTAAGTTCTTTTCCATTAAGGGATGTCAAAAAAGAATACTTAAAATAGAACAATCCATAAGCACGTCATATAGAGAGATAGAAGCACAGACCAAGGAATCGGCTAAAAGAACCAAAAGTGGTCAGGGGTAATGGCAGAGGAGGCAGGGCAGGGAATTTCTGTCTTCATAGCAAGCTATGTAGAACTATTGGACTCCTTAAACTATATGTCCCATAATTATTTAAAAGAATAGGCAAAATATGAATTGTCTTTTCATACTTCAAATCTTGAGCACTGATGTTTGAAGTAAACATTTCCTTCTAGTGTACATTATAATTTGCCAAAATTTTACAGTGATTTAGTCAGTTACAATTACCTTCCAATGAGAAGAATGCCTTTACCTGTGATAGCAGCTCTTCCTTTTCTCCAGCAAGTTTTCGTAGCCTCACATCTAAAACAAAAGAACAAAGTTGCAAACTAAATCTGTAATGATGTGGTATACGAGCAATTAAAAATGTCTTCAAATTCACAAACAGCAAACATTATCAGATAAACAACGTACAGATCCGAATATCAAAATAAATGAAGACTTTAATGGTGTTAAGGAAAAGTACTGAATTATTCAATTCCTATTTCCACACAACTGATATTTATCAGCTGCTAAATGTAATATTTGCTCCCCAGAGCAGTGATTTTCCATTTCAAGACAAACTGAAGTACAAAGATCATTTCCTTGTTTCAAAATTTGCAGACTTTCAACAGTAAAGACAATTCAAATACCAAAAGTGTTCCTCCAAATAAGGAGAAAATGAAATATGGGAGAGAAGACGGGTTAAGAGTGGGACTGGGAGGGGAAACTGGAGCAAAGAAAATGGAGGAACATATGTTGGAAGAAGGAAAGGCTCACAAGAGCTAGTGGGGAGAAAGAGCAGTCAAGGGCTAATTTGAACCTTGGTAGCAAAGATCAGTAATGCTCACTCCTGGCCTGTGTTAAGGGCTGCAGCGTCGCCAGTACCTGTTTAAATAGGCCCCTTAGAACAAGGAGATGCCTGTAGAGGCATAAAAGCAGCAGCTGACACCTTCCCACTATCAAAGAGGGTCAGGGTCCAATGTTAAGTTCGGGTTTCTTCAGCACCTTCCACACAGGCAGAGGAAAGCACAGCCAGCCCCAGCTGCACACTCAGACAGTTCTCCAAAGCAGTTCTTCACTCACACAGCTAGCCCCAGCCGCTCTACCCAAGTGCTCTGCCACGACATTTAGCAAACATGCTTACTATCTTTTAAAAAGTTTTTTAGCTTCCCCATTCTTACAGTATATCCCACTCTTCTAGGAAACCCAATAATATATGAAAACAAGATGAAAAAGAAAAAAGTCATTTTTTAATTAAAAAACTGATAATAAAGTATTTATCTGTGCCCTCTTTTATTCCTCTAGAGCAGGATTCTTAGTGGGGGAAATGGATGGGCATCTGTGTGATTTCTTTTTTTTTTTTTTTTTTTTTTAATTTTCTAGAGGCATGTCTTATTTATTTATCTATTTGTTTGTTTGTTTGTTTGGTTTATACATGCACTGGGTACAGTCAGAAGCCGGAAGGGTGAGAGAATTCACCAGAGCCAGAGCAGGGAGCGGAACAGGCAGAAGGACCGAAGTACACTGCTGAGGGGAGCAGCGGGCGGCAGGAGAGGTCTGCGCGCCATGTGGGACCCTCCTCCGGTGGCCGGGGAGCAGCCGGGGATCGAACCGGCGCCGCAGAGGCCGCGGGCAGCTTCGCAACCCAGCGCTCAACCGCTGCGCCACCTGGGAGGCCCGGCATCTGTGTGATTTCTGAGAGAAATGTCATTAGATCCTCAAAGATTAAATTTAAGAGGCTTAGGCTTTAAGAGGCTCAGAAGCCCTATTGTGGAAATAACATTACTTTTATATCTCTGTTCTTGGTCGTTTGTTTCTTGCCTTAAGAAATGTGGCGGCGGGCCTCCCTGGTGATGCAAGGGGTAAAGCACAGCACTATGAAGCTATCCTCAGCCTCTGCAGCATGAGTTCGATCCCCAGCTGGCCTGGGAGCTACCCACATGGCGCAGCAGACCTCTTCTGACTCACCCGCTGCTCCCCTCAGCAGTGTATTTCAGTCAATCTGCCTGTTCTGTTCCCCACTCTGTCTCTGGTGAATCCTCTCACCCCCCACACCTCTGCCTTGCCCCAGTTCTTGCATGCATAAATAAATAAATCTTAAAAAAAAAAAAAAAAGAGAAATGTAGCAGCAAATAACTACGAAACTCTGGGCCTCCCTGGTGGAGCAGGCGGTTGAGCATCACACTGTGAAGCTGTCCGCAGCCTCTGCAGCGCAGGTTCGAACCCCACTCTCTCTGGTGAATCCTCTCACCCTCCCATGCATCTGGCCTGTACCCCAGTTCTTGTAAAAATAAATCTTTAAAAAAAAAAAAAGAAAGAAAAGAACAGAACTATGAAGCTCTGGCATAAGTAGCAGAGCACAAAAGCAGATGCTCCAGAAAGAAAAACTTAAAACATACTTGGGAAGTCTCCTACCAAGCCCACTGGTTCCCTGGGCCAGGTGCTACATGATCCCTTCGCAGGAAGTTTTTATTTAAGTGAAAAAGCAATGTGTATAACACAGAATGCTTCCATCCAAGGACCTTATAGTTTTCGTTTTTCTGCCTTACAATGACCCCAGAGGCTGGTTTCCCAAGGTCAAGGATGTCTGAAGACAATATGCCCAGATTTCTTCCTGTTAAGGATACAGATAAAGCTCAGACAGCCCTTGGGTTGTTTTTGTTTTTCAAGACAGGATGGGCTATGAAGCTGGAAGTGCAGTAAGACAACATTTATCTAGCGTCTTACCTAGCGGCCCTTCTCCTGCTGATTCCAAAACCTGAGCAGCTTCCTGGGACACGACAGTGATGGCTCCAACTACAGGCTCATGATTGACGTCACCATTGGGAGTGCCATCAGGGATTATAACTAAGCCATGTTTCTGTGAGGAAGAAAAAGACCCATCACAAAAGACACCCCACACAGAAGCAGTATGTACTGTGAATTGACTCAACAATATGTTTACCACAGGTAAAACTGGTTAAAACCAGCTACATGGACTATAGCTCCATAGGAGAAATGACAAACCTACTACAAAGATGGCAGGACAAAAGGAAGGAAGAGCAAAGCAGTGAGAGTTGTGAGCTCCAGGCTGCTGCTGACATACCTCTCCTGTCTTCACCGTCTCCTTCAGGTCAGCTAGCTCCTCTCGGAGCGAATCTCGCTCATTCCTAAGGCAGGCAATGTATTCTTTCTGTTTCTCTAGGGCCTGGTTTTAGACAGGGTAGGAAGGGAAAGAATGGCATAGAAAAAAGAGCAAGTGAAAGGTAGCAGAAAAGAACCTAATTCAAGTAAACAAAGATAAAGGCAAGGAAGCATTAAAAGCTTGGAAACAAGCCTTCAGATATGGGAAGAAATACAAAGTTATTTGGCTATTTATCTCTAAAGAGAGTTTTAACAGAAGCTGGTTAATTGTGCATAAACTTGGCAAATCATGCTTAACACATCAGGCAGGAAAACAAATCTTTCTCTTCCAGTCAATGAAAACAACAGGAAGAAGGAAGACGAAGACAGCTGTAATATTAAAGTTTTTCTTACTGACCTATAATTTCATTTGGTGAACCCCAAAACACATTTCAAATTTAGTTAAAATTGTTTATTCAATAATATGCTTGATGTTTTTAATAAAGAATGGTTCTGAAAAAAAAAATAACCAATATACATAAGGTTTTTCATTAAATATTGGCTGTGGTGATTGTTCTCCAAATAGTATGCCTTAACATCCCTCAAATACCACTAAAAATAGCATATCTCCAAAAGGATCCTTAAATATCTTTTGTTAATTTAATTAAGTACAATTAAGAGTAGTTTGTTTTTCTGATATTCTTTTCAGATGTAAAGGCAAAAATAAACACCGACTAAATACCATGGAGGTTGCCAAATGTGGGTTTCAAAATCAGGCTTTTGAGTCCTGGCACATACTTAACTTACCTAGGCCTCAGTTTCCTCATCTGAAAAGCATAAGTGATCATAGAAGCATCTAATGGGCATATAGTTTGAAATGTAAAATAGTGCAGTGCATAAGATGCCAGGGAAGGCTCAGGAAAAGCCAGCGAACATTTCCATTAGTATTTTCCCTGTCATTGCCTGAATCTCACAAATGTCAGAGCTAAGGAGGACAGTGCAGAAACAAGAACACACTTGGGTCATCAGTGTGTAATTGTTCTAGGTAATAAAATAACCCAGACTTCAAAACACATCCAAATTAAGCAGTTTCTGCAGGAACCTGACAGCTGGACTATTGAAAGAAGCCTTTCACTACACAGAAGTTCATATACTTAATATTTTCTGCCAGCATTCCCACTAATCCAAGAAGTTTAAATAAAACAGGTAACTTTCCTCTCAGTTCACTGAGTGGGAACTGTTTAGTTACTGATTGCTGAATAGCTGGGCCACATTTTAAATGCTTATAGTTCTATTCTGCAAGCAAACTGAAAATAAGTAAATAAGGGGTGATACAACTACCATCTGTGTGTAGCACTAGCTATATCGCAGGCGCTGCTATACATACACTAATTTCTCCCTTAGCAATTGTTACATTTTTACATAAAATATCTCCCTTATATGCCCTGTATTATCTTACCCCTATTTCACAGAGCAGAAAACTGAGGCATAGAGAGGTTATATTTTTTTTGTCAAAAGTCACGGTAAATGACAAAGACAGAAAATGAATCCAGTTCTTTTTTTCAAAAGATACTTGCATACTCTTTCTATATCATAGCCCCATCCAGGCCACAATTAAGTTCCTTTATGTCATCCTAGATACTGCTAGAAAAGTAGTCCTTAAGGCAAGTCCTAATTTACCTAAACTGCAACATCAACATCAATTTTCTTTCAACAGTTTACATTCGCACTATGTGATGTGTCTAAAGTCTGCTTGTAAATTAATAATTCGAATTTCTAGCTTCATACACATTTACTCTAACACTTCCGCCCGATATTGACACTCTATTACACCAGTGATAATATAACATTAGGACAAGAAAGCACAAGCAACACTTTGCCATCTGTTGACAGTCACTTTAATATCTGCTGGGTCAGATATTTTGGTTACTGATATCTGCACGCACAGTTACGCCATGCATCGACACACAAAACTGTGTCAGTGATTACCTTCACAACATGCTCTATGTAAACACTACCACTCAATATAAAAGACTACTTAGGAAAAGACCAATTTGAAACTAGGAATTCTAGCAAATGGAAGGACAAGCCATTTTTTCCTCATCCACATCTTATAACAGTGGATTTTATTTTTACATTTGGACCTTTTAATTTCAACTTCCCATAATTATGAAAGGGAAAATAAAGTATATGTTGTAAATTCTTCCAATTTACCACAAAGTTTGAAGACTACTGAAATACCTTCTAATTGAACAAAATGAATTCACACTGGATCTAAAATTCTCTGTATCACCCAATTAAGTAACCACTAACTACCCTTATGTCTACATTCAATAATAGCTCCACAGTATTTTTTTTTTTTTTGGAGGGGGGTGAGGATAACAAGTACATGCTCAGAGAGATCTAAATAATTCTTTACCCCCAAACTACTCTCAAATTATAATGTCAAGACCTAAAAGATAGTATGTGCAGGGCCTCCCCAGTGGCGCATCATTTGAGCGCTGGGCTGCGAAGCTGCCCGCAGCCTCTGCAGCGCCAGTTTGATCCCTGGCCACCAGTGAGGGTCCCACATGGCGTGCAGACTTCTCCTGCTGCACCTGCTGCTCCCCTCAGCAGTGTTATTTTGTCGGTCTGCCTGTTCTGCTCCCCACTCTGGCTCTGGTGAATTCTCTCATCCTCCCGTGCTTCTGACTGTACCCGTGCTTGTATAAATAAATAAATAAATCTTTAAAAAAAAAAAAAAAAGAGGGTATGTGCAGCTGGCTGAACTTTTGGGGAATAGGTTAATTCTTTGTATAATTGCACAGGGGCATAAATATTTTTAGTCAGAATGGAAGTGAGTCTCAAGCTGGGTTATACAGATGTACAAGTCCTTCACATATACCTATTCTGTACCTGGTTCCTTGGTGCTTGGAACTGCACTGGGGCTAGAGGCATGGCCACTAGGCTCAAGAAGGAAAAATTAAAAATGCTGAACTTTAACATGAAAATAATGACCATGCTCCTTCATGAGGTCATCAAATTTAAATCTTGAAAAGGAAGTTAGGGAAGAGTGATGCATTAGGTAGTCACTGATCATGTTGAAAATGTTTTTTGCTTTTTGTTTTAAATCAAGGGAGGACCACTTCACACACTTTAAGGTGGCTGCTTCCTCTTCCCCACCACCCCCCCAAAGAAAAACAAAACAGAAAAGAAGTGTTGGTAAAGATGTGGAGAAATTGGAATGTATGTGCAGTGCTGGTGGAACTATAAAATGGTACAGCTGCTATTGAAGATAGTATGGCTATTCCTCAAAAACTTGAAAACAGAATTAACCATATAATCGGCAATTATACTTCCAGGTATATACCCAGAAGAAATGAAAGCAGGGACTCATAGAGATATTTATATTTGCACAATCATGTTCATAGCAGCATTAGTCACAAAAGTCAAAGGTGGAAGCAATTCAACTGGACACCAACAGATGAACAGACAGCCAAAATGTGGTCCATGTACACAAGGAATATTATTCAGTCATTAAAAAAAAAAGGTCATTTTGATACATGTTAAGTGCCTGAAGCTTGAGAATATGGGCTAAGTGAAATATGCCAGCCAAAAAAGATAAATACTGTATGACTCTACTTACATGAAATATCTAATATAGAGGGATAAATGTAGAATGATGTTTGTCAGGGGTGAGGGGAGGAGGAACTGGGAAGTTGTTGGCATAGAGTATTGGTTATGCCAGATGAAGAGTTCTGTGCATGGATGATGGTGTCGTTAGTATAAAAATGTGAATGTACTTAATACCGCCACATTTTACACTTAAAATGGCTAGAATGGTAAATTATGGTGAGGTAGAAAACATAGTTCCAAAGGGTCATATACTATGTGATTCTATTTATATAACCTTCTTACAGCAGCAAAATTAGAGAAATGAAAAACAGATCAATGGTTGCCAGAGCTTGGCACAGAGAAAGGGAAGCAGTAGACAGAGCTTCCAAAAGGACAATATTCTGGCAGTGATATGGTACTATAGTTTATAAGACGTTACATTTGGGGAAAACTGGTTAAAAGGCACAGAGGATATCTTTAAATTATTTCTTATAATTGCATATAATTCTACAGTTGCCTCAAAAATTTTTAATTTTTTAAAAAAGTCAAAGAAACACATAATTACATATCACATAGAAAGAAGATGTTCACTAACTCAATAATACCATGAAAGTTAAAAATTCAAATAATTTATACCTTAACCACCAGCACCTGTTTTTTGTAGAAAACAAATTTTGTTTTATTTTGAATATCTATTTTATTAAACTGAGAGGTTTGGATTTTCTGCAGTGGGTCCAAAATAATGTTTAAAATGCTAACATAATTATACAAATTGAAGACTTGGACCTGCAGATTTAAGCTAAAGAAAATTATATAATCTAAGGTCTCAAAAGAAGCCCATTCTAGATAACCACTTCTCACTAAACTTAACAAGTTATCTACTTTATAACATATATTTTTTTCACATCTCATGTTATGTCACCCAAGTAAAACTTCAAATAAAATCATAAATTTACACTCACAATTTCAAACTCCTAATAAAGTTGTTCATTTTGATCCCAGTAGAATTTTAGAAACAATATTTAAGTATAAGAAACTCTAAAAGGCAGTTTTATTTCTTTTAATCTTTGGTCTACCAAACTCTGAGGAAGTAATTTTCTTTTCCATGTGTTTACTAATGAGAGGATAGGGTCCTTGGAAGTGTGAGAAGAACTGGACACTAAAACACCTGCAACAAAAGAGGGATGACCCAGAGGGTTCCATATCCAGACATATCTATAACAGGTGTTCTCAGGAATTTTTGCCAACTTTTCCCTACCCCATCTAACCTTACACAGAACAAGATTTTCTCACTATATCCTTGGCCAAGGATTGCCATCTCACTGTTTCTCCAGCACAGCCATTCCCTCATAAGCCTACAGCCAAAGAGCCTATGCTGTGAGATGGGGCTGCTAGTCAAAGGCCACACAGGGTTAACACATCGGCAATTTTTTAGCCTCCAGGGTACCTGGAATCTACCTGAAGGCTTAGCAAAATAAAGCACTGAAGACATTTTCTTTACCATGGCCTCTGCATTAGGGAGTTATGAGGTTATAATTAGAGATGACGTAAGAGTTTGGCAGCTATGTAAATCTTACATTCCTATCCACTTCTGTAATTAAACTGATTTTAATCGCTTCCTATTTTATTCACCAAGGATTTATGGGATGCTAATAACTTTTCTCTCCACCCCCACTCCTTAACCTCTTGTTTCTTATCCAAATTCTGGTAAGGTAAGGATATCAAATTACCCACAGAGTTTAAATTAAATGCCTGTGGCTGCTTCTGGGTAAGAATCCTAGAGGAATAAAGAGCAACTTCCTTGGAAAGTTACTACTTATAAGTTTCACAAGCCCAGAGTGAACTGGAAAGAAGGGTTCTTTCCCAGCTTAAGATCAGGTTTTTACATAGAAGTTTTGTTCTGTCTTCTGCTTATTTGTATTTTACATTGCACAAATGCTCAAAAAGAATCAAAAGAACAGATTCCTAGGAATCTCTAAGTTAAATTCTATTGGTCTATTCCTCGCCAATGAGCTTTGCACCAACACCCGGTTTTATCTCATACCCTAATGTTTTTATCTTTCCAAAGAATTGTCTCCTGGAGGTCAAACACCTCTTTTGTCATGGTGTCTATGTTCTGCTGCATGCGCTGATTCTCCTGCAGAGGAAGAGGGGGAAGACAAGTAACAAAGGAGCAAAAGAGAAAAGGGAGAATTCAAAGGGAGGAAAATGGAATTAAAATAAAACGGATAAAGCAACTTAACAAAAGGGGAAAGTTTGTGCTGAACAGGAAAAGCAAGAGTTGCTTGCTAAAAGGAAAAACGACGTACAGAGCCTTGGCGCCGGGACTCTCACTGGCTGGCCGCTACAACAGTGAGCAAGGGACTGGGAACAACTGTTCTAGCCACAGTTATGTGGCAGCAAGCCAGCTGGGGTTTCTGTGTGCACACTGCTCCATATGAGTATTCTTCCTTTGATAACTTTTTTCCAAACATGGAACAACTTACATTTCTAGAGAGGAAATTTAGATTTGCTATGAATAAATGATCCTTATCATAGAGAACAAGTAATAGTTTTGAGCTTTATTTTTATTTTTTAAAACAGAACTAAAAAAAATACTACCGGGTCATATCTCAGATTAACCACTTTCAATTTCTGTAATCTAAATCTATAAAAGCAAGGATATAACAACTTATAAAACTAGAAAACTTAGAAAAACTTAGAAAACTAGAAAAACTAGAATTTAGCATTTAGCAATTCTCAAACAACTGTCTGATTAGGAAATGATGACCAACTTATATCCTCTTATACTCAGCAGCTTGACTTTTATACATTATTGACAGATTATTACTTACCTCTTACTTTCCCTGCTCATATATTTCTGATTTACCCTACCATATGAATCTCAGTTCCAAAGATCAAAAAGTATTATTTTGTCATGTTCTTTTTTTTTAGTTATGCATAACTTGGGTATCAACCTCTAAAAGATACTAATTCTAAATATAAAAATGGTCCCTAAAACTACATTTTTAAAAAGTTTTATACCTAACACCTGTGCTTTTAAAGAAACTTAAGTGACAAAGTATAGAAATCAAGCATTACAATTCCTCTTAAATACAATCACTAATTAAAAACTATGATACTTAAAACAATTCTAACTGAAGCTATTGAATTTAAGAACCAGTTCCTAAAAACAACTGTATTATTCTTTTGAAATCATGAAAGGGAGAAAAAATACATCAGTGAGAAAAAGAAAGTAAGACATGGTTGGCTAACTGACATACAAAAAGGGAGAAGAGCCCACATGTGCTAAAATACCAGCAGGATACAAAATTTGGACAATGTTCTTCTTGCCATATGGAAATGCATATAATTGGGAAACCTAAAAGAACCATGTAATTTGAAATATGCAAAGTTTTCCTTATCTGCATTTAGAATTCACAAGTTCTTCCTGCTTTCAACAGGCTGTGTTCAATTCAATTCTTCTTAAGAATAATGATAAGTAACACAAATCCGTACCTAAAAGTTATTACTTTCCCTCTACTGAATGATTTTTAAGTAAATTTACAGGGATAGATAGTAAATGAGGCTGGGTTGGGGTGGAGAGGAGTAGAGAGAAAAAGAGAGAGGGTAAAAGAGAGATGGGATCTGAGAAACCAAGGATTTGGATGAGTCAGGTATGGCCATGGCCAGACTCTGGAACCTCAGCATTGGCCAACCTTTGCCTATTGTACATAAAATGTTTAGGCAACTTCTTCTTTTTATTTAGGCACCTCAGAAATATATCTACCTGAGTGAAGACCGAAATTCAATTCCCAAAAGACAGCATTCACTATGATGCAAAGTATAATGTTACTCTATAATTTTTTCTTTTGACTAAATATGTTTTGGAATGAAAGGCATTTACAGAAACTTCTGCTATGAAAAGGGGGAGTGTTTATAAGGTTCACAGTGTTAATTTTTTAAGCCTTCCTTTATGTTTCCTTTTTGCAAAATTTTAGGGTAGAGCCAAATGTGAAGAGACTTACTGTGGCTTTAACTCCTTTCCCTTCTCAACATACACCCCCTTCTTCCCACTCAATGCATTTCTTTTCCCAAATAAGGCATTCTCATAGTTCACATACGTACCTCAATAAGCTCATCTCTTTGTCGAAGGCCTTCTTTAAGTTCATTCATCTTATGCTGCAGCACACTACACATATGTTTCTGCCTTTCTAACTCCTATTATTAAACAAATTATTAAAATTAGTCAACATATAATATGGTACACAACAAATTTGAATGCACTTAACACAAAAATATAGAGGTTAAAAAGCATGACCCTCTCTCCAAAAAATAACTGAACTACCAAATCATAGTAACTTAGGAAAATTCTGTGTTCTATGAAAAAGTTCAGAAAATTTTAAATTTTCATTACACAGGATTATGTACCTAGAAAACCCAAACTTAGCAATGGCAAAACTTCTATGTTCTATAAGCATGATATAGGGCCTCCTCTGGAGGCACAGCAGTTGAGTGCTGGGCTGCGAAGCTGCCTGCAGCCTCTGCAGTGCCAGTTCAATCCCTGGCCACTGGGGAGGGTCCCACATGGCTCGACAGACCTCTCCTGCCGCACCCGCTGCTCCCCTCAGCAGTGTATTTCATCACTCTGCCTGTTCTGTTCCCCGCTCTGGCTCTGGTGCATTCTCTCACCCTCCTGCGCTTCTGACTGTACCCAGTGCTTGTATGTATAAATAAATAAATAAATAAATAAATAAATAAATAAATAAATAAATAAATCTTTAAAGAAAAAAAAAATATCAAATCAGAGGGAAAGAAAAAGTTATAATTAGTGATGCTGAAATAACTGCATATCCACACGGGAAAAAGACTATTGGAACCATATCTTACATCATTCACCAGAACAAAGCCCAATGGTCAAAGGTATACAGAAAGGATAAGGAGAAAAGGAGAGAGAGGGAGTATGGAGATTAAGGAGGAGGAAAGGGACAAGGAGAGGGAAGAGTAGGAAGGAGGGAGGGAGGGAAGGAGGAAATAGGAATAAAGAAACAGAGATAGAAGATTAACTTCTTTGTTTATTGATTTGACTTCAGATCTATGTAAACATTTTATGTAATTGTAAAACAAAACTAAATTTAAAAAGCAATTCCCGATGGTCGTAACCAAGTGTCCACCAACATGTACATAAACAATATAATGAAATGTGTATGTGACAGATATATACAGTAAATGTTATTCAGGAAGGAAATCCTGCCACATGTTACGACATGGATGAAACTTGGTAAGTGACTGGCTAAGTGAAATAAACCATTTACAGGAAAACAAATACCATGTATATGATTCCACCTAATCAAATTCCTAGAGTTATAAGGTAGAATGAGAGTTGCCAGGAAGTGGAGAGAACATGAAATGGGATTGCTTTAATGGGGACACTGTTTCAGTTTTGCAAGATGTAAAGTTCTGGAGATCTGTTGTACAACAGTGTGAATATATTTGACATTATTGAAACTGCACCATTAAAATGGCTAAGGTGATAAGTTTTATGTGTTTTTAACCATTCATTAAGGTAAAAATAATTTTAAAATAAAAACTTTAAAGTAATTCTTAAGTATTTAAAATAAAACGTAGTGAATTTAACTATCCATTTAGTAGCAAAGGTACAAAGAGAGAAACTATTTTCAGTAACTTAAAAAAACAATAGTTGCACTATATATAACTTAGTGGCAAAATAACCACTGAACAAAACAAAACAAAAAGCTTTGAACTATTTCAGTAGTTATATAGCATGTGGTAACACTGGTATTGCTATTCTGGGTAATGTGGGAAAAAAGCAATGAGAAGAGCATATAACATAATTACTATCATCCCCAGTGACTTTGAGAATTGGGTGTGGTAGTGAAGGAAAAAGTAGATATACACATGTAAAACAGAAGAGGCTAAGTAAAAACTCTAGAGTCCTGGATATGAACTGGAACCATCAGCATAAAATTATAATATACTTTCTTAAAAAAAAAAAATACCCACATACACATATCCTACATAATTCACTAAGAAAAAGTCTATTGCCAGTGACCAATTTGGTGGGAAGAGCACCCCTGGAACCCTCATGTCTCCACTGAAAAAGAACCAGGACTCACTGCACAAATGGCTGATTTCAGCTGTGGAGCAAGAAATGAAGAGGTGAGCCTGGAACACCTTGTGCTGGACAGCAAAAAAGGCACCTGAAACAATCAGGCGCCAGCCAAAATTACTTCAGCATTAACCTGAAGAGTTTCATATCTTATTCATTAAGAACAAAAGCAACAATGATCAGAAAAGCTTGAATTCTAGACTTCATAATGATATTTTGTTTTGAATTTTTTTTAACTTTAACTTTTTTAATTTTTTAAAATTTAAAAAAATATCTCTCATTTTTTAAAATTTATTTTTTTATATATTTGTTCTGAGCACAAGGGACTATGGTGATGGTTCACTGGTGCTATAGTTGTGGGCGCACTATGGGGACTACATGTGAAGACAGAACATAATATTTTAAAAACAAATAATTGATCACTATAAGAGGATGCTAAATAACCAAGCCCTTGTTTAAAAACTTTTAAATAAAGGAAAATAATAAGCCTTTTGCTCAACTTTCCTATGTAAATTGTCTCATTAAAATAATGAGATGATATAAAAAAAATAAAATAAAACTTTAAAAAAAAATAAAATAAAATAATGAGATGAATTTCTCATTAGAGATAGACTTATGCTAATAAATAAAACATAAAAGTGAAAAGAGAACTCACAGAATAGAAAATTTTTGTAAGTCATGTTTGTTATAAAAGATTTATATCTAAGATGCATAGAGTATTACAAGTCAATAGCAAAAAGATAGTTCAATTTTTAAAACAGGCAAAGAATCTGAAAAGATATTTTTCCAAGTAAGATATACAAATAGTTATTAAGCATATGAAATATTTTTAAAACATTGGTTATCAGAAAATGCAAATGTAAACTACACCTCTCTGGTGAATCACACCCTCCTGCCCCACCTCTGGCCTAGACTCCAGTTCTTATATGCATAAATAAAATAAATCTTTAGGAAAAATGGGCCATCTCACTGAAGATCTTTGGAGCTTTGTGGAGTTCCAATCAGTTATAACAGGAAGAAATCAGTAACTCACTGTAATTATCTCATTATGAGATAGAAAATAAAAGTTTAATTGTGCTCTATTTTCAGAAACTAGGGGTCATAAATTTTTCCTTCAGAAAATAAATTTCTTTTAAATTAAAAAAGAAAAATATCTTACATTTTGTCAAACAGGCCAGAGGGGTGTCTGTGTGTGTGTGTGTGTGTGTTGGGGTGGGGGGCAGGTTAGGAGGATTCACCAGACAGAGTGGGGAGCAGAATAGGCAGATTGACTGAGATACACTGCTGCAGGGAGCAGCAGGTGAGACATGAGAGGTCTGCTGCGCCATGTGGGTCAGTTACCCGGCCAGGGATTGAGCTCATGCTGCAGATAGCTTCATAGTGCTGAGACTTAACCCCTGGCGCCATCAGGGAGGCCCAACCCCATAACTTTTATATAGCAGGGTTTTATTTGCTGACCCAAGAGAAAGGTGTGACACAGGTGAGCAATTACCTTTGATTTTTCTTCATTTTCTCTATAAAATTCTGCCATCTGTTCTTCCTGTTCTTCAATAACATCCTTGAGGGTATCTACTTGGTAGATTAAATTGTTCTTCTCGTTGTCTAATTGTGCATTGGAAACCATGGCTTTCTTGTATTTTTCTTCCACTTCTGACAAAGACTCCTAAATGAAAGTCAAAGTCATCTAAATATGTTCACTGCTTATATGCAATATAACAGGAAATTAAAGCACTGGCACAAACACACAAAGATGCATTTTTGCAAAATATAAGCAGTTTAGGAAATTCTTTGTTTAGTAACATGCACATAAAACAGGAAGACAGTAATAAGCCAATAATGCATTTATAAAAATTATATATATTCTCTGCTACCCAATAAAACAAGATTAAGTAGCAATGTTGCCTCTGAGCGATAAAGAGGTATACAAACAACATAGGGAGTCATCACTGTTTTCAGAAATGTTACTTTAGTAGTTTTTAACAAGAGCTGTTTGGTGTTCAGAATGCAGTCATTCAACAGAATATGGCCTCTTTATATAAGTAAACTGATACTCAGTGATTTTGCCACTTCCTATAAGTTTATTTTTAGACTTTCTTGCTCTGCATAATAATGGCAACATAAATTTGTAAATGTTTTTTCTAGTAACTACACAAATTTCAGTCATTTTAAATAAATAAAAAATAATTAAATGATTACCTGAAAAAGAACATAAAATGCTTGAAATTTTATATATTTCAAAGTTCTCTGCCTAAAAGTAGCTTATGAGTATGCTTTTTAATAACTGTATCTAGTTTGATAGATCACTACTACCTGGTGACTGTTTTTAAGCTAAAAAAGAAAAATGTGTTTTTCTGATGGAATTACTTATGGAAATAAATTTTAAAAATACTAACACAATGTTTATCAGAGATCAATGAAACAGAACTAAGAGTTCAGAACCTTATAGTCATGCGCAATTGATTTTTGACAAGGGTGCCCAGAAAGCTTAATGGGAAAGAATCATTTTACAAAAAGTGGTATTGGGGCAAATGAATATCCATATGCAAACAAAAACAAAAGAGTAAATCTTCATGACCTTGAATTAGGCAATAATTTCTTAGATCTGACACCAAAAACACTCTCAATGAAAGTAAAAATAGATTTCGTTAAAACTAAAAATTTTGAGCTACAAAAAAAAGCCATCCAAAAAGTAAAAAAGAGAACCCACAGGAGGGAGGAAGTATTTGTAAATCTTTTATCTAATAAGAGGCTTGTATCCAGAATATCTAAAGAACTTGCACAACTGAAAAATAAAAATTTAAATTAATTTAAAAATGGGCAAGGATTTGAAAACATATTTTTTCAAAGAGGATATATAAGTGGCCAGTAAGCACACAAAAACATACTCAACATCATTAGTAATTAGGGAAATGCACATCAAAAAGACAATGAGATACCATTTCAGATCCACTAGGATGGCTATAATATGATTTAAAAAAAAGAACCAAAAACAATATAACAGGTATTGGTGAGGATGTGGAAGAACTAGATGCCTCCTACATTGCTGGTGGGAAAGTAAAATAGTGCAACTGCTTTAGAAAAGTTTGGCAGCTCCTCAAAATGCTAAACACAGAATTACCATATGTCCCAGCAATTCCATTTCTAGGTATCTATCTACCCAAGAGAAACGGAAAGATAAGTCTATACAAAAACATGTATACAAATGTCCATGACAGCATTATTTTAATAGGCAAAAACTAGAAACCCGGGTCTCCCTGGAGGCACAGTGGTTGAGCGCTGGGTTGCGAAGCTGCCCGCAGCCTCTGCAGCGCCGGTTCGATCCCCGGCTGCTCCCCGGCCACCGGAGGAGGGTCCCGCATGGCGCGCAGACCTCTCCTGCCGCCCGCTGCTCCCCTCAGCAGTGTACTTCGGTCCGTCTGCCTGGTCTGCTCCCCGCTCTAGCTCTGGTGAATTCTCTCACCCTCCCACGCTTCTGACTGTACCCAGTGCTTGTATAAATGATAAATAAATAAATAAATAAATCTTAAAAAAAAAAAAAAACCAAAAACTAGAAACCCATATATCGACCAAGCAATGAATGCATAAAATGTGATAAAACTATACATTAGAATATTACTTCACCATTAAAAAAATTACATATATACACACACATATATTAATATTGTTATAAAATAGATGAATCTTGGAAACATGCTAAATGAAAAGTCAATTAAAAAAGGCAAAAACATTGCATATGATTCCATTGCATATGATTCTGGACATATGAAATATCCAGAATAGGCAAATCCATAAAGAAAGTAGACTGGAGATTACCTAGGGCTGAGTGGGAGAGAGGAGTCAAGAATGAATTAGTATGTGATATCTTTTTAGGGTAATGAAGATGTTTTAAACTTGGGTCATGGTGATGGCTGTACAACTTTGTGACTATGCTAAAAAAACCAGTGAATTGCATACTTTAAATGGGTAAATGTTATGGTATGTGAATAGTATCTCAGCATATATACACACATACACTTAATGCTTCATAAACCTGAAGCATGCTAACAGGCAACATTTATACTAGTATTGGTAATAAATATAATCAAAATAAAGAATATAAGCAAACTCAGTTAGTAGTATCTTAATATAAAACAACAGAGTTTAAATGATTCTGATCCATTTCAGAAGCTAACAGCATAAAACAAGTTCTCCTCACAACTCAGTCCCAGATAAAATGGGTCATAACTGCTTAAATGCCATAATCTAAGAGACTCAATCTGGAGAAACAAGGATAGAAATATCTAACACAACAAATTTAACATAAAATTTGTGAAATGTGGTCTTTGTTAAATAATAGGCCACAGATAACTTTTAAATTTAAGTATTAAGATAGTATAAATTATTTTACTCTAACTACATGTTTTCAATATGACTGAAAACCTGGACTTTGCTTTAGTGTCTGAAGAGGAGATTTTATTGTTGTAAAAATAATATAAGAATTATTTTATTAATTCACTTGTGAAGAATAATCAGTTCTCAGAATGCTGTGAAATTTTAGTTAGCTATGTATTTCATCTTTTAAAAAATGTATTTAAACTATTATTTATTTCTTACATATTTTAAATTTGTTAAACAAATATGACCAAAAATGATGAAGGAAATTTTATTATTAAAAAATTTACTTACCACCATAAAAAAAAAAGGATTTGGATATGTCATATCACAATGTTTGGATTATCAATCAAATCATTTTTCTTGTACTTAAGAGTCATTTCAAGGATAGTTAATAGCTATCTGCGGTCTGAAAACAAGTTCAGTTATGCTGACCATGAACTAAGAAAATGGGTTTTATCTATTCAATTTAATTTGTTCTTTCGTATCCTTTAAAGAATACAATAGTAGATATAAAAGGTAAGAGAAAAAAATACTTAGAAGCAAATAAGCAGGGCCTCCCGGATGGCGCAAGGCGTTGAGTGCAGTGCTGTGAAGCAGTCTGCAGCCTCTGCAATGCGAGTTCAATCTCCGGCCAGGGAGCTACCCACATGGCACAGCAGACCTCTCCTGACTCACCCACTGCTCCCCTTAGCAGTGTAGTTTGGACTATCTGCCTGTCTGTTCCCTGCTCTGTCTCTGGTGAATCCTCTCACCTCCCACACCTCTGGCCTGTACTCCAGTTCTTGTATGCATAAATAAATATATCTTAAAAAAAAAGAAAAGCAAATAAGCAAGTCTCTGAGTCACACTTGTTTTCCGAATACATTGTTACATGAGACTTTAATGAGTAAATTTATTTAATGTACAAGATTTAGTCCCTTGAGTGTAGATAAAAGTCAAATCTCTTAAACTTTAAAAGGAGGATTAAATCCTGAAGATCAGAGCAATAACACTAAATGAGCACATCAGCATACTATACTGAGTCTATAACTCTCCTGATATTACAGACAACCTCATGTTGCCTATCAGCAGCTTCCAGGCTTCCCTCATGGACACTTTCCATAGGACTGCCCATGCTTCTTGGTACTGAGCCTTAATTTTAAGTTCTGTGTGGACTATAAACCCCTGAATGAAGGTTTTGGCTGGTAACTAGGCTGCTTCAAGTCATGCCAGTGAAGCTGATGAAAGTCTTGTCCATTCAGTCCAAAGGCCCTTTGGGGTCTATCCTAAGTCACCTTTCTAAATGCCTTGCTTATGCTTTTCTAGAGGACTGGTGTATAGTTTTGTTTCAAATAGGGACAGGAATGTGTTACGAGGAGCTTTTAGAATCCTCATATTAGGCTTCATAATAAATATCATATGTAATAATATTATGAATGCATTGTAAATATAATAAATATTATTATATACTAGGTTTCATAATAAAGCATACATTTCACAATAATAATAAAACATGTAAAAGAGAGCAAGATAATCTGGTACTACTACAACCAAAATGCTTGGTTTACATGTACACTTATATTGAAACCTGGTAACCATTCTTACTAGGAAAAGATAAGACCCATTTAAATGTACCTCCAAATTCTTTAAGGCATTAAATCTATGTAACCCTTCTGACCTATAGGTAAAAAATATCTAAACAAAAGAAAACACAGGTTTTATGCTGAGTGCTCTCATAAATATTATAAGTGCTCTCATGAATAGTTCTTCTTTCTGCCTTTAATGTAGACTGAATTTGGTGATAGAAATAGACAATACTTTAATTTCTACTTGGAGGAATAGTATGGCCTAATTTTCATTAAAAAAAAACTCTTCGAATTACTTTTAGGTGTTTGCTCAATTTAATTTTGTTTGTCTAAAACACAAGGGCCATGCAAGTATTTATTTTACAAGGTTCAAAAACTGTAAGGTATAATATCTTTTTTTGAATATTCTCAAAACTATACTAAAGATTTAAACATAAGCAGAGAAGAGATTGAAAGTTTGCCTTTCCTATGCATTGCAGGTTAAGCACATGCTTGAAAGACAAACATTGTTAGTAAAGCTATGTGCAGTGGGTTAATATCACTTGTGAAACCACCATTACCAACACTTCTGCATACAGACAGCATGCTTGGACTGCAGAATGAGCCCTGATACCTTTAGTTCTTTAAGTCCCTGCATGTATCTCCCTTCTACATCCTGTATCTGGTCCTTAAGGTCATAGATATCCTGCAGGACATAGGAATGAACCATTGCATAAAACCATGTACAAACAGATATTAAGTCTCAACGGATTCAGATGAAAATGTGATTTTTCTCCATTTAGTCAAAGTATACAAATGTAACTCTTACTCCAAATGACTGAAAAGGGCAAAACAGGTCAGATGACAGTGAGGCTGGATAAGATCTGTAGTAATTGATCTAAAGTGTTAAAATATTTTCTTGTCATTAAATCCTACTGAACTAGATTAGCAAATGGGAATAGGGCTATACATGAGAAAAAGTTAAAACTATAACATTTTTAATACAATTTTGTACATTTTATAAGTAATTTAAGTAATTTTTAGCATAATACTTTACCTAGAGCTAGCAAAATCAGTAGTAAATTAATTATAAGCAGCAAATTTTACTGATATGCATAAGTTTTAAAGACTGTACTAAATGGATATAACTTGGTTACTGACCAAAATTAATTTGGAAAAAAGAAAGCAGAGGGAGGGAATATCAATATACTTCAAACACAATGTCAAATGATATAGTCTATCTTGAGGACACTATTTAAATGATGAGAAAAGCTTTTGCTCCAAGTGTTATTATACTCTTCAGGGGAAAAATAAAGGTCAATTTTTAAATGGAAAATATCGTTTCTTTTGTACCTGACTCTGCTACATAGGGTCTATTCCAGATGCCTGATGGGAAGTAACTGCCCTATGGCCCTAAATACAATTTTGCAATTACAGGTGAGATAAATTACCAAAGACTGATAAGACACATTTTAGATGATATACTTTTCTATCCCTTTGTTTCCACCTTGGTAGGCTTATCTGTATTTTACTCATTCATTTATTCAACAGACACTTATGGAGAATTTATGAAGAACTCAGAAACAGGATACAAAGGTCTCATTTTCTTCAAAGGAGCCATTCTTTCAAAGAAACACAAATAACTGGCAAGAGGTATGATGTCTCAGGCTGTAAGGTCTTCTCCCCTGGTTATTTGCCCGACTTCCTATTCTACTGTCACTGCCACTTTTCTATCCTCTCCTAATCTCCAGTCTACATTTTCAAGATACCTCTTCCACAAACCAAACTCCTGCTACCTGGCCTATAATCTTATTAATGTGATACCTGCCTCTACCTCCTCCTCTACTCTGTCAACAGAAATGAACCTCTAAATCGGGCAGGTCCATTCAAAGCCCCAGACATTCTTCTCACCCACTCAAGCACTTTGCTCATCAGTTATCCTTCTCCTTCCTCAACCTTCAGACTCTTTTCTCTACTGGCTCAATCCCACCTTTAAAAGAAACAAAAACCTTCTCTTAACCTCTCTCTGCTATTGACCAACCAACTCCCATCATCCAATATTTGCTTCAGAACAAATTTCTTCCAGTATCTACCATCACCATTTTGACTTGCTTATCTCATCCTCATTGTTCAACCACAGGGTTACTGTTCCTTACCTCCAGTGCTGCAAACTGTGGTCAGTCATCTTTAAAGAATGCAAATTAGACAGTATTGCTCCCCTATTTAATGTGCCACAGTTGTTAGGGTAAAACTGAATTCCTTTTAGGCTGCCACACTAGATGCTTTGTGGTCTGACCCATCGCTACTTTTCCAACCTCTTTTACTCAACACTACTCCTCACGTCTCATCTTACCCTCTGGCCCCTTTGCTGTACTGATAATCTCCAGTTCTCTCAATATTTCTCTGAGGAAGTCTTCCCTCATCAGCTTCTTTTCCTGGCTAATTTTCATTCTTCCTTTAAATCTTAGCTCAGTTTGTCTCCTCTAAAATGCTTTTTGTTACCTCTGCTCTTTCAATGTAGATGATGCTTCTCTTTAGATGATGAATCCCCTTTACAGTCCTATGCTTGCTACTACCATAGTATCACACCATCTACTTCTGCTGGTATCATCAATGTGTCTTCCCTATGAAAGTGTGAACTCCTAAAGTCCAAGTATGTTGTACTGCCTAAATCTCCAGGGCCACTTGCTTTATAAATGTTGAATGAATGAATACACTTTTTTATTCCTCACAAATAGCAGGTCTGTAAATAGACATTCAAATACATTTTGAAAAGTGCCATTTTTCAAGTAAAAGGTTAATATGAATGGAAGCTCAACTGATGGACTAAATGAGCTTTTCATTATTTGGGTATTTCTGTTTTCCTAAATATTATTATGCTTCTATTATGAAAAACCGAGACATAATGGCATCCAAGCAGCTATTACCCATAATAGCACTAAAGACTAATAATTCCCAGAGTCTGGTTCTTTGTACATCCACATATTTTCCATTTAAAATATGGCCAAATATTTCTGAGATAATTACTTTCACATACATTAATTTTTTTTTTTTTGACATTTGTAAATTAGCAAAACTCATTCCAATAGCACCATATTTTCAGGAAACAGAAGAGGAAAAAAATTATCTGATCTTCCTTTCAGGTCCTGAAATAAGTCACATTCTTAAGTTGTACTGACAATTATTTTTAAGAATTCACAAGCCTTTCTTTTTACTAAGTCATGAAATGCTAAGTAGTTCCAGTAGACTAGCAAACTACAAATAAGCAAAACAAAAACTGTGGCTTACCCGCAATTCACTTAATGAGGTGTCTGCCTCTATTAAGCTGCTGGTGTCACCGCTTCCCCGTCGGGACGAATTCCCACTTAGAGGGGTTGTTGCTGAGGCAGAATTTCGAGATGAAGGCTAGAAAGAAAGAAACACAACACTGCTAAGTCTTGTTTAAAAATATTTGAAAATTTAAATATATTAGTCAAAAATTTTAAATGTGCTTATGCGACTTACACTTGTGGTTTGCACTGTATTTCCTCTGGATAAAACTAAAAACAGGGCAAGGTTGTGGAGGGAAACCTAACACAGTGTAGACAAAAAAAATCACCAAGTGCAGTCTAAGGCAATTTTAGATCATCTTTGGAGACAGGTATTTAGAGAAAGGCCTCTATATATAAATTACAACTTCATTCACATCATTCTGATATATTTTTGGAATCTAGAATTCATATAAACTAAGAAGGAAAGAGTCTCTGTGGGAGCTGTTTTCTAAGTTTATCTTTGCTCTATTGTAAACACTAGGTTGAGACATGAGATTAATATAAAAGTTTTAGAATGTTTTAATTGACATGTTAATTAGCAGTTCCCCTGTTTAATTCCTTAATCTTCCTCTTTAGAATATTCTAATATTTTGTTGATAAAGTTGGATACTATTTGTAACAGAGGAACAATACTCTGTGTCACTGTGAATTTAGATTGTTCTAGCCACAATTAATTTATTTTTTATTATTTTTGTGGCCACAATTAATTTAAATGTGAGACTTTATAACTGGATTAATAAGTAGCACAGATCTGTGCTATTCAATATAGGAGGCACTGGCCCAAGTGTGGCTACTGAGCACTGGAAATGTCATTAGTCCTAATTGAGATTCTTTTAAGTATAAAATATATACTAGATTTCAAAGGTTTAGTACAGGAAAAAGAATGCAGTATGTCTCAATAATTTTTCATATTGAGATGATTATGCTAAATGAAATAAGTCAGACAGTTACCAATGGTCTCACCCATTTGTGAGATATAAATAACAAGAGAACAAACCAGCAAAACAAGAATCATTCTTAGTCTCATAACATACTGGTTACCAGAAGGGTTGGGAAAGAGGGAGGAGAAAGTAGGGGAGAGATGACAGGGTTGTGGCACTGGAGAGCTGGTGGAATGTGGAAAAAACGCATACACATATGGAGGTGTAAATTTGTACTCCCAGAATTATAGTTACTTACATTAGTTGGCAAATCAATAAAACATGGGAGAAAATTAACAAAAAAATAATTTTTCACATTGATTATATTAAAATCTTTCTATTAAAATATATTATTTAAACTAATTGTACCCATTTCTTTTTAGTGTATTTAATGGGTATTTAGTAGCTATTAAAAAATTTTAACTTACATATGTGGCTCATATTTGTGGCTTGTACTGTATTTCTGCTGGACAAAGCTGGCACATCTTTTTTTGGGTACAGCATAAAATTAATTCTAATAAATCACTTTCCTAAGATGATTTTCTAAAAATACTTCTAGAAGAAAATCAGGCATTTTAACACATAGTAACTTCTGGAAAGGATTTCTTTTGTTTCATAAAAACAACTTGTCTGTAAAGTGAAAAAAAGTCTCAGAATTTTTGTCACCATCATTCCTAAAGACACTTCATTGTCAGTATCAAATGACTTCTTAATAGGATCAAATTCTAGAGGAATGAAAATCAAAAGAACAGTCAAAAATTTAAAAGGTGACATTCAAGGACATAAAATACAGTGTCTTTTCTCTTCCCAGTGTTTCACATGATTCAATTACAGAGGAATGTAGGAGAGCAAGGACAGGAAGTAGATGAAGAGAGGAACAGCAACTCTACCAGTTCATGGTAGTAATGTAAAGAATGAAACAGTAGTAGAAAGCTGAACTGACACTGAGAACTTAACTCCCTTAGGAATTAATATAACTCACCCTTGTGTAATTTTCAGCATACTGTTTGTCAGATTTTTCATCCAACTAGAAAAGAAGAGAAAAATCAGGAAAGATCCTTAGTGTGTTGATTTTTTGGGTGGGGGATATCATTGAGTTCTCCAAGTTCGACTGATGTTTGGAACCTAGAAGTAAACATACTAAAAACTGAAATAAAAGATGTGACAGAAGACAAAATGTCAAAAATTTTATTTCTTCTCTTAAGGAAAATATGGAATAAGTAAGCTGTCCTTAATTTAAAAACTTAGAACTTTAAAGAGAAAACTTCTTTTCATGGTATTTAAAACACTTTAAAGAAAACTATACACAAACTTGGGTTTTAGTATCACAAATGTTAATACGAAGAAACTTGTACACATCACAAGGAAAGCCTGATAAACCAAAACCAAAAAATTTTGTTATCCAAGTATTATTAGGACCCAAGACACATAGCTAAGACTAATTGACAAAGCAAAAAAAGTTCACATTAGACTAAAACATGCAAAATAACATCACCAAAAAAAATTTCCCCACAACATTAAGGATCAGTTGTTTGGTTTTTTTCTTTTTAGTAATACACACACACACACACACACACACTCTCTCTCTCTCTCTTTTAAAAAAAAAAAATCAAACAGCACAAAAAGGCATGTGAAATAATAAGTCTTTCTCCCTATTATCCAATTCTCATTCTAAGGGCAACCAACACCCAAGTCTTTGAAAAATTCTAGCAATAGTATCCCAAATATATTCTGTATCTCCACCCTCCCTCCTCAACTAGTTTTCAGAGATGAAAGTATTTCATTTTTTTTCCCATGGATTTTATCATTCCCTGACCCCATATTAATTTGTTATCTGATCTCTTGTTAATGTAAGCTCTAGGTCTGTATGTTCTTTTCTGCATTCCTAACATCAAGAGTAGCACCTAGCATGTAGAAAGACTCAAAATTTATTGAAAGAATGAATAAATGAATCATACCCCATCTGTACTTACAGACTTCGCTCATTAGCTATAGAGTATCCTATTATCTGACGTTCCATAAGTGAGTTATCCTATCTTCTGCTTAAAGATTGTTTTAGACTCTTTAGGTACCTTAAAGATCTATTTCAAAACACTAATTTTATAGTTGAAGAAAGAAATTCGGAAATGAAATTATTTTTTGAAGGTTGAACTACTGTCAGAGTTAGATCCAGATAGCAATTTGGTAAATTTCAACCCCAGTGTTCATAGTATATTATGTACCGGTATAAACTCTACCAGTTACCAGTGGGCATGGGGGAATCACACAGGGACTTAACTAAATGAAAATATACCCAAACTCTAACTCCTAAATTAACCTTACCCAACCAGTATAGAGAAGAGATATGAAAACCTTTCTCAGTTAATTATTATAGCAGAAAATATTTTATTTCTGGTTCTACTAAGACTACTTCATTCTAACTTTCTCGTATTTGAAAATTTTTCTTTTTCTTTTCATTATCCACAGTTATGTTCATTCTCTCAGTAAACACCTCTCATTAGTAGTACTATAGTAGTACTATTAGTAGTTGGTAATTTTGAAACTATCTTAGATTTTGAAATATTTTTGCTACTTCTTGCTGCAATGTTCTCAAAATAGAATTGCTTTTAGTTCACTTAATTTTTTAAAACTAACCACATATGAAATATTTTTAAACAAAATGACAGTAGTTTTTTATATTGGCAATTATTGCCATGAAAAAGGACAATCTTCCATTGCACTTACACTACTAAAATACACTGCCTGATATGTGATATTCTTCACGTTACATCTTCCAACTCTTCTGCGAATGAGTTAAAGGGAAAAACAAGCAGCATTCAAAAACATTCCTCAAGGTCTATTTGAAATCCTGTCTTATGCCACCCTCTCACAAAAATGACTCCAAGCCCACCCATTTGTTAATAGACAGTCAACTTGAAATAATCTTACATTTCAGAGGCTGCATTGCAATGCTGATTCTATTGCCTTCACTATCTTCTGAGAGATCCCAATTGTGGCAACACAAACTGATCATGCACCAAACCTTAGGGATTGTTAAGGCAGCAAAAAAATGCCTAGGGCAGTCTTGCCGCAGTCCAGTTATTTTGGCTGCAGTGACTTGGCCAGAGGCTCTTCAGTTCTCATTTCTCAGACTTGTGCTATATTACGTGCTATCTTCCATTTAGACAAAAAGCTAGTTGAAACATGGTATTTTAAAAGCCCCAGTGCTGTTAGAGCCAAGACAGCTGCACTGCAATGACAAGCTAATATTCATAACGATGACCCAAAGAGCCTGCCAGACCCAGAAAGGTTTTTAAATGCCATAAAATTCAATCATGTTTAACATAATAAAGTATAGAATAGGGAAAGGTTGGTAAAAAGAGTATAAACTTTTAGTTATAAGATGAAATCAATTTAAAATCAACAAGGGTTGTTTTTAAAAATTCAACAAGGGTTGATTTTATAAATTGTGTATGAACATGGAAAAATGAATATGCACTAACACAAAAAATGTTTATAAGATTTAGTAAATGAAAAATCAGAGAACACAGGCTGTGTGTTTTATATGGTCCCAATTCTCTAAGATAAGCAAATTAAACAAGGAAAAGTACTAAAATCATCAAAATGCTAAAAATAAAAGTGGCTCACAAAAAGGTAGATTAAAATTAAAAAAAAAAATCACCCCCCCACCAAAACAAAAACAAAATCCAATAAGCAAAGTGCTTTTTTCCTACAAAGGCCCTCAGGACATATTCATTATTCTCAAATATTTTCAAGTAACAGTATGATATTGTACTCTTAAATAATTAAATAGGAAATTTTCCAATCAATAAAATTGTTTTTTGACAGTTGGAAATGGAAAATTAGCTGACAAGCTTGTAATATTTCATTAGTGTTACTGTGCAAAGAACATGGGATAGCAAATTTTATATCCCAATATGAATGAATAAAATTTACAAGTAAAATTTTCTTAAAGAAATTCAGATTATCAACTAGAACACAGCATCTTACATAGCTTCTCCATATTTCAGAGATAACTGCCTTTTCCTTATTTATGTCTGGGACATCTGAAAATTATTTGTTCTTGACATTATGTAGAACTGTTTCTCTTTAAATCTAAACTCCTTATTTCCTGAAAATAGCACTTCAGACATTCTTTCTTAGAACATATATCTTATGAAGTCTTTAAAACTCTGTTTCTTCTTAAAAGAAAAATATTAGTCTCTGATTAAGAGGCCATTTGAACTTTATTTCAGCTTATGACTACTATTTTGATAATTTTACATCTTACTAAAAATGGTAAAATACAACTGAATCTTTTTTGAATGGACACAGCATTTTAGTTATGAATGCATGTTGGATACCATCATTTAAGAAAGTTGTTCAAAAATAAACTCTAGTGTTTTGCTCCAAATCACTTTTTCCCCTTAAAAGGATAGAGGGAGATTTGATGTAAGTGAGCTATACATATCTGATGCAGAGCAACATTCAGCATGCAGCAACCAATTTGTCAACCATATCAGTGAATCTGACACACTTGATCAGAAGATAAAGGCATCAGAATTTATTCTATTTACTATTTAAGGGTATAAAGTTGTATTCTAATGAGGTAGATTACTGTGTACTTTGCTTAATGTAGTCACTGGATTCTAATCCTTTGTTACATTTTAATTTATGTATACTAACTTGATAATGCTATTCAAAAAGTCTGAGGTAAAAAAGGAAAGAGAACAGAAGATCTCATTTTCCAACCACAGAAGGAGGGGTAATTTTAATTACCTCCTAAAGCAAGACTGGCTAAGGATCCCATTCAGAAATGCTTTAATTCAGACATTACAAATTAGAGGCTAATAGGAGTCAAAAGTTTTTAACAGAAAAGGTACACACAATAAACTAGATGTAATATCCATATCTATTTTTTTTTAAAGATTTATTTATTTATTATTTATACAAGCACTGGGTAGAGTCAGAAGCGCGGGAGGGTGAGAGAATTCACCAGAGCCAGAGCGGGGAGCAGAGCAGGCAGAAGGAGCGAAGTACACTGCTGAGGGGAGCAGCGGGCGGCAGGAGAGGTCTGAGCGCCATGTGGGACCCTCCTCTGGTGGCCGGGGAGCAGCCGGGGATCCAACCGGCGCTGCAGAGGCTGCGGGCAGCTTCGCAACCCAGCGCTCAACCGCTATGCCACTGGGGAGGCCCTCCATATCTATTTAAAAAGTAGGTTATTAAACAAATTAATAAAATGGGCAAATTTTAGGGGAAAGACTTGGAAGTCAGTCTTCTAACTTTGGGGAAGCTAGGAGACTGCTGCACAGTCAGGTTTGAGAACCAAAAATCTGAAATACCTAATGACACATATTTAGAAATATTTTCTAGGATTAAAGTTGTTCAGAAATAGCAATTGAAATATAATCAGTGACATACTGAACATAGGTAAATTATCTCTTCATTAAAAAACTATCTAACTGGGCCTCCCCGGTGGCGCAGGGGTTGAGTGCTGGGTTGCGAAGCTGCCCGCGGCCTCTGCAGCGCGGGTTCGATCCCCGGTTGCTCCCCGGCCACTGGAGGAGGGTCCCACATGGCGCGCAGACCTCTCCTGCCGCCCGCTGCTCCCCTCAGCAGTGTACTTCGGTCCTTCTGCCTGCTCTGCTCCCCGCTCTGGCTCTGGTGAATTCTCTCACCCTCCCACGCTTCTGACTGTACCCAGTGCATGTATAAACAAAACAAACAAACAAATAAATAAATAAAACATGCCTCTATAAAAAAAAATTTAAAAAAAACCTAACTTTTTGTTAAGAAACACTGCATCTCATCAATTAAGTCCTTAATAAACAGGATAGGCTGGTCAATGGATAGAATAACACTAATGCCAGTGACAGAGAAGAGGTGTCATGGAAAGAAAATCAGGGAGGTAAGATACCTGCTAGCTGGAGTTCCTTCATTAAGAAAAATGCCTTGAAGACCTCTCTAGTGAACCATCTTTCATAAAATCAGCTCATGATGAATGTGAAATCAATGGATAGGTATTTTATCAAAATGATGCCATAATCTATGTTTAAAATCTATTTGGATTCTTTGCAGTGACAACAAATTAGTGACACTTTACTAAGTAGTGTCTTTTATCATTCAACCTTCAAAATCTACCTAGAAATTTAGACATTTGCCAAAACAAAATGGAAAGAAAAAATTTAAGATCAATCAGGTGTATATATATATATATATTTTTAAAGATTTATTTATTTATGCATATAAGAACGGGGGGTGGGGGTATAGGCCAGAGGTGCAGGTGGTGAGAGGATTCACCAGAGACAGGGTGGGGAACAGAACAGGCAGATTGTCTGAAATACACTGCTGAGGGGAGCAGCGGGTGAGTCAGGAGAGGTCTGCTGCGCCATGTGGGTTGCTCCCAAGCTGAGGATGGAACTCGTGCAGCAGTGGCTGCGGTTAGCCATCTTAATCCCTTGCACCACCAGGGAGGCCCCAGTTTCTAATTTTAAAGTAGTTGTTAGTCACAAGTCTGAAACAATCAACCCATGCAGTCAATACACTCACACTGGTCAAATCTGGGATGCTGACGTCATCCACCTCAGAGACAACACTCCCCCTACGATTGCAGCGACTAAAACAATCAGCAGCAGAAACCTTTCAGTAAGAAAAAATGAGATGTTTTAAATATTAAGAAAAGAGAACAGAAAAAGACCAGAACATTAGTAAAAGGGGAAATGTTTGCATAGCTGTGTATCTATGTATCCTCACATTTTGAGATGAGGAAAAACTGCTGCAAGAAATATAAAAGGATTCCCAAATGAAGTCACAGCTGCCTAAAACAACTTTTACTTACTAAACTAGTGTTCTATGTTATAAAGATCACTTATTGCCTAAGGGCGAGCAAAGTCTCCCACATTTAAGACATGCATCATTCTCAACAGAAGGGTTTCTAAGATAGTTTCTTTCTTTACTAGTTTATTTTCTGTTTTCTTTACTAGGACATAAGCTCCATGAAATCAGAAATCTGGTCTGTATGGCTTATCACATTATTCCCAACATTTTAACATGATGTCTTATATATATTAGGTATTCCATAAACATTTAGTAAATTAATGAATAAATGAATGTTTTTACCTCACTCAGCATTCTTCCTTACCTTAGCTCTGTTTTTTGCTTAAAAAGTATTAACTTTCAGGAAGGGAATTTGGGCACCCAACCACAGAGGTAAAGGAGGTTTACAGGTATGAAGTTATGCTAAGGGCATTAGTATTTTTATTCACAATAATAGAAATACAACTTAGATTTACATATACGTAATGTTTTATTGGTACCTATACCCTACCAGAATTTTAGTAGCTATTTCCTATAAAGCAATTTATTTAATCCATATATTAGGCCTCACTACAGTCATTAGCATCTCCATTGCACAAATAAAGAAAATGTCATTCACATAACTAATAGGTTATAGAATGGCTCAAGCCCAGGCATCATCATTTAAAAGCCTCTACCTTTTCCACTCCATCACTTTCCAAGGCTTTCAGATACCATGGTTTGCCCCTTCTCCTTCACTGTGAGTATTAACATTAATTGGTTTGTCAATGGAAAACTGCTTTAAAATAGAAGACTAAAATTTTTTCAAGATTTATATATTTATTTAATTGTTTATGTGTGGAAGAACTGGGGTGTAGGTCAGAGATACAGGGGATGAGAGGATTCATGAGAAACAGAGTGGGAAGCAGAACTGGCAAATCTACTGAAATACACTGCGGAGGGGAGCAGTGGGCGAGCCAGGAGAAGTCTGTTGTGCCATATTAGTCAGCTCCCTGGCCAGGGATCAAACTGAGGCCATAGCAGTGATAGTGACAGCACTGAGAGTTAACCCATACCCATCAGGGAGGCCCCAGATGACTAAATTTTTAATGACAAAATCTCAAACACTTGGTGTTCCCTTTCTCCACAAAAACTCTGGGCTTATAATCTTTCATAAAACAAGATGCAGATCAAAATGCCTCCCATTTTTCTTAAATGAATTATAGGCTCTTAGTCAATGGGGTATTTATTCTAATCTAAGACCAGATTTTTTAAATTTTGCTATCACAAAACTCTTTAAAAGTTAAGGGTCTTAACAGAGGTATAGACATTGATTAAGCTTAAATACAACAGTGAAGAAAGCAACTGATAGCAACATGATTTGCAATTCATACTTAGTTTTATACAATGTAGAAGCATTAATTCTAAGTGAGAAACTTCTGGTTTTGGTGAATGTGCACATAACTACATTTGCATAAAACAACAAAAACTAAAAAATAAAAATCTTTCAAATACATAATGACTAGCATATAGAGGTGTGAAAAGACAAATTATTAATGAATGCTTACGTAGCCCACAGAAAGTATATATTCTCTTGAAGGTAAGCTAGTCATGTAAACTAAATTTGAAGAAAATGCTCAATTTGTCAAGTGCAAATGTCACTTTCCAATAGATTTAAAGGGTGTCATGAATCTGTTGCAGTTCTGAAACTTATTTTATGGGTCTGCATGCAAATCATGCTCACCACACTCTCCCTTCGCCGACGACTGGCATGACCAGAAGACGCAATGCTTGCAGTGTCACTGTCGGTAAACTACAGATATTAAAAGAAGATAATGAAAAAGATGCGATTTCACTACAGGCCCACCTGATTGTAAGCAGGCAGGTAAAGTTTAGGAAGCAGACAAATACTCTGTATGTGTATTACAGCAGACACCATTTATTGTGTACCATTAAACACAAAGCTCTTTCAAGGCACAATGAAATACCATCAAAAAACCAAAAGATTTTTTAAAAATACAAAAATTAAGTAGGATTTATCTTCTATTTAAGCTAACTTGAAGAAATAAAAGAAGTGTGCCTGAGTAAACTAGCCACTGGTTAAAGATTTCTTGCTTGTTAAATCTCTAGGCCCCTTGGGATCCTATCAGGGCATCAATAAATATACTTAATGTTTTAGCTTGGGAAAGTAAAAGAATATTTTAAAGTGAAATAATGTAAGTCAAAGACAGAATTGCCTACCAGCAAGGAGAATGAAATGCTGATTCTTATTTTCCTTTATTCATTCCTATGCAACTAGGGGAAATATTTCTAACATTATCTGAGAGTTTTCTTTCTATTTCACCTGTAGTAGAAGACTCATCCAGTTATCTCCATTCTGACATCACTAAGAAACCATTCAGGTATCACTGAGGTAATAATTCTGAACCAAACATGCAAATGAAATAGCAGTTAGCTAGTACAAAAGGACAAGTTTCTACACTTAAATATATTATTATTATTATTTTCCTTTTGCAAGGGGCCATCACACTTGGACATTAAAATACTATTGGGCACAAAAATTGCCATGAGGCATTTCATTACTGGGTGGGTTAAAAACAAACTTCTTCCTTAAAATGTGAAAAAGCCACTATCTCCTTAAACATCCATGTGTAATATTTTGTTAAATACCAGAACAGAATTCTTGAGAAGTATCACTTGAAAATACCAGGTGGACTGCACCAAATTGTATGTAAAAAAAAAGCCCACACAGCTCAAGTGCCCTATGTTGACTATTAAGAAACTGCTTCAACAAATTATCTAATTTTGATGATGTTAAGAATAACAAGATAGTTCCTAAAGTCATCACTAGCTATTAGAAATGTAAATTAGTACAATCTTTTTGGTGGGAAATATGGTAAATGCATCATAATTTAAACATGAATAGTCTAACCATCATCAAACCACAACAATTTACCTTGCAAATCTACTCACATAAGTACATAAAAATATACTTGAATAAGAATATTCATTGTACAGGTGTCTGTCTGTAGTAGCAAATATCTGACACTCCAAATGTTCATCAATAGGGGAGTGATTTTTGGGTTGTACAGTTTATGTACTAATGGTATGATGTATTGCCCTAAAAAGAAACCATTCTAAATAGGCATTCTGTGGAAAAAGGACATTATTGATATTTTAAAAATCTTTTTAAATGTCAAAAACAAAATAAAATACAGTGAGTGATACAAAAAGTAAGAAGGAAAGTTGAAGAACTGTATGAATATGAATTCATAGACATACTGTTCAAATAAAGGGTATTCATATATGTATAAAATATCTCTGAAAGGATCTATAAGAAACTGCCTTTGAGGAATGGATATAGAGGGGAGGGGAAAAGGCCTTTCACTTTGAACTTTGCCTAAACTGACATTACTTTCATAAATTAAAGAGTATTTTTCTAATACTCCAGAAAGAACAAGTGATTAGAATTGTCCGTTTTGTCTTTTATGTAACACTTTATAAAAATTGACTTGCTTTACTTCTTCCACGCCAGTGACTAAAGCACTGGCAAGCAAGTATAATGACTCAATGCAGTGAACACAAAAAAAAAAAAAACGGAAAGGAGAAATAGACTAGCCAAAGCATATACAATAAATTGTCATCACTGAAAAGACAAGAAGTTCTGCACAAATTAAATGTATTAATATTTTTTAATTCTAATGCCTCTGGTTCCAGACTCATTTAAGAAATTACGTGCTGAGTCAAATTCATACGGAGACCACCAATTAGGAAAAATTAGTACCTGAGTTTGTGTAATGAAGCAAAACCATAATCCATGCACAAAAGAGTGAAACACACCACATCCTCAATATTTTAAACTGTGAGTATAAATTAATGAAAACAACCCAAAAAAGTTTCTATAAAGCATGCAAACAGGTAAGAAAGCTCACCACAGGACTGCTTCGGGTTGAACTTGTTCTTGATGAGTAATAACTGTATTCTGATGGCTATAAAGTTTCCAAGAAGAAAGGTTTTACAACAATGATCAGCTCCTTTTCCTGCTGGCAGTAGGTAGTGACCCTTGGACCTAGCTCATCCCTGGCCCCCAGGGCGAGCCAGTAACTATTACTCCCAGGTCTGGGATTCCCATCCTCAAGATCCATCAACCCCAAACAATGAAGGAGCTGCCCTGAGAAGCACTGCTCCACCTTCTGCCTAAGGAATTAATGAGCAAGAAAAGAGGTTTCTTTACTTCTATCTTCTTTATGCTTGAAGCCATGATTTCTAGCCGGCACTCCCTCACAGCTTGGGTGAGAATCACGACTGGATAGCTGATGGATCACAGCTTACAGGTCAGATTAAATAACTTTTCCTTTATAAGTAAACTGTCCCCACCTACACACATCCACTACTTGCTCCCTGGTAACTTACGGTTCGAGAATCATAAGGGCTATATAATCCACCATCATACAATGATGCCTAAAGAACAAAGGAAATACTATTTAGCTATTCAACATCAACGTTATTTTGAAAATGTCGTAACTTCTTTGTAGCATTCTGTTTCAAAAATTTTGAGAAATTGTATAAGTGTACAGTCTCTCTCTGGTGTAAGTATACAGTATAATGGTATAAGTGCATAGTATAAGTGTAGAGTCTCTCTCATTTATATCTCATTTATATCATTATAATGGTATAAGTGTACAGTCTCTCATTTTGAAAATGTCGTAACTTCTTTGTAGCATTCTGTTTCAAAAATTTTGAGAAATGGTATAGGTGTACAGTCTCTCAAGGGGAAGACTTGTTTAACATAACAAGTTATGTTAACATAACATAACACTCATTTGTATGCAAAATTCCTGCATTAGTCTCATTAAAACCTCAAGTTCACACTTGATTTAAGAAGCACCACTGGTTACAGTGCTTCTCTTCATCATGTTATCAACCTAGCATAACTAACATGAAGTTATTCTCTCGAGAAAGTAAATAAAGCAGAAAAGAAAGTGAGGTACAGAAAGTATTTTGCCACTGTCGCAATAAAATTAAGTTACAAAGTCTCAGGTTCCCAGTCCATTTGAAGAGGCCACAACACTACAAACAACAGCTTGAAGCAACCAACTCACTACTCACACATTACACAGAGCTACTGTCTTTGCTTTTAGTCAGTTTGTTTTACTACAATCTAGAATTAATGTGGCCAAGGCCACAGTTGTCTCAAAGAAAAACGTGACATCCCGTGCATGGGCAGCCATCTCACAAGAATAAGCAAGAGTAGGGGGACCCATGCAAATCTATCACCTCTATAACAGGAGAGTAAAGTTTTAGTTTTCACACTACAAATACACTAAATAATAAATATACTAAATAATAAGTACACTGAAGTTTTGTATTTTAAGCACAGGCAGCACATTTTGCAGTACACACGGCATCAGTGTCATGTGTTCTTGACAATTCTGGAGGAAAGTTATCAAAGCAGAGTCAGCACCAGGACAATGCACCCCCCTCCTCCCCACACCCCACCTCTCAGAGCACACTGGCTGGAAGAATAAAATACAAACCAGACTGGCACTTCTGGACAGACCAGAATTTGTAGTAAGGGAGGCCTAAGAAAAAAGTGCATGATTTAACCCAAAGAAAAAGCAATCGGTAACTCTGAAGGCAAAACACATCTCAGCAAGTACTAACCCTGTGACTCTTAGATGTCGCCAGAGGGTCACTATACAGGGAAGAAGACTGCTAAGAAACAAAAACAAAACAAAATAATTAAGCCAATAAAAAGGAGGGCGGGGAGACTTGGTCTCACCACCATAAGACAAAACTTATGTTTATGTTACACTCCATAATTCATTAGCAGGTCATGAGTGCTTAAGGTAGTTCAGCAACACATAAAGTGAGAAAGGCTTAATCATTAGTAATCTTTTTGAATGTCAGTCTTAACAGATAAGAAAGAAAAACAGCTGCAACAAATTTTCTATAAATGTGTTTATGTCCTATTGGCTTTAAACATCAATGTTAGGAGCTGGCTGGCTCTGGTGAATTCTCTCACCCTCCCGCGCTTCTGACTGTACCCAGTGCATGTAAAAACAAAAACAAACAAACAAACCAGCAAACAAATAAATAAAGCATGCCTCTCTAAAAAAAAATAAATAAATAAATAAATAAATAAACATCAATGTTAGGAGCTGGAACAGCAACCTAAGAAAATACTCAGGAAGAGAGGGCCATGGCATGGGGGTGTGGCAAACAGTGGCTGTACCCTAGTCACCAGAGGCTCCTGCAATATTTTCAGTAAGTTAGGAGTCAGGAAAGACTAACAGGTTTAGCCTGATTTAAGTTCTGAGTTACCACTATTACCACTCTTTTTCAAATAGATTAGAAAACCTATCAAAACAAGTGCCAGACAAAGTACTGTAGTTTAATCAGATAAGCCATACTGGTCACAATGAATCCATGCACTAAGGAGGCACAGCATTTTTAAAAATCAAATCTCTCTTTTCCTGATATTACTTGATAGCACAATTTTCAACAGCAATCAAACATAGAAAATGAGAATATTTAAGTTATATGTGCAGGTTTTGAAAACTGAATTACTTTAAATGTATGATATGCCATACAGTTAATGTGTGATCTGTCAAATGCCTTGGAAAAAACAAGAGAGTCTAAACAATAAACAAGCAATTATATTCGTCTCAACTCATTTATAATTTAGATTTCACACATAAGCTTTTATTAAAAGGTCATCCACCATGATGTGTCCTGATACCTACAACTTATTCTGAAATATATTTGCCCCCCAGCCCTACCCAAAATGGAATGATAGGTGGATAGACAGAAGATAATTACATAATAAAATGTCAATTGTAGAATCTAGGTGGTAGGAGGTACATGAGTGGTGTAATATGCAATTCTTTGAACTTTGCTGTACATTAAAATATTTTCATTAAAATTTTGTTTCATTTTGGAAAAAAACTGTATTAGGATGATTCAATAGTTCCCACTGTTAAAAGATACACTCATAAAGATTACGTGAATTCAGTTACCACAAACTAGTATATAACATAGCCATTCCCAGTTCTAACTACTCAAAATGCAAAACAGAGGATTAGAAATATGTTAAACATGGATGAAACATGAAGCCAAAAAAACTTTGGACAAACCCGAGTGTGGTAGGCATAGGTGGGTTTGCTATGTCTAAGACTGCTATAGTTTCTCTGGTCAAAGTAGAGGCCACTCTGCAAAAAGCAAAATTAAACACATTTTTCTTAGGGATTGCCTAACTTTCTCCTCCTTAAAGGCAATGGATCATATTTAGTAAAAGTTAAAATAACAATCACTTTAAGTCACTCACAAAAGTCAAAAGGTTAGCTGTTTTCAAAGCAAGTCATTACTAATTTTACTTTAAAACAAAAGTATAAACTGTTAATCAAAATGGAATGAAAATAATATTTGGCATATTTTAAGTCATACTTAGGAATTTTCTTTAAAAATCCAGGAAAACTGAGTAACTTCCACTTTTATAAATCATTTGGCACTGGCAAAGAAGTTATTAAATGTTATTTTTTTCAAACTTCTCTTAGTATCATTTGTGAAAATAAACTGATCAAATTAAATGACCAGAGTGAGCATCAACTAAATATGGTTTGATCTGAAACATCTACAGCAGATACATTTTAATATATAGCACAAAACAATTTTATACATGGTCATAACTTGTAGTGGAGAAAATCATCTATAATATTCCCTTTAACACTTCTTCATTCATCTTTCTTAGTCAAGGTTAAGAAACTTAGATAATCCTTGACTGACAGACTCCTCCACTGCTGGCATCACAATAGGGGACACCACATTCCTGCCACTCCAGGCCCTGCCTTCCTTTACTACACCCTTAAGGTAACCTGCCTGATGATCCCCAGAGCTATAAATACTTCACACTCTAGGACCACTCACAAAAGTCCTCCATAACACACTCTCTCCTCCCTCCCCCTTCCCACCAGGAGAAGCTTCCAAACCTTCTCTCCATTCCAGCAAGGTTCAGAGCTCTTCCCATGGGGACCCTGAGTGAACAGGGAGTTTGGGACTGCACTTCCTCTGCCAGTCCAGTGGCAGCCTAAGAGGAAAGGGTGTTCCTAGCAGCCCAAATGGGCACTAAATACATTTCCCCCCATAGAAATGCTGCTTAGCAAGGTGGCTGGGTTGGAGAGCACTACTGGTTCTGTAGCTTAATTACACCTACAAGCTAAAGTGTTTTCTGCAAGAGAGCATGGGAACTCTGCCATTGCATCCTTCATTTCTCCCACAAAATTCATTCCAAACTCCTAAAATCTGACTTACAAACAAACATTCAGAATTAAACCTGCTTGTGAGTTTGGTACTATCTATAATCCCACAACTAAATAAATACAAATGTCTACAATAAGAACGTCACTAAACTTATTCTTGAGGTATATGACAAAGGACAGATAATAAACGCAAATACATTGTTAATGAACTACTTGTCACAATTCCCTAAGTCTAGCCCAGAGATTAGCATATATTATTTTGATATTAAGTCATGTAAGTGAAAGAAAATTCTTTTTCAATAAGGTTCTGATAAATCATATCTTTGTGTACTACCAAGTGTCAAAATGCCTTAAGAGCTCACCAAAAAAATCATAATCTTTAGGTTCCCTGTAAGTAACCCACTGAATTTTAGAGCAGCGCAAGATATTGGAATACACAACAGAACTAACCAGTAGGTCTTTATGAGAACCAGAAGATCTCTTCTTTGTTCCATAAGAGTGACTGTAAGAATGATTCTGGAAGCAAATATTTGAAGTTAACGTTATGATTATAAAGTTTTAAAAATAATTTAATATTATTAATCTCAAAATCATACACAGAGAGGTACACGTGAGATAGTCTACATGCAATCAATTTCTCATTTGTTAATAAATGATTCACTGCACTTCACTGGCTAAAACAGATGGCTTCTCTATACATCTGCATTCTCCCTCATTGTCCCCTGTGCCATCCAGCTCAGTGTCTAGTCAGCTAAAAAGAAAGTTTAATTGGGACCCAGTGGCAGGGAGATTTGTAGAGATCTTGATCCCAGACTTCATTTGATTCCCTCTACCTTCTCTATAAAAGTATGGCTGACAAGAGTCCATCTTCTTCAATAGTCTTTCTCATCTAACAAGCGAATGCCAAAAGCAATCCTTTAAATCAACCCAAACAATGTTGAGAGATTAAAGTCTATGACATCACATTACACCAGGCAGTGTGCTAAACCCAGGTTAATGCTCCCACAGCTTGTGCAGGTTAGGAGGAAAACATTCAAGGAAGATGGTGTGGGTTGCCCCTTAAAGCAACAGTATTATTAGATAGCCTTACATACAAGTTCTTTGAGGATGGCACTGTCATAATACATAACTTCGAGAAATACAGAGCCATGAATTTATGAGGGTTTGATAAACACTACTAAATAGGTGATACTACTAAATAGGTGAGCTGGTAGATAAGAAATCCAATCTACATATGCATGCCTTGCCTAAAGTGAGCAGATGCAGCTAGAAGTGCCCTACCTATCAACAATCTGCTCCAGGCAAATCTATTGACTTATACATAGCTAGATAGCAAGTCGATGATTATAAAGTCATCTTTATTTTTTTTGATATGCATAATCTTTCCTTTCATGCATTACCCTGAACTTTTTAAAAGATGTCCAAATAGTCTAAAATTTCAGGCAATCTATAAACATAATATTAACCCAAGAAAAATATGCCTTGATTTCCTTGGCTAAAAAGACACACCTTTAAAAACAAACCAAATTAAGCACAAATGAGTGGATATAACTGATATTTCAGGTGTCATATGTCACTGCTGGGATGTTTTCTGCTTAATAATTTCACACCTGCTAGCTTGTGGCACATAACATGAAACACAGGTCCATGTGTCAAAATACTGCTAGAGACTTGTCTTCCAGGGCAATGAATGTGTGACAGGTGGGTGGTTCATCATTTCAAGAAAAGATATTACTACCAATCTTACTCCTGAATAGAGAAGCAAATAATTTTTATTTGATTCAGAACTCCTAAGAGGAAAAAGTATCCAAAGATTGATTTTAAAACAATAGTTTCTGCTTTGTTAGCCATACACTGTTTCCAAAACATCATAACAAACCTGTGAAAGTTAGTCCTAATCTACGATTAGCATCATCAAGTGTTCATAAAACTGTACATTTAACACAAAATCAAGCACTACATACTAATGATGAAAGTCTTGAAGATTTATCGTTGAGAGCATCATACTGGATTTCAGAAAAAGGTGAAAGTTGGTTGTATTTCCAAAGTCAGAAACATAAAGAAGAAAAAAGAAACATTTGCAAAGTTATTAATAAATCCAGAACTATTTTAAAAAACAAAAAACTATTATATACAAGGCTGGTACACTTGAATTAAAGACTATTCTTCCCCCAACTCCTTCCTAGTATGAGTTATTGCTAAACTGTAAGTATGTATAAAATTGCATATTCTCTTTTGAATATGAAATCATATTCAGTAATGATGGAATGATCCAATCTCAGTATACCATAGCACAAAACACACTAAGGAAGCCTTTAAGTGCAGAAGTTAAGCACTCTGAGTCAAAAGAGGTTGATTTTGATTGCTACCATCATTTCCCATCATCTGAAATATGGCAATGGCAAGACATGGACAGGCAATGAACAAGAGCACATGACTAATATCATCAAGCCTGCCAAAAAAATCAAGCTTCCCACTTAAGAGAAAAAAAAAAAAAAAAACCAACACCAAACAATTGCAACATCAAAATGGGGGTTGTTCCCTTGGATCTGGTTCATGTACACTCACAAAAAACTTCCTTCCCCAAGAACCTCCCTTATTAAAAATGCTGAACAAAACCAGAAACCTTGTCAGAGCAAAAGCATGGAATGCACAAGTTTGGCATTAAATGTAAATAAAACTGTATAAAATTTATAAAACCAGAGAAAAACACAGTCTTTAAGAAAATAAGATAATAGACGTACACCACATTTAAAACCAAAAAATTGGATTAAACAGTAACTACTTAGATTTGTGGTTTCCCAAATTTGTAAAAGCTTATATTTTTAAAACAATCTTACTCAGAAGCGCCACATTTAAGACAATCAAAAGCAGGTAGTCTGGTAAAATATCTTTCTTTTGCAACTCTTATACCCATTAAGAATTTTTGGGAACACTATTCAAAAATTTCATCAAAAATAATGTTTTTCTAAGTATACCTTGCAACTCACTAGTTTCCATAATCAGTTTATGATTTCAACCAGCATTTTAAAAAAATGACACAGAAGAGAAAATATTAGTGTAACATGTACACTAAATATTATTCTCTGAAGCTTTTGTTCAATAATATATTTAAATACTTATACGACATATACATAGGCACATATCTGCAACTGTATACTGCATCATGGTGTAAAAATGAATTTCTCTTTTGCAGCGATGACAATTTTTGAAAACTTAAACTAGAAGACTAAATTAGATAGTCTAGCTCCAATACATTAAAATCATAGTTCAGACAGAACAAAGGCCCTTACTTCATGCCCAATGAATAGTCATGTCTTAATTCCTGACATCCTGTCTGTAATACCAACAAATTTTACAAAGGCATAGAATTTAACAACTCAATTGAAATGGACCTATTTCGTTTCCTTTTCCAGAGTATAATGCCGAATTTAGCTGGGTTTTAAACTATTGCTGAATCTATGTATTAGGGAAACCCATAATTTGGAAACCCCAGTTGCTATTAGAACAATTAGGTAAACAAAAAGAACCACCCCCATCCTCACCCCCCATGCCCCAAAAGTGGCAGTTGGTATCTGTGTCGTTTAAAAACAAATGAAAACAAATGATTCATCAAAGGACAGAGAGCTGAAAATATTAAGGGTTTTATCTAAAACATTTTCAAATCAGCTATTACTATGGATCAAAAAATTGCTTTAACTCTCCAAGAAACATGCCTGAAAGTTTTCATTTGGAAACAAAATTTTTGAAAAGTATAGCAAACAGGTTGTAGAAACAAGTGCAGCAAGTGTCAATTTCTATTAGAATGTACCTATTACTCAAGTCACTGGAACTCTGAGAGTCAACCATGAATGCACAATACTAGCACTACACATGAGCTACACACCATGACATCTTTCCTTTTGGGTGTACTGGCTCTGCTCCAGTGTGCCCCAGTTATGTCCTTCGATGGAGTCTTCAATGGAATTAGGCCGTGTAACAGTAAATGACAAAAGACAAATTGCAAGCATATTAAAATTAAACTCATCTTAAATTATAACTAAATTCATTAAAATTATTTTAAGGGCATTGTTATGCGAAGAGGAAATTATATATACACCAGCAAAAATCTCCAACAAAGAAAAACAACAATGTATTCCTACTGTTCTCATTCAAAATCACCTCATTTTCTAATTTTTGAATGCCTACCTTAAGTCTTCCTCTACATCATTACATATAGCAGTGACCAAACGTTTGAAAGATTGTCTTAAAGAAACAGATTGTTTCAATTCTAAGCTCAGGGCATTGATTTAATCCTCCTTCCCCCAAATCTACCATTCCCAGTCTTAAACTCTCTTGGCTCTTTTGTTTTTATACAGAATGTCTATAGCACTAACACCATTTGTAGCCCAAACAGTTTGCGGCAGGTCACCTTTCAAGAAGGTAATACCTGAAAAGTTAAACTGACAAAAGGAAAGATCAAAGTCCTAAGAAGGCATCTTAAAACCATAAATACATCAGATACTGCTTATGTTCAAACATTAAAGACAAGGAAGGTCCGAAATTGTTATACATTTTAATACATGTAAAAGAGTAATTAATACACATAAGTAAAGTTTAAAATAAAAAACCAACTTCAGAGAAATACCCAAACCCCAAAATTATACAACAAGGCACAATTACATTTAGGTCAGTGTTTTAGGCCATCACATTTAGTTTTACAGACAACAAAAGTTGTGTACATATTGTAGTTATTTTAAAAGGCAAAAAATCTGATGAAAATTTAAAACTGCCAATATTAATGGTTAAGAGAAAAAGGAAAAAAATATATCTCGATTATATTTCTTTTAAACAATATTATTAGTAAGCGTTCACATTTTTAAAATGTGTTAGATATGTACATAATAAAGTACTAGAGTCTCTTTTAGGGTGTAAAATTTTATTAATCTTTAACTTTACATACTAATTTTTAAAATATTGGGAGCTTTTCTCTTTTTTCCCATGGTAACAAATTTTCAGTTACCATAATGAAATAAAATACTATGAAAGTTCTAGTTATGTCTTAAATTTCCTTAATAATATAATTTCCATAGAAAGGAAATCAACCATATTATCTTATAGACATTTCTGTGTAAATAATTTATCAGTTTAATTGTAGATTTATTTTTGTTTGTTTGTAGATTTGTTTTAAATACTTCCAAATTAGGTCAAACTTGACTGGTTTTATTGTTAGCTTAAGCTACTATATATAATTTAATACATAAACTAATTTATAAACTATATAACCAAGTTTTCCTGAAGTCACATAAATCTACAAATAACCAGGTTTCTAATAACTGTGTGAAATGTCACACTGTAAACATTATAACAGAAGCAAAAGAAAAAGCCATGTATGGGCCTCCCCTGGTGGCTCAGGCGGTTGAGCACAGTGCTGTGAAGCTGTCCGCAGCCTCTGCAGCACTGGTTCGATCCCGGCTGGCCTGATTGCGTCCCGGCTGGCCGGAGAGGGCCCCACATGGCGCGGCAGACATCTCCTGTCTCGCCCGCTGCTCCCCTCAGCAGTGTATTTTGTCAGTCTGCCTGTTCTGTTCCCCACTTTGTCTCTGGTGAATCCTCTCACCAACCCGCACATCTGGCCTGTACTCCGGTTCTTGCATAAATAAATAAATAAATATTTAAAAAAAAAAAAAAGAAAAGAAAAAGCCATGTATTTTAAAAAGATGTATAGAGAGGATTATTTTCAAAGCCCTCAAAAGCCAACTTTTAAGTTTTTGTGGACTAACTCCCCATATGATTCTTTTCAAAGTAGTTAAAGATGGGAAAAAAAACAAAACATAAAATGAATTTATTATCTTTAAGTTCTTTGTCCTGTAAAATCATTTTTAATATGATTAGATTTCAAGAAATGATTTGTATTCTTCTAAGTCTAAACTTTTGTATTTACAGCCAAAATATTTATGATTCAAAAGCTAAAAAGAGAGATTATATTCAAAAAGGACAGTTTAAGAATACAATCACATCAATAACTATTATACAAGAACAAACTCAGTTATTATCGTGTATTTTTTTTTTTAGATTTATTTAAATTTTTATACAAGCACTGGGTACAGTCAGAGGTGCGGGAGGGTGAGAGAATTCACCAGAGCCAGAGCAGAGAGTAGAACAGGCAGAGTGACGAAGTACACTGCTGAGGGGAGCAGCGGGAGGCAGGAGAGGTCTGCGCACCAGGTGGGACCCTCACCCGGCGGCCGGGGATCGAACCAGCGCTGCAGAGGCTGTGGGTAGCTTTGCAACCCAGCACTCAACTGCTGCGCCACCGGGGAGGCCCTATTATAGTGTATTTTTATATATTATACCAAATGGGAAGAAAAGTAGACTTGAGGAAAATTAAAATACAGACCTTAATATGAAAGATGACTCTAAAGATGAAAGATCTAGATGTAAAGCTATATACAATTCAATGAGTACATTTAAATCATTGCTTTAAAGTTTAATTAAGGAGAGAGATCAGTCTTTTGGCACAATATGCAAACCTTTAGTGAGTGACTTTCTCATTTATCTAGATTACAACAATGTATGCTAAAATCCTGAGACACACTAAAACATTAATCAAAATGTTGAAGCATGAAACTTCCTATAAATATGACAAGCAAGGAATTTTTCAAGTCAGAAGCTCAATTTTTCCATGTTATAAAATTATAATCAATCACCAAACCCCAAAGCTATTTTCCATTTAATAAATTGTCATTTTTAATAATATGAAAGTAGAAAAAATCAAAAGTTAAACAAAACACTTTCATACTATAAAATCAATCTCACTATTTTGTGATAATTTGCAAAATTAAAGTTTTTTTCATAGGACAAGAATAGACACATAGATTTTAGAGCTGATTTACTTAGAGCAAAAATTTGGAAGCATGAAAACACTTTGCAATATTTACCATCTATTTTAAAAAAGGCAAGGGAGTATGCGAACACTGTCAGATTGTTAAGCAATGATTCTACAGAATATTCAGATATAAGCTTTGCTACCATGGCGCAAACAACTCAAAATACCAACCCTGTGACTGCCAAGACTTCGAATGGACAATGCATCCTCAACTCCCTGATAAAAATAAAAACAAATACAGTAAAAGTGTGTGAGTGGCTGCATTAAGTTAATGAAGGAAAGTTATTATGAACAAGTTTATAGGTTATTACAAACCAGATAAGGACGATGATGACTGGAACGATGGGAATACCTAGCCCTTTCTGAATCTTCCTGGGAAAGGAGAAAGTACATGAAAAGTTAGTCACTGAACAGAAGGTTATCTATCAGAACAACTGAGCAAAGAACAGTCTGTTAATAGCACAGTAGCACCTTCCTTACAAGTAGATGACCACAATTCGGCTCCATACAAGAAATCTGGGGCAGCCACATGCTCCAGTTATAAAAAGATAGAAATCTTGGTAATATTTTCAGTTTCACATTGTATCTATGTCTGACCACTTGCAGAATGTAATGTGTGTATGACCAAGAGAGCTCACCCTACCAAAATAACAATAATCAAGTATACTTAACAAACAGAAATTGAGTTCAGCATTAAAAGTAGCATTTTAGCTGTTTTTTTTTTCCCCACTGTGTATATTGGTTTATGCAGGGCAGAAATAAATGTTATCTTTAATATAGATGTAGTTTATGGACAATATATTGTTTTTAAAATATTGGGGTTATAATTCAGTGCTTATGGCACAGAATTTCCTTTTTTTTTTTAATCACTCTAATGGGGGACGGGGGGAGAAATAGAACTAAATGAAATAACCCCTGATTGTGTGTGGATAAAATGAAAAACTACCTATAATTAGAAGAAACTGGATAAATATTTTAGAGTTAGTAAAGTGATCAAGAGCTCTGCTATATGAAGATTGTTTAAAAATAGAAAGAAAGAAATGACCACAGCCTAATAGTTGACAAAATTAAATGCAAGTCTACACTTTTCCACATCAGCTATTGGCACTGGAGCATTAAGTGCTGAGTCATAGGAAATCAAATGACTAGTCCCTAGAACCTAATCAACTGAAACAGTTAAAAAAAAAAAAGAAAACCTTCTGATCTTTCAAATTTCAAAGTCCAAAGTGTTAAAGTAATTTGCACTGACTAAGAATTTAGGCACAACCGTCCAACTGAGTTCACAGTGCTCTTTTCCAAAATAAATCAACTCCTCAACACCCCATGGCAGTATGATGTGAATAAATCATACTGGTGGAACAAATGAATGTGGCTACATCACTAGTTAATGCTTTATTTTGGTCATGATCTTTGATTAGAAATACATAATTACAATTCATCTGTTGTGTACATTGGTATATCTGATCAAATCTGTTATGAAGTCTGTTTATAAGTATCAGCATCATTCAATGTCCAGTATTTAATTCCTCTCTTCCACAGTTAGGAAAACAATACATTTCCATTCCCCTGGACATCCCTAATAGTATAAAGGATTCAAGTCTGAAGAAACAGAACAATAGCTTAGAAAATGGATTTGTTCAAAACTTTCTGGAAATTTTTATGTTTTAGTATATTTAAATTAAATCCACGGAAATGAGATATACTCTGCTTTTAAAACTGCACTTGAAGTGAGGATGAAGTGGTTTTATTTTTTTTTAAAGGTTTATTTATTTATGCATACAAGAGCTGGGGTACAGGCCAGAGGTGCAGGAGGTGAGAGGATTCACCTGAGACAGAGTGGGGAACAGAACAGGCAGATTGACCAAAGTACACTGCTGAGGGGAGCAGCAGGCAAGTCAGGAGAGGTCTGCTGCACCATGTGGGTTGCTCCCTGGCTGGCTGGGAATCGAACTTGTGCTGCAATGGCTGCGGATGGCTTCATAAGTTGTGTCTTAACCCTTGCGCCACCAGGGAGGCCCCGAAGTGGTTTTATTTTAAAATAAAAACCCTAGCCATTTTCTGTGTCAACCAATATTTATTAAATTGAGGCTGGAGTCATTCTTTCAGTTTCAAATTACATAACTTCTAAAACTGCATTTACTCTTTAGGTCACCAACATGTTACTGATTAAGACATCCAGTTTAAAATCAGGATCTCCAGGGTCATGGAAAGTTAGCTAAAAGGGACTATCTGGAGCCTCAGAAAGATGACAGCACTTTTTACTCTGGTCCTTTCATCTTTCCGTGCACTAGCAGATGGGATACTCTTTCAACACTTCAAATTCTGATTCTGCCAATGACTAAGCAAGTTGTAATTTCACCATTCTTTGTCACCTTATCTATAAAGTGGAGATAATGATACTTGTCTTGTAACAGTGAAGTGAAAACATGCAAAAAGCACTAGCACAGTACTGGCATATAGAACACACTCAATGTTAGTTTCACTCCGGTGCTTCATCACCTTGCTTCCTCATTTCCCAGCCCCACACAAAGAAAAGACTATAACTAGGAGAAATTTTTCATTTAGGAAGGTCCTACTAATAACTGACGGTCCTACTCTTATATATATTGTTTATTAAAATTTATTAGTAATTTAATTTTATATTCAGACTATCACATGCTAACTTCTACTATAAGCTTACAGACAGAAAGCTGCTGATATGCGAGAGGAAGAATCATTTTCAAAGGAGTAAAAGCCCAGTATCTGAGAGGACAGAAGTGATAACTATTCCTACCTAAACTAAGTCCCACCTTCTCTTCATATCCAAATCCCTGTTATTATTCAAGACTTGTGTTACCTGTCAGCTGCATTTTAACCTAAATTGCTCCCCCTCCATGAAAATCTAGCATCCTTACTACCTGAACTGCACACATTTCACACAGATAAAAAAATGTTATTATCTCCATGGATTTTGAACATAGGAATCAAATATTAGAGTCAAAATCGGCTTTTCGTCTTACTTAATGTTTTTTGGCCTGCACTGACATTGTAATATTAAGTAATTTTATCTTTGAATTATAATACATAATTTTAAAAAGTCTGAATAATTTGATTGAAAGTTTACCCAAAAAGGTGATTTCTTTTACTCACATGAGTGAATGCATCGTCAGTAATATGAACCCAGTTACATGCAGAAACATTTTAAGTAAAAAAATCAGGCTAGCTTTAGGAGAAAGAAAGAACACGTTCTACTACGAAGTAACAAACACATACCAGAGAAGTCACTCAATTTTAAAGAACCAAAAATCTTTTCTGTCTTTTCTAAAATGATATCACAATGAAAATTATGATAACATTTTAAATTTGTAAGTTATTACAGTCATAAATAGTCTAATTCTGGTTGTACCAATACAGAAGGGATGCTTAAGAAAATAGTTTTGCAACAATTAGACCCTTTAGAGATCAGACTTCCCTGAGAGTAAGATGATAAAAATAGCCATTCAACACTTTGCATGAGATTTTAAGACTTCACACTCCATACCCCAAGCCATTCACATACCACGTTGAGAAAACTTATAATGGTAAATAGTTGGGGAACTTAAGACTGAAAAGTTCAAATTTAGAAATGATTCACAACAATTAATATTCTTCTGGTTCACAACTTGCTCTTGCAGTTAACAAATATGGGTGGTGGTAAAAGACCTAAAAAGAACTGAGAGAATTGAAAAATAAAATTATCAGAGGAGATGAAAGAGTGACTTGGGTCATCTCTCTATGAAGACCCCACTGAGTCAGGTTTTAAAAAGACAGAGAAAGGAAGAGGCAGGCAGGAGAGGGAGGAGAATAAGGGTGGCAGAGGGTGGGAGCACTGAGGGAGAGAACAAACCTATAGACAGAAAGCATATTCATTTACTCAATCTTTCTTGGTAGGAGCACTCATGAGTGTGAGGCTGCAGATGGCCACAGAATATGGTTGGATTTCAAGTCCACATTTGGTCCACTACAGACAGAAGAGACACTCTGACCTTTAGGTTCAAACATGCCAAACACTTCTACTTTGCAAACTATTAGTCAATGTTTTATTCAAGGTTGCATTACTTCAGCAAGTCATCACAACATGCAGGACAGGCAATCCTAGCCTACCAGCCACTTATGAATCTGTCCCCATTTCCGATCAAAGGAATGATGAGAGTGCTACAAATACAAAGGTTTCATAAACTGAAAAGGTTCCAACATACTGCAATTGCCAAAAAGTATTAAACCAACCCTGTACATTTACCCTGAAGGAAATGATTGTTAACTCAAAGAAAGTTACATTCCAAATACAGAAAATTATTCAGCTGCATATGTTCAAGGATAAAAAGACACATGGTTTAAAAAACCACAAATAGAATTTATAATTAATAACTGTCTCATGATTTACAGTGATTTTCAGAGTATAAAAATGTTGTGTTACAGTCAAAGAATAGATTGCAACATTTTCATTTCAAGCTAAAAAGTGCATGCTTTTCTTTCTGATAATAAAAACATTGAAATTTTTAAACTGTAGAAAGCCATAAGAAGAAAATAAAGCCAGTCATAATTCTGCACAAACTGCAGTATAGATAGTAATCACTTCTTTTTGGTTGTTTTTAATCTCACATATGGATACAGATTTACACAAAACTGGAGTCCTACCAGTCTTACAAGTTTTTTTCCATATGAATATTTTTCTCCATTATTAAATATGCTTAAAATTATATGATTGAATGACTTCACAGTGTTTTACTATGTAAATATCATAATGTAATTAATCCAAATTCAAGGACATTCAAGACTATTGTAAATAATGTTGGCCTTTTTTAAGTCTACTTTAGCTAAAATAAGTAAAGCACTTATAACACCATAACAGTAATGGCTAAATATGTTTACTGTTACTTGAAACAAATGTTGTGTTTAATTTACTATTATAAAATGGCTTATTAAAATATACACATCACATTGTACTAGTTCCAAGGGAAACTAGGTTAACTTTACATGCAAACTCGTCAAGTATTGATTTTTTTGGAAGTAAGCACAGAATTACCTCTTTTTGTTGTCGTTCCAGTTCTCTCATGCGTATATCTCTTGCTTCTGCCCGGGCAGCCCGTTTTGCTGCCAGCCTTGCCTCTGCCTGAAAAGTAATACAAAGATTTAGCTTTATTAAAACAACCACCACCACCACTTCTACACCAGCCTGGAGGATAAGGCGTAAATGGGATGTTACCTTTCAAAGGGGGTGAAAGGGTCAAGATAGATGGTAATCTATCAGCAAGTGTGACTAATTTCTTCAGTCACCTTCATTTCTTTCTCTAGTTCTAGAGACTCTCCTGAAATCTATGCCTTTACCTGTAACTGTCTGCCTTGATTACATATTCAAAACAGTTCCCACAATTCAGTATATATCTTTCCAAACTTGTTTTTTCCAGAATTTCTTTTGCTATCAATTCAATCATATAAATTAGAAACTTCAAAACCAGTCTCAATTTCATCTTGGGCGTTACCAGTATTCAGTCTCCAAGTACTATCAATTCTCTGACCACTGACGTTCTCTCAAACCCATCTCAGCTTTCCTTATTCTCATTGTTCTTATTTTCAGTAACTCTTCATATCCCTCTCTTTAAATTGTAATATAATTCAGGGCCTCCCGGTGGCACAAGGTATTAAGTCTCAGCACTCTCAAGCTATCACCAGCCACTGACATGCATTAGATCCCTGGCAAGGGAGCTAACCCACATGGTGCAGCAGACTTCTGTTTCTCGCTGCTCCCTTCAGCAGTGTATTTCAGTAGATCTGCCTGTTCTGTTCCCCACTCTATCTCTGGTGAATCCTCTCACCCCCTGCACCTCTGTCCTAGACCCCAATTCCTATATGCATAAATAAAAATAAATCTTTTTTAAAAATTTGCAATGCAATTCATATATCACCAAATTCTTTTTTTAAAAAAAAAATTCTTTTATTTATTTAGGCATACAAGAGCAGGGGTGTAGGCCAGAGGTGCAGCGGGTGAGAGGATTCACCAGGGACCGAGTGGGGAGCAGCGGGCAAAACAGGAGAGGTCAGCGGGCAATACACCTTGTTGCTTAGCTCCCTGGCCTGGGTTCTAACTCATAGTACAGTGGCTGCCAATAGCTTGGTAGTGCTGAGACTTAACCCCTTGTGTCACCAGGGAAGCTCTATCATCAAATTCTTAAAAGTACATAGTTCAGTGATTTTATAGTATTCTAAAATTGCACAACTATCACTACTATCTAATTCCAGGATATTCATCACCCCAAAAAGAAATCCTGTATCCATTCATAGACAATCTCTTTACCTCCTCCTCATAGGCCCTTACTACCCTTGATGCACTTGGTCTCTATGAATATGCCTATTCTGGACACTTCATATAAACAGATATATAATAGGACCTTTTCAGTTCTTTCTTGGATACTGTAACTGCCTCCAACATCTACTTGTCTCCAGAATATACCCTATAATTCATCTGTTATTCTGATATGTAAAATCCTCCAAGGAACACATATGAGAAATGATAATTAAGCTTATATCAATATAAAAGGATCCACTTCAAACTGAACTAATTCTATTCAGGGGGAATCTTACCTTTGGCCTTAATATTTATGAAATTATCACAGTGTTACCAGAAAAATCTCCTCACAGTCAAAACTCAGACTTCCAAGATGACCTGGTAGATGAGAACTCACACTAATATAACTACCATCCATTGAGCACTTATTTAGAAAAGTTAGATGCTTATTTTCCTTTAATCCACAATATAGCCCACTGAAGAAAAGAAATGTTAAATCACTTGCCCAATAGTCCCTAGATATATACCCACTGGAGCTGAGGTCCACATCCTGAAGATTCTGGCTCCAGTTAATGCAATTAACCCATGATGCCACAACTTACATCTTCACATCCCTATTGTAAAAGCGTATCCCCTGGATAAATCATAAAAAGATTATTTTGAATGAGTTATCCCAGGATTCTCAACTTAGCATAGTCTCTCTTTTCTATGAAACTATGCCATTCTGGTTCTCTTTATTTCTTTGACTATAACTTTAGCCCAAATATAGATAATCTTCCCCTCTCACTGCTTGTCATCCCTTCACTCCATATTTTCAACTATCAGCCAGTGATAATACCTCAACACAAAATATTTGAACAAAAATAAAAATGTATGTTTCAAATTGTTTGTGGATCTTCTATCATAAACTATGAATGATTAGGGGCAACCTCATCTTCCCCCAGTGAACATACTTTATTTCCCTATTTTCCAGTCTCCAGAAACAGGACTCTTCTCAAACTTGTGCAAAAGCTAGTATCTTAGGGCCTCCTACTTTCTGACCAAATCTTACTTGAATCCAGTACTTGTTGAATTCATTTTAACAGACTCCCCCCTTCCAAATAGGTTCTTACCAGCCGCTTTCACCTAGAATACTTGGTTTTCTAATTTTAACTTCATTTTTTCTATTCCAACTCTTTTCCTTATTATTACATACCACAAATGTTGGGTTAATCTGCCTGGAAGTCCAAGGAGAGAGTGAAGAAAAACAACCCAAAGTAAAATATGATTATACAAAATGTACCCTCTGATGTCCAATACTCAGAAGCATCCTTATACCCTCTGAATTTTAAATTAGGATTCTGCTAATGCTTCAGTTAAATAAACACAGGAAAATAGGCTAAAATAAACTTGCTGTGGCTGCCAGTGGCATACCAAATCAGAAACACAACGGTGGCCAATCCTATTATAAATTTTCCATCTGTCCAGTGGGTCGACAAGTAAGATGGGATCTATTCATCTGCTGAACAGAGCTCACAGTTTGCTTGGAATTAACCCACAAGTCAAATTTCATCTGGGATTGTTATTTGTAGAACAAGAAACAGTTTGCTTTTTTTTTTTTAAAAAAAAAGAAGTTGATTAGATCCACCTAACAGTCAAAGGCAAGAGTGTTAACTATAAGCTTTACTATATATATGTGTGTGTACACACACACACACACACACACACACACACACATATATATATATATATATATATAGAGAGAGAGAGAGAGAGAGAGAGAGGGAGAGTGCGACACCCTCCATTCTACATTGTGAACTCTTCCATCCTCTCCAGGGACTTTGCCCCAATTATCTGATCTCTCTCTTCTGTCTTCATTCGCTACCTATCGGGCTTAGTCTTATCTTAAGAATGTTCAAAGTCCCCTCTCCCAACCCGCCCCCCCATCTTTAAAAAGCAAAAAGCAAGCTAGCAAAATATCCCATTCTGGTTCAATTCTTCCTTGTCTTCTCTTTGCAGCCAACTTTTCTCACACCTCCCTCCTCACTTCCCACTCTCTTCAAATGACTGCATTCTGGCATCTGCCCAAATCACTTTAGTGAAATTGCTCATGCAAAAGTCACTAATGACCTCTAACTATTGAACCCAATAGAATTTTCCTGTTCTTATCTCACTTGTCCTTCCTGGACTTCCAACATCACTGACCACTCATTCCTTCTTAAAGCTATCTTTTCACTTACTGAGCACTAGTGTTCTGGTTTGCCTTTGCCTCTCTGAGCTCCCTTCCTCAGAACCCTCCATGGGTTGGCTCACTTTTCCCAGCTAGCTCCTTACATTTAAACAGAAACAAAGCAGGCTTCCCCTAGTGGCACAGGGGTTGAGCGCTGGGCTGCAAAGCTGCCCACAGCCTCTGCAGCGCTGGTTCAATCCCCGGCCCCAGGCGAGGGTCTGACATGGCGCACAGACCTCCCCTGCTGCGCCCACTGCTCCCCTCAGCAGTGTATTTCATCAGTCTGCCTGTTCTGTTCCCCACTCTGGCTCTGGTGAATCCTCTCACCCTCCTGTGCTTCTGACTGTACCCAGTTGCCTGTATAAATAAATAAATCTTTTTTTTTTTTAAAGATTTATTTATTTATTTATACAAGCACTGGGTACAGTCAGAAGCGCGGGAGGGTGAGAGGATTCACCAGAGCCAGAGCGGGGAGCAGAACAGGCAGAAGGACCGAAGTACACTGCTGAGGGGCGCAGCAGGCGGCAGGAGAGGTCTGCGCGCCATGTGGGACCCTCTGGTGGCCGGGGAGCAGCCGGGGATCGAACCGGCGCTGCAGAGGCTGCGGGCAGCTTTGCAACCCAGCGCTCAACCGAGGCGCCACCAGGGAGGCCCAAATAAATAAATAAATCTTAAAAAAAATAAAAATAAAAATAAATAGAACCAAAGCTTTCAGGCTTGATCTGGCTTTTGGTTGGTTTTTTGTTTTTGTTTTTGTTTTTGTTTTTCACTCTCTGTTCATGCTGATATCAATAGTCTGCAAATCTTTATGTCCAACCCAGATTATTCCCTCCACAATCCTGGTCCAACTGACAGCTATTAAATACTCAGACTAAAATAAGTAAATAAATAAATACTCAAGACTATCTCACTGGAACCTCAGACGCAACATACTACAAAATGAATTTATCATCTTTCCCTTAAACTTCATATTCCCCATCAGCTGTCCTGTTGCCCCAAAACTAAAAAGAATTATACTAATGTTCCTCCCGCTACCTTCAGTCACTACATCTCAACCCCCTTGCTCCCATTAAGACCCTATGTCTTTTCTAATTTTTCTACCCAAACTTTCTTCTCCATTTTACTACAAATGACTTATTTCAGGCTCCACCACCTCTTACCAAGATGACTACAGCAACTTCTTAACCAGTGCCCTGCTCCCTGCCAGTTATTCTACCAATGGTTAAAGCAATTAATTATACTGTAATTCAAACCTGAAAAACATTTTGCCTTTCAGTGGTTCCCCAACAGCTTTCAAAACCAAACTTAAATGCCTCAGCACACCAATGCCTTTATGACTGCCTCCTACTGTCTCTTCAGCACCACCTTCTCATTTCCATAAAGCCATACTGAGGTAAATATCCTGAGAGTTTCCCAGATGGTTTTAGTTGTGTCACACCCCTGTGCTTAGAGAACACTTAGAAGGAAACACACAGAAAACAATACTATTTATGGAGACATGTATTACAACTTTTAGATTATGTACAGGAAAGATAAAGAGATCTTTTGATTTTATTACAGTAGGGAGGGAAGGAAGTGGGGGAGGGGAGGTAAGTCTGAAGAGAGAATCAAAGGACCCTAGACTTGAGCTTTATTATGTCTTCCCTATTATGTCTTCTTTCTCCCTTCCGTTCTATCTTTTTAAAGAAAACAGCTGCTGCTATAGTGACAAAATGTTGACATCAGTTAATGTTCAGTGGTGGATTCATGGTTATTTACTTATATTATTATCAAAATCTTTCTGTAGTATTTTCCAAAAAAAAGTGGCACATGAAAACATATATTCAAATGCCTTTGAAAGAAAAGAAGCCTGTACCTTTTTTGAAGAGTTTGTGCTAATTTGATCATACAAATTTTAAAGAAAGGCAAATTAAAATTACATAATTTGATAGCAATGAACTAAATTGAGCTAAGTCTGGAATTACCAAACTGCATGCATAATATAAGACTCACGTAATTAGCATCAATAAGAAAAACAAAGTATAATCTGGACTTTACAGACTATGCTACAGTTTTAAGAAATACAAAATTTTAGAAAGTGAAACCAAGGAAAATGACTAATTCAGGTAGCTAAGGCTCAGAGTTTACTGTGTTAAATTTTATTTACTCTTCTATGACACTCATGCCAAAAGAACACTGAAAGACAAATTGAAAGACATAATATTTATTGTGTTGCTATGGTTTCCAAATTAACAAATAAAAATCATTACTCAACTTCCTAGCAACTTCCCTTTAGTAAAAAATCTAAGGTATCATTTTTCTTAATTAGATCTTACAACACTTTCAACCACATTTTAAGCTTTATAGCTGAAGACCAAATCTTTACATTTTTCTGAGCACAAACACCAATATACAATAGAAAAAAATCTGGAGATTTTAAACCACTTCTCTCTGATGTTAAACAACTATCTTTCTTTTTTTTCAGAGACACTTTGCTAGCAGAAATTTTTTTTTTTTGACATGGGAGATTTTTTATTTTTTATTTTTTATTTTTTTTTTGTGGGACCTTCACTGGTGGCCGGGGAATGAACCAGCATTTCAGAGACTGCGGGCAGCCTCGCAGCCCAGCGCTCAACCGCTGCGCCACCAGGGGAGGCCCATGGGAGAAGAAATTTAAGACTACTTTATGTCAATGCATTAAAAATGCAAGTTAGGGTCTCTCTGGTGGCGCAAAGTGTTAAGACACAACCTATGAAGCCAACTGCAGCCACCGCAGCACAAGTTTGATCCCCGGCCAGGGAGCTACCCACATGGCGCAGCAGACCTCTCCTGACTTGCCTGCGGCTCCCCTCAGCAATGTATTTCAGTCAATCTGCCCGTTCTGTTCCCCACTCTGTCTCTGGTGGATCGTCTCACTGCCCTCACCCCTGGCCTATACCCCAGTTCTTGTATGAATAAATAATCTTTAAAAAGAAAAAAAAAACGCAAGCTAGTAAATAGATAGCACAAGAAAATTGAACTTTGGATCCACAATGACCTATCTAGCCAAAGGGGGATCTGTTAATCAGAGTCCTAGTAAAAATGTTCAGCAGGAGAAAAAGAGTTGCCAATAATGTCTTCACATTTAAGTTAATAATTGTACTATGTGAATTTTTCCTGTAAATTCCTGTAAGTACAGAAATATGAAGAGTATAACAGTGACTATTACAACAAATATTTTTCAGTCACACTGACACAAAACTAAGGATTCAATAATCCCCCCTTAATTCTGGTTAAATGGAAAAATCAGGGATCAGGGAGCTACTGAGGGTGACATGGCTATCACAAAGCCAGAGTCATGGAGGGGAAGGGTCTGCAGCAAGAGGGAGTGTTCATGTGTTCATCCAATCACACTCTTCCACCTTCCTTTGCCTTAGGTCCAGGGAGTAAATGGGGGTGTGGGGGAGGTAGAGAGAGATCTGCCCTGAACGGGAATTGACCAAATTTATACACTAATACCACTAGAAGTATCCTAAATGACTTCAAGGGAGAGAATTTTGTTTTTAGCTAGGAGAAACAGAAACACCTTCATTTTTTTCATAACTCTGAAAAAAAATAACCACCACTCAAAACTTTTAACAGAATTGTAAGTAAGTGTTTATTCTACCTTCCGTGGAGTTATTTCTCCAGACAAATCCAATTTGCTCAGAACAATCTAAACAAAAAAAAGTGATCCAAAAAGTGTTAAAATTAAGGAAGACTCAAGAATCTACCCAGAAATCCTGGATCTCTTCAGGGTTTAGGCTGAAAGTGATTATCTTCAACCCTATACGTTCTCCCAAGAGAATTATCATCCACACGCATGATTTATCAGTTACCTTCTGTGTGCTTACAAGTCTTATAAAGCCCAGACCTCACCTTTGATCTCTTGATCTATAATCCCAAACTGTGTCTTCGAACTCTCCACTTAATGCCTTACAGGCACCTTAAATATAACAAATGCCAATATAAATTCATGGTCTTCCCTCCCCAAACCTTCTCCCAACTCTAATGTTCCCCACTATCCAAAGAATGAACAAATCAAAACTTCCTCTCTTTGTCACAAAAATAGTCACTCACTGGGCATCACTACTTACCTCTCCATTCCAACCACCTCTCACCATTCCCCACCATCACCACTTCAGACCAGGTCACCACTACCTCTGCTGGTCTAATGACACATCTCTCTATACTCATAAACACCTCTTTCAGACATAATCTCCAACCTACAGTAATGTCATCCTTTTAAGACACAATTTGAGGGCCTCCCCGGTGGCGCAGCGGTTGAGTGATGGGTTGGGAAGCTGCCCACAGCCTCTGCTGCGCTGGTTCGATCCCCGGCCACTGGGTGAGGGTCCCACGTGGTGTGCAGACCTCTCCTGCCACCTGCTGCTCCCCTCAGCAGTGTACTTTGGTCCTTCTGCCTGTTCTGCTCCCTGCTCTGGCTCTGGTGAATTCTTTCACCCTTGTGCTTCTGACTGTACCCAGTGCTTGTATAAATAAACAAACAAATAAATAAATAAATCTTTAAAAAAAAAAAAAGACACAATTTGATCATGTCATACCCCCACACAAAATCTGTCAATGTTATCCCATTGTTCTTAGGTTACAGACCACAGACTATGCGTCTTTGTCAGGATCCTCTATCTCTTCCCCTCTGACATTTGAGTCAGATAATTCTTTGTTGGGAGGTTGTCTTGTGAACTGTATAACAGAATCTTTTAACAGCGTTCCAGACCTCTACCCACAAATCCCAGCAACATAACCCTCCCTAGTTGTGACAGGCAAAAAAAATCTCCATACGCCAATTTGTCCCATGGTGGATAAAATCCCCAAGTTGAGAACCACTCGCCAATATGATTTGGCTCCAGAATAATTCTCTGACTACTCTCCTCCTTGCTGTTCAGGTTACTGTTAACAGTGATCCTATGGAAGGTTATCACAAAGAAGAGTGTAGGAGTCTAGGTGCAAATTTCAGCTCAACTCACTTCTAGCTATTGAACCTTGAGCAAGTTATTTCACTTATCCGTGCCTTGGATTCAACATTATAAAACAAAAACAGCAGAACTTCACAGAGTTGTCATGAGGATTAAATTCATTAAACTACTTAGAACAATGCTTGGTACATAAGAGCTCAGTAAACTAGCTGTTGCTGTTCTTTAAATTCTCCAAACTCTTTCCATCTCAAAAGCTTGTCACACATTATTTCCCGTAACTGCAAAGCTCTTCCCCACATCTGATGTTCAATAAATATTTACTGAGTGAATGACATTCAAAATTCAAGTTTATTGAAAGGATCTAGATTCTTAACTGAAAGATGGCATTAATTCCCATAATGATTGTTGGTTTTAATTCTTTGCATTTTTAAAGGCTATTCCCTTGCCAAAAGTTTTTTTAAGTCAACTATTTGCCAAGGTCTAAAAAATGAATAAATTATTCAAATAAGATAGCAAAATAACTACAAGAAGATCATTAGCTCTATCAAGCTACAATGGTTTCATTTCATAAAACAATTACACTGGGAGTATCTTTGTAACTAAGCAAAATTCTTCTCTCTCTATCACTCTTTTCAGGCTGCTAATCTACAATCAAAAACCACAAAATCTGATTCTCAACTACTAGATACCCGAAATGGTTGTAACATCATTAGTCCACAAAATGAAATCCAATACTGCCCATCAACAGATAAATGAATTTTTTAATATAGTCTATACATATAATGGAATATTATTCAGCCATGAAAATGGAATGAAGTTATTTAAAGGGGTGATGAAGTTCTGATCTTACTGGAGCTTAAAATAAGAATTACAGACTATCTGTGAATGCCAACCAAGATGCTGCATACAACAAAGATGAATACTGAAGACACTGTGCTAAGTGAAATAAGCCAGACACAGAAGGGCAATTACAATATAATCACAGTATGTAAGATATTTAGACTAGACAAATTCATAAAGACAAAGTGAATTAGAGGTTAACGAGGCTCGAAGAAGGGGAAATGGGTTGCTATTGCTTAATGGTTACAGAATAGCTGTCTGGGGTAATGAAAAATGCTTTAGAAATACATAAGTGGTGATGGTTACACAATATTGTAAATATTATTAATGCCACTGAATTGTACCTTTACAATAGTTAAAATGGAAAATTGTTATATGTATTTGACCACAACTAAAAAAAATGCAATATACCAAAAACCATTGAATTATATACACTTCAAATATGTAAAATAAATGTTACATGAATTAAGTCCAATAAAGCTGTTAAAAAATGAAATGCAAAAGCTGTAACAGCCACAAATGTTAAATAGCCATAAACTTTCCTTCCTTTCTATTATTACAAGAATATTTTTACACTCAGTATGTTTACATGGAAATTTTGCTCAACAAAAAGTCTCTGGACAGTCTGTCTGCTAGACTCCAACTTGTATAAAGATGATGTGTTCTTATGCCTGTCATTCACCCTTTAGGTTTAAGAGAACTGTGCATATGAGCATGAATTTTCTTTGGGTCCTGGACCATGAAGAAATAACAGAATTTTAGAGCTAGAATGACTCTCAGATCATCAGGATCCAAAATTAAGGAGTATTTTTATGACTTTCATTAAAGAGATTATGTATAAAACATTCTCTTCATACACTCTAAAACAAGGAAAGCAGTAATGTTGCAGGTGCCAGTGGTACCTCAAAAAGACTGTGTACAAACCCCTCCAGAGGCTTCAATTTCTTGTCACAGAAACACGTCATAACTTTCAGCAAACAGTGTACTATGGCAGAATAACAGATTTTCATCCTACACTTATCTTACTCCTTTGAGAGGCCAGCAGCCTAAGATCCCCAATTTCATACACTCTGCTTTCAGGTAATTAGCAAGTTCTCCAATTGCATTTTTCCCTGAACCTGGGGAACAACCAAAGCCAATGAGCAAGAAAGGTAAGCATCTAGGTACGCTTCTGATGGCCTAGAGGACTTGCTGCTGATCTCTTGAGACAACTATTCTGAGTTCTTTTGAGAACTGTAACTGTCCATGATCCCCTAGCAAATTAGTAACCTGCCTATTACAGGGATAACGGGATTTCTAAATGCACCTACATCCCTGCCTATACAAAGTAGTCTTCCAATTAAAATGCAATCAGGTTTTATAAGATGAAAAGAGTTTTAGAGACAGATGGTATGAAATTGTGACACAAGAAATATATTTTTTGGTTAGTCAGATGTCCAAAATATATTACTCATACACACGTGGAATTCATCCACAGTCCCTGGCTCATAGTTCCCCATGAATCTCCTAGGTGTGGTGATACTCTGCTCGTTTCCAAGAACCACTGTCAGTGTGGGGAGGCCTACACAAACACCTAATTGGTAAAATAGGTCTCAGAACACACCAAGAGTCACAGATGACTATAATGGTGGCATAAGAATGTGAACGTACCTCACGTCACAAAACTATACAATTAAAAATGGTAAACAAGATAGATCTTATGTTAAATGCATTTTATCATAATTTTTAAAAAGTACTCAGTTCTCTATTTTAGCAAGCAAATTATCCAGTTTGCAGAATATATTCATGCCTTTTGTTTCTTTTTATCTTTATTCCATTAGTTGCCTTATTTAGGGCCAATTGAGAAGCAGGGAAACCTGAGCAAACAGTAAGCGAAAGAAAAAAGAAGTTATATTTCTTTATTTATGGCATTCTCTACTTCAAAAAACAATTTGAAGTAAAAAAAGAGCAATTAAACTATTAAGTTTAATTGCAGTTAAAGTATTAAGCAATTAAACTATTAAATCTCAAACTATAAAAATTTAACAAAAATTCTAAACTATTGGTTCTCTTTAATTGTTATGGGGATTTTCTTCATTTCTAACTTAAGGCAATAAATTTTTGTGATGGGGATGATCCTACTGGAGAAAATATCAGAATACATGCATCTAATGCATGAATGGGCAATTCAGAACTGGCTATGAACACTTTAGAGGAAAGAAAAAACCACAAGGAACATATGAAACAATTATTAAAACTGCTAAACACATTTCGACTAAAGTTTTAAAACTACTGCCTCACGTATTAGGCATGAATCATGCAAAACAAGTTTTGAATTTTAATAGCAGAACTTATACCTTCCATGTTTCCATTAACTCTAAGCCTTTGAGCAATTACCAAAATTGTCATATTGATATTCAGAGGCTTAGAAGTGAAAATGAAAACTAGAAATATTAGCCTTATAACTTTTATTACAGGTGGATTAAATCCAAATCTCTCATAAGAAAATAATAATGTACAAGGAAGAATACAAGTTGTAAGTACAAAAAACTGGCCATCCAGAATAGGCTCTTCTGTGTATTTTGGTTCATGGTTCTCAAACTCAACCAGTCATCAAAATCCCCTAGGAAGGGGAAAGAGAGCAAGAGAGCAGGTCCACATATTTAAATAGATTTCTGAGCTCAACACCCACAGATCAAATTGAACGAACAGCAGAAAAGGCCTGGGAATCTGCGCACTGAAACAGCCCCATGATCAACCACATTCTGATGATGAACCACATTTTAGAACATCTATATATTAATAAACTTCTTTTTGCAACAGGAGACCATTTTGCCTCTATTCTCATTTTCTATTTCAACTTACTAATAAGCAACAAATAGCCTCCTGCAAGCCTAATACTGTGTTAAATCATTTCCTTTAATCATCAGAAAAACAAACTATTAATGGGGGAACTAAAGAGGATTAAGAAACAGGGTAGCTTGTGAATAATAAATGCTCCGGTTCTGGAGCCAGAAGTCATATATTTGAATCCAAGCTCTACTTTTTCCTAGTTGTGTGACCTTAGGGAAAGTACTTTCCCCTGCAATAATAGTTTCTTCATCTGTAAAATGGAGATAGCAATAAAACCATTCACAAAATGTTGTGATTAAATGAATTAGTGTATTTTAAATACGTACAATGGTGTTTGCCACATAGTAAGCAATCAAGTGTTGGATTGATAAAATGTTACCCAACTTTGTAAGTGAAGCATCATATCCTAAAAACAGAGCTTAACTACAAAGTAACAACACAAAAAGAGCCTAGAAGATGCTGGCATTGTCTCCCCTCTGAGAAATCTACCTAAACCCCTCCAATTTTGGAAGTAAACATTTTAAGTAGTTTCAATTTTCCAACCAAAATCATGCGGCTTCCAAAATGCTTCCTTTGTGCATATACTTAAGATTGTTGTAAAGTAATATCTACTATTCATTTGTATATATCTCTTACCTTTTATCTAAAAGTATCTGATTTTTAAAGTAATTTTGTTAGAGCAATATCATAATTTTATCATCATTTTTTAGATAACTTTTCTTTGCTGGAAATATCCTATATAATCTGACTTCTAATTCAAAAGCTAACTGAGCAGTTTACAAAGGGAAAAACAAAACAAGGAACTGGATCAAAAAAATACTGTAATACGTCAAAAGGAAACAGCATTAATCCTAGATGAGTCGTTTACTAAGAATAACAAAGAGGAAATGGTGAGGGAATCATTCTCATCAAAAGAATATACTTTAATAATGCTCTAAGCAATTCGTGTGCCAGATGAGAATATAGTCAGCTACAGATAGAGTCCAAAACAAAGATGGTACCTCACTAAAAAACTTAGAGCTGGTAGTTATCCTAAATTTCCAATATGCAACAGGAAATGTTGCCAGTGATTCAATAGGTGACACCCCTTTCCTTTTTTCTTTCTTCTGAGTAGTCAACAACCCAAAACAAAATGGTCTAGAAGCTCTGTTACTAGTTAAAAAGTTAAACATAAAAATCCCACTGCAATATTTCAAAAAAACATCTAAGACACAATCTAAGCAGACACTAAATAGGAATGGTTTCTGTCAATATGTGTAAAGTGCCTCCTGGAATACACTAACTGTATAGCCTAATGAGCATTTCTATAGCACACTTATATCCCCAACATTCTAATGACCTTACGTTTCAATAAATTTCAATACATTAGGAAAAGTACATGGAACTCAAGTCTACAAAATAAAATGAAACCCACAAAAATAAAATGAAAAACTAATTTTGGATAAGTTGAATAGATGTCCAAGTAAAGAGGTGGTACTATATTTATTCTAATACAATATTTCAGAGATAAGATGTAACATCTTATTCCTAATAAGCATTCTGAAACTAGATGAATGAATCAATGTCTGTCTCTCTCTCACTCCATCACATTCAATGTTGACAGGGTGTTTCCAGACACACCTCTCTGGCAATGTTACTCAAAGCTTCATCTTCTGCAGAAAATCGATCTTTCACAGGTGTCCTTTTCCTTCCAGAACCAGGAGTCCCCATGTTGTCTTCCTGGCAATCCCTTAACTGTGAAAAGTTATTGCACTGTTTTCAGTCCTGAAATAAACAGAAAGAGAATACCTTAGGATGTTTCTCACTGTATACTTACGCTTATTTATATGTTCACTTTTAACAAAGAAAATTATATTTATGTATTTATATATAAATTCATCAAGTAATTTTTCTATCAAATTATCCCAATAAATTTTAGAATATTTGCCATAAAGTTACAAAGGTAACTTGGCTTTTAGTGCAATTTAAAAAACAATTCCAATTAAACCATTACCACATAAAAGAACAAATGAAGGCTTATTATTCTGAAATGAACATTAATCAACATTGCCAAACAGCAAGTATCTGAGTGCCTGCTACCGGGTGGTGCCAAAGATACAGTGACAAAGGCTAACAACTTAGAACATATCTATGAGTCTATTATTGTTTTTATTCTTATGAGATAAGCCTATTATTACAAAAAAGAGGAATTCATCTTCCAAAATTAGATAACAAGGATGTCAGACCACGTACCCTTCTAGCAGTGTCTCATGAAAGCATGCATCCCAGTTTAGTTTATGTGAATTCCCTCTCCTTATACATACTCCTAAGATGTACTATGCATTTACTAAATACCCATTGACTTGAAATTTTTCCCTAACTTTAACAAAACTAACTAGCAAAAGTTCATTATACTATGAGTCACAAAGGAATTCTCAAGTAAATCTATCCAAATAGAATCAACTGCATTAAGACTACACATGACTTTAAGGTATTGGAATTTACTTGACTCAAGCAAAATGAAATGGCCACTTCATCAATCCACTCTTGTCAAAAATTTTTCTCCAGTGAAAATTCAGAACATTCCCATTATCTGACACCATTTCTTATGCCTGCAGATTTAGCCTCTTACATTTCTCAAATTAAAGAGGATAGTTTATTACTGTGCCATAGAAAATACATCTGGATATGATAAGAAAATGACTAATTTAAATGGCAACAAACAAAAGATGTATGTGTGAAAGCCGCAGATGATAAATCCCAGTCACAAATCAACAATTTCTGAAAAGCACTGTTTTCTCAGAAATCTGCCATCATCATCATCTTCAGCATAATTTTGACGATCACTCACTTAATAGTAATGGTGTACAAATACTAATCACCTACTGAAAAGAAAAGCAATACAAAATTCTTTTAAGACTGGAGTGACAATTTAGCTAATGTACTGTGGTACCATCTGATATTTGTCCTTCAGCCAGATTTCCAAGGACACAATGAAAAACATTTCCCAGAAACAGAAGATAAAAACAGGCATTTTCTAATTCCAGACACGTAAAAATAATTTTAAAATGAAAAAAAAATTGTCTTTGGAAGTATATAAAAGTTTAACAGTGATTTTTTTTTTTTTAGGAAGATAGGATTATGGATGCATATTTTTCTTCTTGAGTTTCTGAAATTTTAACAGCATTGGAAGAGAAATGCACTTTTTAAAAAATGAAACATTCAGACCCAAGGCTTAAGAATACACTGGCTCAAAACTGAATCCCAAATCCCTGAGAGAAAAATGACAGCAAAAGTGGCAGAGGCAAGGATAAAGGTAGGAAATATGAACAACTGCCTGTCTGTCTTTGACCTTCTTGTCCTATCTAAAGAAGGTACCTATGGGGCTTATGTGACTAACTGGCCAGGTTCTGTAACATTTTTCAGTTGCACTTGAGGTAAAGTAACTAATTCAAAAAAACAATGTAGTGCTTTGAAAGAATTATGTTCTTTGTATTGTGTAGGCAGATTTCTTTACTAATAATATTAGAAAAAGATAAAGGTTTTTCAGTTCCAATGCAATCTATCGATATTCCTAATAACTCTAGAACATTCTAGATCAGTGGTAAGGGGAAACCTTAAAAGAGACAAGATTCCTAACATAGCCACTGGAAAACTGTTTTGAAAGAAAATGACAAAAATAAGGATGTAGCTTCAACGGTGACCTCTAAAAGGTAATTATCAATTTCTGATCATAATGGTCTTTCATTAAGTTTTTAGTCCAAGGAGGTTTCTTCAAGTGCACTTTTCTTCAGGAGCCATGGTAATCTCTCCCAGTGTTGCTATACTAGTATGGACCTATGCGCTAATCCTTCACATCCACTGACAAGAAACACCGACTCATTATCATCAAGTCCTTTACCAGACAATGTCAGACTGATTTTCTCCAGATGGTTTTCTCATTAGGTATTTGTATATCTAAAGGAAAGGGAAGTATTTTCAGGATGTTGTAGAATATAAGCCTTCCAAAATAGACAAATCAATAGGACTTTCTCGTCTCTGATGACCTTCTCATATAATACATTTCTGAAAAATAGGCATTATGCCATATTAAGTGGTACTTCATCATATTGTTCACTTTTGTGAGGACAGAATGTGTATATAATGCCAGTATGTCACATTCTAAATATAGTACACTCAGTAGTTCTGTCTGGATCCTGATGATTACAGTTCCTTTTTATCTACATATTTCATCATGGAATGCTCAAAATATTGGTAGCTATAGAGTTGTCATTACAATTAACACCAAAATGCATAATAAAACATTTTGCAGTTATTCATAAACAAATCCCAGGATCTAGAATGGCAACAGAATTAAAGATTAAGACTTACAGTGACTGCAGTTGTTGCCACTTGATAAAGTTTAAAATTAGAGGATCTGAGTTCAACTGCTTACAATCCCAACTGCAGTGTTGTCTTTCCCACTGCCTAAGTCTTGGTTTTTGAATCTATAAAGTAGAAATAACAACTGTCCCAACTACTTAACAAAGTGTGAGATTCAGATGAATTAAGATACATGCAAGCATTTAATAAACTGTAATGCATTTCATAAATGTTTAAAAGGTCTTGAATTAACTATCTTCTTTGCATCTTAGCATGTGAAGGTGACAAAAGGGCAATCCTTGCCTTTATTTATAATTTCATACTTTAACAAAAATATCCTCAAGTTATCTCCTCCAGCATGAATTATATAATACAGGTAATTAGCCATGCTAATAATGCAAAAATTTTTGCTTGAAGCATGGAACAATCTTGGGAAAATAAAAATGCCTTAACTATAATTATTATACTATATAACACATTCACATAATAAAAAAATGAAAAAAGAAACTTTTAAGGCACTTTGTGGAATTCAAAGTCGATTTTTGAAATAGATGACTGGATCAAGATGTGGCATATATACACAATGGAATATTATTCAGCAATCAAAAAAGATAAAGTTATGCCATTCGCAGCAACATGGATGGAACTAGAAGGAATTATGCTCAGTGAAATAAGCCAGAAGGAAAAAGAAAAATATCAGATGGTTTCACTTATAGCAGGAATATAGGGAAACCAAATAAGACATCAGTGTAAAACAGAGACATACTGCAGAGGAGGAGGAGGGAGAGGGATCAGAGGGAGGGAGGAACACAAGGGGACTGAGGTGATGGTACATGCGTCCACTGGTGAAGGAAACTCTATGGGGACTACACCTGAAGGGGTGGGAGGAAGCATATATTGTTTAATAATGGACAATGATGTAAAAAATAAATATTAAAAATGAATTATGTTCATGAATCTGTCATAATTATTATCACTAATAATACTTAAAATACAAATTTAGATTTCATATAAAAAAACAAAGTCTATTTTTGAAAATCCAAATGAATACACAAGTTTTAGGAGTATTCCCAAATACTTCTGTGACCTTATAATGGGAATTAGTTCCATTATTAGAACACAACCAACTTAGAAGGAAGCAGAAGATAGAGGTCATTAAATGGTACACTTAAGATCTATGCATATCTGAATGGCCAACAGGCATATGAAAAAATGTTCAGCATCACTTGCAATCAGGGAAATGCAAATCAAAACTACAATGAGATACCATCTTACACCAGTGAGAATGGCACATATTAAAAAAACTAGCAACAACAAATGTTGGCAAAGATGTGGAGAAAAAGGAACTCTACTGCACTGCTGGTGGGAATGTAAACTGGTCCAACCACTATGGAGAGCTGTGTGGAGATTCCTCAGTCTACTAAAGATGGCGCTTCCATATGATCCAGCAATTCCACTCCTAGGTATTTACCCAAAGGACACAGAATCATTAATTCAAAAGGGCACCTGCACCCCTATGTTTATAGCAGCACTATTTACAATAGCTAAGCTTTGGAAACAACCCAAATGCCCAAAAATAGATGACTGGATCAAGAAGATGTGGTACATATACACCATGGAATACTATTCAGTAATCAAAAAAAAATAAATTCATGCAATTTGCCGCAACATGGATAGAGCTGGAAGGGATCATGCTCAGCGAAATAAGCCAGAAAGAAAAAGAAAAATACCAGATGGTCTCACTCATAACAGTAATTTAGAAACCTAAATAAGGGACCAGGAGAAAGGCTAATTATAAATGAAGTAAAAATCAAAATCAACAAGCAACTATAAGCCAGAGACACTGTATCGGGGCGGGGGGGGGAGAAGGGGGAGAAGGGATTATTGTCAAAATAAGGGGGGTGGGAATTGTATGGGGACTATAACCAAGAAGAAAAAGCATACATTGTGCAAAAATGAAAAATGATGGAAAAAATGTATAAAATAAAACATAAAAAAGATCTATGCATGTCTACGTAAATTTAACCTCAAAAGAACTTTAAGCACATATTTGAACTCTAGTCAATGATAGATGCTAAAATATTTACTGACACCTGCTATTTATTTTGAAATGAGTTCTCCACATACAAAAGAAAAATGAAATAATGGGTAGAGGAATGGATAGAGACAGATGATAAAGTACAGTATAATGATAGTGGAATCCAGGTGGTAAGTATGGAATCCAGGTGGTAAGTATATGAATAGTGCTTAGAGAACTCTTTCAATTTTTCTGTATTTTGAAAATTTTAATGAAAGTGTTTTTTTAACATGGTGGGGGAAAAGCAACCAGTTGAGAAATGGGGGTGACTATGTGCATATAAAGACACAGGAACAGAGAATTGCAATTAAAAAATCTTGATTTGAAAGAGATTAATCATAGTACAAAAGAATACCAATAGTTATGTATAAATTAGAAAGATTCTGAACAAAGAATAGAATGATACAAATTCTTGGACTAGAAAAGAAAACTTGAGAGAAAGGAGTAAGGGGAGGGCAGAAGTGAGAGGGAGAGGGGTAGAGAAAGGATGACAGGAAGGTATGTAGGAAGGAAGAAAAAGAGGTAGGAAGGGAGGGAGGGAAGAAGGCAGGAGGTAGGAATAAATGAACTACAGGTAATGCTATCAATCCTGTAAATATCTAGATGAGACCATTATATAAAACAAATCATTAACTGAACCTACAGAAAGAATAAAAGGTGCATCTAGAAAATTAAGGCAAAGGATAAAATGAAAAAAAATAGATACGAGAAAAAAATATATATGATGCAAAAGTGGAGGACTTGGCAAGACAAGGAAAGGAAATATTATACACGAATCTCAGGAAACAGACTACCCACAACATGGCAGAATAGAGAGGCTGGAATCACCTTCTTTTCTAGAAAACAAGTATAAAAAAAAATTTGTTGAAAGGAAGACTCACAAATCCTCCCAATAAGAAGTCCAGGACTTTTCCATAGAGAACTTGAACCGAGGTTGGCAGTTATTGAGGAGTGGGAGGAAGGTAAGTGGAGCATGATTGGGAGAGTAGATATCCCACCTGGCAGAATGAGGTGGGAGTCGGCCATCCAAGAAAGGACAGGGCACCCTGGGACATTGTGAATTTCCCTGGAGGAACTTTGCAGAAATCATGCACAGACACCAGTTCAAAGCAGGTCCAAGCCTAGATATTGGGAACTCTGTGACCAATGCAGGCAAGGAAAGTTCTCTCCCTTCCATTTACCTCCCATCCTCCTTCCAGGAGAGATCAGAGTCACCAGGCTGACCCAGGGTAGGCTCCATCGCAGGCCCAACATCAGAGGGAAGAACTGGTGAGAGAATCCATTAATCCCTTAGAAAGTATCAACTGGGTGCATAGAGCTTGCAGCCTCAGTCCTCAAAAGTGTTGCAGCCATGGCAGGGGAGGGAGAAGGGCAGTCAGCCATTGCTTGCAGCCATAGCTAGACAAAATCACCTCCTGCCTGCTAAGCCCAAATAAGTTCCAGAGGATGAATCTTGTGGGCTAGAGCTAGCTCACCTCACCACGAGATACGAGTTTCATAGGTTACAATACATGGCAAAAAGGAGCAGAAGGGAGGTCGGTTGGGAAGTTAAGACAACTAAAGCACTGAACAGAGCATGTTGTAGAAAGGAGAGAAGGCAGAGTGACCAACTTCACTCCTCAAACTGAGACTAAGTATTTATGCCCTAGAATCCCCTTCATCCCCCAACCCATGAAAAGACAAACGAAGAAGAGAAACAAATAAAATTAGATCTATAGCAACTCAACCACCAAAAAAGCAAGTAAGGAAACACACATGCCTAAGAAGCAAGGAACATCTGAACACAAGATGGAAAAGTAAAGTGAGATGTTCTGGGACAAATAAAAAGGATAGGAAAATAAATGACCTATCAGACAAAGACTTCAAAACAATATAAAAATGCCAAATGACTGACTAAAAGGTCAGTCAAAGGCAGATAAGAAGGCATAAAATCACAGAAAAGAAGAAAAATTTAGGCCTCACACTTTTTGACTTCAAACTATACTACACCACAAGAGTAAACAAACAGTATGGTATTGGAACAAAAAAAGACAGAAACTCAGACCAATGGAATAGAACAGAAAGCCCAAAGATAAACCCTCCCCCCAAAAAAGGAGACACAGCCATACCATGAAGAAAGCCTCTTTAACAAGCAGTGTTAGGAAACATCGATAGCTACATGCAAAAGAAAAATGAAAGAAAGAAACTAGATTCATACTTAACTCCATATACAAAAATTAATTCAAAATGGATTCAATATCTGGATATAAGAACTGAAACTATAAAATGTTTGAAAGAAAACACAGGGGACACACTATAGGACATCTACCACAAAGATGGATTTGGAGACTCAACTCCAATGGCAAAGAAAATCAAAGCAGAAATTAACAAGTGGGACTACATGAAACTAAAAAACCTTTGTACCTCAAAAGAAACCATCACAAAAACAAAAAGGCAACCTACAGAATGGGGGAAAATATTTGCATATCACATATCTGCCACGGGGCTAATTTCCAAAATATACTAAGTACCTACACAATCCAGCAACAAAAAAACCACACAACCTAGTCAACAAATAGGCAAAAACCCTAAACAGACATTTTTCTAAAGGCATTCAGAAGCCCTATGGACATAGGAAAAATCTTTCAGCATCACTTATAATAAGGGAAATACAAATCAAAATCACAAGGCATTATCACTTCACCCCTGTGAGAATGGCCCATGTCAAAAAGAATGGAAACAACAAATTCTGGCAAGGATGTGGTAAAAAGGACCTCTCATCCATAGTAGGTGGGAATGTAAGTTGGCAGAGCTTCTATAGAAGATGGTATGGGGATTTCTTAAGAAAATAAGAATGGAAATATTATATTATCCAGCAAAATCTCTAATATTTATCTTAAAAATATGAAAATCTTAATACAAAAAGATTTCTATATGCCTATGTTGATAGCAGCACCATCCACCATTGCCAAGTCATGGAACCAACCTAAGTGCCCTTCAACAGATAAATGGATTAATAAAGTGTGGAATATATTACTCAATGGAATACTATAATGTTGTTTTAAAAGATGAAAATGTACCCCAGTTGTTGTATGCATAAATAAATCTTTAAAAAAAAAGATGAAAATGTCTTTTTGGGTAAAAATGGATGGACATTGAGGTGATTATGTTAAGTGAAGTAAGTCAGAAACTGAAAGAAAGATATCGGAGGGTTTCACTCATGTGTGTAATATAAATAACAATAAATAATAATTAACCACCCTCTTGGTATCATTCCCCATCCAATCCTACAGTCCCATACCACCCCTTAATATGTATTCCTAACCAATATGTGGTTTATTTCTGGAAAACTGAATAACAAAATACAACAGAAATAAATCTTGAACTTAGTGAGAAAATTTAATGGCTTCGGGGGAGGGGGAAGAAGAGGGTGTGGGGGAGGAAGGCAAATGGGTCTTGACATAGATGGTTTGGTGGAGGGTGAGTGGAACATGTGCACATGTAGAGGCAAATGTAACCCCAAAATTAATCAAAAAAAAAAAAGAAATGAACCTTAGGAAACTATAAAAACTATAATGGTTAACTTCAACTCACTGTATAAAACATAATGCCTATAAAGGATTGGTGAGAACCTATATAATCTCATTTTCTACATCTACATTCAGTATTCTTAAGGATTAACAAAAATGTTTTTTAAAATCACATATTTTGAATATTTACTATTCCCACATATTCAACACAATTGACAATTTTTCCATTTCCTCTTTTCACAAGCTGACATGCCAGTGGTTGCACTTGGCTCACTGCTAACCATGTTATTCAACAAAATGAACTTTACTGGGGTTGTATGTTTGACCCGATTTATAATACTATTTCATCAACTGTGCGGAACTCAAAGTAGGAAAATGTAGTTTTACTAACAACTGTATTCTTTCTCAGTAAGCCTTGAGAAAGAAACCATTTGCTAGCACCAAATGGCCTCCTTTCCCTATGCCTTTTAAAGTATCTCAGAACTGTACGAACATACATTCAGAAGATAAAAGGAAGAGAGAAATTACATATTGTTGAAGATAGGTCTGATTTAAAAGTGAAATTCCAGAAGGCGGGAATCCTACACTTCCAAAGTATAAACAACAATGTAAACAAATAATGCTCAATTAAAAAGTAAATACTCTGAAAAAATAGTAAACTTGCAGGTACTTGGGGGAAATGTGAAGCTAAGAAATAGTTGGATAGGGTCTCCCCGGTGGCGCAGGGGTTGAGCGCTGGGTTGCAAAGCTGCCCGCGGCCTCTGCGGCGCCAGTTCAATCCCCGGCTGCTCCCCGGCCACCTGAGGAGGGTCCCACATGGTGGGCAGACCTCTCCTGCCGCCCGCTGCTCCCCTCAGCAGTGTACTTCGGTCCTTCTGCCTGCTCTGCTCCCCGCTCTGGCTCTGGTGAATTCTCTCACCCTCCCGCGCTTCTGACTGTACCCAGTGCATGTATAAACAAAAAGCGAACAAACAAACAAATAAATAAATAAAACATGCCTCTATAAAAAAAAAAAAAAATCCTACTGTGTAAAAAAAAAAAAAAGAAAAGAAAAGAAAAAAAGAATAAATAAAAAAGTCTATTAAAAAAAAAGAAATAGTTGGATAAACAACAGAAACTCAAGCAGCAAAGGACAAAAATAAAACAATATACAGGGTAGAATGGGAAAGCATGCAATTAGGATTTTTTTAAAGATTTATTTATTTATTTATACAAGCACTTGGTACAGTCAGAAGCGCGGGAGGGTGAGAGAATTCACCACAGCCAGAGCGGGGAACAGAACTGGCAGAAGGACCGAAGTACACTGCTGAGGGGAGCAGCAGGTGTGGCAGGAGGGGGGATTGAACTGGTGCTGCAGAGGCTGCAGGCAGCTTCGCAGCCCTGCGCTCAACCACTGCGCCACCAGGGGAGGCCCTTAGGATTTTTTAATCAAAGTAGTATGAAGTTCTAAAATTAGGAAATTTTATAAAATAAATCATATACCTTTAATTTGTTCCTTTTCAACAAAAGGAAATTTTCTATTGAAAATTTGCAAGGTACCATGTATACAATCATTGCTGTGTTTAGTAAGCAAAAGAGTAAAATGGAAAAATAAAAATGGTTAGTAAGTTAGAGAAAAGGTACTTACACTATTTCTATACATCATAGCCTGAGTCCCTGGATGACTTTATAAATCAACCTACCTTTTTGCCACTGTTTTCCAACTCACAGGAGAGAGAGGTGAGTGAGAAATGAATGTCCAATACTGAAACTGGGGGGGGGGGGGGTCGGGGGGGGGCTGTTTGTTAAAGTTGGTTAACCTATGCTGCCTAACAGAGCTATTCAGGTTTCCAGAATTAAACCACATATTGATTAGGAATATATATGTAAGAAGTGGTATGGGACTGCAGGGTTGGATGGGGAGTGATACCAAGAGGGTGATTAATAATGTAAAGCAGGGTTGTGATTACATGGAGGAGAAGGTTCCTCTGTTAGTGGCTATACACTGGGAACTTCTAGGATAACTGTAATGTTCAATTTCTTGATCTAGGTAGTAAGACTACAGTGATCGTTTATTCTTCCCAAAACTGTTTTGTTTTGTTTTTTTAAAGATTTATTTACTTATGATTACAAGAACTGGGGTATAGACCAGAGGTAAGGAAGGTAAGAGGATCCACCAGAGACACAGCGGGGAACAGAACAGGCTGACAGACTAAAATACACTGCTGAGGGAAGCAACGGGTGAAGAGAGGTCTGCTGCGCCATGTGGGTAGCTCCCTGACCAAGGATCGAACTCGTGCTGCAGAGGCTGCAGACAGCTTCATAGCACTGCGCTCAACCCCTTGCACCACCAGGGAGGCCCAAAAACTGTTTTGTTTTTAATTTCTCTACATTTCACAAATACACTAATTATTTTGCTCAAAATAAATGAGGGGGGATAGATGCTTGAAAATTTGTTGGGGCATTTGGGAAAAATAAAGTGAATAGAAAAGTAAGCAAAAAGTGAAAAAGCAGCTCTTAACTCCCTGGAAAAACCAGAAGTTAAAGAAGAAAGGAAACAATCATGACACAACACTTGGGTGAGCAGTAAACAATATTAGTTATAATTAAAACACCAAGTATTGATTAAAAATTGCAAAATTGGAGTCTTGCAGGGAGGGAAACAGGAGGAAATAATGAAGAAACAAAATAACAACAACAACAAAAACCCACCAATAATATCTACCAGCTGAAGACAGGCTTATTTTAACTGTGTATATAGGTCTTTGAAACAAAAATGGGTTTCTAAACTATGTACTATTTTCTAACCAGCTATGGTAGACAGACTCTAAGGTTGCGCTCCATCGTGCTTGCCTTCCTGCTGTTTATATCTTCTTGTAAACTGTGGTTTATGTCTTTGTATAAACACCTTCCTAAGAATGTGTGCAGGACTGTGACTTGCTTCTAACCAATAAAACATGACAAAGATTATGAGATGTCGCTTCCATGACTGTGTTACATTATATACGACTATCTAGCTAATAGACTCGCCCTAGAGACTCTCCTTGATGGCCTGATCAAGTAGTCATATCAGCTAATATAGGAAAGGACCAGGAATTTTAGGATGCCTGTAAAGCCAAGTCTTTAGGAGCTTGAAGATAGCCATTAGAGGACCAAATAACCTGATAGAGAAACAAAGAGTAAAGCAATAAAATTTGATTTAAAAAAAAAAATCACCGGGGGGTAGGGGGGCTCCCTGGTGGTGCAGGGATTAAAGTCTCAGCACATCAAGCTAGCACCAGTCACTGCAGCATGAGTTCAATCCCCGGACAGGGAGAGAACCCACATGGTGCAGCAGACCTCTCCTGTCTCACCTGCTGCTCCCGTCAGCAGTGTGTTTCAATGGATCTACCTGTTCTGCTCCCTACTCTGCCTGTGGTAAATCCTCTCACACACCCCCCACCTCTGGCCTACGCCCCAGTTCTTGTATGCATAAATAAAATATACCTTTAAAAACAATCTCTAGGGAGCAAGAAGCCTCACCCCTAAAACCACAAAGAAATTAATTCTGCTAAAAAGCCTAAGTGAGACTGGAAATTAATTTTTCCCAATTAAACCTTCAGATGATAAATCAGCCCAGTTAACAATCTGAATGCAGTCTCATGAGATCCTAAGCACAGAACTCAGCTCAGCAGTGCTCAGAATCTTGCCCCACAACTGTGGAAAATAACAACTGCTAAGTTTTTGTAATTTCTTACATAGCTTAGAAAATGATTACAACAGCTTCTAAAATTCTGGATGAATGCATTCAGCAGAGTCATAGAGATACAAAATATCAGTTGTATTTTTATATACTAACAATGAACAGCCCAAAAAAGAAATTAAAGGACAATTCCATTTATAACAGCACCAAAAAGAATAAAATATTCCAAACAGATTTAACCAAGGAGGCAAGAGACCTACACACTGAAAACTATAAAATGTTGCTCAAAGAAATTAAAGGAGACATGGGCCTCCCCTGGTGGCACAGCGGTTGAACGCTGGGTTGCTAGGCTGCCCGCAGCCTCTGCAGCACTGGTTCATTCCCTGGCCAACACGGAGAGGGTCCCCCCCCAAAAAAAAAAGAAAGAAAGAAATTAAAGGAGACATATGTAAATGGAAAGTTACCCCATAATCATGGGTAGAAGACTTAATGTTCTTAAAATATCAATACCATCCCCCAAAATCTACCAGTTCAATGCAATCTCTATCAAAATTCCAATGACTTTTTTTCGCAGAATTAGAAAAACCCACCATAAAATTAAAATTCACATTTCAAAGGATTCCAAATGACAAAAAAAAAAAAAAACCTTGAAAAAGAACACAGTTGGAGCTATCATGATTATATCAAAACTCATCTAAAAAGCTACCATAATCAAAAAGTGTGTTACTAGCATAAAAACAGACATATAAACCAACAGAATTAACACAGTCGTGAGAAACACAACCCTAGCACATATAGACAAATGATTTCAACAATAATATCAACACTATCACAAATGCTGTTGGGAAAGCTGCAAAAGAAAAAAGATGAAAAAAAAAGAACTCTTGCCATTTACAACATAGATGGAATTAAGTCTGCCAGAGAAAGATAAACACCATATGATTTCACTTATATGTAGAATCTAAAAAAAAAGAAAAAGAAGAATAAAAACTGAAGTCATAGATACAGAGAACAGAATGGTGATTACTAGAGGGAAGGGGAGCAGAAGGAAGGTAAAATGGGTGAAGTGGATCAAAAGGTATAAACTACCAGTTATAAAATAAGTTGTGGGGATGTGATTTACAGCATGGTCACAAATAGTTAATAATATAATGTTACATGTCAATTTATATCTCAATTTAAAAAGACTATTTTAATTTAAGATAAATATTAAAAAGGTAACTTAGTTGTACACTAAAATGGTAAGTTTATATTATGTATATTTTTACTACAATAAAAATATTTTGGATGGCTAGTAAAGGGTGAGTTTGGTAAAACAGGAGGACACTGACCTCATTTCCTTTACTATCCAATTAGACATAGTGATGTCCATGGCAGGAGAAAAAACATCTAATCACACACTGAATTTTTGTTCTGTTTTTAATACAATGATCATTTGGTCACTTAACTAGAATTGTTTTTTTAAATAGCAACAACTTGTATGTTTTTAGCTGTACTATCTGTTGTTGTTATAAATGATTTAAGCCATTTAACAGGGAAATGTACATTTTAACATCCTAATCCTCTGCAACATACTTTAATTTAGAAAACAAAGAGAGGAAAAAGAAAGAAACCAATTGCACCTGTTAAAATGTCTCTACTTAGGAAAGGGGATGTACAAAGAATCACAAAATAATCAGAGTAAGTAACTTAAGACAGGTTCCTAAAGCAGTAAAGATAAAGATCAAAATTAGTTACATTTTTGTGTTCCTAAAGAAGGGAAATTAAGATATACAGGATTTAAAGTAACAACAGTGGTGTGACATGAGCTATGATTCTTTAAGAAGGGTTTTAATATTCCACTTCTGAGAAAATAAAAATATCTGTTAATGCACTTGCACTCCAGGGTTTTCCCCAACCCCTTTTCCATTGTCTGTGCTCTGTTCTAACTTTGTAACTTAATTTGGGCGTTGGGGGGCAGAGAAGAGGGAGGATGGCAAAACATGGAAGGGATTACAGTCATGTCATGCTCTGCATAAAGACTTTTTGATCAAGGAGGGATCAGTGGTCCCTAAATATAGCCTATGTGTGCAGTAGCTATACCATGTAGGTTTGTGTAAGTACACTAGATGATGTTCCAACAATGAGGAAATTGGTTAACAATGCATTTCTCAGATCATATCCCCTCATTAAGCTACCCATGGCTAGAGCAGGAAAATAAGAACAAGCCAGATAATAGGAACAGAGAAGTAAGAAAAATGTTCAGTTTAGTTTTTTTCTTCATACTGAATACTAAATATATCATACATCATCATTTTTTTTAAGATTTATTTTTATTTATTTATACAAGCACTGGGTATAGTCAGAAGCGCAGGAGGGTGAGAGAATTCACCAGAGCCAAAGCAGGGAGCAGAGCAGGCAGAAGGACCGAAGTACACTGCTGGGGGGAGCAGCGGGCAGCAGGAGAGGTCTGCCCGCCATGTGGGACCCTCCCCCGGAGGCTGGGGAGCAGCCGGGGATCGAACCGGCACTGCAGAGGCTGCGGGCAGCTTTGCAAACCAGCGCTCAACCGCTGCGCCACCGGGGAGGCCCCCATACATCATCATTTTAAATGATGATTGTCAAATGCTAGCAATCCAAGTTTCTGAGGGCAAGGAAAAGCTAAATATCCTGGAGTCCCAACCTCATCTCAAGCAAAAGAAAGGAAATCACCGGCACGCTTTGCATCTATAAATTAAGACTGTCTACTGAATTGTTCAAACAACATGGATGGTAGGTAATATACAAGGTTGTAGTTAATCATGTGGTGACATGAACCTTGATCTAAAAGGTGGAGCATTTAAGCGCTTTAACAGCTTTCTTGCTTAAGGGAGCTCAGTAAGAACTTTAAACTCAAGCACTTCATTCACCAAGCAGAGAAATCACGAAGGTTTTCACGAGAAAGCACATGGCACAGGGAGTCAAGATCTGGTAATACCAAAAATTTGAAGAGATAACTTCATACTATTGTACATGACATTGTACAGATCTCTGGGAAGAAGAGAATGAGAATTTGGGAAGAAAATAATTTATCTGTAAGAACTCAAAATAATGATGTAAAACAGTCCATCATTCCCTGTGACAAGTGTGAAGATTTCTGGATTGGATTGCTGTTTCAACTAGGGGCATGGACTCACAGTGCTGATAACAGTGATGTTTTTCATCTGTTAGAAAACATTTGACTGGTCCTTGGCAAACGCTCTGACAACCAGAACGGAACATCAATAGTGGTACAATCCTGTGCTCCTCCTCATGTACATTTTTAAAAAATGCTTTACTTGTCACTTTCCCTTAATCATGCTCTTTATTTTAAAAAGGAAGACTAAAAACTGGATATGTATACCACGCAGACTTTCACCCCAAAATTTAGCCTTAATCTTCCAAAGGCAAATGTCCTTTACAAGCTCTCTTTTCTATAGTTGCCACTTTCCCTAGACCACAGGCCTTCCTGACTTGCAGCAGGGCCAGGACAGATTACAATTATGTGGCAGGTTCTGTCAGGCGAGCTTTGACAAGGCCTCAAAATAGACCCTGGGCACCAGCCAGGGGAACTGCTACTCACAAGTTCCAACTTCACCATCATACATTAGGCCCTCAGTACTTTTTTTATTCTCTGGTCTCTCATTCTAAAAGGGCAAAGATTTCTGAATCTCCTCCTAATCATGAGTGGCCTGTATAGCATCAAAATTAAAAAATTAAACCCTTCTTATTCTGCTCACAAATACTTTGCAGAAAAAAGACTGAATCTGTACCTATCTCTTGCACTGGAAAATAACCCATCATAGCACTCTGGTTTGTAATAGGATTTTTGGATCTCAAACTCCATAGAGGTTTATTTTATTATGAGTAGACTAGGATATGTAAGTCAAAGGAAGAAGAGACAAGGTGGGCTACTTATTTCCCTTGGAACTAATAATATAGTAGCAGATTTCAGCAGGGCAAGACATTTAACTATATACAATTATATACAATGTTTTTAATTGATATTGGTCATAAAACCTACTACAAAAGGTATTTGTTTAACTATTACCAAACATAAATCAAGCGGTTTGTAAGAGACAGTACCATTTTTCTCAAGTTACAATATTTATTTTTACCCTCACAAATAAATAAAATTAACTGTCACTCTAAAATGTTTTGAATTGCCTTATAAAATACATTTGCTGTACTTTTTTTAATGAAGGAAAGAATACAAAGTAATTAAAAGTTCCTTTCACCTTCCACAAGTTTGATAAGTTAACTTCTAGTATAAAGTCCAATAAAGACTGAAATAAATGTTTTAATTTTTACAACTATGCCCCAATTTTGCAGCCACACTTTTGAAACACAGTCCATATGCATACAGATGGACTAATACAAAGACCTATATATGAGTTGTTCATTATAGCAGTGTTTGTAGAAAGCTATAAACAACCTAAATGTTAACAGTGAATGGTAAAATATATTAGGGAATATGAATAAATTATGACTCATCTACACTGGACAGAACATCTAGTCTTTAAAAAAAAAAAACTAGCTATGTAGTTTATAGAAAGATCAGTACGATATATATATATATAATATAGAAAGATATATATATCTTATATATGTGATATATATATAATATAGAAAGATCAGTACAATATATATATATATTTCTCAAAGATAAGGGAAAGTACAAGCCACATTTCTTCTAAACATATGTGATTAACAAGTAAAAGAAAATTTTAGAGAGAGATACACAGGAAACCATTAGGAGTGGTTGCTTGGATTAGAGGATGGAGAAGATAAGGGGAAAAGAAAAAGTCAGAAGTTTATTATGTAAAGGAGACTTCCTTTCCATCACATAACATGTTCTTTTAATATAGTTTATCAATTTTTAAAAACCCCACAAACATCTACTGAACCCAGGAAGTAGCATTCTCCTTCCCTTTTCTTAACGGTTACTACCCTTAACTACTCCTCTCCCTACCACCAGACCAAAACAAGAGCACACATACGTAGTAAATCTCAGTTTCTCAGAGAAGCAGAAGTCCCTGAGCCCAAATAAATTTAAAAATAGAACAAATGAAGTATAACATTATAAACTCACTTTTTGGCCAACTGCTTGATTCCTTTTCAATCTGACCTAATTTATTGTAGACCAAAATGTTTTAAAAGTGAAAGTGCAATGTGCAATAACAAAAAAAAAAAAAAAAAGAAAGAAAGCATTTCTAAAGGTGTCCTATCTATTATTTTAAAAGGAAGAACAGAGAACAAGGGAAGTTGTTTTACTCAGAGGTAAAATTTTGCTCGATTCCTTACTGCTTAAGTTTTTAAAGCTGAGTTCTGAACGCTGGTCATAAAGTCTATTCTTTACTTGCAAACTGGATAAGATAATATGTTTTCCCAGTTAAAGAACCATCTCTCCATTCACATTCTCCACAGAAAACAACTACCTAAAGGGAAAGGCTATGAAATGGCCTCTATTTTGTAGGTGCAAATGGACAGTGCTCCTATGGTAAGAAGAATTTTTTTCCTTTTAAATGACTCTCATCAATATTCCCAGCACACTGCAGGGATTACTAATTTTCTTCTGTACATCATAAACTGTTCCTTTTCCCACTCAAAGCAGGCTAAACAATCCACAGAGAGAGTTTTGCAAGGCACTCCCCCTCATTTCTAGTAAAGATTTGTTGTTGTTTAAACCAGAATCTACTTTGCCAAATAAATTGTCCATGTCAGTTTTTTCCTTCATTATGGAGATGCTTAAATCCTGACCTAAGGTTTCCCCACAGCCACTGCAGCACGAGCTCAATTCCCGGCCACGGAGGTGACCCACATGCCGCAGCAGACCTCTCCTGACTCACCAGCTGCTCCCCTCAGCAGTGTATTTCAGTCAGTCTGCCTGTTTTGTTCCCTACTCTGTCTCTGGCGAATCCTCTCACCACCACCCCGCCACCTATGGCCTTTATCCCTGCACTGACCTTACACAAATAAATGAATCTTAAAAAAAAGAAAGAAAGAAAGAAAAAAGGTTTCCCTTGCATAATTGCCCATCAAGATTGTCAGTCATGTGAATATGACAAGGGATTTTCCAGACGGGAATCCCTGTTCACTGAAAACTGAAACTCTTAAGTCACCATTAGCTGGACAAAAATCAAAAGCAACTTTAGGGGACACACTGAGTCTAAGAATGGATATCCAAGGAAATAAGATGCCAAAATTTAGTAAAGAATTAAAGGAATTTGGCAAGCAAGACCAACAGAATAAACATACCATTACTTTATAACTGATAACTAACAAACTAAAAGTCTTTATAAATGAAAATCAAAGTAAAATCAGCTTAATTCTGAAAACAAAGCTAAGAGTATCAACAACTCTGTGAGTCAACATTATTTAGCGTAGCATTTTAAAAGCCAAAATGATCAAATTACATTTCAGCAATAAAGTTATTTCTGGTTTAATATTAATTCATTCTACTAATCACAACTTCAATATACACTTTCTTCTATAAGAGAACTTAAATGAGAATTCAATATTGTTATCTTACTCCATGTTTTTAAGACCGATTCACCAAATGGATGAGCTCTTTCACTCAAAAAAAAAAAAAAAGAGTTTGTATATTGTAAATTTTTCTGTGAACTCTGTCAGACCTTAATCATGGTAGCTGTCCTATTCACTGGCATTTATTTTGTTTCAAAACTCCTTATCTTCCCACAAAAATGGGTGAAATCACAATAGTCCTTAACTTTTTGCTACTGTTCTTCATTCTTTATTGCTTACCATACTTCAAGGTAGTAAATATCCAGCAACAAAACTGACAAAGCATAATACAACATTTCTTATAAAATGCATGAACGCATCTAATTAAACAGGCAGTAACAAATTTCTAGCTTTTGTCTATTCCAATTTTAAGATCCATATCAATGATTCATGAAGTGAATGACCTAACTTCGTAAATGAATCACACTTTCCAAAATTCTTATTCTTTAGTAGTATAATACTAAGTCAACATCTCTACAAGTGTTAAACACAGCTTGGTGTTTGTTAAATAGGATTTATTTTGCAACGCTTTTAAACCATAGCAAACTCAAAGTCCCTGCAAAGTAACTCTTACTGCAATACTTTGCAGTCTCCAACAACTGCACTTTTCCATACAGATTCATCCCCAAAATAAACTGTTATCTTGAAAACATACTGTGTTATTTTAAACACTGGTTAAGAACTCATCCATCTATATATACCCTGCTCTCCATCTCTCTGGTTCCACTGCTGCATCCACATTCTTTTCCTGTTGTGATAACATTAAAGAAAAAAAGGAATGGCCACTCTGTTATCTATCTGTCTGTCTGTCTGTCCGTCCGTCCATCTATCTATACAGGTATATATAGTTTTTAGTTAATTAGCCTGCTCTACAGTTTCTCTCTTTACAGCGGAGTTGCTGAATCACTAAATAAAAACCCAAAATAAGCTACAGTTACAGTTTAGGACACACTATTTCCCTAGTCATGTCTCAGCAGCCTGATGTTTCTATCTCCCACGGTGGAAAAAGGAGAGCAAACTCTTGAACTTTTTCCAAGAAAGAAAGAAAGAGAGAAAGAAAGAGAGAGAGAGGGAGAGAGGGAGAGAGGGAGAGAGGGAGAGAGGGAGAGAGGGAGAGAAGGAGAGAGAGAGAGAGAGAGAGAGAGAGAGAGAGAGAGAGAGAGAGAGAAAGAGAGAAAGAGAGAAAGAGAGAAAGAGAGAAAGAGAGAAAGAGAGAAAGAGAGAAAGAGAGAAAGAGAGAAAGAGAGAAAGAGAGAAAGAGAGAAAGAGAGAAAGAGAGAAAGAAAGAAAGAAAGAAAGAAAGAAAGAAAGAAAGAAAGAAAGAAAGAAAGAAAGAAAGAAAGAAAGAAAGAAAGAAAGAAAGAAAGAAAACGAAGTGGGATCCTTCGATCTCCTGCTTCCTGCTGGATAACTACAGGCAGGAGAAGAGGCCTGAATGGAGCTATATAACTTAACAATGTGGGTGTGAATAACACCCCATATTAGTGAAGCATTAACCCTGACACTCCTTTCTAGTGCCTGTTATTCCCGAGTTTCAGTTCGGGTCAAGGAAGAAGGAAAAACTAACCCCATCAACATGCCAAGTCCTCCACCCTCCTGACACCGTTCCCGGGGGGCTCATCTGGGGACAGAACCTAGGAGAGCTGCATCTGGGGAGACGGCGCCTGGAGCACCCGAAGCCGAGGGACAGCGGCCCAGGCCCATTTCTCCTACAATGGGAGCAACATCCCCGCGCGGCCGGAGGGTGCGCGTCCGCAATCCAGCCTGGAAGCCCCAGAACGCCGCGGGCAGGCGGGGGGCGACCCGGGTCCCCCGAGCCCGCAGGGGGCCCGGCCTGGCCCTGGGCAGCCCGCCCCGCAGTTCGGGTCGGCGGCGGCGCGGAGCCCCCGGCTGCAGAGCCCCGGGAGGCGGGCGGGCGGGCGCCGGGGGCGGCCTTACCTGCTCGCGGGCGCGCGGTGGCTGCGGCGCCGCCCGGCAAGGGCCAGAGCGTCTCGCACCCGCCCCGGCGAAGAGCGAGGGGCGCAGAGCCAGGGGCGCAGCGCGAGGGGCGCGGAGGGCGGGCTCGGTCCCGGGTCCCCGGCCAGGCGGGCCGGACTGGACGCGGCGGCTCCCGGCGCCGGCAGCCGGTCAGTCAGCCACGCCGGTGTCCCCTCCGCGCCGCGGACAGACAGCGGGTCCCGGCCCCGGGAGGAGCCGCAGCCCGAGCGGCAGGCGGAGCGGCGGGGGGCGGGGCCTCGGGGTCGGTGACCCGCTCACCCGGAAGCAGTTGCGGCCGCGCCGGCCCGGGAGCTCCGCGCGCCGGGAGACCCCCCTGGTCCCGGCCGGGACAAGGACGCCCCGCCGGACGCGGGGAGCCGCGCGCCGCCCGGCTCCGCCGCCCAGAGCTGCCGGGGCTGCGCCGGAGAGCGGGCCGCGGGGCGCGATCACGGGCGGGGCGGAGCCCGGGGCGGCCTGCGCGCGGGTCCTGGGGGCCCGCGGGGCCCGCCTGGCCCCTCCGCCCGCAGGACCGCGGCCGGGAAGGGGAGTCGGTGCGGGTGCCCGGTCGAGGCCGCCCCGGCCTTGGTCTAAGCGCCGCCCGGCCTCTGGGGCTTGGGTAAGTGGGCCGGGGTGGCAGTACCGACCCTAGGAAGCGAGCGTGCGAGGGCGAGTGGGTGTGGTTGAAATGCTAAAAAGCCTGATTTCCAAAGTGAAAACGCGTGATTTCAAAATTATTTCCGGAGAAGATTGCTGGGGGCAAGAAGGGGGGGTAGGGATGGAGTAGAGAGCCCGTTAAATATCTGATTAGATACAGACCAGTCGTTCATTACAGAAGTATCTCTGCACCCACCAGGTTCAAGGCGCTGGAGAAAGAGCAGGAGTCTGCTCTTGGGGAACTTACCTGCTAGTGGGGTAGACGGATTTAAGCGTTAATGACAGGTTGGTAAAACTATGCAGGAAATACACGAAAGTGATGAGAGAGATTATGTGGGCGAGACCTCTTTGGCATGATAGGATGGATAGAGAAGACCGAGCTCGAAGAGGAAGTGGTTGTTGATCAGTTTCCTAAGAAAAAGGCACGAAACAAACACAGTTTTACGCACAGGGACTGTGGATTCCAGAACCCTCTGAATAATTCCAGAAATTCCACGTTAAGAACCTATCACTGAAGCCTAAGTAGGGGCTGTTTCTGAGCTGCTCTGCAATTCAGAAGGCTTGCAACCTTTTAGAGTTCGCTGAGGGGGGCTGGGACTGTGGCACTGAGAGGGAGGTTCAAGGTATGAATTAAGGAACTTTGATCTCTAGACACTGTGACATCAACGGATATTTCATCACAGGGAGAATTATCATACCCTCGGTCTTAAAAAACATATTCTTTGATAAACTTCTCTCTTTCTCTTTCCATGTCACTATTCCCAAGACCCATGACTAAACATTAAAACTTTGATTTTTACCTGAGATCAAGAGTAACTTGATATGCCCAAAAGATCATGCTGTGTTATAGGGAAGAAAAGGGTCAGTGACATTTTGCTTAACCATTAAAGACAATTAAAAAAAAAAAAGCTGACTTGCCAGAGACAGGACCTATTCAGGTAATAAATAATGCATTACTCAAATAATACTAATAATCTTAATCTGCCCAAAAGGTCATGCTATGTTACAGTGAGTAAAATGGTCAGTGACATTTTGCTAAACCATTAAAGACAATCAAAAAACCTAACTTGCAAGAGACAGGACCTATTCAGGTAATATATAATGCATTACTCAAATAATACTAATAAACCTAATAACATTTATTGAATATTAGTTTATGTAATTGCATAATTGATGGAAAGATTGTTTGGATAATGTTAGAATTGGAGTCTCTTGCTCTTTTTATTTACTCTCTAACCTCTTGTTTTTTCTCACACCAAACTAACAGAAGAAATATTTTCTTACTGGAAAAACTGGTAGGGAGCTCAGACTCAAAGTACCTGTCATTAGCACACTATCATGCTCAGTAGGTACTTAAATTTATTGTCCCTTCCAGCACTAGGACCAACCATGAGAAAAGGGGGATAACTATGCCCATTGTAGTAGCAAAGGCATTGAAATTCAAGGAGATTATAACATTGTAACAAAACCAATAGATGAAAGAACAGAATTTAAACTCAGGTCTTTCTGACCCAAAATCCCCTTTTACTTCACTGTGTTGTTGCACTTTTATATTTAAGAGGGAAATACAAGTCAAGTGTCCAGCCAAGCAGATTTCCATGTTTTGCTTTTATAATTTTATTATGAAAATATACTTTAACTGGGGGCCTCCCTGATGGTGCAGTGGGTTAAGATGCAGCACTTTGAAGCTATCCACAGCCACTCCCTAGCCAGGGAGGTGACCCACATGGCGTAGCAGACCTCTTCTGTCTCGCCTGCTGCTCCCCTCAGCAGTGTATTTCAGTCAGTCCGCCTGTTCTGCTCCCTACTCTGTTTCTGGTGAGTCCTCTCACCCCCCACGCCTCTGGCTTGTACACCAGCTCTTGTATACATAAATAAATAAATCTTTGAAAAAAAAATACTTTAACAAAGAGTGATATGAGACAATTTTAGAAATTTTCGGTGTTTTTCCTTCTCCCTCTATATGTTTGCCCTCTATTTGGCACCAAGATGCTACTCCACTTGTTTTAAGAATTCATATGTCATATATCTTTTGAACACTCCCAAGAATGTTATAAAGTATGATATTAAAATGTCATTGTAAGGTGATCCTGATTAAATGCATCACTCTGGCTACTTCACAGGCTTTTCTTGCACATTAAGTGATTTTTTTTCCTGCCAAAAAATATGATCCCAGATCTTTGTGGAATGTTCTGACGTGTGAGTACCCCCTGGTCTGTGTGGGCTGGCTGGTCTGGGGACATATTAATAGATGAAGGAAAATGTTGTCAGTATTTATGCAGTTTTGAGAGATGAGGTGATAGGATTTGTCCATTTTTGTACCTTTCACATAAGACCTTTTGCATTTTTCTTTGATGATGTCAAGAAATAAGAATTTTCCTTTTCAAGAACTAACACTCATTTTTTTTTTTTTTTTTGTGGCTTTCACAAAATTAAGTTATCTTTTGCAAACAGTATTGTGTTCCACTCTGTACACATCTCTGGAAAACATTGTAAGTTCAAACATTAAAAATGGGATACTTCTTTTCAGAGGCTAACATTTTTATTAGTAAAATGTGTGTTTGAGTTTGGAAGCATTTTTGGTTAACTCTACAAACCTGGCAAAGCAACAGTCTTAGGCTATAAATATTTATTTTTCTTTCTAAAGATTCCTTCTGATCTAGATTTACTTTTTTTTTCTTGCTGAAACTTGCAAAAGTAGTGCAGAATGTTTGTGTACACCCTTCACCCAGTTTCCCCATGGATAGCATCTTACATACCTATAATACATTTTTAAAACTAGGAAATTGAGATCTTTCTATGTTCTTTAGCATTTTAGCATTTTATCCAAAAAATTTAGAAGTTTGAAATAATTTATTTCTATTGTATTTCATTTGCTTCTTCTCCCTTTTCTAAATTGATAGCTAATAAACTTGTGTGGGGCTCATCTGGAATTACTACTCTACTTTTAAAAGTTCTGAAGGTCAACATGCTAAAAGTGATTAATTGTAAGAGTTTTGCTGTTCCTACTTATACTGTTCCATGCCATCCTGCCCTAATAAACCTATATAAATTTATACAACCTGTGTATGTGTGTATTTTAAGACACCCTATGACCACTGATATCTTTCCAGAGATTGCTATTAATGTAAGTGGGAAAGGAATGCAAAGGTTCTCATTTGATTGGAGGAAAAAAAGGTTTCCTGAACATCTAAGTATACAAATCAGAATCCTGGGGTCTGTTGATTAGGATGCTAAATCTCACTTTTGACTAATTCTGACTCTACATGGATTTTCCCAGCCAGAGCAGCTCACCCTGAAGTATAAATCACTTTCTTCAGTCTCAGTGCTGAAGAAAGGTTGATAGGGGAGAACTTGGGATCTTATCAAGTATAAGTAGGTATCAAGTATAAATACCTAATCATAGGTAATTAAGTGATGGGCTTCTGCATTATATACTCATTATAAATGAGTAATCAAACACCCTTCATATTATGGTTCATTTAGCAAATTATTCATCTACTGTCTATCAGGCACCCAGTTAGGCCCTAGTAACACAGGGACACAACAGGATTTATTTTTTAAATGAATAGGAAACTCTAATGTGTGCCAATAACTTCAAGGTGCTAGGCAAATAGAAACTGTTTATTTCTCTCGTAAAATTTGCTGTCTGGTAAGTTCTAATAGGTCTTAGGGGTAGGTATATGGTAAATGAGAGCATTAAAGTGGCACTCATTCTAAACTAGGGTGTCAGAAATAGCTTCTAATAAGAAATGTTATGAGCCAAGATATAAAACTGCCTGAGAGTGAAATAAGTATAAAAACAGGATGAAAAAGGAAGAACAGAGAAAAAGTCCCAGGGACTAAAACGATATGACAGAGAGTATGAGATGAGCCTAAACTAAGTAGGAGCTTACCTTGCAGGGTATTACGTGCTGTGGTAAAAATTCTTTGAAAGCAAAAAAAAAAAAAAAAAAAAGATATATATATATATATATATATATAATATATATTTGTGTGTGAGAGTTTTCAAAAGACCACAGTAGCTTCAGTGTAAAGAATTTATTCTTCAAATAGGTACGTGCTAAATTCCTACTACAGGCCAAATACTATCCTGCACATTAAGTATGAAGTAGTGGAGCAAACATCTGCTCTCTTTGAGGATCTTAAAGACCATACACAAATAGAATTGATAGTGCAAACCTGGGAAAAGAGCACCCCAAGCAAAGGGACAGCAAGTACAAGGGCCCTAAAGCAAACATGTTCTTGCCATGTTTGAAGAAGAAGGAGACCAGTGTGCCTGGAGAGTAATTGACAAGAAGAAGGAGTAGGAACTAGATTGTGCCGTGTCTTGTAGACCATAGTAAGAAATTGGCTTTTCCTCTTTGAGGTAAGCTATTGAAGAATTGTGAGCGGATTTCCATGTTTCTCTTAGAATTTCATTATGAAAATATACTCTTAAGTGGGGGTGAGGGGGTCTGCCTGGTGGCGCAGGTGTTAAAGACAGCGCTAGCAAGCTATTGCCAGTCACTACAACATGAGTTCCATCCCCAGCCAGGGAGCTACCCACATGGCCTAGCAGACCTCTCCGTATCACCTGTCGTTCCCCTCAGCAGTGTATTTCAGTGCATCTGCCTGTTCTGCTCCCCACTCTGTCTCTGGTGAATCCTCTCACACCCGCCCACACACACAACTCTGGCCTACACTGCAGTTCTTGTATACATAAATAAATCTTTAAAAATATATATATGTACTTTAAGGTAGAGTGATAAGAGGCAATTTTGGTGCTTTTCTGTGTTTTTATTTCTCTTCTACAGGATTTTTGCCTTTCCTCCAAAGAGGAAATGGCAACTTGTCATTTATCAGAGGACTATTTTGTTAGTGGTAGATTTTAGGTAAGGATATACAAATGGATCACTGCAAAATTCATTCAACATTGCTGTATGTTTGAGATTTTTCATAATAAAATGAGAAGACTTTTAGCTGCTGTATTGTTAATAGACTTGGGGATAGCAGGGGGACAGGTGAAATCAGGAAGACCACTTAGGCTATTGCAATAATTCAGATAATTGTGGAAGTAGGTTAGATTCTGAGTAAATTTAGAAGGGTAGGGTGGCTGCTGCTAAGGTGCCTAATAAGATTTGCTTATGGAATGGATTTGAGATGTAAGGGGGTAAAGTAACACTTAAGTATTTAGACCTGAGCATCTGTAAGCAGCTGTCAGGTTGCTATCTACTGAAACTTGGAAGGCAGTGTCAGTAAGCAAGTTTAAAAGAAAAGACTTTTGGACTGCTCAAGTTTGAGATGCCTGTGGGATAGCTGAATGGAGATAGCAGATAGGCAGTTGGATAGACAAGTCAGTCATTCAGAGGAAACATCCAGGTAAAAAATACAAATGTATGAATCCAACTAAAGATTCGGAATATAAGGATCTATGTCTTGAGAATTAAATGGAATTGCAGTTTTCCTTAAGCCTTTACTCATGCTTTGGTTCTAGGCTGCTTTTGTTTCCAGATAGTTATCAGTTACTTTCTAGTGTCATTCAGAATACTTACACTCCTTACTGTCTACAATTCATTTGTGTTCTGAAAGATTCTGTTTTCTTAATGTTGGTCTTGTCTTTGTAGCCATCCCTTGAGAAAAGATCTATTTTCTTATACATTCCACAATGCCATGTCCCTAGAAGACATTTTACAATGTTAATATAGTAAAATAAACTATTTTCAATATAGACTTGTTCATTTTTTTGTTACAGACTTTTTCATTTTTTTGTTACAAAGAATTAATGTTCTCAAAAATATTTAATTCAGACACTTCTAGCTGTGAAATAATGGTAGAATTAGAATTTTCATGCCCATTTCAGGTGAGAATGATAAAAGGGAGCCTTGAGATGGGGGAAGGGGTGGGAAGAGGTGGCTCAGCACACCTCCATAATGGCCTTCTCAGATTTCATGTTGCCAGCAAGAGGGTTCCTAGCTACTTCAAGCCTACCTCCACCTCAGTCCAGGTCTAGCAGAAAAGAGATCCTAGCCAGTAGTCCTGAATTCACTAATTGAACCACCATGAATTACCTGCCCATCCCTTAACAAATTACTGTAGCAAGGAAAACTCTGTGGTGTGATTAGCTAAATCAAGTCATGCTTCACCTGTGGTTCACCTAAATAGCACGGATTTAGGAGAGGAGTGGTTCTCCGGAAGACAAAATGGGGTGCTGTCAACGAAATAAGGAAATGGATACTGTTGGTCAAAAAACAACACACGCTACACCTGTAACTCAATGGCCTAAGCATTGTTCCTTCCTTAAGCTTTTGAAGGAAGTCAGGAATGCCAGGGCCCTCTTTGAATTTCTTCCAGTTCTATACACAGTATTGTGTCCCCCCACCCCCCATTCATTAGGCTGCCTCATAGTCACTTGTCATTGATGAGTGAACGTCACAAAAAGTAAATGCATGAATATAAAAGTTAACCAGCTGGAAGGGTCAGTATTTCAGCAATCACTTTCCAGGATACTCCCACGTAGGTATTGCAGGTAGTTTCTTGTCTTATAATTCTTCTGTATTGTCACGTCTGCCTGAAACATATTTATTTGCCCTTGATACCCTGAGGGTAGGGTGGCTGCTGCTAGGGTGCCTGGGAAATCACTGCAGAAGCAATGATTGTGACAATGAATCAGCTTATGTTCATCTGGAAGGACATTTACACAGTGTAGAACCTTGAAAGCAAAATATATCTACAGATATGTCTATTTTCTCTGCATCTTCTTTTCTGCTTCATCATTTCCATTCCTTCCTATTCTAAGAGGTGACTTACTTCACAAGAAGTTTGGCCTAACTTAGAAGGTATTTTTCAACAGTTTAGCTACAAAAATGGGTAACATTGGTGTAAAGAGAATGTTGGCTCTATTATTCTGGAATTTAGGATGGCTTCTCTAGTTTGCTTTCTTGAACACCAAACATAACATTCTCTATTCTAGAACTTGCTTCCAGTTGGTCATATGACTGGCAGAAAATAAAACCAAACTAAGTGAATAGTTGTCGAAGTTCATCACACATCCTGGAACTGTGCTTTTATTACCAAGCACAATTCCAATCAGAATCACTGTTCTGGGGTCCTATCCATCATCATGTCATATTCAGAAATTGGATTTGGGTCTGGTTGCTTTTAAAAAGATATGACAATGGGGGCCTCCCTGGAGGCCTAGGGGTTAAGTCTCAGAGCTATCACCACTGAGGCATGAGTTTAATCTTGGCCAGGGAGCTAACCCACATATGGAGCAGCAGACCTCTACTGTCTTACCCACTGCTCCCCTCAGCAGTGTATTTCAGTAGATCTGCCTGTTCTGCTCCCCACTCTCTCTGGTGAATCCTCTATTCCCCCTCCAGCTTATACCCCAGTTCTTGTAAGCATAAATAAATAAATCTTTAAAAAAAAAAAAAAACTATTTCTAGAGGAAATGCTCATCTATGCTCAAATAAATTAATTTTTGAAGAATAATAATACCAATACCACAAAGTCTAAATATTCAAAAGACATAACTAAGAAAGACCTAATTTGATTCTCATTGCTCAAATCATAGATTTTTTTTTTCTTGCCTTGTATTCTTCATTTGTTCTTTCATTTAAAAATTTTAAAAAAGCATATATTAGATGCTGGCAGTAATATATAGGTATATAGATATAGGTGTGGTTCTTGCCTTACTAGAACTATCTAGTGGACAAATAAATTGACACAAACAGGCGCCATGGCACTATCTATAAAAAAATTTCCTGCATTTTCCAGGAAGACAACCAACGCTCCCTTTACACATCAAATTCTGGCTTTGCTGCATCAGCTGGCAAGCGTTTGAACCCTCATCAGTGACATTTCACACACTTCTGCTTGAACTGATTCCCCATCTTCATCCTTGTAGTCATGTTCAATTATCAGTGTTCAATTATCTGAATGTTTATTTGCTCTTATATCATAAAAATAAAAGTACAAATGCTAGTTATAGGAAAGATAAGTGTAGGGTAAAGAAAATGTCAGGCTTTTCTGCCCTTCCGCCATCAGGATAGATGATGGATCCTTGTCCTGAATACATGCCTGATGGCGGGCACCTGGAATAGGGTGTGGGCATAGGTAGATGGGATTCAGCTGAGCTGAGACTGTGCTTTTAAGGGCGGCGTCACGGGGGGACGCCAGCAGCAGAAGCAGCCCCAGACAGCAGCAGCAGAAGCCGAAGCAGAAGCCGAGAAGCAGCAGAACGAACGCTAGAGAGCCCAGATAGTGTGAAGACTTGCTGGGGGCTGGGAGGCCTGCCAGCCTCCCAGCCCCCCAGCCAGCACCCCTGCCTGCCATATGCCTGGTGAACCCCAAATAAAAGACCTGCAAAACTACTGAGAACTCTGACTCCTCCTTTACCCGGTCTGCATGGGATCGGAAAACCTGCACCGTGTCCAAGTCCTGCCCTTACAATAAGTCTCCTAAGTGTAATTTCAATACTACAAAGAGAGAAATCATTAGCTGTGTCAGAAGCAATGAATCTTAAGCCTCCATCAGAAAACCAGATATTCATAAAATGAAGGCCAGTAAAACTGAGCAAAGGAAAGGAAGAAAATCAGAGGCCAAATACAGCACCATGGAAATATTCATCGTAAAATGTTGTACCTAAAAGTTATATGTAGAGATTTTTTTTAAAGATTTATTTATTTATGCATACAATAGCTGGGGTATAGGCCAGAGTTGCGGGGGGTGAGACGATTCACCAGAGACAGTGGGGAACAGAACAGGCAGATTGACCGAAGTACACCGCTGAGGGGAGCAACAGGCCAAGTCAGGAGAGTCTGCTGTCCTATGTGGGTTGCTTCCTGGCCGGCCAGGGATTGGACTTGTCCTACAGAGGCTGCAGATTGCTTCATAGTGCAGTGCTTAACCCCTTGTACCACCATGGAGGCCCCATATGTAGAGATTTTGATCTTACTTTTGAATTCTTCAGGAAAGGAGTCTTCCTAAAACAAGTTTGGTTTTGGTTTTTACATTTTCAGGTATGCCTTCTGTTTGAAAGCTGAGGATTGCCTGCAGTGGCAAATCATTGCCTATAGAAAATATTATAAATCATGTATCACATCAGAGATGTTAAAATTCACAGGTCACGTAGAGAAGTTACTATGCTAAGTTCTTCGATAACATTGTAATAGTAGTTGGTAAATGGGAAGAATCAAACATTTATTCTGCCTGTCCTATATAATATATATTTTAGGATAGCCAGAGTTGTCAAGGAAAAGTTCTTTCATATAAAATTTTTGCAACAAATAAATATAGAGGAATGATAAAAGTAAGGCATCATCATTTTGGAAACAAATTTAAATATTTTCACTACTGGCTTCTGCATGCAGAAGCAGACCAGGTAGGTAATGTACACTGTGGTGGACAAGAAGGAGTGTTGGTGACGGCAGTGAAATGGAGAGCTGAGATCTATGTAAGCAAAACCATACTTCTAAAAAGTACGGTGTGGGTCAAACAAACCTCATCTGTGGGGCTCTAAGACCAGTGGACCAATCATTTGTGACTTCTGCCAATCATTAGGAACAAGCCAGAAAGACTGGTCAATGTTTTACTCTTCACTCTGGAATGTCTTTGCCGAGACCACATGAGTGTTTGAATGAAGGGAGGAGAGAGGCGGACACACCCACTGGAAAACAGAATGTAGGTTAATATCTTAAAACATTATCTTGCTGTAGCCACATGTGACTGGGGTAGAAACTCTATAACATGTGTCTTGGGCTAAACTATAAAATTGCTGTAGAGGCACAATTACTGGCTCAAACAAAAGCTGCCTTTGATAATTGAGAGGGGACATTCTGGGTCAGAAGGATCAGTTTTCTGATGAATCAGTGAAAAATTTTAAGTGGAACTAATCAGGCTTGTGTATGTCACCCTTCTTTATAACTCAGTCCAGTGATTTAAAATCTTACCCCTACCTCCCATCGACTCCCCAACAATTCCCCCTCCTTCTGTTTTTCTAACATGTATGCACACATGAAAACAGAAAGACAAATATGTGGAAGTACCTTCTAAGCATAAGAAAACTTGGAGAGATGCTAGAACCATTCTGGACAAGACAGGGGAAAAATAAGATGTGCAAGGGTGATGATGGCTGGAAAGAATTTAGCTCTTCCTACCTCCAGGGAATCAAGAAAGTCTGGAGTAAATAGCCATGAATCATAAATTAGCTCCCCAGCAAGGCAAATTCCTGGAGGATTAAAAGTTGGGAAGTGTTCCCAGCAACACTTCTACTTATTGCTGGTGCCCAGAGGATAGGAAGAATAATTGATTAATTTTTCCCATCCAGATTTCAACTGATGTTATCTCCACAAAGCACTGAGTCATATTAGGTCAGACCTGGATTTCCCATTATGTTAGTTAAGGTTATATTGGTTTCAGGGAGGAGAAATTGACTCTAACTGACTTAAACTAAGGAGCAGTATTGGAAAGCACCTGAGGGCTTTTATGAAATCAAAGGAAAGCAGAATAAGCCCAGCTCAGCAGTAGCTGAGTGGAGAAGAAACTGATCTCTAGTTCATGGCTGTGACTACAGTCTGCAGGTCCTAGGCTCTCTGGCTCTTTAAGGAAAGAGAATCTTCTGGGCCCTCTAACTCAGCTCAAGTTCCCTGGAAGCAGAGGCATTCTGATGCCTCTGTGATGCAAGCGTTTAATGGGGGAGTGCTCTCAGGAGAAACCTATAAGGCAGAGAGGGAAGAGTGTGGAGCAGGAGACAGAGCTAAGCCAGTCTAGCTTCAGCCTGACCTCCCAGTGGGGTTCAGAGAGTAAACAGCCCTGCAGAGAGTACCAATTTTGGAGCAATGAAGGCTGATTTCTTGTACCATTCCCCCATCCATGTTTTGTCCTGTGGGCTGTCTCTGGGAGGCAGCATACTTTTTCAAGCATTTGGGGCAAGGGAGTTCAGGAGAAGGGGCAGCTGTGAGTTGCTAGCTGTCAACAGGCCCAGGAGCCCAGCATGAGACACTGCCCCAGTGGGGAATCTGAGCATAGCACCACCTGCAGGAACTGAAGTTCGATGAGATGATTTACATTCAGCCAGGTGGGTGGATGGGTAAACAGTCAAAAAGCAGGTCCATCAGTTTATTTCTCTTCAAAAATTTAAATGGAAGGCACCTGAAGTCTTACGCAGATGCCCTGAGGGGAGGCCCAGGGTGTCTAGCTGCCCGAGGTCTCCAGTTCCTATCTTTCCAAAAGTCGTAATGTTCTCTCCTCGGTTCCAGAACTGCTGAAGATTTCTCTTCCCATGAGCTCCCCTTTCCCTTGGTCCGAGCCAGTTTCTATGGGATTCCAATCAGAGAAGAAATATACTCCCTTTTCTCACTACTCTTCCACCGACAATGAAATAAAGAGTAGCATATCTTTTGAGGATTTAATTGCATTCTAGTTATTTCTATTTTATAAATAAAATGTTCTTAATTGACTCCCAACTAATCGTTGCATTTTAAAAATGTAACTGTGAATTTCTCTTACTGCTTTATGGATAATTTGCAATATATCACAGGTTTATTTATTCTAAGAGCTAGAACATAGGATAAAATTAAAAATTTTAGGGATTGGTAAAATTTTCTGTAAAGACCAGGCAGTAAATATTTCAGTCTTTCTGGGCCTTATGATCTCTTTCACAACTACTCTATTACTGTCATAGCCATAGATAGTACATGGCTGTGTTTGAATACATGGACACTGAAATTGGAATTTTACATAATTTTATGTGTGATAAAATATGCTTTTGATTACTTTTTCCCAAAAATATACAATTTTTAGCTTTCAGACCATACAAAAATAGTTGTTGGGAAGATTTGTTCCATGAGTCAAGATTTGCCATCTCCTGCTCTAGTCTCCCAATTGGTTATAATTATTGAACAGAAGAAATACTGACTTATAAAATTGAGATAAAAAATAATAGACTTTATTTGTGCAATATATAGCAACTTAGTTGTCTTCTAAATTGATGGATATGTATTCATGAATGTAAGTATAAACTATTGACTGGACCAAGGTTTTCTTATTCCCAGAAATTCCCACGTAAGAAGAGAATGCAAACAGATCGCTCCATATGTTACATTTCTCTGTAATGTTTCATGAGTACCTAATTTTATAATGTAGTAATTAAATATTTATTGTTAATGTAGAATAAAAAAAGGGGGGTTAAGATATAAATCACCTAGTCACTGACATTAATAATGATACTTTACACTTGTATAGCATTTGGTAGTTCACAAAAATTACAGTTCCATGTATTATCTCTTAAGAGCCTCATAACAACCCTGGAGGTGGGAAGGCAAGGTATTATTATCCTAATTTAAAGAAGAGCAACCTGCCCACGATTACACAAGGGACAGGGGAGTGGGATGAACGCTCTGGTCACACCTCTGAATCACAATCAGTATTGTTTCCATAAAATATAATGATATATCTGTGCAAGCCTCCCTCCACCACCTTCCCCCTCTGTCTAGCAATCATGTGATCACAACCTTAAGTGATGGCTGGGGGTAGTGGGGGAGTAGTTACTCTAGCTGCTGGAAAAGCTGGGAGCCTGTTGTTATTTGGTGACTCCAGAACATCCAAAAGCTATACACTTGGAAAGCAATGCCCCTGTCAACTTCCACTGCTGCCCATAGGATTTGAGCACAGTGTCCTCACATCAACTGAATGAACCCCTAGACTAAGGTAATTATACTCCAGTTGAGAACTAAGCTCTAGGTGTTGGCAGGAGTTTCAGTTACTTTGATCATCTGTGGGCAAACAGGGCATCTGAAAGAAGGAACTCAGGTTGAACTTCTTGTCTCTGCTGTGGCTATTACTAGTGTATTTCCTCTCAGCAATTCCTCAAAAAGGAAAGGGAGATGTCTCTTCACTTGGAATAACATATGCAGTCAAGTGCATGCACACCTAGTTGCTCAGGGACCCCAATAATATAGTTCTTGGGATTCATTCACTCAGGGTCTTCCCCCACAGCACCAGAGTAGAAATAAGCTGTCCTAAAGCCTGTATGTATGTGTGTGTGTATGTTTGCACACATATTTAAATTTTGCACACATATTTGCATGCATATTAAATGTTTGCACACATTTTTAAATTTTAACTTACCGTTATGGAAAATTTTAAACAACACAGAATAAAGAATATGGTACTATACCCCATCCCCCATATGCCCATTACACAGCTTTAATATTTGGGTTTTATCAATAAACCTTTATGACCTTTTTTCATTAGCTGGAAGAAATACAAAAAGAATTCCAGTTTTTACAATGAAAAGCAAAAAATAGCACTCAGTGTTTGTTTTGCAGGGAGCTATTCTAGTGGTAGCACTTACCCCCACATTTACCATGGCACTGCCAGGGTCCTTCTCTTGGATCCACTTTATACAGATAGTGTATTTATCATATCATTCCTGCTTTAACTGTATGTTATTGTAATCTTAGGCATTGTATGTTATTTAGTATGATTTGGTAGGCTATTTGGGGGTCCAGAAACACTCACAAAAATTTCCACATAAATTAGTAGTAATTGTGCCATTTTGACTTATGTTGCTGCACAGAAACATGTCACTTTCCAATAGTGAGGGAAATCTGTATTGTTCATTCTCTGCTCTTCTTGTAAACTAATAGTCTACCACTAAAAATGGATCTACCCTATAACCTAATGATTCCACTCCTAGAAATCTACTCAAAGGACACAAAAACACTCATCTGAAAGGAAACCTGCACTCCTATGTTTATTGGTAGCATTATTTACAATAACTGAGACATGGAAACAACCCAAATGCTCCAAAAGAGATGAATGGATCAAGAAGGTGTGGTAAATATACACAGCCATCAAAAAAGGTAAATTCATGCCACTTGTGACAATATGGATGGAGCTGGAAGATATCATGCTGAGTAAAATAAGTCAGAAGGAAAAAGATAAATATCAGATTGTTTCACTTATATGTGGAATATAGAAAAACTGAACAAAGGGGCAGGAAAATACAAAACTTGCAAAACATACAGTGGTGGTGGTGGGGGGAGAGAGGTCAAAACGAAGGAGGGAAAAGCACAAGGGACCGAGGTGATGGGTTATGTGCTATGGTGGTGGGAGAATTATGGGACTACACCTGAGGGGAGAAATCAATACTACCTGAGGGCGGGGGGAAGCAAACATTGTTTAAAAATGAACAATGATGTAAAAAAATATATATAAAGAAAATAAAAAAAGAAATAAAATACTGTCCCTCAAATTAACAATGACATTAAGAAAATAAATAAACAAACAAACAAACCAAAACTTGGATTTCTCTAGTGATCATCCCTGACCATGGCCCTTCTCTACTTTTGTAAGCGTGCCCACTCTGGAATACTATGATCTTACTCTGGCCTCCCCATCACCCAGCTGTTCTCAGGATCTCTGAGTTTGAAATACCATGTTTCCTCCCCCAGAGTGTTCCCAAAGAACAGTGAGCAAATATGGACAGAGTCCTTGGATCATCACGTGCTCACGTGCTCACAAAGGGACCTTTTCCCTGGCTGTTGGCAGGTGAATTAGTTTCTTCACCACAAGGAACTCTCTGTAGGGCTGCTTGAATGCTCTAACACCATAGCTGTTTTCCTCTTGAGTGGACGATCCAAGTGTATGGCAGAAGCTGCAATGTCCCTCTCCTGAGACGATGACACCATCCCCTCTACAGTAGCCTATTGTCACGCAGACCAGCCATGACTCAGTGTGGTCAGGGACAGTATAAGGGCACCGATACCAGGGGGAAAGGATCAGTAAGAGTTTCGCTAACACAAACGGGGACCAAGCATGACAGAGGAGTGAGGCCTGATGGGATTAATCAGCCTTAGGATTGCAAAGAGAACTCTGATATAAATCTACTTCACAGAATCATAGATATAGTTGGGTTTCCTGTAAGAGTTACTAGTCAGGCCCTCAGTGGAAGCACAACTTTCCGTAGACTTGGGGGTTGTGCAGGCAGTGGCTTAGCTATTCAAAGAACAGTTAGCTCTGTTGTTCAGACTGCTTCAGACACTCGCCCCTCCTTTGGAAGGTACACAATGGCTGGACCTGGAAACCTGTGTGACGAGATAGAAGTAGTAACATGGCCAGAATGTAAGAATGTGTTTCCACTGACTCAGCCTGATCTTAATGATCAAGGTGTCCCTCTTTCTACCTCTGAGATTCCATTATTTCTAGTAGTAAAATATCCAATGTGGGGGAAATAGTTTTACTTTCCAATTTCATGTGTCATAAGGACTCACAATGATAGGCACAACACCTCCCATCTGAATCAAATCTGTAAACTAGAATTTGCTATAAAATGGCCCTTCAGGGAATTCTCTCTTGCTGTCATCTTGTGGCCACTTATAGTCATAACAACTAGATGTTGCCTTTGATTCTGAGAATCACCCACCAGACTAAGCAGGACATCCTGCCACTTCAGCTCACCCAATGGTCACCTGAATCCTGGGTGTATACTTCTGGACTTGCAGGTTGCAAGTCTATACTCATGTTGTAAAGCTTTGATTATTAGGAAGTTCTTTCTGATCTGAGCCAAATTCTGCCTTGATCTAATGTCTAGCCAACTTGTCCTTTTCCTGCTTACTAACAAAGGCAGATATTTACCATGTTTCTACATTTTTCCCCTTTAAAGTAAATATTTCAGTTTTTCCATCTCTTCTTAGATGATACAGATTCGGGTCCTTGTCATCCTGTGCTTATCTCTCAGGTTCCCTAGAAGCAGACTCTGAGATAGGGATTCTAGTGCAAGTTATTTACTGGGAGAGGGGCTTCAGAGAAACCTGTAGGGGGTGGGGTGAGTGAAGCAGGGGACAGAGTTAGTCAAGGATGTGGCCTCAGCTGGAGACAAGCCCGGAAATTCTGGGGCATGAATGACACTACAGGCACCCCACCGTGACACAGCCTTTTGTATTCTGTGTCACTCAGACATTTGGTGTTGGGGTATGGGGACTTAGGAGTTACCTTCTGAGTGAAGCAGTTCTCATTGGGGGAAAGGAGTTCTCTCAGGGGCCAGGTACAGACATGAGCTGTTAGGAGCCAACACTCACAGTATGTGGGGAATGTGTACCCAGGAAAGGGATCTGTATGCCTTCTGCTCATCTTTCCTCTCAGTCTCATTATTCACAGACTAGGGCCCACACATCCCTGATATGGCCTGACGAGTAGAATTCAAGGGAACCATTACATCCCATTCTCTTTCATCTAGGATCAGTAGTCCAAGGTCACGCTGAGGTCATGTTCATGTAAACCTGGAAATACTTTTCACAGAAAAACTGTTCCCCAGCCAAGTATCTTCCATCAGTGCTCATGGCATGGTGAAACCAAAAGCAAAAGCACTCTTATTCCTTAAAAATGCCATGCTACTGGGCCTCCTTGGTGGAGGAGCGGTTGATTGCTGGGTTGCGAAGCTGCCCGCAGCCTCTGCAGTGCCGGTTCGATCCCTGGCTGCTCCCCGGCTGCTCCCCGGCCACCGGAGGAGGGTCCCACATGGCGTGCAGACCTCTCCTGCAGCCCACTGCTCCCCTCAGCAGTGTACTTTGGTCCTTCTGCCTGCTCTGCTCCCCATTCTGGCTCTGGTGAATTCTCTCACCCTCCCGCGCTTCTGACTGTCCCCAGTGCTTGTATGTATACATAAATAACTAAATTAAAAAAAATGCCATGCTACTATTTTGAGCTCACATTCTAGCCAAGTGAGTTTCCTTTGAATAGAAACTTTGTTGTCCAATTCAGCACTCAAGGCTCTATTACCTGAAGACCTGATAAGTGAATCTCCTTGGTGACTTGCAACTTTCTTGTCTGTTCTTGATACCCAAAGACTGGTCATCTCTTAATAACTGGCTATTCTGAAGTTTGATTCATCTCCCCTGCTCTGTCGTTGCCACACATTGAGCACAAACTTTTAATTGTGATTAACACTAAGAGAATGCCTGAGAACCAGCCAAGGCCTCACTGAAACATGAGTCAGATTAGCAGACAGTATGTAACCTGGGTCGTTAAGCAGGCGATGTTGGGTGAGCAGTAATGAACAAGAGAACACCAGCACAGTGGCCTTGAGCCTCTGGTAGCTTGACAGGAGGTGGAGCGGTGTCAGAGATTATTTAGGGAATGTATTCAACTGACACTCCATTCATTTAATTGAGTTCTAATGTTTCATGTGATTGCCTTGAACTTTATAATTTGTGGGAAATTGTTCTTGGTAATTGTCCTCACCCATCCTCAAGGATGATGTGTTCCATGTATCCAATGGCAACAGTACCTTCAGCATCAAACCCAGCAAAGGTAGGCAGTCTGGCTGCTCCCTCCCTCCCTCCATTTATCAGCTGGGAGAGAGAAGGTCACCCTTCATCTCTGATCTTGATTGAGGTGTCGGGCATAGCCTTCTCTCCCCAGGCCTCCAACCACAGAAATTGTCACTGTCAGGAGTCCTTCAAGCATATTTCTCTCTGCTTGTCTTGTCCAGAACAGGCAAATCATTATCTGCAAAGAATAGAGGGTCACCATGAAATATACAACATAGTTAGGAAAGGTGAAGGACCACCTAAAACCACCTTCTTTATCCCCAGAGATGTACGTGTCCGACTTATCCTCTGGGAAATCTTTGCAGTATATATTCCAAAGTGGAGAATCATCTAATTATTCTATCCTCCCACCCTCTCAGTTAATTCCAGACCAATGACCTGAAAATCTTGAGGGTCATGGGCCCAGTCTAGCAGAAGCACCCATTCCAGCGATTCCAAGGAGGATGCTTCGCTTGCTAGCCTGTGTGCTAGTGAGCCCTTGAACACAGCCTGGAGCCATTTGTCACCCGAGTCCAATCAAAATGTCAGAATCAAAGTGCCCCAGGAGCTGATGTGGGAATCAGTTTGAAATTCCTTCTGAAAAAATGTGGCTGAGCCCCCTTGGTCTCAAATCTCACTGCTTCTCTGCACACACTTTAAGTGATTCAATACAACAAAGGAGTCACCTTTCCAGGGGCCCAATCAGGACAACCCATGTGAATGTGAATGCCTTTAGGTCACAAAGAAGTGCTTAAGGTAGTGATGGTGCCATGCAGTCCAAGAAGCTCTGGGTGCAGGTCAAGGGTCCACCACTCAGGTCATAAAATCTCCCAGACCTTGTTACTCTTCTGGAAAATAGGGATGGCACCCACTCTGCCCATCTCAGAGGTCCCCTGTGGGAGGTCGTTGCGTAGGAATACAGTTGATCTTTGAACAACATGGGTTTGAACTGCATAGGTCCACTTATAGATGGATTTTTTTTCAACAACTGGAGTCTTTCCTCCATCTCTGCAGGTTCCTCAATCCTGGATCCCACTGAAGCAAACTGTTGGCAAAGTGTCAAGTCACTTTTATTGTCATAAGCAATAAAAACAATTTTATTGTCATAAACAATAAAAAGTGGAGCTGATTGCTGTTTTATTTCTCCCACAATAAGCCCCTCCTCTGGCATAATGGCTTGTTACTGCCCATTCTTCTTTTCTTCTGGAGATTAATGTTAGTTAACTGGAGACTGAGCGTCACATCAAATGCCACTTAGTGTGTATCCAGAAGATAAGCAGTTAGTTAGCTTTTACTAGTGGTGGAAGCTACTTTCCACCTGCCAAAATCACCCTTGAGAGCTTTTATTGCATTAAAAAATGGTCCCAGATGCAATTTTTCACAACCTTCATACTTATCTCTTAGACATTTTTCAACAGATTAATCCACAAAGCAAAAGCCACTACCACATTCATTTATTTTTCATGAGTGCTGTAACAGGGATCGTGGATTCAACAAATGAAGCTGCAATTCATATTAATAATGTATGTTACGTAAAATTGATAGGCACTCTTGTTGTAACATCACTGAGCGTGTTAGAGCAAAGAGGCATACATGTGGCAACATGGTCACACAGGGCATCCCTTCTGCCAAGACATTATTTTTTTAAAGACTTATTTATTTATGCATACAAGAGCTGGGGTACAGGCCAGAAGTGCAGGGGGTGAGAAAATTCACCAGAAACAGAGTGGGGAACAGAACAGTCACATTTACTGAAATACACTGCTGAGGGGAGCAGTGGGAGAGACAGGAGAGGTCTGCTGTGCCATGAGGGTCACTTGCTGGCCAGGAATTGAACTTGAATTGCGGTAGCTGGTGATCTTGATAGCGCTATGTCTTTAACCCCTGAGCCACCAGGGAGGTCCCCCTTCTGCCAAGACATCGTAATGAAGGGACTACAGGTGAGTCTTTAGCGTTCAGTCTAAGTTGTTCTCCAGCATTGGTGAGCAGAAGACCACCTGAGAATGATCCAAACTCAATAGGTCTCCCTCTCTCTATCCCTTCCTTGCAACATGTATCTCCTAAGACAATGCCACAGTCCTAGCAATCTGCATATTAATGGGATGTCTAAATGGTTTTCATGTAGGTGGTTTACAGAACATATCATAGCAGAAGCAGGACTAAGGAAATCTGTAAAGGATCTGTGTGCAGTACCTATAGTGACTACAGCCAGGGAGTGGAAGTGGGCTTGAGGTGGGCTGCAAAATTTTTGGCAGAGTGATTAAGCAATATCCCTTCCCCCGTGATCCACACTGGGAACTCAGTAATCTTCTGGGATTACTCCTGGGGAGTCCCTTGGATTCCTAGCCCTCCCTAGGGTGCAGACACTTACTTACTATATACACATATCTGATGGGCAGGTCACTCTAGAGGGGCTCGGATTTCAGGGGGAACAATGAAGGCTCAGAGAGCAGACTGTGAAGGAGAAAGGGACATGGCCCAGTGAATAAGACTGGGAACAAGTACCTGAATGTCAAAGAGGGGTGGTGACTCTGGACAGACCATGGAGCTGCCGTCAGAACTGTCTCTTCCAGTCTCTGTGTCCTCTGCTTATTATGCTTCCACAATACATCTCCCTGTTTTATGACTGTCTGCTCTTTGGTTACCTTTTCATATGACAATTTTATAATGCCATCTTCTACAAAGAGAATAGAAGACATCTCAGTCTTTCCTCTTGCATGACTGATTAAAATTTGGCTTTTACTATTGGTCCTTTAGAAACATTTCTTCTTGGGCCTCCCTGGTGGCTCAGCGGGGTGAGCGCAGCGCTGTGAAGCTGTCCACAGCCTCTGCAGCGTGGGGTTGATTCCCAGGTGGCCAGGGAGATTCCCACATGGCGCAGCAGACCTCTCCTTTTGCGCCCACTGCTCCCCTCAGCATGTGTTTCAGTAGTCTTCCTGTTCTGTTCCCTGCTCTGTCTCTGGTGAATCCTCTCACCCTCCCGTGCCTCTGGCCTGTACCCGAGCTCTTGTATAAAAATAAATAAACCTTTTTTAAAAAAAAAAAATTTCCTCTTGCTTCATAGCTTGTTATGGAAACAGACACTTCTCTTCCTTCCTCCTCAGTTCTTTGACCAGGGGTTATTTCTTGTCTGGAGAAAGTCCTCAGATCACACCATCACATGATCCCATTTTCCTTGGCTTCCCAACAGCAGTTGCCAAAGGAGACTTACATCAGGTCCTCTCTGCCCTGTTCTATCACCAGTAAGGTAGCAGGGGTGGGGCAGTGGGTGGAGGTGGGTGAGGTGAAGGAAGAGGGGCAAGATCCCGAGTCATAGTCACCCCTGAGCAGGAAGCAGAGGAACTTCTCGTTCAGATTCTTCCCCTGGGGGTTGAAGATGGAACCCCGAGGTGAGCAACACTGGCGGCAGTTCATCCACACCCTCAGTGCACACTAGCCCAGCTCTCAAGCGCTAGCACCTGTGACTCTGCTGCACTGAAGCCTCACATGTGTGACAGGTTGCTGTGCCCAGGAATTACTGGTCCTACTTGCCCTACCCCGGCTCCCCAGTAGCCTTGATAGTGTATAAATGCCAAAGCTCCTCCCCCTTAGGTGGGATTCCTGAGTGTGAGTTCATGTTGGTGCCCGGAGTACCCACTCATGGCTGAGCTCCTATTGTGCCCATGATAATTGGCTCAGTAATGTCCAAGCCCCCTTTTTTTGGCTGCCTTTCCTATACTGTCTCACGTCCCCATCTACTTCCAAATGAACTGTTCGCACTTGAGTTATTGTCTCAGCATCTGTTTCTGGGGCAATCTAAGGAAGACATCAAGTGAAATCCACAAGGGTGGTTGTCCGTGGGGACTGGGTAGCGTGGACAGAGTGCTGGCCATCTGTTGCCCAGCCTAAGCCCTAGGTAATGATCAGGGCACGGGGCTGGGGGTGGGGCACACCATGCCTGAACCTCTGCAGAATGGTTACTTTAATTGCAGAGTGAAGATTACTAGCAAGTGTATGAGTCATGAAGCAGGCCACTTATTCCAATATCATTCTTTTCAGTTATAAAACTGAGACTTTGTCCTCCATCTGTCTGCTTTCCACTTATTACTCAGTTGGCTCAGAATTTGAGAGGAGAGTGGGAATTTATTAATCGAGGCTCCTGAAACTGCTACAATAAACATGATAGAAAGAAAGGAATTCAGGATGAGCAAAATCCAGGGTGACTATATGCTGGCACCAGCCTAAGGGAAGCAGCAGTTCTGTAATCTATAGAGGAGGAGGCAGAAAAAGTAGTAGGTGGCATACCAGAAAGATTCAGGAACAGAGACAAGGCAAAAGTCAAATCACAACACTTGGAGATGTGATCCTGTGGATGTGGCCAGAGCTCAATTACCAAAACTGGGTCACTAAACCAGAAAGGAGTCACACCATCTGTGCTGATGCATAATTTGCAGGGTGGGAGGTTAATCACATGCTTCCTTTATCAGCCTATGATTGGGCCTGGAGGCAAGCTATGCAGCTGGAGAGAAGAGAAACAATAACTAGAGCTGGCCGGTACTGATCCATTCTGCACCAGATGTGAGAAGGCAAGCTCACTTCCATCCTTGTTTGTAAAGGGGCAATGCTGTGCTTTGTCAAGCCACAGAGAGAAAAATACCATCCTTCAGTTTCTTTTCTCAGATTCTGCAGACATTAACCTTAAAAGCACACCTGCCTAGCTCATCTCTCTCATCTTCTCTGTCAAGATTCATGAATCATGAGGGGATAGCCACTAAATGACTTCAGATAGCTCTAAATGACTTCAGATTTTTCCTGCTCCAGACAAGTTACATACCAGTTGTACGGGTTGGGATTCCATAAGTTATAAGGGACAGAAATCTGACTATAATCAGTCGAAACAGAAAGAGAATTTATCCGTTCAGATAACTGTGAAGGACCATGGGCTAATGTAGAAGGTAGGAAGAAAAGTCACAGTACCTAGGACCTGGTCCAGGCCTGGACCTGTGGACTCAGTGCCAGCTCTTAATGCAGTTTGTCTCAGCTTTTCTTTATATGTTGCCCCATTCTCTCAATAGGCAGGTCTTTATGTCACTTTTAATCCTCCCAGCAGCCCAAGAATCACAAACTCTCAAGCTTAGCCATATCCACAGAAATGATCACTTCCCAGGAAAGACACTGATTAGTGCTGTCAGGGTCTCCTGTCCATTTCATGGCCCGGTGTATACAGGGTAATAAACCAATAGCCCTTGAAATGAATCCTGTTATATTGATTCATGTGACAGAGCCCTCCCTGGTATAAAGGCACCCATTATAGTTTATGTTTTTGTTTCTCTCTTAAGATATTGGATCATGCACATTTGCTTCTGAGAGATATCTGCTGTTGGAGTGTTGAGCAAACAGTCTCTGAGCCAGCAAGACTGAGAGTTTTGAAAAATTTGGTAAGATAATTAAGTGCCACGCTGGGAGGTCTCCTGGACAACAGCCTGCTCTACTTTCTCAAATGACCACCTGGTGTGTACTGTTGATGGAATATATATGTCTTTCCCCTGAATCTCTACATGGAGATCTTAATTACGAAAGATATGTTTTTCAAACTTACCTTCACTGTATCATTATGAAATAACTGTCAAGTAAGATCTTATGGTCTCCATTTACTAGCTAAGAAAGTCTAGGAACATTTTTTATTAAGTCAATATTTTCCAAGGTACGTTTTCCTGAACACAGCCTCCCTTGGTGATCCAGGAAAAGGGGGTTGTGGTCAGTTATGGATAGGTCACCTCTGATTGATTCACTATGTATGCTAGTATATTAAAGTCTGTGAAAGCAACCAGAGTTAAGAAATCTATCTGAACTAAAATTAGTGCTCAAAAGGATTTTGCAAAATTATTAGAAGTTAACCATCCTGCTTCTGCTTCATCTTTCCTTGTTTTTGCTTATTTTCATAAAGGATCTGGCTTTTCTCCAAAAGCCTTCATCTATGCCCTGCATCCTATCCCCTCCCCCATTCACAGGATTTTTCTGTCTTTTTCTCTTTCTCCTTCCTGGATCTTACCCAACAGCACTGACACAAACACAAGAGTCTTTCTGAATCCTGGCTTTCAATGTGGTCAATGGACCAGCAGCATTGACTTTATCTAGAAGCCTGCTGGCAACGCAGAATCTCAGGCCCCACAAAAAGTCTGCTAAATTACTAGCAATTTATTAAATAACTTCCTCAGATGATCTGTATGCACATTAAAGTTTGAGAATCACTATGCTAACTCCTGGTCAGGTTTCTCCTGTAAAAATGCCACTCAAACTTTATCTAATTTCTGGTAAAACAAAATGAAACAAAACAAAATCCCTTGTTTTCCCAGATTTATTCCCGCACTCCTTCCACAACTGCTAACATTTTCCAAAACTTGTTTGTCAAAGACCGGCCTCTTTGGTAAACACTGACGTCCTAGGTCCCACCTTGGTGACAGCCCTGACTCACTTTCTCGGGAATTTGTGCATGTGAAGTAGTCAAACCAGAGCACAGAGGCTGCGTGTAGGGGATTTTTGGCTCTTATTTGTTGCAGAAGTGACATTTTCAGAAAATGCCATTTGCCATTTTGTTCTCAGGACCACTCTCCATTCCTGGTTACAAGAGTGTCAAAGGCTGATCCTTCAACTACATTTCCCAGGCTTCCTTGCCACCTGAGTGCTGCCAAAGGGAAGCACTGGAGGAGACTGAGGCTGGGTGTAGGGGAATGTCTCTATGGAGGTGACACCACCTGTGTGTTCCTGTCCTGCTCCTGGACTCTGCGGGCCCCTCCATTGCCCTTGCTCTGCTAACTCTTGCCAAGGCAGCTGCTCCTTGCTCCTGCTAACCTCTGGGTGGCCTCACTGTCCCTTGTTTGGCTTTTTGGTTTGTCTATGATCTATAATACTAGCTCCCTAGGGACCTCCCTGCTGGCGCAAGGGGTTAAGACACAACCTATGAAGCTATCCGCAGCCACTGCAGCACGAGATCCATCCCCAGCCAGGGAGCTATCCACATGGTGCAGCAGACCTCTGACTCGCCCACTGCTCCCCTGAGCAGTGTATTTCAGCCAATCTGCTGTTTTGTTCCCCACTCTTGTCTCTGGTGAATCCTCTCACCCCACCCTCCCCCACACCTCTGGAGTGTACCCCAGTTCTTGTTTGCATAAATAAATAAAATCTTAAAAAAAAAAAAAACTAGCTCCCTATACCTGATATGGGTTATGTGTTCCTAGATTGGCCCTGGTTGGTACAGTCCCACATGGCGCGCAGACCTGTCCTGCCGCCCGCTGCTCCCCTACAGCAGTGTGCTTCGGTCTTTCTGCCTGCTCTGCTCCCCGCTCTGGCTCTGGTGAATTCTCTCACCCTCCCGCGCTTCCAGTGCATGTATAAACAAAATAAACAAACAAACAAATAAATAAATAAAACATGCCTCTATTAAAAAAAAAAAAAAATAAGGGATTGGAGGGAGGGAGAACATTTCAAAAGTGGCCAGATTTTGGCTGGCTGAAGTCAAGGCACACAGGGGAAAGTGATGCAGGCCGGACAGTGCTTTCCTGTGGAAGCTAATGTTCTCCAACCCTTGGGATTGTGGGAAAGTTTTGTGAATAGAGAAAAGGGCAGATTACAGAGGACAACCTATCTCCCTACACATGAGCCAATTAATTCTGTTTTGTTGTAAATTATGAAGTCAGCGCTATCTACAGTTGCCTGGGGTCAGAGGAGCTGCCCTACAACAGAAACCTCTGCATCTAGGAACAGATTGTGGACAATTTATTTTGGCTACATCCATAAACTGTCTGGGTTGGACCAGGTGCTGAGCTGTCACAGTGGGTGGGTGGGGCCTATTGTCAAATGTCAATATTTTCACAGTTATCTCACACGGGCTCAGCTACAGCTCACCCTGGCTCAGTTACAGCTCACCCTGGCTTTGGTTCCTTGTCTTTGGGAGGACAGGCAATTCTTTCATACATAGTGGGAACAGATACAAGACTGTTCAAGTAGCAGGCCAGTGCATTCTGAAGAATGCCTTTTCAAATGGAGAAAGAAGAGAATTCTGGAATCACACACTTTTGGGACAGTTAGAGACAGCAGTTGACTGAGGATGATTTTTGCAAGATGATTCTGCAGTGATATGTAAGCCTCAGCCTAAAACAAATATAATGTAATTATTCAAAATGTTGCATGGGTGCTTACATATGTGTGTTATGATTTATCACCCTTCAAGTGTCACATGATCAAGAGAGGAGAGAGATAGGAATTTAGTACAGAAGCTACACTCTTCCACCCCACCCCTATGCACATTCCAGAATAGATGACCCAAGCCCTACTAGTTTAGATCCTATATCTCACACTGTACACTGTAAAACTTCTCCTATCTTACTTAACTAACATGATGTTATGATCATGGCCTTATTAAACTAAACTGATCAGAACCTGGTCAAGACCCCATCTGTGAGCCCCAAACTAAGCAAGTATTTATATCAGCAGCTTTAAGCCCAAAGGTATGATTTCCTCTTGAGTCTGCCCACACTCACTCTTAAGAGTGTTCTCTCTCTCTCTTTTTAAAGATTTACTTATCCATGCATACAAGAACTGGGGTACAGGCCAGAGGGGTGTGTGTGGGGGGAGAGGTGAGAGGATTCACCAGAGACAGAATGGGGAACAGAACAGGCAGATTGACTGAGGGGAGCAGCGGGTGAGACAGGAGAGGTCTGCTGCGCCATATGGGTCACCTCCCTGGCCCTGGCTGGGGCTAGAACTTGCAGTGGCTGCGGGTAGCTTCATAGTGCTGCATCTTAACTCCTTGTGCCACCAGGGAGGCCCTGAGAGTGTACTCTTAACTGAAATAAAGCTCACATTTAACTCACCTACTGACTCCTCATGGATTGTTTCCTGCTTCTAAAGCCCAAGTCAAGAAACTCCGGGGTCCCTCAGCCCCTCTAGGCCCCATCAGGCAGAGAATGAGAATTGTATTGGGTTTGGGAGTCTACACTATGCTGAGAAGGAGAGTGCAGGGCACATGGAAATTTTACCAATAAAACTCCCATCAACCAGGTGTCCTGTTTCTCTGAGAAATCTGGAACTGCCTGTCCTTGGGTGTGCTCACTGGTTTGTTGTGAACAGGTGTGTGGGGAGAGGTGTGGGATAAGAGCACTCTCCGGGGGAAGGAATGCTTCTCCAACTTTTACAAGCTGAACTGGCCAGGCAGCTTGAGGGGGGAGGGTGGAGCTTTAGAGCCCCATCCACTGCCCCCCCCCCTTCCTGGCTGCCATGGAACTGTGGAGGGAAGGCAGCTCCTGGGCAGTTACCCCTGGTAAAAGGAGGATACTTCCTCTGAAGTTCTGTAAAATGGCACCAGCAGCATCCTGGCCTCTCCCAAAGGTGTACATGTGTTCATTTACCCCAGGGTTGAAAAGCCAAGCCCAATTCTTTTAATAATGCCTCATGGACATTAACCTTCTTCACCTAGTCCTATAGGATCTGAGCACCTGGAAACTGGCTGAGATAACAACTCTGTGTTAAAAACACATTTCCGTGGTTTAAACAAAATGCCAGCAAAAAGTCTTTATTTTAGCTCAATATTTCTTGGGAATATATTGGAACCCCCCCAACTCCTTCCCTACACCCCTCTAATTTTTTAAAATTACAAGACTGGTGACAGAAAAAGACACTGTTTATAATTGCAAACCTTCCTCCAAAGGAGGCAGTGCATAGTAACCAGAGGACTTTTGTTTGTTGAGTTTATTTACAACTTCCTGGTAACAACTGCCTCTCTGGCACCCAAGACAGTGCAGTGATAGAAGTGGAAAGGCAAGACTGGAGAGGCTAGCAGAGGAGACTCTCCTTCAGGAAAGGAAGGGCAGAGAAGGACAAGTTCTTGTACCAGGGGAGGAAGCTGAGCCAAACCTGGTTGAAGTCTGCGTGGGGAGGTTAGGACAGCAACCCAAGAGGCCAGTGGGTAGAATTGGTTTATATGGGTAGGAAAGATATTTAATAGGATTCTTTGGAGTAAAATACTGTGCACTAGACGATATAAGTGGTGATCTTTGTTCTTCCTGGAAAATCCCAATTCTAGAAATTCTAGATTCTGTAGTAAAATATTCATTTTTCACTATTGTGAGGAGGACTGTGTTCTCCTTTAGAGATTCGGTTGAAGTTGTATTCTGTCCTGAGATGGAGGCAGGAAGGGGGCCACCTTGCTGTTGTCAACCTCGGTCACATTCATCAGGATGGACTCAAGGTCCTGGGTGCTGATGATGTGGTTGCCAGAAGAGCTTTTCTCCAGCTTGTCTGGGGGACTAGGGAGGGGGGCGATTGGTTATGCATAATGAGGAGCCCCTGGAGGCTCCACAGGCAGTGTGAGCACAGAAACCTCTTTATTTGATGCTATTTGTTTATATAGCAAACTATTATTTTAAAATTTACATGTAGTAGAATTGAATTTTACCTTGCATGTACAGTTCTGTGAATTTTAACACGTGTGAGGTTTGCCTACCTACCATACAATGAGGGACCAGAGTTAATTCAATTACATCCATGTGACCACCAGGAACAAATAACTCTACCCACACCCCAGTGTCTCTCCTCAACCCCCCCCATTCATTGCTATGCCTTTTCCTACACTCCAAGACAATATTTTCCTTGACTTGAAGATTAGTTTTGCATCTGTGAATCATGCTGTATATAGTCTTTGTTTTCCTTCTTTTGCTCAACATTATGCAAGCTCCATTTATGTCGTCATGTAAGTACTGTAGAGCAATGACTTGCACATTTCATTATAGCATTTTCTAACATGCAGAATTTTAAAAATCCCTTTTATATACACTGATAAGCTATGTTAGCTTGGTGGTGGGTGTGGTATGGTAATGTACACTTGAAGACATGGGATCCTGTATTTCTGAATCATATACATTGTTAGAAACCATTGTTAAAGTACTAAGAACTATGTGTTTTTTCATGGTTTCTGTTTTGTGTTATACTTAGAAAGGCTTTTAGGCACTGAGAGTTTATAAAATAAATCCCCATGTTTTCTTCTAATACTTTAATAATTTCATTTTTCAGGTGTATGGAATGAACCCAAAATTAAAAAAAAAATACCACTTATTATCCAAACATTGATATAATCCTCATAGGAAATTTATAGTGGGTACAACTACATGTCTTCATTTTACAGATGAAGAAGTTGAAACATACAGAAGGAAATTTCCTCCATTACTGAACAAGTAAGTGGCAAAGCTGGAATTTGAACCTAACCAGTTGAGTTTACTGTCTATGTTTATTCATTAGACACCTTGGCCTTTTCATGTAGAAGCCACCCACCCACACAATATCTCAAACATAAAAAAATTAATCTTGAATGGCAGGCCATTGCTTTTTTTTTTTCTTTTAACACATAACAGAAACATGGTATCCAAATGTTTGCAAGGATGAATTTTTTTACTTTGGAATATGATTGTCAAGTAATCACTTAAGAACGCAGGAAATTTGACACTTTCTCATTTCTAGTTCATCAATCCTTCTCTTTGTTATCAAGCAGCCTCATTCTTGAAATAAGGTTTTTTTTATTCTTAGCCCAGTGTTGTGTTTCCCCGCTAGCTGATTTTTCTCACTTAATTTATGAGTCATCAGCTGTATAAACATCCCTGGGACAAGTCATGTAAACAAAGTACAAGACTGTTAAAAATTAAATTGAACTGCTTAAAAAAATTGAGTAGGGTGTGTCTCAGAGAAGGAAGTGTTAGACATTTCACAGTTGTAGACTAGGACAAAGGGCAAGAAGGCCTGAGATCAGTTTCTAGTTTTGTCCCTGAGATCATAGGACTCTGAGAAATTATTTTTTTTGCTCTTCTTTGTACTTATTTGTCAAACCAGTACAATAATAATGTAGCCCCTCATTTTCCCCTTATTTCTTTACTTTCTGTCTACCTAGGTAATTAGATAAAAACAAAGCATACTCCCTCTCTAACTCCCAATTCACTAAAGAGAAAAAAAGGTCCTAGGCTGAAAAATAGGCTAAATTCCTGGGAGAGTCATAGTCTAAATTTAGATACTAAATTTAGATACCTTTTTTTCCCTGAGAGGGTTTTCCAACCGTTTTAATTTACTTAGCCCTACCAAGTTCTTTTGCAAAAGCAAATATCAAAAACATGTTAAGTTTCAAAGTTTTCTCATGAAACAGATTAAAACAGTATTCTAAGTATTTCCATCACTTCCAGATCTGTTACTTGCTACAGTAAAAGTATCTGACCCCTGAACAACATGGTTGGTTTACTTATATGTGGATTATTTATTTATTTATTTATTTATTTATTTATTTATTTATTTATTTATTTATTTATTTAAATAGAGGCATGTTTTATTTATTTATTTGTTTGTTTGTTTGGTTTATACATGCACTGGGTACAGTCAGAAGCACGGGAGGGTGAGAGAATTCACCAGAGCCAGAGCGGGGAGCAGAGCAGGCAGAAAGACCGAAGCACACTGCTGAGGGGAGCAGCGGGCGGCAGGAGAGGTCTGCGCGCCATGTGGGACCCTCCTCAGGTGGCCGGGGAGCAGCCGGGGATTGAACCAGCGCCACAGAGGTCGCCGGCAGCTTCGCAACCAGCGCTCAACCACTGCGCCACCGGGGAGGCCCCTATATGTGGATATTTTTCAATAAATATTATCAATGCATAATATATGAATCTTCATTCTCTTCATTTTTGATGTCTAATGTAAGCAATTGTTAGGAACAGCATTTGAAATACCAATTAAGCAGAGTTGGCTGACCAAAATCCTCTATATACTTACTGACATTTTTTTTTTAAAGATTTATTTATTTATTTGTTTATATAAGCATTGGGTACAGTCAGAAGTGCAGAAGGGTGAGAGAATTCACCAGAGCCAAAGGGGAGAGCAGAGCAGGCAGATTTACTGAAACACACTGCTGAGGGGAGCAGCGGGCGGCAGGAGAGGTCTGCGCGCCATGTGGGACCCTCGCCAGTGGCTGGGGATTGAACCGGTGCTGCAGGGCTGTGGGCAGCTTCGCAGCCCAGCGCTCAACCGCTGTGCCACCAGGGGAGGCCCACTTACTGACATTTTTTGGTCTACTTGTGCACTAAAGATTGAAAGAGTTGTGTTAATATCTCCAATTATAAATGGAAGTCTTCAAGTTTGTCTTTTCAGTTCTGTCAGTTTTTGCTTCATCTACCTACTAGGTAGACGCACTTTTAGGATTGTTAAGTCTTCTTGAAGAGTTGACCCTTCTGTACTTTTGAAATCTCTCTCTTTTTTTTTAAAGATTTATTTTTATATAAGAATTGGGGTACAGGCCGCAGATGCGGGGAGGGGTGTGTGTGAGAAGATTCACCAGAGACAGAGTGGGGAACAGAACAGGTAGACAGACCAAAGTACACTGCTAAGGGGAGCAGTGGGCGAGATAGAGAGAGGTCTGTCCCACCATGTGGGTTTCTCCCTGGCCGGCGGGGAATCGAACTCATGCTGCAGTGGTTGCAGATTGCTTCATGGTGGCATCTTAACCCCTGCACCACCAGGGAGGCTCTGTCCTTTTTTTTTTTTTTTAAAGATTTATTTATTTATTTAAATAAGCAATGGGTACAGTCAGAAGCATGGGAGGGTGAGAGAATTCACCAGAGCCAGAGTGGGGAGCAGAACAGGCAGAAGGACCAAGGTACACTGCTGAGGGGAGCAGCGTGCGCGGCAGCAGAGGTCTGCACGCCATGTAGGACCCTCGTCCAGCAGCTGGGGATCAAACCCGCGCTGCAGAGGCTGCTGGCAGCTTCGCAGCCCAGTGCTCAACCGCTGCGCCACCAGGGGAACCTCCCCCCCTTTTAAAAAAGATTTATTAATGCAATCAAGAACTGGGGTACAGGCTGGAGGTGTGTGTGTGGGGCTGTGTGTGAGAGAATTCACCAGAGACAGAGTGGGGAACAGAACAGGCAGACTGACTGAAATATACTGCTGAGGGGAGCAACGGGTGAGTCAAGAGAGGTCTGCTGCGCCATGTGGGTAGCTCCCTGGCTGGGGATCAAACTCCTGCTGCAGTGGCTGCGAATAGCTTCATAGGTTGCGTCTTAACCCCTTGCGCCACCAGCGATGCCCTGAAATGTCCTTCTTTATCTTTAAAATATTCCTTGCCTTGAAGTCTACTTCATTTTATATTAACATAAACAATTTTCTTATGATTCATGTTTGGATATATAGTGGATCCTCTTGTGTGCTTTTCATTTGTGCTCTCAAGACTAAGGCATTTATTCCTAGCTGCTGAGAGTATGAAGATGGCTCAACCTGGCCTCCCTAGTGGCACAAGGGGTTAAGCACTGCACTATGAAGCGATCCGCAGCCTCTGTAGCAAAAGTTCGATTCCCAGCGGGCCAGGGAGAAACCACATGGCTTAGCAGATATCTCCTGTCTTGCCCACTGCTCCCCTCAGCAGTGTATTTCAGTCAATCTGCCTGTTCTGTTCCCCACTCTGTCTCTGGTAAATCCTCTCAGCTCCCCCCCACATCTCTGTCCTCTACCCCAGCTCTTGTATGCATAAATAAATAAATCTTTAAAAAAAAAAAAAAGATGGCTTGCTTGCACTGTCTTCAGTTGAAGGTGGCTGCCTTGCAAAAGTTATCATATCTCTCTCCTTTCCTCCCAAATTCCAAAAGTTACCTTTTAAACAAATCTCAGAGTCTGTTACCAGGGAGACTTGATTCATATATCCTTCTCCATGCTTTACTATTATCTGTATCTTTATATTTAAATTGCATATTTTATATCAAACAACATATAGGTGATCATGTTTTTGATATTTGTCATGAACATTTCTGCCTTTTCATTGAAATATTTGATAAATTTACATTTAGTGTGAGTTTCATATGATTGGGTTTAAGTCTACTGTCTTGTTCTTTGTTTTCCATTTATTACATTTGGTTTTTGCTCCTTCTTTGCATTTCTGTCTTTCTTTCAGTTACTTGAGATTTTTAGCAGTGCATTTTATATCTTTAGTGGGACTTTAAGCTCTATCTTTTGTTTTCTTTTTTATTATGGTTGCTCTAGGCATTACAATATGCATCAATTTTAGCTTAAATCAGTCTAACTTGAATGAACATTGTATCACTTCACAGATAATGTAAAGAATCTTACAATAGTATACTTCTATTCACCCACTTTTTGTCCTTTGTGCTACTGTTGTCTTGTAATTTACATCTTTTACGTTAAAAGCCCCAAAATATAGTGTCACAATTTTTGCTTTAAGCAATGAATTTAATTAAAAAAAAATTAAGAAAACACAGTACTTCATTCTTGTCATTTTGGGATCTCCTCCTTCCCTCCCATATACCTATCTAGTCATGATTTGTTTATTCAAGCACTTATTGCAGTACAAATTTTCTCAGCTTTTCTTTCATGAAAATGTCTATTTTACTTTCATATGGATGGATACATTTCCTGGTAATTTTTTGCTTGTTTGTTTCAGCATTTTAAAGATGTTACACCTTTACATTTTTGCTGTTCCAAATACAATGTCTTTTTTCTCTGGCCTTTTTTTTCCTTCAGGCCTTTTGTGTGTTGGGAAGCATAATAAAATAGTACTCTTTCAATTCTCAAGGAAAACTTGAGTTTTGGTGTGGTGTGCTGGTCTATCACAAAATCAGTCCCCTTTCCATGAAGTACCATTTTAGGCTGAATAACTCAGAATGGGGCAAATGCAAAATTAAGAAATATGAAGTCCTTAAAGCTGCTACATGAAAAGAGGATGGACCAATACCTGTGAGAAAAGTTGTTTTCCTAAAGGTCAGTAGAGACTTGCACTGTAGAAGTTAGAAGAGATTGCTCTTGTAGAGGGGTGCCAATGGTCACAGACACAGAACAAGATTAAGGCATGGGAACAGAAATTTTATGTTAAGTACTAAGAAGGACAGAACTTTTGATGAGGTGGGTTTTTTTTTTTTTTTCCTTCCAACCATGGGAAAGTTTGCGTTTATTGATAGCATGTAGTTTTAAATTCTTTCTTTAATATGCTATAATCCCTTTGGTTTACTTTTGACCACTAATACACACTGATGAGCTGTAATGGAAGGAAATGACAGTTGGGGTCAGGATATGATTTATTCTCCAAATTCAGCATGATCTTCCAGTCACTCCCCAAGCATGGAGTCTCACTCAGCCAGGGCCCCAAGAGAGACCGAGAGAGAGATTGTGGTCATGATGTCCAGGCTGAGATCAACAACAAGTGAAGGAATGAAACTTTACCAAAGTGATGTTGGGAAGAACACATACCTTGGAGACCAAGGGATACTCCATGTCCCAAAATTTACTTAGAGGTAGTTGTCCCTTAGGGTTAAAGGAAAAGACAATATTTGTATTACATGAATTTCACAACACACTATGAAAGAACACTAATAACATATATAGTAGTGAACTAAATTTTAATTTTCCTTATAATGAAAGAAATGGAAATAAAAACAAAAGTAAAATAGCATTTGTCATCTATGTGAATGTCAAAAAATCAAAAAATACTTGATATGGGCATTCCCACAATGTTGATAGAAACAAATTGGTATACATTTTGGAAACCAAGTTGACATTAACTATATATTGATAGATCATTCAGTTACTTTCTACAGAAACGTACATACATGTATACATATTTATAAAGTTATTCACTTTAATACTGTTTTTTAATAGCAAAAGACTAGAGAGAAGCAAAATATCCACTAATACAGGCAGCTCAGTACATGAAACTTAAAACTTAAATTATATTTCATCCATTATCTATGTAGCCATTAGAGACTAAAATACATGTACTGATTAGAAATTATATTCATGGCATAATGAGAAAAGATATGAAATATGTATGATCCATTTTAGCCACTGGAGCTTCGTGTCAGAGAGTTCTTGATTCCTGCAAGAGTGACGGGAAGGAAAGCAGCAGGAGTATGAGGCTTGAAGATACAGAATCCATCTACAATATACTATCCTTCGGCGCCCAAGGCAGCTTCCCTGGATGCCCCTTCTCTTACCCTGGACGCTCCCACACGCGGCTCCTCGCTGAGGGCTTGTCAGCCCCGCGGTCCTCAATTAGAAGCGGCCCCCTCCAGGCCTGACTTCACAGAGCCAAAGCCCAAAGCCCACACCAGTCCTCACGCCGGCTCTCCACGCGACCCTCCGCTCCAGCGAGGATGCCAGCACCCCCCCCCCACTTCCGGCTTTCAGGCGCCACCCCCGAGCGCGCATGTGCCGGCCCGAGGTCGCGCGTGTCCCCTCCGGCGTGCCGTAGAGCCTCCCGGGCCAGCTCCACGTAGGGCGCGCAGGCGCCCTGGGCACACCGTTCACCTGCTGCCGTTGTCGCCGTCGCCGCCGCTGCCGTGGCTGGATGGGGGGCCGGGGCCAGCCAGTGGCAACCAGGAGAAGGAAACGCGGCGGCGGCGACGCCGACACCCGCAGGATAAGTGTCCTGATCCGCCTGCGAGCCCAACGAGGAGGCGGCGAGGCCCGGCCGCCGCCGTCCCTGGTGTAGAGCAGCCGCAGCTGCTGCCGCGGCGGGCGGCCCCCCGGGCGTGCGTCCCTCAGGTCTGTTTCATCCTCAGGACCCCCGCGCTGCGCCATGTTCAAGAAACTGAAGCAAAAGATCAGCGAGGAGCAGCAGCAGCTCCAGCAGGCGCTGGCCTCTACTCAGGTACGATGGCCGCCGCCCGCTCCTTAGTGCCCCACGACCTTTGACACCTACTGGGGGGCGGTGAGGAGGGGGACGTGCCCTCGTGACCCCTGACCTCTGACTGGGGATTGCCCCAACTCTGAACTGGTCCAGTGGTCCAGGGGGGTCTAGGTCCTCTGACTTCTGACTCAGGTCCCGTGTCCTGATTCGGCTTCAGGAGACCGGGTGGGGATGGCCGGGTCCTTCGTGACATCTGACCTGTGCACGCCGCTGTTGCATAATTTTTGACCCATTTCGAAGGATTTCTCATCTGTTTTCGAAATTGCAGCTCAGGAGAGAGCTGGATGGGAAAATCTGGGTCCTTTGTATCATTTGACCTCACTGACCGAAATCCCCTCTCCCATCCCGGCCCGAGAGGAGGCCAGGGTCCTGCAGGGCTTCTGCAGGACCCGAGACGGAGTAGCCTGGTTCCGAAGCCTAGAGGGCCGGGCTGTTTGTTTGCCGGAGCTTTGGGACCTGAAGGAGGTGGCGGTGTGGCCGGCGTCCAGCTCCCAGGGCTGTCACGAGTTAGTCACTTCGCCTAAGTTGGTTCATCCCGGACTGGCGGCGGAGGGGCTGACACTCAGGCCGGTCTCCTGCCCTGCTTCAGCTCTTCAAGAGTCTTGTTAACGTTTGTTTTTCTCGGATGCTTTCGATTCAGGAAATGACAGTTTGCAGGAAAAGGGGGGCGTGTTGGTATTGTTAAAGAAACAGTCTCTTATGCGTTATTGAATGTGTGTTTTTTTGTTTATTTTTTGTTTATTTATTTATTTACTTTTTTAAAAAAATTTTTATAGAGGCATGTTTTATTTATTTATTTATTTTTTTTGTTTATACATGCACTGGGTACAGTCAGAAGCGCGGGAGGGTGAGAGAATTCACCAGAGCCAGAGCGGGGAGCAGAGCAGGCAGAAGGACCGAAGTACACTGCTGAGGGGAGCAGCGGGCTGCAGGAGAGGTCTGCGCGCCATGTGGGACCCTCCTCCGGTGGCCGGGGAGCAGCCAGGGATCGAACCGGCGCCGCAGAGGCCGCGGGCAGCTTCGCAACTCAGCGCTCAACCGCTGCGCCACCAGGGAGGCCCTGAATGTGTGTTTTGGTGCGAGCAGCCCATGGTCTTTTTTTGCCAAGAGCAGGACTTCTGCTAAACTTCTTCCCAACCTTTCTGAGCCTTAACAGATGGAGCAAATCTCTCTTAATTTTAGGGTTTGTACAAGAAGCCTAATAAAACAAGTTTTTATTAGAGCATCTAGTTTCTAAAGCTTGTTGTCTCTGTGAGACAGGGTATCTGGATCAAATAAAATAACTGAACGCAGAAGATTTAAAACAATCCTCTTTGGTAATATGTGTATTTATCCAGAATGCAGAAGTAAATTATTAGTGATCAGCTACTAATAGAAACTTGATTCTCTTCTGATCTCAGATTTTGCTATTCAGAACCCTCCAGAAACCTGCAGGAGGAGATCTGGATTATTGTTTTCAATAAGTTAAGGTTGTTTTATTTTAAGGGTGAATTAAAAAAGCAGTCTTTTTGTGAAAGATTACATGTATCTTGTTTTCTTCAGCAAGGGATCTTGAATTTGTTTATTATCATTTCTTGATGCATGGGGGGGGTCATCATTTTTGAAATTATATTATTCTGTGTCTAAGGACCGTATCCTCAAAAATTTCATGGGTGTGAAAGACAGTTCCCGCTTATTCAAGATTATTTATTTGTTTGAATTGGTTTACTTTTTATAACTATTTTGAGATCTCGCTTGTTATTTTCTTCTTCCTGCTTTTGAACTGTTATGGGCTTAGAATCAAGACACCTAAACTAAAATTTTCGGTACAATAAGAAAAAGTATCTAAGGAATTCTTTAAAGTGTTCTAGTGACCACAAACAAATTTTGAGCAATTTGCTTTGAGTGTTTAGAAAACAAAAAGTTGCATACTTTTTGGTTCTTAGTTTGCTTTCCTTAAATGAGATTGCCTGATGGGTATTTTTCAAGTAGAGTGAGTTGTCAGGTGTAGTTTTGGGATGAATGAATCATTTGCATCACAGTTGCAAAATTTTCCAGCAGCAACAACAGTGACATAGTATAGGGTTTCTTAAAATTTTGAGAACATTGCTTAACAATGAGACCTTCTAATAGTTCCCCATCACTTCTTTTTTAATTTTTATTTTTATCATTGTTTTTCCCTCTCTTCTCTCTTTTTTACAAAAGATTTATTTATTTTTATACAAGAACTGGGGTATCGGTCAGAAGCACGCGAGGGTGAGAGGACTCACCAGAGACAGAATGGGGAGCAGAACAGGCTGATGGACCGAAATACACTGCTGAGGGGAGCAGTGGGTGAGAGAGGAGAGGTTTGCCGTGCTATGTGGGAATCTCTCAGGTTGGCTGGGAATCGAACTCTTGCTTTAGAGGCTGCGGACAGCTTCACAGTGCTGTGCTCAACCCGCTCGCCACCGGGGAGGCCCCCCAATCACTTCTTTTGAGGCTTGTGCTAAGATTATTTATACCCTTACTTGGCAGATATTATTTTAAGTAATGATTTGTTCAACTCTCATGGTGACATGAAGCCTAATCACTAATTAAAACTAAAGCTACAAGAGGTTTCAAATCAAGTTTCACTTAATATTACTTTTTAACAACAGATATCTATTTGCATTTTTAAACTTGTAGAACTAATTGTATAAAAGAAGCACTAAAACATGATATAAGACTATCTAGTAATTTTTGGGGGTGTATGTAGTACATGAATAATTTTTTTTCAACACTTCCAGCTTTTTCAAATGTTACAAAAACTTAAAATTTAAAAGTACATATATGAAAAGATTCTGCTTATATGTGGTACTTGGAGTAGTCATTCATAGAGACCAAAAGTGGACCTGTGGTTGCCAGGGACTGATGGAGTGGGGGACTGGGGAGTTGTAATAGCAAAAGTTGCAGTTTGGAAAGATGAAAAGTTCTGGAAATAGTGGTGATGGTTACACAACCATGTAAATATACTGAATGCCACTGAATTGCACACCTAAAAATAGTTAAAATGGTAGATTTTATGTTGCATATATTTTGCCACAATATGAAAGTTTGATCAGAAAAAGCAAAATATGGGCCCCATCTCAAACTTGCAGAATCAGAACTTTTTAGAGTGGTATTCCCAACTAATGGTTTCTGAAATCGAAGTTAAAGAAAAAAATTCCAAAAATAACAGAAGAGTCCTTTCCTGAAGGAACATTTTCTTACTGTAAATTCAAGTTTACTATGTGATTTCCTCAATCTTGAAGTTAGGGAAAGCAAACTCCCTGAGAAGACATTTAAGGTCAGAAGAATCAGTATTAAATGTTATACTTTTAATTTGAGAGTATATAATGGCTATTGGTAATGACAATCCCTGGTTTATGTGATTTAAAAAAATAATCTGCCATGAAATCTGAATAGGGTAAAAGCCATATAAAGTTCTCTCATCTGCTTTATAGGAAGAACAGAAAGAAAAAATTCTAACAGAAGCTTTATCTCCCTACCTTTTGTGATGAGTTAACCCAGTTTGCTAAATAGTGAGATTCAAAAATCCAAGAACACATCATCTTTATATTCTACTGAAGCTGCAGCAGATTAAAAAACTCACATCCCTGGGCACAGGTGAGGAAGCACGGCCAGAAACTTTGATATAGAATTTCAGTTAATGTGTTACTGAAGGTCTGGGTTCTAAAAGCATAGGATTTTAGCTAACAGTGATTGGTTTCTTCATCTTCTAAATTACAAAATATTAGCAAACCTTATTTTTCTGGGTCAATTTTTTTTTTAAGATTTATTTATGCATACAAGAGCTGGGGTACAGGTCAGAGATGTGGGGGGGGGGGTGAGAGGACTCACCAGAGACAGAGTGGGGAACAGAACAGGCAGACCGACTGAAATACATTGTTGAGGGGAGCAGCAGGCGAGACAGGGGAGATCTGCTATGCCATGTGGTTTCTCCCTGGATGGCCAGGAATCGAACTTGTGCTGCAGAGGCTGTGGATTGCTTCATAGTGCAGTGCTTAATCCCTTGCGCCCCCAGGGAGGCCTCTGGGTCACTTCTTATACTTGTTATATTTATCCATGTTTTTGTTGTTTTGCTTTTTTAAAAGAAAAATGTTTTGTTAATTGTTGGCTGTTCATTGATATTTATGAAGTCCTGGAGGATGATTTATTTTGAGAGGTGACTTGGGATTTCGTTGCTCTTACCTGCTTCTCTCTCATGTGAAAGGCTAGAATTTGTATGTGGGATATGGGTAGGGAAGAAAGTCAGGTAAGAATTCCTTCTCTGCCAGCCAATACAAAGGGAGTTCTACCTTGAAAAGTCACCATATAATTTATCATCTAAACATTTTTGAGGATGATCAGGGACACTACTAATAATTGCCTTGGAACATAAACTGTCATGAATTGGGTGGCACTTGGATTGCTGTGGGCAGACAGGGGTATATTGTTACCCTGCTATTCTGTGGCTTCAGTTCCCACTATTGGAGTTCCAGCTTTTCTAAGGCAGGTTGCTTATTATATTTGGCAATTAATTTTGAGATATGTTTGGGTTGGAGGAGGCTGACCCCAAATACCTGCTTGAAGTATAAACCCTTAATTAATCCCTGAGAGCAATAATCTCCTCTTGCAGAAAACCTGTGATTTTTTTTTTCCTGTTGGAAAAAGTTGCTGCTGCCTCTCCTGCAATCTTCTGTGTATTTTTGGAGTTTTGCCTACCTGATTTCTCTACCAATTTGAATTGACTCCTTTTACTTTTAATTCTTTGGAAATTGTCGTCTTTATTGTAGATGGTCTCTCTTTTTTAAACTTTCAGTGGTTTTTTTGGGGAGGGAAAGAAAGTAAACTATAGTGTTTAGTCTACATTCTTGTACTGGCAATCTAATCACCCTGCAGTTATCTTTAGATTGTATTGCTCAGCTAGAATTTATGCTTTTTAATTTCTATTTTTTTGTATAATTAAAATATGTTGAATATATTTGATGTACTCCAGATTTAAGTTTTAGTGACCATGTTTGTCGACACTGTTCTTATGAAGACAACATGGTATGGTAAAAGCAGTTCAACTGGGGTATTGAATCAGTGAGTTGAGATCAGTTTTCTTTCTTTTTTTTAAAAGGTTTATTTATTTATGCATACAAGAGCTGGGGTACAGGCCAGAGATGTGTGGGGTGATAGGATTCACCAGAGATGGAGTGGGGAACAGAACAGGTGGATTGACTGAAGTATACTGTTGAGGGGAGCAGCGGGCGAGTCAGGAGAGTCTGCTGTGTCATGTGGGTTGCTCCCTGGCAGGCGGGGGATGGAACTCATGATGCAGTGGCTACGGAAAGCTTCATAGGTTGCATCTTAACCCCTTGCGCCACCAGGGAGCCCCCCCTTTTTTTTAAAGGTTATTTATACAAGAACTGGGGTACAGGTCAGAGGTGCAGGAGGGTGAGAGAATCCAGCACACAGAGCGGGGAGCAGAACAGGCAGACAGACCAAAGATGCTGTTGAGGGGAGCAGCGGGCGAGGCAGGAGAGGTCTGCTGAGACATGTAGGTTTCTCCCTGGATGGGCTGGGAATTGAACCCGCGCTGCAGAGGCAGTGGACAGCTTCTCAGCATGGCGCTCAACCTGCTGTACCACTGGGGAGGCCTCAGTTTTCTTTTTAAGTGAAAAAATAAATTAGGTCAGAAAATATGGCATCTTATATCATAAAGATTAAGGTTCTGTAAAATTTTTGTTTCAGAGATATCTGTGTGAAAGGGTGACCCCACACCCACACTCCTCCCTGGGTCCCAGGGATGTAGATGAGGGAATCAAAAGACATATATGCTAACCCAGATTTTGCAGTATGCAATTGGGAAGGCCACATAAGCATTCTGAGCTGCTTATTTTCTCATCAGGAAAGATAATGATATTATCTTGTTTATTTTTCACACTGGCTATAAGGATGAAAAAAGATAAAGTATTTGAAAGCATTTATAATTATAGAGCACTTATTTATTTAATGGAATCTATTAAGGTGCTATACTGGGTATTTGAAGGGTAGATGTAGTAGTCTCTCCACCATGTGATTGAGGGCTAGGAACTCCTGGTATAGTGGTAGTATATGGCTGCACATAGGAAGGTCTGGAGAGGGTTAGGGTGATATCTGAGTAGAGTCTCAATGAATAATGAAAAAACATAGTGTAGGGACATGACATTCAAGGCTTATTATCCCTAAAGGTGACTGTAATTAGAAATTATTACAAGTTTGGTCAGAAGTCTAGTATGGTGTGACTGGTTTCCCTGCGAAGGGTCTCACAAGGCTAAGTAAGACCAAAGTATCATCCTGACTGTTCTTATCTTGAACTTATCATCTTTTTCCTTCCTCAAATGGTTGTGGTAGAATTTAGTTCTTTGCGGTTGTTAAGACTTTGTTTCTTACTTCTTGCTGGCTGTTGAAGGGAACCACTTTTAACTTCTGGAGACTACTTGGTGTTCCTTACAACTTGGCCTCCAAAGGCATTTTGCCTTCTTTCAGGACAGCAGGAGTTTTTCTCTGCCATCTGCCTCTGCACGCTAGACTTATATCTGAAGGGTTGCTATGATTAGTTTGGACCCATTGAGATAATCTTTTGATCAACTCAAAAGTCAACTGATTAGTAACCTTATACTTGTATATTTATAACCTTATACTTGTATAAATATATAAGTATAAATATACTTGTGTATTTGCAAAATTCATTTTGCTGTGTAGTGTAAGATAATCAAGGAAATGATATCATATTCATAGGGCAAGGGTAATTTGGGGTCATCTTAAAATTCTGCTTTATATGTTACATATTCTTATACTGAATTTGAGGTCCATGGTCAATTTATAGTCAGTTGGTTGGCAATAAAAATATTGTGAGCCATTAGGCTTTTTGACAAATGCCTTAGAAATCTGTCTTCAGATTTCTCATGGCTATCACAATTAGTTTGAAGGACTCTAAATTCCTTTATATTTTGAAGTGAGGATAGCCCATTAGTGATCCAGGACCTTGGAATAAACGCTTATGCTTTTACTGCACGATTTATGCTTTATAGTCAGTCCATTCCCTTATGCGATCCGTATTCCTAAAGACAAGTCATCAGACCAAACCTTGCCAGATGGTGCTACTTATCTGAGGACTGTGTGTTTTGGAAACTATTCTTCAATTTTGTAACCCCCAACATCTGATTTTGTTAGTTTATCCAGAACTGATGAGACTACTCTCAGTTACTGATTAGGCTCACACAGGGCCAGGATAAGAAAACTTAGTGCCAGTGTAAAAAATTCACTATGTGGCTATTCTTTTCATGTGATTGGAAAGTCACTGCCTAGTGACTTTGTTGGTATTTGGCAATTTGGCAAGCTGATCATTAACCAAAGATTATTTGGAGATGATGGAATCACAGCAGAGAGTTGGATAAGAGCTACTTCCTTTAGTTTGGTGGTACTTTCCTAATTATTTTCCTAACTTTTTGCCTCCACAGTAGCCCTTTAATTAAAGGAGACATTATATACAATCGTTTGAAAGCAGATATAAACAGAGCTCTTTCCTCTCATAATGGCAGCCTTTGAATCATCTATCACCGCTGAAGCTGACAGGATTTGAAAATTATGGCTCTTGGTGGAAAAATGATTTACTGAATTTCCTTTAGTTTCAGTGAAGTCTATTTCTAAAGTGCGCTGGGCATTTGTAGTTTAGTTTTAGTCCTTAGGATTAAACATTTTCCATGACTACTTTCTCTTGCCATTGTGTAAGTATAGTGTTGACTTCTAGTCATACATTTCTGGATATTTAAAATATTGGTAAGACTTTCAGCTTTATTTTATAGTCAACCACTTTCTTTCTTTCTTTTTTTTTTTTAAATAATAACTTTTTTTTTTTTAGAGGCATGTTTATTTATTTATTTATTATATTTGTTTGTTTGTTTTGTTTATACATGCACTGGGTACAGTCAGAAGCGCGGGAGGGTGAGAGAATTCACCAGAGCCAGAGTGGGGAGCAGAGCAGGCAGAAGGACTGAACACTGCTGAGGGGAGCAGCGGGTGGCAGGAGAGGTCTGCGCACCATGTGGGATCCTCCTCCGGTGGCCGGGGAGCAGCAGGGGATCGAACCGGCGCAGCAGAGGCCGCGGGCAGCTTCGCAACCCAGCGCTCAACCGCTGTGCCACCGGGGAGGCCCGTCAACCACTTTCTTTAAACATGTTTTAGGTCCTTATCATTTCTGTTTGTCTTGATTGGGAAAAGATCTCTTATCCCTTAAGATAATGTCTACATATAGCTAATTTCATCTATATTTTTTTCTGGCTCATCTTTTAGAAGGTATTGGAATTCTTAGTGATAAGCAGCAGAACTCAGTCTAGCTAGTTAAGCAGAAAAGGAACTTATTAAAGAATATTCAGTAGCTTGTAAATTTCCAGGGGGGCCTGAAAGTCTGGACTGCTTTTGGGCCCCGCCACACTGTGGCGACTGCAATACTAAGAGTGTTGCTGCTACCTCAGCTCCGCCCCAGCCTTTTCTCCTCCACCACACTGCTCTGTCCTCATGGCTCTGTGTCCATGCTTGCCAGATGACGAATTTTACTTCTACATGTCTGTTTTCTCTCAGTGCTTAGTTGTAACTCAGTCTCATGTGGGTGTATTCACTGGTAGAATTCAGGTCATCTGTCCTCGATGAAAAGAAAACTGGGTTAGCCAGTCTTCTGAGTTCTAACTTCCACACTTAAAAGAGCTGTTTATAAGAAAAGGTTATTAAGATTTTGTCATATTTTGTTGGTGTTTTTCCCCTCCTTCCAATTAAAGTTCCTTTTGGTTTCTGCTTTTGACATAAAAATCACTTCCCCATTCAGAGATTATAGAAATATGCTCATATTTTCTTTTATAATATTAAAGAAGCTTTCAAATCTTAAAATAACTGTGAGGTAAGGAGATAATTGGGGTCTCTCCCTCATATAGACAACCAGTTGTTCCATCATCATTTATTCAACATCTGTCTTGATTTAAAATGTTAGGCTTAAGTGATGGTGAAGGCAAAGATAAACAGCTGGGACTACATCAAATTAAAGAGCTTCTGCACAGCAAAAGAGACAATAACCAAAACAAAGAGAAACCCCACCGACTGGGAGAAAATTTTTGCACACAACACTAATGATAAAGGACTGATCACAAACATCTACAAAGAGCTGATAAGACTCAACAAAAACAAAGAAAATAATCCAGTCAAAAATGGGCAGAAGAGGGCTTCTCGGGTGGTGCAGTGGTTGAGCGCTGGGTTGTGAAGCTGCCTGCAGCCTCTGCAGCGCGGATTCGATCCCCAGCTTCTCCCCGGACACCAGAGGAGGGTCCCACATGGCGCGCAGACCTCTCCTGCTGCCCGCTGCTCCCCTCAGCAGTGTACTTCAGTCCTTCTGCCTGCTCTGCTCCCCACTCTGGCTCTGGTGAATTCTCTCACCCTCCCACTCTTCTGACTGTACCCAGTGCTTGTATAAATAAATAAATAAATCTTTTAAAAAAAAAGGGCAGAAGAGCTAAAAAGAAACTTCTCCAAAGAGGAAATGCAAATGGCCAATAGGCATATGAAAAAATGTTCAGCATCACTTGTGATCAGGGAAATGCAAATCAAAACTGCAATGAGATACCATCTTACACCAGTGAGAATGGCACATATTAAAAAAACTAGCAACAACAAATGTTGGTGAGGTTGTGGAGAAAAAGGAACTCTCCTGCACTGCTGGTGGCAGTGCAAACTGGTCCAACCACTATGGAGAGCTGTGTGGAGATTTCTTGACCTACTAAAGATAGAGCTTCCATATGATCCAGCAATTCCACTCCTAGGTATTTACCCAAAGGACACAGAAACATCCATTCCAAAGGGCACCTGCACCCCTATGTTTATAGCAGCACTATTTACAATAGCTAAGATTTGGAAACAACCCAAATGCCCAAAAATAGATGACTGGATCAAGAAGATGTGGTACATATACACCATGGAATATTACTCAGCATTCAAAAAAGATAAACACATGCAGTTTGTAGCAACATGGATGGTGCTAGAAGGGATCATGTTCAGCGAAATAAGTCAGAAAGAAAAAGAAAAATACTAGATGGTCTCCCTCATAGCAGAAATTTAGAAAACCTAAATAAGGGACCAGGAAAAAGACTAATTAATACAAAGTAAAAATTAAAATCAACAAGCAGCTATGCACTGGAGATGCACTGCAGTGGGGGGAGGGGGGAGAGTGGCGGCGGAGGGGAGAGGAAGGATTAGGGTCAAAATAAGGGGGGGGGTGCAATTGTATGGGGAATATAACCAAAATGAAAATTCATGCATTGTGCAAAAATGAAAAATGATGTTAGAATTATATAAAATAAAATATTAAAAAAAGAGTGTGAAATGAAAAAAAATAAAATGTTAGGCTTATCATAAACTAAGTATGTATGTGTGTGCATGTATATATATGTGTGTATATATATATACTTATACATATATTGTGTGTGTGTGTGTGTATACATTCTTTATGATCTTTGCATTCCAGCTGCTCCATAGTGGTTTGTACACTGACTTGACAGGTTAAGTTTTGTTTTTTCATTCATTCATTAATTTAACAAATATTTATTAAATACCTTTTATATGTGGTGCTGTATAGACTACAGAAGGGTAAGACAGACTTATTTCTCTCAATAGATGAGTTCAGATCTATTTTATCATGGGTGAGAGAGGGTCTTGAAGTTTTGGCATTATATTACTGAGGGTTTTTGTACTAAGGATTATAGGAGTTAGATTGTTCTTTATAGAACTAAATTGACTGGTACCTCAGGTTCTCACTGTGGGGTAGTAGATGGACTGAGAGCAAGGTTCTTGACAAGAGCCATGTCTACCTGTGCATTTCATAATATTGAGTGTTAGAACTGGAAGGCACCTTAAAGATTGAATTGACAATCTTACTTTTTTAAAATGGACTTTTTATTTTGAAATGATTTTGATTCACAGGAAAGTTGCAAAGAGAGTATAGCAAGTTTTCATATACTCCTCACCTAGTTTCAGTTTCCCTATTATTATTATCATGTTATCACAGCCTCGTTTTATAAATAAGGACACATAACCCTCCAAAAGATAATTTAGCTAAGATTATAGTCCTTGATCAGAGTCAGACCAAGGATATAATAGATAAACTGTGTCTTAAAATTGATTATGCTTTGGTTATCATTTTCTGTTTCTTATGTGTTTGCTTTTTTCCTTTCTTTTACTGGGCTCTTTGGGCCTGGACTGAGAGAAAGACTATCCAGTTCATAGTACACTAGTCAAGGTAGTCTTTCTAATTTGTGCAATTTTTTTTAATCTAGGCTTCCTCCAATTCTTCAACACCAACAGGAATCAGGAGCAGGACATCTTCAATTACAGAGCAACTTGATGAAGGTACACCCAATAGAGAGGTAAGTTTGGAATTTCTTCTTTAAAAAACTTCTCACAAGACACTTATTAAACTGAAATGTAATGCTACCATTAATAACAAAATGGGAAGTTATTTTGCTAGGTCTTATGTATTACAAACAGAATAATTATGTTACAATAATTTCTAGGTTTTGTTTTTGTTTGTAATGTAATTCTTTGTTTACAAATAGTAGTAATGCTTTTATAAAATATGTTTTCTTTGTACATTTTAGTTTGAGAGGATAATGTACCTGCATTTAATACTTGAAGTTTTCATAATAATTTCATAATTTGTTCAACATTGTTTCACTTAGGAAAAAGGCCTATATTATCATGCTAGTGATGGGAAACTGTAAAGTAACTGATTCATTGTGACTTGCAACTATTTTTTTTCTTCTGTGAAGTGTGCTATAGCTATAGAAAAAAGGGTAGAACATAAATACATAAATCAGTGAATCCCCATGTAACCACCAACCATGTCAAGAAAAGAGACACTGTCAGGCACAGTAGTGGTCCTTCAGTTTGGGCTGCTCTAACAAAACTCCATAGAGTGAGTGGCTTAAACAAATTATTGTTTTTCACAGTTCTGGGGACTTGGCAGTTTGTGATCAAAGTGTCTGGTAGGGGCACCTGGCTTGCAGATACTGTCTTTTCATTATTTTTTAGCATGACCTTTCCTTGGTTCATGCACCTTGGAATAGATTGGGGAAGAGCACTTACGACTTTTTCTCCCTTTATAAAGGTATGACACCTAATGTGCGGACCTCACCCTTATGAATTCATCTCATTCTTAATTATTAAAGGCTTTGCCTCCAATCACCATCACTTTGGGGGTTAGAACTTCAAAATATGAATTTTGGGGACACAAACATTCAGTCCATAGCACTCCTTCCTTGTTGTTCTTGAATGCCTTGGTTATTATTATTCCTTTACACGTAAGTTCCATATAAATTTTATAATTAGATTTTCAGGTTCCACAGAACCAGAATAAAAGACAGCAAGAAAGCAAGCCTATGGAGATTCCTGTTGGGATTGCATTGACTCTGTAGATTAGTTTGAAGAAAGTCTGAATATTATAACCTAAATTTTATAATCTCTAGTGAGCATTAATGCACAAACACTTGTAATGCTCTATTTTGTAGGATAGAATGGCATTGGTGTGACTTAGGAGATATTCAAATTTAAAAAATTGGAAGTTATTTGCAAATTGCCTTGATAAAGGTTGCTTTAAAACAATTCTAAAAAGATACTTATTTAGCAGCCTCCCTGGTGGCCTAGGGGTTAAGTCTGCTTGTATGGCCTGAGTTTGATCACTGGCCAGGGAGCTAACCCACACAGGGTACAGCAGAGCCCTCCTGCCTCTCCAGCAGCTCCCCTCAGCAGTTTATTTCAATAAATCTGCCTGTTCTGCTCCCCACTCTGTCTCTGGTGACTCTGCTCACCTCCCTGCACCTCTGACCTACACTCCAGTTCTTCTTCTTCTTTTTTTTTTTTTTTTCTATAGAGGCATGTTTATTTATTTATTTATTTGTTTGTTTCTTTGTTTGTTTTTGTTTATACATGCACTGGGTACAGTCAGAAGCGCGGGAGGGTGAGAGAATTCACCAGAGCCAGAGCGGGGAGCAGAGCAGGCAGAAGGACTAAAGTACACTGCTGAGGGGAGCAGTGGGCGGCAGGAGAGGTCTGCGCGCCATGTGGGGCCCTCCTCCGGTGGCCGGGGAGCAGCCGGGGATTGAACTGGCGCCGCAGAGGCCGCGGGCAGCTTCGCAACCCAGCGCTCAACCTCTGCGCCACCGGGGAGGCAGCACTCCAGTTCTTCTATGCAAAAATATTTATTGCATTTCTTTAACTTTATTATTTCAAATTTAATGCTGTTGAACTTAGTTTATGCATGTACTCAATGTGAATGAGAGCTGCAGTAGTGAATAGAATTGGTTTTTGCAATCAGTGACGTCATTCCTCAGTATATTAGTTGTTAATTATAACATATTGGTTCCCAATGTAGTTGAACTCTTGAAAATGACTTGATTGCTACTATTCCTTAAAAAAAAAATTCTCTATAATGTTTTAATTGAATGTATCTTTACAAAATAATCTTTGATGAAAGGAATGATATGCATATTCTTTTACAGTAGGCTAGAGTAAAATAAAGATTTTTTCTATATCTTCCCAAATTTTGATACTAAAGAACCTTTGTTTCATAGCTAGTTTAGCATATTGTTTCTGATTGAAACATTTTTTGGGAGTACTAAATGGCATTTTTGACTACAAAATGAAATATAAGCTTTAGTTCAACTTACTGCACAATAAATAAAGGGGTTTTCTAATTTTATGATTAAATTACTGATTATATTGATCAGAATTATTTTTAGTCATCCTCCCTAGGATGCATTATGTTAGGAGGCTTTGAATATTAAACCATTCTTTCATTCCTAAATCAGCTCTGTTGTTCAGAGCTCAGTATTAATATCCTGTTGCATTCACTTTGAACATTATTCATGTTTCTCCCACACTCTTTGAACGTAGAGTGGTTTCTAAGGTGCTTCTTGTATCATTTTTATCAGGTTTAATTAATTAGCAAACTTTTTATCTTGGACACCTCCTTGTCCTCTTTCTTTTCCCTTTTCTCCATTTATTTAAGTCTTAGTTTCTTTCTACAAAAATGTTAGTTTTCAACTACAATGAGATACCATCTTACACCAGTGAGAATGGCACATATTAAAAAAACTAGCAACAGGGCCTCCCCGGTGGCGCAGAGGTTGAGCGCTGGGTTGCAAAGCTGCCCGCAGCCTCTGCGGCGCCGGTTCGATCCCCAGCTGCTCCCCGGCCACCGGAGGAGGGTCCCACATGGTGCGCAGACCTCTCCTGCTGCCCACTGCTCCCCTCAGCAGTGTACTTTGGTCCTTCTGTCTGCTCTGCTCCCCGCTCTGGCTCTGGTGAATTCTCTCACCCTCCTGTGCTTCTGACTGTACCCAGTGCATGTATAAACAAACAAACAAACAAACAAATAAATAAAACATGCCAAAAAAAAAAATAGACATCCCACTAAATGGGAGAATATATTAAAAAAAAAAAAAAAAACTAGCAACAACAAATGTTGGTGAGGTTGTGGAGAAAAAGGAACTCCTGCACTGTTGGTGGGAGTGCAAACTGGTCCAACCACTATGGAGAGCTGTGTGGAGATTCCTCAGTCTACTAAAGATGGAGCTTCCATATGATCCAGCAATTCCACTCCTAGGTATTTACCCCAAGGACACAGAAACATCAATTCCAAAGGGCACCTGTACCCCTATGTTTATAGCAGCACTATTTACAATAGCTAAGCTATGGAAACAACCCAAATGTCCAAAAATAGATGACTGGATCAAGAAGATCTGGTACATATATACCATGGAATATTACTCAGCATTCAAAAAAGACAAACCCATGCAATTTGCAGCAACATGGATGGAGCTGGAAGTGATCATGTTCAGCGAAATAAACCAGAAAGAAAAAGAAAAATACCAGATGGTCTCACTCATAGCAGGAATCTAGAAAACTTAAATAAGGGACCAGGAAACAGAATTACTATAAGAAAGAAAATATCAAAATCAACAAACAGCTATGAACCAGAGACACTCTATGGGGGCATGGGGGCATGGGGGCCAGGGAAAGGAGGGATTGTGGTCAAAATAAGGGGGTTGTAATTGTATGGGGAATATAAAAATAAAATTTAAATTAAAAATTTAAATTAAAAAAATAAATCTTTAAAAAAATCAGATATTAAAAAAAAAGATTGGAAGGAAGAAAAAAAAACCAAAATATTAGTTTTCAGAATATGTTTTGTGCTATGTTCATTAAATTTATTCCCACGTATTTTATTCTTTTTGATACTATTTAAATTCAATTGCTCCTTGATAGAAATAAAGCTGATTTTTTGAAATTGATTTCATATTCTACAATCTTTGCTGAATTTATTTGTTCTAGTACTTATTTAGTGGATTACTTGATATGTTTATATATAAGAAAATGTCATCTGCAAATATAGTTTTATATCTTCCTTTAATCTAGCTGCCTTTTTATTATGTTTTCTTGCCTAATTGCTCTGACTAGAATCTCTACTACAACTTTGGACAGAAATGATGAGAACAGACAAACTTGTCTTGTTTCTCATCTTGGGATATCAGCTAGTCTTTTGAGTAGGGTATTTGCTGTAGGTGTTTAATAGATCCCTCTTATTATGTTGAGAAATTTCCCTTCCATTCCTAGTTTGTTGAGTTTTCCTGTGATGAAGCAGTGGCGAATTTTGTCACATTGCTGCATATTTTGAAATAAATATGTGGTTTTGTCCTTTATTCTGTTGATTGAATATAATTAATGGGCTTTTGGATGTTAAGCCAACATTGCTTTCCTGGAATACATTCCACTTGTTCATGGTATATAATCTTACATTGCTGGATTGATTTGCTAATATGTTGTTGAGAATTTTTGTGTCTGTATTTGTGAGAGATGTTGGCCTGTACTTTTCTTTCTTTCTTTTGGCAATGTCTTGTTTTAGTATTAGAAATAATATTTTCCTCATAAAATGAGTTGGGAAGTGTTTCTTCCTCTTTTTTGGGGGATGATTTTATAAGATTGGTAAATTTTAAATGTTTAGTATAACTTACTAATGAAGTTATCTGATCCTGGACTTTCCTTTGCAGGCCATATTTTGATTATTAATTCATTCTCTTTATTTTTTAATTCATTCTCTTTATTTTTTAAACTGGGGAGTCAGTTTTGGTAAATTGTGTTTTTCTAGCAATTTTGTGTCATCCAAGTTATCCAATTTGTTGGCAACAATTGTTCCTTAATCTTTTTTTTATTTCTGTAAATGCAGTAGAGATTTTTCTGTTTTCATTCCTGATGTTAAAATGTGTGTTTTCTCTTTACTTTTTCTCTGTCAGTCAAACAAAAGATTTGTTGATCTTTTTGAAGAATCAACCTCGGTTCCATTTAATTGTTCAGTGTGCTAAGTACTCTTAGAATTGGTGAGGCAAGCGGATCTTTGATGAATTGTTTTTCTAAGTTTCAGGTGACCTGGACTTAGTGAAAAATCCTTGAATCCGCGTTGCTACTTTTGGTTTCTTGACCTGATACACATTTTCTCCCAATCTTTATAAACTCTTGGGGTTTTCAGTGGTGATAGGCTAGGGAAAGATACCTTGTTCTTTTTTGCTTTTGTTTTTGTTTAAGGATTTTAAATGTAATACAAATGTCAGTATAGATAAAACAGAGTCTGAAGTCATCATTTTGTACCTAATTAAAATGATACACACCTTTTCTGCCTATCTCCTTACCTGTTGCTGCTCTAGACAGTTTTATTCTTCTGTCTTCTACAGAGTGTATTATTTCAAGTACTCCCTAAATGCATACTTTGTTGCAAATCAGAATGGAGTGAATTTAATTGACCCAAATTAGTAAGTGTTGCTAACAACAGCTGTATATAACAAGTTGGTGAAGATAGAAACAAAAACTCTAAGGAGAAATACTTAGACACTTGCTAAGACAATAAGGTTTCCCCCCTGCCGCCCCTAATAGGAGATACATTAATTCATTAGGTACCTTGCTAGAAGATGCCTTAGAGCAGACATTAGGACTTAATTTTCTTTTTGAATTCTGGTTGAGAAGGTCTGGTAGAATTAGATTTAGTTCTGTGAGTTGGGGACTGAAGTGTGGCTTCTAACGCTGTTGAAAGGTGGTTGAAAAAGTAGCCTAGAGCCCTCTGAACCATTGTGAGAAGCTGCTGTCCCTAAGGAGTACTCATGATCGAGAACTAAGACAAATCTCATGTTGACTTTGACTTGAGTCTGTGATAACCCTGGTATTGCCATAGGTCAGGAAACCCAAGCTGGGATGCAGGGAATTAGATGGATTGAATGAGAGGTAAGCATGAAGGAAGGAGAAAGATAATATCTTCCTCACAATGAGCCTGTAAAATATATATTCTGAAACAAATATTTAGAAGGCAACCAGTAAAAACAGGATCTGGGATATAAATTTGCTGCAGGTGAAATGAAAATAATACAACAGTCTGGAAAAGGCTTTAAAATAATTATCAGTAGATGAATGAAGTAATAATTTTCTTAAAGTAAAAATCAAAATCAACAAGCAACTATAAATCAGAGACACACTATGGGGGGGCAGGAGGGAGTAGGATCAAAACAAGGGTGGGTGGGAATTGTACAGGGGACTGTAACCAAGATGAAAATGCATACATTGTGCAAAAATGAAAAATGATGTAAATATATATAAAATTAAAAAAATAATAAAAAATAAAGTTTAAAGAATGTAGATGAATGAAGTCATAGTTTTCTTAAAAAGAACATGAAGGGGTATGTGTGTGTGTGTGTGTGTGTGTGTGTGAGTGCATGTATGTATGTAAACAGGCCAAAAGAAAACTAGTATAGGTAAATATGAAAAAGAACCAATTGAAAATCATGGAAATAAAAAAAATGGACATAAAAATTTAATCAGAACAAAACTCAGACTGGTCCCAACTCAAGAGAACATTGGGAAATTCTAAAAGAATATCGAGTAACTCTACCAAAAAAACAAGATTAAGGGGGGAAAAATGTATGAGAGGAAGAGACATGGTGGTTAGAGGGAAAGCTTTCAACACACAGCTGATAAGAGTTTTCGGTAGTCTTTGTGAATGTTTAGTCACATGAACTTCAATCAGTGTTACTTCACATAATGGCTTCAGCAAGGAACCCATAGTGGGAGTGAATTATTAGCATATTTAAATTAGAATTTGAATAGAATTTGAGAGATTGAACTGTGACAATTTTATGGAGTTTGTAAGAGTTTCACAGAAAGCAAATGACAAGGACAATACCTTGGCAGAAAGGTTCAGTGGAAACTAATTTTGATACATTTTGCTTTTACTTGGACAAGGGACCAAGGTGTAAATTCATGTCTGACTGCAACATCTTTTGAGATGTTTGGTCACTATGTTTTTCTATATTGGCATCAGTTTTTGTGTTTTTCTCTTAAAATTTCCAATATATCTCTAACTGAGAAATTTAAAATTATTTCCTTGTGTGCATGAGTCATTTGGCTTAAACATAACTTTGGAAGCCTAAGAGTGACTTTCTATATCTTTTAACTTAAAATGACATCTGTTCTGAGTTTCTAAGAAAGCAAGATTTTCAGTAGGAGTAGAGACTTGGATAGGCTGATTTCTTAGAGCCAAACAGGCACTTAGTTTCTTTTAGTATACTGCTAAGTCTAAATTTGAGGATCTAGTATAAATCAATTCTTGAATTCTACCTAAGGAGACTTAAAAAAAAAGTTTGTCATGACTATAAGATGGTCTGTAATGTACAACCTGATGAAGAGTTAGTGTAGGATCTAGGTAGTATTTATAATGCTACAGTACTAAGGAGAAAAGTGTAAGTTCTTAAGCTTTTGCCAACATTTATTTTCTTATATAAGCTCTTTATTATATATTTTGCAATACATAACACTTTCATTGCTAATATTTCCAAATACTAATTTTTATTTTGAAATACTAATAGACTCATGGATGTTACAAAAATTTTGGAGATCCTGTGTACCCTTTTCATAGTTTCTCCCAAAGGGAACATCTTGTATGACTATACTAAACTGTCAAAACAAGGACACCCACATAGCTAAACTCTGACATTTGCAGAGCTTATTCAGTTTGCATCAGTTTTACATGGACTTATTGTGTGTGTGTGTAGTTCTATGCAATTTTATCATATGTAGATACGTGTAATCTCCACTGTCAAAAAGTTCATTTAATTATTTCTTAAACATTTAATTTATTCATGATTGCTACTATCTTGTTGTGTAGTGTAGTTTCTCAAAGAAAATGGAAACAGAATATATATTTGAAGGATTAGTATAATTGAACTTATCTATAAAACATTAGAAATTTCAGTTTTAAAATTTTCTTCTGTACAAATTTTGGGGAAAACTATTTTTGCATGTAAGTATAAATAAATGATGATTTAAAGGTATTCTCCCCAGAAATTTCGCTTTTATTTTTTTGAATGTATAAAATGAATGGCTCAATATTTGTTATACTAAGGCTTTGTGTTCTTTACCATTTATTGTTTTTACTGGTATAAATTCTTACCCCAAATTGCCAGATGTGCTATGTGCTGTGGTGCCTGTTGCATATGTCATTTGTATGTCAATAAGCAAGTGGTTTATAGTTGGACTTGATCAACTCAACTCTATTCCTGATCTTTCCCAGTAAATTATTTCGTTGGGTGGAGTGGTCTTGGTGGTAAAAAGCCAACACAGTGTTGTGCATGTAGCATGATGAGAACACGTTGCAACATGCCCTTATGACTTGATTTTCATTATTTGTTTTATTTTTATACCTCTGCTTATTATATTGAATGAGACAGCTCCTAGCCGGGATGATAGCAGAGCCTGCTTTTCTCTCTGAGTATACTATATTTGCTTTGGATTCCTCCAAACAGCCTAAAACACAGACTGACAGTGTGGTGAGTCCTTCCACCGCTTTCTGCATTCCCTTTGTGGGGAAGCAAAGTGATTTGGTAATTCTAGAAGCAAATCTCTTGTTGCTTGTCACTTACCTTCTCTCAAAGCATCTTTGGTGCCATGTTGCTAACCCTGCTTAAAAAAATCAGAGAGTAAATTGTTGAATTCTGATGGCTGGTTTGCTTTCTGGTAGCATTTTAACAGCAACACAAATAACATTGTTTTCATGAATGTAATGACTACCTTCGCTATGTCTAAATGCTAAAGTTTTTCCCTAGGATGTTTGCCTTTTAAAAAGATATGCATTGCTAGAAATCTCTGTTCTACTATTGGTAGAGGCCAAGAATATTTTGAGATGTAATTTATATTTTTGGGAAAAATACAGTGTATGTAAATCTGTAATTAAAAAACATTGAGTAGGTAGAAGAATTCCATTGTAACAGGTAATTGTATCTTATTTTGGGATAGTATCAGTTTTCTATGTATTAAATATAGAAATAATTATCATTTTTCAACTGACTGAATTCATTGTTTTGAATCTTGTATATCATTTCATTTTGGGAAAGTGGACTTTTTTCTATTTAAAGCATCCAGTTTTTTTTTTTTTATGTAACATCGTTTAAAATATCCAAGTTCTTAATTTAGTAAGTAATTTTAGACATGTTTGATTGCCTCGTTAGGATCACTTTGGGTGTTAAGATTGCACGCTGACTAAACAGGGATTGAGGCTTTTAAAAACTCTGAGAATTGGTTTAATTTATTAAGTAACTGGTGATGAAATGGGTGTGTTCCTGTATTTAACCTCTGTAGCCAGTAGTAACTTGGTCTGCATATGGGCCAATAGCAGTTGTAAATTACATGCTAATTCCATGTTTATTTATTACAAAAGAAAGCAGTTCTTAGTAAAAGGGTTGATCTGGTGATGCCTTAACTTGGATCTCAGGGTCTCTCGGTATTCTGCAATATGTAACAAACACACCACTATTTTTAGGCATTCCAGTTAGAGTGAATTTATTTTAAAAACAAAACGATATTGCTTTGTACTTCATGTAGTAATAATAGAGACTTAAAAAAAATTTGTCCCAATTCCATAACTACATAAAAGTAATTTGTATTGAGTACCTATCCTATTGTTAAAATGTTAACTTTTTTAAGATTTACTTATTTACGCATACAAAAACTGGGGTACAGGCCAGAGGTGTGTGTGTGTGGGGGGAGGTGAGAGGATTCCCCAGAGACAGAGTGGGGAGCAGAATAGGCAGATTGACTGAAATGCACTGCTGAGGGGAGCAGCGGGCAGGTCAGGAGAGGCCTGCTGCGCCATGTGGGTAGCTCCCCAGCTGCAGCCAGTTTCATAGGTGTGTCTTGTGCCACCTGGGAGGCCTAAAATGGTAATATTTTAAAATGGCAATATTTTAAAAATAGAGGCTGGACCACCTTGGTGGCGCTAGGGGTTAAGCACAGCACAGTGAAGGTATCTGCAGCCTCTGTAGCAGGAGTTCGATCCCAGCTGGCCAGGGAGCTACCCACATGGCACAGCAGACCTCTCCTGTCTTGCTTGCTGCTCCCCTCAGCAGTGTATTTCAATCAGTCTGCCTGTTCTGTTCGCCACTTTTTCTGGTGAATCCTCTCACCCCCTGCACCTCTGGCCTGTACCCCAGTTCTTGTATGTACAAATAAATAAATCTTTAAAAAAATAAAAATGGAGGCTTTGGAAACGCTTAAAAATAAAGTAGACTAAAGGTGTTTATTTAGATTTTGACTCATTCGTGTGATAATTTATTCTCAAAGGACAAAGGGAAATTCTAGAACAACCTATATACTAGGGTAAAAATTTGGTGGGGTTCTAACTTACTACATTGAGTTCACCAACTGCTGACTGTTCCTTAATTCAGTTTTCCAAAAATCTTATCTCTTTACCTCAAGTTCTAAAAATTGCTGTATCCTTAGTTTAGTAGTGAATAAGTAGTTATTGAAAGAGTGAACAAAGTGTAATTGAAGATGAATCTGGCAGGGACCCTGTGTATGCTTTTTAATTTAACTGTACTTTGGAAGGGTTTTCCTGTTATATCTAAAAATTGTTTCCAGTAGAAAATACTGGTGTATTGATATCTTTTGAGTTAGTTTGATGCTTCTTTCTGGAAGAAGGCCTTCAAAAGTCTTCCTAGACTGAAAGAAATAACTGCAAAACAATTTAACAGCATTTTATTGAGTCTTTTCTAGCAGCCACGTAAAATGTTAGGTCTTTAGGACCAGCATGAAAATGCAGGGTTCTTCCCCTTTCAGAGTTTATGGTTCAGTATGAAGGTAGTCACATCAACATGGAATTCCAATACGAAGAAATTAAAGCTTCATAGAAGAAAATACCAACATGGGGAATTTGTTAGACCTCAGGCAAGCCATGTGAAGCTTCACAAATGAAGGGGCTTTTGAAAGTTGAAAGATGAATAAGAGTTTGCAGGGCAGAAATGGAGAAGTTATTAGAGGTAGTGACAAAAATCTCTAATTTCACTTCTAGATATTCCTAACTCAGGTTTATAGGGTAATATCAGTCAGTATTTTCCTTAGCTGTTCTGAATTTATTTACATATATGATATGATAGCTAAAGTGAAATGTATGTGCAGGGAGAGAACGTTTTCAAATTTTGTGCTGTGTTTGATAGGGTGAGATTTCAAACAATATAGAGTAGGTTTTTTTTTTTGTATGACCCACAATCATGTGTCAGTTAATTTAGAATGGAAATACGAACTCTGTGACTTTCTCCTAAGCCTAAATATTTTATGGAGTCCTTTCATCATACTTTTCAGTATACTAAGAGACCTGTTGATCTCTATAAAGTATCCTTTTTATTTTATGGTGTGTAATGTAGCATATTTTTAGAAAAACTTTAATTAGGATGCTACACAAATACATGCCATCTATATAGTAACTTGTAGTTCTTTGAAGTGTCAGCGAATGGGAAGATAAAATTTAATCTGTATATTCCTCCAATCTTACTCCCATATGTAACTTTAAGAAAATATATTGCACTGTAAAATTTGATAACTCACTTTATATTAGATGAGGAGGTACTTTAATTTTATTAGGGAATAATTCAAACGTATTCTAGAAGTGGAAATAGTTGTAATAGTGGCGTAAGAATTTCCTCCCCTTCCCCAGTATCCCTACTGGATTATTTGAAGCATATATTTCTAAAAGATAAGGACTAAAGATATGTAATCATAATACATTTATCACACCTAAAAATTAATTTCTTAGTATCAGATATTTAATGGAAGTTAAAAAAATTGAGAACACTCGCAAAACTGAATGTCTCCTCCACCTATATTTAAGAATAAGTAAGATCATATATTTAACTTTTTCTTGGTTGACAGAAGAGATGTAGGGGAAATGTACTTTCACTGACTTAGATACCAACTCACTGAAACATAGTGGTTAGTATTTGGTCAAATGCTTTTGTTTAAAACATGGAGGTTATTTTTATCATGAACTACTTCTATAGCTGTAATTTTAGTTAGACACTTATAGATGCAATATAGAATTCTCAATTGCAAAGAATCTCATTTGTTGTCTTGGACCTACTCCAGCATGATGTAATTAGTAGAATGTTGCTGAACTTGGAGCACTTGTCATAGCAACAGACCAAAACAAAACGTTTTCAGATGTGAAAGGAGATACTTTAAATTACAAGTTTCTCTGAAAATTGTTATAATTTCTTTTAGGCTGCTGGCTTCTAATGAATGAAGCATTTCCATCCCATGTAGTCAAATTATTTTTTCAGAATTTAGTTCAAAAACTTTAATTTGAATATTTTTTTACTGGGAACAATTGACATTACTTCTTTTTCTGGATAGTTTTCTTTTTGAATGAGTTTTTTGCTAATTGAAACAGATAATAGTTCTGTCACGGGGGAAAAAACTAGGACTTTGTAATGGGAAGAGGTATGTGATCAGCTTTTAATAAATTTTCCTACATACTAATCTTTGCTATTTAGTTTCATGTACTACAGCAAAACGAATTTTCTAAAAAATACTTACCAGACTAGTTTTGCCTTGCATGAAAACATCCTAATAAGTAATTACTAATTTTGTTTAACAGAAATGTGTATTTAATAGGATTTGATAATAGTCTTCGTTCTTGACAGTTTTAAAACCTTAGTTTTTGGTTCCTTTTCTTTATGATGTTTTTCTTTTTTCTTAGAATGCATCTATCCAAGCCACAAAATCTCCCGACAGTGTTAATGGAAGTGAGCCAGTGACTCCTCAGGTTTGTTATTAATGTCATTTTAAAATATAGCCAGTCATTTCAGAGTGTTGGTTAATTTGTATTATTCGCTTTTGACTTTACATTGAAATAGAGATGTCCAAACATTTGATACAGTGTGTCTGGTAAGTCTAGGTTTGTAGATGGTTTCTTGGAAAAACTTTGAAAGTGGTTCATGTCTATAATAGATCATGTTAAGATTCCATTATTACTCTTTTTAAAATTAATGGTAAAGAATTTTTGGCAAAGAAAATTTTTTGAAAAAAATTAAGCCTGGCTTCATCATTATAAAAGATTATAGTGGAAGTTATATTGGAAATGGAACATCTTTTCAAGCTTGCTCCAATGCAGAATATTTTACTACTGGAGAATTTAGGTTATCCTTGATTTATAAAAGTTATGTGGAGAGTGGAATTCAAGTGACATTCTTTTGACTTCTTCCAAAATAGAAAGAAAAACAATTCATTTGAAAAAAAGCATAGGGCCTCCCCGGTGGCGCAGCGGTTGAGCGCTGGGTTGCGAAGCTGCTCGCAACCTCTGCAGCGCTGGTTCGATCCCCGGTTGCTCCCCGGCCACCGGGGTCCCACATGGCGCGCATACCTCTCCTGCCGCCCGCTGCTCCCCTCAGCAGTGTACTTTGGTCCTTCTGCCTGCTCTGCTCCCCGCTCTGGCTCTGGTGAATTCTCTCACCCTCCCACGCTTCTGACTGTACCCAGTACTTGTATAAATAAATAAATAAATCTTTAAAAAAAAAAGCAGCATAGTTATTGATAGTAATGCCTGAGATGCACATTTGTTTATTTTGGTTTTAGTAAGTATTATCATTAACCAGATTGTTCTCAGCAGTCTCTAATGTAGAGCAATAACATTCCTAACTCTGAATCTGGGCTTAATGATGAGATAAGAGGCATGAAATCTTAAATTAATTGCCCAAGGACTAGTATCTAGGTTTTTTTTTAAAGATTTATTTATTTATGCATACAAGATCTGGGGTACAGGCCAGAAGTGCGGGGGTGGAGGGGAGGGGTAGAGTGTGAGAGGATTCACCAGAGATAGAGTGGGGTACAGAACAGTCAGATTGACCAAAGTACACTGCTGGGGGGAGCAGAGGGCGAGTCAGGAGAGGTCTGCTGCGCCATGTGGGTGGCTCCCTGGCTGGGGAATTGAACTTGTGCTGCAGAGGCTGTGAACAGCTTCATAGGTTGCGTCTTAACCCCTTGTGCCACCAGGGAGGCCCTACAATCAAGTTATTGACAGTACTATGGGATTATCATAGGTAAAGGCAAAATATCACCCTTATCTAGCTGTAATTTTTTGCCATGTACTGTCTCATTTGAATTTTATATGCTATGAAAACAAAGTAAGTACCAAATTTCATTAAATTCAATAGATGAGAAAATGAGGATTTAAATTACTTTCATATGCAATTTTTAAAATTATGCGTAAAGTTCTTGTTTTGAAAATAATTTATGAATTTTTAATGTAAGAGAAGTGTTAATAAAAGTATTAAAATTGAATTTTGGATATTTTTGCTATTTTTTTAGATACGATTCCTTTTTTTTTAGGATTTTTTATTTATGCATACAAGAACTGGGGTACAGGCCAGAGGTGAGGGGGGACAGTAAGAGGGTTTCCCAGGGACAGAGTGGGGAACAGAACAGGCAGACTGACTGAAATACGCTGTTGAGGGGAGCAGCAGGCGAGTCAGGAAAGATCTGATGTGCTATGTGGGTATCCCCCTGGCCTGGGATTGAACTCACGCTGCAGTGGCTGCGGAGAGCTCCATAGGTTGCATCTCGACTCCTGTGCCACCAGGGAGGCCCAGGTACTATTCCTTTTTCTTTCATTTTCAACAGTTTATTGTGAAAAACTTAAACCAAACAGAAAAGTTGAAAGAGCTTTACAGGGAACACCTATGTACTCACCACTTAGATTCTATCACTGATACTTCCTTTATCATAAATCAGACCATCTGCACATTCCTCTATATGTCCTTTAATCATTTTGCTTTATTCATGCATTTCAGAGTTAGTTGCAGGCCGTAGTACCCTCCCCCCACAATGTTTCAGCTTGTATGTCATTACCTAGAGTTTAATATTTGTATTTTTTTTTAAAGATTTATCTACCTATTTATACAAGCACTGGGTGCAGTCAGAAGCGCGGGAGGGTGAGAGAATTCACCAGAGCCAGAGTGGGGAACAAAATAGGCAGAGTAACGAAATACACTGCTGAGGGGAGCAGTGGATGCAGCAGGAGAGGTCTGCACTCCATGTGGGACCCTTGCTGGCGGCTGGGGATTGAACCGGCGCTGCAGAGGCTGTGGGCAGCTCCGCAGCCCAGCGCTCAACCGCTGCGCCACCAGGGGAGGCCCCCAATATTTGTATTTTTTGAGGTAAAATTCATCCAAAATGAAATAAACCTTACATGTACATTGACTAAATTTGACAAATTGTATGCCAAACCCACAGAGATTACAGAATATTATCTACACCCAGAAAGTTCTCTTATGGTCGTGCCTTTCAGAGGCAACCTGTTATTTTCCCCCCATAGATTATTTTTTCTTGTTTTAGAACTTTCTATTAGTGGCTTCCTAAATTAAGTGCTCTTTTAATGTTCTTTTTTTTTTTTTTAAAAAGATTATTTATTTATACAAACACTGGGTACAGTCAGAAGTGTGGGAGGGTGAGAGGATTCACCAGAGCTAGAACGGGAGCAGAACAGACAGACTGACGGAACACACTGCTGAGGGGAGCAGCGGGCACAGCAGGAGAGGTCTGTGCGCCATGTGGGACCCTTGCCCGCCGGCTGGGGATCGAACTGGCGCTGCAGAGGTTACGGGCAGCTTCGCAGCCCAGCTATCAACCGCTGCGCCACTTGGGATGCCCTAGGTACTCTTTTGTGGAAGGCTTCTTTCACTATGTTTTTAAAATCCAGCTGATGGAGGATAAAGGTCTGAAAAAAGAAAACAGTGTTGGAGGGCCTCCTCTGGTGGCGCAGCGGTTGAGCATGGGGCTGCGAGGCTGCCCGCAGCCTCTGCAGTGCCGGTTGGTTCCCTGGCCACGGGCGAGGGTCCCACAAAAATAAGAAAAAAAACAGTGTTGGAGATATAAAAAAGGGTCTGAAAACAAACTAAAGTGAAGACAAGAAGGAATTAAAAGTTACTGATGTAATTCATTCATTTTTACTTATAAATTTTCCTTTTCTAATCCCCACATTCATCTTTTTAAAAATGAATTTTAAATTGATGAATGTCTCTGGCATCAATAACCTTACAACAGTGGGCAGCAATGGGTGTGTGGTTTTTCAGGTGTTAGAAGGCCTGAAGATAAAGTCATTAAGGAACCCAAACCCTTTGCTTTTTCTACCACACCCCCAACTCCCTTTAGCTTCCTGTCCTTATCAACGCCTTTCATCTTCATAATTACAAACTGGTCTCCAGAATTAACATCTTAGTTCTAGTCAGGAGGAAAGACTGAAGATGAGGACAAAAGGCAGACTCCTTGTTAGCAGGATAATATCTCCCTAGAAGGTTTATACTGTAGATTTCCTCTTTTAGTATGGATCATTGGATAAAAAACTTTAAATGTAATATATCACAATATGATGCATACATACAGAGATGATATATTCTTTATATAGCTTTCTGAATTTTTGCAAACTGAATGTATCTTTGTAACTAACACCCAAAAATCAAGAAACAGAAATTATTCACACCCTGTGTTCCCTTTCTCTTACCCCCAAGAGTAGCCACTATCCTGACTTCTAATTTTATGGGTTAATTTTGCCTGTTTTTGAACTTTATGTAAATGTAATGGAGAGTGACTACTCTTGTGTCTGTCTTCTTTTGTTTAGTGCTTGGTAAGATTCATCCATAATTTTGCTTGTAGTTGTAATCATTGGATTCTCTTTGCTGTATAATAATCTGTTACTGAACAGGCTGTAATTTATCTGCTCTGAACTGTTGTCATCAAGAGTAATTTAAAGTTTGGTACTATTTTGAATAATGCTGTTGTAAACTTTATAGTTTACTTTTTTCGTTGAATGTATTTCTGTTGGAAATACACTTAGTAGTGAAAATTGCTAGTTCAGAGTGTGTTCACGTGTTTTGTGTTAGTAAATACTGACAAATAGTTTTCCAAAGTGGATTCTCCATGTACCTAATAATTGGTGTTTTCCATAGTTTTAATTTTAGCCATTCTGGTGGATGTGAGTTCATAACTCATTGTGGCTTTGAATTATATTTGGGAAGGTGAATGCTTTTGCCTGGTTATATTGTTACCCTGAACAAAGTTGGAATCTGGTGGAAAGGAAAAAATATTGGTTGATAAGTAGTATTTATTTTTTACTTTGAATCAGTCATGTTTCTGAGTACTTTATGTGTGTTTATTTTTCCTCACATTCCCCCTCTGAGCTAAAGTGCTATTGTTATTCCCATCTTACATATGAAGAAGCAGAGGCAAAGAGTAATAGATTAAGTAACTTTCTGGAGGTTATATTTCCAGTAAATGATAGAGTTTATACTTGACCCCAAGACAGCTGGTTTCATATTCTGTGCTTAACTATTGCATTATAGTATCCAGCAGTGTCTGTCACCTAGACTTGTAGATGGCATCCTTATTAATTTTGTCTTTTGTTTTAGCTCCTTTCTTTCATAATGATAATTGTTAACTGTGTTATTTGCTACTAGTGACATCCATGTAAGGTGTGTGGTATTATTATCATCATTATTGTTACTTTTATCATTCTCATTTTCAGAGGGGGAAATGAGTAATGAGGTTAAGTACCTTGGTCATGGTCATAAAGAGCATGGTGATGGGGCTAAGATTTGAATTTAGACAGTCTTCTTAGCAGCCGACAGGCCTAATCACTCTACTTAAACATGTCACTCCCAAATCTTGTAGATAGGACAGCTATTAGGTTTATCAGCTTCTACAAATACATATCTTTGACATTGTTCTTCAGCTTCTGACTGACCCTAAAATAACAACTATTTCTAGTCTTATTCAAACTTGCTTCACCTATTTGCCCTAGGGCAATTTACAAGAAGATTGTATGAACTAAAAACTATTTTTCACATAGCTTAGAAGTGGGTGGTAATGGAATAACAAGAAAGTGGTTCTTTAAAATTTTTGAACATGAGGGTCTCTCTTCTTCCTATAAAACCCTCCCTCTTCTCCTGCCCCTCAATATAAAGGTAAAACTTACACATTATGGAAAAAGTTAGAATGTATGGGGGAATATAAAATGGAAAATAAAAATCATCTGAAATGTTACCACCCAGAACCACTCATGGTTAACTTTTGGATGTCCTTAACTTGATTCTAAGGGGTTTTATGTAAACTTACATAAAAAATTGAAAAATGATTTTTCAAGTAATTACAAAACAGTAAGTATTGTAATTACTTGAAATCAAAATTAGTTTACAATATATTGTTTTAAAATCTGTTTTTTTTTTCTTCTTTAGTAGTGTATCTTAAACCTCCTATTCATTGTAATGAATATTTGTTTGGCCTCCACTTTTTACTATTATAAACAACCTGTGATTAATTTCTGTGTCTGTGAAGAGGGTGGCACAAACCCCTTCTTGCGTACTTCTACCTTGCCTAATCATGTCTTTCTAAATCTAAAATCCATGGGTAAAGTATTCCTGGTTTGACTTTTTAAATTGTTTACTAAAGAAAATCTTTTTGTTTTCCTGTATTCTTTGCCTATCACATGATTGCAGTCTCCTCCCCTGAGATTTTCACTGCTGGCATCTTTGAGATCTTGCAGGTGACTTTGTTCTACTAATAAGAATGAGTTTCTAGAAAGGTCTGTTCAATATTGATTGCTCTCATCTGAACAAAATATTGATACTTAGAACAGTTTGTTGAATTATATTATTTTTAAAAATTAATTATTTAAATTAAGAGAGTAAGTCCTGCTTATCAATCACTGTTACTAACATCACATTTACTGATCTGTGTACAGGGACTTTAGCTCAACTGCCCTCCATGATTTGTCAGTGGTTATTTTATTCCCATTAGACAGAATGGTAAGTAGGGCAAAGTTGGATGGCACTAATCCATTCTGCTTAGCAGTCTCTTATTGAAAAAAAAAAAATGGGCTCATTACCCCTTCTCCCCCTTGGTTCCCTTCTTTTGTTGAGAAGAGTGATTAGAATCACCACGCTGTATAGTGGTAAAGCCCACTTGATTTCAGCCTCATACTTTCTGCTTCATGGTCTATATGTACATTTTAGGCACTGGGTCTGTACTGGTGACAGATGGCTGCTGCCTCCAACATCTAAGGCACTGTATAGATGAATCCTCATAGCATACTTGTGAGGTCAGCTGGGAATGTATGGCTTCCTTCTCTTTTACAGATGTGCAAACTGAAGGGAAGTGACTTAGTGAAGTTCGCTCTACTGCTTGGTGACACCTAGGGCCTATATCCCAGTTCTCTGACCAGGTGCAGTACTTTCTCAGAAACAACGAGGTGTCTGTTGCTTTTCAGAAAATATTTAAAATGTCAAGAATATAAACTGAATTTGTTAGAGCTTTTTAATAATTACTGCTGATAGGGGATTATAAAGTCCAAATGTGTGGATTTTAACCCACGTGCTCTGTTGGATTTTGGTTTCAGTCAGGTGATATACAGTCTTTTGCACAGAAGCTCCAGCTCCGGGTACCTTCCATGGAGTCTTTGTTTCGAAGTCCAATAAAGGAATCTCTATTCCGATCTTCTTCTAAAGAGTCTTTGGTACGAACATCTTCCAGAGAGTCCCTGAATCGACTTGACCTGGACTCTGCTGCTGCTGCCTTTGATCCACCCTCTGATATGGAGAGTGAGGCTGAAGACTCGCTAGGAAATTTAGACAGTCTCAACAAAGAACATTTGATTCAGTGTTTGCGGAGAATGGAACGACGGTTGAATGGCTGCAAAGGCAAATATTCTGAGGTAGGAGCGTTACTTATTTGCTTGTACAAAAATTTCTTCCCATCTTTCACTAAGACTCTTACCAAATGACCTCTGTACCTCTGAAAGTCTTTAACTAGATATTGCCACAGACTACCCACCGCTAGTAACCAGTTATGTGGGGCTCAATAGTTTAGCCAACCACGGAAATAGAAGTCAAATAGTAATAGCAATTAGTGAAAGAAGGGAAGAAAGTTTTGTATTATTTTCACTAATTTGTCTAGGACTTTTAAGTTTAAGGCTGGGACAGCAGTGTAAATGGTATTTAAGTGTGTAAGAGTATATTTTATATTTATAGTGCCATTTAATTTTGTACCATCTCTGTGAAGTAATATTAACTAGCTCTGTTTCACAGAATAGGGATTAGAAACTCATAGAGATTTAATTATAGAGATTAGTTGACTTAAAGTCATTCAGGTAGCAATTGACATTATAGATTTGATTCTAGGTCTTTGTTTCTACTGTTCTCTGCTCCCTCAGGTAAAGTGATACAGATTATTAGATTTGAAAAGAACCCATAATCTTTATCTTTACCTTTCCTTGCCACTGTAAGTACCTAGGATGAAATTGTACTGTAATGACATCTTATTGTTGGGTTACTCTTCCGTCACTACTCACTTTTTGAGCGTTTCCTACCTGGTCTTAAGGACCAGAGGAGGGTCCTGGTCTTAGGCAGAATATTATTTTTTGTATTATCTTTATTGCTGGACTCACTTTTTCTTGCAACCTGCCTCTTGATTTGGGACATTGATGGAAAGCATTTGGGACAAATATTTTACCAGCCTTTTCCAAGGAAAATCGCAAGGCTTAGAATGGACCTTCTAAGGAGTGGGGTTATTTCTTCCTAAAATTTACAACCTCTAGGTAGCACTTCCACTGCTCATCTGTGACTGTGCAGGTGCTTCTTTTCACCAACTCTCTCCGTCCACAGGGCAGCAGCCTCCTGCTTGCCTGTGACCTGTACATGCCGGGGCTTCTCTTCACTGACCTCCCTCAGTGGAGGCAGCTCTCCTCAGTGCCACCCGCCTGCAACCTTGCAGCCCTCTCTTAGCAAACCTGTCTCTTTTGGGGAAGCTCTTCCTGCCTGCTTGCGTTTATGCAAACGTCTTTTACTATCCTATCCCTTTTCTAATAAACCTGCTCTTTAAATAGCAAAAAAAAAAAAAATTTATAACCTCTCACTTCAGAGAACACTGGCACTTCTAATGTAGTGTCCAAATAATTCATTGGAGCTATGTACTTTCACATGAGTAATGCTGTATAATAAAAAGATCTGTTAAACCATAATTTCATTGAGTTGTGCTAGAATGTTTAAATTTCCTATTTAAGTTTAATGGTTAAACATCCTTTTAATACTTGAATTGTCAGTTTTCATCTATTGGTTAGGATTTTTTTTTACAGAGTCACAGTGATCGGTCCTATAACCCAACGGAACTTTTAGAGATCAATTATGTGGTCTGTTAAAGTCCAAATCATCTGGAGAGCTTGTTAAAACACACATTCTTCTTCTCAACTCTCACTCAGTTAGCTTTAGTTGGGGCTCAAGAATTTCTATTTCTAGGTCATGCTGGTTACTAATGGTGGTGGTCTGTGACTATAGGTTAAGTAGCCTCCTGCCTTTAGGCAAGTTGGCTGTAATGTCCACCTATGAATTAGGTACTGTAATTTAAAAAGGTATATGTCTAAGGTAAAGTCACTTAGAGATTTAATATCTTTGTGTTTAGAGTCATTTTAAAAAATTTTTTAGAAGTATGTTTTCTGTATTGTATAGCTTCAACTGTACATGCATCTATTTAGGCTGAACTATCTCTAAAAATATTCTTCTGATTTTTTTTTTTTAAAGAGGCATGTATTATTTATTTATTTATTTGTTTATTTATTTGATTGTTTGTTTATACATGCACTGGGTACAGTCAGAAGTGCGGGAGGGTGAGAGAATTCACCTAGCCAGAGCGGGGAGCAGAGCAGGCAGAAGGACCGAAGTACACTGCTGAGGAGAGCAGCGCGCGGCAGGAGAGGTCTGCGCGCCATGTGGGACCCTCCTCTGGTGGCCGGGGAGCAGCCGGGGATTGAACCGGTGTCGCAGAGGCCACGGGGAGCTTCACAACCGAGAGCTCAACCGCTGCGCCACTGGGGAGGCCCCTTCTGATTTCTTTTGACTTTCATAATGAGATATTTTATCAGCATTTAGGAAATTATAATTATTTAGAAATAATTAATATTGGTGACTTTCTTTATTTTAGCTTGTTACAGCTTATCAGACTCTTCAGAGGGAGAAAAAAAAGTTACAGGTAAGTGATTTGTTGACTGATACTGATGTGTGTAATTTTAAATTAGAAAGGATCTTTGAGTAAGATAGTTACAATGCTCACTTTCAGTAATTCTTCATATGATTAAAATGTTTAACTTGTTTTACCATTATTGGAGATTTTGTTAAGTAATCCTAGAGATTTCACCTCTATTAGGATTGGGCTGGAGTTTTAATCCCTGAAGTGTTGAAGGTATTTGGATTTAGGCATGCTTGCTTCTTTTACGCCTATTTCCTAGTGTCTCATTCTGCAGGTTATATTTTTGCTTTAGCGGTAAAAAGACAACTTTCTAAACTTTCCTTTCTACATTTTTAAACCCACAGACATCTCTGTTCTTTATCCTTTTATCAGACTATAAACCCAAACATCCTTTCTTCTGTATTTTGAGATTAAGTATCTAAAGAGAAGAAGCTCTTACGAGCCCTTCTGGGTCTCTGACCTTGGCTCCGCCATATCCTGTGGCCAGAGATGTCCCACCCAATATCTCAGATGATTGTTCACGTGTCAGAGCTAAGGGGAAATATCCCTTTCATTTTCCACTTGTACCATAAGTTTGCTGTGTTATTTATCAAATAATAGTCTTATTTTTTATTATAAAAATTATTTTAAACAGTTTTAGTGTTTTGTCACATTTAAAGGCACTAATTACATAGCCAAAACTATTTGTAAAATGATTTGATGTTTTAGAAGTAAAAAATTTAAGAAGATTAATATGCCATAAATGTTAATCTTCACTAAGGTACAGTATTTAGTTTTCTGGCTTTGGTATGGAATATAATCAGTTCAGAATAGTGACCCTAGTTATATGTGTTGAATCAGTATTCTAATAACAAATGTGAAGATTAGATTGTTACAAATAGAGTTTTCAGTTTGATAATGTTTTCTTAAGCATGAGTTATATCAAAGTGGGGCAGATAAATTCTGGTTTACCCCATTGTCTTATTAATATTAATATTCTGTAAATTGGTTCTCAGTTTCTTGGTTTCTGTGAATTATCTATGGATTGTTATTTCTAGATGTATGTTAACTGCCACTAAGTGGCAGTAGAGAATTATGATTGCATAGTCCCAAATACAAAGAGCATTGGAGATAAAAGATAATATGTGCTCTTTTCTGCACATATATATATGACCATGTGTATGTGTCTAGAAGCCTCTTTATTAAATAGGCAAACATCCTTGCAATAGATATAATAAAATTAAAATTTAAGTATTGCCAACACTATTATCAGTGCTACTTGTACTGGCTAAATAGCATTTAGTGAGCTCTTACTTATGTCAGGCATTATTGTGTATTTTAGTCCTTAAGCCACACCTGGGAGGAAGAAAGGCTTGCTTCTTCATTGTTGCACAGCTTGAAAGAGATAGGGAGAAGAGGTCGGGTGTACTTCTGGGCAGTTAAAACTATTGAGTGTGTGCATGTAAATAATGCATTACAGTGTTGCATTGTTCTCAGCATTGCATCTTCCTGCATTTAAAATTTTGACTTAATATTTGATTTTTGTTTTATACAACCCATTTACACTTCCCTGGCTCATAAGCAAACCATTTGCCTACCTGTTTTTACATTTTATGATTGTTTTATATATATATTTATTACATCATCCTTCATTTTTGTACAATGTATGATTTCCTATGAAATTCCCACCACCAATTCCTCATGCACCATCTTATAGTCCCTTTTGCTCTTCCCACCCCTGTCCTGATCCCTCTCCCTCATTTTGTGATTGTTAATCCACAAACCGATGAGATTCCAGATTACCTCCATTCCTTTACCTTTATTTATTTATATTGTACAAGAATAAGCAGGAATATGCAGTTACTTTGTTTTCTCAACTAGTGAAAAGAAGCCTCTCCCTCCCCTGGTGAAAGAATGAGTAATTTCATCTTTCAGTAGAACTTTTAATTTCGGGATTTTTATGTATGGTTGCTACTTTTGCAATCTGTAGTTCTCTTTGCAAGTTTCTCCTGGACTTTATTTTTTCAAATGTAGAAAAGGGCTATTTTGTTTTTAACTCACAAAAATCTTTAAAACAGACTAATAATTGACATTATAGGCTACAGTGAGATAAATTGCATTTAAAATGTGATATAATTAAAAAAATATTTTTTTAAATTAACATACAGTAGAACAAACTTTTATTTGCCCTTATGTGATTTGAATAGCCACTCTCATAGACAGGAAAAAGTTTGTAAACATCATGATTTAATACACTTTTAACATGACCATGGCCTTCGTATTTTCATCCCTGCCCATCATTCTTAGGTTATTTTTAGATATGTATCTGTAATGTAAAAATAATTATTTTTGACTTGCTTTGTATTACTGTGTCATACAGTTTTTTGAACCAACTTTTTTTTTTTTTTTAATTAAAGGGTATATTAAGTCAGAGTCAGGATAAATCACTTCGGAGAATTGCAGAATTAAGAGAGGTAAGTAGCAGAGATTAGTAACAGTAATTAAAATTCTCTTATTTACCTGGACTCTTCTCCACACTGCAGTAGTTTCATATGTGCTTCAGTAACTAGGGTATTAACTAAATAGCTTAGTCTACAAGACCAGGAATCAATTCTTAGTTTTATTTATGCGGTTTTCCTGAAATATATGTTGTTGGTGGAATTAGTAAAATAATATTGTCTTGGGGCCTCCCCGATGGCGCAGCGGTTGAGCGCTGGGTTGCGAAACTGCCCGCAGCCTCTGCGGCCCCGGTTCGATCCCCGGCTGCTCCCCGGCCACTGGAGGAGGGTCCCACATGGCGCGCAGACCTCTCCTGCCGCCCGCTGCTCCCCTCAGCAGTGTACTTCGGTCCTTCTGCCTGTTCTGCTCCCCGCTCTGGCTCTGGTGAATTCTCTCACCCTCCCGCGCTTCTGACTGTACCCAGTGCTTGTATAAATAAATAAATAAATAAATAAATAAATCTTAAAAAAAAAAAAATATATTGTCTTACTTAGCAATATAACATCATATGTCTCTATGAACATTCATTGGCCACTTCCAAAGCTAAACTGTCCCTTCCATTAGGTATTTTGGTTTTTTTTTTTAAATATTTATTTTTATTTATGCATACAAGAACTGGGGTACAGGCCAGAGATGTGGGGGTCGTGAGTGTATTCACCAGAGACAGAGTGGGGAGCAGAACTGACAGATCTACTGAAATACACTGCTGAGGGAAGCAGCGGGTGAGACAGAAGTCTGCTGTGCCATGTGGGTTAGCTCCCTGGCCAGGGATCGAACTCCTGCTGCAGTGACTGGCAATAGCTTGATAGCGCTGCTTTAACCCCTGCGTCACCAGGGATGGATGCCCTGCAGGCTTTTTTTTTTTATAACCAAAAATATTGATAAAGTAATGTTCACTGTAATTTGGGGGTGTTGGGTAAATTTTTACAGTGAAGTATTAGACTCCAGGCAAATATTTATCATTTGTAATTATGCTTTACTAGTGTCAGCTTCTATCCTGCCTTGAAAAAGAGGGAGAATATTGGCTTTTATTTATTGGTTGGAGAATAGCTTTTGTATCTCTACTATATCATTTATTGTTAACATTTAAAAATCTTTTATTTTATTTATTTATTTATTTATTTATTTATTTATTTATTTATTTATTTATTTATACAAGCATTGGGTATAGTCAGAAGTGCGGGAGGGTGAGAGAATTCACCAGAGCCAGAGGGGAGAGCAGAGCAGGCAGACGGACGAAGTACACTGCTGAGGGGAGCAGCGGGTGGCAGGAGAGGTCTGCGCCATGTGGGACCCTCGCCTGGCAGCCGGGGATCGAACCGGCGCTGCAGAGGCCGCGGGCAGCTTCGCAGCCCAGCGCTCAACTGCTGCGCCACCAGGGGAGGCCCTAAAAATCTTTTAATTCCAAAATAAAACATGAATAGAAAATCATTCATGAAAAGGTATATATAGCTTATATGTATATGTTGAACATTATAATAACTACCACCAAGGTCAAGAAGTAGAATTATGCCAGTCACCACAAATACCCCTCCATGTTTTCCAACCTAATCAAAGCTTTCTTCCTTTATCCGGCAGTAACTACTGGCCTGATTTTTAATGTACCTCATTGTGTCTCTTTAAGGTATTATCACCTAAGTTTACTCCTCTAGACACTACATTCTTGCCCATGCTAAAAAAATTGACATATCTCTTATGACTTTTTAAATCTGCATGTTCCTGCATCTGTGTTTTCCTTGCTGTTCATCTGTTCATAAATCTGATGACAGCAATAGTTCTGTACAATTTTTGTAGGTTATGTCACTGTTTAGCATATTAGATATTTTTTAATGAGTCACAAAATGAAGTAAAAAGGTAAGCAAAAATATTTCTAACAGATACCTTGTAATTTCCTTTGGCTACCCTTGAATCATATAACACGCAGATATATGTGATTATACTTTTGCAAATTATGAGGCTATCTAAGTAGATGGGGTTCTCTGATTTCCTTTTAAGGTCAGTAAAATAGGGAATAAATGAAGACATTGTCTTCTGTCTGTGCATGGCATGTGCTTTTTCCAGGCTTACCCAGATGCAATTTGTTATAAGCAATTGCTATTCTCAGTGCTAACTTCAGGGAGGGAGAGTTTATATTTTGTAGCTTGAAATCACTCTGACCATAATGGGTAACATAGAGTTGAGAGAAAAAACAGTGAAACAGTTAAAGGTATTTGATACTTTCTACTCACCAGAATTTCTTTTTTTTTTTTTTTTAATTTATTTATTTATGCATACAAGAGCTGGGGTACAGGCCAGAGTTGTGGGGGGTGAGAGGATTCACCAGAGACAGAGTAGGGAACAGAATAGGCAGACTGACTGAAATACACTGCTGAGGGTGTTACAGGGCAACCCCGCTCTACAACGGGTTGCCTGACTGTGGGTCCTCAACCTCACACTTAAAAGGGACTTACACTGCAGACACACACAAAAGCTTAACAAAAAGTTTATTTACAAGGGAAGGGGAATGAGGAAATGTACAGCTCAGGGAGAAAAGAGGGATATAAAGTCTTCAATGCATCCTACCCGTTCCACTGACCTGGAATCCCGATGGCACGCTGAGAGCTGGTGAAGAGCCAAGAGCCATGAAGCCAAGGGAGCCCCAAGGCCCTCGTACCTGGTTTTATACCAAAGCTGGCTGCTTAATTCCACCCTCAGGTCCCAGCAACCCTCCCTTTGGTGATGATGGGATTTGTCATTTCCAGTGTCTTGATGGCTTTGGTCATTTAGAAATTAGCTCAGGACATCCTTTCCCTCTAACAAGGGGAGCAGTAGGCGAGACAGGAGAAGTCTGCTTCGCTCTGTGGTTTCTCCCTGGCCGTCCGGGGATTGAACTTGTGCTGCAGAGGCTGCGGATTGCTTCATAGTGCGGTGCTTAACCCCTTGCACCACAAGGGAGGCTCAGAATTTTTCTTTAAGAAATTATTTTTCTTAAAAAAATTAGATCTTGCAGTACTTAAACATAAAAATGTTGAGTCCAAGGTTTGCCAAAATTTGAAAGCAGTGTAAATGACCAGCAATAGCATAATTATTGAATTAGTTGTTATATTCAGTAATATTACAGAATTATTTATCATTATTGTGTTAAAAAGTTCAATTGCATTATACTCTAGTATCTTGTGACTTAAGGGGCTAGTTTAAGCAGTTAACTGGAGGCATCTTTATTAATTACATAAATGGCAGAAAAAATAAGTTGACAATATTTTCTAAATCATTATTGATTTAAACTTAAACCAAAAATACAGTTTATTTTGATTTTTAAAAGAGTTTTCTTTATGGGCTTACATTTGCCAAAATAGTTTTGATGATTGCTGTTGATGTATAACCTGTCAGATAATACTAAATCTTGAACTTTTTTTAAACTCTGTGTAACAAGCAGTAAGATACTGAATTTTAGGATAAGACTTATTTTGGCTGAGTGTTGCATCATTGGGCAACACTGCAATGGTAAAGAAAAGAAACTGAGTCATGGAGCAGACTGTAGGATGTAGGATGCTGCTTAAGAGCAAGATTTTGGCCTTTTTATTGACAGAGAATTGTGAGTCAAACTAAACACTGGATTTTGGGCTGTAGGAAGGTTGAGTCCAATGACGTACACCCCACTCCTACCCATGGCTCCAATCTAATTAGCAAGGTGGTCCATGATCAGTCCCTGGGGCACAAAGCATATCAGTCACCGGCCCCCAGAGTGTTCCCGGTCATGCCTCAGGATGTATACCCATTGCCCCAGGGCAATCGGGTGTCCTGTTCTTGTCTAACTTGAAAGAAGCCTTGTAGGCTACACCCACAGGAAAGGGTAGCACTTTGTGTTTTTTGGGGTTTTTTTTGGGGGGGGTGAAAGGGTTTGATTAAATTACTGAGTGCTAAAAAAGATTGGAATGGTGATAGAACTTGAAATGACCTCTTAGGAGTGGTTGAAAAGTTGGGGATGTTTTATATGGGAAGACCAAGGAACTTTGTTCCTTATTCAGTAAATATTTATTGTGTCAAGCTACTAGATATGTAGATTATGATGGCATTATGTACCTATATGCTTACATATAGAATTAGAATGGTTGATAAGACAAAATTCTTGGCTGAATGGTGCTTATTTTATTATTGATGAAGACATACATACATACATGTACACTACACCATCATTTAGTAAACAGTTCTAGTAAAAAAAAATAAAGTAAGCACAAATGGATGAAAATTGAGTAAGATTAGAGAGAGTGGTCAGAATTTAGCTGCTCTTTGAAGAATGGATTATAGGGGTGTAAGAATGCATATGGAAGCCAGTTAGAAGATTCTTACAGCAATGGTAAGACTGGTAATAGTAATGGTAGGGATAGAAGAGTTGAGAAATGGTCGTATTTGCTACCTATGGAAGGTAGTGCCAATGCGATATGCTAATAATTGGAAATGGGATCAATACAGTTGACCTCTGTGTTTGACTGGACTGACAGTGAATGCTGTTGTCACTTGCTGAGAAGGGGAATAGTGGGAGAAGACTAAGTTGTTGGAAGAAAAATTTGATTTTTGTCTAGCTTCAGAATTAGAAAGTGATATTTCATAGAAGAAGGATTAGATTTATTCTTAGTGATCCTAGGGGTTTAATGACAAGCATTTTTTTAAAAAAAGGGAGCGGTGACCCTAGCTACTAGGATCCAGTTCTGGAGCTGTTGAGGTCTCCATCATGGAGGTGTTGGCAAGCCAGCCTGTGGGTGTGGTTGGGAGATAAGTATACAAATCTCAAGTGGCTTTATAATTCTAATCTATGTTGTTTATGGAGTGCTTATTGATAAAATAAAATTGTTAAGTAGGGAAAGGAAAAGAAGGCCTGATTAAAAGATGCTGCCATTGTATCCAAGCACTGCTTCTCTAGATGAGATGATAACATTCAATACCTGAAAATCATGTATAACTTGAGTTTTTTGGTTTTTTTTTTTAGATTTATTGATTGATCGATTGATTTATACATACAAGCACTGGGTACAGTCAGAAGCACAGGAGGGTGAGAGAATTCACCAGAGCCAGGGTGGGGATCAGAGCAGGCAGAAGGGCCGAAGTACACTGCTGAGGGGAGCAGCGGGTGGCAGGAGAGGTCTGCGCGCCATGTGGGACCCTCCTCCGGTGGCCGGGGAGCAGCCAGGGATCGAACCGCCACTGCAGACCCTGCGGGCAGCTTCGCAACCCAGCGCTCAACTGCTGAGCCACTGGGGAGGCCCTATAACTTGAGTTTTTTTGAACCATTAGGGATGCCATTGTAACAGAGTGTAGGATGGTAGGATATAGGAAATTATTTAGAAGAAATAAATTTTAAAGGATCTCATTGTTTTTAAGGAGATGTACAACTGCTCCAGACTAAAGAATTGGCCTGTCCAAAATCATGGAGGACTTTGTAATCAGATTCTTTTATTGCTATTATTTCACAAGAAAGTTTTCTTTAATAACAAAAAAGTTAAGAAGGACATAGTCTTAGAATAAAGTACATTTGTTTAAAACATGTAAGAAAATCAGATTTAGGAAAAATCCTTCTCTTTCTTATTTCAGCATAGATGGGTGAAAACTTCATTCTGGGCATTTCTTGGTCCAAAGACCAGCATTTGGAGACCACTGTTATGGGAGGATGTCAAACTAGGAGTCTTTATTGAGAGGAGTAGCATAATGTGCTTAGAGACCTTGGATCATGGTGGGTGTGGAGGAAAAGAGGACAGTTAGTGCCTCAGTGTATTGAGAGTTTGTAAATTTGAAACAATAAAATAAGTGGGTATTGTTTATAAGTCCTTGAAAATATTTGAGGGAAATTTTCTAGCCAATGTGTGAGGCATAGATTCAATCAGAGGAAGACTTGCGGTAAGGATTCTCTCTGGGAATGCTATTAAGGACAATTAATCATCAAAAATTATAGAGATCTGGACTATGATTATATATGTGGAAGAAGAGTAGGACTTTCACATTGTAGGGAAAGTAAAAAGTTTTTTGATCACTTATGCAAAGGTCAACAAAGATAAGTAAGATGTGACTTTGAGTGTTTTGGGTGTAGGAATTAGAAAAATAGAAATCCTAGAAAAATAAAGGATTTTGATGAAATATTTAATATGTTCCAGATGTTAATCTCTAGCATTCTGTGGGAGCAAGTGTAAGGGAGAAGCACTGGGGACACAGAACTGAACCCAGAGCAATAGATGCCAATAGAGAAAACTCTAAGAGACAAGAATGGAGTCCTGAACCCACAGAAAGCAGTTACCTCAAATAAGGAGGTAATTATTGGTGATGCTCTAGCAGAGAGGTAAAGATTGTTGGATTTAGTTCAGAAAACTCATTAATAAACTAAAGGAATTTAAGTAACTTCAGAAACTTGAAATTTTACTTATCTTAATTTTTAACTTCACTTCACATTATCAATCTGCAGTCATTACAGCTACAAAGATATGCCTTTTCTTCTTCATCTTCATATTCTTTATGGAACAGAATTATTTATTGGTATAAATAATAATATTTTAAAGGTTAATTATTCTCTAATTATTTTTGCTGATACCTTATCCTAAGAGAAATGCAAATATGGGTTGAACATGTTTCTAAACTTTGAAAATTTCAAGTTTATATTTGTATTTTATAGTGAAAATTACCTATAAATTCTTATATGTTTTAGGAGCTCCAAATGGACCAGCAAGCAAAGAAACATCTCCAAGAGGAGTTTGATGCATCTTTAGAGGAAAAAGATCAGTATATCAGCGTTCTCCAGACTCAGGTAAAAGATTTAAAGTAAAAGTGTGGAAATTTTGGACAAAGAAAAATGAAGTGTTTTTGATGAGATAGGTCTCAGATGTTGAGAAAAGTGGCCTGTGTTTAAAACTTCTTGCTTTCCTCAAAATTTTAAGAATAATTTTTTAATTTATTGTGTCTTTTGGCTAATTATGATATTAAAAACAGTACATAGAAAAATCAGCAGCAGTGGAAGTAAACTTTTTGTTTCTTTTTTTCTGTCAATATAACAAAAAAAGATATCATGTATTTTCCCTTTGTTTTAAAGAAAGTACTACTGTCATAATTTCTAAAAAGTTTTTCTAAAGAAGCAAATTTTTTTTTAGGTTTCTCTGCTGAAACAACGGTTACGAAATGGTCCAGTGAATGTTGATTTCGCCACACCACTCCCTCAGATGGACCCAGAGGGTGAAGACTTCTCTAAAGAGAACACAGAGAATGATGTAGAGCCAGTCGGTAAGCTGCATCTTTTCAAAAGGTTAATTCAGAAACTAGAGTAGGATGTCAAGAGATTCCAGGTCATGAGCTAATGGATGTGAGCTGAGATAGAAGTAAAATGCCCTTGATCCTAACATTTCTAGAAAGTTGCAAGAATTTTTAGTTCCTTGTTTGGTATTTTTTGTTATTTAGGGGAAAGTAACTAAGTACTTGGTGTAAAATTCAAAAGTCTATGAGTAGCACCGTGTTTTATTGTAATTTAAATTTATTATTATTTTTCAAATTTTATATATTTTTTACATAATTTTTCATTTTTGCACAATGTGTGCATTTTCATCTTGGTTATAGACCCCATATAATTCCCACCCCCCTAAATTCATTTATATTATCCTATCCTCTTGATAACAATAGCTGGATTTCACATAAATAGGTCGGTTCTGCTCAAGACTAATATATATACTATTTGTAATTGTTTGGGTATTTTAGTTTTTAAATAATATTGATTATATATTTCTACATCCAGAGGTACCTGTATTTGAACTAGTACTTGCTTTTTAACTGGAAAAGAAGAGACAGTTACATTTTGTTTTAAAATTCAATAATAGGCCTACCTACTCTTTAAGTTTTGAGTTATATGTTCATTGGAAGGAATACTACATAACAATATTTCTGTCAAAAATATATGCACATATGCAACTGTGCTCCCTATATATCTTAGGTGTGTAGATGGATATACCAGGTAGGCTTGTGTAAGTATACTCTATATACTTCCACAGGAGAAAAATCACCTAAGGAGACACTGGAAGGCATTACCTTGTAAGCCTTGACTGTGCTTTATTAATCCTTTTGGGATATTTTTCAATAACAAAAGATTGTTATCAAACTGTCTTCTCAGGAAGGTGGATTTAGTTAATGTTAGTTAACTACTGAGTGCTGTGTGCCGGAACCAGAGATGTGAACACACTACTAAGCCTTTCAGATAAAGTTCTAACAAATAGTAAGAGAGGAAGTTTCTGGGGTCTCTCTCTCATGTTGGTCTGACTCCAATACAACAGAATGTTGGGATAAGAATATACTCCTGTGTTTCTAGAAGAATAACTATTCCTAGGTACCCTTACATTCCTTACTGACTGCCCCTGTTTATGCTACTTTATTGTTAATAGTGGGAGATGGAACTTCTGTTAAAACATTGGAAACACTTCAGCAAAGAGTTAAGCGTCAAGAGAATCTACTGCAGCGTTGTAAGGAAACAATTAAGTCGCATAAGGAACAATGTGCTCTATTAACCAGTGAAAAAGAGGCACTACAGGAACAACTAGATGAAAGACTTCAGGAACTAGAAAAGATGAAGGTAAAAGAGCAAATGAATTGGTTTGATGTAGCCCTGTACAGCTAGATCCACAGGTCCCAGCGTGACCTTCGCCTCCTCTGAAAAGCCTTTCCCCTTCCTCTGTACAGAGCCTGCAGAGGGCACCTAAGTGTCCTGGGCTTCATAGCATTTCCCCTTCTTTCATCACATCTTGTGTCCTTTTCTCCTAGTAGACTATGATATGTATTCAAATTAAATAAAATGTTTAGAGTTCTCATATAAGGAGAAGCTTTATTAGAGATGGAAATGAATTTTTAAAATTTTTTTAGGAGCTTCATATGGCTGAGAAGACTAAACTTATCACTCAGTTGCGTGATGCAAAGAACTTAATTGAACAGCTTGAACAAGATAAGGTAAAACCACAAAACTTATAATACTAAAATTTGCCAGGGACCCCCAAAACCTAACTTTTAGAAGCAGTTGGAAGCATTCAGCTTTCTGCTTTCCAAAGTTATTGCAGTTGCTTCCAACGAAATATCTTTTTGTTTCAGTTTCTAGATTTATATAACTATTAGCTTTAGTTTTGTATCATGTGAAGCTGATTCTCTGTGATTTCTGTATTCCAGTCAGTGTTTTGATTTATATCTTAGAATAACTGTTGGAAAGGAAATCTGTTCATAATATATAACATTTCAGAGAAAAATTAAATTATGTACAGTTAAGGCATTACTAAATGTGAATGATATCAGTATTGTCTTTCAAATATAATGGAAACTGATTAGTCTTTTAGATAAATTGCTAAAAAGTAGATAAGTGGTACTAGCATAAATAGACAGGTTTGCAAATGAATTTTAGAATGTATAGATGAGATTGGCAGTTTTGAGTTAGAGCAGCAGCTGTAACTGTAGTAGCAACAACAACTGAAAAATTCATGGGTAGTTTTGATCTAAGTCAAATTAGTAATATATTAATGTACTGCTTCACAGCTATAGTATTTTAGTGATCATATAATTAACATGTCAGTGCTGTTCTATTGAAATGTATTGGCAGTCTTTTTGTTCTATAATGTTTTGCTAGAGTCTACTCCATAAACTTTTACTCGATTCTACTCCATAAACACATTAAAAAACTTTGTTATGAACACAAAATATTTACAAAAGTAGATATATTAATAAAATGAATATCTACAACTAGCTTCAACAATCTAATGTTAATTTATTTCATCTGTATATTTCAATCCCCATTATCCTCAAGTAGGGATTGTTTCAGGGCAAATTCAGGAAATCTTATCATTCGTTACATAAGTATTTTAATATATCTTTAAAATAAGGATCTCTCTATTTTCCTCAAAATAGAGCCACATTATCATGGTCACATCTAAAAACTTAGTAGTGATTGCTTAATATGATCAACTATCTAGTTAGTTTTAGATTTTCCCTTTTGTCTCAAACAGTTTTTCCACATTTTTATAAATAGGATCCAAATAAGGTTCTTTCATTGCAATTGGTTGATATGACTCTTAGGACTTCTTGTTCACTTATAGGCTTCACTATCCCCTCTCTTTCTTTCTCTCTTTTTCCATTGTGATTTGGTATTTGAAGAAACTGTTTTGAAGTTTTGCATAATAATGCCCCATTTACCTGGTTTTTAACTGTCCATTAATATTGGCAACCTGAAAGTCAAACACTAAAGCAGGAATTGACAAACTCTAGAAGTATAATCTTAAGACCATAAAATTCGGTCTTATTTTTCAAAGATAAATTGAACCACCCCATTTTTTGTTTATCACAAATACTGGTTTAATATATAACATTTGATTACCTTTGTGACCATCATTTCTTGTGTAGCTAATCCAGAGAGAGGAATGATAGTAACTATTAGCAAGTTGGAGGAATGGCATGCCTCACTGACAGCAGTAAGGGGTGGTAAATGGGACCATTGGTAGTGACAAGAAGAAAGAGAAAAAGCAGTCAGATCTGCTCACAGTCTTGGTTCCTCTAGTGCGGCATTCTTCCAGTAGCCTTCCACTCTCAGCAGCCTCTGACACCTTCCCTGTGTTTCAGCACAGATCAGTAATTGTAGTTCTTATAATGGCACTGAGTCAAGTACAAAAGGGTATATTTGGTTCATTATAATTGTTTACTAAGGTAGGGGAAAATAAAGCAAACATTTATAGAAAAATTCTAAAATAAGTCTTTGAAGTAAAATCTGTTTTTAATGCTTAAAAGATTAAATTCACTATTTAAAATACTTTTTACATAAAAATATCCTGATATCATGCCAAGTAACCAATGTTAAAGTATTATCTAGTGTAGCATACAGTATACAAGGTAGACTTCATTTTTTGAAATACTGAAATAATACTTAGGCTGTATTTAATAAGTCATGTTATGTTTCTATCCTTTAAAGTAAGTTTGAAGTGTGTGATTAATGATGTAATTTTGTTATATAAAAGCTTTAGAATCTGTATTTCTGTTTAGGGAATGGTAATAGCAGAAACAAAACGGCAGATGCATGAAACCCTGGAAATGAAGGAAGAAGAAATTGCTCAACTTCGTAATCGCATCAAACAAATGACTACTCAGGGAGAGGAGTTACGGGAACAGAAAGAGAAGTCTGAAAGAGCTGGTAAGAACTCGGGGGTTATTTTATGTTAGAGCTAAAAAGTCATGTTAAGTGCTTGATTTAGAAAATAAGTATAATACTAATTAAAATGCTTAACTGTAGAGTCTCTTTAACACTGAATTGTACCTTGGAGGAGGTAGGGATAGGTAAACTATTGCCAATAGTTGACATCCAGCCCATGTGAAGTTCTCAAACAGAATGATTCTTATATTTTTAAATAGTTAAAGAAAAGAAGACTTTGTGACTCTGAGACTGACCATTACCTGCAAATCCTAAAATCTGGTCCTTTTTAGAAAGAATTTACTGACCACTGCCTTAGAGATTAGAACGCAGGTTTTCAATATTGGAAATGCCCCAAGTAGTCCCAACATGGCACATACTAAATAACTACCAACTTGTTGATGATCTAAGGTAAACAAAGAGTGTAAGATACGGTTTGCTTTTTTAAGGCAGTAGTGAGTAACTCATTATTATACATAGCAACATGTGCTAAAGCACAATACTTTTTAGGCTGTAACATGTACATAAACAAAATGGTGACAACAACGTGTAATACTGTGTAATTTTGGGAAGAACAGGAGAGATGTTAGAAGTTGAGAAAGCTGAATGAACTGGTGCCTTCTGGTTAGTGACAATGTGTGCTGCTGCTTTTTTTTTTTTTTGTAGAAAAACTGGGGTGTAGGCCAAAGATGCGGGGATGAGAGAATTCACCAGAGACAGAGCAGGGAGCAGAAAAGGTGGATACACTGCTAAGGGGAGCAGCAGGTGAGACAGGTCTGCTGCACCATATATGGGTTAACTTCCTGACCAGAGATTGAACTCAGACCACAGGAATGATAGTGCTGAGACTTAACCCCTAGGCTACCAAGGGAGGCCCAAGAATGTATGCTTTGAGCCCCCAAGTAGTGAATAGAGTGGGCCTAAACTGGTAGCTGGGGACAGCACATATTTCAGAAGCTACATTATAAACAGGTACAGTGACCATAGAGGGTGTGGAATCAGCTGAAAATCATTCTTGCTGCAGTGAGAAATGAACTTGGTTTGTGAAGGAACTTACTATTAAAGTGCTTAAAGGTAAGTAGCTAAGTTTAGACCTTTGTGTACAAGGCAATAGGAAATCAGTAATAGGGAATTGTAATGTGATGGAAACTAGTGGTTTATGTAGAAAAGAAATGAAGGGGGAAGTCAAACTTTGAAGCACAAGCAAAAATTCAGGTTTGAGGGACTGAGAGCTTTGATCACCATGACTGGGATTGTGGATCTGGGAAAGGGGAAGGAGAATAGAAATGCAGCATTAGGTATTTAATCAACTGGAAGGGGCCAAAAGAAAAGTGGGTCTCAAAAGTGACTTCAGGTTTAAGCTTAGTAGGCTGAATGAGTAATGGAAAATTAGAATAGGTAATCTAACTGTAGAAAAGGAAGAAAAGAGTGAAATGATGACTTTGCTTAGATACTTTGAATTTGAGACAATTATGAACTTTCCAAATGGAATTGACTTGTAGGACTTTGGGAATGAGACTGGAACATCTCTCAGTGCCTAGGTTGAAACCCACAGTTAAACTTGTAGTTTTACTGTAATTATATGTTAGTAGTAGCAGCTTATTTAGAATATATGCACTGCTATTGTTCTACCATTCCTGTAGCCAACACGTAATTATTTTATGCAAAGCTCTGTTATAAATGCTTTACTTGTATTTACTGGTATATATAGTCCTCACAATTTTTCTTTTTAAAGAAAGAGGTGCAGGGGACAGGGTGAGCAGACTCACCAGAATCAGTGTGGGGAACAGAACAGGCAGATCTACTGAAATACATTGCTGAGGGGAGCAGCAGGCAAGATAGGAGAGGTCTGCTGTGCCATGTGGGTCAGCTCCCTGACCAGGGATTGAAGTCATGCTGCAGTGACTGGTGATAGCTTGATAGTGCTGAGACATTAACCCCTGTGCCACCAGCTGAGACATTAACCCCTGTGCCACCAGGGAGGCCCAGTCCTCACAATTTCTATGAAATAGGTACTGTTATTCTAATTTTACCAATAAGAAACCGTAAGAACATAGACTCTAAGTAACTTGTCTACATTTGTGTATAGAACGGAAGTATATAGTCAGGATGTGAATTCAGTTATTTTGAATACAATTTGTGTTCTTACCCACAGGGAACTTAAGTTTGGCAGAGAGAAATAAATGAGGAAAAAAGTTGCCCAAGAAGTCATAGGAATTGTGGATAGTTAGGCTGTTAAGGGGAATATAAGAGGTGTTTCCAAAAGTTAGAGGAGTAGAATGAAGACTTTAAAAAGGGTCTTTGAATTTAATAATGATTTGATTTCCAGGATGTGTTTTAAGAATTGATTAGAAATCAAATTGTAAGGTGAGGACAAGAGTGTGGTTCTGGACAAGAGAGGTAGTTGGTTGAGCCACCAAATGTGGTCACAAATAATCCCCCATCTCCTTGAAGTTTTATTGATAAGTGAGTAGGGAATTTAGTTAATGAATTTGTTCCCTGTAAACCTAAGAAAATTTACATTCACAGAGTGCTAATAAATCTTAGAATAAAATCTCTGAGGGTTTTACGTGAAGCAGTTTGAAGTTCGGAGACATTATTAAACAGGTTTGCTTTCGCTGAACAGAAAACATAATGTGAACTCAGTTTCTCATATCAAGTGTTTGCAATTTTAGGGCTGCCTTTGTTTACAACCAGTCAAGAGTAAATAATGCTGTTTAGGGATTAGATTTCTTCTTAAAATTGGGGTGTTTCTTGTGGGGAGGGAGAAAACCATGAATAAACATCTAATTGAAAGGGGTAAATGAGAAAAACAAAGGTAGACAAAATCTACAGTTAATTCACATGTAGGATAAAATGTTCCCATACCACTATTCCAGTAAATTCATTAGTAAATTCATGAGTAAATTCATTTACCTCCCTTCTCTTATTTCTCCAAAACAGATGTATATTTTGTTTTAAAATTTGATTTTTATAAAACTGTTTTTGTAAATATTTCAGTTTTAAATTGAGAAATTTTTCTTGTAAATAGCACTGCCAAAATATTAAAAATTAGTTAATAAATACTGAGAAAATTAAGATTTAAAGTTGCCTAATAGGTATATTCACTTTAGAATGTCTTTGCATGACACAGTCATAAATGTTTTAATAGATAATTTAAAAATTATATTGTAGTTATAATTGTTAAGGATGGCGATGGAAAGTTATAGTAGACTGATTCCACCCACACTGAAGATACTACCTTTCAAACCATAAGGAAAACTAGTTTTGTATACCATTTGCATTTGTTCAGACACAAGTCTGAACTGAACTGTCCAAATATGTAATGGTTCTTAGTCAGCTGAAATATAAAATGTATGTATCAATGGACAGGAAAGTACCAGTCTAATACTAAAGGTAAGAAAAAGTCTATGTAAAGGAAGTAGTTAACATAGTCTGTTAACATCATCTTAGAGAATTCAATTACTGTGCTTAATGTTTGTTTTTTATTAGATTTAGATTTCAGAGGCTAAACACTTAAGAACAGGCATGAGAGAGAAGCATTAGCATTAGCAAATCTCCCAGTTAAGATTTTTAGAAATAAATGTGTCTACATATAAAAGCTATCAGAGAACTTGAACTCCTCATGCATTTCCAACTGTAAAAAAAATTTAATTCTGATATACTTAAGTAGTTCTTGACATGTGGATATTAATAGACAACTAATTTTTTTGGCTCACTTATTTTGGAGGTCAAAAGTGGTTCAAGTACAGTCTCCACTACTTTTCTTGGAAAACAATCTATTGCACTCAGTTTTTCTATACAAACTGTGATGCCTCCCATATGTTGAGGACAAAGGGAAATTTGAATGTCTTTGGATTTTAAAAGAATAATGCTGTCATAAAATATTGAGTGTGTGAATATGGTATCAAGGCTACTTTAAGAGAGTACATATTGGTATGCAGTGCTTATTCTACTCTGCAGTGAAACTTTAGAGATGATTTTTGAAGTATGATGTTATAGCACTCTGGTTTGTTAGAATTATTTATTTTAGTGAATGAAGACTGCTGAAAATGAATATACTGGTTACAAGCATCTTACTAGAACTGTTGAGCGCATTCCTTTTTAGGCATTCCTTAAGAATAGATGGTCGTATCTTTAAGTCACCAAATTTTAAACATGAAGAAGTCTGGCGATGGTGTATTTCAAGTGTTGGGTATTATTACTAATTGTCCAGAATATATCTCTTCAGTGCAGCAACAGTGCTAATTGTCAGTACCACTCAGTTCGCACTAGATTTTGGCTATTCTGTGTGTGCAAGTGTGTGTACGTTTTAACTGGGATAGGTTGGGGGTGGGGTTACTGGTAAGTCTTTAATGTAATACATCACAAAAAGATCAGAAAATGAAAGCACATCACTTGTTTCAGTACACTACCATTTAGTTTTCACTCCAATCCATATCTTTTATTACTATAATCAGTATACTGTACATATAATTTTGTATGCTCTCCCCCCCCATTTAGCTTTATATTAGGAGTACTTTTTCATGTTGCTAAAGTACTAACATATCTTGATGGCTGTGTAAGAATGCATGTACATCATTTACTTAACCATTTCCCTTTTAATCAACATCTAGAACATATTTTCTCTATTTTAAATAATACTGTAATAACTGTGTGACACAGCTTTTTCCATCCTTGTTTTTTGAGTTTCAGGGTACATTCTCATAGATAGATAGATTTTACTAGTAACTTTTAAGTGATTGAAATATATAGCCTTTACAAAAAAGAGCCCACACCACAGTATTAACAACCCTCCTCCATTAAAAAGTTCTTATCTACGTTATGCAAAAGAAATAGTCTGCTTGGATTAGGAAAGTTTGCAGAGTGCACTAACTTTTATAAACCCTATTTCTGTTTCACATATCCTGTCTTTGCTAAAGTTATGTGTTTTATATGATTGGCTGCTTTTAAAAATGTAGATGAATTCATAACATTCTTTGCTTTTTTATTGTCATGTTGTGTTTGTGCAGGAAATACGTTTTTTATTCATATGTATAGTATAGGACTGATATATCAAAGACATTCAGTGGAACATATTTATTTGACATTTGAAGGACCTTTTAAAATAGAATTTATGTATTTAAATAATGTATAAAATTTGTGCATATTTATATAATAAACAAAATTACGTGTATTAAATGCTTTGTCAGTTGCTGATAATTTATGTAACAAAGTTTTCTTGGAGTCTTGAAGTCTCACAAAACATCTTATTTTTGTGCATCCACACATGCCAATAAGTGAATCATGGTGCCTTTCCCAAGCCTTGTATGAACAGGACTGGGGTAAGGGCTACTTTTGTTCTTATCATAAATACCTAGAATAAGCTTTACAGAAAAAATTCCATGTTTCTCAGGCAAAAAAAAAAAAAAGTATGAATTAATGAAGAATTAAATATACTACTTTAGAGAATAATATGTAGATATTTTGGCTCTAAATGAATAATTGATGGAAAATTTATTACTTTAAATGAAATCACATTTTCATTTAACATCAATTGTTTGCTATTCATGTATTTGTGGCTTGATACATTTCTTTTTTTTTTTAAAGATTTATTTTTTATTTTTATTTATTTATTTAATTTATTTATACAAGCACTGGGTACATTCAGAAGCTTGGGAGGGTGAGAGAATTCACCAGAGCGAGGAGCAGAGCAGGCAGAAGGAGTGAAGTACACTGCTGAGGGGAGCAGCGGGCGGCAGGAGGTCTGCGCGCCATGTGGGACCCTCCTCCGGTGGCCGGGGAGCAGCTGGGGATTGAACTGGTGCCGCAGAGGCTGCGGGCAGCTTCGCAACCCAGTGCTCAACCGCTGCGCCACCGGGGAGGCCCAGCTTGATACATTTCTACAGTAGTAGTTGTGCATTCATCTGTTTAGTCTTTGTCACCCTGCATTTATTTATATCTCTGTCATATAATACATCAGCAACTGGAAGAACACATTTCTTTGCTACAGAATCATATTTTCAATTTAATTAAAAAAATTTAACTTTTTAACTTAAAGTTAACTTAAAGTTAACTTTTTAACTTAAAAAAATTTAACTTTAAGCCTAATATTTTTCAAGATCAGCCTGATATTTGCAAGGTATTTGCTAGAGGAATTTGTGTGGTTAATATAAGTAGTGCATGAAAAGCCACATAGGTCCATAAAATGTTTAAAAGACAAAGCATGGTCAATCTAGAAAATGAGTCATGTTATATATTTAGAAAAGTGACTTAAAAGTAGATTTGCATTACAAAGATGATGTGGATATTAAATTTTTGAAATCCCCCTCTATATGTAAGTATTGCACTTTTGGTTTATGCCACTGGGTGGTAGTATTATGATATCTTCATTTATGTAAATTCAAATTTTCTGATCACAGGAACCTCTTTGTACTCTTAAAACTTACTGAGGATTCCAAGAACTTTTCTGTATATCTGTTATAAATACTGATATTTATTAAAAATTAAAACTAAGATTTTTATAAATGTTTAGTTTATTTTTAAATAACAATTATAAATCTATTACATATTAGTATAAATACTTTTATTAAAATCACCTATATCTTCCTAGACACAATTTGTGTGTGAAGAGTGCCTTATTTGACTTAGTGGAAGTCAGACTTCTTCATGCCTACTTCTGCATTTAATCTGTTGTGATGTGATTTTGTTTGAAACATGAGAAGAAAGTGGGACCTTATGGAGAAGTACATTTGGAAACTGGAGGACTGCATAGACCCTCTGAAAAGGTCTCAAGACCCTGAGGGTCCTTGGGTCATATTTTGAAAACTACTGTTTGTAGATTTTGCTTTTATTCACAAAAGAGGCTTTTGCTGACTGGGTGGGGAATTTTGGAAAATATAGTTATTATTTTTGTTGCTTTTTTTGTTAAATTGCATTTCATTCATTTTTGTAGTAACTATGCTTTAAATTTAATAGCACACGCATTTTAGCAGCTATTATATTGGGATAGAGACATAAGCACTGGCTTGCATATTCATTCTTTTTTTTTTTTTTTGGATTTTTTTTTTTTTAAAGATTTATTTATTTATTTATACAAGCACGGGGTACAGTCAGAAGCGCAGGAGGGTGAGAGAATTCACCAGAGCCAGAGCAGGGAGCAGAACAGGCAGAAGGACCGAAGTACACTGCTGAGGGGAGCAGCGGGCGGCAGGAGAGGTCTGCGCGCCATGTGGGACCCTCCTCCGGTGGCCGGGGAGCAGCCGGGGATTGAACCGGCGTCGCAGAGGCCGCGGGCAGCTTCGCAACCCAGCGCTCAACCGCTGCGCCACTGGGGAAGCCCTTGCATATTCATTCTTGATATTATTATTCAGCTTCTTAGGATCAGCCATTAATCTGGAGGTTGTGAGCTTTTCCACATTTCTGTTTCTGCTTATTCCCTGCAGTGGAATAGAAGTGAATCTTTATTATCCTTACAGTAAAATGCAACAAAATAAAACAAAACATGCTACCTGTAATCTGAGAATTCTGGCATTTGTTACTGTGATAAGGATATTAAGTTTGGGGAGATGAAAAGGTCATGAGCTAGCATAAGCAAATGCCATATTCTTCCTATATTTGCCTAAGGTTTAGATCTTTTATTTCCATCCCTTTCATACTACAGCTGTCTTTGTGAAGTACTTCCTTTAGTCTTTGTTCACCCAGTACTGGTAGATGGCAAACATTCAATAAATTTATGATGAATGAATGCTTGAAGTACTGAACAGTAGATTGCTAGCCTTTCTCATTTAACTCTTAGAGTATTTGTCCATTTTTATAATTCCCATGGGTGTGAATGAACCTTGTCTTGAAGTGGCAAGTGAGGAGATAGCAATAAAAGAAGCACTTGCCCAACACTGCTTTACTTTCCTGACAAAGGACTGTATTTAAGGTTCATTAAATTTTTCCTAGACATATTTTCAAAGTGTTTTTTTATTTTTTAAACAAAAATTGCCTGAGATACATTGAATTTCGCTTTGGAAGAACACAGTGTGTTCTTGCAACATTTGGCGGCAGTCCTGCTTAGCCTTCCTGTTGATGTGTGCTGTGACGGTAGTTTTCCCTGCTCACTCTTGCATGTTGGCAGAAGACTTGTTAGCTGTGGTTGATGCACGATTTCTTTCTCTCCACTCACTTATCTTTTGTTGGTAATAGGAAGATATATTATATAGATGCTGAGAACGTACTTCTTTAGTACTAACATTAAAATCCCAGCATAGTTTCATTTTGGAAAGAGTGGGGAATTCACTTTGACAATATTACATCACTATTATATCACGTCATAAATGGACTACATCTGCTGGTTGCAGAAGGTGAGACTTTCCTGGCTATTAAGTAAACTCTCAATATCCCCCCCCCCCCCACTTCAGCATTGAAATGGGAAACATTGTTGGAGGCTGACTCCCTGTAAGGAAGTAGCTTCATCTTTGGTACAGTGTAGGATCCAGAATGGGTTTTCTGTATATGGCCAGAGCAATGTGTTTTACTCTCTTAGTGGGGATTGGGTGGGGGCTAAGGGATGGGGTGCTTAACATTTCCTTTATGGAAATGTTGGAGATGGAATGTTGCATGAAGGAGATGGAAAACAGTGACTTTTTCTGTATTTGTCAGAAATTTAATCTGCTATATTAGGTTGAAAGTTAGAAGCCATCAGTAATTGTTAGGCTCAGAAATTCTGACTTAGTAAGTTATACTATTGATCAGCTGAGCTTGGTCAGTGTCAGCATTTTTAGTATTTAAAAACTACGCAAGGTAAGGGCTGTTCCTTAAATCCAGTTTTGAAGTTCTACCATCAAGTCTATATATCCGAGTTTGCTTATTATCTGAGAGCAAAGAGGAGCGCCTCAGATAGTGGAGTTGAATGATTATGTTGAAGTATAAGTATCAAAGGTTTCTTTTTAGGTATATAATAATATGGTTCTCTGACACAGTGGCAGAAAATGGGGGAGGAGATTACATTTAGATTTTTAAAAAACTGAGAACCAGATCCTAATTTACCTGATAATCAAATGACCTAGAAAAATGATTTCAGTGGATTAAATACTAACATTAGAACAAATATAGTTTAATAGTCTAAAATTTACTTAGTGTGATTAGAAAATTAAGTTTTTAGAAAATTTCATCTGAATAAGAAATTTGTACCATGGATTTTTTTGTTTGGAAAAAATGAGTGTACTATATCTAATTTTATACTATATTAGATTCTAGAATTTAAAAAATGAAAGCAGGGAACATTTACTTGGTATTGCCTACATACAATTTTAATTTGCTTAATTGGAAAGTTTTTCATTTTAAACTATTTTGCTGGAAGAATATAAAAATTTTCTTCATGTTCTGCATACATGTTCTCATGTTGTATATATATTTAAGATATTTTTGTGATGTGCTTAGATACAGTTTTACATGCTGGAAAATAGCGGTATTGAAAAGATGCTAATGCCATCCAAGCACTAAAAAACATCATTTCTCTTTCCATTTTTTTCTATCCCAGATTTAAACTTTCAGCATTAGCAAAAAAGTAAGCTCTCTGTTAAAGTCTTGTTCCCAAAACTGATAACTTTACTTAATTGCTCTTTAAGAAATCAGGAAACTGATTTCTGGTTGGTACCTAGAACTATTTCTTTATGCTTGACACTAGAATTTATAGTAAACAAATATCTAAATAATAGAAATATAGCATTTTCCTTTAAATTTTTTATTTTCCAACGTGTTTATTTCTAAGAAGTATTATCTTGGTGTCCACTGGCATATGCTAGTAAAGTTAAGAGTAGGAATCTTTAAAAATAATTTCAGCTAATTAATATTCCTTTGAAATTTAGACATTATTTGAGAATCTGTTTTATACCTGGCCGTATAAATGAGTAGATTGGATAGATTTTAAAAATCAAAGATGTGGCTGCCATTAAGAAACTACTTTAGAATAAATGTCTTCAAGTATGCAATGTCTGTGCTCAAATCCTGTTTATAAAGCCAAGTTGTGGATAATAAAAGGGCTCCTCTTCCACCCGAGATGCCAGAGGTTGAAATTCCACATTTCTTATATCTAGTCAGAATACAACATATGCCACAAAATGTCTACACTGGATTCGAGTTTCTTGAAAGGATTAAAAATCCATCTTCAAAACTAACATCCTGTTAGTCATCTCCCTGGTAAAGGGAAGTCTGTAATCTTTTATTCTGTGAGTTTAAAAGGAAGTGATCTAGGACAATAACAGCAGTAGGATTTTCACAGGGTATAATTATGCAGTAGAGAGAAAATGTGTTTGTATATATGTGTGTGTGTGCAAACATACAGTGCACACACGCATGCACAAGCATACCTACACAAGTGTATAATTTCACGCAGATACACTTAAACACACATGTTTTTTGGTGCCAAGTTACCCAGCTGTGGCTCCCATCCTATCCTGATTTTGTTTGATATTGGATGAGCTAAGCATTAAGATCTTACAGTTCTAGATTAGATGATAGTTTTTGCTGAGTCTGAATTCTTATTTCACCTAAAAACTTGCTGGTGGTGGTTTTCTTTCTCTTGCCCAAGTAGTAGGTTACATTTCAAAACACATTGTTTAAAAATGGACTGTGGTGGAGGACTATTTGTACCTTGGTGGTGGGTATGGTGTGGTGACATACATCTGAAGAGATGTGATCCTGTACCCCTGAATCATATACAGTATTGTAAGCCAAAGTTACTGCAATAAAAAAATTATAATAAAAACACTCTAAATGGGGTAAATTTTAGCAACTCTCTTTGTTAAAAATTGAAAAGTAATTCAACCAGTAAATATTTAAGAAAAAGCAAACTCTGCTTTTACTGTACAGTGAAGAGATTTTTAAAAATAAGATTAGTCAAAGAATAGTTGTTTCATTATTAAAAATGTCCTAGTGAGTTTACAATAGTGTTTTCTAATTATTGATAATAGATAACTGCATAGCAAGCAAAAAAGCAATTGAAATTTATGTATAGTATTGAAGTAGCTACAAATATTCATTATTTTGAATTTGCTATTCATAAGGATAGTTGTGGTGAGAGTGGGGAACCTTTAATAATTTAATGTTTTTTTTCAAACTTCTGAGCTTAAGTTCATGTAAACAATCCAAGGATCCGAGTTCAGAACTCAAGGACAAATTGGTTTTATTAAATGGACAATTTTTGTGGCCTTTTTGAACTACTCAAAAATATTTCTTAGCTTAAAACAATAGTGAGTTTTTTAACCTGTCCTGCTACTGCTGCTCGTAGTTCTCATAAATTTAATGTAGAACCCTTTAGCTCAATGATGGTATTTTTTTTTTATTTCTTGAGATACTTGTGTTCTGTTGTTTTCTTTATAGCTTTTGAAGAACTTGAAAAAGCTTTGAGTACAGCTCAAAAAACAGAAGAAGCACGGAGAAAAATGAAAGCAGAAATGGATGAAAAAATAAAAGCTCTTGAGAAAACAAGTGAGGAGGAGAGCATCAGTCTTCAGCAGGAATTAAGTCGGGTGAAGCAGGAAGTTGTTGATGTGAAGAAAGTAAGACTAAGTCTAGATTGAAATGGGATATAGCAATTTTGAAATTTAAGTTTTATGCTTTGCTTTGACGATAAAGAAGAGTTAATGTGAATTTTAGACTTTTGACTATTTTCTTATATTCACAATATCAGGAATAAGTACTTTGATAAAGAAATGATTTGTGTCTTTTTGGATATCCTCCCCAGAGATCGTTTCTGCGTGTGCAGTAATTTCTCTGTCATATTTTATAGTCCTCTCTAATTTTCTCAACACAGAAGATAGCACAAGATATACATATTGTTCTATACTTTGATTTTCCACTTACTACTCTGTCTTGAGAGCATTCCTTTTTATTGATAAAAAAAAGATGCTCATTTTCCCTGAAGACTTCTTGGGATTCCATTGTATAAAAGTCTCATAATTTAATCACTTTTACTGATAAATATTTGTTTCCTTTTTTGTTATTGCAAATTATAAATATCCTTTTCATGTTTGCTCACATATATGCTTGTTTAGAATAGATTCATAGAAGTGGAATATTACTCAGACAATAATTAAGTATTTTGAAGTTTGCGTAGTTGCTGCAAGCTCTATGTATGACAATTTGTACTCTCACAAACCATGCATTAGGTTATTTCCCCCCCCCCCTTTCACAAAGATGGTGTTACCTAATTTTATTCTTCCAAGCTCATAAATTAAAAAAAAAAAGATACTGAAGTTTTATTGCTCATTTCTCTTACCAATGCGTTAAACATACTTCTTTATGTTTACAGGGGATTTGTAGGTTCGTCTTTGAGTTGCCTGGTCAGATCATTGATTCATTTTCTTATTAAATTATTTATCTTCTTTCTTACTGATTTCTAGAAACTCTTTACTTACTATAGAAATTAGTCCTTTGCCTATAAGATGCTTTTAGCCAAATAGTCTTCTCAGTTTATTTGTTGACTTTGTTTATGATTTATTTTGGGTTCTTTTGGCCATGTAAAATGTTTATTTTCCTTAAATGCTATCTGTGTTTTGTTCTGCTTCAAAAACACATTCTTAATTGAGAACATTAAAAATAATCTATTATTCTCTTATTTTTATGCTTTCACTTTTTTATGACTTAACCTTTGATCCAACTGAAATTTAATTGGTATAAAGAGGTTGGGATTTAACTTAAATTTTCATATGACTACCAAGAAGACTCCAAATAATTTGTTTGATAATCTGTGTTTTCCTCTCTAACATGCCATACTATCTTTAACATACTCAATTATTGTAGTGCTACATGTGGATCTTTTTTTCTGAATTCTCTGGGCTGCTCTATTTAGTTTTGTCTGATCATGCCTGGTATTACATTGTTATAATTACTCTAGTTTTACAATATGCCCTACTATATGGTACCATCCCCTATTGTTATTTTTCAGAGAAGTACTGTGTATTCTTGAACATTTATTTTGCCTAGTGGGAGTCATACTCTTGGCTGTATTTGATTATATTAGATTATCTGATTTATTTAGGGAGGTTTGACATTTTTATAAGATTATGTCTCCCTAACTAAGAAAGAACAAGGTCAATACTGTTCAGTAGATAGTACGTGCCTGGAAAGCTCGGCATTCTTAGATTAGTGCAGCCAGGGCAGTTGATCATGGTGGAATGGCCATCCTCTGAGAGCATCCTCATTTCTTCTACTGTGACTCCCATCCTGATTGGTGGGAAACAAGTGCAAGATGTGGAAATGGAGCTGTAGAACTGACTGCTGCACAAGCATCGATCCTTGTCTTAAATGAACAACACTTTATGGTTTTCTGTCAGGTTTCAATAACTCTGGTGAATTTTGATTTGTGTGGAAAATATCTTCTGATTTTTCCTTTTAAAAATTTATTGCCTCGATGATTTAACTATAATATTTAGTTGTATGTATTTTATTCTGAGTGTTTCACTTTAACAATTTGGCTGATTTTCAGAAATCCTCAGAACAAATTGCTAAACTACAGAAACATCATGAAGAAGATCTGGCAAGCAAAGAGCAGGAACTGACCAAGAAGTTTCAGACCCAAGAAAGGAAGCTTCAGGAGCAAATGAAAGTAGCTCTTGTAAGTACCTATGTTGTTTTCACTACAGATAAGCTTTGCAGTATTATAAAGGTGTCATCCTCTCACATTGGCATTTGAGTATGCAAATAAGACAGGATTTAGGTGGGAAAGACTGTTATTAGAGCAGTTACTTAGTGTTGTGTGCAAATTAAATTTACTAATTGAACAACCTGTCATTAATCAGTTAACTTATTTATTTTCACCCTGGAAGTAAGTTATGATTAAGAAAATAAAGGAGAACACAGCTAATTGAAGCAGTGAACCAGTGACTGTAAACTCAGGAAAAATGTCTTAAAATTCACCAGACTAAATATGCCAGAGCTCAAGTTTCAGAAAGTTTTGTCTGAAATGTGCTATAAAGAAGAAAAAATGAAAATGACCAAGTAGTTTTCATTTTAAGTAGAATAATTTCAGTAGTAATCTTCAGTCTAAATAATGTTTAAAAAACAAAGTAAAATAAAAAACAAAACTACATAAGAAATATTTGTTGGAATAGTACAACTTGAAAGTTTAAAACAAAAATTTGAACTGAAAATATTGCTGTTGGCAGATGAATCCTAAGCAGTACGTTAAAATTAATATTCTTAATTGGAGTCCAAAGCTACTTAATGTTAAAAGTGCTCTCTAGGGATTCTCTTTTAAAAACAGTAAACACTTTTAATATGAATGTTAATACATATTAAGAGCAATCAAAGAAGCTTTTCAGGATTAATGGGGTAGTAAAAGAGCCCAGAGCATCTGAAAAGTGTTGTGTAGGTTTTGATAGATATTTCCTTAACCTAATCCATATAGTCACATGTAATCTTCTGATTCTGATTTGGTTTTCCACATGGGGTTTCCTACTACAGTGAGCTATTTCTCACAAGTTATATATACTTTCAATGTAGTTTCTAGACTTAGAGTTGAAATATCTGGAGTGCAGAGAAGAGATAGCTGCAGTGGCATGTCCCTTCATATTCTGTGGCATTTTGTAAAACATGTTTAAGTAGTGGAAAAATAATAGACATAGTGGGGTTAGTGGAACAAAATTTTTCATCTTAATACTAATTGTGGCAAAGCCTGGCCAGACCACACTGGAAAAGCCTTTGTGCCTTGTTTCTGCAGAGTGGAGCCTGGGAAGAGAGAAGAGATTATACTGCCTACCTTGAAGGGGTGGTGCAGAGCAAATGAAATTAATGATTTTTATGGAAGTGTTTTGGGAGTGCTGAAGATTTGTGTGGCTCTAAGGTGGTATTGTTTTTGGCACAGGAAAAAAGTCAATCAGAGTATTTGAAGCTCACCCAAGAAAAAGAACAGCAAGACTCTTTGGCCCTGGAAGAGTTAGAGTTGCAGAAAAAAGCAATCCTCACTGAGAATGAAAATAAACTTCGGGATCTTCAGCAAGAAGCAGAGACTTACAGAACTGTAAGTTTAAAAATTATTAAGTTTCCAGAACTATGAAATTATTTGTGTATGATAACTGTTGTTTTCTCTCCAGTCAGCATAAAGTTGTAAATATTCTTGTTTTTAAGGGGTTACATTTACATATGCACACACTTCAGTTTTAGATAGTTAAGAACTGTTGATGGAAGAGTGGCTTGGTGCTTGCAGGAGATTTTCCTCCTGACTCAGCCTGTGGCTGCATATATTTCTTTTATCCACTCAACTGTTTCTTTGCACTTAGGCTCCGCAACAGTTCTGTTCCATTGCTTACTGACCCTTAATCTTTAGGAAATGGCCTCACTTTGTAGGTAGCACTTTCCCTGGCACCTTCCTGCTGTCTAGCTTCATCTTATGGCATGTTCCACACATAATTCAGTCTCTGTTTATATCACAGTATGGTTATCCCAGTGCCCCTTTGCATTTTAAATTTTCCCCAAAGTTTAGTATGGGACTAAAATACATAATGAACACATTTGTATGTCTGTCTAAATGTGCACATTTTAATAGCCCTTGGTCCTTCCCTAGCAGAATATGAAATATATGACCTGTTTTGAATAAACTTACGTATATTGGTTAGACTTTTTAACCTTTTAGCACTGATTTAGATAGCAAAACTGTCACATTTCTTACCCATAATTCTAAATTGTGTTTTATTTTTCCTTTTTTAACATTTATGTAAGGTGGCATGGTAGAGGGGAATTGGTACCCAGGAAGGTCTAAGTTTTCTACTTGCTAGCTTTGTACGTTAATCACAAAGTAATTTCCTCACCTATTTATGAAGGGGCTGGGTTCAGTAATACCTTTCTAGCTCTGACATTCTACATCTTTTTTTTACATAGCTTTTCTTTTCATCCAAGATTAGTATTTTCATGATATAACAGTAATCTTTGGTAATAATTTGTAGAATTTCATTCTTTTTGGGAAAAAAATACTCTAATAATTTTGGGGGTGTAAAAATCAGATACATTTTCTTCCAAAATTAAATATGAAGGTAATAAAATACTATTATACTATTAAAAAACACAGAAAAAACATACATCTTTCTACCAATAGTTACTGTTATCTGCCTTGTGATTTATTTCTTTTTGATTATCCATTCAGAATATTCTTGAAAATACAGGTAGTTGAAATAGATACCCAAATAGGTCAAAAGAATAGTGAATTATGACTTGTTTAAAAAATAGAATATTGTTGTAAGATGACTCCTTTAGGAATTGAGCACAGATACTTGGACCTTTCTAATACTTGGTATGTTTTGTAGAGTTATTTATCAAAATTTGAATCTTTAAGTGTAAATATCATGTCACGTATGTCATTGCTTATAATCAAAGATGTACTTTAATAAAAAATATACATTTTCATTAACAGAGAATTCTTGAATTAGAAAGCTCTTTGGAAAAAAGCTTGCAAGAAAGCAAAAATCATTCAGAAGATTTGGCTATTCATTTGGAAGCTGAAAAAAATAAGCATAATAAAGAAATTACAATCATGGTTGAAAAACACAAGACAGAATTGGAAGACTTGCAGCACCAGCAGGATAACCTTTGGACTGAAAAACTCCAGGACTTAAAGCATCAGCATCAGACCGAAATGGAAAAGCTTAGAGAAAAGCATGAACAGGAGAAAGAAACACTGTTGAAAGATAAAGAGACTCTCTTCCAGGCTCACATACAAGAGATGAATGAAAAAACTTTAGAAAAGCTTGATGTGAAACAAACGGAACTGGAGTCATTGTCTTCTGAACTGTCGGAAGTATTAAAAACCCGTGACAAACTACAAGAGGAACTTTCTGTTCTAAAAGATCAAGCGGAAAAAGTGAAGCAGGAATTAGAAGCCAAATTGGATGAACAGAAAAATCACCACCAGCAGCAAGTTGACAATATCATTAAAGAACAAGAGCTGTCTATCCAGAGAACTGAGAAGGCATTAAAGGATGAAATTAATCAGCTTGGTCTTCTTCTGAAGGAAAAGGACAAGCATTTGAAAGAAAATCAGGTTTATGTGGAAAATTTAGAGGCAGATTTTAAAAGATCTGAAGGGGAGCTCCAGCAGGCCTCTGTTAAGCTGGATCATTTTCAGTCATGCCAGAGTACCATGCATGAGCAGGCAAAAGCGTATGAGGATCAGCTGACTCAATTGCAGCAGAAGTTGTTGGATTTGGAAACAGAAAGAATTCTCCTTACCAAACAGGTAGCTGAAATTGAAATGCAAAAGAAAGATGTTTGTATTGAGTTAGAGTCTCATAAAATTCAGGTGCAGGACTTAATGCAGCAACTTGAAAACCAGAATAATGCAATGGAGGAAAAGGTAAAATCTCTAACCCAACTTTATGAGTCCCAACTTAAAGATAGTAATGTGGAGCAGGAACAGACAAAACATATCTTGATGGAAAAGGAAAATGTAATTTTACAAATGAGAGAAGGGCAGAGCAAAGAAATTGAAATACTCAAACAGAAATTATCAGCGAAGGAGGACAGTATTAGTGTGTTGCATGAGGAATATGAAACCAAATTTAAAAATCAAGAAAAAAAGATGGAAAAAATTAAGCAGAAAGCAAAGGAGATGCAAGAAACATTAAAGAAAAAGTTGTTGGATCAGGAAGCCAAACTTAAAAAAGAGCTTGAAAATACTGTTCTGGAGCTTAGTCAGAAAGAAAAACAGTTCAATGCCAAAATTTTGGAAATGGCACAGGCTAACTCAGATGGAATCAATGATACAGTGTTGAGACTGGAAACAAACCAGAAGGAGCAAATAGAGAGCCTTAATGAGGTGCATAGGCGAGAACTTAATGATACCATATCACTCTGGGAAAAGAAACTGAATCAACAGGTTGAGGAACTTCAGGAGAAACATGAAATTCAGCTACAGGAGAAAGAAAAAGAGGTAGCAGAGCTGAAGGAAAAGATCATCATATTTGGGTGTGAAAAAGAAGAGATGAACAAGGAAATAGCATGGCTAAAGGAAGAAGCCACTAGGCAGGATACAGTATTAAAGGAATTACAACAACAGTTAAACCAGAAGTCTGCTCACGTGAATTCTCTCTCACAAAATGAAACTGAACTGAAAACACAACTGGAAAAGCTGGAGGTTGACTTGAATAATGCTTTGAAGGAAAATACTTTTCATCAACAGCAAATAGTTGAACTACAGATGCTGGCAGAAAAAGATAAGCTTAAAGTTTCTGACTTGACTGACAAGTTGAAATCCACAGATGAAGAATTCCAGAGCTTGAAATCTTCACATGAAAGAAGTAAGAAAAATCTAGAAGATAAACACTTGGAATTCAAAACACTGTCTGAGGAACTAGCAGTTCAGCTAGATATTTACTCTAAGGAAACTGAAGCTTTATTGCAGGCTAAAACAAGTGAACTAGTCAACATTAGTAGTAGTAAAATTAATGCTATTTTCTCTAGAATTTCCCATTGTCAGCATCACACAACGAAAGTAAAGGAGGTACTACTAATTAAAACTTGCAAAATTTCTGAATTAGAAGCACAACTTAGACAGCTAACAGAAGAGCGAAATACAATAAATAGTTCTTTTCAGCAGGCTACCCATCAGTTAGAAGAAAAAGAAAATCAAATTAAGAGCATGAAGGCTGATATTGAACGTCTTGTAACAGAGAAAGAAGCCTTACAGAGGGAAGGAGGCAATCAGCAGCAGGCTGCCTCTGAAAAAGAGTCTTGTATCACACAGTTGAAGAAAGAATTATCGGAAAACATCAACGCTGTCACACTGATGAAAGAAGAGCTTAAAGAAAAAAAATCTGAGATTGGCAGTCTAAGTAAACAGTTGACTGATTTGAATGCTCAACTTCAGAACAGTATCAGCCTAACTGAAAAAGAAGCAGCCATTTCATCACTAAGGAAGCAACATGATGAAGAACAACGTACATTGCTGGATCAGGTGCAAGATTTATCTTTGAAGATTGAAACTCTGAGTAAAGAGAAAATGTCTGCTCTTGAAGAGGGAGATCACTTGTCCAACAAATTCTCAGAATGGAAGAAGAAAGCACAGTCAAAATTTACAAACTATCAAAATACTATTAAAGATTTGCAGATGCAGCTTGAGTTAAAAACAAAGGAAACCAGTGAAAAGGATGAAGAAATAATTTTATTGAAGGAAAACCTTGATCAGCAGAATCAAAGATTTGAATGTATAAAGGTTGAAATGGAAGATGAGAAGAGCAAAATGGAGAAAAAGGAGGGTAATTTCGAGACTGAATTAAAAATGCAAACAGCAAGAATTGTGGAATTAGAGGAGCAAGTTGCTCAGAAAGCAGTTGAAATTGAGTCCTTAAATGAAATTCTTAAAAATTATAACCAGCAAAAGGACATTGAACAGAATGAAATGGTTCAGAAACTTCAACATATTAAAGAGTTAGGGGAAGAAAAGGACAACAGGGTTAAAGAAGCGGAAGAAAAAGTTTTAGAACTTGAAAAGCAAGTGTCGTCCATGAAATCTGAACTTGAAACTAAGAAGAAAGAATTGGAAGATGTGGCTTCCAGTGTGAAAAGCAAAGAAGAGGAATTAAAGGCATTGGAAGATAGACTTGAATCAGAAAGTGCTGCAAAATTAGCAGAGCTGAAGAAAAAAGCTGAACAAAAAATTGCTGCTATCAAGAAGCAGTTGTTGTCTCAAATGGAGGAGAAAGAACAGCAATATAAAAAAGATACAGAAGGTCATTTGAGTGTGCTAAATACAAAATTGAAAGAAAGAGAGACAGAAATTCACACCTTGGAAGAAAAACTTAAGTCAATAGAGAGTTTACCACAATCAGAGCCATCAGTTGTACCCAGATTTGCAAAAAATCTGGCAGCATGTACTGAGCAAGAAGAAGCAGATTCTCAAGGCTGTGAGCAGAAGGTTGGTGAGCAACAAATCAGTACTTTACAAAGAAATTTAAGTGAAAAAGAAAAACTGTTGCAGAAGCTAGAGCAGGAAAGAGTAGAGACAATTTCTTCTCATTCTGATTTGCAGTGCAAATACCAGCAGCTTTTAAGTAAGATAGGACATGCCGAAGCAAAGCAACATGAGGATCAAGTTATGATAAATCATCTTCAAGAAGAACTTGAATTAAAAAACAAGAAATATTCCTTGATAGCATCCCAGCATGTGGAAGAAGAGGGAGGTAAGAATAACATTGGGACAAAGCAGAACATGGAAAACATACTTGATGATGTCCAGAAAACCCTCCAGGAGAAGGAATTAACCTGTCAGATCTTGGAGCAAAAGGTACAAGAATTGGACTCCTGCTTAGTAAGACAGAAGGAAGCACATAGAGTTGAAATGGAAGAACTGACTTTAAAATATGAAAAACTACAGGCTTCACAACAGCAGATGGATGGAAAAAATAAACCCACAGAAGTTTTGGAAGAAAGTGCTGAGGAAAAGCCCAAATCACATGTGGGCCAACCCAAATTGCTTAGTAACGTGGAGGCTGAGCACAATGACCTGGAGTTTAAATTAGCAGGGCTCGAGCGGGAGAAGCAGAAGCTGGGCAAGGAAATCAATAAATTGCAAAAAGATCTTCGAATGTTGCGGAAGGAACATAAGCAAGAATTGGATATAGTAAAGAAAGAATATGAACAAGAAATGGAAGAGAGAATCAAGTAAGTTTTTTTTCAATATGGATTTTTTTAAGGTAATCCTCCTTAATCAAGTCCTTTATTTTTTTATGTGCCTAATACAGTTAAGTTCACCTCCATAGAGTATTAAACATGCATCTAATATGTTAAATAATGAGGAAGAATAAAAAAATTTTAGGCCAGGGTAGTGTTATTCCACTTATTTATGGGGGGAAAGCCTTTTCTTGTATATAAAGTCATGGTTATTAGATACATGCCTATGTCATTTTCATGTTTTATTAATTAAATTTTTTTGGTAAATATCAAAAAATTTTTATTTTATTTGTTTTATAGGTACTTTATTAAATTTAATTCTTACATTGTCATTAATTTTTGGACTTATGTGCATTACTTATAGTATTAAATTATTAATACTGGTATTAGTATTACATTATTATATAAGATATGTATGGTGAAAATTTTTAAATAAAAAGACCATTTTCTAGAGGTAATCATAGCTTACATCATTTCGGAATTTTTTATACTTCCGGACACACACACACACACACCCCCACCCCCACACCCACTCACTTCCCTCCCCTCATGTCTTCTTCCATCTCTTAAAAATGTTTTTATCCCAGTGAGATCATACTGTCTGTACCATTTTTGAAGGCCAGGTAATTCTTTGCAGGGTGTTATTTTTATGATAACAGTTAACTCTTTATATTTTGGTTAATTAGACAGGAGCAGGAAGATCTTGAGTTGAAGCACAATTCCACATTAAAACAGCTGATGAGGGAGTTTAACACACAGCTGGCACGAAAGGAACAGGAGTTGGAAATGACAATAAAAGAAACCATTGGTAAGTATGATTTAAAATTCAATAAAGGACAAATCAGAATCAGCAGAGACACTTTATAATTTAAGTTTATCCTTCTGTGCTAAGTACTTTAAGTAATTAAACTGGAGGAAGAAAAGATTCTTGCCCAAGAAAGTTTTCTAAGGGAACCTCTACTGCCTGGCTTGCTTTATGGAGAGGCAAGCCTTTAAGGAGCAGAGGAGCAGGTGAAAGAACCTGAAGGTGTTAGATATTTAATTGCTTATGAAGACACTTGTGCTCTGTGAGAGGGTACATTTGATCAATTTTTTAAATTCAAATTTGAGTTGAAACAGATTTCTTACACAGATATTTTTACTTAATGTGTTTTCTTATGTGTATCCATTTTTCATTAGATAAAGCTCAAGAAGTAGAGACTGAACTTTTGGAAAGTCATCAAGAAGAGAAGAATCAGTTACATAAAAAAATTGCAGAGAAGGAAGATGATCTGAAAAGAACAGCCAAAAGATATGAAGAAATCCTTGATGTACCAAATTTTCTCTCTTTTGAAATTTAGCTGTGATAGGTTTTATGGTGGTGCTAAAGAAGATTGGGCTCTCAGATTTTATTTTTTTTCTAATGTGGAGGGATTGGAAGGATACTTGGTATTATCAAGAAATATTTCTACACTGTATGCAGATTTATAAGTCTAACTGATTTCGGTCAGGATTTTAGGCAGTAAGATCTTCTTGGCATGTGTTAAAGCACAGTGAGTTACTGAGGGGAATGAATTCCTTTCTCTGTCTTCCTCACAGAGTTAGAGTAAATTGTGAGAGAACCACACTAAGAATTGAGAGTATATACTTGGGTGAAGTTCTTTTTTTTTTTTTTTTCTTTTCATATTCAATGGCCTTTATTACAATGATTAAAAAATATATATTTTTTAACATATATTTTACATCATCCTTCCTTTTTATATGATGTATGCTTTCTCCTTTCAGGTGTAGTCCCCATATAATTCCTACCACCCATTCAGCTGTGCACCATCACCATAGTCCCTTGTGCTCTTCCCTCTTCTGTTTTTATCTCTCTCTCTCTCTCCCATCCCTGTGGAGTATCTCTGATTAATAGTTGCCTGTTAATTTTGTTTTTTAATTTACTATAAATCTGTTTTTTGGTTCCCCTATATTCCTCATATAAGTTCAAACCACCTGATATTTTTCTTATTCTTTCTGGCATATTTCACTGAGCTTATATAATCCCGTCCAGCTCCATCCATGTTGCTGTGAATGCATGAATTTATCTTTTTTGGTTGCTGGGTAATATTCCATTGTGTATATATACCACATCTTCTTGATCCAGTCGTCTATTTTTGGGCATTTGGGTTATTTCCATATCTCACCTATTGTAAATAATGCTGCAGTAAACATGGGGGTGCAGGTATCCTTTTGAGTTAAAGTTTTTGTGTCTTTTGGGTCGATTCCTAGTAGTGGAATTGCTGGGTCATGTGGAAGCTCCATTTTCAGTAGTTGGACGAACCTCCACAAAGCTTTTCATAGTGGTTGGACCAGTTTGCATTCCCAGAAGTGTAGGAGAGTTCCTTTTTCTCCACATCCTCACCAACATTTGTTGTTTCCTGGTTTTTTTATATGAGCCATACTCACTGGTGTAAAGTGGTATCTCACTGTGGTTTTGACTTGCATTTCTGAGGGAAGTGATATTACTTAGTACTGATTACAAGTGATATTAAAAATATCACTTGTACTGATTACAAGTGATATTGAAAATATTTTCATATGTCTGTTGGCCATTTGCATTTCCTCTTTGGAGAAGTGTCTTTTTAGCACTTCTGCCCATTTTTTGACTGTATTGTTTACTTTGTTTTTGTTGAATCATGTCAGCTCTTTATAGATCTTTGTGATCAGTCCTTTTTCAGTAATTATGTGCAAAAATTTTTCTCCAATCACTAGGGTGTCTCTTTGTTCTGGTTAATGTCCCTTTTGCTGTACAGAAGCTTTTTAATTTGATGTAGTCCAAGCTGTTGATCTTTTCCTTCACTTTCTTTGCTTTGGGGAATGTGTCTTTAAAGATATTATTGAGATATATGTCAGGTAGTGTTTTGCCTATATTTTCTTCTAGTGCATGCAGCAGTCCAGTTTTCCCAGCACCATTTATTGAACAAACTGTCCTTGTTCCACTGCATATTCTTTGCTCCTTTATCAAAAATTAGTTGTCCATAAATATGTGGGTTTATTTCTGGGTTTTCTTTTCAATTTCATTGGTCTGTGTGTCTGTTTTTGGTCCAGTATCATACAGTTTTAATTATTATGGCTTTGCAGTATAGTTTGAAGTCTGGGCATGTGATACCTCCATTCTCCTTTTTAGTCAGGAGAGCTTTGGCTATTCGAGGTTTTTTTTGTGGTTTTATATGAATGTCATCAATATTTGTTCTGTCTCTTTGAAGAATATCATTAAAATTTTTATTGAAATAGTGTTGAATCTGTAAATTGCTTTCAGTAGGATGGCCATTTTAATAATGTTAATTCTTCCAATCCATGAGTGGGGATGTCATTCCATTTCTTTGTGTCTTCTATTTCTTTTAACAATGTTTTATAAGATTTCTTTGTATCACTCCTTCATTTGGTGAAGTTCTTAATGGGACAGTAGTGTTTGGTTTGAGGGTGGCTACTTAGCTTTTTGAATATACATTTCTGTATCATGTTTATTTACTTTTTTTTTTTTGAAACTCCTTAAATAGAAGTAATTGCATCTGTGTTCCTTTTGGACTTAGCTGTATTTATTGCTTCGCTTATAACACATCATTTTTATCATATGTGTGTGTGTATGTATATATAGAATTATTACTCTATCTGTTCTTTCCCCCTTGTCTGTAAACATCTGTGGGCAGGGATTTTGTTTATCATCTCTAGTCTTTAGTACCCATTTACATGCTTGGCTCAGACCAGATACTTAGGAAATTTGAAGGAGGTGACACATTGTAGGGCAGGAAAAAACATTTATTTAGTGTCATGATCAGACTATTACATTTAGCAGTCAAGCATGGTTGCAAAAAGAAAAAAATCTATGTTAAAACCCTTTGTTGGAAAGTTTTACACTTTCCACAAAACAGAAACTAAACATGTTACACAATTAGCCACAAACACAGTCCTTGAGTTTTTTTGTCCATATACATGAATATTGCCTGAAACATGTCTTTGTACCAGCTGGGCTCTGCCACCACTGTGCTTGGCTGAGTTCACAAATCTGTTGTAACCTGTTGCTTCCCTGATACTTCTCTGACTTTTCTTTCTTGCTAAGCTTTGTTTCTTGGCAGCTAATTAAAACTTTCTGTCACTGTCAAAGCTACTGCTGCTGCTGCTGAAATCACCATAACTATCTTGGTTTCATAGTTTACTGAAGTATTGGCTTCCACCACCATAGGGGCCAGGACTTCTGCCTCCAAAATTTCCTACTTTCATGGGTCCCAAGTTTGAAGATTGATTGTTGTAATTGCCAATATCTTTGTAGCTTCCACTACCCACAGAATTGCTTCCATCATTACCAAATTCATTATAACCATCCAGATTGCCACCAAAGCCACCTTGACCACTGAAGTTTTCTCTACAACCAAAGTCATTATTCCCATCAAAAGCACCTCTATAGGGCCTCCCCGGTGGCGCAGCGGTTGAGCACTGGGTTGCGAGGCTGCCCGCGGCCTCTGCGGCGCCAGTTTGATCCCCGGCTGCTCCCTGGCCACCGGAGGAGGGTCCCACATGGCGCGCAGACCTCTCCTGCTGCCCGCTGCTCCCCTCAGCAGTGTACTTCGGTCCTTCTGCCTGCTCAGCTCCCCGCCCTGGCTCTGGTGAATTCTCTCACCCTCCCGCGCTTCTGACTGTGCCCAGTGCATGTATAAACAAAACAAACAAACAAATAAATAACATGCCTCTATTAAAAAAAAATACTTATAAAAAAAAAAAAGCACCTCTATAACCACCACCAAAGTTTCCAAAACCACTTCAACCTCTTTAGCTGGATGAAACACTGGCCATCTCTTGCTTAGATAGGGCTTTCCTTCATAGTTGTGGCCATTCACCAAATAGTATTTCTGAATAACAATCTTGTCTACAGAATCATGATGAAATGTTACAAGAACAAAACTCTTCTTGCCACTCTTTCAATGAATCATCATTTCAATCACTTGAATTTTCACATAGTGCTCAAAATAATCTCTTAGGTGATGTCTTTCAGTGTCTTTAATGCCACAAATAAAAATCTTTTTCACAGTTAGCTAGGTACCAGGTCTTCAAGAATCTTCTCTTGACACAGGCCTCTTTGGTTCCACAAGTCTTCCATCGACCTTATGTAGCCTGGATTCATCCACCTTGTGGCCTCTTCCAATGTGGCATAAGCAACAAACCCAAAGCCTCTGAATTACTTGGTGTTTGGGTTTCTCATTACTATACAATGTGTGCTTTCCACATTGCTCCAAATGGCTTCTCAGACTCTCATTGGTTGTTCCACAGCTTAAACTTCCAAAGAATAATTTCAGCAACTGTTCTAGCTCCTTGGGAGAGTCTGACTTAGACATGATGTCAGTGAAATGGGAGACTCTTACAATGCTTACATGGTGGCATTCATGGGCAGAAAGCTAAATTGTCTTCTTAAAATTTGGGCCTAACTGAATAAATAGCTAAAAAGGTGATCCTTTCAAACAAGGCTAAATCTCATTGACACAGACATCCACGCAAGATATGCCATGGCAGAGTAAAAGCAATAAACCAAGACACTGGGCAATAATGTATTCAAAAGTTTCTGTTTGATGGTGTTTTAGTAGTAGAGATAGGTTAGTGTTCTGCAGTGGGGAGAGTTGGAAGCAGGCTGATTACTAGAGATCTCTGCTTTGCTTATGTTGAAAGAAGGAATTTACTCTTTTTCAGCTGTTTTAAGTTTCATGACAAGCGGTATTCAAAATTAGATTTTCCAGGTGTCTGTGGTTCACGTGCGATGGCGCCTTATCTGCTTTCATTTGTTTTCGAGAATGATGTGACTTGGTTCAGGCAAGTCAGCAAATCTTAAATCAGATACCTGTGGTGGTTTTTCCTGTTTAGTCTCTTACTCAGCAAGCACTTGACCTGTCTTCATTACTCAAATCTGATCAATATTCCAATTCCTCATGTTCTTTTAGCATAAAGGTTATTGCAAGATTTATAAGCGTAAGAAGAGGTCTGGACTGCTCTCTGCAATAAATCCTGGCAATTAGCAAGACAAATGAAGAAATGCAAGGATGAGGAACAGTCTTTTAGCAGAGCAGACAAAACAGAAGAGAGAAAATTTTGTTTGCCAAATTTTATAAGGATTTGGGACTAATAGGTCATATATTACTTTTGCAGTCTTTTCTGGTTTTTACAAAGTTGGGGGTAAGAGGATACATTACATTGTTTACCAACGCATTGGATAATAACTAATTTTTTTTAAGAAAACAGATTTTAGTTCAACATTTTACTCTAAAGAATTGTGGTGTGGTTTCAGGGCAGATGTGTAGGAGACATGTAGGTTTGCTGAACTAGGACAGAGAACCATTTCTTCTTTATCAGATACTGCACGCCATCCAAAGGGGCTAGTGAAAAACATCCACAACTTGTGATCAATAAATTGCCAGGTGGTTGAACAGAGCTGTGCATAAATTATCTACTATTTTATGTGAATGGATACTTTCTAGATATCAGATCCTAATATAGAAAGGGCAAAGTCTTCAAACACAGTTTCTTTGTTATAGTTCTGTCACAACACTGTTACATCCTCAGTTGTTGCTTAAGCCTAGTAACCCTAGTTCAAGGGAAAGAAATTACTTGATGAATTTTATGGGAAGGAAACAGAGAGAATGAAGATGGGAAAAAGAATATCCTCAGAATTGCAAACATCATTAAAAAGGGCTTAAACTTAAAAGTGGGGCAGAAAAAAAGTAAGAGTAGAGTAGGAAGGAAAGTGTTTAGACTATATTCATGAATTACAATAAAAATAGTGGTTTGTGTCTTTAAAATATGTTAGGTATCTGTTTATCCTACAGAGGTTGTTTTCTCTGTATCATGTTGCCTCTTGGTGATGTTCTTTTGGTGTTTTTTAGTTAACATATTTTTTTTAATCTTAAAGGCTCGTGAAGAAGAAATGACTGCAAAAGTAATGGACTTACAGACTCAACTTGAGGAGCTGCAGAAGAAACATCAGGAAAGGGCACAGCCGGAAGAGAATCCTGGCAATGATAAAGTGAGAGGAACTGGACTTTGCTTCACATGTTTCTTAGAAATGTATTTTTGTTGTTTGACTTGGCTACTAACATACATACTTCACTTAATCCTAACAAAAACCTGTCAAGAAAGACTCTTGCCTCCATATTTTTAGATATTGACATTGAGGTTCAAAGAGGTGAATAAAATGTTCAAGACCACACAATGAATGTTATATTGGGAATTTAAGTTCATCTGCCAGACTTAAAGCTCCTAGACATTTCTCTTATACTAGTATTTCTTATTCTTTTCCATGGAAATAGCAAAGGAAAGTAAACCTCATAGCACAATAACCAGAAATGGTCTGTTAATGGGTATGATAATTTTAGATTTTCATATTTTGACTTAAAATTCATTTAAAATTTATATTCTACTCTATAACATATCCTATTTATAGTTGCATTAAAGTTTTTTCTGGCTATATATTGGGCCTCCCTGGTGGCACAGGTGGTTGAGCACTGCACTGTGAAGCTGTTCTCAGCCTCTGCAGCAGGGGTTTGATCCCGGCCAGCAGCGAGAATCCCACATTGTGCAGCACACCTCTCCTGTCTCGCCTGCTGCTCCCCTCAGCAGTGTGTTTCATCATTCTGCCTGTTCTGTTCCCTGCTCTGTCTCTGGTGAATCCTCTCATCCTCCTGTGCATCTGACCTGTACCCTAGCACTTGTATAAATAAAAAATGAATCTTTTAAAAAAAAGTTTTTTCTAATTATATATCACTAAAAAATAATTTTTATTTTTCTTCTTGATTAATGGCCCATATACAGATGTAACCGGGTTATTTTGGATAAGGGGATATAATTTAGGGAGTTCTGGCACTGCATACCTAGGCATTTTTTATAATCTTTGTCTTTAAGTAAAATTGCTGCTATGAAAGATAGGCCAGTTTTACTATGTGACTTCCTATCTCACTGTGCACCCCAACAAATGTACCCAACAGGGCATGTGGGGCCTAGTTTCAGAAACCGTCATGTACTGTTCTACTTCCTAAAATGTTCTCATTCACCCAGTATGGATTTTTTCTTAGCACTGTCACTAGGGTCTTGGAGAGTAAGAGTAAGAGTTTTAGAGAAGTCATTACAGAATGTCAATTAACTGAGTGCAATTTTCTAGATAACCAATTATGTGGATGACTTTTCTTTTCTTTTTTTTTTTTTAATTTCTCTCTTTTTTTAAAAAAATATTTTATATAATTCTTACATCATTTTTCATCTTTGCTCAATATATGCATTTTCATTATGGTTATATTCCCCATACAGTTGCACCCTCCCCCTATTGTGACTCTAGTCCTTCCTCTACCCACCCCTCCCCCCCCAGTGTGGGAATTTAGAAAACTTAAATAAGAGACCAGGAAAAAGACTAATCAATACAAAGTAAAAATCAACAAGCAACTATAAATCATGGATTACTTTTCTAAAAGAGAACAGGGCCTTATGAAGGTCTACTTCGTTGTACACTGGATACATATATCTTTGTTTTTAGTACTGAGTGGACAGTTTTCTATGTTTCATTAGTAGCTATACATTCTGTTTTAGCTTTTTATTTTTTATTTCATTTTTGGCATTGGGTCATAATTTGAGTATACCCAGTGTTTTTAAATATTATTTCCTATGAGAAAAATACATACATTTCACTGTATATATTCCTTTCATTAGTATCAAAATAAATATTAATGTTGAATATAGTGGCATTTTGACCTGTACCAAGATACCATGAAGTATTCAATCATCATGAAATTAATATTCAGAAAGTCTTCTGAATCTTATCTTGTGTCACAAGAAAGAAGAGAAATTATCCTTTATTTCTACTCTAAAAAAATATTTTTCTCTTTTATTCTTCATGAATTTTTATCCTTGTCCTTCTTGAGCATCTTTTGGTGTTTTAGGGATATCTTTAATTCAGTATATCACTGTTGAGTTTAATGAGAGAATTTGTGATTATAGCTCAGAGTAGATTCCCAGAAATAGTCCTTTAGAATTTTCCCCAATGTGCCTATCTACTTTAAACAGATGTTAATGTATTTAATTTAGAAAAATTATACAAATAGTAAATGTTTGTGAGAGTAAGATAATATAGAAGTACACAGAATAAACCCTCCCCTTGTCAGGTAGTTATTATTGTTAGTTTGGTGAGTGACCTTCTAGTCCTTTTTCTTTGTGTATTTACATTTCTTTGTGTGTATTTACATTGTAATAGTTTATATAACAAAATAGACCAGGTTTAAAAGCAGATATTTAAAGTTGTCTCATCTCAAATCTATCTCCTTTTTTTTTTTAAATAAACATTTGTTTTATTTATTTATTTATTTATTTAAGTTTATACAAGCACTGGGTACAGTCAGAAACGCGGGAGGGTGAGAGAATTCACCAGAGCCAGAGCGGGGAGCAGAGCAGGCAGAAGGACCGAGGTACACTGCTGAGGGAAGCAGCGGGCAGCAGGAGAGGTCTGCGTGCCATGTGGGACCCTCCTCTGGTGGCCGGGGAGCAGCTGGGGATCGAACCGATGCTGCAGAGGCTGCAGGCAGCTTCGCAACCCAGCGCTCAACCGCTGTACCACCGGGGAGGCCCATATCTATCTCCTTCTTAAGACTATAATACTGAATTCTTAACTTCCTTGTGTTCAGTATAATTGTTTTTTGTAGATTTTGTTGTATACACTCATGATTTTCTTTTCCATTTTCAGGTTACAATTATGGAGCTACAGGTAAGACTAGTTCTTCATTGAATATAATTGAGGGATTATGTACTTTCAGGAGCAGTCTGTGCTTTAAATTAAAATATAAAGAGACTGTTTCAACAAGGGAAAGTTTCCCAAGCAGTACAGAAAGGTATCCAGGTAATGATGAAACTCCTATGGTTCTTAGATCTCACTTTTTTGTTTTTTCAGACACAGCTAGCACAGAAGAACACTCTAATCAGTGATTCAAAGTTGAAGGAGCAAGAGTTCAGAGAACAGGTACAGGTGTACTTGTCTGATGAATGCCTTTCATTTTGAATTTACTTGTGTTAGTATATACTTGATCTCATTTAGCTAATACTTAAAAAAAATAACTGATTTTTTAATAGCTGCTTTTTTGTCTTAATAGGAAATTTTATTTTCAAATCCAAAGACTCCAAAACATACCTCTATAAGTACATGATCACATGTATTTAAACAGGAAAATTTGCATTCTATTATTTTCTAGTTAATTCTTGGACAGCATTTTATATTTTTCTAATTTATAATAACTTAAATTCTCAGTAAGAAGTTATTTTTGCTTTTATCAGAGAGAAAATACCATGACATTAATCTTTACTACTTTTTCCTAGTGAGTAAATTGTCTTGATTTAATATGATTGTCCATATATTATCCATAGTTTGATTTAAATAGGACCATGTATGCCCAGAAGGATGCATAAAGATGTAAACACCAGTATATGTTTGTCTGTGGTGCTTGATTTTTAGTAGTCTTTCTTTAGACTCGGAGGAATCAAGTTAGCACTCAAGCCAGACTCAGATGGTCAGGCTAAATCCCCAAGGATTTTCCAGTTTTTCTTAAAATTCTTGCATATAAATCTCTTTTTTTTAAATTGAGGTAATGTTGATTTATAAACATACAAAACTCTTGGTAATTGCTATAAGTAGGTGATGAATGGGCATATGGGCATTTATTATACTCTCTATATTTGTATATGTTTGAAATTTTTCATATTGAAAAAATACAAAGATACCACAAGTAGAAGATACCTGTACTTCCCAATTGTTTAAATTTTCTCATTCTTTGGGGATATTATAATTTTTTTATTTATAATTCTTTGGATATTATATTTGGATATTATATTCTTTGAATATTATAATTCTTTTGGGATATATAGTTCTTTGGGGATACCTGGGAGTGGAATTGCTAGATCATAAGGTAATTGTATATTTTATTTTTTGAGGAACCATTAACTGTTTTGCATAGTAGCACCATTTTACATTCCTCCCAACAAAGTATAAGGATTCCAATATCTTCACTTCCTCTCTAACAAGTTTTTTTTTTTTTAATAGCCATCCTAGTATCAAGTGGTTTTAGTTATGACAACATTATGGCTTATATTTGCATTTACCTGCTGTTGAACATCTTATGCTTGTTGGCCATTTGTATGCCTTCTTTGGACCAATGTCTTTTCAATTCCATTTTTCACTTGGGTGGTTTTTTGTTGTTGTCATTGAGTCATAAGTATTCTTTATATATTCTGGATACAAGTCTCTTATTAGATACATGATTTGCAAGTATTTTCTCCCATTCTGTGGGTTGTCTTGTTACTTTCATAGTGATGTTTATTGAGACACAAAGTTTTACTTTAGGTAAAGTCCAATTTTGTATATATGTGTGTATATATATATATATATATATATATACACACACACACACACACACACACAATTATATATAATTTATGTGTGAAATATTATGTATATGTTTTGTGCTTTTAGTGTTATTGAGAAATCATTTGTGTTAATCTTATTTGCCTATATTTTATCTTTGTTTTAAAAAAATCTAGTGGATATACGGCAATTCTGTATCTTTTACATAGGTTCCAACTCACATACTATGGTTTGAATATTTGTTGTTATTGTAGATTCACAATTTAGAGGACCGTTTGAAGAAGTATGAAAAGAATGTATATTCAACAACTGTGGATACACCTTACAAAGGTAAGAATGATTGCTCATATGTTATCCATGGCTATCTCTTAAAAATGGCTTTGTGAATGATTTTAGTTTTTATCTTTGCTAATCTAATTCATTACAATGAATTCACTTTACCTCTGTAAATTCACAGTAACTTTACCTCTATAATTCATCAGTAACAAGTTTTGAGGATAGGATGGTTTCTAAAACAAAACGTAAAGCATATTTATTGTAAAAAAAGAAAAATAAAACAATGCTGTAATGAAACTGCAAATTCCCACTTTATTCCCACTTTCTAAATGAACCTTTTTTACAATTCATGTAAATTTTTCTAGAGTCTTCTGTAACTGTCAGAAGTGTGATCTGCTATATGTGATCTGCTGTATGTAGATCTGTGATCTGCTGTATGTAGTTCTGTGTGATCTGCTGTATGTAGTTTTATACTCACACATTTATATATTTTAGATACCTTTTTTAACTATTACAATTATGCTGTAATGCTGTAATTATTTTAAAATCAGTTTTTAAGGAGAAATAATTTAATAAAAATTCTTATTGAAGTTAGAAAAGAATGATCATGAAATAATATTCTTTTGATCTAAATTAATGTATGCCACTTTTAAAGAATGTCAAAGATGAACTTGAGTCTTTAGGTGGTTGTTCCTTTGAGATAACTGTGATCTTTCAATAGCTTCATAACATTATCCATTCTCAGTTTCACTGCTTGCTATATTAAGAGTTATTTTGTGAAATGTTTCATAAAGCTTCCTGCTTTTTAATGGGAGCATTGGGTCATCAGTCTGAAGCCATTTCACTTTCTTTTGTGTTTTTGAAAACTTAATACTTACTGCTATGAGATAACATAAAATACACAGTTTTTAGTTAAAGAAGGATTTTCTTTGGATTTGTTCTTAAATACTTTTTCAAAATGAATAGAATTTTGGGGAAAAAAAGAATAGACCACCAACTTGAACATTTCCTGGGGCTTAGAAAACCCTGGTGCTAGAAAGATTGTTTGCCATAGCTAAGTCAACATATGTAACTCTTAGCATAGAACTTTCCTGAATCCATGCTTAGCAGTACATTGAACATAGTATTGATTCTTTGAGTTAACTTCAACTTAAGAACTTCATACGTACTTTCCCCCTCAAGTTAAAGTTTTAAAATGAACATGTGTACAGTTTACTTAATAGCTGACATGTATGTAATACTGAGTACTAAGCACTGTTACAGAACACAGTTCATTTTATCAACTCGTTTAATCCTCTCAGCAATCCAAGTAGTCTGATTGAATATGCACATTCATCTCTTCATCATGCTTCCTCTTCAAAGAATGGGAGTAAAATGAGCACTCACCAAGCAGGAAGAAGTCAAACATTGTCCTATCTTTAGAAACTTTTGTATATACCTCTGCAATACTGTCTTTATTCCACTCCTTATACTGACGTTTCCCCCCTTTTAATTTATGTTTTCTTGTTGAACATTTGATTAAGAGATCACATAAAACTCTTAAGTTTCTTCACTCTTTTTTTCCCTTTTGTCATTTATTTGGTTGAAAAAGCCACTTATATGTGCTTGAGTTCAACACATTCTGAATTCTTAGTTCTTCATCTCCTTAGAACTAGGTTCTTGTTCAGATGCAGGTTTGCATTTATGGCTATAGACCTATAAAGGGAGCTGTACCTCACATTTAAAGACACATGCTTTTGGGTAGATTCCTACAAGTGGAATTGCTGTGCTATATGGTAGATCCATTTTTAGATCCATGTATATGTGCAATACAGAGAAAGCAAACATAGGGTCAAGAAAAGACAAAACTTGCAAGCTGACCACAGATCTGAGGCCTCCATCTGGGACAGGGGCGGGAGAGAGGCTAAAAGAAGGGCAGGAAGAGCACAAGGGCCCGTGGGGCTGGATCCCAGGTGCTGTGGTGCTGGGAGAACTGTGGGGACTACATCTGAGGGAAATAAAATACTGTCCAAAAATTAACAATAATGTAAGAAAATAAATACTAAAAAAAAAAAAAAAAAAGACACATGCTATTTTTGTAATTTTAAGATGCTTCATATGTTTCTGGTGTTGTTAGTCTCACCTTTTACAGTCGATTTTAGCAACCATTGGTGACTCCTTGACTAAATCTAGCATTGCGTAATGGTGATAGTCAAATTCTAGCATTTTTTTCAGTATATGTTGACTGGAATTCTATAAACAGACTCTTTCCCTGACATCCAGAACATTTCTAGTACCTTTGAGGCTCCTTGTGCTACTCTTGAATCATGTATCTCTCTGTTCTTTCCCAAGAGTCACCACTGTTATTACATTACAACTGAAGTATAGTTCCCTAAAACAATTTTATTTTAATGGTTTATATGGTTTTGGAAATTTAGAAATATCATACTGTGTGTATTCTATCTTTTCTTACCTTTTTTTCACTCAGCATGAATTTTGAGATTCATATTAATGAGTGCAGCTATAGTTTAACCACTGTTAATGCTAAGTGTTAGAGTAGTAATACATTAGATTTTTATACCACACTGTTTATTCTCCTGTTGGTGGATATTTGAATTCTCTCATTTTTGCTTTTATAAACAGTGTAACTGTGAACATTGACTCTTTAGGTTCATGTGAAGTGTTTTTTCCATATGTGTTGGTAGTAATTGAATTTGTGTCATAGAATGCTTGTCTTCTGCGTTATAAAGTTTTCCAAAGTAATGTCAAAGTGTTGTCTATAGTGGTTGTATTTATTTACACTCCTGGGGCCAGTGCACAAGTGTTTCCATTGTTCCACATTTTCCTCACTGCTTGGGATTATTTCACTTTAGAGATTTTGCCAATCTCATGTATAAATGATACCTCATAAGGTTTCATTTGTTTGTTTTTACTCAACATTTGGTGATTTAGGTTCCAAACCAAAAGAAATGTGAAGTTACAATAAAGGACCTCTTTATACTTTGGCATTTAAAGCCTCATATATTGTTTATAGTACTTACAATTGTAGCCTAATTGTATTATCCTGCTGCACAGTGTGATATCCTGTTCTTTATTTAATTTTTTAAAATTTCAGGGTTATCAGATATATTTTACATATAGCTACATTCACCTTTTTTTTTTTTAGGTATAAATTAAAGATTTTTGACAAATTTATGCAATGATGTAACCACCAACAAAATGAAAATGGAATATATTCCATGCCCTGTTATGGTCATTTCCTGCTTCTAGCCGCTGGAAATTACTAATCTTATTTTCCTCCCTTAAAGCTTTTTTTCCCCCTGGAATTTTACTTAATGGTATTGGTCTTTTGTATTTGTATATCTGTACCTTTTGTTTTTTCTCCCTTAACACAATGTTCTTAAGACATATCTATGTTCTTACATGTATTGTAATTTGTTCCTGCCTAGTATCTCATTGTATGGCAAACCATACATTTCTTATCCATCACAGTTAATAGGCATTTAGCCTGTTTCTGATTTTAGACTACTATGGCTACAGCTGTTATAAACATTCATGTTAATGTCTTTATGTAAACCTGAGTTTTCATCTCTCTCAAGTAAATTTCTAGGAGTGGAACAACTGGGCCTTATGATGTTTGTTAGCTGCATCAGCGAATCAATGTGCAGATATTTGAAAAGTATTTTTCACCATTAATGTTTTGTGTCTCCCAATAATCTTACCTAGCTCAAGATTCTAAACCTATCCTATATTCTCAGAGTTCCAGATTTTGCTGATCACATTTAAGTCTTTCATCTACTGCAACTGATTTTTGTATATGTCTAGCTCTTGTAGGATTCTAGTCTAGTTTACTATATCATAGCTGAAAATGGAAGCCTGTTATTCTTGAAAGTTAATTTTGTTAGGTACAGAATTCTAGATTGAAAGTGGTTTTTTCTTAGTACTTGGAAATTATCATTGCATTATTTTTTTCAATTTTGTTATTGTCGAGGGATTTTTTTTACTAATGATCTGTTAGTAATCTTTATTTCTCTCTGGTTGCCTTTAAAATCTTTTCTTCATTGATCTTTTATAATTTCATTCTGTTGGGTTAAATTTCATTTTATTAATTCTACTTGGTATACCTTATACTGTGGATTCCACTCTTTCAAGGGAAAAATGCCAATTGGGCTTTCAGTGTATATACAATACAGTACAATTAGTGCAAGAATGATTGTGGTCTTTGTTCCTTTGTCTTTTGTCTATTTTCTGTGTATTACGTGGTTTATAATTTGATCTGTTTTTTTGTTTGCAGGTGGCAATTTGTACCATTCTGATGTCTCAGTCTTTGGAGAACCTACTGAGTTTGAGTATTTACGAAAAGTGCTTTTTGAGTATATGATGGGTCGTGAGACTAAGGTATAAACCATGTCTGTTGATTTGGCATGTGGCTTAATTTAAAAGGAAATATGTCCCACTTTTAATACACATATTGATGCCAGATGTTTACTATTAGCAGACCTTACATGCTAATAGTAGACAATAGATAATTGTATTATTGCTTTTAGTTTACAAAGTGAATTGGCAGATCTTGCCTATGTTTGCTACTTTTATAAATCATTCATTTAAATACTGTTGTATGCATAAATAAATAAATCTTTAAGAAAAAGAATATTATGAATTTATAGGTCATATATTCAGCTAAACAGCAGTAATTATAAGACTAGAAGTTATTGAATCATTGATTTATATGGAGATCTCATTTCTTTGTATCAAATAATTTCAAAATAAAGTGAGATCCAGTTTTAAATCAAAGTGATATCCAGCTTGATCATGAGCATTTATCACAGGAGGGATGTATTCATACTAATTCAGTGTCTTTTTTTTTATTATGAACCTTTTTTAATGCAAAGGATAGCTAAAACTGCTTATTTGTTAAGAACAAATATAATACAATATGTTTTCCCTTATTTTGTCTTTGTTGGGTAGCAGCCTGTATTTGAGATGATGCAGTTCATTTAGAGTTAACTTGTTACCACAGGGAAAGGGGAAAGGCATATTTTTTTAAAAAAGAATAATCTCTTAGAACTTAGCTATTTAGGTTCATTCGTGAATCAAACATTGTTTTCACAGTGTTGTTGCTAAATAAATTATTTAACCTTTTCTTGAAGATACTGGTTGCCTCAACCTGTTTCTTCTGGAGGTTGTGTAGTATGTGTAGGATGAGATCTCTACAGAGTTTGAGTCCTCCTGAAGAAGGACAAGCATACGATGCATTCTGAGGTAGTGCCAGTTCAGCCAAATCTTAGCTTGTGCTTTTAGGATTCTTCAGTCACTTTTAGGGTTTGAATTTGAGATAGCTGAAAAGGATGTCCTTGAGGTACAGGCAACCCCATCTGACACCAGCTGGGAATCCAGGTCAATGCTCTCTCTGATCTTAATCTTTAGTATACTCTTCTGGTTATTGAAAATGTGGAATAGTCTGTCATTTTGCTATCACATATTATCAAGGTAAATATTGAAAATTGATAGCAGGTACTCAGTTTAACTTACTGCATATTTATTGAGTACTTACTAGATATGTTCCTTTGCTGTGATGAATAAGGAAATGAAATCTGGCACCACTCTGACTTAAGAGTTTACCATACAATACAAAAGTGAACCTGTTTTCAATTAAGCATAATGTGATGCAGAATGTATTAAGGGAGGCACAGAGTTCTCATATTTACTTGTGGGAGTGTCAAGGAGGACTTTATGGAGGAGGTGTGTTTACTGGGCTTTATGAAAGGGGGCTTAGATTTTGATAGACGATTCAGAAAGAAGGGGAAGTCCAGACAGAAGGTCCAAGGTAGGAAACTGACTGTGCTTTTTTATAATGGTAAGGAGTCGGGTCCAGTTAAAATGCTGAAGCTATGAACAGGGAAGTGATTCTGCTTAAGACTACATAGAATGTGGAAGACCTGAAATGATTTCTGTGCTTTGCCTATAGTTATTGATGGGGTAGTCCTGGAGCCTTTTGGGCAGGAATTGACAAGATCAGAGCTGAATTTAGACTTACCTTGTGCCATTTAGCCCAATCCCTACATGTTAACAAAAGAATGTGAAATGGAGACCAGGTTGTGATTTAGAATGAGTGAGAGTATATTGTGACCTTTGTGATTTGATCATCTGTAGTTGTTTCTGTCCAGCAGGAGCTGTATGTCATCCCACCTGCGTTTCTTCATCTGGTTTTGCAGTGTTCCTTATTTTATGAGGCAGATTATTATTTTTTTTGGAAGAAGACCACATGTAGGACACATATTAGTACTTCTTTCTTCTGTCTTTGCCTTTTTTCTTGGAGTTTGACCTTCCATGCTATTATTGATACTGAAATTCAGCCTGTTCTCCTTTTCAATAGAATGTGTTTCTCATCCTAAGCTTTATTGAAGAAGCCTCTTCCTAATGAAAACCTGGCAGAAGAGGCCACTTCTAAGCCAGGTGGCTCATTTAAACTTTTCCTCAATTCCTAGGGCCTGAGGACATTGTATGTAGAGTAGAAAGTCTGATCTTTCATAAGATGTGGCAGAGAGCCTTGGCTTCTCCATTAAAGTGTTTTCTGGCAAGTGAGTGAAGAGCTTTAAGTTTTCACTGGGTAATCAGCTGCAAATTTTGGATCTCTGATGAATTTAGAGGTGGGTTTCCCATTTAACAATGATTAGAAATGTCAAGGGAAAACTTAGCCACAGATCTTTTTCTTTTTTTGGACAGACATGCTTGTGTATGCATGTGTATGTATATAATGGACTGACTATAAATGGACTTTTGGATACTTCGACTTTCATAAGCTATTGAAATTAAAGACTGTTCTCTGTAATTGCTGAATCCCTGATTTTCCATTTTTGGTGCTTCCTAAAGATAATCTTCATTGAGCATATACAAAAAACCATTTAAATTGTTTCAGTGTTACTAGAAAAATACAAAAATAGTTATTACTTCATATTTCTCTTGCCATTTCATACCACATATCTTGCCTTCTAGACTTTTGCTTAGCACACAAAATTCTGTTGTGACCAGGCAATGCAATTTAAAAAATAAGTTTTTAAAAAATATCCCTGGAATTCTACAAGAACTAAGTTTATTTTTTTGTAAAGATATTTGTGTTTTTGTTTCTGATTGACATACATAAAAACTGAAAACTTTGTTGCCCAATACGCTTATTTTTCTACGGTACAAACATGTCTGATGTATTTATAATGTTCTTTTATTTACCTTTTAAAAAATGTTTCAGACAGTTCATATGTATTCTTAAGCAGAAAGTTTTAATGGCATCTTATCATCAAAATGGCAAGGGCAAACACAAAAGGAAGGAAGGGGTCGGAAATTAAAATACTGTTCTGTGTGTGGTTTGTGGTTGAGGTATAGTACTAACTAATCTGTTAATTGAAATAAGTATTAGAAATATGTAAAGTGTCTTGCCAAGGTTTAGCTCATAATAGAATATTTTAAAATGTTAGTTCCTTTCCTTCCTGGAAATAATTACACTTTTTTCCCTAATGATGTGCATTTCCAAATTTTTTGTTTAACTCTATCATCTTTTCCTTATGGCCTTCTCCAGTCTCCTTCCCAACCTTCTACCTTTACACATGCGCACAATCTGTGTAACAGTGAACAAACCTCCCCATCCTCTGTAGGAATCCCTTGGAGGGCATTAGTACCCGAATTTGTATGTAAGCACTGAACTTGTTATCCTACTTATTTCATAAGTGGTATCTTCTTTCCTCTCTGTCTCCCTCAAAACATCTCATCTTGATACAAATAGGGAATTTCAGCCTTTGAGGAGAATTTTCCACGAGCTTATGGGTGACAGTCTGACTTACGGTATATTTATTTAGATCTGCACAATTTATGATCTTGTTTTGCAAGCCACCATGTGTAATGTTTTGATTCATCATGTTTTTTACCAAACAAAACATCTTGTGTTTATTTAAAATGTAATTTGTATTTCTATTAGGCTGATGTGCTGCATGTCTTAAAATTTATCTATTAAGCATGTTCATGTTCATGCAGTAGCCCGTGTTTATGAGATATATGATGTGATTTAGTTAAAGCTGAACTTGGGAGTATCTAATTCTGATTATTTAGAGCTTATGTTTTGACAATGCATCAGTTACTAGATAGATTTCTATAAATAAAAAAGCCTTATAAAATGAATGAAAAATAAAGTTTCATCTTAATAAGTCAAAGGACCATATAGATCTTTTTATAGCTTCATGCTATTGTAAATGCATCTTCTTAAAATAATAACTCAGACATTGTGAGGAACACTTTTCAATTGAAATTCTAGTGTTGGCTGTTATTTCCTTGACTAATATCTTCACATCATACTTCTTTGGTCGTGGCTTCCATTGAGAGCACTAAAGAATCCCACCAGCAGAACATGTCAGAATGGGTTGAGACTTCATCTGCTTCACTGTCTTTTAGTGATCATCTCTTGCTTTTCTTGTAGACCATGGCAAAGGTTATAACCACTGTACTGAAGTTCCCTGATGATCAGACTCAGAAAATTTTGGAAAGAGAAGATGCTCGGCTAATGGTAAGCTTTTCAAGTAGGCTGTAGATAGAAGATGACTTCATCTTGCTTACATTGTCTCATTTTCAAAGACTTTGAGTTGGTAAAATAAATAAAAAATTTTTAATCTACATTTAAATATAGCATAAAAAATGAGAGAGAATCTACATTAAGAGATTTTAACCAAGGACATACATGAACGGCCATCAAAGAAAGAACAACCTTATTTAACATATATGAGGTTGACACTTATATATGTTCTATGAGCTCTCCAGGCTTGGGCTATTTTTGGAAAGGATAGAAGAGCATTTGTTCTGGCATATCCAGTACTAATTTAAAAAATCAAATTTTGTCAGAATTTTTGATGTTTTATAGATTATAATATACTTATTATATACAATATACAACTATATATTATACATAATACTTATTCTAGTTGATTTTCAGAGGTAATAATTCTGAGAAAATTTAAGCCATTTTGAGCATCTGACATACCCTACAAGGGAAATGTCAGTAAGTTTTTAGAAGCGTTTAATGAGGTCAGCTGTGACTGAAATGAAACAAACACACATTTCATAAATTATGCAAAATCCCCATGGCCTATCTTTTTTTTTTTTTTATCCTAGATCAGTAATTCATTCGGAAGATCCATTCTAAGCACAGTGTGAAACTTAATGTTTTGCCGCTAGCTTTCTCTTTTTGTTGCTTTTTCTTGTTTTGTGAGTAGCATCCTCCTCTTCTTCCAATTTTTTAAATTTCCTATTTCATGGTTCTAGTACTGCTGTTCTCTCTCCTCACTAAAATAGGCAAAGATCTCCTTAGTAATGGGCCAGCTTTTTTCTGAGTACCTACAGTCAGGACTAAGTCAGTAAATAATTACTTCCTAAAGTATCCCATCTTAACCCAACAGACTGCTTGAACACAATTTTCCCTTTCTCTAGTGGTCACCAGTTTGTTCTGGTTCTAACCCATAGGGTTCTAACCCCCAAAATGCAGAGATAACTTAGATGATAGGCTTTTCTCATCCATGCTAAATGCCCCCAATATTTACAGCTATTTTTGAAGTTCCTCTCCTCTAATCCATTGCACAGGGTCAGTTCTCTGGCACATTCTGATCTCCTCTTCCTGACCTCCTCTCAGGCCAACCTAGCATTCCTGATCTTTTCCCCAAACATTGTATATTTTCTTTTTCTTTCTTTCTTTTTTTTTTTTTAATTTATTTATGTATACAAGAGCTGGGGTGCAGGTTAGAGATGTGGAGGGTAAGAGGATTCTCCAGAGATAGAGTGAGGAGCAGAACAGGCAGATGCAGTTACAGTTATTTTGATTGGCATTTAATTGTTCTTTTGTAAAGCATTCTTTCTTGGTATCCACAGTTTCAACCCTGGTATCCCTAAGATTTTTTTCCCTCTGAAGAATTAAATTAATTTTAAAAGTTAAAGTTTTTGATTTGTTTCAAGCAGAAAAAATCTGCCTTATTATAGTAGACAAGTTAAAAAAAATGCATGTGTCAGAAGCACATACTATTGTCTTCCCTAGAGCACACTTTTCCTTCTCTCAGTTTTTAGCTTATTGTGCCTGGTATTTCATTTTGTGATGGTATTGTACCTTAGGTGGCCAGAGTAGACTTTGTATTCAAGTAGCAATTGGGGAGCGGGGGGGGGTCAATGCAGAAAATTTTAACTTGTCTAATTTTTTTTGCTGACTAAAACTTCTCAAGAAGTATACCTTCAGGTTATTTTAGAGGAGAATGTTATGTTTTATTTAGAATAATTTCATTAAGAAAATTTCTTTTAAGGACATGCTAAAGCATCTCCTAGAATTAAGAGATTCTTTGGTTCTATAGAAATCTTTTTTTTTCCAATTTTATTCTTTTATTGAGGTAACATTGTTTACATTGTATATGATTCACAGGTATAGGACCACACAGTTCAGGTGTATGTTCCTACACCCACCACCAAGGCACTCATAGTCATCCCTCGTAGTCCACTGTGCCGCTCCCCACTTTTATTCCCCCTCTGGTAGTCTCAATCTACAGTCAGACGAAATCTCTTTTTAAAAGTTTTTCTTTTGTTAGAAATACGTTTTTCTCTTCAGAGTGTTAGTAAATTAACACTTTTAACCTAGAGGATGTTTTTCTTGATGATTCCATGGAAATAAATTTTTTCCTTTTTTCATGAAAAAAATTTCCTTAATTTTCATTCCCCTTTCACTCTGTTCACATTTAAAAGTTGATCTTCTATTGACTTAGTTTTTGCTTTGTTTTCATGTACATCTTTTGTGTTGAATTCATCATCAGTCCTTGTCCTACACCAGTCTTGTACTTATGTTAATGGTTCTCTTTTTTTCCCCCTTGGTTGGAATTTTAAAAATCTCTTCCTCAATAAAATAATCAGAATGTTTCAGCATTACTAGGTATACAAGTTCCCCATCTCAGTGGAGCCTCAGTAGATGCATGCCGGGTGGATTCAGGGAGCAAATGCAAAATAAAACTGACACATAGGAAGAATACTGCTCATATAAAACAGTTGTTATCTCAAAAGTGGTTTTGACTCTTGATGTTGTTAGAATTATGTGACAAACATTGCAAACAATTCAAGAACATATTACACTGAAAGGGAGCCTTTTGTGATCTTCATCCTTCAGAGTTTACCACAGCAAGATCACCTTTTTTTTTTTTTTAAGATCATCTTCATTAATAGTGTGGGGAATATTCCTAGCTTTTCTAAGTTTCATCAGTATATATTTATAATTATTCCTTTATTGCTTTGTGTTTTTTTTAATTAAAATGACAGTATGCATCAACATGCTTTTTTTGCTTAATTTATATTTTTATATTACTCCACTCATGATAAACTTACCTACTTCATTTTTTAAAATAGTTCATTATATAGTTATATGGATGTCCTATAATTTCATTCACCATTTTCTTAGAATGGACACTTTGGGGTTTTCCATTTTGTCAGTATTTGCAAATGTAAACATAGGGAACATGTTTAAAATGCATGCTTTTTGCAAGTTTTCCAATAGGATATTAACCTTGATGTGTTGCAAATACTATTTTCTAGTTTGTATTTTGATTTTGTTGCCTTTTACTAACTTCACATTAAATATAAAAGATAAAAGGATGATTCTGTGGTTGATCACACATAGAACAGATTCAGATATTATAAGCAACCCCTTATTGTTTGGTTTGTAGCTGCTGTTTTAAATCAAACCATGAAGCTAATTAATAATTTTGAATTATGATCACCTTAAAATAGAACATGGATTTATTTAAGAAGGTGGCTACAGTAAAAGCTATATTTGAAATTGTGTCTCTTTGAATTTGGTTTGGGTCATCATTCATAAAACCCTGATTAATTGCCAAATTGCAAGAGGGTTTTGTAATAAAATTAGAACATTTTAGGAATGACGGTTCCTAAACCATATAGCTATAGTGTGTTCACATTCATCAACATTTTCCCAAAACTTTTGATGGTAAATTGTGATTATGTAAATTAAATTTCAGTGTGTACTATAATAGAATTGTGAAAAAGATACTTTTATAAAAAGCAAATAATCTAGCATATACCTGTGTACTTAAAGTGTTAAATACTTCTCTAAATATGTTGTTTAAAAAACTTTAAAGTTGCAAATAATATCTCAACTACATGGTGTTATATTTTCTTAGGATGGGAGGGAGATATTATAGATTCCTCACATTTTGCCTATACTCCCTTGAGGAAAATTTAACAACAATCTGTTTAGTCCTGCCAAGATCATATACACCTATAATCTGTGTGTTATATTAAGTCTTAAAACTAACCCAATAAGCTTTTTTTCTTCCTGGCTTTGTAGTATACTTCACCTCGCAGTGGTATCTTCTGAGTAAACCATCAGTCTGTGCTTAGTTAGCATGTGGTGAGTGAAGAATAATGTGTCTTGTGTCTTTTGTGCAAAAATCAAATGTATTGCATGATACTAACCATTTTGTTGGAATTTTTTTGCTCTTTTGATTAATGACTATGTGATTGATTATACTATGGGTTAATATAGGCATTTTCTATTAATTCTGTTTTATAAATTAATAATATGTAGATTGATAGTCACCATCACCAATAAGAATTATGTAATTTTAGGAATTTTAGTTTTTAAATACTAATTGAAAGTTTCAAAATTGTGCTTTGAAGTTTTGGTAAAGAATCTACAAAAGTATTTATGTATTTTATATTTCCTTTTTTTAAATTTCTCAAGAACAGTCTTTGAAATTAAAGATTGTGAGAGAGCAATGACAAGTCATTCCTTAGACAAAAGTGAAGTGATCCTAGAATGATTCTAGAATTCAAAATATTGGAAAGTGTACTTAGATTTGAGGTTAGTCAGAAATAATGAAAAACCAATAAGGTTAATTTAAAAATAAATTAACTTTTATTACTACTTGGAAACATACAATTTAACAGATGTTTATCCTGAGAAGACTTTCAGGCATCCTGCTATAATTGAAAGTGGCTGTTTCTAATTAACATTATTACAATAAAGTGGAGGCATCTAAAATGTTTCAATATGGCTCACTGTCTTCACCATTTAATCTCCACTCCCAGTCTCTACATATTATTAATGCCAATAGCTTGATTCAGCACTGCCTGAAATTTAGGGTATACACACACACACACACACACACACACACACACACATATACACACACACATACACACACATATGCACACACACACACCCCTCAGACTTTACTAGAGTTTTCACAAATCACAAATAAGCCAGGTCACAATTAGTAGAACTTAATTACAAGTAAAGATTCTCTGTGATTATTGTAGTATTCAAGTAGCAGTATCAAGGTTTAAAATGCCAATACACAGTCTCTCTCTTTCTAACCTGTTAGTTTTTAAAATCCTTTATGCCTATATTTGAATCTCATTTTGATTTTAATAAATATCAATTTTAGTGATTATCTCATTTTCTTCAATCATGTAAATCCTATATGTAATGTAACAAATCTTAACATTTTCCTTTTTTTTAAAAAAATACCATTATAAACACTGCATCATGCTTATAACTGTATCATTGCATTGTATACTGTGTAGCATTTGTCTCTTCATTTGAAACATTTGAAACATAAGATTTGCATTCATTATACAACGGACACTTACATACTCTCCACTTATATTCATCAATTATTAACATTTCCTCATTTGCTCTCACTCTTGCTTTTTTCTCCATACATATTTCCCCTTTGTTAACATTTGACACTTACTTGCAAACATAAACTAAATGCTTTAGAAAATATCGTTAAGAACAAGGGCATTTTCCTACCTACACACAACACAGTCATCAATCTCAGGAAGTTTAACATAATATATTAACTAGTATATAATAAACATTCATATTTTTCCAGTTTTTCAAATAGTGTCATAACTGTAAATTCTGGGACATTGCATTTCACTGTCATGTTTTTCTAGTCTCTTTTAAACTAAAAAAGTTCTCCCAGCCTTTTTTTTTTTTGTCTTTCATGACATTGACATTGTGCAGCATCATTAAATCATGCAGGAAATCTTTTTCCCACAACAGTTCAAGCTAAGATTTCAAAGTAATAACTGACAAAGGGATTTAAATATGACAGAAGATCCTGTTCTTATCTTCTCTGGGTTTCTAAGACCAACATGCTTGCTGAGCTAGTTTTATGAGAAGTGGATTATATATTTCATTTACAAACTGAAGAGTTTAAAGCTTTCTTTTTCCATGAGATATATTTGGAAAGTTTGTCTCTAATTACTTAACCTTATTTAGTCATTTCTCTTAATGATATTTTCAACCTCTAACTTAACATAGCTATTGACTTTTAGCATTTTAATCAGAGAAACCTTATTGGGAAAGTTTGGCATCATTTCTCACAGTATTTTAAGTTTTAGAAATTAATTTCAGATGAAGCATGACTTTTCACAACCAAAATGCTGTTTGTGCTTTGCTGCCATGCATATCATAATGGGAGAGTTGCAGTGTATAGAAAAATCAGCACATTAAGGAAAAGGGAAAATCTTTCTCTTATTTAACTCCAATCTGAATTACCGCATACTTCCGAGATTCTGCTAAATCAACATGCTGACTTCTGGGTTTCTGTAATAATGACCTGGTAGCATTCAATAAATGGTGAAGGGTTGCAGTGCCCAGTTACACTAAACTGTTTTCCAGGATTGCTGATTAAACATCTTATTATTACTTTTTAGAAGATTTCTTTAGGATTTAATATTTAGACTGCACAACTTAAATTTCCAGACCATAGAGTATGACTTTCTTTTAACTTGAAAGAGCATACTGTCCAGAAAACTGACTCTGAAAGTTTTCTTTCCTCCTTTATCCTCTTTTCTGTTTTCTTTTCCAGTCATGGCTCCGATCTTCGTCTTGAAGAAGTGGAGAAGATGTTGGGCAAGTTAGAGAACTGCACGTTTGCTCATCTTTGGGAATGAAGCTGTTCTTCAGGGCCCCTCATGTAGCCAAAAGATCAAGAAAACTCTGACATTGGGCCACAAATATATTGCAGACTGCCTTTAAAATAGAGTGTATCAGTGGAGAATGGTGATAGTTTTTTTTCTTTTTTTCTTCAGATTTTTTTGTTGGGAAGAGTTTTATGTTGTTTAAAAGATATTTTAAATGACTTAACCTGATTTATGGGCTCACTTAATGTTCCTTTTATCCATTCTTCTAGAACCTCTTTTTAAAGAACTGCTTGCCTTTCCTATTTATTTTTAGGGTGATTTTTTAAAAAGACTTGTGCAATACATTTTGAGGTGAAACCTAGTAGATTTTTCTGATAAATTAGAGCATTTAATTGAACTATTTTATCCAGATTGATTTGTTGAATATTTGCTAAAGACTAGTTCTTTAAGCTATGACATATGAGAAATCCAAACAGCAGTACCTCATTGTTTACTTAGCTTTTGTACTTATATTTTCCAGAGGAAAAAATACTACTGTAAATTGTAAATAGTCAATACATGACTGTATTGTATGCAAATCTGTGACTGTTGGCAGTGTCATCCTGGAGGAACAGAAAAATAAAGTTTATTTACTATATACAGTGTGCTCATTGTGCTTTTTCCTAAGTTGAAATCTATTTCAAAAAAAAATTAAGAATTTAGGGTCTGTCTAGGTGATATAATGAGGGACTCTTTGTCAAGATGGCTAAATGTGGAGCATTTGGAAAGATTTTTTAATGTCCCAGATTAGCATGACCAAATTAGAAGACATATGGTAGAAAAACTCCTTTGTGGTGTGTGTTTTAGGATTCCATCAACTTGGGGATGCTGCCTCAAGTAGACCATACTTAAAAAAAAAAAAACCAACAACTTAGACATTTCTGGACATCAAGAAATGGGACTGTTCAGAGGGTTTCCCATACCCTTTACATTCTGGCAAACACAATATTCAATATCTAAGTTAGCTAACCTCTCTGCCCTGATCAGGTGGCACCTCAGGTAGCCAGTCTGCAACTTAGCACTGCTGGTGTATCTTTCATTGTGATAAAGAGTGGGGGGATCTGGGGGTAGATGACCAAGGGTCTTCCTATAAGCCACAGCAGACTCCTTTAAAGGCTACTATTGTAGCAAGGGAAGAGGGTTGTTTTTTTTATTTCCTTTTTAAAAATAAAGTTTTATTTAAGTGGCAAGTTTGTCCCACTGAAGAGTTTCTGATAATAGACATGACTTCTTACCCTTATGTATTTTTGCTAGGGAAAAAATTGTGGACTCTTAGTGAAATCCATATACAACTTTCCCTGGAGACAGATATATCAAAGAATCAGGGAACATTTTCTAGAAAGGTAACTATTTTCACCTTTCTAGGCCACATAGTCTGTCATAATCTCTCACCACTCCCACTACTGTACAAAAACAGTCATATATAATATAACTGAATGAGCATAGCTGTGTTCCAGTAAAACTTTTTTTATGAAAGTGGGTGACAGGCTAGATTTGGCTTTCGGGTTATAGTTTGCTAACCCTTGAGAAAGTGAGCAAGCTGGACTTGAAACACGGAGTGGGGGAGGAGTGATAATCAGTTAATAAACGGGAGTTGCTTATTTTTCCGCAGTGCAGCCTGTATCCCCTCTTTCAGAAAAAAGTGCAGCAGATGCATGCAGTTCACCTTGACTACAGATGGGGACATTCTCTCAGTGTTACTTGTTCCAGTGAGACAGAATAATTACATTGTGCTCAGTGTCAGCATCTCAGATCCTATCTGGACCTTATCTCAAAGATTCCCTGTAACTATGTCCCTGCTTGATGGCTGGGAATTGACAGATTTTTCCCAACAAAACTTACAGGATATGTTTATATAGTAGATTTCAGTCTGCAAAGAAGTACCTGAGTACTCTCTAGTTCATTCTTGCAGCAAAGAAGCCAAAGTTTGTGATAGCTGAGGGTCAGCCCAAGGTCACACAGAGAAAGCTGTGGTCCCAGCACTTAGATCCAGATGCTGGGACTCTGAACCCAAGGCTCTCTCCAAGACCTCGTGCCTGCAGCACGTACAAGCTCAATGCTCTACATTTATTGCCAAGAAATAAGCATTTCACTTTGAAAGGATTAGATGCTGGCAAGATGTTACTTTAGCAAGTTTTTTAGCAAAAATTTCACTTGTGACGACTGGCATTAATTTTTTAGTCACTTTATTCAGGTCACATGAATGTGAATCTTGGACAGAACAACCTCGTTGTTAACTTGTGTCTTATACTGTTTGGGCTGCTAGAACAAAACTACTGTGAACTGGGTGTCTTATAAACAAAACACATTTCTCACAGTTCTGGACACTCAGATGACCAAGATCAAGGCAAATTGTGTGTCTGGTGAGGACCCACTTCTGGTTTGTAGACAACTGTCTTCACTGTAACCTCCCATGGCAGAAGGACAAAGGAGCTTCTTTGGGCCTCTTTTATAAAAGCATTTCTCCCATCATGAGGGACCATCCCTCATAACCTTATCATTTCCCAAAGGCACCCACCTCCTAACACCATGAGCTTGGGGGTTATGTTTTAAACATGAATTTGGGGAGGTGGACCCAAACATCAGTTGATAGCAACTTGAAAAGTATTGAGTTAAGCACTCCTAAATTGAAGGCCTGGAATATCACTACTGATTTTCTGATGTATAAATGTTTACTTTTTTTCTTTCAAAATTCATTGGCCAAAAAAGTTCCTGTATGTAGAGCAAGTGGCAGAGTCTATAAGGATATTTATGTCTTACCCTTGCTTCAGGGCTCAGGTGTTGGTAGGCTTGTTGTATCTTCCTCATTCTTTTGGGGTTTTTTTTGGTACACCTTTATTGGTAATAATGGAAGGCTATATCTTTCTATTGATTATGGGGGCCCTTTTACAATGTTCTTTTTTTGTTTGTAGCTTCCTCACTTCTCATAACAAATGGGGATCGAAGGCTATAGACTGAAATACTGAAGTTCTTTATCTCTGAAAGAGCAACAATAGAAAAGAACTTTTGTTTTTCTTTCTGATTCAGAGAAAACTAGGCAGGTAGAAAATTTGGAGAATACTTTTTTTTTTTTTTAATAGAGGCATGCTTTTATTTATTTATTTGTTTGTTTGTTTTGTTTATACATGCACTGGGTACAGTCAGAAGCACGGGAGGGTGGGAGAATTCACCAGAGCCAGAGCAGGGAGCAGAGCAGGCAGAAGGACCGAAGTACACTGCTGAGGGGAGCAGCGGGCGGCAGGAGAGGTCTGCGCGCCATGTGGGACCCTCCTCCGGTGGCCGGGGAGCAGCCGGGGATCGAACCGGCGCTGCAGAGGCCGCGGGCAGCTTTGCAACCCAGCGCTCAACCGCTGCGCCACCGGGGAGGCCCTGGAGAATACATTTTTTAAAAAGAAAATAATTCTCTAGAATCTCCCACCAAGAAATCATCATTATTATTATTTTGGTGCATTTTATGCATGAATGAAAGGAACAGGCTACACACGCACGCATGCCCGTGTGTGTGTGTGTGTGTGTGTGTGTGTGTACATAAACAGCTACATTTTTGTCACTATAGGGGCTTTTAATATTTCTTGAAAGCTGTTTTTGTTGTATGTTATTTTATCCTGTGGATAGGCCATTATTTAACTCATTTCTCTGCTGTTGAGCTCTTAGTCACATGATGTCCTTACGGTTCATGTTGTAAGCACACTTGAAAAAACCTTCCAGGGCCAACCTGTGTTTCTCTCAACAGCCTTTGGTGCCAAACAACATTTCAGATGTCTGTGTGGCAGGTTTGTCTGGCACCATTTCTCCTAACATTCCAAAGATGTGATGTATGGGGGTGAACAGCCTGAGTCAGTACACTCTTAGAACCCTGCAGTTCAAAACTGGGCTTCACCTAAATTTGAAGTGTCAAAGACAAATTAAAATAGCAATGTCTAAAGCACTGCAAAAATAATTCTTAGACTCTGTGAAAGTAACACTAGTTACCTGGGGCTGGGGGTGTGGAGAAGAGTTGATGAGAGAGAAAGGGGTAGGGCACGGGCACTGGGGCTTTGGTGTGGAGGGTGAATGAAGCATGTCCATGGAGGTGTGAAATGCTACTCCCCAAATTATGTAGTTGGCAAATCAGTAAAATTTGAGGGGAAATTTTTTTTTTAAATGTTATTCTTGTAGGGCCTCCCCAGTGGTGCAGCGGTTGAGTGCTGGGTTGCGAAGCTGCCCGCAGCCTCTGCAGCGCCGGTTCAATCCCCGGCCGCTGGAGAGGGTCCTACATGGCGCGCAGACCTCTCCTGCCACGCTCGCTGCTCCCCTCAGCAGTGTATTTCGTCAGTCTGCCTGTTCTGCTCCCCACTCTGGATCTGGTGAATTCTCTCACCCTCCCGCGCTTCTGACTGTACCCAGTGCTTGTATAAATGAATAAATAAATCTTAAAAAAATGTTATTCTTGTAAAAAGGGAAAAAGAAATAGCAGTGCCTAAATCATACTTTCCCTGGTGCAGGTCGGCAGGTGACAGGGGCAGGAGAGACAGCAGAGGCATTCCATCCATCCTGCAGGCATTTTTCTGTAGCAACAGTTTCCTTGTGCCTTAATTTGGGATCCCCTTCAGTTAGGCTTTGTCGTTGTTCTTTAGAAATGCTCAAACACTGAACATGGGAATATAGTGTCATGACGCTTAGTAAACAATAGAGTCATTTAAAATTTATTTTTTTTGCTAAATCCCTGAAATGCAGCTATGGGCATATCTCTCACACTTTTCCAATCACTTCCCTGCTGCAGGAAGACTTTCTCTTCGTTGCCCCACACCAGATTAGGCTGCCTTCCCCTTTAAGTGGAAGTGTCGTCTGTTTCCCTGTCTGCCCCCCTTTTCCACCATTATCTCTGGGAGTGGGTAGGACAGTCTTTTCCATCCACACATCTCTAAGAGAAGTTCTCTTATGAATCATGAGATCCTGCACATGTCTAATGCAATGTTCAGAAGAGACTGTTGGAATGCATTTGAGAGGAAGAGGAGTATTTTATGGGCAGCTAGGAAGGAAAGGAGTATTTATGACCCAAGGTGGATCTGGCAGGCTGAATTATTGTTTCCTGTTTTTCACTCCCTCCTTGTGGATTATGTATCCACATCCTTTGTTATCTGATTTTGCAGTATCTTCTGTTAGAGTGGGCAGAGTCCATTTCCTTGCCAACACTGAGTTTGGCTATATGGCTTTGGAACGTGAACAGTGCTCTGGATGCACAGAACCCCAGCATCAGCAAATGAGGAGCTGCCCCATAGGAGTGTCTGCACATCCCAGCCTGTGGAGCTCCCCAAGAAAGACGAGGCAGCAGTGTGGAGGAGACTTCAACATAGGAGCTCAGAGAAGAGCACAGGTGTTTTGGGAGCAAAGAGCGGGAGCACCTCACTGAGCCTTGCGAGGGTGCTCTGAGTCCTCAGGTGAGTAGGAGGGAGGCTGTGAGGTCAGGAGGCATCCAAGACAAGAGGACAAGAAGAAAAGCACAGAGGTAAGGAATGCCCGGTCTGCGTGTCAAACCACACAGGTGAGAGTTGCTGACATACACGGTGTGACATGGGCCTGGGAAGTGAGGCTGGAAACAGACGGGCCTGGTGACCGAGGCCATGAGTGCCTGCCTGGTTTCTTAGACTTCGTGCTAAGCAATAACAAGAGAGAACTTCAAGTTAATCTTGGATGTTTTCAGCTCAAAGTCATTTATCCCCTTCCTTGATAGTTCAGCGCCAACTTTGGTGCGAGGAATATTGCAATAGCAGCTTTTGCCAGTGTGGGCTCTGAAAAGTGAAATGCACGTGGGGTGTCAATTGCTCAAGCTGAATGCAATGCACAGAGTAGGTGGGAGGAAGGGAAAAAAGGTGCTGTCTGATGTCAAGTTTGTTTATAGTAGTTACATGCTTCCTATTGCTTGCTTTCTGAGCCCAGGAGAATGAGGTTGCAGCCAGCTGGCCTTTGTCACCAAAGCCCACAATCTAAACAGCTTCACAGGCAAGAATTTAGACCATACCCCAGGCCCCTTGGCTCACTGCTCAACTCTTACTAGGATCTGTTAGTGGATCCCATTCTAAAGATGGGAACTAGTTGATGTCCAGTTGAATGACTGCAGCCAAGCCAACTGATTAGAGAATGACCTAAAAAAGATTGTGCCTTTCCAGAGCATATTCCTCTGTCTCCCTCTCCCTGTTTTGGCTTGGGAGATGGTTTTGAAACATAGATGACAAACACAGACTTACTCTCTACCTTCCACAGTATCTCACAAGGGGCCCCTAGGTGGATTTGCACTCAGGTTCTGTCACTGGGAGGTGCTCCTAGGTGTGTAATGTGTGGGGAGATCTGACATGATCAGAGATGAGAATAGGTTCAAGTCTAAGGGTGGTTTCAATCCTCCAAGAATGCCTGGAAGGATGCTGCTGCCCCCTTTTCTGTATCCATGGCTGATAGAACTATCAGTGCTTGTTTCGGTTATTGAGTGGCACAATCATCCTGAACTACCTAGAATGTGGTGACTTTATACAAGCATCTCTAGGTCAGTGATTCAGATTGAATCATTTTGGTCTTGGCTAGACTCTCTCACTTGACGAGAGGGTTGGTGGGCTGTTGGCTAGGGATTCAGGGCGGGGAAACCTGGCCTTGTAGCTTGTGTCTCTGTCATCCTTCCAGGAAGCAGATGGACCATGTTCTTACCGTAAAGATAGAAGCACAAGAGCAGAAAAAGCAACCTCCATGCATACTCTGAAGCTTCTGCTTATACCACAGCCTCTGCCAACCTCAAAATTAAGAGGTGGGAAAATTTATACCATCTCTTGATAGGATTCAAAAAGTTGCAGGATAAGGATGACTCCTATGAGGGGGTGAAGATTTGGGGCCCTTAATGTAAACGATTTATCAAAACCCTTTTCAACTCAGTATTCCACAGCCATTGCCAATCCGTTGTCTTTATACATGACATCAAACCTGTTTGCCATCACAACTATAAAAACGCAGTATTCAAGCTAGCGTTTGTGGAGGACTTCAGTTCTAAGGAAAGGTGCTTCAGGGAGCTTAGCTGGGGCAGGGAGGTCACACAGGCGGGGCTCAGCACCCTCTTCCTTACTTAGAGCTTCCATTTTTATTTGTTTTAAATACTGGGAGAACTAGAGGGAATCAATGATGATATGTCCTTTACAAATTACTTCTGTGTAAGAAATTTACAGTCAAGTGCTAGGGAAGGTTTTATGCGTTTTTCTCTGGGACAATGAGAACTGTTTTATGTAACATAAAACCTCCTTTTTCACTGTGGCTACCTAGAAGATCAGCACCAAGATTATAACTGTTAACATTAGAGTAGCCCAAGGAACTTTTAAAATACAGATTCTAAGACTTTGATTGCAGAGATTCTGTTTCAGTTGGAACCACTGGGCTATCCCTGATGGCTTGATTAGTTCTGTCCTTTTTCTTTCTATCCTGGACTTGCCCTCAGATTCTAATATATATTCCCCCAGTCCTGATTGTTCTCCCATACAGCAGCTCCTAGAGAGAGTTAATTATTTCTAGGTCCAAAATGACAATGAGGAGGGAGCTGCTCAAGGGCCAACAAAAGCAGTAGAAAGCCTCTGAATAGTCCCAGAGTCTAGCCTGGGGGAGGAGCAGATCCTCAACAGAGAAGCAGGTAGAAGTGCCTAGACCCTTCAGGTCTGTGGGGTCAAGAATCCAGGTGTCTTCCCCAGTAAGCAGCCCAGAGAAGTGCCTAATGTAGGTGTGGGTCCCGGGCCCAAGGGTCAAGAGCCATATGCTGGGGCAGGGTGGTCTCAGTGAAGTAGGACTCGGGCAAAGAAACAGCCACAGTCCACCAAGAGCCCTGTAGCATCCTGAGCACCTGCTCACACAGGGCTGGACATGGATCGTCCAACCTATCATGCACCCGTAAGTTTAGATGGGAGGACTGTAGCTCCTAGAGGTTAATTAATATTCAGACTTGGCCAAATTGTATAGAAGGACACAATTATCCTCTAGAACAAATTTGAATTTAGACTATAAATGTCCAAGTAAAACAAATCCACGGTCTTATTCTTTAAGGGTTATTTGTACATTCAAGATAATTTCGGATGTTAAATAAGCTTGTAAATTAGCTCTGGATTCATCTTAAACGTCATGATTGAAGAACTGATTTAGATTTATAATTTAAGCTGTAATTTCATTAGGTTTATAAACAGTATTAGAGTAGTAAAGATAACTTAAAATACATGTTACTTGTAACTTTAATTGGTTAGATTTATCAGCCTTGTATAAATAAGAAATCATTTAAGTACTTGGGAGACTTTGTGAATCATATAAAATGAACCTATAAATGAAATACTCATAAAGGAGATCAAGCGTGACAAATTTATTTATGCAAGAATTCCAAACATTAAGGTGAGTTTAATAAATTTGTAAAACCACTCTTAAAATAATTGTTGAAATTTGATAGATTTATAATTAGAATAGTTAGATTCATAAACTGAATATAAACTTTAAAAAGTTTGACATTTGTTAATACATTTAGTACTAATTTCTTTAACTAAAAAGGTATTCTAGGGCCTCCCCAGTGGCGCAGCGGGTTGAACTCAGCGCTATGAAGCTGTCCTCAGCCTTTGCAGCACGGGTTCAATTCCCGGCCAGGTGGGGAGATTCCCACATGGCCCGGCAGATCACTCCTGTCTTGCCTGCTGCTCCCCTCAGCAGTGCTTTCGGTCTGTCTGCCTGTTCTGCTCCCCACTCTTTTTTGGTGAATTCTCTCACCATCCCGCACCTCTGGCCTGTACCCCAGTTCTTGTATAAATAAATAAATCTTAAAAAAAAAGGTCTTTTAATGATACTTTCTTTTAAATCTCTCTGAAGAAACTAATTAAAAATTAGGAAGTTTTTCCCCTTTGTTATCCTCTGTTTCCTCTGGGACTGGTGTTTTGTTACTGTTTTTCAAGTCATTGGTGGTCTGGAGTCTTCCCATGAAGGAATCACTAGGTTTCCCCCCATGTTGTGCATAAGATGATTGTTTTCAAGGTCACCCTCTGTGCTCTTCTCCTTTGTCCACAGCCTTGGGATGCCTTCTGCACAGAGGAATTAAGTGCCCAGGTTGGCTTGTGCCTTGTGGGAGCGCACTGTGGCTAGACGCTTGATGAGTAGAGCAAGGTCTTGTCACGTGTGCCAGGGTTGGTGGGCAGAAGCTTGGGGTCACAGTCCTGATTTGAGATACTACAGTATGCAGGGCTGCTTGGGAGTGCCATCTTGCTGTGCACCTCTGAGCATACTCTCACCCTTGCTGTTCCTTTCCTTGGAGCTTTGCCGTTCATTCCCACACCTGGCCTCAGGCTGTACTCTCTGTGCCAGTGCCCGAAGTTGAGATTTAAAGTATCATTTTGGTAATTCCTTACCAAAGATATGTTTAAACCAACAGTGACAGAATTCTACTCAGTCACCTATGGACATTAGTTGTAGGTAGAAGTTAGTGTTTGCTGCTTATTGAGCTCAAAACTTCCTGGGCTGGCCATTTGGACCGGAACCTGCTGCTTCTTCCCATCTCAGCTGGGCACTCTCACATACCGCAGTTTACTACCCTAACTATGGGCCGAGACTGGCTGCTTTGGCCCCTGTCCCCCCAGGACCTCTTGAGGCCCAGGCTCAGAACCTGCCCTCCATGGCTATATTCTCTTGATCAAAGCAAGTCACACAACCAAGGTTCAGGGTTGGGGACACAGAATTTACTTCCTAATGGGAGAGGTTGCAAAGTCACACTGTGAAAAGGGGCGTGGGTATAGGTAGGGGGAAAACTGTGGCCCTGTATAAATGCCATACCCCAGGGAGCCAATGTAAGGCTCCCTGAGCGAGAAAAGGGACAGTTACTCAGCCATGTGCCACCACACTGTCTGGTTTTTATAGGTCCTGGGTCAGTCGCTCTGGTTTCCGGCAGTGGCAGGTCTGTGGGGCTGCTGGTCTTCTGACCTCAGACTGGACGGCAGTGTGTGTAAGTTAAGTGGCTGCTTTCTCAGATAGGCTTCGTGGAAGCTCTCAGAGGTATGTTTGGGCTTAAGAGTCTCCTGATCTTCCTGGTCAGCTGTCAGAGCTGGAGTTGTTGGCAAGCCTTTAGCCATTCATATCTAATCCTGGGCACTGATTAATGGAGGCGGTTTCACTTTTATTGTTCATCTGAGGCAGACTGTCTCCCTGGCAGCCGGAGCAGCAACTGCTCCCAGGTCTGTGGCCATTTATGGGCAGAGCCAGAGCCTGCTGGGCTCGCTGCAGACACTGTGGGGTCGGAGGTGTGGGTTGCATCTTGCCCTGTGACCTTGGCAAATTACTGCCCCAGTCTCTGCTAGCTGCCTCCCAAGTGTCATTTCCCCCTTCAGTGGTGGAAAGGTGACTTCTCTTGCACGATCATGTGGTTCCTTCTCTACCAATCATTATTACCAGTGCACAAACATGCTGTATTGCTCCCACCTTAAACATAATGCTCTCAAATCCAATCCTCCCCACCTATAAGGTAGAAGGTGGGTAGGGGGTGTAAATTGGGAAAAAGGGATCAGTTGTATGGTGAAGGATAGAATTGAACTTTTGGTGAACTTCATGTAACATACACATTTTAATTTATAATGATGCATACCTGAAACTTACATAATGTTAGAATGCACTGTTATGTCAATAAAAAGCATTTAAAAAAAAGGTAGTTCTGGGGCCTCCCTGGTGGTGCAGGCGGTTGAGCACAGCACTGTGAAGCTGTCTGCAGCCTCTGCAGTGCAGGTTCGATACCCTGGCCGGCCGCGGAGATACCCCCATGGCGCGGCAGACCTCTCCTGACTCGCCCATTGCTCCCCTCAGCAGTGTATTTCAGTCAGTCTGCCTGTTCTGTTCCCCACTCTGTCTCTGGTGAATCCTCTCACTCTCCCGCACATCTGGCCTGTACCCTGGTTTTTATATGCATGAATAAATAAATCTTTAAAAAAAAAAGGTAATGCTACTCACAATCCTGATGTATTTGCTTCCATTCGCCCTCCCCCCTCCTCTGAAACTCCTCTCACCAGGTCAGTTGCCAAGATCAGTGGTTACTTTAGGACCCTCTGATTCACACAGATGCTGACTTCCTCCGAAGAAACTCTCTCATCACTAGTCTTCCAGGGTGACCATTCCTGCCTTCTCTTTCCACCTCGTTGACAGGTACATTTTCATTTCTCTGACCACTGACAACTTAATGGCCCTAAAGTCAGGCCCCAGGACTTTGCTCTTTCTTATCTACATCTCCTCTGTGATCTCATCCTGTCTAAGGGCTTGAACGCCAGCTGCAGACCAATGGTGCTTGTATTTATATCTGCAGCCAGACCTTTTCTCGGGTTCCCAAGCTGACCCAACTGCCTGTTCAGCATCTCACTTGGATGTCTCATGGGCATCTCAAACTTGGCATATTCCACAATGAATTCTGATTGTCCCCCAAAATGTGCTCATCCTGCTGTTGTTCCCCTCTCTGTTGAAAACGTTATCTTTGCCTGCCTGACTCTCTTGCTTGACACAACATCCAGTGCCACCAAATCCTCAGCGCTCTGCCTTTGGTCTTGGGGCTTGCATTTTCCCTCTTTGATTTAACTTTATTTTTGAATACATAACACACTTACGTGGTTCAAAGTCAAAACAATATTTAAGGGTAGCCATACAGAAAACTCACACCCCTGCCTATGCTCTCGGCCTCATTTTCCAGTGTTTCCTTTGGCAAAAATAAGCACACACATCTATTTATTTCCCTCCTTTTCTTACAGAAAAGTTGGCATACGATATGCATTGCCCTGCTTTTTTCACTTAAGATATTCTGAAGATCATTCCAGTTCACAGACTTTTCCTCGTTCTTTTTATAACTGAATCAGTATTTCAGTGTATGGGATAGAATGTGTTCAACCAGACCCCTACTGATGAGCATATGAGTTTTTTCCATTCTTTTGCTATTACAAATAAGGCTGTGATTAATGACATTGTCTATTTGTTGTTAGTACTTTGGAAGGATAGCTTTAGTGTACATTCCTGGAACTGGAACTGAAAGAAGACTTCAAATTTGAGAATTTGCACAGGGCTTGTGTCCCAGTGCAGCCCCCCAGGGAAGGCAAATTCCCCAATGTGCATTGGAGGTATGGCCAAGGAGGATAATGAAGAAGGGAGAATAGGGTTCAGGTTTCAAAAAACAATATTCAGGACATGACTCTCATGGAGCATCACTGGGAGCTCCTCCTGGAAGCTTTTCCCACCTCCAGGATGGGCGGCCCTTGTAGTAGTTTCTCTTGGGAATTTCAGAATTGGCTAGGGCAGTACCCGCTCGGTTTCTTCTATTGTTCTTTTGTGGAATTGGCCTCTTGGTACTGTTAAGTTCAACTCTGTCTGCTGATTGTCGCCTGCTGAGTCTGTCCATTTCTGATAAAGGGATATTGAAGTCTCCAGCTATGCTCATGGATTCATCTATTCCTTTCTCTTTAGTTTTCTGCTTAAATATGATAATGCCTAGGTGTAGTTTCAGAGGTCCATTTTCCCAGTTGAGGTTCTCTGAGCTACCTGGGCCTGGTATGGTGTCTGACATTGATTTGGGGGAATTCGCTGTCACTATTGCTTCAAATATTTCTTCTGTTCTCTCTTCTGGTAATCCTATAACATAATTGTAATCACATTTTGTAGTTGCCCCACAGTTCTTGAATATTCTGTTCCCTTTTTTCCAGCTGTTTTTCTCTGTGTTCTTTGTCAGTTTGGGGAGTTTCTGTGCATGTATCCGTAAGCTCATAGAGCTTTTCCTTAGTTATATCTAGTCTAATCCAGTCCATTAAAGGCATTTTTCATTTCTGTTACAGTATTTTTGATCTCTAGCTTTTAAAAATCTATTTTTAAAAGCCTCTGCCATAGGGGTTTTGGTTTTTTATTCAGAATACATCACCACCCACTAAACTGAGCGAATATTTTCTGAGTGTGTCCCCAGCACCTAGCTCCCTTTTCTTGTTAGCCTTATGCCAATTTTCCCTTGAGAAACCACCTCTCCCAATTTCTCAGCCTATGGTAGGGTTGGCCCCACTCCTAGTTCCTGGGTACTCAGCCACTCCCCTGCCACAAAGGCTAAATCCAGTCAACTCTCTTAATGCACTAGCCCTTCTCCTCTCTTCCACCACACTCATCTGTTTAGGAATTTTGGACCAATGAGACAGTGTATTACAGGACTTGTTTTCTCTTTTTCTGAGTTACATGGTATATAGGTATGAGGTCTGGAACTGTTGCAGCCATTTTGCCACAATGGGAGAACCTGGAACTTTTGGCTGGCTACATGAAGCCTAAAGAGAAAGCCAATAAGAGGGAAAGAATCTGAGTCTTTGGACACATTTTTTGCAGCTTCTGGAGCAAGTCTCACTTGAAACCAGAACTAATTCTGGATTTTTAATTGATATACCCAATAAAAATTCCTTTATATCATGAGTCAGCTTCAGGTGAGTTTTCTGTCACTTGTGACTAAATGAGTCCCTAGATCTAATTTATAGGTTTGTTGTGAATTTGCAATAAAATAGCGCTTGGCAAAGCAAGGCACACAAATAATACTCAAGGAATGGTAACCAATATTGCTATTATAATAGATTTATTTTTAAATCTACAGAGTTGTGTGCCTTACATTTTATTTCCCAACATGCTGGCATGTTTCCAGTATTATTCTACCCCCAAAGGAGAGGCGAGTTGAGGGGGATGACCTTCCTGGTCTCCTGACCACCAGCCTGCACCTTGGTGAGTGACACAGAGATGATGCCATGCGCTTCTAGCTCCTTTGACATCTCATTTTCATTCATAGTTGTCTGCATCCAACTTGCACACAAACATTTCCAGTAAAGTGCTCCTAATGCCTTTTTCAGAAATCTAAATCCACATGAAAACAATAGCAACAAGAAAAAGGTGTAAACTTTCCAGAACAGATCCAGATTTTGAAGATATGATAAAGAGGTTATTGTGTGTCCAAACTTTTCACACAAGAATTGGAGGAGATTTAACACCAGGAATAATAAACAAAGGGAGACCAGCTAATGCAGAGCAGATGGGCCTGCAGGGCAGTGCTAAACATTTCAACATCTTCCCCTTGGACCTTTGGACTCAAAATGACTAAATACTGGTTTCTTTAGTAAAACTTAAGTTAATTCAATTGAGGAAACCATAAATATGGCTGTTTTAATTTCTGGCATGGTTGGTAGACTAAAGTTTTCAAGAAGCTGCTATGTGAAAGGCATTCATAATTCATTAATTTAATCCGGATCACAGCTCCGTTTCACAGGTGAGCAAACTGAAGCTCTGGAAGTTTAAATCATTCACTAAAGGGCACACAACTAATGTGAGGGTGGAATGAGGGCCACCCCTAGATCTGTCTCATGGCATATGACATGGTTCTACAAATTGGGGTAATAGGTGATAGGGAAAAAGGATCATGATCAAATGAATGTAAGAAATACAGTTATAGAGTAAAACAGGATAGAATAGAAGTTTATATGATAACAGTCTTATTGAGGGATCATTGATATATTTGATAATTGATAAACTCTACATATTTAAAGTATGCAACTTGATAGGTATTGGTACATACTTGTGAAACCAGCACCACTGTCAAAATAGTGAGCATACTCATTACTCCCAGAAGTTTTCTCATGCCCCTTTGATATTCTCCCTACTGTCCTTCCACCTGCCATCCCAGACAACCGTTAATCTGCTTTCTGTCATTATAGATTAATTGCATTTTCTAGGGTTTTTTATATAAATGGAACCACACAGTATTTGCTCTGTTTCTTTCACTCAGCAAAATTATTTTGAAAATTACTCGTGTGCTACATGTTTATTCTTTATATTACTGAGTAGTGTTCTTTTGTATGAATATGCCACAATTTTATCAGTTCATCTATAGGTGGACATTTGGGTTGTTTCCAGTTTTGGACAATGCCAACATCCTTTGTTAAGCCTTGCTATGACATAAGCTTTCTTTTCTGTTGGATAGGTACATAAGAGTGGGGTCATATGGTAGGTATATGTTTACTTTTTAAAGAAACAAGCTGTTTTCCAAAGTAGCTACAGCATTTTACATTCATCCTAGTAGTGTATGAGTGTTCCAGTTCCTCCACATCTTTACCAGCAGTTGGTATGATCAGGCTTCCAAATTCTTGCCTTCCTAATATATGTGTAAGTGGTATCAAAATTTTTTTTTAATAATAAATTTTATTTTTATATTCCCCATACAATTGCAGCCCCCCCCCATTCTGACCCCAATCCCTCCCCTCCCGCCCCCGCCCCCCTAAAAAGTGTCTCTGGTTCATAGTTTTTTGTTGATTTTGATTTTCACTTTCTTATAGTTATTCATTTTCCTGGTCCCTTATTTAAGTTTTCTAGATTCCTGCTATGAGTGAGACCATCCGGTATTTTTCTTTTTCTTTCTGGCTTATTTCGCTGAGCATGATCCCTTCCAGCGCCATCCATGTTGCTGCAAATTGCATGTGTTTATCTTTTTTGAATGCTGAGTAATATTCCATGGTATATATGTACCACATCTTCTTGATCCAGTCATCTATTTTTGGGCATTTGGGTTGTTTCCAAAGCTTAGCTATTGTAAACAGTGCTGCTATAAACATAGGGGTGCAGGTGTTCATTGGAATTGATGTTTCTGTGTCCTTTGGGTAAATACCTAGGAGTGGAATTGCTGGATCACATGGAAGCTCTATGTTTAGTAGGTCCAGAAATCTCCACACAGCTCTCCACAGTGGTTGGACCAGTTTGCACTCCCACCAACAGTGCAGAAGAGTTCCTTTTTCTCCACACCCTCGCCAGCATTTGTTGTTGCTAGTTTTTTTAATATGTGCCATTCTCACTGGTGTAAGATGGTATCTCATGGTAGTTTTGATTTGCATTTCCCTGATGACAAGTGATGTTGAACATTTTTTCATATGCCTGTTGGCCATTTGCATTTCCTCTTCAGAGAAGTTTCTTTTTAGCTATTCTGCCCATTTTTTGACTGGATAAAGTATCAAAATTTTTTATGGTTTTAATCTTCAGGAAGGCCTAGAAACCAGACTTGGAGGTTGCAGAACCAAGAACAGACCACAACCTACACTGCCAGTGAGGCCAGTGCTGCTACCTCTTCAGTTGATGTCAGATTTACTAATTCTGCTAGTGCTTCTCTTTGGTTGGGCTGAATCCCCCACCATGCTGACCAGGATGGATTCCAGACCAAGACCACTTCTGTTCTGGCTGATCCCAAGTTTAGCAGGACTCTCTCTAATTGGTGGAAAGTAGTTACATGCCTGAACCCTGGCTGCAAGGGAGCCTGGGAAAAGGAGCTTCTATCTTGTGATGTGGAGTGAATGAACGAAAGGTAGGGAAGGATTTCCATGATGCCTGTCAGCTGTCTATATCTATCTGTTGATTGATCTGTTGATATAGAAATTTGTATATAGAGATATATAGAGATATATCTATATCTCTTTCTCTGTAGGTGTATTCACTACAATAGATTGTTATAAAGAGGAGGAAACAGAGCCTCTGGGAGGTAGAGAAATGCTGACTGCTATGACAGGTCAAGGGCAGAGCTGGGATTTGAACACAAGCAGTCTGATGGTACAGCTCCTGCCATGCTCTTTCTCCTCACTCTGTCACTTCTGATAAGGATGATGGCTGCTGTTGCTCATGGACGTATAGAGGCTAAAGGGTGACAGTTTGGTGAAAGACAAAATGGAAAGGAAGACAGTTGGGCTGTCTGTTGAAATGGGGGTTGAGCCCAGGAAGCCAGCTCTGTGGAGGTAGAAGCTGTCTTGGGGTAGCCAAGAATACAGAGGATTTCCCAACTGTATTAACAAGGCCTCCATTCACCCTCTCTTAATTACTTTAAGGAGGTGTCTACATAAAAGTGTTGGGGTCTGATGTATTGTGACTTGGGAGGGCTGATGTTCATAGGTGTAGATGGAAAAATGGACTCACTAGGTCTTTCCGACAAGGTATTTTTCAGTTCCAAATTAGCATTCAGTTTTTCTCCAGCATATATGAAATTGAAAATAATTTCAGTATGGCATGAATCTAGAATGTGATTTAGATGAGAGTCAAAAAGGAGGAGAGTCTGGCCTTTGTCTCTCAGACCTCAGACCTGTCTCTCAAGTCCAGTTTTTATGAAACTCCTGGTGTCATGAGGCTGAATTGGGCAGTAGAGGAACATACAGCTGTAATTACAGTTGCTCATGTTTTAGGTCATTAAATATAATTTCATTTGGGTTTAACCAATGTGTTACTTTTATGTGTCTATTTGTACTTAATCTGTCCTCATGTCTGCGACCTGGGTACTACTGCCATCATTTCTGCAGATAAAGAAACGGAGCCCCCGTGTCAGGCAGCTGGTAAGTGATAGATCAAGATGTGGACGCCTGTCTCAAGCCTAAGATCACAGATAGGCCAATTCCTCCACCCCAGTGTCATCCCATGGCTGGGAGAGTTGCGACAATCCCCTCAGTATCCTTGTGACCTGACTCGGATAGACAGCTGTGGCTCTAACCCTGTCATCTCACCTTGCTTTCATGTCAGGGACCCAAGGTCTCTGTCACTGGGTTTACTTCCGGGCCATCCAGCTTTATTGCATTTTATTCCCCACTTCATGTCTCTGAATAAAACTGATGCACCACATGTATATCTTGCAGCTTCAGGCACTTTTAGACCGAGGTCTGGCCTAAACCTTGAAAACTGCTTCATGGGGAAGGCATGGCAGGTCTTCTTCATGCAAGTTAGGCAGCAGAGGTGGCCACAGCTCTGAAAACTGAAAACTGGGACTGGAAGCCTTGTCCAACAACTTCCTCTTTCTGGAGACATTTGGTTTGGGCTACACCAAGCTGCCTAAAAGAAGATGTGCAAGAACCTAGTACTGCCCTTCCATCTCTCTGGAAGCTTCACCTCCCTCATTCCTCGCCCCTAATTCACCATTGCTGGTTTTTAGATACACTTTAGCTGATATGTTCAGGGTCTGGGTACTTGGTTTGTGAATGTTGCATCACATCTGTGCACGTATACACACACACATACACACACACTTGTTATTTAACCCCCCACTGAACTGTAACTATGAAAATACTGGGTGAGACCTTGGGAAATCTCCAAGAAGACTTTTCAGGAGTCTCCAGTGATGGTTCACATCTGGGAAGCTGGTGAGATGCAGGTTTGACCTGCATCAGGTGATTGTAGAGAGAGCACTGAGAAAGGAGCACTGCCTGCGTGGCTGCAGACCTGAGGACGAGGTGGCTGTGGGCGTGTGTTTCTTTTCTAGTCTTCTACAAGGTACTCCTGAAGCTCCGGGGAGCATGAGGCCCTGAACTTTTAAGACCAAGAAGACTTTATAATAACCCACTTAAAAATGAAGCCAACTTAAGAACTATGCTTCCCTTTTTTCCTTTTTTATCCCACAGAAAAATATTTTTTTAAAAAGTGAAATAGCATAAAAATAATAGTATTAAATTAACATTTATCAGTTGCTTCCCCATGAGCCACCTACCTTGCAATGTGCTTTACATGGCTTATCACACCACTGATCTTTACAAATGGGGAAACTGAGGCTTGAAGAGATTAAATTACTTCTCAGCTGCTGTTAATGGAGTGAGTGTGTGTCCCCCCTTCAACCTCCCAATTCATATCTTGAAGTCCTAACCCCCAATGTGACCATATTTGGAGTGAGGGAATCATTATGTTTAATTGAATTTATAAGGGTGCGATCCTGACTTTATCGGTGTTATAAGAGACACCAGAGGGCTCTTTCTCCACACGAGCACACAAGGAAGAGGTCATGTGAACACATATGGTGTAGGTGGCCGTCTACACCTGAAACCCATTGTGCCAGCACCTTCATCTTGGACTTCCAGAACTGTGAGACTACTTTCTGTTATCTAAGCCCCCCAGTCCATGGTATTTTGTTGTAGCAGCCTCAGCAGACTCTCACACCTGACAACCTTCCAGGCCAGGGTTTTGAGCACCAGGATCCTTACTCATCACCTAAACTGCTGTCATTTAAAACGTTTATGTCTTGGGCCTCCCCGGTAGCGCTGCGGTTGAGCGCTGGGTTGTGAAGCTGCCCGCAGCCTCTGCGGCGCCGGTTCGATCCCCGGCTGCTCCCCGGCCACCGGAGGAGGGACCCGCATGGCGCGCAGACCTCTCCTGCCGCCCGCTGCTCCCCTCAGCAGTGTACTTCGGTCCTTCTGCCTGCTCTGCTCCCCGCTCTGGCTCTGGTGAATTCTCTCACCCTTCCGTGCTTCTGACTGTACCCAATGTTTGTATGAATAAATAAATAAATAAATCTTAAAAAAAAAAAGATGTTTTAAAAAAAAATAAAACGTTTATGTCTTACAGCAGGGGAGGAGGAGGGAGAGGGATCAGAGGGAGGGAGGGAGGAGCACAGGGAACTGCCGTGATGGTGCACGGGTGCCTTGTGGAAGGAAATTCTATGGGCACTCAATCTGAGGGGGTGGGGGAAAGCAAATATTGTTTAAAAATAAAAATAAATTAAATTAAAAAAATAAATAAAAAATGTAATTCACCACACAAAAAAAGAATTTACTCAGAAAAAAAAAAGTTTATGTCTTAACAGGTGGCATGCCAGTAATTAACATTTAAATGGAGATGAGAAGTGTTCTAAAAACTTGACATTGTGGTGTACAGATCTTTTCTAACATTGCTGTTGTTATTTTAAGCAGTTTTACTAAGTTTGAGTCTCTGGAAAAGATTTTTTTTTTGACTATGGAAGCAGGTTGGAAATATTGCACCCAATAATAACAGATGGACTTTTGGCTTATGAAATACTTCAGTGGGAAAGTATTTGCTAAAATCTCTGCCTGCTATTATAGTTGAAGGTTTGGTGATAGTATTTGCCCTTCCTCTGAACTTTCTGGATCTGAAAACCATGTGGAAGTGTAGCATTTTTATATAAAAAGTCAGTGCAGGCAACTTTTAAAGAATTGACAGCAAGAAGTGCATTTAGTTAAGTATCAATCACTTAGAGAATGATTATCAGGTGTGTGAATGATCTAGGCCCTTTTTATTTATCTCTTCCTCCTTTGAAAATACTGTGAGGAGCCATCTGGCTATTGACCACTTTCTTCCATATGTTGGCTGGCCTCCTCCTTACCTCTGCTGGCAAAGCCCCTTCAGGGGAAGTGGGTGTCAGCCCCTCAACAGAGGCCAGGACTGTAGACAAGGGCTTGTCAATAGAGAGGTGGTGGGGGCTGCCTTTGGCTCAGTTTCTTTCCCTGTTGTGTGAAGGTTAAATTTCCTTGTCCTTTGGAAGGCAGACGGCTTTGTGTGCACCGCTCCCGCTTCATGTCCCTGTTTCTAATAGGCTTTCGCTTTCATAGTGCTTTGACCTGGCTGTGGATGCTACCCTACACGCTGCACCTTCTGGATGTAGATGCTGACTCTAGATAATTCAAACAACACACAGGGTAGACAGGGAGACAGCCAAGAACAGACTACAATCTCAACTATAACCATTGTTTATATTGGAGGTAGACTTCCAGATCTCCTTTTGTGCATGATGAAAATATACAGATGCATGACAAGGCACACATTTCAGATAATACTAGACATGCTCTTAAGGAGCCTGAGTTGTTCCTCTTTACACACTACAGTGTCTTGTGATCTACATTACGTTGTATGTTGTAACTGTGAGTGTTGACTCAACCAAGTAGTGGAGAAATGGACGGCTTCTTTTTTTTTTTTAAACTTTATGTACTTGCTCTCTGGGACACAGGATTATTTGGTAGAACCGGAGCTAGGAGTAGATTTTGTACCAGTTATACCAGAAAGAATTGGGGTTCAAATTCCAACTCTACTCAAAAATTGTATACCTTTATGTTTCTTAATTTGCCTCCACCATTTTTGCCTCACCTGTAGAATGGAGTACTTACTTTAAAGACACACTGCAAGGATTATATAAAATACTATATTTAAGCTGCTTGGAACATCGTATGTGTTGAGTGAATGGCGGCAGCCCCTCCCTCCCTCCCAGTGGTTCCCTGTAGTCATTAGGGGGTGGGGAAGATGGGTCTATTCTGAAAGGTGAGCAGTTGGGAGGTAGGGCATGGAAGCAGAATTCTCTTTCTTTCTCTTGAGGAGACTCTACTGTAACTTAACACTGCTTTGGAACATGGATTCAGGCAACGGTTGGGTGGTGGGGAATTCTGGGGCAGAGGGTGGTTGAAGGAAAAAAAGATGTTGATAATGATTTTTTATTTTTTAATTTTTAAAAAAGAGTTATTTATTTTTATACAAGAACTGGGGTACAGGCCAGAGGCGCGGGAGGGTGAGAGGATTCACCAGAGACAGAGCAGGGAGCAGAACAGGCAGAGACAGAGCAGGAAACAGAACAGGCAGACCAACCACCAAAATACACTGCTAAGGGCAGCAGCGGGCGCGACAGGAGAGGTCTGCCACGCCATGTGGGAATCTCCCCGGTCAGCCGGGAATCAAACCTGTGCTGCAGAGGCTGTGGACAGCCTCACAGTGCTGTGCCTAAACTGCTGTGCCACCAGGGAGGCCCCTGATAATTTTTTAAAAGATTGAACTGGTGTGTAAGCCAGAGGTGTGGAGAGGTGAGAGGATTCACCAGAGACAGAGTGGGGAGCTGAACAGGCAGATGACCGAATACACTGCTGAGGGGAGCAGTGGGAGAGGCAGGAGAGGTCTGCTGCACCATTTGGATTGAACTCGTGCTGCAGTGGCTGGTGATAGCTTTATAGCTCTGTCTTTAATCCCTGTACTACCAGGGAGGCCCGATAATTTCTTATTAACAGATGGCATTTATTGAACACTTGCCTCCTAGGTTATTTCATTAAAGTTTGATTCTCAAACTTTACCATGCATCAGAATCACAGATTGTTAAACACACATCGCAAAATGGGCAATGGATTTGGATAGATGTTTCTCCAAAGAAAAAAAAAGATTGCCAAACATCACTTGAAAAGATGCTCAACATCACTAATCATTAGGGAAACAAAAATCAAAACCACAATGAGATACCACGTCATAGCTGTTAGGATGCCTTACTATTATACCAGATGTATAAAATAACAAGTGGTGTGAAAATGAAGAGACTGGAGCTCTGAGGACTGTTTGTGGGAAAGTAAAACGCTGCAGTACTGTGGAAAATAGCATGGCAGTCCCTAAAAATTTAAACACAGATTAAACCACCACATGATCCAATAATTCCATTTCTGGTATGCATCCTAAAACAATGAAGGTGGGAAGTCAAACAGATAATTACACAATGTTCATAGTAGTATCACAATAGCCAGAAGGTAGAAGCAACCCAAGTCTCCATGGAAGGATCCATAGGTAAAGAAAATGGAATAATGTAATGGAATACTATTGAGGAAACTGATACATGCTTCTGATATTCTGATTCATGGGGACATTATGCTAAGTGGAATGTCTGTCACATTTGAACCTAATCTTGTAAGGCACTTGAGTAATAAAATTCACAGACAAGATGTAGGATAGTGGTGCCAAGGCCTGGCGGGGGGAGGGGAGTTACTGTTTCATTTTTGAAATTAAAGTTCTGGAGAATGGTGGTGGAGGCCACGCAGCAATGTGACTGTGTTAAACGTCACTAAAACGTTCACTTAAAGATGGTTAAAATGCTAACTTTTGTGTCATGTGTACTTTATCACAATTAAGCAGATACACTGCTGCCTTCCAAGTCCCGGAACTGACTGAGCGTGTCTGGAGTGGGTCCTGCTGATCTGCTCTCCCAGCTAGTTCCCAGAGGGACTCCCTGGTGGCACAAGGGGGTAAGCACCGCACTATGAAGCAATCCACAGCTTCTGCAGCACGAGTTCGATCCCTGCCAACCAGGGAGAAGCCCACATGACGAGGCAGACCTCTCCTGGCTCACCCGCTGCTCCCCTCAGCAGTGTACTTCAATCAGTCTGTCTGTTCTGTTCCCCACTCTGTCTCTGGTGAATCCTCTCACCCCCTGCATCTCTGGCCTGTACCCCAGCTCTTGTATGCATAAATAAATCTAAAAAAAAACAAACCACAACAAACAAGTTCCCAGGTGATGCTGATGCTGCCGGGAGACCGCACTGGGGGCATGACTGGTGTAGGGGGACTCTGCTCTCCCGCATGGCTGTTATTAACAACACCGGGTCTTATAGACGCCTCGCTCCTGCAAGCTCTCACAGCTGAGTGCAGGACCCGCAGATGGGCGGATCTAGACCAGAAGTTCGCTTCTTCATCCGGTTCCTTCGGTCCTTGCCGTGAGTTCGAGCCTGAGGAGGGGAGAGAGCCCCAGCTCGGCGGCAGAGCGCGCAGCAACTGCGGAGCATCAGGGTAGCCGGGGACCCCAGCCTCCAGGGCGCGGTGGGGAGGTGGGGCCGCGGGAGGCGCCCTGGCGGGTCTCCCGCTCTCGGCGGCGCGGGGAGGTGCTGGGGCGCGCGCGGCCCGCAGGGGGCGCTGCCGCGCCGCGCCGCCGCCGGCCGCCCAGGCCGCCCACCCCGCGGGCGCGCCTCGCTCAGTGTGCGCCGCCGGGCCGGCCCGCTCGCTCGGAGCGCGCAGACTGCTCGGGCGGACCGACGCCGCCGCCCGCTCCGGGCCGCCCCTGCGCTCGCCTCCCGCGCCCGCGCAGCCCGCCAGCCCCTCGCGGCGCGGCCGGCCGCCAGCGACCGAGCGCGGACCCCCGGCCCGGGAGCCTCCCGGCCGTCGGCGCACCCCGCGGCCCCGCCGCCGCGCGCTGGGCGCCCAGTTCGCCGGGCAGAGCGGAGGGCGCGGCCGGCCGGGGATGGGCGGCCCCGCGGCGCGGAGGGGCGCCGGGGGGCTCTGCGCGCTGCTCCTGGCGCTGGTGGCCGCGGGGACTCCCGGGGGCGCCTACAACCTGGACCCGCAGCGCCCCGTGCGCTTCCAGGGTCCCCCCGGCTCCTTCTTCGGCTACGCGGTGCTGGAGCACGTCCACGACAACACGCGCTGGTGAGTGTCCGCGCCCCGCGCCCCGCGCCCGCGCCCCGCCGCCCGCGCCCCGCCGCCGCCTTCCGGCCGCGTCCACGCCGCCGTCCCGAGGGGGCGATTTAAATGTCTCCGCTGCGCGCAGCCCGGCCGCGGGGGGCAGGCGGCGAGAAGGGATACGCCGCTCCGCCGTCCCGCCCTGGCGCCCTGAGGCGAGGGGGCCGGGCCCGGCGCTCCCCCGGGGTGCCAGCCCGCGGTGAGCTGGAGTCCCCCCAACACCTAGAAGCGCCTTAACTCGCGCCGCAAAGTGACTTGGCGCCTCTTTCCTGAGGGGCGGCCGCTGGGCCCGAACGCCAGAGGGTCCCGGGAGACGCGGCGCTCGAGGTGCTGCGGTCTCTTCAGGTTGGGGAACTCTTGCTGAGACCCCACCCGCCTCAGCAACTGCAACCCTCGCCCAGCGCCGCTGCGCGCACGAAGCAGAGTAGCCGGAGGTGCGAGGGAGCGGGCTGGATGTGCGTGTGCGTGTGCGTGTGTGTGTGTGTGTGTGCGCGCGCGCGCGCGTGTGTGGTGTATATGTGTGTTGGGGGTGTGTGTGGGGTATTGGGGCTCCTTGGAGCCCAGTGTGTGGGACCCAAAGAAGCGCATTGGCGCCCAGAGGCCCCTCCTCCCTCACCAGACCCCGCGTGAGAGGCCTGAGAGGCGTGGAATGCAGGAGGGAAGGTGGTCCCCCCCCCCAAGGATGGTGGGGCTGGTGGGTGATTTGGGGGGCGCCTTAGTATCTTCTGACATGGGTCGTCTGACTGGGCGACAGGCACCAGAAGCTTTGGGAGAGGGTGGTGATTCTGTGGAGGTCAGTGAGTCCAGTTGCTTCCTGACAGTGATCCCCTGAGTCCCAAGGGGCTGGCGCTCTCCCCCTATTAAGCAGTATTGCTGAGAGGTCCAGATGCAGAGGAGAAGCACGTAGGGAGACTGGTCTCTCCTTCACCTTCCCCCCCACAAAAGCTGGTTCATGAAACCACCATCCAGGGTCACCTCACCCAACAGTGAGGTGGTGGTAGTTCCCCTACCACAGTGCGGGCCCAGGTGGTAGTTACTCTGGCCTTGGTTTGATTCTGGGATCACCAGGGTGAGCATTCTTAGGGGTTGTAGGCTGGGAGGGCAGTGTCAGCTGGCCCGTGCTCTCAGCTTGTAGTTGTTTGGCCTGAACTGCACAGAGGCTGACAGACTAAGAGGGGGTTTGTCGATAGGAGTCCTCAAATGTTCTGGCAAAAGTGGGGACGCCGTGACCAGCCAGTCCCTTAGCAGCCATGCTGTTCAGGAGCACCACCTCCAAGACGACCAGTTTTGAAAATTCTTGGAGCTGCCACTCCCCTCCCACTCCCTCCCACCACCCCCCACTCTACTCCTGTGGCTGAGTTTAAGGCAGGATTGGCTTTTCCTGTATTTGCCAAAACTGAACACCTTTTCTCTGTTGTCCACACTGAGCCCACTGTGGGCTTCAATTTGGTAGAGAAGGCAGCCCGGGCAGAAGCAGCTGGAAGCTTCCTAAAGTCCCACAATGGGCTCCGCAACTGAACTGTGTGACCTTGGCACAAAGCATGTGGGCAGAGCTGTCAAAAACAGAAGCGTTCCTCTGGGAAGGGGCTGCAGCCCTGTGCCGAGCTTGCTTCTCAGAGCTTTTAAAGCTCTTCAGTCCCTGGTGGGACAGGTGCCCGGCCTGTTATCTGGATTTGGATGAGCCACAGGTCAAAGCTGCCCCAGCTGGGGAGCAACTAGGGGGGGGGTCAGGAGCAGGTCTCTCAAGGGAAGAGTGTTCAGCCTGTTTTAAAAAGGGCGGAGGAAAAGCTGTGTCGTGTGAAATCATTTGGCAAGTGCACGTGAGGAAGGGCGGCATCCTCTTCAGCTGACCCAGGATAAATGGTGTGGAACCGGGTGCCGGTGTGTGGTCTTGGTGCCAGTGGAGGTGTGGGACAGTACCCCAGGGTCTGTAGAAACCCACGCAGCCAGGCTCTGCTCTGCTTCTGTTCCTGAGCGGCTGATCTCTCCTTTGGAGTGCTCCTTCCTATAGGTGCCAGCTAGACTCCACTGAAATTTCTTTAAGAACCACTTTTTTTCCCCTCCCCTACCTTGTTTGAATTTTATTTTAACTTTTGCTTATCTATTTTGTTTCCTTTTCTTGCTGCCTTTTCCCCAGTTATTTTCCTCCCTATCTTTTCTCTTTCATCTTTCCTCCAATATTCTTCATCCTAAATCTTGAATGTTATTTTCTACTGATGATGGTGCCCAGTTTTGGCATCTCCTTTTTTTTTTTTCTCTCTCTCTAGATGTGCCATGAGGCTCATGAAATTATAGCCTTTTGCTTGCGCAGGCACCTGGGCCTCATTTGGTACTGATAATTTTATATTAACTCTCTTAATTACTTTCTTGAAGAAGTCACATTTAGATTTTTAAGACTCAGGTCCTGTGAAATCTGGATCTACCTTAATGTCTTAACGTTCAGTTCTGGGGTTGGTTGATTGACTTAGTGACTGATTATTGGTTTCTTCCTACCAAGCAGTTCCTGGGCCCTGGATCTTTAGTCTTCTTAAGGGACATGCAGGTTGTTTCCAATTATTCACAATTACAATAACAAGGATACACATCTTTGTAACTAGACCCTTGTGGACATCCTTAATTATTTCCTTCAAATAAATTCCTGGGCTTAGAATTGCTCCAACAGAGAGGAGGGAGGTTTTAGGGCATTTTCTGTGCTTTTCTGAAATGTCAGTGAAGCGATAGTGTGTAATTTAGAGAAATGCATTAATTTATTCAGGCACCAGAATTTGGGAGTAATTTACCAAAAGACTGTTCTAGTGCAAGAGAAGAACATAGCAGCCAGAGGTGAAGATGGGAGAGGGAGGTTAGTGATTGACATGAACAGGAATAACAACATATTGAAACTGCAAGGAAAAGATAAATGCCCATTAAGCTTTGTCTCTGGTGTTCTCTTGAAGTAATTACTCTTTAGTTGCTTAATTCAGTGTTTAGTGGCTTATCAAATTTGCTTCATGCTACCTTCTACAGGTGAACAGATGTGTTTTCTGTAGGGTAAGGAACCAGAAGAATGTGCTGGAGGGCGGGGATAGAGCCCAGGCACCAAGGTCAGCGCTGCAGGTGGCAAAACTGAGGTTTCATATTGTGGAGGGACCCCAGGTGCACCTCACAAAGCACACACATGCACTATCAGTAGAACTGACTCTTCTCTAATCCCAGATCTGAGCATTCCTAACAGCTCTTTTATAAACCCAGAGGGTTCTGGGTCTCTGTGTCAGGGGTGGGGTAACACTGGTTTCCGGAGCCTTGAGGCCTGAGTCCAGCTTCTGCAGCCACTGAGAACAGAGCCCCAGACCCAGTGTGTCCCAAAGTGCTTGGCTTGAGAGGTCCCTCTGTCACCATGCTGTGGGCTGTGTGAGTCCGCCCTGGGCCAGGTGCACAGTGTTACAGATGTCATTTGTATCTGCTTGCATGCAAACTTGCAAGAGACAGTTTCCTTTTTCACAATGACACCCAGAGGGCTTCTGCCTGCCGAGAGCTAGCTTCCTCTCCTATGTCTCCCCCCTTCCAACTCCCTCTGGTCATCTTGTACCCTTTGAAGAACAGCGGTAGGTGCCAGGGAACACAGACAAAGCCGATTTCTGTCCCCTTCCCTTAGACATAGCGCCTCAGCTGCGGGGCAGACAACTGTAACACCCTGTGGTATAAACAAATGCAGCCCAGCTGGTGTCCAGCGCCCAGTGTGGGTGGCTTTCACACCCTCCACTCCACTCCCTGGAGTCGAGGTGATTGGGTACACTGACTTCCTTTCTGGCAATGTGCTTCCTGCTGCATCTCTTGGGACACATCTAGATAGCTGGGCTGAGGCACAAAGCAAGTGCTTGGAAATGGAATCTATTGCTTTGTTGAGGCTGTCACAGTGTCATTCAGTGAGGGATAGGAGGCAATTCAGCCCAGGGGAACATAACATCCTCAATTTGCATTAACGTTGAGAATTGAAAGAACGGGCCAGACAGTTCTGCCTTGCCAGGGCAGTTGCCACTAGCCAGATATATTGCTATTTCAATTAAAGTTAACTACAATCAAATAAAATTAAGAATTCATTCCCCCAGTCACACTAGCCATGTTGCAAGTGCTCAGTAGCCACGTGGGGTCAGTGGCTACTGTGCCGAACAGCACGCAGGACATTTTCATCATCGCAGAAAGTTCTCCTGGACAGGGGTGTTTTAAAGCAAAGTCTTTAAGACACAAAGATCAAAGGTTGATAAAAGGAAAATTGACCCGTGGCATATTTGAGTGTGAAAACAAACAGGGATACTTAAATTTAGCTAAAAATTAATAGTGCCAGTCAAAGAGGTTGAATTCATTCCCTTTTCATTCATTCAGGTGTACTTCTCCTGTGCTATGGGGTGGGGAGTCAAGAATGGAAAACCCTTTCACAGTGTATTGGGAAGAAGGCAGAAGGTTACAGGGTTCTACTCATTCATTTCTGGAAAAATATAAAATATGGCATGGGTTTCAGTGAGGGGGAGGCTTGTCCTTGACAGACACAGGGACAGAGGAGAGCCCCCTAAGAAGGTAAAACAGTTAGATGGGAACCTGGGATCATGGGCCCCGCAGCCACTGCTTTCCCCAATCTTAGTGAGACCCAGAAATGACCTTGGTAGCCTACCCTCTCCTGCCAGTTCTTCTGTCCCATGCCAGGCTTCTCGAAGTAGCATCTTGATTCTGCTTCTCCCTGACTCTGCAGAGCTGCTTTCTGAAGCTTTCAGGAATGGAGGACACATGTATGAGGCCCAGGTTCTCAGAGGACTCGGAAAGCATCCCTGGAGATTTCGGAGGTCTTTTCCTGGAAGATCTTGAGAAGCCCATGAGGGCGCTGTTTCCTGAGCTGGTGCTGAATGCTGTCTGGAGTAGAGGCAGCTGTCTTTTCCAGAGCAGAACCTTCCAGGACAAGAAGACAGACTCTTCTCAGCCAGCCCCTAACAGCCGAGTGTGAGAGTGTGAAAGCTGGGCCCCTGCCAGCTCTGGTTCCCCAGTGACTCAATGCTGGTCAGGAAATGGTCTCCTTCTGATAAGGCCTATTGTGATTTGTCCACAGTGAATGTCGTTTTCACATTCATTAAAAGCAGCTCTGATCTCAGAAAGTATTTGCTTTCAAGGGAGTAGCATATAATTTAAAGCAAAATTGTTTCATCAGATAGCATTTGCTAGGCCTCTTCAGGAGGCCAGTGCTTTCGCAGCCGCACAGGTAGAATAGCTGAATCTTTGGGACAACCTGGTGAGTAGGGACCTGAGGCTTGTGGTCAAATGCCTTGTCTTAGATCCACCCCAGCCTCAGTAACAATGCAAACTGGTTGCCGGGGGGCTGCAATCAGTTTTTGTCCTCTAGGAAGTAGATGCTGGGACAGATAGGAGGGCAAGAAAATTGTTGGTGGGGGAGCGCCTGAAAGAACAAGGAACCGGAACAGGATTGGGCAGGGAGAGCCTCAGATCGTGATTCAGATTTGATTGAAATCTCAACCAGCTCAACAGCCACGGGGCAGAAATGGCTATTCCTTTACCTCCACCCCGCCCTCCCTCGCTGCTAACCCCTCCAGGTCAGTGAGTGGCAGCAGCTGCCTGGGGATAGTGTGGCCTTGGCTTGTGGCAGCCTGAAGGGGCTGCAGCTGGGGGCCGCCCCCTTGCAAATGAATATCAAGAGGTAATGTCCACTTCCATGGTGGCCACGGAGCTTATCCTGTGTGAGTTGCTGTATTAGGAAAGCAGGAGTGGTGACTGGGACCATCTGACCCTTTGCTCATCCCTCTGGATCAGGAGCTTTAGGATTCTGGGGACAGGAAACTGGTCAGTAGCAGAATGCAGAGCATTTTTGCAGCCTGCTGACCCCCTGGGTGCCTCCTGCTGCTGTCTAGGAAGTCGTATGTGGGGGGATTGTGAGGAAGGGCAGCTCTGCCTTGCCTGAGTCATCAGAGCAGTTGATAAACTCTCAACTAGAGGGAGCAGCAACACCTCATCCCTGGTACCTTGTGAACCACAAATCCTTTAAGCCGAGTGGATTTGGCCACCAACCACAACAGAATAAAGTGTATTATCATGACCTTAATGCCGGCGGGAGACTTAGGAAGCGAAAGTGAAATCCAAGATTGGGGAAAATCTAAAGTCTTTGAAATCACAGGCTGGCTCCTTTGGTCCCCAATTTCTACTTTTTGGGAGAACAAAAGGACTTTGGTTGTGAGTTGAAGTTCACAGCGTAGCGACACTAGCAGAGTAGCAATTGGGCCACACGGACCGGGCACTTAGTGTGTGTTGAGTATTGTTCCTCATGCTTTGGTATATTAGCTGTTTGAATGGTCCCCCCCCCTTGTTTCAGGTGGCTCTCCTCCTAGGGTGGAAGCCAAGGCACAGAGATAATACTTGCGGCAGATACACATCGAGAGTGTTAGAGCTGCACCTGTGCCTTTGCCTGTCAAGAGTTCAAGAATTTGAGCTCAGGGTATTAAGGCACCCAGGCATCTGCCTCTTGAGGTTCCTTCCTGTCCTGCTTTGCTGGAAAGGTTTTGAAATTACGGTGGCAGTAGTTTCTCTGTGGCACCTTTTGGGGATGCTTATTCATGACCTGTTAGCTAACTTGGGGGAGGGGTTCTGGGGAGGAATACAGCTTTCTAGAGATACTTGATCATGGAGCAAACAGGGACCCAATGAATCTTCCAGGGACATTGCTGTCGCACCAGATGTGTCTGATGTTAACACAGAGGTGTCCTGGGAAAGATGGAGCCTATCTGTGTATCCATCTGAACCTCTTGGGCTGTTTTTGTTACCATCTCTTCATCAGCTCCATCAAGTCCTGGCTCTATCACTTGTTTCAGAGGCTCTGGTTGAAGGATAGGTGGGGAAGGTAGCCATGGTAGCCAGCACTTAGGACTCAACCTTAGGGGTGTAACTTGAGTAAACCCACACAGTGTCAGATTTCCCGCATCAGGGGCCAACCGTACACAAGAGAGGATAACTTGTGTCCCCCAAAGCCTGAATATAGAAAAGGTGTGAACCCAGTTTCCTCCATCTCAGCTCATCCCTTGGTGTGTTTACACCCAAGTGGCCTGTCCACTCCTCCCCGACTCTCTAGTGTTAAGATGCTGCAGTGTGGTAACCCCTAGCGCAAAGTTGGCAGTGTGTGGGACGCACCAAAAGGAAGGATGGCAGAGAGTCTTGGTACCTCTTCTGCACCATAAGGTTCCTAGGGAGGGGATGTTCTAGACTCATTTGGGGTTCTTCCTTGCTCTCTCTTTTTTCTGACCCCTGATTCCCCAGCAGCAACCAAACCCATATTTTCTGTGCCAGAGACACAGTGACTGGGGTTCAAGAATGTGGGTTCCAGCATCAACCCTGCCCTCATACATTCAGCTGCCAACTTAGGGAACTGTGTGGGCTTGGCAATTTTCTTTAGTTGAGCCTTGGTTCAAGGTTCTGTAAAAGTAGTAAGAGGTTCTCCCTCATCATGTTGGAAGCATTAAATGAAATGTTTGCAAAGTCTGGATTATAAATGTAGCAGATAATAAATGCATGAAATACTAGTAGTTATGTTCATTCTTATTTCAGTCTGACTTTTGAAATCAATGGCTTTCATCATCCCAACTTTAGATGCTAATCAAGTTTGCTTTCAGCACATTTATTTGTTGATTCATACATTCGTTAATCACAATTTGAGTGTCAGTACTCATTGCAGACATGCACGAGATGGTTTTACATAACACACTCTTCATTACCTGTGGTCTTTACATAAATTTGGTCGTGCTCAACATACAGAAAGTATTCCTTTACATCCTGGCTGCTTCCAAAAAGGACCTGAGGTGGCCATTTTCATCAGAGACCTGTGGGCTGTAGATCATAGAGCTCTGTACACCTCTTCCTTCTCTCAGAGCAGGTGGGCAGTCACCCCCTTATGGTGAGTCCTGGTCCCAAGGTTCCAAATAAGTCTGGGAAGTAGGTCTTTTTTTCTGAGGTGATAGGATGCTAGTACAAAACAAAAAAATTAGGCCTATTTTTAGAGAAGACAATAATTTAAAAATTACAGGAATAAATAATTGTTAAAAAGCCAGGAAGATCTGCCAGAGGTCTGCAGCCTGCTCTAGCTCTTAGATTTAATGTTCCCTTGATGCCCTCAGGAGGGGAAAGAAATCACGGGCTCTTCTGCTGTGCTTTTCTCCTCTAGCTGTGTTCTTTCGGTGCATCTGCTGAGATCTGAGTCCCTGACTGGGGCAGCAACCTCTCAGGACTATTCACTCCCTAACAAGGTGGCCAGGGGGCCTGATGCTCTCCATGGGGGAACTCCATCTATCCCCCTGCTCTTGGCCAGAGTTGGGAGTGGCCATGCTACTTGTTTGGCTGACTCAGCATTTTCTAGGATGGATTATATCCCTTTCCCTTCATTTACTCCACCCTAGGATTCCCAGAATAAAAACTTCTCTTGGGCCTCCCTGGTGGTGCAGGCAGTTGACCGCAGCCTCTATTGTGCCGGACCTCTCCTACCTTGCCCGCTGCTCCCCTCAGCAGTGTATTTCGTCAGTCTGCCTGTTCTGTTCCCCGCTCTGTCTCTGGTGAATCCTCTCACCCTCCTGCACATCTGGCCTGTACCCTAAATAAAATAAATCTTAAAAAAAAAAAAAAAAACTTTTCTTGCTGGCCTATTATGAGTACTTGCTATGTGCCAAAGGTGCTGTGTTATGCCATCCTGATGCAGTGGGAGCTACTACTACCAAGCACAAAAGCCACATCCAAAAAGGCTACCCAGCAAATAGGTTACAAAGTCGTGATTTGAACGTAGTGGGTCTTTGAACGGAGTGGGTCTTTCTTAATGCTGGGCTGCCCTCTGTGCCTCCATAAAAACCTCTGTGCAAAGCACTGAGCTTCTAAGTAGGAAAAGGTGCTGCGATACTTCTTTTGGGAGCATTTGTACCTGGTGGATGGAAGATCCTAATCCACTCCAGTTGCCCCAACTTTTTGCTGGTTGACTTTTCCTGTTGTGCCTCACCACTGTCCTGGGAGGGTCTAAGTAGCCATGGGACTGGCCCATGGTCACACAGCTGGAGAGGAGCTGGCACATATTTAGGGTGTTTCTATCACCCAACCCAGCTTTTGTAATATCAAAACATTTGAAAAAATTTGTGATCCTGCTTGGCAGTGAGATTTTTTCAGGGGGTAAGAATGGAATTTAAAGTTTGCTGCAAAGGTAGCCTGCCCTAACTTGATACATCTGTTTTCTATTCCTGCCCTGTTGCTACATGATAAACCACCCTGAAACTCAGTGATTGAGCCTGTTACCACTGATTATCTCATGAATCTGTGGTTAGTAGTTTAGGCTTGGTTCAGTTGGATGGTTCTTCTGTTCTCAACTGAGCTCACTCCTGCATCTGTGATCAGCTTCTGGGTTGGCTGACTGATCTAGGATGGCTTCAGCTGGGAGGACTCATCTCTCTTCCCTCTTTTGTTCTCCAGCAACCTGGATTTGTGCATGTGACTGGGCAGGGTGCCAGGAGAGCAAGTATGCATGGCTGTTAAAGTCTAGGCTGGGATTGAAACTGCGCCACCTTCACATTCTGAAGGCCAATTCACAGGGCCAGGCCACACTGGAGAGGAGGGCAAACAGACTGCACCTCTTGATGGAAGATGCTGCAAAGTCAAATTGAGAAGGACCTGGATGCTACTTTATACTTGCCAGGTGCTTTATATACATCGTCTTATATCTTACAAGAACCTTTATTAGCAACACTCTTATACATCCTGTTTTACAGAAGAAGAAAGTCAAAGTTCAGAATGGTTAAGAAACTTGTCCAGGGTTACACAGCTCTGCAGTGGTAGAGGCAGAATTTGAACCCTGTCTTTACCCTGTGCTGCTTAGGTTTAACCACTTTGAATAACTTGTCCTTAAGGCTTAGAATTCAGGTATAACCCTTAAAAATCTGTACCCACTGCTTTAGCACTTGGAACCTCAATTTTCCCAAACATAAAAAGAGGTGATTCAGTGGCCTTTCATGTTTCATGGTTCGGATTGGTAGCCTGATGCTAGGGGCTGTCTTTCCTCTGGGAACACAGGGCTCAGTGTGGTCAGAGGGGCCTTTCCTGGCTCTGCCTCTCCCTCTGCCTCTCCCTCAAGTCTTGCCTGTTTCTTGCCCAGGATGGGGTGTGGATGTGGACTCCTGGGGTTTCCCTGCGTGTGGCAGACACAATGATTGAATTTGACTCATGTAACTGAAATGTGGGTCCCTGGGGGAAGCTTTGGCTTTGGGATGAAATGCATGAAAAGAAACCTAATGGGTTTAAGGTTTTAAATCCCCAGTTGCTCTCCTGGATCTGGCTGTAATTTTGCCCTGTGGAATCTCTACTGTGGCATTTGTGGGGAGGGAGAGAAGAGCTTTTGAGATGTTCTCTGTTCCCAGCTTTCCCAAGGGAGGTAGCTGTGGCTTAACCCCGTGCGCCCTGCTCTCTAGAGGTTTGACCTGCCCTTGGCTTTCAGGGTATGAGGGATGGGTTCAAAGCTGGTGGGGGAGCCAGATGGAGCTGTTTTTGCCAGCTTGACCACACACAGGTCAGTCATGGAGGTTCTTGTTCTGGAAAACAGAGGGCATCTCGACAGTCACAGTAAGAGGGTCTGGAGAGACTGGAAAGACCATGCCCTAGGGCCTGGACAACTGCGTTCAAATCCCACCACCACGGGGTAATGTGCACACTTGATGCTGCCTGCTGGGCTTGCCTTGAGCAAGAGATCAGACAACCTGTGAGCATAACTGCTGGCAGGTGATGGGCCCACATTTCCAAGTAGTTACCTGAGCTGCTCATTAAATGAGGTGAACATCTGTGCAACACCATGCCAGCAGTGTGAACACTTCAGACAGGTGGATGAATAACAAGGAGGAGGAGAAAACCTCCTTTCTATACCAAACCAGTCTGTCCAATGGTGTGATCGAACTTCGGAAGCCAAGTTCTAAGCTGAGAGCCTTGAAAAACTGGGCTTTTTCAAGCAAAGTCACAGTGTGAGGGCTGTCCCAGGACATGGGAGAGGCACAAAATACCTTTCCCATCTCTCTGGCTGACTTGGGGTGGGCAGAGTAGGGGAGTGGGTGCTTCACTTGATGGAGGGGTATGTGCTGCAGCTTGGCCCTATTACCACGCTTTATGGGCTTGGGCAAGTGCCATGACCTTCTCTGGCCACCCATAAAATGCGGATCCTCCTGCCAGGTTGCTGTGATGATTGAACACGAGTCTGTCCAACAAGAGCATGGCCCACCACCTATGCTACCCTAGTTCCCCTTACCACCCACTGTCCTTATAGTTTGAAATCCAGAATTCTGAATTGAGAGGACTCTAAAAGGTCTTCAAGGTTGATGTGCAACTTTACGTGGGGATAGGCTAGGGAGGAGATTCCCTCTCAAGGGTCTTCTGCCTATACTGGCTCCAAATGCACGTGCTTATTGGCATTTAGTGTGGGTGGTTCTATGGCACATCAGCTGGGGAGCTTGTGTAAATGCATGTTCTGATTTAGTGGCCTGGACATGGGGCCCGAGATGGCCTTTTGATTGGGCTCCCAGAAGTTGTCCATGCTGCTGGTCTCAGGACCACCCCGAAGCAGCCAGCAAAGGCAAGAATGGGTCTGATGATTTATGAATCGCAGCCTGTTGGTGGAGACACTCAGACCATTTTCTATGGCAACTGTAGAGAGCAGAGGAAACTTCCTTATCACCTTATCCGGAATGCCAGGGGAGATTTTGGAGGATGTTGGAAGTGGGTGGGACGTCTCTGTAATTCAGAATAATGAGGGAAAAAGCAGATGGCATCTTTTCAGTGGCTTGCCCTGATATCTGGGCCATCACACTCTTTATCTCCTGGAATCAACCTGGCTAACAGCCAGCTGAAATAACTTCAGAAGAGACCAGCTCATCAGCCGGCCTGCAGCAGCAGTCTTGCTGGCCAGTGGCCTAGGTAAAGAGCAGCGCCGGGCTGCGGAGGAAGCCACGATGTTCCGTAAACACAGAGACATAAGCACAGCGTGCCAGCCCTGCCAGTGTCCTGCACACGTGTGCGCGCACAGTGGCCCTCGTCTCTTGCTTCATTTCCCATGACACAGGATTTGGGAAAAATCTCATCTGATCAGCCAATGAAGCATTTGAACCACAGGGTTATTATTAGCTTGATCAGCCATGGTTGTTAGAAACACTGAGTATTTTGGGCTTGGAAGGAAAAAACAAGGTCCCTCTCTGCTTGAGATTTTGATGTGTTTTGGCCTCTCTCTGTCTCAGTTCTAGGCTGAGAGAACAATGCTTGAGGTTTAAGGCCTCCAGGGCCTCTTTCTCCTTGGATACCTTGTGGATCTGGGTCTGTAAATTTGGAGGGGTGGCACTCTCTGGAATGTCCAGGTTTCTGATGCCAGTTTGGGGGCCAAAATAGAAAATACCCTATTGATTCTTGCAGCCAGGTCCCTGCCTTCATCCATGATGACTTCTCCCCCTTGTTTATTTCTTGTCATTTTTATAACATCAATTGCAAGTGGCACTTACTCACTGTGCTGATATAAATTTGGAGTTGGTGGGCATTTTTGGACCCAGCCCTATCCCACTGGGGTTTTTGAGTGAGGAGGCATTTTGTGCTCCCCAGCTTTTGCGGTCTGGCGTGTGGGGAGGCTGTGTGTGTTGGGGGGGGGGGTTCAGCAGTTTGGATATGTCAAACTGCAAATTCTTCTCACCTGTGAAAACATGACTGGCTTGCCCTGGTGGCTCTGAAGCTCAACCCCAGAAGCCAAGGAGAACTTGATCTCCTAACATGGCTTTCTTCTTGCTGGAGTCTCCTTCCGTGTGTCATCATGCATTGGAGTCAGAGCACCCACGTGCAGTCAAGCTGCCCATGTGTGGGTAACAGGCGGTGTGTTCTGTTTGGGAAGGTACTGCCAAGGTTTTCCAAAGGCTGTGGGTTCCAGTGCTGCTTCTCCTTGAGGGGTTCTGCTTGAGGGGGACTTCCATCCCCCCAGCACAGTGAAATACTGGGTATGGTTTCCCAGAGAGTGTTCAGACAACCTTCCTGTGGCTGGGTGAGGATTTAACCATCGCCTGCCTATGTTCTAGTGGATTGTAACAGAATGTCCTTTCTTCTGATGTGCAGGGTTCTTGTGGGTGCACCAAAGGCGGATTCCAAGTACAGCACTTCAGTGAAATCCCCTGGGGCTGTGTTTAAGTGCCGCGTCCATACCAACCCTGACCGGAGATGCACCGAACTGGACATGGCTCGAGGTGGGTGGACGCTGATGCCAAGGTGCTTCTGAATCCTTAGACTTTCCTGTTTTTCCCTGGGCGACCTGATTGTTCACCCACTCTTCCTCCCACTCATCACCCACCCATCCGTTCATTATGTTATTGATGACCTATTACTTACTAAGTACTGGGATACACTGCCATCCTGAGCCTTACAAATGAGTGGACAACAGAGACATTAAAATAAATAATTGAGAATGAGAAGACTGGAAGATGGTGGGTATTTTGTCAGTACATGATTGGAAAGATGCACGGTAGTTGGCTGGGCAGGCCCGGGAGGCAGAAGCTCTGCTCAGAGGAGAGTGAGTAGTGTTTAAGGTGCTGAGCGAGGACAGTGTAGCTGGAGTGGTGAGCAGGAGACAGTGGAAGCAGAGGAGGTGGTGGGTGGGTTGGGGCTGGATCACACAGGGCCCTGCAGGCCAGGTAAGACGTTTGGATTTTACTCTGTATAAAGGAAGAGGCCACTGGAGCCAATTTTAGAATTCAGATTTCAAGCAGGGAAAGATGATCACTTTGGAACGACTCACTTTGGTCTATTGGCAAATGTACCGCCTTTGGAATAAGATGGTTCTGCCTGGATCAGTTACCAGTTGGAACCTATAAAAAAATTCTTAAAAACTTGTTGGACTCAGTTTCCTCACCTGTGTAATCAGGACCAAGATACCTACCTCACAAGGATTACCTTGAGAGAGAATATAGGTAAATACACAGGACGGTGGCATTTGCAGGGATTCCATAACTAGGAGCTGTTTTATTTTATTCATCCCTCAAGTCTTCACTTTCTCCAAAATTCTTTCTCATTAAGATCTTCTAACTACCATTTTTTAAAATGTGGAAATAATGATTTTCTCTCACAGGAACTGTGTCCACACTGTTCTCTCATGCTGCTCAGAATGACTGGGCTATAAACTGTTTAATGGCACATAGCAAATTAAGAATCTTGCTTCAGAATATAAATCAGTGCGTTTGCTTCCTTCATCAAGAATTAGTCCTGCTATTATGGAAAAAATTTTGACTAAAATAAATAATATACATAGTGACGGTGCTGATTTACATTTTGTCGCAAGTTCCTTATTTTCTGAAGGGTCTGTACACACAATGCAGGCTGTACATTTCCCACTGACAAACAGCCAGCAGAATGTTGTCCCCAACCCAAATCTGTCTTTTCTCTTTTTCCTCCAGGGAAGAATCGGGGCATGTCCTGTGGAAAGACCTGCCGGGAAGACCGGGATGATGAGTGGATGGGTGTGAGCCTGGCCCGGCAGCCCGCAGCGGATGGCCGAGTGCTGGTAAACCCTATGGGAGTGCCACGGGGCGGGGGTGGTGCTGTGACAGTGAGTGACAGTGATTCCCTCGGGAAGCTGGATGACGTGGTGACAAGGGCATGGGCTTGAAGTTGCCTTTTCTGGATGACTGCTTGGACAGATGACTCCTCTTTTTATCTTCTTCCTTAATAATATCTGTTCTAGGGGGCCTCCCCGGTGGCGCAGAGGTTGAGCGCTGGGTTGCGAAGCTGCCCGCAGCCTCTGCAGTGCTGGTTCGATCCCTGGCTGCTCCCCGGCCACCGGAGGAGGGTCCCACATGGCGCGCAGCCCTCTCCTGCCACCCACTGCTCCCCTCAGCAGTGTACTTCGGTCCTTCTGCCTGCTCTGCTCCCCGCTCTGGCTCTGGTGAATTCTCTCACCCTCCTGCGCTTCTGACTGTACCCAGTGCTTGTATAAATAAATAAATAAGCAAATCTTTAAAAAAAAAGAATTAAAAAAATAATAATATCTGTTCTAGGGTGCTAAGATATGATTGTTGAGAAAAGGACAAAATGCGTGTGAAAGTGATTTGTAAAATCTCACCCATTAGGATTTTTTGGTTTGTAGCTTTTTAAGTTGAGATGTAACTTACTTAAAATGCACAGATCTTCAGATTAGTGTGGGTTTTGACAATTGTACACAATTATGGAGTTCTTCTATCCTCCCCAAAAGTTCTCTTACATTGCTTTCTAGTCAACTCCTCTCTCCCCCAGGCAATCACTCTAAAAACTTGTATCACCATGGATGACATTTGCTTTTCTAGACCTTCCTATGAATGAAATCCTCAAGTGTGTGCTCTCTCATGCCAGTCTTCTTCCCCTCAAAATAATATTTTTGAGACTAATTCCTGTTGTGTCAGTAGTGCATTGCTGTTTCATCCTACGTGGTATCATAGTTGACGAAATACATGTTTTTTAGGCAGTCGTTTACTTGGCTCTGAAAGTGGCTATGGTGTATTCTGTTCCACTGGGTGGTTTGAGGGAGCTGCAAAGAAAAAGGTTTTTGCTCTGAGGTTTGGAATATCTTACATTATTGCACTATCCAGTAAGGCAACCACCAGCCCCATGCAGTTATTTAAATTTGTCAACATCAAATTTAAAATTCAGTTCTTCAGTCACATTAGCCCTGTTTCAAGTGCTCAAGAGCACATCTGACTGCAGTATAGAAAAAAAGCATTACCATCATTCTAGAATGTCTTATTGGACTCAACAGTCAAGGAATGCCTAATGGCCTCAGCGGTCTTGCTTTGTTCATTTTTCCCCCCTTTTTTTAATGTCTCTGTTGAGCTATGACACTGAAGTACAACACGTCAGTGAATGGTTGGTGAATTCTTTTCATGACACACTCATGCGCCCCCATTAACACCCTAGATGTTTCCCTTGTGTTCTCCCTGCTGAGATGACCAGTATTCTGACTTCATAGGTCTTTGTTACAATTGGCTTTTCATGAATACTGTAGTAAGATCAAGAAGGGGGAAAATTACTAGCTGTTATTTATTAGAGACTTCCTTTGGCCTATATGCTATGTCCATAAGGCTTTCCTTATGGATCAATGCAAAATGTTTCTCTCCCCTCACGGAGGAGTCCACTTCTGGTTAAACTTCTTCCTAGAAGAAGCTGTTAATCTGAATCCTGCCTGCCTTCTCAGCATGAATTAAACATCTCCCCCTTGTCGGCCCCTTAAGGGGGAGAGAGAAAGCAGCTGGATGCTGTTGCCAGGATTGTGGGGCCTCTCTGCTGGAAAGCATTGTAGGTTCTCTTGAGGGACACCAACCCTGCTGTTTGCCTTGGTTTCCATTCCTTAAATCACTGTCACAGGCTACCCTGGGCCCTTTCCAAGCCTCTCCATGATCCAGATGTAGTGGCTTGACTCTGACTGGACGACTCAGTCCCAGGGGGGCCAGGATATTGTCCACCCTGCTCTGGAAGGGAGGGAAGTGGCTGACCATCTATAAATCAAGGGTGGCCTGTGGTTGAGATTCAGAACAGAAAGGGCAGCCTGGTGGCAACACTTGCAGGATGTCTCTGGCAGCATGGACCCTATAGCCAGAGGCTGCTCCTGGGGGTTTATCTCCTGTCCCCATGGAATGATCATTTCTGTGTAGCTGATAGCTGGTTTCCAGAGGGTGCTGCATTGCTGCAAATCACTATCAGAAAGGGGCCTTCTGGGGGAGCAGCAATGAGGCTCATGGGGATGGCTTCGCACAGGGAGCCGAGAAGGCAGAGCTGGAGCATCTGGGGTGATGGTGCTGTGATCACCTCATTTGGACTAGTTGCACACACAGCTCTTTTCTCTTGTTTTACAAAATGATGGCTCTGTCCATTGCACCAGCCACTCTGTGGGTGCTGGAGGAAGACGGGGGCATCCAGCAACATCTGCCTTTTCTCATGACTTTTAAAAATGTTGTGATCAGAGACCCATCCCAGGAAATCCACCGTCTTCTCCATTACTTGTCCAGTACAGTAGCATCAGCTGCAGGCACAGTGTTGTTCTCAAGAGTGCTCGGACTTCTTCATCTTGCAAAACCAAAACTATGTCCATTGAACAATAGCCCTGCCCCCTATCCTCCAGCTCCTGGCAACTTTCTTGTTCTAAGAGTTTGACTGCTTTAGAGTTCTCATATAGGAGGAATTGTCTTTTTGTGGCAGATTCATTTTATTTCACTTGGTATAATGTCCAGGCTTCACCCATGTTACAGCATATGACAGGATTTTCTTCTTTTTCAAGACTTCTGTTTCATTGTGTGCATATACCATATTTTCTTTGCATGATAGACATAATCCTCAAGATCCTGTCTTCACCTCTTTTCTGTACCTATCCAGAAAGGGGTTTGCTCAATCTTAATGGTAGTTATAATTTTACTTTTTCGAAACCTCCAAACTGTTTTCCACAGCAGCTGTATCATTTTACAGCCCCTCCAACAGTGTGCCAGGAACAGTTCCAACTTCTCCATATTCTCACTGCATTCATTTTCTGTCTTTTGTTTGTTTTTATAGTGACCATCCTATTGGGGGGTGAGGTGACATATTGTTAGGGTTTTGGTTTGCATTTCCCTGAGGACTGGTGATGGTGAGCATCTTTGTATGTGTCGGTTCTTCATCGGGGTATCTTCTTGCAGAAATGTCTATTCAAGTCCTTTGCCCATTTTTAAACTGGATTATTTCTTGTTGCTGAGTTATCCTCATGAGGTTTTACATGTATGCTGTCTGACTAGGCAAGGCTTGTCCTAAGTCCCCTTTGTCTTCCCTGGTTTAGACTTTGTCTCCTTCGTGAAGCCAGTCATTGGTGACAGGCGATCTGGAAGAAGCTTAGCCATGTCTTGTGTTGGTAGGACCGCTGCTTTGTGCTAATACCTTATATGGATAATGCATTTGTGTCCTGTTTTTATGAAAGTCACTTTGGCAGATCTTTTCCCTTTATAACTCTCGGTGCCTGAAGAAGATCTCTCTCAGAAATAGTGTCTAAAAGTGTGTTTGAATAATACAGGGGCTGAGTGTCAGTGTTAAAACAGTTAGAAAGCAACTCAGTTGTCATATGTTCTTGGTTGCTGAGTTTAAGTAGTTGATGGCAGGAAGCACAAGGCAAAATGCTATGAAATGCCTCTTGGAAATGACAGGTGACAGCAAGGCATGGTGGCCTAGTTCACATTCACAATTTGGAGACTTTGTATTCATTTGTTTTTTCTTAAATGTCTCAAATCTACCTCTCAGAACTTTCTGGGAGACAAGTATTTGTTTTAAAATTAAAAACAAAAAGATGTATGTTTCAAACATGTATTGAGAACTTGGCAGGTGCCTGCGGTTGTGGGTGTATGAGACCTGTGTTTCCAAGGAGCATAATTGGATTCCGAGGTTGTGTTGGAAGAGGGAAAGGTTCGGTGTTTTGTTTTGTTTTTTAATGTCACCTGGTGCTGATTTCAAAGTCAGGAGTGAATGGAGGAGAATTGGGAAGTGGGACGGGGAGTTTGGTGTCTCAGTGACAAATGGCATTTTCTGAACCACAGATTCAGCAACCAGCTCTGGCTAGACCCAGGATGTGGGGCTGGGCTGGCAGGCTGACCTCGGCCTAGTCAGTCAGTCCGTTGTAGTGGCTTCTAGTTTTTCCCAGGGAAGGGATAAGGGTGTAAAGACAGCAGGTCCCTTCCTTTCTCATACTGTCACCCTGCAGGTGACATGCCTGGTGTGCAGGCACCACACACCCGGGCACTGATTGTTCTCTTGGACCTGGGAGGGCAACTCATAATGTTCAGTTGATATTTCTGCTTTTCATCAGTGTGGCCAAGGCTCAGACAACGAAGAATTGAATGTCATCTTTATTTCTAGGTGGAAGCTATATTATCCATCTTTTTTTTTTATTTATCACTTTGCCATTTCCTTTCCCAACATCAGGACAGTCCTTATCTGTTTCCCGTTTCTCATCAGTCCCCTGTTCAAAGCCACAGAGTGCATTTTTGCATTCATTTCTCTTGCTCTGTTTCCTGATTTTTTTTTTTAGTGAACTTTTTATGGTGCTGTAACACATGCAAGAGTGGACAGATCCTCTGTGTACATCTTCATTAGCTGAATATTCTCAGAACAACTTTCCCAGCACTGCAGAAGTTCCTACTTTCTGCCTCCCTGGCCACTCCCACCTCCCTTGGTGGGGGAACTTCTTGGGTGGGGGAATCTGTCACATCAGTTCCCTGCCTCCGTACTGTTCTCAGTGGTGGGGAGAAGTGGTGGGGGAACTTCTTGGGTAGGGGAGTCTGTCACATCAGTTCCCTGCCTCCGTACTGTTCTCAGTGGCGAGGGTTTGGTCCTCATTGTGTGGGGTGGACCTGAGGCGAGGTAAGCGCTCTGGCTTTCTCCCAGGTGCATGTGCTTATAAGAGGGTGGGGGGCAAACTTAAGCACCTGACCACCTCAGTCCCTATCCCCCCAGGAAGGATGTGCTGTTTCCATTTTTGAAATAAATTACTCATTTTCATCCTATTTTTATTCATTTGGGAGGAAAAACAGTCCTTGTAACTTGAAATATACAAGTTTCTACTCTTTGGGCTGGAGCTAGACCCTCCTTGCCTTTCTTACGGTTATTAGAATCAGAGCTTGATCAAGTCCTGCTGTTTCCAGGAAAGGCTCTGCCCCCTTCCCCAAAACTCATTTGAGACATTGATAATTAGTAAGGCTTTGGAGACAGTCCCTCAGCATTTTCTTTTTTTATAATGTAAGGGTCAGATTGACATGTGGGTGTATAGAATGGTAATCAGGGCTAAAATACATTGTTTTCTTTCTGTAATTTGTCTTCAGAGGCTCTTTTCCTTGTTTTTGTGCATGATTTTGCTTTTGACACTTAGATCTCTGACCTCGAGGATGCCTTAACTTTCACTTAGTTGACTATGGAATGCAATACTGAATCTCCTAGGAATTCTTCAGAATTACTCCTTAAATAGTTTATGACACTTTAAAACAACAAGGAGACAATAAAATAGACATTAAATGCAGAAATCCCTTCCTTTATAAGAGTTAGGGTGTCCTGTGATGAACTTCCACCTCTTTTTATGGTCCCTCCAAACCAAATACAATAAAACATGAAAGTCTTAGGGGCTGAGGGCATTGCTGAATCCATAAACTAAAATGAACTATCTTGCCAGCTAACTATTTGGTAATTAGTAATAATAATTAGATGATAACAAGTGTGCAGAACTCAAATTTTCTTTAAAAAAATCAGTTATATATAGTCGTATGGAGTGATATGACTGCTCCGTAATACATTTTTCTAGCTCCATGCCCCCATCATTTCAGTCTCTTGAGAAACATGCACCAAATAGTTCACTTTTAGACAGGAAATGAAGGTGGTTTGAGGAGTACAGGCAAGCTCAGGTTCTCAGTCTTTCTGAGTATCCTCCTTTGTCTTTGCATAGAGAGTGGCTTTGCCCAGGGTCCTGTGGGTGTTTGATGGGAAGGGGCAAAGAGCTGAGGCTGGCAGGCAGTGATTTTTATCATGGAATGATAGCTACCCTGAGCCCCCCACTCAGTGACCCCTCCCTTCCCGTATCTAGTGGTTCCCTGAGGTCATCAGCTCTACCTCCAGCATGCATCCCGAAGCCACCCCCTTCTATCCTCTCCACTACCCCTGGCCTAGCCCAGGCACCTGGATGTTCATCTTCACCCTTGCCCACCTACTGTCTCCATAGCAGCTGAATTCTCTTTCCAAATTGCAAATCAGGTCAAGCCAGTTGCCTATGTGAGACTCCCCATCAGCTTCCTGTTGTGTGTCCACTGAAATAATAGTCATCCCAAGGTCTCCCAGACCCCTGTGGCCTGTACCTTCTCCCCACCAGAATCACTCCAGACCATTCCACCAGTCTCCTTTATTCCTCTTGACTCTCCAAGCCTTTCATGTGCTTCCTTTGCAGCTGCTACTCCTTCTGGAACACTCTTCCCTGTCTCCTCAGTATGGCTGACCTCCTCACCCTTCCGGCCCTTCCACTCCCAGATTCTTTACTCCCTAACTCTGTGCTTGCTGTCTAGGTGCTCAGCACTAGCTACAGTCCTCACTTGTGTCCATGTTTGTTTATGGAGTCTTCCTAGTAGCCTCCTGGGGGCTTGTTACTACACATTTTTTTCTAATGCTCAAAAAGGACCTAGTGAAAGATGGGATTGCTGGAAGGGAAGTGTGTTAGGCCCCTCTGTTCCTCAATCCTGCAGAACCACCTCGCACTTTGGGGGTATGGTTGTGAGCTCTTGGGGCTGAGATTTCTGCTCTGAACCTTTTTGTCCTGCAGGCCTGTGCCCATCGCTGGAAGAACATCTACTATGAAACTGACCACATCTTGCCCCACGGCTTCTGTTACATCATCCCGTCCAACCTCCAGGCCAAAGGCAGGACGCTGATCCCTTGCTATGAAGGTGAGCGCTATTGTTTCTCACTCGCCCCCTACCCAGATAGTGCCCTAAACACTCCCCACCCATCTCTGTTCCACCATTTCCCCCAATTTCCAAACTCTAACAGGAGGGTGGAAGAGTGTGCCCTCTTGGTTGGCCTCTTAGAATCTGCCCAATGAGAAGGGGGCAGTGGTCCCAGGCCCTGCCCAGCTGTGCTGTCTCTGCCACATAGCCCACAGTGCTTCCCAAGTTTTACAAAGTCTTGAAGATGGAAATCCACCAAACCTCAGCTGAAAGGTCAAGCAGAACCTTTGGTTTCCTTGCATAACCAAGTGCTGTGCAGCCTTGGGAAACTTGCTTTCTCTCTCTGCACCTCAGTTTCCTCACCTGAAAATGTAAGGGTTGGCTCAGGTGGTTTCCACATTCCTGTGCAGCTCCTAGATGGTCATAAGGCTCTTGTGACAGCTCCTGGTTATCATACGTGAAGACAGACATCCTGAGGCAGGAGAAAGAGAAGACCTGAGACCTAGTGGTTGCATGCATGCCAAGTCTGACCTTCCTTCTCAGCTGTGCATGCGCCCTGACAGACACCTGAGAACTGGGCGTGCCCCGAGCACGGTTTTAAGAGCTCCTCACCCAGGGCAGTAAGGGTTTTTGAAGAAAAATTTATTTCCTCAGGCTCCCTGCTTAAAACCTTCCAATACTAGGGCACTGGGCATGTCTGAGCCAATCGCTCTTCAGCCTGGTCAGACTTGAGCTTTGAGCATTCAGCATCATTTTCTTCAGCTGTGTGTGTCTACACTCTGGGTTCTTAGCCTGTGTCCAGTGAGCTAGAACCTGTTTACTCTCTAAGTGCTGTGCTATTTATATTTTAATCTCCCTCCCTCAGTTTGTTTGTTTAGACAGGGCCTACAGGAGCCTTTGTCCACATTTCCTTTGGGCCTTCCTGGGGTTTTCTTGGGTTTCAAATTTTATGGCCACCAAGGAGAAATGGCTGTCTGGACATCTGCATTTTTCTGTCTCATGGAATTGCTTCAAGGGGACTCAGAAGGCTTGGGGTGTTCTGTGAAATCGTCCCAAGGAGAACCAGCCGGGCCCACAGAAGGCATAAACCCCCCTCTCCTAAGACAGCAGGTCTCCCCACCCCAGACCCCTCTCTCTGGTCTGGTTGGGCCATGTGTGGAGGTGGAACTCTAGCCTTGTGTGTGCAGATTGCCAAAGCCAGAGGGAAAGCTGGAAAAAGGGGATAATGTAATCAGCTGGGAAGGAGGGATAGGAAATGTAAAACTCACAAATAATGGGTGAAGAATGTGTTCTGACTGCCTGCTAATTGCTCCCTTTTCCCCAGGCAGAGAAGGGAAAAGACCCTGGAGCCTGTCCTTGGGGAGCGGTCAGACTGGGGAGAAGTGAGAGGAACACTAGGGGGTGAGGCAGTGAGGGCTGAACCCAGCCCAGTGAAGCAGTGTACCACGCTTGGGTTTTCCCAGGAGACATGTTGTCAAACAGGGACATGCGACTGTCGGCATCAGAAAGCAGCAGGACAGCGCTGTGAAGGGGGCGCCTGAGAGGCCGTCTGCGTGGACCTCCCACCTCCCTGGCTCACACCTTCACTCATCTGTAATTAATCCATTGCGTGGTCTGGTTTTGGTGTGAGGACCTGCATTCTCACTGAATCTTCACAAGGCCCCAGAAAAATAGGTATTTTCTTCACTTGGGTTTGAATGCAAGTAGTTGATTTTGGAACTTATTCAGGAGACACCAGCAGGGGAGTAGGAAGGCGAGGAAGGACATGGCAAGTTACCACGAGGCCATGGCGGGGTCCAATCTCAGGGGAGCCCTGGGGTCAGCTGAGAACACACCCCTCAGAATTTTCTTGCCTGAGGGGTGTGAACTGGATCTTAATACACTTGACCTTCTGTCCTGCCACATAGGTGGGCAGGGACGCTCCCAAGCAGAAAGATGTAGGTACTGGCAAGTGGCAGTGGCGCCGAGCCTCGGAAGTTCTAACAGCCGTGGAGAGAGGAATGGGCCCCCTGGGTGGCCTACCGAGCCGCTCTTCTGTGACAGCGAGCAGTTAGGGCTCAGTTTAATTGCCAAAGGTCACTCATACAGTAGATGGTAGGGCTGGGTTTTGAATTTTGTGTCTGGCTGACCTCGGCCAACCATTTTGTGCCCTTGTGGTTAGTGGTGGTTTCTGTTTAAATGAGAACTAGTCATATACAGTGTTGCGAGCCAATGCAATGCATGCATGTATGTGTACACACATACATACCTAAGGATTACAAGAAAGCTAGCTGGCAACGCTCACAAGAGAGGATGACTGTTTGAATTATCCCAAAGGTTTAATCAGGAGACAGAGGGAACATGGACTTTTGGATGTCGCTGCTCTCAAAAGGAAGCCCTCCTTGCCTGCCCCTGCCCCTGCCCCGCGGGCTGTTCTGGCATGGTGCTTGGCAGCATGTGGACATCTGTGTATGGTAGGGAGAGCAGCAGCGGTGCCATGTGACAGGCTGGGTTCAGGTCTGCTTGGGTTCATATCCCTCACTCACAGTAGAGTGAGCTCTGGCTCAGGCTTAGGAGAGAGGGTATTTTCATTGTCCCCTCGGGATGCTTCAAACATGACCACAGAACATGTCCCTTGTGGCTTCTGGTTCCAGAAGAGATGTGTGGAACAGGCTTGAACTGAACCTGCAGCCATAGCCCAGTTAGATCAGCCAAACCCCAGCCCATCTGGGAGGTCTGAGAAATTAATGCTTGCTCTTGTTTGCCATGGAGACTTTCTGGGTGTTGTTCAGTGATAGCTGACTGATGCTGGACCCATCTCAGGAACCCAGATTCCTCACATAACACTGGCTGTGGGATGGATGCAGCCTCCAAGATTGCTCTTTTCTGTGATTATTTCTTGACTTAATGATGACCGAACGGAGTACCCAAATGGTGCCACTGCCCCAAGCTCCTTCCTCATGGGTACAAGCACTTTTATGTCCTCACTAATTCATTGGCACAGGGTGGAGTAAGGGGTGGGACATGTCAGACATAAGTGGAGCCCCTTAGAACAATGGGGACCTACACAGAAAGTTTTTGTAGTTCTTGGTCCCATAAGGGGGAAGGGACAGATGCTAAGATTTTTCTAGAAGACTGAACTGGCTGGGTGGGGGATGCTGGCCATAGTTAGAGATCCCTTGTCTGTGTTCTGTTGGCTTTGGTGAGTTCCACTTCTCTGTGTCTGGTCTGAACTAGATCTACTTTCACCTTAACAGCAATTGTTATTTTTCTTTTTCTTTTTTTGTTTTTAAAAGATTGATTGATTGATTGATTTATATAAGCACTGGGTACAGTCAGAAGTGCGGGAGGGTGAGAGAATTCAGCAGAGCCAGAGCGGAGAGCGGAACAGGTAGACTGATGAAGTACACTGCTGAGGGGAGCAGTGGGTGGCAGGAGAGGTAAGCACAACATGTGGGACCCTCACCCGGCGGCCGGGGATCAAACCGGTGCTGCAGAGGCTGCTGGCAGCTTCGTAGCCCAGGGCACAACCGCTGTGCCACTGGGGAGGCCCAACTGTTATTTTTCTTAAGTGGAAAAAAGCTCTGTTCCAGGGAGGGATCACATCATGATTTAATACAATGAAGTATTTTAGAGTTTGACAGACCTTTAAGATGTCACCTAGACTGTCCTCATGTCTTTTTTTTTTTTTTTTTAAGATTTATTTATTTATGCATGCAAGCCAGAGATGCAGGGGGTGAGAGACAGAGCGGGGAACAGAACAAGTGGATCTACTGATACACACTGCTGAGGGGAGCAGCAGGCAAGACAGGAGAGGTCTGCTGTGCCATGTGGGTAGCTCCCTGGCTGGCGGGAATCGAACTTGTGCTGCAGAGGCTGTGGACAGCTTCATAGTGCTGTGCCTAACCCTTTGTGCCACCAGGGAGGCCCTGTCCTCCTGTCTTTATTGAGGGTCAGAGATAAGCTGCAGCTTGCTCCCCTTTATTCCATCATTTGCATGCCATCCAGTGGAGAGGCGGAGACCATGATGGCTAAGAACACAGACTCAACCGAGACTGCCAGGGATCAAGTTCTGGCTATGCCACTTGTAGTGGTATGACCCAAATGAGTTATTTTACCTCTGTGTGCCTAACTTACCTTGGGGGGCTGTGAAGAGCATGAAGCACTTGATACTTGTAAGTTCTCAGGACAGTACCTTCTAATATACTGTATGATAATGCCCTCTGAGGTAAGGAAGTGACTAATTTGTCTCCAGGAATACTGTCCACTTAATCCTATTAAGTGCCTGGTAGATAAAACACAAGAGACCTAGTTTCAGCTCTTAGGAAGTTCCCCATCTACAGGGGAAAAGAGAGGGAATGTGTTGTTTTAAAAATTGGGAGATGCCAGTGTGGACTGCTGGGCCCCTCTCCTGAGGTCTCAAGCTCTGTCCACTCTCAAGGTGTGTTAAGACAGGATGATTTAATTTTACAGAGACCCACATAGACTGCAGCCTGTTGGGGCCCCTGGAAGAGAGGATGTGGAGTCCACTGTTGGGCATATGGTGGGTGCAGGGAAAGGATGGGATAGACCTACCTCTGAGTGTGTGCTACCTGTAGACTAGCAAAAATGTGGGGGGCTCGGTTGAGGTCCACTCTTCCTCACTCCTACCCTGTGGTCTCCAGCCTGTCATTGACCCTCAGCAGGGAGGGACACTGTGATGCTGCCGCTAAGGTTTATTGTGAGGTGTTTGCCAGAAAACCCAGGTGAAAGTGCCCAGAGAAACCACACATTGTTCTGTGATTGTGGCCTTTCCAGGGGTCTCCATTGTGGGTCAGCTTCATGTCATTACAATGTGGGAAGATTTGATTCATTGAGGACAGTCTCTAAATATAAGGACACCTGTCCAAAGTCTCAAACTTGTGAATTCTTTCTTTTTTTTTTTTTTAAAGATTTATTTATTTATACAGGCACTGGGTACAATCAGAAGCGTGGGAGGGTGAGAGGATTTGCCAGAGCGGGGAGCAGAACAGTCAGACTGACGAAGTACACTGCTGAGGGGAGCAGCGGGCGTGGCAGGAGAGGTCTGTGTGCCTTGTGGGACCCTAGCTGGTGGCCAGGGATCGAACCGTCGCTGCAGAGGCTGCTGGCAGCTTCGCAGCCCAGCGCTCAACTGCTGTGCCACTGGGGAGGCCCTCAAACTTGTGAATTCTTAACAAATTGGCCTTTGGTTTGGCACAAGGACATTTTCTTATGACTTTTCAGGTGCTTCCTGTTTCTGGTTGGGTGGGAAATGCTATCAGAATATCCTGTTGGGAACCAGGAAGTATAGAGGGAATGGGAAACAAAGATGTATTTAGGACACGAAGTAAAATAAACTAACAGAGAATAATACCCTGAAGTCAAACCACTTTGTTTATATTTGATAGAACAGCATCGTTACTACCATATGCTGTTTGGTTTTAGCAGAATGTGTGAGAAAATGAGAGGTTCGGTGGGGTGACATGTGGGGGAAACTATTTGTAGGTGAAAGAGCAAGCACTATAAAACCTGAGTTACCATTAACCAAGCTGTGATATTTTAGGACTCCCCAAGTTTTAAGCCAGTGTCTGTGATACAATCAAGCGCTGAGCTTTCATCCTGCACCCTTGAGTCCACTCAGACAAGGAGCTGGAGCATGGCAGGAGTGAGGCTGTCAACAAGCCAGCTTTTGATCATGATGGAAAAATCTCATTAACCTGGAATAATCTGGGAGAAGCTTGGCTAAATTAACAAAACATGTTCAAGATAAAACACTGATGAAGACTTCCAATTAGAGGCAATTAGGGTTATATTTAAGACCTAATTTCAGAATCTGGCATTATGGCTCCCTTATTTCTATGATGGGACAAATTCCTCTTTTCTGACTGACTGACTTTGTGCAAACACCCTAAGCCTCAGTGCCTTCATCTGTAAAATAGGGAGATTTTTTCAGGCTTAGAGGTATTTAAGGTATAGAATGAACTGAAAAATTCCTAGGTCAGACTGAACACTTAAGAATGTGAATTTTCTGGGCCTCCCTGGTGGCGCAGCGGGTTGAGGGCGGTGCTCTGAAGCTGTCTGCAGCCTCTGCAGCACCAGTTCCATTCCCAGCTGGCCAGGGAGAATCTCACATGGCATGGCAGACCTCTCCTGCCTCACCCGCTGCTCCCCTCGGCAGTGTCTTGGGTCCATCTGCCTGTTCTGCTCCCTGCTCTGTCTCTGGTGAATTCTCTCACCCTCCCACGCCTCTGACTGTACCCCAGTTCTTATATAAATAAATAAATCTTAAAAAAAGTATTAATTAAAAGTGAATTTTCAAACTAAGTTTTAAATACTAAAATAGTATTCTTAACTGTTCTTAGATGGTGTTTAGCAGATCCTGCTTTAGTGAGTAGATAATGAGAAAAGAAAGCCGGGTGTTACTGAAATGATTTTAAGAGCCCTTGAAAAGATGATCATTTCTTAAATACCTTTATAGAATATATGTACAATTTATTTGCTTGGTAATTATCCCACCTCTTTTTGTAGATCATCTAATGTTTAAATGTTTTTAAGCTTGGCATTGCTGGGGTTGGAATTTATGAAATTTTATTGCGCTTTAAAATTGTTCCACTGACCCTCGGCTGCCAGATGGGGAGGGTGGGGAGGTGGGAAATAGAGAGGTGAGGGGACCCAGTGGACTGTGGTGGTGGGCTACGGGGCCATTTGGTGGGAGTGCTAATATCTGAGAGGCGTGAACATAACCCCCTAATCATTTGCATTGTTGTAAACCAAGGTTACCTCAGTGAAAAAATAAAATTGAAAAATAAATTTTATTAATATAAGGAAAATAAAATTGTCCCATTGATTATAAAGATTACTGGACCACTTTCTTGATTATGGTGTGGTTGTCCTTTTATCCCTAATTGCTTTTGCATCCCTCAAGACTGATCATTTCTAGAAAAGGAAATAGATTACCCATTCAGACTTGAAGACTTTTTTTTTCCCTTTCCAATGTTGAAAGCTGGGGACCCCACAGGGGATAAAAATCAATCAAGAACCATTTACAAATGAAAAGCAATTGAGGTTTTGTTTTGTTTTTGTTCTGTTTTGTTTTGTAGAAAACCATAAAAGACTAAGGTGATCCATTTAGAAATTCAAGAACAAGCCCCATAAATTTTTATTAAATAAAAAATTGCCACAATTACATAGGATTTTGTTTCCAAAGAGCTTTCATAAACATTATCTCATTTAAGTAAATACAGCATATTTTGCAAAAATGGATGAAGTTCTGTCTTATGGCCAGTTAAGACAGAGAGGGACCTTGAAGGGAAGAACAGGAAGAGGGACTGGAGGGTCAGCCAGGGCCAAAGCAGCACCCCAGAGGCCTTGGTAGTTGCTCTCCAGGGCTCAGACAGCCCCATCAAGCTTTCCTTTTGGTACCAAGTTTTAAAGATCACAAAATGTTGTGAAAATATCCGACATAAAATTTACCATTTTAACGATTTTGAGGTGTCATTCTGTGGTGTTACATACATTCACATTGTTGTGCAGCCACCAGCTCAAATCTCTAAACTATACCCACTAAACAATAAATCCCCATTCTTCTCCACTCTGGACCCTGGCAACCACCATACAGTTTTCTCAGTGAATTTCCCCACTTAAATCACATAAATGGAATCACATGGTATATGAAATATTCTGTGTCCTTCTGCCATATTTCACTTAATGTGATATCCTCAGTTTTCATCCATGTTGTAGTCTGTGTCAGACTTTTCTTCTTTTTTAAGGCTGCATAGTATTCCATTGTATGTATGTACCACATTTGTTTATTCATCTGTCTATGGAAAGTATTTTTGTTAAAGCATAAGAATGTTGTGACTGGAAATGTGCTCTTTGAAGCATGTCCGTGGCAGAAGCAGATTAGAAGTTGGGAGCTATGCTTCTTAGTATTGACTTGGGCTAATTAGTTGTGTGACTTTAAATAAACCATTTGCTCCTCTGAGCAATAGTGTCTCATCTGTGAACTGAAGGAACAGGCCTGAAGTTATTAGACATTTTGAAAGACCTTTTCCTCTTTAAAGATTTTCTCTTAATTATGTTTCTGTCTTTATACAATTTGCCTTAATATTCACCACAACTTAATATCAATTATTTTGATAAAATGTTTTCTCTTCCTCTCCAACCTAGTTTAGAGCATTTATTTCCCTCCCTCATCCATCTAGACAGTGATCCTTCCTAATTGATGGTAGTTTAATCTTCTTTTCATTTTTGTATGTTTAAGTGCTTTTTCTTTCTAGAGATATGCCTGCCTGAATTCTTTGTCATCTAAATTTTTGCTTAAATATTAATTATTGGATTTCACTCAGAAATTGAGTGAAAATTCAGAAATAACTTAAGACTGGAAGGCAATTTTTTTCCTCTATTTTGTTTCATGGCTAAGTTAAGGAACTATAATTTTAAACTAAGGAAAAATAATTTTAAAATTTATGTGTTAAAAAATAGCTCTGAAAGGGCCTCCCCGTGGCGCAGCTGTTGAGCGCTGGGTTGCGAAGCTGCCCGCAGCTTCTGCAGCACTGGTTCTATCCCCGGCTGTTCCCCGGCCACCAGAGGAGGGTCCCACATGGCGCGCAGACCTCTCCTGCCGCCCGCTGCTCCACTCAGCAGTGTACTTCGGTCCTTCTGCCTGCTCTGCTCCCTGCTCTGGCTCTGGTGAATTCTCTCACCCTCCCGTGCTTCTGACTGTACCCAGTGCTTGTATAAATAAATAAATAAATAAATAAATAAATAAATAAATAAATCTAAAAAAAAAAGCTCTGAAAGGTAAAACTTTCTCAAATCTTTGGAATAGAGATTTTGGAGAAGAATACTTGTATGCTATAGGTAGAGCTTGATCTTTCCATGGGAGGGTTTATTCTACCAGTGTTTTGGGATGGGTACAGGAAGGGACCCACCTAATTTAAGTCTTGAGTGAATTAAAACTCATTGGTGTAAGCTGCATGCATCGAGTCCTGGATAGTGAACGTTTGGAAGCCAATGTTTTGTCAAACCAGAAGTAAACCAGCAGTAAACCAAGGCAAATACTACCATTTTGAGAATGGAGGAGCCATGTGACTTAATGAAGCAAAGTGTGTGATGCAGGCTGAGTACTGTAAATGCACCCAACTTTCCAATCTATCCCCAGCTCCTCCAAGTCATTTCCAGGGTCCCCTCATTCAACCGTATCTTTGGTTTCCCAGTTAAGTTCTCCCAAACTGAAAGTTCGGTTTGTCACAGTATCTGTGAGCCACTGGCATGCCAAACCTCACCCTACCTGTTTGCTCCAGTGGAGAGGGAGGGAGCTGGCATGTTGCAGTCCCCAGGGCATTTGGAGGCCAAGCAGATGTACCCAGGAGCTGCCCACTGCGGGGACCCATAGCCTTCACGTGTGTACAGGAAGAATTCTGGGAACACAAGAGGCTCAAGGTCCCACCCGACCCCTCCATCCTGTACTTCCTGAACTTCTCTGGATGGAGGAGGTGTGTGACCTGGGGTTTCTTGGGGGTGCCAAGCACTGGGCAACCCCTGACTCCACAGCCACCTCCTTTCTCATAGCTCTGTGTAGCTTCCCTGCCTTCTAGGTCTAGGTAAGCAAAATCAAGTGTTTTAGGATATGGGTATGTTAGACCACCCTGTGCATGCACTTCTGCTGGAAAGCAAAGCCTGCATGTGGACATTTGATAAGTGGGTTAGGGAGAAACCCCAACTTGCCTTATATATATATAATATATATGGAATCAACTTTAAAGTCCTTAACTCAAGGACACAGCCTTAAAAGTGTGAAAAGAGCTGAAGGATCCTGTGGCCCAGTGCTAGTGTCTGGTAAGTGTCATCTGGGAAATCCCCAATGGCCAAGGCCTGGTCACTGTAGCACCCTGAGGTGCTAGTTGTGTGGCCTTGTTCATTGCACAAAGTGCTTTTTTAAATCCTTTCTCAATCAGGATCATGAAATATTCAGTAGAACAGCACAGTGCGATGTGTTTTTTTCTTCTCTTCTGAAAAGGTGCAGGTTGAGCTGGGTTTGGGCAGCCACGCACAGAGATGCTTTGCCCAGGATGTGGTTGATCAGGAATAGCTTTGAGGAGCTCTGGGAAGGCCAGTCACAGCAGAAGCAGGGTGCCATGTACAGGGAGAAGCAGATGTGGACATGCCACGTGGCTACAAGGGCCTATCTCCCAGGGTGGGGGTCTGTGACTCAGCGGGTCCTCTTGGGTCTTTGGGGACAGTCTGTAAAGGGCCATAGGGGGCCAGTCAGGATTGAAGAACTGCATCTGCATGCTCTATCCATTTTTTCCAAGAGGAGATGAAATTGCCAGTCTTAGGCATGGAATGTCTTGGAAAATCCATCCTGTGTGTCTTTGACCTGTCCACACCCACCGCCATCTTCGGCCTCTGGGCTTGGTGGCAGGATGTCATAGGGCCTGACAGGGTAAAGAAAGCAGGGCTGGAAAGTCGGGAGGACGAATGTGCCTCTGGGGGAGTTGAGGTACTTCGTGGAGGAGGAGTTTGCATGATCCTCTTCCATTTGCACTGGGGCTTTGGGTCTGAGCATGGAGCAGTTTGTGGCCCTCCTCAGCTCACTCTCTGTAGCACATTGGGTCCCTGGCACGGGGCTGGTGCTGGGCACCAAGATGCATGCACTCATCTGTGTGTTGAAGAGACTGAGGAGCAAATGCTTTCTGCGATGGAGTGAGGGCTTCGTTTTCCTTTTCTTGCAAGACCACACAATCAGAGAAATTTGGGGGCGAGGAGTGGGGAGGTGGCTTTCTGGAAAGTTATGGAAGGCTTGGAATGTAAGACTGTGGGTAATCGGAAAACACCAGTTGGGCCGGGCCTTCCTAGACCAGAGTTGCCACAACTGCTCCCAGGAGGTGTGTGGTGGGATGGAGGGTGGGAGTGTTTGGATTAGATCCTATTCCAAGTTGAAGGGGTTAATCACAAGTTTCTGGGAAGTCACAACACTGCCTCTCTTCTAATGGGGAGTCATGGTAGCAGTCAGGAGCCCACACTCATCCCTCGCTCTTGAGCAGCCGGAGAAGGCAGTGGTAGCACTTGCAGATTTAGAACCATCGAAGCCAGTGGGATATACTGCTTCCTGTGTGTCTCTGGCCCTTGACCTCTGATAAGGCAGCTCTAGCTCCAGGAGCTGGGGCTTGGCCTCAGAATGCGGCTTCAGTACTGGCTGAGGCACAGGTGCTAGTAGAAGGGTCTCATCTGCAGGCCTGGGCCCGCCGACCAGGAACGGGGCACTCCCAGCCCCCAGCGTGGCTACGGGTTCCTCAGAAACCCTGTGTCCTGCTCCAGGCAGAGCTCACCAGCACGGTTTGGGGATGTGATAGAGAGGAACAGGTTTTCATCTACTGTTTTTTGAAGTCCCTGCCATAAAAGAGACCTTGAATTGATTTTTTTGTTTTAAGATGAAAGAGACCCACATGATTTCTATCCCTGCCACACACTGATGAACCAGAACGGGTTTGTCCTGCACTGTAGTTCAGACCGTGGGGCCTGAATGTTCCTTCCATGTTTCATTTGTTTGAGCTATTTCCTTTGGGTGTTTAAACCCCCATGTCAGTGGGCAGATATGCTTCGAGCCAGGCCTTCCAGATTTAATATAACAAGTTCCACTCCCAGCCCTGATGCAAGATTCCGCAGAGAACAAGAGTTCTGTTCGTCAGTTGGCTGCTTTCTGGCAGGCCTGTGAGTTCTCCTTGAAATAACAGGACAAGGCGGGAGGAACTGACTTAGCCTCACATGGAAGAAGAGTAACTTGGTTGACATTCCATTGTAATTTAGCAGTCGGTTAATGGGCACTTACTGGAAAATGTTACCAGGCTCTGCGGTGAGTGTTGTTAGAAACTGAGCTACTCTGCATATTTCCCCAGAGCCTTTCCCCGCTTCTCCTCTAGTAGACACTGGAGCTGCAGGAAGTGGCACTGTGTTGCAATCACAGCTTCATTGTTCCTTTGTATTATTTGTTTTGGGTTTCAAAATTAAATCTTTTGGTGCCAGAGACTTGCCAAGAGCTCGGGGGTGGCACAGGGGTCACTGGGTTATTTTGCTGGGTGCCCCACAGGTAGGAGGTGTTGAGGGCCCCCCATGACCCAGTGCCTAGCAGTGTCAGTTTCTCATATAGTTAATTTGAGTCCTCTGAGCAGAATGTTGCTCCATATCTTTGTCTTTATCCATGAAATTATTTCAAATAGCTGGTCACTTCCTGGGCTTTGTGTAATCACACATTTTGTAAAACTTTGCCAGGCTGTCGAAGTGAGAAGGTGATTTGTGAGTCCCAGCTTGGGTAGAATCCTGACTTTGCCATTTACTAGCTGTGTGACCTTGGGCAACTCACTTAACCACTCTGAGCCTCAGGAGTCTTGTTAACAAATGACCACAAGCGTTCCCAGGGAATAGCAATCAGCAAAATGGTGTGAGTGGAGGCAGATAGTAAAGTCCCTGGAACATGTTAACTGCTTTTCCTTGCCACCTTAAAGCAGCAGCAACAGAATGCCCCTTTGCTGGGTCAGAGTGTTGGTGACTGAGCGGAGGGTGGGGGGACAAAGCCTGTCCACTCTTGGAGGGAGAGATCTTGCCCCTTTCCTTCCTCACAAGGAAGACAGGTGTCAGTGTGGGGTGTCACCACGTGCCTCCGTGATAGTGTATTGGAGTGCTAGGGAGGTCCAGAGGAGCCCCCTCATCCTGCAGCTCCTGGGCTCTGCCACCCACATTTGCTTGGAGGGTAGAAAGCCTATCGCCTGCAGCTGGATAGAGTGTCTTTTGGGGAGGCTTGGTCTCGTTCCAGGGGACTCCACAGTGCGATGGCCACATCATTTCATTTCTGGGTCATATTTTCAACTCCTTCTTCCTACTAGAGCTCTCCATCCTCTCTGAAGTAAATGAAATAATTGTCACCAGCCTCCCACTTAATTACCGTGGCCGCTGCGCCCTGTTCCCCGCATGCTCGCAGGAAGTCCACTGGGGCACTTGGCAGCCTCCTGACCCCATGGCACCAGAGCCTGGATTTTTGAGGTCTGGTGGATTCCTGAGACTTTCCTTCTGCGCCCACGTCTGGACGGCATCCCCAGCCCAGCCCGCAGTAGCACCCAGGGAGTGGCCGGTGCTCTGCCGGCTCCACACGACTGGCACACACTGACGAGCTTGTGGTTTGCTTCTCTTTCCTCCTTCCCCTCCAGAGTACAAGAAGAAGTATGGAGAGGAACACGGCTCCTGCCAGGCTGGGATCGCAGGCTTCTTCACTGAGGTGGGTGTCGGCTCTGAGGCAGTTCTGCTTTCTTTTTGGTGTTCACTTCTTTGCTGGTAGTGAGGCATTGAGATGGATCTTCCAGCGCCCCACTTACTTGGGTTGTGAGTCAGTAGATCCTGGGTCTCACATCCAGGGACGGTCCTTGAAAGTGAGGGGGAACCAGCTGGTCAGAGACCACTGAGAGCAATGGGCTGAGTCCTTGGGGCCTGGGAGCTCACCAATTTAGGTAATTTTTATACGGGCAACTAAGTTGAGACCATGGAAGGAATTGATGAACGGGGTGTCTGTGGGTCAGTGAATAGTCACTGGGTCTCACCATCAAGCACCATTGCTCTCTCCTAGGAAGACCCTTGACCTCAGGCACGACTCTAATCATTCTTTCATCCCTGTCCCTGATTTCTGAAGGACCACAGACTTGATTGTTTCTTTGCCTATGCAGGACCATGAACTTTGACTAGTGCTACCTTTTTAGAGACTGTTTTCTCATGTGATTCTCACCCATGTCAATGTACCCTTCCTTTTTCAAATATTTTTATGACCTTTTTCAAATATTTTTATCTGCCAGGTGCAGATTTCTGTGCCAGGCCCTGTGAGTGCCACTGTCACCCCTGTCATTGCTCAGACTTCCACAAAGTGCTTTTTACTTCACTTCCAATTCCTCTGCTCTCCTGTTTCTTTAAGCACCAAAACACATCCCAAGTAAGAAGACGGTCTTAATTGCCACCACCACCCTAAGAGAAAATCCACTGTCATCGCCCTGGCCAGGCACTGGTCTCCTTACGTCCATCATTTTATTTATTTCTTTTTTAATCACAGTGAAATGCATATAACTTTCACCATGTTAACTGTTTTAAAGCAAAGCCAATGATTCAGTGGCTATTCAGGCATTACACTGTGGGGCCACCATCACCTCTGTCTGGTTTCAGAGCATTTTCAGCACCTGACTCTGCATCCATCCTCAGCCCCACGTGCATTTTCTGCACACCAACCTGAAGCATCTTTCTGACTCTGACCCCCACCATCCTGTGGTAGGTGAACATGTCAGCTCTGCATCTGCCCCTGGGCATGTCTCTGTGATGTCAGTTCTCCTTCACTCACCCCAGGGCAGCAGGCGGCTTCAGGGGAGGGACAAGACATTGAGGAGGGGAAAGACCAGTAGCACCCACGGGTTACCAAAGCTTCTAATCAGGGGCAGAAGCACCCACCTTAATTTCCCAAACCACTATTTAAATTCAAAGAGAAAATGGACAATTGGCAATATAATGTCTGATCCAGAAAGCAAAATGTGAAAGATACACGAGTCAGAAAAGTCAGAAGCTTTATCACCCTTTATGTCAAACCAATACACGCGAGATGTTTCTCTCCCAGCCTGCCCTTGCCCCAGGAAATACATTTGCTGCCATTTTCTTGACTGTCTCTGGGAATGGTATCACCAGTTCTAACTCTCCATATCTGGCCATCAGCAAGTCCCAGCTCCAGGCCCTGGAACCAGTCCCAGAGACCTGCACTTCTTTTTCTCTTCACTCCCACCCTACAAATCCAAGCTGCAGTTGCCTTGCCTCTGGCTCACCACAGCACCCTCTTGTATCTGGCTTCTCTGTCACCCCTCAACTCACTGTTCCTACACCTGGCGTTAAGGAACAAGAGCAGTGCTGTTGTCCTCTGCTCAAAATCTTTTGTTGTCTTCTCATTGTGTGTATAATGTAATAGTCCAGACACCCCCCGCGGCCCCCCCAGGGCCTGCCTCTCCAGCCCCACCTCTGTGCTGGCCTCCCCCCATGCTGCCTCCTGCTGCACTGACTTCCTCCACTTTCTGGGGCCTGCCCAATCTGACTGGCATTTTCTGAGGTTCCCACACCTGGCATTTTGTGCCCAAGGGCACACTTCTTTAGAGAGACACATAGTAGAAGAATTGCTGGGTAAAAAGCAACCCAAAATTTGAATTTTGGTGCATGCTGGCAAATGGCTGTCCTGAAATGTTTACCAGGTGACCTCTCTCTGGACGGACGCCAAATCTGCCCCTCTGTTCTCTCAGCAACACTTAACATTTTTGTCATTTTATAAAAAGCTAGTTTATTTTGTTTTAGTGGCCTCTCACCTGATTACTAATGCAGTTCAGTGTATTTTTTCAAATAATGGACATCTGTCTTTTTTTTTTTTTTTCATTTCCTTTTTTTCTTAGTCCATGATTGTGCTTTTTGGCGGTGGTGCTGCTTTCCCTGGTTTTCAGGATCCAGTAACATATTTTCAATGCTAGCCTCTTACCTCTATGTGCTGCAAATATTTTTCATCAGCCCTATCTGCTGAGCTTGCTTAGGGGGTCTTTATTGGACCCATATTGAACATTCATGTTTGGTCAAATGTATCAGTCTTTTTCTTTCTGGAGTGCAGACTTCTTTTGTTGGAAAGTCATCTCTATCCCAAGACTATGGAATGTCCACCTGCATTTTCTCCTTATTTTTGTAGATTAGAAAAAAAAATTATGTCCTTAATCCATCTGGCATTTATCTTTGAGATGTTGTGGGTAGAAACAAGCTGCGTGGTTTCCCTGTGCATACAGCTGATGTGATACGGGTCTGCTAGATAGTTCTTCCCAGCCCCACTGAGTGTACTGCCAGCCTGCCACATGCCAGGTCCACTCCCTTCCATCTCCATAAGCATTTAGGTTGTGTGAGTTCTATGGCTGTTGTCTTTCAGTTAGCTCTAGTGACTCAGTGGGCTTCAGGGAAACATCTGTAAGCATGTGGGCAGGTGACCGTGCGGTGAAGAGCGTGCTGCCAGAGGCCATTTGGGGTGGTGGGCCAGGAGTTTGGAAGTGGGAGGGTCAGGAGAGAGGTCAGATAAAAGGATGTGATGTGGTAAAGCCACAAAGCAACAGGGCAGGCTGGAGTGATGCTTTAGGAATAAAAATGATTGTGGGGATCAGAACATTAAGCCCTATCAGTGGGTTGGGTGGCTGCTGGATCGTGAGGTTGAGGAAGGAGGTTTTGAGCCAGGGTTCTGGTGAAGTATAGTGGCCTGGTAGAAAGGGGCCACTTCAGGCAGAATCAGGGCCAGGGGCAAGCTGCTTGGTCTGCTTTAGAAACACCAGTGCGAGGTGGTGGGTAGGACAGTCAATTGTTTTCAGGAGACATTTATATAGAGAGACAGAAACCCAGCCTGAATGAGAAACTTGGATTTGGCCACTGCTGGTAAGTCTCTGAGGGGACTGTGCATGCTCAGCCTGGCCTTCTTGGTGGGAGGAAAAAGACTCATCAAGGCAGTGAGAACTCTGAGATGTTGGTGGAGAACCAGGGGAGAGACAGTGCTCCTGGGGGGGCCATCATGAAGGTCTCGCTAGCTGGAAGGGCAGGGAAGTGAGGGTTTTGGGGCTGGGTGGACTTGGTCAGAGGAACTGGAAGGACAGGGCTGTGGAGGGGAGAGCCAGGCAATGGTGCAGGCTCCTGGTGACCAAAGGAGCCACTGAGCCTGTTGAAACTCCAGGCTCTGGAGTCCAGCACTTGAGGGAGCTTGCGGGACCAAAGCGGGGCGACAGCCAAAGCAAGGGCTCGGTCTTCAACCTGGCCTACTGTCTCCTGGACACTCTGGCTTTTGCCTCTGCTTCAGTTCCCAGACTTTTGGCCTCCCTTAGCAGGAGGGCTTTGAACTTACTGCCTCCCTTGTTTTTGGGACTTCAGCTATTGGAGGCTGGGCTGGAAAATGTGGTTGAAAAGGTCAGGCAGCATGGCTCCCTCCCCTGCCTCCTGCTGGCCTTGTTGTTGCTTGGGCCTGCCTCTGCTGTGGCTGGGCTGTCCCCACACAGGGCAGCTTGGACAGACAGCATCTGTAGTCTTCCGGACATGGCTGTATTGCCATGAAGTACTTGGCCCAAAATGCCTGCTTGACTTGAGGGTTGGTGACCCAGGAATTATCAAAGCTGTTTGATTTGTGGATACCACTAGAGTTTTAGCCCATCAATGGGGGCACAGGAGAATTTCCTGGAAACTTTATTTTAGTAGCCTGGGATAACAGAGGTGATGGATCCTTCTTGGAAGCAAGAGAAGAAAGACATTCGCCCAGCCTTCTCTGCCTCCCCTCAGCATTGCAGTACCACGATGGAAGCCTGGGGGTCCTGGGGGAGTCTTCTGTTACAGACCCTGAGACTCTCTGCCCTCTGCTTATGCCATCTTGCTGTGCGCAGACTTGCTTGGGTAGCCTGTTATCTCTGGGGATTCTGCTAATAAATGCTCCTTGGGGACAGCCCCACACTGCTTACTGATGGATTCCTCACACGCAGTTCAGGCAGATGGTAGCCTCTGACTTCCAGAGACGCTTGCATTTATGTGCATGACATTTGCATTGGCTGTTCTGGGTGGTGGGGAGCTGAGTGCTGATAACATTTCCCCGGCACTTGTGAACAGTGCCAGCAGACAAGGCAAAGGGTGAATGGAAAAGGCCAAATATGAGGGAGTTCCAGGAAGACACAGCCTCCCTGCCCCGCCCCTCATCCCAAGGTCCTTAGACTTGGCATCAGCTTTTCTAGTTTGAACAGAAGGGAGAGCGGATGTGAGCCCGAGGCAGGGTTTTGAAGGAGTAGGGTTAACTTGTCTTATCCTCTTGCTCTAATGGTTGAGAGGAGATGCAGGGACATGTCAGGCTTTTACCAGCCTAGAGCATCAGAACACAGAGTGTGCATAGCCTGGGATCTGGAGGGGCCTCACAGACCTGTGGTGATGCTCCAAGCAGGTGGAGGGAGCTCTGCATGTGTGTGCGGCAGGTGCTGAGCCTGCCACTCGTCATTGTGCTCCCCACTGTCTTCTGCACTTGGATGCTGATTACAAATTCCTTTCTGAACTCAAGGCCAAGGAAAGTCCCTCTCCTCTGATGAGCTGATAAATTTGTCTTTCTCACCCCCTTCTAGAACTCGCACACAGTCCCTCCCACAGAGCAGATGTTGTGTAAGAGTGAGTGAATGAGTGAATGCACAAGTGCATCCAGTGCCTGTGTTTTCCCAGTGTGGGTCTTGAGTGCAGAAAGTGATAGCGGTGAGCTCCTTGTGGGTAATCAACTGCTTCTTTTGAGCTGAATAGGATCTTGGAAACTTTAGGTGTCCATCAACAATTATTCTTGGTCCATGCCTTCCTGAGTTATCAAAAGCAAACCATTTTAGCAGGAATCGGAAGGTTTCTCTTCATCTTGCTGATACCCTACTGCTTGTTAAGGTTCTTTCCCAGACTGACCGCAGAATATGTGTGGTGCAAGGCACCATCCTGATGCTGTCACACACTGGCTCTCCCGCCTCCTTTCTGACATTCTTTTCAGAAGCTTCTGGCCTTTTCAGACATTTGTTCCCTGGGAATTCAGTGTGACTTTATGAATTGTCTTCAAAAACTCAGAATCTTTGTGGTAGGATCTAACTTTCTGGACTTGTTGGGAACCAGTAGCTTCTGAAGTTTTGAGGCCAGCTCTACAGAAGGAGGTCAGCCTGGCCTCTGCTTCTGCAATATTGCAGTATATATGGACCCTAAAGGCCCAGGCAGGTGTGTTGCAGCAACAGTAGGTGCGACCTGCACAGTGTCTGTTGCCTGTGTGAGTCCAGGTGAGTTTTGGGGTTTTGTGTACACCTGAGAGATTTCCTCTAGAAATTGTCTTCATTTTATTTTATTTTTTAAAAAAAGATTTATTTATTTATTTATATAAGCACTGGGTACAGTCAGAAGCGTGGGAGGGTGAGAGAATTCACCAGAGCCAGAGTGGGGAACAGAACAGGCAGACTGACTGAAATACACTGTTGAGGGGAGCAGTGGGCGGGGCAGGAGAGGTCTGTTGCGCCATGTGGGACCCTCGCCGGTGGCCGGGGATCGAACTGGTGCTGCAGAGGCTGCGGGCAGCTTCGCAGCCCAGTGCTCAACTGCTGCCCCACCAGGGGAGGCCCTAGAAATTGTCTTCATTTTAACGTATTTGGATAGAATTTTTCCCTAAAATATTTTGTACATCTTCATGTTCACTTGCCCTGGGGATGTCATTCTCAGGGACTTCATTTGTTGTATGTGTCCAGTATAAGTTTTCATATATAGTAGGAGATGCTTAATAAACATGGAGTGAAAATGAATGATTTTGTTAGAAAATTTTTTATTCTTATTGCAGTGTAGGTACTTCAGAAAAGAAGGGGTTCCTGCTGGAGGGATGCACTGGAAGGCTTAGCCTGGGGCATATGCTGTCTTCAGGGCCTTCCCTGCCCTCATTGCTTCACACAGTGTGTGCTTTATTTTGTGCTTCAACAGCTTCATCACAGGAACACATTTTGCTTTTAAAGAAACTTAAAGAAAATATACTTCAGGGATAAAAGAGACAAAAAATTCCCATCATTTCAGCACCCAGTAGAAAAAACCATAAACATTTTGCAGCTTAGCCTTCTAGTCTTCATTTGTCTGTATATACTTTTTTCTTTCATAAAACACGATCATATTGTACATACTATTGCAATGTTTTCTTTTTTTAACTTGTCGGTCATAGTGGCCAGAAAACCAAGCTTTAGAACCACCCCTGAGAAGACAGCCTGGAGTGAGAACTGAAGGGGCTTCCTTCCAGTGGTCCAACTTTGTACCATTGTGGCAAAGTAAATTCTGGTGACTGTTTATCTCTTGCTCAGCATGGGTCAAGTGCAGTTGCTGGATGAGGGGCTGGAGGTCAGGCTGCTAAGGTGAGGGTGTCTATTCATGACCTGGAATTGTCCCTGGAATTGTCTGACTTAGCCCATGTCAAATATTTTCCATTTCTTTGCTTGATCCTGGGGTACAGGTGAGGAAATAGGTGCAGCCTCAGCTGTGGATAGGATAGGGAGCTGGTGTGTTTCCCATTCTGCCGCCTTGTTCTGTGTCTTTAGCCCTGGGAAGCTGCTGAAGACTTTTTTATTGCTCAACTGAAGAAAGGCAGCTTGAGTTTAGTTCTAAGTTCTTGTTTGTGACTGTGGTTCTCAATCCACTGCCCACCCCCATCTTCAGCTTCCTTCTCTGTTTACCTTTGTTTTCTCTTTGGTAGGAGCTGGTGGTGATGGGTGCTCCAGGGTCATTTTATTGGGCTGGGACTGTGAAAGTGCTGAACCTTACAGACAACACCTATTTCAAACTGAATGATGAGATGATCATGAACAGGCGATACACTTACCTGGGTGAGTAGCTCAGGGAGGTGACAGGTAAGAAAGGGGACATGGGAGTGACTACTGGTATGCTTGTGAATTACTGCATTACTGGTAGAAAAACCAGTTTGTTGGCCTTTAATCTGTTTATTGGCTATCCTTTTTTTTTTTTTTTTTAAGATTTATTTATTTATTTATACAAGCACTGGGTACAGTCAGAAGCGCGGGAGGGTGAGAGAATTCACCAGAGCCAGAGTGGGGAGCAGAACAGGCAGAAGGAATGAAGTACACTGCTGAGGGGAGCAGCGGGCAAAGAGGTCTGCGAGCCATGAGACCCTCACCAGTGGCCGGGGATTGAACTGTCGCTGCAGAGGCTGCAGGCAGCTTCGCAGTCCAGCGCTCAACTGCTGCACCACCAGGGGAGGCCCTATTGGCTATGCTTTTAACTAGGGCTCTTTCACATTGAGCCCCATACACAGGAGGTAGAGAGGAAACCAAAGGAAGGGACTGAATTAAAACCATGGGATTTAATTAAAAAGCTCACGGTTGAACCTTCAGGGAAGCAAATATTTTATTTTCTTATTTTAGCAGTTACTCCTATTCAGATGATCAGGTCCAAAGTGATTGCAACAGAGTCCTGATCTTCCATGGCATTCTTTTGCATGGAGGTCTCTGCTTCCTGGGCCCAAAAGTGGTTGCCAGTAGAAATAAGAACCAGAGATTATTGGGCAGGATGGCAACGTAGTGCTGAAGTTTAATTAAAGGCTCACAAAAATTTCTCTTATTTTATCGATTCTTTTAATCTTCTAGAAAGAAGATAGACACAACGTAAGTTTGCAGCCACCAGGCTAAACTGACGCCAAGTCAGATCATGCCTATTTAAGAACAGAGAGATAGGCTGCCTGTGCTCGTGAATGTGATCATTTTACATGACTGTCTTCTTTAATTCATGCCCTAAATGCTGTAATTCTGGACTCAAAGCTAATTTTCAGAAGACCTAATGATGAAAGAACAATGCTCTTTTACACTCATCACAGATAATGTATATCCCTGGAAGCTCTGCCCTCCTTTTTGCATAGAGTCTCTTGTGAGAGGACAGTAGAGAGTTAATGACTTGCCTTTTTCCTTCTAATTGCAGGTTTTTAAATTTTTTTTTTTTTTTTTTTTTTTGCCCAGTAACTCTACCATAATACTTGTACTCCAGCTTTGGAGTGTTTGCATTCTGCATGCTCCTAGATCCATAATGCTGTCATTGACTGAGCACTTATTCTATGCCAGGTTCTACACATCAATTTTTTTTAATTTCTGAAGCAACTTTTGGAGCTAGCTATTATTACTGCATTTTATAGGTAAGGTAACTTAGGTTCAAAGAAGTCATATCACTTCCAAAGTTCACATGAACCAGTAATTAGCAAATACTCATCGTTTCTGAGCTTAGAGTCTAGATGCCGAACTTCCCCTCCCTGAACTGTGGCCATAGCACTGACCACTGATACTGATCACTCACTAGGCTGGGAATATCTTGGAATTGGGGAATTTATGTCAAATTTCTAGGACTAGGTCTAAAAGTCTGGTGCATACTAGGAATTCAACCTTGTTTATTTGATCAGAGAATGAAGAGAAGGCAGAAAAGAACCCAATTGGAGAAGTAACTTTAGGGTCTGGGAGAGGTCCTTTGAACCTCAGGACCTGTGGCTCCTTGCTGTGTTTACAAAACGAAGGCCCTTATGTGCTGCAGGGCTTGCCAAGGTCACGTGACCCATTGATATCATTCAATACTCTCAGCCTCCAGTCTGAGTCAGTGTTCAGCCACTTGGCAGATAAGAATTGATCCTGATACTTTGTCATCACAAAAGCCAAACAGCTTATGATCACAGTGCTAGGGGTTGAGGGTGATGACAAGGTTTGGGGAATATATGGTAGCTTGTGCAGGATTTTTGCTGGCTAGAGAAGAACTTTCAACTTGCTGGCAAGACTCAAAGAAAGAATAGATTTAGACTAAGCTCAGGCAATTTTTTCTTTTGTTTCTGGGACTCCTTTTGCATCCAGACTCTTTGCCTCCCCATCCATCCATCCATTCATCCATCCATCCATCCAACCATCATCCATCTGTCCATCCATCTTTATCTTCTTCCTGCCCTCTTTTAAGAAGGGAGTGTGACATGATGGTTCATTACAGTGACTTTGGAGATGCACAGATTGGACTTGAATCTTGTATATTCTTAGGCTTATTGCTTAATCACATTTAGTCCCAGCTTCCACATATATAAAATAGAAGAAATACTCATGCCTCCTTCATAGAGCTGCGAGATTAAAAGAGGTGATGCCATCCAAAGACAGGAACAAGAATGTTCATAGCAGCTTTATTCAGGCTCTCCCCCTAATTGGAAACAACCCAAATTCCCAGCACTGGGAGAAAAAAGATATTATGATGTATTCATGCAATGGAACGCTACTCAACAAGGAAAAGAAGGAGACAAACTACTATTACACTCAACAGCATGGATGAATGCCACAGATCTGTTGAGTGAGAGTCTAGAACAGACAAACCTAATATATAGTGCTAGAAATCATTGTGGGGTATTTCCTGGGCATGACATCAGGGGGCTTTCTGGGGTGATGGGTCTATGGTTCTGTTCACTGTGGGTGGTGATTGTGTGGTTATGTACACATGCACAGACTAAGTTTTATACTTCAGATGAAAGCATAGCTCAAAATGAAAACAAAAGCAATTGCAGAGGATTTGGTACAATACCTCCTCTAAAGGACACTCAGAAAGCACTCTCTTTTGCCCTGATCTCCTTGTGAACATGCCCTTTTGTGAGCAGAACCACCTCAGAAAAGAAGACTGACTGACCGCTGCCATTTGTTTCCTGGTAATTTCTGTTTCAAGAATAACTGGATCATAATCATTCAGAAAAAGGATGCTTGAGAAGGTGTATTCTCTGATGGATCTTTTTCTTCCCTGTACTTCTTTCTCAACTCTGCCCTTGGTTTCTGCCCACTCGTGCAGGCTATGCAGTTACCGCTGGCCACTTCTCACACCCGTCCTCCACCGACGTGGTGGGAGGCGCCCCGCAGGATGATGGCATTGGAAAGGTGAGGAGGCGGTCTGGTACAGCATGGGGTCAGGTGGGGGAGGGGGGAGTGTGCTGCCCTGAGAGAGAGGTTTGTCAGCTTAGATTGCTGAATGACTGGCAGGTAAGTGATGAAATGGTTAGGAACCTCCTGTCTGTCACCTTCCATCACTTTTGACAGTTTCTCTTAAAAGCTTAATCAGTGTGCATATAACTCCCAAACCTTTTTGTTTTCTGCACATTCTAATTTCAGGATGTTTTCATAGTTGACTATGGGATTATTTAAGAATGTCTTCTGTGTGACTGTGAAATTACTAAGACTGACCCCTAGTGTCATGGCATTCTCTAAAGGAGAGGTGTCCAGGGTTATCCAACTTCAAGTCCTCTGTTCTCCCAAACCCTTCCCAACTTTGACTTGGGTTTAATGGAGCTAGGTCTAGTCCCAATTATTTTTGTGATTTAATTTACTCGCCCTTAGAACCAAAACTGGTTCAGCCCAGAGACTGAACTGGTACTGTGTGATACACTGTCTCTGAAGTATCTGCCCAGAGTGTAGTAAAGATCTAGGGCTGCCTGAGTCTCTCTGTGCCCTCTGTGAATTACGACCACAGTACAGAGAACTGTGCTTGTTGGACTATTAGCTCCAGGGTGCGGGAGTTCCAGATGAAGTCCAGATGAATCAGGAATCTGCATTTTTGACAAGCTCTATAGACTGGTGAGAAAGACTGAACACAGCAATGCTCTTTGGATCTCACCCATCCCATAGGGGTGAGCCTAGTGTAGAGTCCAGTCATTCACCAGGTTCTTGGAGGCCTGAGATCTGGATTCTGGAAAGCTTGAGGTGGCTGGGACTACTGTTATTAGAATTTTCCAGGCATGATATCTGCATGTCAGCTGATGAGACTTGACTGCAGTGTACTCACGAGGGTTGTATCTCCCTGGATATTCCTGGGGAGGAGGTGGGAGCTGCTGTCACATTCCCAAGCATGTATAGCTTGCCTTGGACACTGATACTATGGAGGGAGAGTCTTGAAAATGAAACCAGATAAAAACCCAGGATTCTGAGCAGGAGGGAGTCATACAGATGAACTCTGATAACTTTCAGAAAGAGCTGGGTCTTTCTGAGTCACGTGAATTCTTATACGTGCTAAAAGGAAGAAGCACCAAGAACTGTCTCCACATTGATAATATCTCCCTGGGAGTTGCAGACATCTCTGTAGCCTTAGTAAAATGCTTACTTCCTAGTTCACAGTGATGAAGATGCCTCAGGCTGACCACAGCAGCTTTCTCTTCTTACCAATCACAGGAAACTCCATGCAATTTTATTGCCTTCTCTTCAGATGGTTGTGATAACTGTATAGTCCTGTCAAGTTCCAAGATGAAAATGGTATTTATAATCGATAAAACCAGACAGAGGGAATCCTGAATCCTGTTAGCAATAAAGAATATGAAATGCTTCTTTGGTTGGAACACATGAAACACTGCGGAAATTGGTTGTCTTTGACAAAGTTGCTGATACTCTATTCTCAGGGAAGGGGCTGGAATAGGGACCTAACTCCCCAAGACCCCAGAATGGACTCTAGCCTTCGGAGTTGTTCATTTCTCGTGTCAGGAGCTGGACATTAGCATTAAGACGGTGGTCTCTTACTCTGGTTCTCATGGGACATTCTTCATAACATGTAAATTAAAAAGAACTTCCATAGTCATATCACCGGTGCCCTTTAGAAAATTCTGCACAGTGATACTCATTGGTGGTGGAGATTCATGGTGTAAAGACCCAAAGTAAAGAAATTTGTTTAATGTTTAACTCTGACATTTCCTAAACTAAACTTATATTCACCCAAGCAGATCTCAAGACACCATGAGAAAATGCTCATGACACCATGGGAAAATGCTTTGTCCAAGATACCTCCCTTGCTCCCCCCATCTTATATTGCACACCTGCTAAGCTCTAAATAAAGGAAGAAAGGAAATAGTCCATGGAAGAAAATACTTTATAGAAGAGATGACTTATTTACAAGTAATCTGGAACTCCTGGGTCATCTTGTGCTGCCATGAAGGATGTGGTTCAGGATTGAAGGACATTTTCTTTGCAGATTTGGTAAAATGAGAGCTGGCTTCAATATTAGCAGTCAGTGTAAGTGCGCCTGCTGTGGAGGTAGCTGAGAATTGTCTTTGGTCATGGCTTCTGTCGTCACTAGATTTCTTTTTTCATTCCATAGGTTTATATTTTTAGAGCTGACCGAAGATCAGGCACCTTAATTAAGTTTTTTCAAGCATCAGGTAAAAAGGTGAGATTCTTGGTCTAAATGTTTCTTGTTTGTTTGAGAGATGTCCTCATGTGGGATTCAGTTCTTACTTTTTAGAAAATTGGTTCATAGGTCTTATCGACATCCTACGTTTATAGAGCATTTCTACTTAGCCACTTGGGGACCTCTATCTTCTCAGCATTGTGTGTAACCTGCAGATTCTCCAGATTGATGGTGGTTGTAGAAGACATGTAGCAAGATGAGTTTGCATGTAGCCAAGTACAGCAGTTTAAACTTAGATACTAACTGAAATTACAGTATGCTGTGTCTCTCTCTGCCCCTCTGTGTCTCTCTGTCTCCCATACATACACCTCTCCACCTCCAGAGAGATCAGGCACAGTTGAGTACAGGTAGCAAGCCCACAATTTACAACGGGTTACTTTCAAAGGAGGGAACGTACCCAAGTGGTTCTCACTCTCCCTATCTCATCAACCCAACACTGTCCCCTCCTCCGCACACCCTGAGCCCTCTGCCATCATTGACATGGGGACTGCTGTCACCAACGGAAACTGAACAAAAGTTAACTAGTTCCATTTACAATATTGATAGAAAAATAGCGCAGCAAGGCTGCCCTGAAATTAACCTTGTTTGTGTTGTTGCTTTGTCCTCATCCTGGCCCTGATTCTAGTTCCTGCAAGTTCCTGCTCCTCAGTTCTACTTGCACTGTACCGTAGTCAGCAGTTAAGCCAGTTGGAGAATTCTTTGATTAGTAAGCATGGGGTTAGCAGTCATGCATACTTTAGTGTAACTTAAATCAGAAGATAGTTTAGCAAGATTGGTAGCTCTAAGGAGACACCAATTCAGGTTGTGAGGTGAAGCAGGTAATTTGGAGGCTTGTCTTGGTGGAAGCCTTTGTGAGCTCTGGGAAGCAGGACAGGATGCCTGGGGCTTGCAAGGGACACTGGAGGAGAGAGGAGAATGTCAGGAGAGGAGGTGATTTTACCCTCTGCTACCCTGAGGAAAGGGGAGGGGGGTGATTTTTTCCTTTCTGGCATGCCATGTACCCCAGTCCTTGTCAGTCCTTGCTATGGATTACCTCTGTACATCAGCCTGGCACCACTGTGTTTTGTTTTAGTGGTGAATCTTATTTTGAGTTCCCTAAATTCCATTTACAACTTTTTTATTTTTGCAGTGTTGAAAACCTTAATGTGATGTTAATACAAAATATATAATTGTCATAATTTTTTCAATAAAAATGCACCACCAAACTCAGTTTTGTGAGGTTTTCCCTGAGAACAGCTCTGCATTCCCCCCCAGAAGCATTTGACCTATGTTATTTTAATATTTCCAAACCCCAGAGCAACAACACTGGAAAATGACTATGATTTATTCTATATAAAAAACGGTTTTCTAAACATCCTTAAAATTAGCAAAGAAATAACTCCATGCCATGAGGACCAATGGAGTCCCAAAGAGCATGGAGGGCGTTGAATGCTGCTAAGCTGAACATTTTAGATCTTTCTCCAAAAATAGTCAATGGGCATGTTTACTGTGGAAAACCCAAACCTCCTTTACTCCCCCCTCAAATGTACCCAGGCTTGAAAGGATTCTTCTCTTGCCCCCCCAGCTTTGAGAGATAACTGAGGTATAGCATGAGTTAGTTTAAGGTGTGACGTGTGATGATTCAGTACATGTATATATTTGCAAAGTGGTCTCCACGATAAGGTTCGTCAGCACATCCATCACCTCACATTATTGTCTTAAAGATTCTTTAAAATGACCTGTGGTGGAGCTTAAACTCACCGATCACCCTGTTCTTGGAATAGTTTCCTATTCAACTATAGCTGTTCCTTCCCTGCTGCCTACACAGTTAAAACAGGTCATCTTGGCATAATTGCCAACCTGTATTTGTGCCCTTTCTTTTCCACATCTGCCCAGGTTTGGAGGATGACTTATTTGGCCACCTCTCTATGACTGGGTCTGCTGTCATTGAGTTCTAGGACAGTACAACTTGCATCTTGGGGCTTTGCACTGCCCAGCTCCATAGCTATGCTACTTTTCATTTTCCTTAGGGCTCTGCCTGGCCCTTCCTGGGTAGTTAGGGTTATTCCTTTGCCCTGCTGCTTACTTACTCCTGCCTCCTGTTTCATTGCCTTCTAGCTTTACCATCATCACCTTTCTACATTTGAAATAGGCCATTATGCTATGCATCCTAGTCATTTAGCCAGAAGAAATGAGACCTTCTCACCTCGGTAACTTCTCCATTGTTTCATAGGGGAAGGACATGGCCCCCGGCTTTCAAGGGATGCCTTAACTTTACCTCTGTGTCGAGAACCACACACGTGGGAGGGTTCTGACTCAGAAAACCACCAATCCACTTCTGCTATTTTTTTGGCCAGAATTCTACCGGATAGCCCTGTCTCCCTGTCTTACTGTAAAGAAAACAGCAACAAAATGGCTCTGTTCTTTCTTGGTTGATACCCTTGAAACCACCAACATGTGTGCAGTTCAGATGTGAACACAGACACACATCCCTGCATCTCCAGGCCGGTGGGATTGCTCTGGTCAAGGCACACTCATCCCAAAACATGGCATTGCCACACTGAGGTGTTTCTGAGTTAACTGAGTATGTGAAATGTTTGTATGTAAAAACTTAGATAGGAAACTTCATGTACTGTGATTTCTGATTTAACACTGATTGATGAAGATATCATATTAAATAGCCTACTGAAATGAAACAGATAGTTCCCCTGGGGCTCAGCCAGAGAGAACAGCTGGAAGCTTTAGGCTTCATCTCCTTTCCTGGCTCTTACTGGTTTCTTTTACTGAAGTACATACAGATGGGGAGGTTGGCAAGGCCACTGAATGGGTGACTGGCAGCTTGGTTTCTGTGCTCTCAGCTTCCATGATTCTGCACCTTCCCCATGCCCTTGTCCCTTGGGAATGGGAGATTGGGGGATGGTGGTCAATTGAGTTAAGTGGCCTGGCATGTGACTGGGTAAGACTTCTGTGTCCTCTTGGCCAGGGGTTTTAGCTGCTGTGTCCTCTTGGCCAGGGGTTTTAGCTGCAGGAAATGGACAAGGGTGCCCTTCACTTCTCTCAAACTCCCCTAGATTAGCTGCTAACAAATTCCAACAGTGGGGGAAAAAAGCATAGTCATATCATTTTAAAACCAGAGTCATTTTATTTGAAAACATTTATTTTAAAAGTTGGTGTATGTTTTTTTGTTTTTTTTTTTAGAGTTTGCAAACTGGAAAAGATATAGGCTACAAAAATTTTTGTTTGACCTTCATAGTATGTTTATTTTTTAATGTATATTAAACATAGTTGTTTATTATTTTTAATATGATTTAGCTGCCAGCATTTAAAAAATAGACACTTCAAGTAAAATTGTACATTTTTTGCCTCCTCTTAAAAACTGGACAGGGTCCCTTCTGCTAACTCAGCCTGCCTTATAGGGAGCAGTTGACTACAGGTGCCTAGGTTGCTCCTTTGGTGTGGTCTGTTGACTCCAGTTTACAATATTCTCCACCATTCCCTACTGTTTCTTAAAATTGAAGTCAAATGTCACCTGTAAGCATACTTGCAGTATCTGTTTTTTCTAATACCTGTATATCACCTTGGACCCAATGGTGTTTTAGGTAGATTTTGAGACCCCTGATTTAAAATAATAGGCAATGAATTAAGCTATGATTAAAGAAGAGCCAGTATAAATTAGTTGTGTTCCTTCATTGAATTGTACCTTTTTCTGTCACCCTAGCTCTTACCTTCCTAACCAATCTAGCGATGTACAAACTGGGGGAGGGTAACCTATTTCCTCTTAGAACGTTTATTTTCATCTTACCTCGTGTTGTGAAACTTCACATTCCTACTTGCTTTGTCCTTGCCAAATGTCTGATCTACGAGGTAATTTTATTATGGTTGTAACTTATATTTGCAACCTCAGCTTACATTCTGAAAAACAGTACCTGATTCGCTGGGGATCAGTCCATTTGTTTTCCCCTTGGTGGGGCTCCAGGAAAGGGGACTCTGAGCCAGTTAGTTTTGGTCAAGGGTTGCTTGGGGCCCTGCTTGGCTGCTGGAAGGCTTAGGGAAGTTGGGTATTTCACTTGCTTGCCTAGGCATTCGGTTTATGGGGCCACCGCAGCCTCTTAGGGGCTGGGGTGCAAATGTTCCTAAAGCCCATGGGCTGGAGGAAAGCGAGGGCCTCCTTGCGTGAGGGCAGACACTGAATGCTCTGTTGCGACTCGACTTGGTTGCAGATGGGCTCTTACTTCGGCTCCTCCTTATGCGCAGTTGACCTGAACAAGGACGGCCTCTCCGATCTGCTGGTGGGCGCCCCCATGTTTTCTGAGATCAGGGATGAGGGGCAGGTCACCGTCTATATCAACCGAGGAAATGTGAGTACGGTGCTGGGTACAGTGGGTGGGTGAGGGAGAGAGATATTGGCAAGCAGTGGCTGAGCACTCCCCAACTCTCTGGTCAAGCACTGGGTGCCACTTGCCAGAGGAGGGGAAAAAAACCTATGTTCAAAAAGTGAAATGTTCCATTCCTGGGAAGTTTTATATAGTGTTGCTGTGTGCAAGAACAATCTTAATGATTAGCCTGTAGTACTTACTACTGATATATACTTACCATGTGTGCAGGAGCTGTTCTTTCTGCTTCCGTAAGTGATTTCAGTGTAATGTGCACATGGTATCAGGGGTTCCCATATCTCAGGTGGAAAAACTGAGTCCCAGGGAGTCGTGACTGGCGCTGCCAAAATTGCTGGTACACACACCTTTTTTTAAAAAATTAATTTGTTAATTTGTTTTATTTTTTACATCATTGTTCGTTTTTAAACAGTATTTGCTTCTGCCCACCCCCTCAGGTGTAGTCCCCATAGAGTTTCCTTCACCATTGCACCCGTGCAGCTGGTACACACATCTTTAAATCACACACAGGCAAGAAGAAATAGAAATATGGACGTCCTGTTAAAACAGTTTTAGGGGGGATATTATGCCACAAGGAAGGCTGGGAGTATGATAAAGCAGTATGGCCACAAGTGGGGAGAGGACAGCCTCTCTAATAAATGGTGCTGGGAAAGTTGGAAAGCCACACATAAAAGAGTGAAGTTGGATTACTTGCTAACCCCATACACAAAAATAAACTCCAAGCTGATTAAAGGGTTAGACATAAGACCTTAGTAACAAAATACATAGTACAAAGTATTGAATTATGTGCGGCAAAATAAGACAGAATGATAAAGACTAATCCTAGATGCCTACATAGCAGACAATTTGATACTGCAGAACACTTTCAAAAAGGAGTGGACATCCACGAACATCCACGAACGATCTGAGGTTAACAAGGGGGCAGGAGGAAAAGGGACAAGGGCCACGAGGAATAGTAGTAGAGAAAAAATAAAATGTTAAATCACCACTTTCAACATCTAATTTAAAAATTATGGGGGGGGGCAGTCATAGCCCCTTCTATCTTCATTGTGAAATCCAAGCACCTGTAATTGTTTGGTTTTGTATGTGACTCACACAGAACATTCATTATCCAAAGGAAGTTGTCCTTTCCCCCCAAATGTTCAAATGATTGCCCTTTATAAGTAGCTAGTTAGCATGAACATTCTGTGCAATTTAGAGTAATGGACTAATCTTCGTTCTTATGTTATCTGCCAAGTGTTCATGATTCTATTATAATGAGTATTTTGCTGTGGTTCGGTATTTAATCTTTGTGATACAGAGATTAATCGTTTCCCGTCTTAGTTAAGGAGTATTGCAGTTCGTGTATGCTTGCAAAAAAAAAAAAAAAAAAAAAAAAACAGAAAAAGGGAAATTTGGGAGAGGTTTTTACCGTGGGACAGGTAGTTAGGTGGGTGGGTTTTTTTTATAGTGTTAGAAGAAGGAAGATTTAGTCAGTGGCTGACGTGAGGTTCTCCTTCCCCTGCGAGGCATTGCAGGTGCGGGGCGGCGGAGGGGGGCTCTTGCTGAACAGGTGGGAAGGACCCGTTCTGCCACCAGGAGAGAAGTTTGGGTGCCTGTGATTCTGCCCAGGTGTTTCCTGCTGCTGGGTATGCTCAGGGGCAGCGTTCTGAGCTCTGGGTTTTATTGTTTTTTTGGTTTGTTCTGTTTGTTTTTGTTTTGTTTCCCACTCTTCCTTCATCCTGTTTCCCAGGGAGTCCTGGAGGAGCAGCTGGCCCTGGCCGGGGATGGCGCCTACAACGCACACTTTGGGGAGAGCATCGCCAGCCTGGGCGATCTTGATGACGATGGCTTCCCAGGTCAGTGAGCCTGCTCCTGTCCCCCTTTTTAAAAAGTTATTTTTTTATTGAGATAACGTTGGTTTACAGACTATGTGATGTAGGGTACACCCTCCTCAGGTGTGTGTTGCCACATGGTGCCCACCACCCAGGCACCCTCATGCCTCTACTGCGGCCCATTACCCGCCTCACGTAGGCTTGGCAGCCTGCCCTCTAGCTCTAGGCTCCTGGATCCACCCACCCGCTCCAGAGGCCCACCATGTACTCTGAGAAGAGAGGTCTCTGTTGGAAAAAATGTCTGTGTAGACTCTTGGGGCTAAGCTCTGAGCCCACTGGAGTTTTGCTTCTGTGCAGCCCCTTCTCATCAGCTCAGTGTTCTTTGCTCTGTGTGTGTGGTGCAAGGGGATGTTGGGGTTGAGTCTTGGGGCTTCTTATGGCAGAGAAACGTGATGGCTCTACCACAGGCTTTGTTTTGGAGCCCCGGATGTTCCATTGCATTTTGAGTGGACACAGGAGAGAGTGAGACATTGCTTCTCTCCCCTGATAGTGACAGCATCTCGGGTTGACTTGGGAGAATTTGACTTGCTGTCTGCTTCTGTTTGCACAGCACACCCTCCCCAGCTCTGGTCTCTCTCTCTGGTCTGCTTGAGATGCCATCACTCATTGTGCACACGGTGTACACACGTTGGCACCCACTAGAAGGGTGACTGAGGGGAAGATGGACTGGGCTGGCTCTTGCCTCAGGCCAGACATCCAGGCCCCTGTGATTTCCTTATGCCACTGGCCAGAGTGATCTTTGTCAGAGAGAGAGGGAGGGAGCGTGTGTGGATGCATGGCCCTTGCCCCTTGACCTCACTTCTGCAGACCCATGACTTTTGTTTTGTTAGAAGAAAAGGAAAGAAAGGAAGATGTAGGTTTTGTTCCAGGAGTTGTCAGTTTGTGAGAATACTGTGGACGTGTGTGTGTGTGTGTGTGAAGTGAATGCCACGTTATACAATTCCCTTATCCAGAAATAGAGTTGACTTTCTCAATTATGCAATAACCAGTGTCTATGGAATTCCCCTCTATAAGAGACAGAAATTAAAGTGGGTGGCTTACATTTGCTTTCCTTTTATTGCCTCGGTCAATGACTTTTCCTCTGAGGACGAAGCAGAAACCTTTCCAGAACTAGACGCATCTCAGTTTCTATAATTTCTCTCTACTTTTTTCCCCAAGTCTTGTTCTAATATTACCCTCTTTTTTTTCTCTTTTTTTAAAATCTATTTTTCAATTGAAGTAATGTTGACTTACATTAATTTTCTTTCTACTTTTATTTTTTCCTGCTAAGAGGTTTTGTGCCCAATTTAATGCTGGAAAAGTGAGCAACCAAGAAATTCCTGGTAGGGAGGACTTAGACTTGAGATCAGGTGTTAGGAAACCTGTCCTTATTGTAATACCTACTCTGACCCACAGCTGTTTCTCTTCCCTCAGATGTGGCCATTGGTGCACCCAAGGAGGATGAATTTGCGGGGGTGGTCTACATCTACCATGGAGACGCCGGCGGGGTGGTCCCTCAGTACTCAATGGTAATTGGTGTGGGAGTGACATGGTAACTGCTTGTTCATACATTCATTTGACAGTCCTGTAGGGAACATGGGCCAGGTTCTAGGGCACAGAGGAAACCATGACATTGTTCTGCCTTCAGCTGTCCTATCTTCTAGTGAAAATCAAAGTATTGATATTGTGTAGTAGACGCAAAATCATTTTCACAAACTCCCAAGTATGCTCAATTTCAGGGATGCCTTCTGCCTGCAAAAGATAGGATCCAAGTTCTTACCCAGAGAGAGTCAGAGCTTCTTCTTTAAGAAGAAGCTTTTTTGTTTTTGGTTATTCCTGTCCACCATTTGTGCAAGTCAAAGGACTATGTCGCAAAATATAATCTATATAGATGGTGGTCCACAGAGGAGGCCAAGAGTACTCACAGGACTGTTGTCACCATTGGCTTCAAAAGGAGATGCTGGTTAAAGCTCTGGCCTTGTGCCCCAGATTTGGGGACGTGGAAGTGGTGACTTCTGTTTTTTTGTCACGTCAACTTGGTGTTCAGTCTTGCTGATGGTGTCAAGCCAGCCCATGGGAAAAAAGGAAGTCACTCTTGACAGAAGCACTGTCAGGATATTTGTGGTGTCTGCATGCAGAGTGGCACAGACCTGTGTCTTTCACCTAGTGGGTCAGTGACAAGAAGGGACTGAGCACAGATCGAAAAATTTCCAACCAGCAGAAATTGATTTATTGAACCTTACCACCTCCTGCTCACACTTATATTTTTCATCCCTGAGAAGCTTGCCTTGTGTCTTAGTTACTGCTAAGGAAACAAAACTTTTGACTGAGTTTTGTTCTTAGCTGTAAAATGAAATCAAAACTGGTTATTGTACTAAATACTCTAGGTAAGAAAGGCTTTATGAGCCGATTGTAAGAGACATGGCATGGATATAAGTTCAAGTTGCATATTTGTAGTTGTTCTTGCAGCAGATAGTGCTAATTCAGAGCTAGGGCTTGGTTTGCTGCCAGTGGAGCCCCAGGTTCCCTCTGTGCTGGGGCTTCCTGCTCAGACTCCCCACCATTCACCTTGGCTGTTGGAGGTGCTGGTGAGAGGAGGAGCCTCTTCCTGAGTGCCGACTCTACTCTCTTCTCATCATCACTCCTCCTAGCAGTGGGATAGGTGCCTTTGCCATCCTCCTCTGTTTACAAGGGGACTGGAACCCAGGGAGGTTATTTAACTCGCCCAAGGTGAGAAGCTAGTAAGTGGCAATATGGCCACTGGAACCTGCCAGTCTGACTCTCAAACCTTTTATGTAACCACCATCCTCAACTCCACTTTGGAAAATGGAACACTCAGGAAAGTTTAGTTGGAAAACTTAGGGATGTGAAAATTTATTCTGTCCTTACACATAATACACCAAGGACATTTGCCCACATGGCCCATCTTCTTTTCATTAGAAATAGAGACCCATGAGAACAATAAACTCTTAGGTGGTTCAGCTGATTTGGCAGGCAGGACAGAAGGCACCTTCGGGCACAGGCTAGGGGCCACATCTATCTCACAAGTGTCCTCTGGTTTAAATCAAGGATACTGTTCTCAGTGTGACAAACTGAAGGTCATTCAGGGAGTCTCGTCCTCGGGCTGCTGTCGGGGTCACCCTCCACACATCCTCCTGGAAGCTAATCGCACACAGAGTCAACCTGTGGGAGACCCCCACTTCCCCTCCCCTGGGAAGGGGAATGTTTTGTTTTGTTGCTGGGTGGAATCCCCACAGAGAGCCGAAGTCTAAATTTTGTGGTTAGCATAGAGTGTGTTCAGTAGGAAGCAGCAATCAGCAGCTGGACCCATCCTGCCTTTGTCAGCATGAAGGCAGGCTCCTTGGCCATGACAAAGAAAAGAGGTTTGGGGCTCTTTAAAAAAAGAGCGAGAAAGAAATAGCTATGAGTAACCTTTTGCAAGCTATTATGTGTATATGATAAAGTCTGTGACTTAAAAGGAAAAAAGTCCTTCAAGGGTGGAACCATCAGGGTGCAGGGCTGGACAGAGCAGGCACTGTGTGGGTGAGCAAGCGGAAGATGTCTGCAATGACTCCGGGCAAGGGGGTTGTTTTTCTTTTCTTTCTTTTTTTTTTTTTAACGATTTATTTATTTATGCATACAAGAGCTGGGGTGTAGGCAAGAGATGCGAGGGTGAGAGGATTTACCAGAGACAGAGTGGGGAACAGGACAGGCAAACTGACTGAAATACACTGCTGAGGGGAGCAATGGGCGAGGCAGGAGAGGTCTGCTGCACCATCTGGGTCACCTCCCTGGTCAGGGATAGAACTCATGCTGCAGTGGCTGCTGATAGCTCCATCGTCCTTTGTCTAAATCCCTTGTGCCACCAGGGAGGCCCAAGGGGATTGTTTTTCTTTGGCTCAGTTTGGTGTTGTTTCTGCTGGATAAATTGTGAGAACAGAGCCTAAAGTTCTTCTACATTACTCTTTAACTCTTTTTCCTGGAATTCAGCATGAACAGTGTTAATTTTAAGATCCTCGTGTGAAGTTCTCTATTTGAGAGCCCCCTGGGTGTGTAATGGCGGCCCCTGTGATCTCTCTCCTGCTGTAAGGACGCTGCCTGTAAACCTGGTCAAGCAGAGGTCTTCTAAAGCTCCTGGTTTTCATTTAGGGTTATTAGCACCGAGCAGACTTATCTTCCTGGCTTTATGGTGTAATGGCCTACAGATGTCTGTGGGCACCACCCCAAATGGACCACCCCTTCTCTCTTTCCCCTTGTCCCAGCCACAGAATGCCTTGGAAATGCAAACCCAGGGCAAGCTGCTGCTCGCTTGTTAGACTTCAGAGCCTAGAAGGGCTGCATCAAAATGTGGCTTTTAAAAAATAGGCAGACATACACACACGTTTGTTTAGACAGAGCCCTGTGGGATGTGGGGCTCTGCCTGTTAGCAGGAATCACTGCTTCAGGTTTCCTTCAGTGCTCTGCTGTGTGCTGGGATGCCCTCATGCCTCCTGCTGGGTGACCTAACTCCAGATGGCAAGTGGACAGCTATTTGCAGTTATTGGCTGCTGGGGGGTAGAGAATGTCCCTGGTGACTCAATCTGCAGATCCTGTGGAAACGACCCCTCCCCACACGCTTCCTGACACTTCTGATGGTAACTCAGGGAAAGGATAAGGAGAGAAAGTTGACAGTGAGCCTCTAGATACCTGTAAATTTGGTTCTGAGGAGGATTTGGCTGCATGGCAAGAAACCAAAACGTGACTCTTATCAGCAGTGTGTGCTCTGGGAGGCTAGCCCGCTCACAGAGCCTGGATATATTAAAAAGAAGGAAGAGGTCAGGTCCCAGAAAATGGGAGTCAGTTTGGTATCGTTGTAAGGAACTGTGCCACATGAACATAGGATGTGTGCAGAAGGCTGGTTGTCAACACATGCTGTTGAACCAGTGAGACGTGTCTTAATGTATAGCACGTGATGAGTAGAAGAACCCGTGTACGATGGTGCTAGAGTTGTGAACTCTGAATGGTTGGCCCGGGGCTGTCTTTTAAGGATGGTGTCTTCAGCTGAGTTTTTTGTTTTTGTTTTTAATTTCCTGTAGTCTATAGAAGGTTCAGGACCATGGCATTTGAGAATTACCAGGTAGAACTCTGTTTCATCCTGTCTGTGAAGCTCGGAAATCTTTGGATCTTCTGGCTCCCTTGATGAAGAGATGGTTTCCATGTGGCCGTCTTTTCCAGCTGGCGTGTCCACATAGGAAAAGACTACATGTGTGTCTTTGGTGGAGGAGAATTTACAGGTCTAGTACATTATTTGGGGAGACAGAGCAGAGGAAAATACGTTCTTAAAATTTTGGGCAACCATATGTGTGTGAAAACTAAGCAGAATCTCTGTTAGAAATAGAAGTTAAACAATATCCATTTCAGACTTTGCTCAGCAAGTCAAAATGTTAACACTCTAATCTGGGTGGATTTTTCAGTAACACTGAAAACTTAGAAATAATTTTACATGATGACATTTGACCTAAGCAAGAAATGATATGAGCTATGTGGCCTTCCGTTGCCTGCTAAAGATCCCCAGATCAAATTAGCAATTTCAGAACCAAGAGTCCTAGGGAAACAGGGCTAAAACTGTCATGGGTTCTTACTTGGGACTGTGCTCCTTCCTGTGACTCAATTTCCCCTTTATCTGTTTCAGAAACTGTTGGGGCGGAAGATAAATCCAGTTCTCCGGATGTTTGGTCAGTCCATATCGGGAGGAATTGATATGGATGGAAATGGCTATCCTGGTGAGCTGCTTTGCTTTCAAACATCTGCGATTAACAGAGATAAGGGCATGAAGTAGAATAATTTCCAGTCTGGTAAACCACGGTCACATCTCCTTAGGATTAGGAAACGTCACACAATAGAGTGAGGTATTTTGCCTACTGTTTGATTTTAAAGTGGAAACACTGAAGTTTATTTGGGGGATTTAACATCTATTCTGAAAGGTTTGAGCACTGGGAGGGCGGAGTTTTTTTTAAAGATTTATTTATGCATTACAAGAACTGGGGTGTAGGCTAGAGGTACAGGGGGTGTGAGGGGGTAGTATTTACGGTGACTTCTGTGATCTCAAGTCTTTCTAATGAAGAAAAGCACTGTCCATGTTAAAAATGGTCAAGAGTGAAACCTTGTGTTGTTCTTGACATTTAACCGTATTCAGAGGTTCCTTACTCTTGAGAGGGAAAAAGGAGTCAAGTAACATTTTTCCCTGCCTCCAACCCCCACAAGAAAATTATTGAAAGTAAGTTTTGGAACATTAAACAAAAAAAAAATACCCATGTCCTATCTCTGACCGACAAGACAGACCTTGAACATTCAAGGCTGCCTGACTTGTCTTTAGGGTTAATTAATGCCCTGTAGTGGTTGAGGCTAATTGAATAAAAACCCTATCCCCAAGTGATACCTGGTTTAGGTAAAATTGATGGAGCACTGGAATAGTTTTTGGTGTTTGGAGGGGTGTGAGGTGAGATGAGGAGAGAAACAATGATAAAACTTTGAAAAAAAATCCAAAATCATCATGGAATTCAGAAAAAATTTTCCTGATTCTATAGTTCATCTTGTTGTTGAGAAAGTATTTCTTTCCACTTAACATGCCTCCCAGAAGGCTCTAGGAAAACTAATGTATTCTTGTATGAAGACACCAAATTTTGTAATTTCTTACAGGCATTTTGATGTTGTAACATCACAAACCCAGGAGGAGAAATAAGACTAGAAAGAGGCCGGTGTTGAGGTTTATGTCCCAAGGTAGACCATATGGGTCTTCCTAAGTTTGAGAGAACTATTTCCCTTGTTTTGGGCAATTTGTGGTCATCGCTAAGTAATACCTTACATTGGGTTAGCACTTTAATATATGCAAAGTGCTTCCGCATGCCACGTGCATCTTATACCCAGGAGATACGGGGAGATGGGGGTGTGTTCCCACTTTACAGACAAAACTCCCAAATCTCAGAGAACTGAAGGGGCTGGCCAGAGACTGCATTTTGATGGACAGGGGCCCAGGCTGCTTCTCTGTAAATGCACCACAAGCATGTGTGTCCACACTTCATGATGGAGCTCAAGTTACTTCAATTTTTCATTTCTTTTATTCATTCATTAAGTTCTTAAATTCATTAAGTTCTTTTATTTTCAAATATATTTCAAATGTATTTTATATTCAAAAATATGTTCCGGTCAACTCAAAAGACAACTGGAAAGCAACAAAATTAATAGGCACACCCAAATGCAGCACTATGATCCAAAGATTTGCTACTTGTTTTTTTCCCTTGATGAGGGCATTGTATAGGTGCAGGGATGCAGACTCTTTTGCATTTAGATGCTTGTTCTGTGAGATAGTAATGGGAACCCCCAGGCTAAGGGGTTTGGAGTAAGGGGGGGGTGGGCAGCAGAAAGACAGAGAGCTGTGGAATGATTGGATAGTTCTTCAATTAAGCTATTTCAGAATAAACATTTCCAGTTAACACTTATGTATTCGTTTATAGTTTACCAGGTATTTTTATGAGTTTTCTGATTCAAATATCTGGTTTAATATATTCAATAATTATTTAAATAAATGTTTTAAAGCTCTAATAGTTAACAAGTATTTAATAAATATTATGTTTAATAAAAACTTAGTAGGTATTTTCTGATTCAAGCAGTATGAAATATTATCAGCTTTGAAGAAGATGCTGGGGATAATTATCTCCAGGGTACAGAGATATTCTTTGAGAGTCTGAGGTCACATAGAGATCACATGTCCTACAGAACCTCTAGCTTACTGGTGTCCAAAAGAAATACAGTGTACATCATGCATGTAATATATAAATATATAAAAATATTCTAGCAATCTTTGTGTGTGAAAACACAAAGAAATAGATGGAAATAATTTTGATGTTTTATTTAGCCCAGTATATCCAAAATATTATCATTTCAGTGAATACTCAATGTAAAAGTCATTAATGAGATAGTTAATGGTATATTTGGCACTAGGTTTTTGAAATCTGGTTTGTCCATGATATGTGCACTCAGAGTGCATCTCAGTCCAACACCACCACTGGTGATTGGCCACCATATGGCACAAGGTGGCTCTGATTCTTACAAAATTGTTACATAGCCCAGAGGATGGTTGCCCGGGGGTGGGGGGGGCAGTGGGGAGACTGAGCCTCCATTGCTGTGGAGCCCGGGTCGGGCAGGGGAGCAGGACGTGTCTGAATCTCTAAACTTCTGGTTTTCAGATGTAACTGTTGGAGCCTTCATGTCTGACAGTGTGGTTCTTCTAAGGTGAGATGCTTCTCTTTCTCTCCTTGGATGGTGTTCCTCATGGGGGGGGGATGGGACCTGGTAGTAGGGGTACAGGGGAGCTTTTCACCACATTCAACCATCCCCAGTCCCCTTCCTTGCAGATGGGGGCGTTTAGTAAGAATTCTACCTTTTCCCCTTCATTCTTATTATCCTCTACCCCTGAGTTTCCAGCTGGTGGACCTCGAATGGCTTTCAGGGGTGAGGTGTTCGCATCCCTGGAGCTTCTAGGCAGAGTTTGGGGTGGCCTAAGGCCTAGGGATGTTTGCCTTCCATTAATGTCTCCATGCATGTTACCATTTCCTCTGGGTGTCAGGACATCCAAGGGTCGAACACCTACAACCCTCCCTGTGAGTGCCCACCCCTCCCTGTGAATGCCCACCCCCAGGGACTGGGACCTCCTGCCTTTGGACAGCGCTTGGTTCCTTGGTGGCAGCAGATGTGAAGGACGCAGGGCTGGCAGAACCCATGCAGCCTGGACCTCTCTCCTCCAAAGGCAGCGGCTGCCATCCCTCCTGTGAACTGTCTCCAAGTATTTCTGTCTGTATGAGTCAGAGGAGGGAGAATTACACTTTGGAGTGGGAGCCAGCACTTAAGTTTGTTAATAACTTGATGGCAGATCTTTCTCAAATAGGCTATGGGGATCTTAGAGCTGGAAGTGATCCCAGAGGCCATGTTGTTCCCCACCCCAGGTTCTTCTGATTTGGCAGCACCTTCTTCTGAGTCCCCAGCACAGGGTTACACCTTCTCTTCTTGAATGAGGAGCCCCTGTGAATGCCTCGGTGGCTTAGTATCACCTAAGGGAACCATTAACTCAAAAATGTTAAATTGTTAGAGAAGGAATAACTTTTGAGATTGTGAGTACGAACACTGTGGCCAGGTAGCTGGGGTTCAGTCCTGATTGCCATGATATGATGTGCTTTCTGGGCAAATCTGTGAAACAAGGTGTAACGGTAGAAGTTAGCTCCTTCGGTCTTAATGGAACTCAGTGAGTTGGTACATGTAAAGTGCATAGAACTGGCCTAAATATTTAATGCATGATAGCAGTTTCACACAAGTGGTTAGCTTTGCTGTTCTGAAGTTCTGCTTCTAGCAGCCCTTCACGATTTGAAGGTGGCAATTGTGTCCTTTGGGGTGGTGACATTGCTGAGATAAATCCTCCCTGGACCTGTTGATGATCTCCCTGGATCACCACTTCCTCTGAGCTGATAGTTTTCCTCTTGGGTAGAACCACTTTCATGAGGGTAGATGTGAAAATTGGGGGTGCCAGCTGGTGGCTCTTTGATGTCGTGTTCACACTCAGCACCATCCCTAGCAGCAGCTCATTCTAGCCAGCAAGCATTCTTCCTGAGTAAAGCATGCTCCTTCTCACAGTTGAAGACAGGCCATCTTAAAACTGGGAGCATCTGGCTTAAGGTAGAGCCTGCAGATTCTGCTTTTACATCATACTTGTATTTTGTAAGCCTCCAGCTGTGAACTCCAACCCTAGGGGGCTTTCCTTGTTCTCACCTTCATGGTGAGTTTCTCTAGCTCATGCTTGAATATAAATGTAAAAAGTGAGGTGGTTCTAGCACGGATGGGAGATCTCATGTCCCAGCTTAGGGTGGAGGATTGGGTCTGTGAAGTGAAATCTAATAAGGACAGATGTAAAGTTTTTCAGGAGAATGCCTGGGTCAATTTTGGAGAGGAGAGGCTTTCAGAGGGGAGCTGGGGAACACTGGCCTGGATGAAGTGATCAGCAGAAGGACACGATCACCACAGAAGTGAAATATCAGGATTTGAACTGTACACATCCCCAGAAAGTTTTCCAGCCACTGGATTTTAAAAAAATAGTCTTGAAAGCACTTACGGTGCTGTCTTGGGGTCCCCTTTGCTTTGATCTTGGAGGCTGGCACATCAGCAGGTGGGTCTGTGAAGCCCAGTTCCCGCCCCCCCTCCCCGCCCCACCTCTTCCTCAGGAGTGTGGGCTGGCCTGGCTCTGTCCTCGGGAAGTTTGTTCTCTCGGATTAGCTCTGGAGGGCAGGTCCTGGGTTAGGGTGATAGGCGCCTGGTGCTGAGCCATTGAAGGTCAGAGGAAATGATCAGAGAAGCTTATGAAAGATTTCAGGGCCTTCCTGGTCCAAAAACAATACTTGGAATTGAAACAAAAAGGTTTGAGGGAACTGTTCTGCTGGATATTGGAGATGTGCTTATGAAGGCTCTTGTCTGTCATTTCAAAGGATTCCGTTTCAGCAGCCTTCGTTCCAGTAATGGGCCTTTTGTTTCCTGCTCACCTCGCCACCTTCCGCAGAGCTCTGCTGTGTAAGCAAGGTGCCAGGCTTCCTCCCTGTCTAGGGGGCCCCGGGGCGAATGCCGAGTCCTGTTTTTTGGGTGCCCTGGACTGGGTTGGCTCTCAGGGTGGAGACAGCTCCCCTGTACCTCTGGTTGGTGGAACTCAGGCCATTTCTGTGGTTTTCAAGCACTTGACCTGGAATTAAGTTTGCACCCATTTTACAGGGTTGGAAATCCCTGCTTTCCTGAGGACAGCAGGATGATTTCGCTAGAATTCCAGCCCATAAGGGACCAGAGGTGGATGGGAAAGGTTGGATGTGACCTCACTTAGTAAGTGAGGTGAGGCTCCCACGTAGTTGCAGGAACCACAGAGAGGAGACTTCCAGTTGCCAAGGGGTAACTGGGAGGACTTCCTGGGAGAGGGAGCACTAGAGTGGCTGTCAAGGAACCTGGGGCCTTTGGAGAGTGACCTTTGGGCCCCTTTATAATCACTTTGACCAGGAGTAGGGAGTTCATTTTCTAAGTTATTTATAGCATCTTCTAAGGATTTCTCCAGAAGAAAATTGGATGACCAGGATATAGAAATTCTTGGCAGCACAGCTGTTGTCTGACTTCCGTTAACCCCACAGATCTGCTCTGGGTGTCCCACAGCCTGGCATGGCTGTTCTCTCCCCACCCACCGCTCACAGCAGTGGTGGCAGTGGTAAAACCCCTGACCCCGTCTGAGCCACTTTTCTCCTTGCTTCCTTTTTTTTCCTCTGAGGTTTTCCTCTCCAAGTTGGTGTTGCTTGTCCTTCCCATCTGTCTTATCACCCTTGGTGCTTTTTGTGGGACCTTGTACAAGTGAGATCATTGTTCTCAAGTCACTATTGCCCCTTCATCTTGTGATGTCATCCCAAAGGCATGATGGTCAGACTCCTTCGAGGTCAGAGGGCCTCTGTGTGAGGGGAAAAGGTTAAGCTGCAGCTTAGGTGAACAGTCCCAGAGCAGATGTTTGTAGGGATATCGAAAGAGTGCAATTCACTCCCAGCTTCAGTCTGGCACCCCTGGGGAGTCCACAGAAGCAACAATCAGGTGGTCAGTCCCTCAAGTACTAGGGTTGGGGATCCCTCTCAGTTATAAGAGTGTGGCTGTTTCACCTGGTCCTGAGCTGGGTAGGTTGATTTCTTCAGCCCTGAAGTATTTGCTGTTACCAGCTGGGGCTCCACTAACCAAGTTCTATAATAAAAATAGTGAATTGATGGGAGTAAATGAAGGGGGAGGTTTGAGCACTGGAGGTGACTAGAGCCTTGCAGTTCATACTTTTAATGCCTGTAAATGCTTGGGGGGAATTCCTGCTTGTGCATCTATTTCTCCAGTCTTGGCATCTGCTGTCAGAATGACTCTTAAATATATTCCTATCTTCCTAGTAAAATGGAAATTGAAACTTAATTGGTGAAATTTTAAGTAATCACCCAACATCTGGTGGGTCATTTATGGCTTCGACCAGATGTGTTTTATTAACTAGCTTCGCCTTTATTATTAGGAAGCTAACTATCAATTTATTAGGAAATAGCCACGTCTAAAACCAGAAAGTATTTACAGAGCACCTTGGCCTCTCTCTTGGGTTATTACACACTTTGATTCAAGGCTGGGCCGTGGGCCTAGGATTACCCTCTTGGTTTTATTCTTGTCTGGCTCCAAGAGCAGTTCCTCCATGAGGCTTAGTCTCCTCCTTCTCTTGACCTTTAGGGCCAGACCCGTCATCACAGTGGATGTCTCCATCTTCCTCCCGGGCTCCATCAACATCACGGCGCCACAGTGTCACGACGGACTGCAGCCCGTGAACTGCCTGAACGTCACCGTCTGCTTTAGCTTCCACGGCAAGCACGTTCCAGGAGAAATCGGTAATGAGCCCCAGGGCAGCCAGTTCTGTGTCCATCGCTGTGCGTCCCGCTGGCTTTGCAGGCAGTAGGCCACATGCCAGGTGCCCTTGCCCGCTGAGCTTTCTTCTCAGCTTTGTTTCTCCAAATTACCACCACCTCTGGCCCTAGAATAAATTGTATTTGACGCCACACATCCTTTCTCCAAATGTGTGTGTGGACCAGACCAAACCTCACAGGGGCACAGGTGGGACAGGTCTGTGGGCCTTGTGCAGGTGCCGCGGCAAGAGCCTGGAACATTTTGTGTAGTTAGAAGAGAAAATGTGGCATGCTGGGGCTGTGGAGGCTCCCCATTGAGCTTGCAGCCTAAACAGATGTCAGGGGCTTCCATCCTCCACTGTGGACTCGGAGACCAAGGAGGACTGGTGGGCTTGGGAGGTGGAGTTTTACAAAGACTTAGGATTCTGAAGAGGGGGAGCTGTTTTGTCAGCTTCTGGTGATTGAAAGAGGCAGGTGTTACCCCAGCCGGGGGCAGCCATCCCTGCCTTTTCTATGAGTGGGGAAGGTTGACTAACTAGCCCGGCCCCAAAGACAGGGTCAAACCCTGGAACAGGATAGGATCAGAGTGGATTAGAATTCAGAGCACGTGATCACCCGCAGGAAATGAATCTGGAGCAATTATGTAGACTAATAGGTGCTTTGTTTTCGCCCAAAAGGCTGATTTAATATTAGAAAGTAGAGTTTCAGGGAGAAAAAGCCAACCACCACCAGCAACCACTAATAAAGACTTGGACTCAGTGACTTTCTGAGACAGTTTTAACGTCAGAGCCATTCTGCTCACAGCGCAGTCCCGAAAGCAGCGCCAGCAGCTCTTCATTAGAAAGCACGTGTGTGCACCCCCGGCATGAAGAGACACACATACACGTGCTAGCTCATTCTTCAGGTGTACCTTGAGTGTCCTGCTTATTTAACAACATGCCAGTCCTTCTAGGCTCTCTCACTGACACTTTATCTTGCTCTCCAGGCGCATTGAATTAGTTCAACAGTGAGCCTTATACTTACTTATAGCCCCCTCCCCATGCACACTTGGAGCGTTCCTATTTGCTGTATTTGGTAGGTTATTTCTTGGCTCTGGCAATGCTGTTACCACCAATTTACAAGGAAAAATTGTTGAAGTCTTTTACCAGGCTTCAAAGATAACCTACTAAATCTAGCCAAACAGGAATGTATGCTTGGATTCAGATACAATTTGTTCTAGAGCCAGAGTTGGTGTTAAGTTGGGGAAGCAATGGTGAGCAGAAAAGAGAAGCCTCAGAGGGCAAGGGCATCTGGGCTGTGCCAGCGGGACGCACAGCGATGCTATTAGCAGGCGACATTATAGTCTCTCTCTGGTTTCTTCCCTTTCCCTTGGGACCTGGTGGGGTTCTAACCTCTGGGAAGAGAAGGGACTCTGTTCACCTCCTCATTGGCTGCTTTAATGATGAAAACCAAAGCCCCCACACGGTCACAGTTTTCAGGGCCACTGATTAGCAAAGCCTCTAAAGAGACTGCTGTGACCTCTGCCCATATCAGGGGAGAGAGCGGTTCTTTTTGTGGGTGACTCTGTCTTGGTTACTCTAATAGGCAAGGTCTAGTAGGAAAACAGAAGCCATAGCAATTATCTTAACAGGAAAAAGTTAACAGTGGGAATTGGTCAAGCAGATCATGGAGGACCCAGTAGTAACTGCAAGAAGCTGCCAGCACTTCTAAGGTGTCTCAAGGTGTGGCCCCTGATTGGCTGTAGCACCAATAGGCAGAGCTTATCAGAGATGGAAATTCTAACAACCAGAGCCTCTTGAAGGCAGGGCCCAGCAGGTTGGGTTTTATCAGGTTCTAGGTGCCTTAGATTTGAGAACCACTGGCCAGAGGAACAGGGAAAATTTTTCATTTAGGGTTTTCTTTGGGGTTATAGAACCTGTAAGCTACAGAAGGGGACCCTGCAGAGCTGGGACCAGGAAGGGGAACTAGCTGGTGCTGCTGGTGTCTTTGAGGGGTGTAGTAAGCCCAACTCTGGGGACATGTGTTGGGGGTACTTGAAACTAGAATTGACTGCTGTTGGAATCAGCTGCTGAGGAAAACTCTCGTTGGGTTTGGCTGACAGGACCAGGAAGCAGGCAGGATAGAGCAAGCCCTTCTCCCTCCAGCCTTGCAGTCTCCCTCGACCTCTCCATCTCTACAGAGCCTCACCGGGAGCCACTGGCAAAGCATAGGTGAGGTTGATGGTGTCCAGCCTCAGCATTGCAGGGCCAGGGGAGTTGAAACTGAGAAACAGCAGCTTCATAAACCAGCATAGCAAGTGTCCAGTCACTGAAGTGATGTTGGGTCATTCCATCCACAAGTAGTTATTCAGCTCCTAAAAGTGCCGGACAGTATTCCTGGGCTGACACAACAGAGGACGGTGAGGCAAAGCCCTGGAGCTTGCATTCTAGGGTGAGGGAGGCAGATGATCAAACCTGGGGCTCCCAAACTTCCTTTGCTGGCTGAGTTTGAACCCCTTTGAGTGGCAGGCCCTGTGCTCAATGTTGGGAGCAGTCTCCCTCTCTGACCTCCAAGAACAGTTAGTCTCCTTTCATCAGGCAATTGATAATAAGAATTCTGCTCATCCCAGGACTTACAAATGACTGCATTCTTGGCCTGTGTCTCCTTGGAGCCTCCTGGCTGTCATAGGTAAGGGCGGCAAATGTCTGTCCAAAGGGACTCTGCTGCTTGCCCATAGATTGGGACTTTGCTCCTTGCTGGTGAGGCTGAAGCTTAAATGTGCTGGTCAGTCTCTAGAAGCTGGGGATCAAACTGGCAATTTTGGACTCTCAGCAGGGTGCTAAATGAAAATTGGGGAGAAATGAGCCCTAAATGGTTGTGTTTTTCACCCTGATCCAGTGCCAGCATGTCTCCATGGCTCTTAGACTTCTTCCAGAGCTGTGAGCCAGCAGGAGTACCTGCCCTGTCTGGAACAACAGCAAAACCCTGCAGCATGGCACCAAGGCCACCTAGGCCAGTAGCAGAAACAGGGTTGAAGCTAGATGACGTGCCCCCCACCCTTCCTCTGACTTTAGGGATATGAGTCTGCTCCAGAAAACATGTGGGCACAGAGAACATTCTCTCAGCTCCTTCTGGTCTCTCAAGAAGCAGCAAATCTGTCTTCTATGGGGAGTGGGGCTAACCTAGTCTAATAATTACCACTTCTTACCTTGGGGAGGAGGGAAGAAAGCTTAGGAAACCTAGTAAATCAGAAATATCCTTTCCCCTATCTCTCTTGAGCAACTGTAAGGGAAGTTCAGAGTAACTCTGGAAGGACAATGTCTTCGTAGAATTTCACAGCTGAAATCATGTTCTGGTGGAGAATGGGAATGAATTAAAACTCACTAGGAGAGACCAGGATCAGAGTTGATGTGAGACAGCTGGCGTCCTCCTAGTCCAGGCCAGTGTGGGGGGCCCTCGGGAACCAGCTGGGGGCAGGGAGAGGCGGCAGCTGAAAGCATTACTTGGGGCTGATCAGCTTTTCCATCAACATGACATCATTCGACATGGCATGGACACAAGCTGCAGAAGGAAAACCTGAAGATGGGAAATGTGCTGTTGGAGCAGGCCCTAATCAGAACCGGCGCTCCCCTCCCGGACCGAGGCTGCCTGGGCTGGCTTCCATTAGGGGCAGCTGCTGGCAGGCTGGGCTGCCTGATGCAGGCCCTCCCACAGGGCTGAGCCGAGCAAGCTGATAGGCCACTTCTCCACATCTCCACCTTTCCTTAGGGGTCCTTTGCAGACACGTAGGGGCTGGGTGCTATTTAAAACTACCAGGGAATCCAGAGCTTCAGCACAGTTTGCCCTTTTTGCTACTCTGGCAGAGATACCCCCCCCCCTTCACTCAGGCAGGTCCCCATCCTATGTCTCCTGCTGACTTTTTTCTAAAAGAGAGTTTGATATGGAGTGGACTTCTTTTTTGCGTTATGTGAAATTTAAAATTTTAAATCAAGGAGAAGCACTAAGTTGATGGTTCTGAAGATGAAACCTTTCCAGAATGATTGCACTTGGTGAATGGGTGAATTTTGTCTTTCTGTGATTGTATACTTTAACATTTTAGAAAATTCTGATAGGTGCAAGCATTGGCAGCCCTGTGGCCTCTGCTCCATTTCTGGTAACTGTGTCTCCTTCCCTTGAGTTCCAAGAGGGACTGAGACAGTGCTTCTGCAGTGACATGGGGCTTTGGGGGAACCATGGTTGGTGCTTGTAAAATATCCAGCACAATGCATGGCACACACTAAATGTTGGATTTATCCCCCTTTCTTGACTCACCACCCCCCCACCCCCAATCTTAATTCAGATTCTCCCAGAAGCAGAGCCTGAATCAAGGATTCAAGCGCATGTCATTGACTCAGCGCATGATCCCAGGAAGCACCAGTAGGAAAGCGGGATGAGATAGGAAGGAAAGGCAGCTGCATTAGTCAGGGTTTTCCAGAGAAACAGAATCACCCAGCCATGGGGTTATGCGTTAGCAAGGGCACCTGGGGGCTTTGGTTCTCCTGAACATCTGTCCTGCTGTGCACACGGGCAGAGTTGTTAGGGAAAGCTCCCAGGAATAGGGATGCAGGTGCTGGTAGTTGCACATTGGACTGGACAGCAGAGAAGCGGTAGAAGCCAAGAGGATATGGGTGGGGCATTGATGCTATCTGCTCTGTCTTCCTGTGTTCATTTCCACCCCGGCTTTCTCTGAGCTCACCGCTGGCAAGATGGGTCAACATGCTATTCTTGCCATGAGCCCCCTTCTCCGGGGAAGGGCAACCATGGCTCTCTCACCTGGGAGGAAGGCCAGCCTGCTGCCACTGCCATGTTGGTTCATGCGGTCAAGGCTTCTAGCTTGTTCCACCGGTGGCTATCTCTAGCCCTGATCTTGCTTTGAAACTCACATCTTATACTTTTTTTTTTTCCTACTATGTGCTGTTGCTTGGGGAAATGATGATTAGTGGAAAGTAAACTGACCAGAGTTCAGTTTTAGATCTCTGTACTTGTTTGGTGCTGCTGTCTTTGCAGTCAAAATTGTAAATTTTTGGTCACGTAATGTGGAAAATTCACCAAGAAACCAGTGTTGTTAAAATAATCTAATAGCAAAGATTAGGAAGGTTCTAGATTCAGCTCTGCAATGGATGGTTCTCTCACTGGAGGAAGTCTTGTTCCCTTTAGGGAAAAAGATGAGCTTTTTGAGCTAGGTGGTCTTGCAGAGATGATTGCTATAAAGCTTTGATAGTTACCCATTTATTGCTGTTGTCGCCAAGGGAGTAGGAGGGCAACATTCAGAGGCTCTGTATTTTCTCTTTTGAAGTACTTGTTCACATTCCTTTTTAATATACCTGAGGTTATCCAGGTACCTACAGGTGATACAGCCTGGCCTTGGAAATTTAGCTGTTTGCTGAAATAAACAAGTTGGGGCAGACTCACCCTTGTTGACCAGGAATCTGCCAGCTTGACCTGGCGAGATCCCTGTGATGGCAGAGGCCCAGGAAAACCATTAAATGCAGCAGAACATGCGAGTAGCAGCTGCAGATGCCTATCCTGTCTCCTTGTTCATACCTCCCCTAGTAGCTGATCCCTTTGATGTTATTAAAAGTGGAGGGTGATCCCTGCTGTGCAGCTTCAAGTCCTTAAATGCCAGTAGGTGTGAGGTGGCTTTTTATCCATGCAGTCCTGGGCTTTAAAAGGCTGGTGTGTGGAGATGGGGCAGGGCTAAGTCATCTGCTTTCACATTGGGTCAAAGACTCCTCTGGTCCTTTTAGGGACAGAAAATTCCTTTTCTCTCACCTTTAAAATGCTATATTCCCCTGAATCCACAAATATCACTGAAAAAAATAAGTCTTATAGAGGCTTCTGTGGCCCAGAAAGGCAGTGAAATAAGTGTTGATGTTAAACTCTATTTCCCTAATAAACACATTGTTCCATATTTATTTATAGACTCTGAAATAATGGTAGTGAAAACTTTGGCATTTATCCAATGTGTGTTCTATGTTGTGACCACGTTTTTGCTTTTATAAGTCCCGGCTTGTGTCACGGTGGGTTCTGGCATGATGTACTGAGGTGCTCAGAGGTGGCTCTCAGGACAAGCCAATGATGGGCATGGTTTTGTGGAAAGCGTGGGCATGAAGGAAGTGCTCACTACCTGGGAATTCAGTCAACTTCAGTCTTTGAGTTGCCACTAGTGTAAGTACCACGAGTCATCTTGGGATTATCCAGGTGCCTCCAGGTGACCCGGCGTTGCCTTGGAATTTCAGCAGAACAAGTTGCCATTCTTGTTGAGTGATGTATCCTCTGTGCCTACCCAGTGCTTGGCACATGGTACTCGGGACAGTGGGTTATACACGTCCAATAGATGTGGGATTTGCAGAGCACGACTCCTCTGTGAGGTGATTCCCAGCGGCAGGGTGATGGTGCCTTCCTGCTGGCACATTCACACTGCCTTTTAGGAGACTGCGTTGCGTGCAGCCTTGCATCTGCTCACCTTCTATAGGTTTGCTGTGGTGTCTGCCTGTGTCTACCTGTGTTGGACATGGCTAATTGTTGATGTGAATATTGGTGGTTCAGCCTCATGGTTGATACGCCATGAGGTTTAACTCAGGGAGAGCCATAAGGGTGACACATGGAGCATCACCAGGAAGGTAGGGGGCATCCTGCTTCTCTCCTGGTCCCCAAGCGCTCTGGCTGATCATCTTTCTGGAAAGGTGGTGTGTTGGCTTCAGTCCTCCGTGAGGTAGAGGACGAGATACTGTGTGAAGTGTGCTTGTGGTCGTGTGAGGGTAATGGAGGTGACCTTGTGTGGAGGTGACCTTGTGTCTGTGTGTCTGTCCTCACTAATGCTTTCACCTTTTTATTGACAGGCCTGAATTACGTTCTGACAGCTGACGTGGCCAAAAAGGAGAAGGGCCAGTTACCCAGGGTCTACTTTATGTTGCTGGGGGAGTCCATGGGTCAGGTCACAGAGAAGCTGCAGCTGGTCCACATGGAGGAGACCTGTCATCACTATGTGGCCCACGTGAAGGTCAGTCTGTCCTCCCTTTTCTATCTTCAAATGTATGTCAGTCTCCACAGATGTTCATTTGAGACCATTTTTATTATGTTATTACCTGTGCTCTATCTTTCAAATTGTTGCTTCACAAGCAGAACATCTATTCGTTCTGGAGTCTGACAGCTCTTTATTTATTGTGCTGGTCTCAGCCTCTGAGGGCGGTTGTGGTGGGCCAGGAGCAGGTGATGCTCTCTGGCTTGATGTGAGCCTTTCCCCTCTGTGAGGCCCAGTGGTCTCAGGAAAGTCATAGAAGCACGTGCTTCAAGGTCTATGGTGATGCTGGATCACACTGCACCTGATGTCATTAGTGGTCCAGTACACACATTAGCTCACAGTCACAGGTAAGGCATTTGAAAACTGGCTGAACTAAATTTTTCTCCCTTGATTACTCTGGTTATTTTAGAAGTGTATTTTTGGCCCTTTTCCTCCCTGTCTCTAAATAAACTTTCAAATGTTTTCCTCCTCTTGAGATTGTTTGTTAAATACACTTTGCTGCTGATTCAGAGGCCAGGCTTTGATAAGTTCCAAAGAAGCCTCTGCACGGGCAGGTGCTAGCAGGTTGGGAGTCCTGGTGGTGGCCAGGACTGGCCAGCCATTGACCCAAATAGGAGGTGGGAAGACCTATGACCTGGGCCGCATGGTGGATGGAATGAATGATGTTTGGAGTTGGACCTGGTATGTGTCCAGTGGGATGAACACTTTGATCTCTCTGCACTCAGTTTCTGCATCTCTGAAACAGACATGGTAACACTTAACCTTGAAAGGTGGTCTTAAGAATTAAACATTACATGATGAATGGACTCAAGGACTTTGCATGGTATCTGACACGTGGCAGACACTCATTATTATTATTTGATTGTGCCATGTTTCATTCCAACATTTTTGACCTATGAATATCAGTCTCATGTGACTCAACGTAGTATTAATAGCCTATGAATTTCTGCATGATAGCAAAAATAGTGAACAAATTAGAGATGAAGTGTCATTCTATTATTATATTAGTGCTGGAGCAGGAAAGTAACAGCTGCTTCTAGATGCTTCTAGGTTGTGTATGGAGAAAGACCCCACACATCCATGGCTCTTGGTCTGGCTGAGAGCCTATGAGTCTGTGCCCCTGAGATGCTTTTCAGTGGGGCTGGGCAGGGTCCTCTGCCAGGACTCGTGCTGGGGCCTGCCCAGAGCAGCTGCCCTAGAGGCCCGGGTGAAGGCAATTTATAAAGCAGTTGATGCTCCTGTTAAGCCAGCCAGCCACCCGTCCCTGTAAGTCTTAGATTACATTGGCTCATGATGCCCTTGGGGTGGGTGGCCAGGCTCTGTTCAAACACTGCTAGGCCTTTGAGTGCCTGTGCTTGGTGTCTGCATGCTCCCTGGAGCCAGGCCACCTTCCCTGGGCTTCCTCATGCTGGATCTCTTCTGTGGCTGTTTTCCTGCAGGAACTCTAACTTATGCCTCTGGCTGAGAGGTTGCCCTATGTGTGTAGCTACCGCAGGGCCTGGCTTCAGGACAGAGCCACTTAGAGTTTGTAGGCCTTGGCAGTGTGCACTTGGGGAGCAGCAACAATGAGGTGCAGGCTAGAGGTAGGGCTTTTTCTGTATTAGCCTCTGAGAATTAACTGCTGAGGGCTGCCACTCCTGCTACTTTATAAATCCAGGGTTGCCAGATTTAGCAAATAAAAATACATGATCTCCATTTAAATCTGCACTTCAGATTAACAACAAATAATTTAAGACTGTCTCAGAGTACACGGAATATACTTGCACTGAAAATTGCTGACATTTAAACTTCCCTGGGCACCCTGTTGGGAGATCCATCTTCCCTGTATCCTCCCATCCTACAAAGGGCACCTCATTTAGCCGGCACATGACTGACAAGTAGAGGGATTGAGAATGTGGTCAGAGAGCTTGGAGGCTGAGGATGGGGTTCAGGAAAGAGTAAACAGAGACATTTAAGTGATTATTTTGGTCACTTTGCAGAATAAGAGAAAAGGTCTTCCATGAACTTGGACCTTGAGAAATTTGGGTGTTATTGCCTGGCAGTTTTCTCATGCAAGGGGTTGGGAGTTGCATGCCTCTGAGGTCATTGTGGGTCAGGAGGCCAGGTCCCTGTTAATGTATGGCAGAGGGCTGTGTGAAGGGCAGAGTGAGGTGAATGCTAGTGAGCTCACTGCCCTCTGTGGGGGTGGTCCAGCTGGCCTAGGAGACAGCCTGGCCTGGGTTTCTCTGGCTGTGGGAAAGCAGCTGTGGAAGCAGTAGCTCTTGGGGGCTGGGGGGCTGAGCCAGGCATCAAGGCTGGGGGAGGGGTGTGGTAGCTGGGCCTCCTCAGCAGGAATGGGGGACAGGATGCTGGCAGTCTGGACGATGAAAGCTTCATGCAGCCTCTGCTGTAAGTGGAACTTCTCCATAGAGCTGGCTCTTGGCTTTATAGACAGTGAAGGAAGATAAATAAAAGTGTTCTGCCTTATCACACACCATATGGCCAGCAGTGAGGCCAGCACTAGGAGCTGGGTATGTTTTGTTTAGGCTATCTTTAGGTATTTTTTTTTTAAGTCTTTTCCAATCTTTTTTTTTTCTTCTTCTTTTTCCCTGGAAGTTTTCTTTCCATATATGGTGATGAGTAGCTCTGTTGCGGGAGAGACTGCTGGGACCAACACCTGCCTCCCAGGCTAGCTGTTTTGTCCCACACTAGCTGTCTTGTCCCACACTTGGTTCCATTCATGGCCCTGATGGAGCCTCCAGGAAGCACAGATTGTTGTAATCAGCCTCATGTGCTGTTGTAATCAGCCTCATGTGCTAATCAGTGTCCATGTGCCCAAGTTTCTCTCCCCACCTCTCCCAAACCAGTCAAGTTTGGTGTGGGTGGGGCCCTTCTGCTAGTAGTAGGCTGAAGGATCCTTGCAGTTCCCAGAGTCACAGGTGAAAACCCACACACCTTCCCTGAGCCTACCTTCCCTGAGCCTCAAGACTCTACTCGATTTGTCCTCAGTTTGACTTTTGTTTACCTCGCACATGACTGGGGGTATCTAGGGACCCCAGACTTAAGGGGTGCATACTTTAAAGGGATCCAGTCATCCATAAGCACAAAGGCAAAGGAAGCAGACATTCAGAGTGATAGATCTTTAATAGAATTAGTGTCCTGAGAGAAGGCAGAGAGGCTAGTCCTAATAATAGTTTTCCAATAAAATTCCCCAAATTACCCATCCCATTGTGGGCAAATGCCCAGCCACACAGGTTGGTCCAAAGCAGGGCAGTTGAGGCCCAAAAGTTTGCCATAAGTCTAAGATACCTTCTGGTGGGAAGGAGCAAGAAGGAGCTTAGGCAGGTCTGAGAGAGCTGGGGCCAAAGGAGATACCACATCAAGACAGCCTCCCCATTTATCTCTCACCCGTGTGTCTGTTTCAAGTGTCTGTGTCTCCCTTTCACATGTCTCTTCCAAATCCCTTCCCCAGCAGTATCAGGGTGCAAGTCGGGCAGTAGAAAACAAGATCCCGCGCTTGCCTGCTTTCTGTGTTATATAGCTTCATCTGGCCACTCAGCTCTAGCCCTAGGTCCCAGTGGATACCCCACTCAGGAAGTCTGATTCATGGCTCACTGGGACTGGTAGTTCAAGATGGCTGCATCCAGTGGGAGTGGGGTAATGGCCCCTCCCCTTTGCAGAGGTGCCTTTGTAACATGTTCTAGCCTCATCTTTCTCATCACATGCACCCTGAACTCTTCCCCAGGGGAACAACCCCTTTTCTCCTGGAATGTTTCTCTTTCCCCCCTGTTGTGGTTCTCCTGTTCACCTTGGCGTTTCTGGCACTTGATCATCATGGCCCAGTTTTGGTCCTGCATGTACAATCACGTACCATCTGCAAGCTTTTTGCATTTTGGTGGGGAGGTCTGAAATACACACTTTCTGCAGTATTTTATTTCATAGATTTTCTTTAAATCAGTCAACTTTTTGCCTCAAATAAAATTTTTAATTGAAGTATTATTTAAAAATTTTAAGTTTTGGGTGCTCGGTGTTGGAAATTAGCATGTCTATAATGTAAGTTCACTGCTGAATGTCCAAATCCATCCTTCACCATAAAATAATTAAAAAGAGACTTCATACCACCCTTTAAGCAGAAAACCACTTATTGCATGCCAAAAATAGGAAGTAATTGTAAAAATAAATACATTGAAGACACAACAATGGTGCTGATTCTAGCTGGATTTCATTGTTTGCTAGTCTGAAGAAGTGGCCCACTCTTCCTGTGTATTAAAAGAGGAAATCATGGAGTGCTAGGGAAATATCAAAGACATACTGGCACCACAATGAACTTTCTCCCTGATGTGGTCAGAAGGACGATAGGAATTTTGACTGGAGAATAACTTTCTAAATACGTGGGTCCTGGTCTGTCATAGAGCCCAAGTGCCATGCAAATTCATATCACGACCCCTTCCCCCCCAAACCCCCAAGCCTGGTCAAGCAGTTCTTTGATTGCATCATCTTACTGGCTGAAGGTTGTCTGTTCTTCCAGGCTCAGTCACTTCACAGGTCTTCAGTGTCCTCAGCCAGCCACTATCCTGGCCCTGGGATGGCACCATCAGCTGTGTTCTCAGAGCTTACTCCATGCTACCCAACTCCTCCTTTGGCAGAGACAGACTGCAATATTGTGATTTATCAGAAGTGTGTGTTTAGTTATTCAGGTGGCCAACATTTCTCATATATATGTGGTGTTCATCTATAGTTCCTGGCTCAAAGCTCCTTAAAACCCTTGGAATTTCCTAGTGTGTGAATGATAAAATTATCTTCTGTTATGTTAACGTAACTTTTGGAAAGGATCCTGGATGGGGCCTGGTTGCTGAGGGAACCAACCCCTGTGATTAGAGCATTGGAACTTCCAATCCTAACCCCTAGACCTCCACGGAGGAGAGAGGGGCTGGAGGTTGAGTTCAATTGACAGTGACCAATGAGCTAATCATGCCTAAGCAATGAAGCCCCATAAAAACTCAAAAAGGGGCTTGAGATAACTTCTTGGTTGGTGAAACTGTGGCAGTTTGAAGAGAATGGCCTGGATGTTCTGAAATCTGTCCCCATACCAAACATCTCTTCCATCTGTTCCTGAATTATATCCTTTGTAATATATTTGTAATCTAGTAAGTAAACTGGTTTCCTAAGTTAGCAAATTAATTGAACTTAGCAAATTAATTGAACCTGAGAAGTGGATCCTGGGCACCTTTGATCTATAGCTGGCTAGTCAGAAGCACAGACCTGGGCACCTGGCGTAGACTGGTCTTGGGACACTAAGCCCTTTACTGATAGGATCAGATGCTATCTCTGGGCGGACAGTGTCAGAATTGGGTGGAGTTGAGATTAATTCTTGGACATCCTGCCAGTGTCTAAGAAATGTTTGTTGGTGTGAGGAAGCTTCCATATACCACCCCCCCCACCCCAATGGAAACAGAGTGTAGGACACTGGCACACAGAGGCACAGACTGAATATATGTCAAACCAAAGTTTGTTGAAGTGACTATAGTTCAGCTGGAATGTGGGATCATAGGGAGCATCTGATCAAAGTGGGGGACCTATACACCTCTCTGTGGGCCTCTAGTTGGCACAAGATGATGGAGAAGAGAGTTTCAGATGCATGGCCTGTGCTGAAGAATGACTATGAGTGTCCTGCCAGGACGCCACAGTTGACTGGTCTGGGTGCATTAACCTGCATGAGAACTGTGCTCCATCCTCATGTCCACATACTTCCTTGAGAAACCCACCCTTTGTGAGGTCAGACACTAAGGCATGATGGACAAATTAGCCTTTCAGAAGCTGGGAAACCAGGGTGACAGTTTTGAGTCCATAAGAACAGAGAAGCCTGGCAGATAGACGTCTGTCCCAACTGTGAGCATGCATGACACCCTCTAGTCTTCAGGAAACCTCTGGTGAGCTAACCACACGTCGGTGTCAAGAGAGCCAAACAAGTGTAAAGAGGAAAAAAAACACAACACACTAGACCGGGGGATCTGAAAGTTCTTTGGTTTTTTTGAGTAGCTGCAGGTGTTTACTAAACTGTTCATCTGTGTTATGGAGCCTTTTTTAAGGGTGTTTGAGCCTGACCTTACAGCAACTTCTTTGTTACTTGTGGGAGCAGGTGCTTGTTCTGGCCTAGTAAAGGGCATCACACTGGCCACCCGCTCTTCTTGGAGATCATGCCTCAGGCTCTGCCCACATGTTTTAGTTTGTTTCCATTTTTACATCCAGCAAAATGCCTTAAGGCCAAGTTATCACATGATAGGCTGTCAGTTTGCAGTGTGTTGAATGCAGTTTTCAGAAGTCTCAGAGCCTTTTATCTTCTTGTTTAAGAAGCAGATAGTTAAGAAAAGTTTAATTGGAATAAATAGGAACTCTGTGAGGAAGAGAAGGAAAAAAAAGCAGAGTTTCCATTTTTGTGTAGAAAATAACAGGCCACATCTCTTAGTTGACAAGTCAAATAAGAAAAAGTAAGGTCTGGGGAAAAAGGGATGCAGACCTTCGATGAAGGAGGTTATTTGAAAACTTTTTTTTTTTTTTTTTTTTGGAAATTGATAGTTTTATGCATGTTGCTAAAAATATTTAAAAAATACTAAAAGAGATACAAAGAAAAGACATTTCCGGCCATTCCATTTCTCTTTAGTAGGCAGCCATGGTTCCAATGTCTTGTGTCTCCTTCAAGAGCTTGTCATAAATACACAAAGCTATGTGTGTACACCTGCAGATGGCCGCTTGTGGCAGCACACTGTTGTATAGCTTCTTTTCAAATGTCCAATAACAGATTGGCTAAGCAGATTTTGGTAAATCTGTATCATGGAATACTACCTAACAATAACAAAGAATGCATGAATCTCAAAAACATTACATTAAATGAAAGAAACCAGACATAAAATGCTACTGGTCTAATGATTCCATTTATCTGACAATCTAGGAAAGGCCCACTAAAGAAATAGAAAGTAAATCATTGGATTTTCAGGGGCTCAGGAAGAGGTGGGGAAAGAGGATAGTGACAATGATTGACTGCAGAAATCATGAGGGAACTAGATCATAATTGTGGTAGTAATTATATGACTGAATGCATTCAATAACGTTCTTTGAAGTGTACACTTAAAAATAGGAGTGTTACTATGTTACTAAATTATATACCAATAAATGGTATACATTTGTATACCAATCAAATGTATTTTTTTAATAAATATTTAGTTATTTATTTATACAAGCATGGGTACAGTCAGAAGCGTGGGAGGGTGAGAGAATTCACCAGAGCCAGACGGGGAGCAGAGCAGGCAGAAGGACCGAGGTACACTGCTGAGGGGAGCAGCGGGCGGCAGGAGAGGTCTGTGTGCCATGTGGGACCCTCCCCCGGCGGCTGGGGAGCAGCTGGGGATCAAACCGGCACTGCAGGGGCTGTGGGCAGCTTTGCAACCCAGCGCTCAACCGCTGCGCCACCGGAGAGACCCCAAATGTATTTTTTTTATGGATCTTGAAGGTTATTCGATATGGGTGCATGTAGAATTTCCCTGCCCCTTCGCATGTCTGCATGGTATTCTGTTGAAAGATGGTTCCTTGATTTACTTAACTTGTCTCGGGATCTTAACAATGTCAGCTCCAAGCTAACTCTACATGGAGTTTATAGGCCAGCAGTCTCAGTTTGTTTCTCTGGAAGTCTTTCATGGTCACTTTTTGGAAGGCCCTTGACCTACCCTGGGAAGAGAAAGGGTAGCCCTTAAGCCTGAGTAGAGTGCCCCCGTCTATGGCAGTCAGTTTCTCTTCCCAACCCAGACCTGTAGTGTCCTGATTGAGGGCTTGTTAGAACCCCTGAAGAAGGTAGATGGAAGGGCCCTGAGGTGGCCATGGACCTGTGTCCTAAAGATGACAAACCTCTCACTCATGGGTGCCCAAGAAAAACTGGGGAGGATTGTCTTCATGCCTGCCATTGGCTTTGTGCCTGTGGCAGGTTCTTTGTCTCTTGGATGCACAATGGCCTGGATATTTGCTAAGGGGCTCTGGTCACACTAAGGAATGGGAGACTGCATTTGGGAGACCATGCTGGAAGTCACTACTCTGAATGTGGGTTGCTTTGACCAATCCTCCCAGAAACCATGTGTGCATAGCTGGAGAGCAGACTGGGGAGGAATCAAGAGTGGAAGAGGTGCAAATGTCCCACATGGAGACTGGTATCTCCCGGGGGCACCATTTGGCCATAGCTTGCTTTTTGGGTGGAACGAGAATTCTTTATCTCCTGCGGTTGGGCAGAGCAACTGATGACATGATGACTAGTAAAAGCAAGTACAGCCATTCTAATTCAATCACTTTGCCTACCTCAAATCCTTTTCGTGAAAGAAGACCGAAATGAACAGTATAGCATTGACTTTCTAGTGGGTTAATCATAAGATTATTTGTACTTTCTATGTGACAAGACTTATAATAATTGTGGGTGAAATTTTCATTTTAAGAAGCGACTTTCTGTTCACAGTTATTTACCAGCTCTGGGCATACCTATATTTTGTTGCTGCCCTTGTAATAACAATATACTTTTGAAATTACACTTTATAATGTGATCTGTCTTACTGGTTATCTTGTATTTGAGGTGTAATTATAAAAGATTTTCCTTCCCCTTCAAATCTAAAACTTATATGTTTATCATTAGAGGAATGCCCTTTAGAAATCATCATCTTCTAGTGGTTCCTATTTTGGAATTTCCTCCAGGATATATTCATTCTTTTAACATTTGAGATATATTTGGCACATAACAATTAGTTTCAGGTATACAGCATAATGAATGCATAATGAATTGATATGTTTACATTACAAAATGATCACCACAATATGTCTATTTAACATCTGTTAAACATAATTACAAATTTTTCCTTTTGAGAAAATCTTTTAATATCTGTTCTCTTGGCAAGTTTCAAATATACAAGGCAAAATTATTAACTGTAATTATCATGTTGTACATTACATTGACAAGAATGATTTATTATGCAACTGAAAGTTTATACTTTTATTCATTTCACTGACACCCCCTGACCCCCACTTCTGGTACCCATCAGTCTATTTGATCCATGAGTTCATTTTTTGTTTTAGATTCTATATGTAAATGAAGTTCATCTTCATTTGACATATTTCACTTAGCATAATGCCCTTAAGGTTAATTGTTGCAAATGGTAAAATTACCTTTTTTCTGACTGAATATTCTGTTGTGCCTGGGTGTTTCCTCTCTCCCTATATTTCCTTTGCCCATTCATCCACTGATGATTAATACTTAGGTTGACTGTAATGAATAATGCTACAATGGACATGAGTGCAGATATCTTTTTTGAATTAGTGTTTTTGTCTCCTTTGGAGACTCAAAAGTAGAAATGCTAGATCATATGGTAATTATATTTTTAAATACTCACTTTTGGTTATAGAAAACTTTGGGAGTTAATTTGAATTTCGGAAGCAGCCAGACTTCTGTGTGATCCTCTCTAGTAGATAGTAACATACTGGGGAAAAGTGAGATATGATAATACAGATATAAGCAGTAAAGTGTTTAGTCACTAAACCCTTTTTGAAAGTGACTCTAACTAAAAGAAGAACATTATATGTATGATATTCCCACAATATTCAAAGAAATAATGGAGACAGCAAACACGAATTGAGCATTTATTTAGTATGTGCCAGTCAGTTCATTGTCAGTTGCTACTATTAATCTTTTCTCCTCACACTAACATGAAGGATAGTTGTTCTTTTTATTTTCATGTACATTTGAGAAAACAAGGCATAGGGCAGTTAAGAAGCTTACTCAACGCCTTATAGCTAATGGTAGCAGTGGTGGGATCTGAACGCATCATGTCTGGTTCCCAAGGCTGGCTCTAACACCGCTCATATACAGAATCTGGAGCTAGCTGAGTACTTGCTATGTTCTAGGTACTCCTCTGAGGGCTGTACATGGGTAAGGAGGGTAAGCAACTTGCCCAAGTTTGCAGATCTTGAGAGAGTCTCTATGGGAATGCATATGCTACCAGAGGTAGCAACTTTTCAGCAGTGGTGTGCTAATAATGGAGAACAGCCAGCAATTAGGGGGTCGGTGTTGGGGAGGGGCAACCTTGAGTTACAGCATTTTGCCAGTTCTCCTGGTATAAATATTCCCACCACAGCTGATTACAAGCTCCCAACGTGACATCTCTGAGTGTGGAGTTAAGAAGAAACGTGCCGTAGCACACTGTTCTATAGAATTCCCACCATGTATTTATTAGAGAAGGCAATAGATCTAAATAACTTCAGGAACATAAATAATAGTATAGTAAAACAATTAGGAAGTGATAAGCTTTGAGTATTTATTACCTTTAACTTATTTTTTTATTGTAAGTTTATGCAGTTCAGTTTAATAATGGCCATGTTTAACTACTGGCTCATAAACTTCCTGAAAATTTAGCAGCTGATTTTTGCAGACCAGCTGTAACCCGCCCTACTCCTGTCACCACTGTGTCTGTTACTAAGTTGGTCATATCACTCATGACTTACCCACAGAGATGTCTGATAATCTGAGTCTTTCTTTCTTCCTTTTTCCTGTGGCTTTTTAAATTGACAAATAATATGAAAGTAAATTAGTGAGGTCAGTTGAACCACCAGACCACAGCTTTTATATATGTGTGTTTAGTTCAGACACACTCAGTATGTTGCCTAAAATTATTAAATGGTTTTATACTTTCCATTAAAATAATGGAAAAAAAAGTTTTCATGTCTTGAACTTGCCCCCGCTCACCCTCATGTATCCATGTTAAGATTGTGTTCTGTCTCCCTCTATGCATAAAGAATAACCAAGGGCTGATTGTTGAAGGAGAGAAGAACCAAGTGAGGGCATATTTTACCTCCCTTGGGACTCTTTAAATTCTGGGAGTCTCCTCACCTTTTGAGACTTAATTTGCTCCTAAGTTTGGTTTGTGTGGATGGACTGCGCCATTCTTCAGTCCTGTAGGTGACTTGCTCAAGTAAAATCTGAGGCTGATCCTCTCCTTTTCTCACGAGTTGTTCTGATTAGAACAGCTTATCAAGGTGACCCACATCCTATTATTCTTTCCCCTCTCTATTCCTTCTGGAGGCATCCATTCCCAGAGTCAATTGGTGTTCTCTGATCTACGTGGGTCCACATGGTCTAAGCAGCAGCAGCAGGCCTTGGAGTCACCCTTCGTGTGGTGGCTGGTCCTTCAGCACACCTCAGAGACTGCCTCCACCAGGTTTGGGAGGAGCCCTTGCCATCTCTTCTGCCAAGTACAGCGTTTGTGTCTGAGACATGTTCAGCTCCATGTGGAAGGGCCCGCCATGGCCTCTGAAGATGGATGAGCAGTGAGCTCAGTTATGAGGTTTCCCTGTAAAGGCAGTGGCCCCCAGGGCCGCTCCTGGGCAGCCAGTCTGCAAGTCCAGACTGTGTGGGGGTGGGAATCCCCAGAAGGGGAAGTGGGGAGGAAGAGTGCCCCCCCCTTCATGCTGTGCATCATGTTAAGATAGGACGTGGATAAAAACATCCGTTAGAGGGAGATGACTGTATCTGGGTCAGTGGCAGTGGGGGGTCTGTCTGGAGAATTCCTCTCCTGAGGAAGGATTCCAAGCCAGCTAAGATTTCCCAAGGATCTGTGAAGTCTCAGACTTTCCAACCTGTTCTTCATGGCATTCCCAGGATCCCTGGGGACATGTCAGAAGCCCATTGTAGACAACTGTGCTAAAGGGTACACTGGAGTGTTACCTGTGTGTGGTAAGAGCTGACATCTTTAGTGCTTATATAGTAGAATTACTCTTTTTATAAAATAGGTTTTACTTCTTATTTTTTTTTAAAGATTTATTTATTTATTTATACAAGCACTGGGTACAGTCAGAAGCGCGGGAGGGTGAGAGAATTCACCAGAGCCAAAGCAGGGAACAGAACAGGCAGACTGGTGAAATACACTGCTGAGGGGAGCCGCGGGAGGCAGGAGAGGTCTGTGCGCCATGTGGGACCCTCGCTGGCGGCCAGGGATTGAACCGGCGCTGCAGAGGCTGCAGGCAACTTCGCAGCCCAACGCTCAACCACTGTGCCACCAGGGGAGGGCCACTCTCCTTATTTTTTGTTTGCATTTTATTTTTTTTTAAATTGACTTACCATTAGGATTCTTCCCATTGGGTGTTGCCACCAAAGTGTACCCACCACCAAATATCCCATAGTCCACCACCGTAGGCCATTGTGCTTCCTTTGCTCTTTGTTCTTAACCCTCCCACCCATCCCTTACCCCCTCTGAAACCTGGAAATTAAATGACATGTTACTATTAGCTAATTTACAGAACATCACTCAAATGTCACTGGTTGTCTAAAGTCCTTTATAACAAAAGAAAATCCTAGATTGTGGGCTACATTTGGTTGTCTCATCTCATTAGTTTGGAACAGTTTTGTGGCCTTTGTCTTTCATGACCTTGACATTTTCAGAGAACAGGTCAGTTATTTTATAGAAGTTCCCCTCTATACTTTGGTTTGTCTATTTCATCATGATTAGGTTCAGAATATACATATTCTGCAGGAATACAGCAGAATAATTGTGTCCTATATATTTAAAAACATGTACATCCCAAAAACATGTATATTTTAGCTCCTATATCAACACAACTTTCCAAAGTCAGTTGCCTTCACTAAATTGGGGCTGTGTATGTTTGCAGGATGTGATTGTAATAGTAGGGTGCTCTGTTCTACCCCCTCTCTCCTCTGTCCACTGGGGTAGAGAGTCCTGGGAAGGTGATTAATGGGTTGTTCGTGGAGCTCCCAGTCCTGTGTGTCTGCAAGCAGTTCCCAGCTCTCGCTGCAACCTGTGACTACAACAGAATGCACTTTTCCATCCAGCATTAGGAGTTCCATCCAAGTGTGAGGACCCAGAACCGTGGCTCCAGGGGTTTATGCACACTAAGAGTGCCCTTTCTAACAGAAAGCAAAGTTGCTGGTGTTATTTCAGCAGCTCAAGGATGCAGTTCTCTTGATCTTCCACGCATTCAGGAAATAGGTACTGGGGACCTACTGTGTGCTAAGCTATGCAGGCCCTCAGCTCATCCTGTGAACAAAATCCTTGCTTTTGGGGAGCTTACTTCTAGTGGAGGGAGGCAGGAATAGATATAATAAAGCAGGACATTAAAGTGTGTTAGGTGATGGGCGCTATGGAAAACAGAAGTAGAGGAGGGCTGGGAGAGCCGGTTACGGTGAAGCAGGTCAAGTGACGAGAGGTGAGATTTGAGCGAATACTTGAAGGAGGTGGGGAATTAGCAAAGCAGATTCCTGGGGGAAGTGTTTAGACAGGCCGTGAAGTGTTCAGAATTTGAGGAGTGTGGAGGAGGCATGGGAGGCGAGGAGGGCTGAGTGGTTGGGGGTGGGCCACCACCTCACATCAGGCCTCCTAGGCCTTTTTCCTTATTTGAGTGTTGTGAGATCCGAGCTGAGCAGTGGTGTAGGCTTCCGTTTTAAAAGAACCTCTGACTTCTGTGTAGAAATGGAACAGAAGCAGGGATGTGGGTGGGAGACTGAGTGTCTCTGCCTGGGTGATAGCAGTGGTGGTGGTGAGACATGTCTGAATTCTGCATGTGTTTCAAAAGTGGATCCTAAGGGTTTCATTGGTAGATAGGAAAAATGAGATGTTAAAGGTGATGCCAGAGTTCTCAGTCTGATTAACTGAAGGATGAAGTTGTTGCTGGTTTTGTTTTTCAAGTGGAGTAGGCAATGCTTTAGGTGGGCCAGGTTTCATGGGGGAAGATCTGGAGTTCATTTCAAACACACTGAATTTGAGGTTCCTATTAGAAATTGAAGTGGAGAGGTGTATATGTGCTTCCTAAGTGTGAATAGTGCTTTGGGTTGGAGTCATCAGCAGATGGATTGTGTTTAAAGAGATGAGATTTGATGAGATCACTGAGGGACTGAAATAGAGAGTTTCAAGGATGGGGCTATGGACATTCCAACACTAGGAATACCTTTTCCTCATGGTCCCACGATGGCTGCTGAATTCCAGCCACAGTATCTGCTTTCCATATAGGAAGAAAGGGGAAAAGCAACAGGGGTCTTGCCATGTCATCAGAGTCCCCTATAAAGAGCTTCAAATGATTTCTACTAATAACTCATTGACCATCTGTGTTGTAAGGGATGTCAGGAGATGTTGGTTTTAGCTGGACACTTTGCAAATCCTAGTAGTATAGAGCTATCCTGTCTAGTAGAACGTTCTACAGTGCCAGAAATATGCTGTATCTGCACTGTCCAATATGGTAGTTTCTAACCACACTGCTATCTAGCCCTTGAAATGTTGCTAGTGCTATTGAAGAATGAAATTTTCACTTAATTACGTTTAAATTGAATTAACCACATGTGCCTAGTGGCTACCACATTGGACAGTGTAGCTATTGAAGTCTGATTATTAAAGGAAGGGTGGGCACTGGGGTAGGCTTAAACATTTTGCTATAGTGGAATATGGCATCCTCTTGGGTCTTGGTCACACAATCAAGCCTCACTAGCCAAATGAAAATATAAATAACTGGGTCCTCCCCGGTGGCGCAGCTGGGTTGCGGAGCTGCCCGCAGCCTCTGCAGCGCCGGTTGGATCCCCGGCTGCTCCCCGGCCACTAGAGGAGGGTCCCACATGGCGCGCAGACCTCTCCTGCCGCCCGCTGCTCCCCTCAGCAGTGTACTTCAGTCCTTCTGCCTGCTCTGCTCCCCACTCTGGCTCTGGTGAATTCTCTCACCCTCCCGCACTTCTGACTGTACCCAGTGCTTATATAAATAAATAAATAAATAAATAAATAAATAAATAAATAAATAAATAAATAAATAAATCTTTAAAAAAATATATAAATAACTGGGTTGAATCAGGTTGACCATTCACTTTCCCTTATATACATTGGCTGAAAGCTAAATTTTAAGAATACTATAGAACATTGTCTGTCTCTCTAGGGTTCCCAGCTAACTGGAAATTTTTGAAGGGTTATTTTGGAAAGCACACACACACGCACACACACCACACACATCTATATGCACATAATCTTGCATCTGGTATTTTCTGTATTCTCTTTGGCATGGGACTGTGTAGGGGATGGAAGTAGAATTGCTGGATCAAAAGGAAGGGCGTTTAAGGTTTGAGACATAGTACAGAGTCACCTACCCCTGCCCAGAATCACCATACTACAGTCTTCATTGGGTGGAGAGAGTCTTTTTCAACTTAGCATCTGCTGAGCACATGAATTAAAGCATTTTTTCTGCTTAGAATGGCATGGGCTGGACTGGGCAGGTCTGTCTGTGGTCAGCCACATAGTCTTAGCTACGTTGCTTCACTGTTATTGCTGAGCTTCAGTTTCCTCAATTGAAAATGGGAAGAATACCAACTTCATAGTGGAGATCCAGTGAACATTGGCCCCTTTCCCTTCTCTACCCTGTAAATCTTTCACCTTGCTGCCTCTGTGTTTGGAATGGGTCAAGTCTCATTTCATAGGTGCTTGGGGGATTTTTTTTTTTTTTTTTTTTTTTTTTAGTGATTAGAAGCAGATGGTGAAAAGAAAATAGAAAGTATGGAGCAAACTTGAAATATATGTGGAAAGAGAATAGGGCAAATGGTAACACAGCTCTCCCAGCTGACATCATCTCCATGTGGATCAGAACTAGTCAGCCGCCCAGTTATCGTCACGAGCAGGTTTACAGGGCTCCTCTAGCCAGGAATTAAGGTGCACACCACTTACCCAGGAACCTCGTTAAATGCACATCCTCATGCAACAGGTCTGGAACGAATTTCTAATGAGCTCCCCCACGATGCCAATGCTGCTGGTCCACAGGACCACCCTCTGCAGCCTGAGAAGCTGAAAGACATAGGCACTAAGAGTGACAGGTAAGAGTCAAAGGATGAAGCCTGCAGCTGGCAGTCATCCAGGCTGAGCGCCTCTCCGCTCACAGTGATGCTGGGAGACATCCTCAACAGTGTCCTGGAGCTATAGCTTCAGTAGCAACCTCTGGCTTTGTTGTGACCTTGTGTGACCCCCTGGTTTTTGCTGATACGTGGCAATCGAGGTGTGCCCCTTATAGGAGGTATGGCCTGGGCTGCAGCTTCCATACCTATCCACTGCTGGTGGATGGTGCTGTCAGTGGTCAGCTTACTGACCAGGACCTTTTCAGAGGTGCTGTTGACCTTCACAGTTGGGGGCAACATGTCAGAAATCTATTTCTCTTCCCCCAAAATCAGGAACTTCTTGACGTACAACCACTTGTTCAGCAGAATACATTTTAAATGGCCTTTTTCCTTCTCCTTTTCTTGGGTTTGCGCTCTTGGGGGACAAACAAAGTGGGAACCAATTAAAGGTGATGTGGGTTCTTCCTGTTTTGTGGGAAAACACTGACCCCGTACATTTTCTTCCCTGGCAGGATACAGTGGGGCACCAGCCTATTGGGCAACTTGTTTTTGAGGATGGTGAATTTGCTGGTTTTAGTGAGTGTAGGTGGCAGAAAAGCATTCTGTCATTTCCAGACAAGGGAGCCCCTATACTGAAAAAAGCTATTCCTGAGCAGCTTTCTATAGGGAACTTTTTGGGTGTTCTCACAAAATACATCTGACTCTACATCATTAGCATTTGAATAATGGTGGACCCCAGAAAAAATCTATCTGCATGGGCCCCAGGAGTTTTGTGTGAAAAGGTGACAGAAATTTGCTGCTTCTAAATATTTTAGGGCTGTGTGAATAAAAAGAAAATTGTTAGCAATAACAGCAATCATAGCTTTTATCAAACATTGATAACATGCTAAGTGTTTCATGTGCACAGTTAGTCCTTATAAGAACCCAATGACATAATTACTAATAGTATAAAGTAAAATTCCATTTAAGAATTGAATCTCAGAGCATTGAGTTTACCCAAGACCTAGCAACTTGGTTAGTAGCAAAGTCTTGGGTTTAATCCCATCGGTAACAATAGTTCTGAACAAATTTTGTGATCTTCACACCATGGCCCATGAGAAATGATGACTATTAGAAACAGTGGCAAATCTAAGGCCTCAGGGAGGCCTGTTCTAGGTGAATCAGCGCTAGATTTCCCATGTTAGTGGGAGAACACTTCTCCCAGGTGCCTCTGCCCATGTGTGTCCATGGTTCGTGTGTGTCCATAGCTCATGTGCTCTGTAGCTGGAGAAAAGTCAGGTGGGGTTATTGGGCTCACGACGGAGGCCCTGGAGAATGAATGTTCTCTTTCCTTTGTATTGATCTTCCACCTGTTTTTGGCTTCAACTATTTAAAAAGTAACTGTCAGTCTTTTTTTTTTTTTTTTTTTTTGAGGAACTAGAAGTCTGGTTCATACATTCAGTCCCCCAGAAGGCACTGGCTGCCAGGCTCTGCTGGGTTCAGGGAAACGAAGATAAAAAAGACTTAAGAACACCTGCCTTGACAAACTCAGGTTTTCTACCTGCATTGGGAGCACTGTCTCACTAGGCCAGTTCTGAACTTGACCCCTCTCTCCCCAGACTTGTGCATTTTCAGTTCATTTCTGATACAGTGACTGTTGTCCAGGTGTGTCCTCACTGTCCAGGTTTATGCCTTTTGTCCCAGCATAGTTGTTTAACAGTGACACCTTTCACTCTCAATGCATTCCAGTTTAGATGGTGAGTTATGTATGCCACCCCATTTATTGAAAACCCACTGTGTGCTTGGCACTGCACTGAGCCCAGGGGAGATGGAGCCAATGAGACACAGCCCATGCCCAGGGGACACTTTAGGCTGTTGCAGCATCTGCTCTGTGTGCCATGACTTGGCAAGTCAGCATGTCCAGAGCCTTCCAGATGTCTTGCTTCTTACCCACCACTTCCACCTTTGCAACTTACTTCCCTGTCCAGATTAGCTTCGAGGCTTCTTCTCTAGGATGACTGCCCACTGCCCCAGTTCTTCTGCCTCCCCCTGCTCCGACCTCCCCAGCCTCCCCCACACCCCAGGTGGATCATGGGCTGTCCTCCCACCTGTGTTACTTGGTGTCTTAGTTGGCTCAGGGTCATTATAAAAATTACTACAGACTGGTTGGTTTAAACCACAGAAATCCATTTCTCACAGCTGTGGAGGCTACAAGTCAGAATCAAGGTGTTGTCAATTCAGGCTCAGCCAAGGCTTCTCTCCTTGACTTGCAGATGCTGCCTAATGAGGATGCCAGTGCTTGGGACTAGGGCCCACTCTGAGGACTCCATGTTACCTTTCTTACCTCCTCATTGGTCTATATCTAATTGCAGTCATATTCTGAGATTCAACACGAATTTTTTGGGGGGGAGGCCATTTCAACTTGTAACACTTAGGTCTTTGCATTTCTCTCCTTGCTTAGATTATTAGTTCTTTTAAGGTAGAACATTTGGCACCATCACTCTGGACCAGGCTTTCTATGGAACGAGACCCCCAAATGCTGTCAAATAATGAAGTTTCAGGGTCATTTCTTCTTTATTGTCTACTTCAAAGTCTGTGTAAAGAGTTAATAGACTGAATTTCAAAGGAGAAGTTTTGTTCTGATGTAATGAACCCAAGTTTTCTGAACCTGAAATGAATTTGATGATGAAATTGCATGAATACACACATCATAACAATTTTGGGGTCATTTATTAAAAATAATAAGGAATTGCTGGATCATCTCTTGCCTTGGGTATAAACATAAAACTGGGACAAGGCAGGGTCTGGATGCTTACCCCTCAGTGTTGGTGTAAGGATAAAATGAAACCGTGATTATAAAGTGCTAATTTCAGCACGGTGGAAAATATGTAAACATATTTTATGTAAGTGCCTTCCGTAAATTCACTGGCAGGTAAATTTCCAGGCAGGTGTCCTCACAGTCTCTTTTTAACCTGGGTGATTTTGCTTTCTGTTTGCTCAGTATCAAACCCCACCAGATGGTGATTGTGGAGTGGTGTGTATGCTCCATCCCAGCAGCCTTCCCTGACTGTTTAACCTGCCTCGGAAGGAATGAAGGAGGGACCCAAACAATTTCAGGAAATGGTTCAAGGCTGTGTGACCTTTAAGAAAACCACACAGAACAATCATCCTGTGTGGAAAGTCAGCTCTGGGGCTCACTACGATGCCTCTTGGCCTGGTACCATGGGGTTGATTTAAAGGAGGGGAACCACACTTCAATCCCAAGCCAGGGGTGCCTTCCTTCCTTCTATCCAGGATGAGGAGTTGTCCCCACAGTGGAAACTCCAGAGCAGTGCTGTGTGATAGAAATTTTATGAAGGTCACATAGAGAAATAGAAATTTTCTAGTGGCTGCATTGAAAAAGTTAGAAGAAACAGGTAAGGTTCCTTTAAATAACACATTATTTAACACTATTTTCAAAATATTTCTCATTCAACATGTGATCAGCATTTGCTCTCTTGTGCTGGGTCTTAGAAGCGGTACATTGTACCCACATTTTATTGCTCAGTAGGCACCATAGGTGGGCAGTGGCCACCATGTTGGACAATGCGGGTCTGAAATCAAACCTCCCAGTCACTTAGGGGATCCTGGGATTGCTTCAGGAACCTCAATGAGAAATCATATATGCAAATACTTTTCTTTCCTTACTAATAGTAAAAGCACAGCTTCCCTCATCTCAGATTCTGGAAACATTTTAATTTTATAAAGATTGCCTTCATTCTTAGATTAGGAAACATGGTTGCAGATTCCTAGCTGGAGTTCCTGGTGCCCAAATGTCCATGAACATGCTGATGAGTCTGCAGAATCTTTTCTGAATTTTAGAATGCCTTACCGGGGTTGCAGTGCCTGCCACCCCTGTGAGCACCATAGCTATCATGTGGTGTATTAGTTAGCACAGCCTGCTGGTGCCCTTGTGCTGGCAGACTTTCTGCTCAACTGCTGGTGACATTGGAGGAACTCCTGGGGGGAATGTGGGGGAAGCTGGGCTGAGTAAGTGGGAAAAGAAGTCCTTAGGGCCAGGAGAGGCCGACGCTGCTAGTGTCTATGCTTCTCACCCATGGGACACATACAGACCTTCCAGAGACTCGTTTGTCAGTCCTTTAACACCCAGAGGCTTGGAGCTACAAGAAGTGGATGAATAAGCGAGCATAGTTGCTGGCTAGGTGCTTCCTGTTGAGGTCAGGGCATAAGCATGTCCTGTGTGCCACAAATAAAGCTTTCCACCTGTATGGAATGCCAGGGAAATGCCTCCTTCCTTCAGCTCCTGTGTCTGCAGCTGTTCTGCTAGTGGGGTTCCTCCTATTCTTGCAGAGAAGGCCATGGGCAGGGCACAGGGGCCAGTGCAGGCCTCTCTTTGCTCTGACCACCTGGTTGGAGAGGACTCCACGGAGCTTGGTGGCACATCCATTGGTGGGTGGTGCAGAGAACCCAAAGTCATTCCTTATGTTGAACCAGAGTTCACTTTTGTTTGCACACAAGCTCTCCCAGTTGTGCCTCCATAGCCCCAGGTATCCATGGATCCTGCCCCAACAACACCCATTTCCTCTTTCCTCTGGGCTCAGTTCCTTTGTGTCTCCAGTTTATTATTCCATTGGTGAATTATTTTTATTCCTTTCTTTCTCCGTATTTGACCTGTTGACCATTTTTCTCCCCACATCCTACAAAGGTCAGGTAAAATAAAGAAGAAACTTAAATCAGACAGTTTTGCCCCTTAACAACAGTGTAGGAAGATGCCTGTCACCAGGCGGTTAGATGGATATTTAGTTCCTTCCTGTTCCTTTCCGCTTTCACCTGGAATCGCAGCTGCCTTGATTCTTCTGCTACATTGGCAGTTACGTGTTGGTCTGGACTAAAGAGACTGATGGGGCTCCTTGGGCCTTTCCTGAATCTGACATTTGCTCCTCTTTTATCCTACACTAACTGGGGCTGGATGTCCTTTTTCTATTCACTCTGTAAGAGAAATGTTAGCAGATAGCAGATGTATCCTTACCAGATTAATTAATGAGCCAAAAAGTTCCATAAACTTAGGTTACAGCCAGCAAGAAGTATCCATGGATTGAAAGAGGTTTGGTTTAATTTTAATAAGGATAAAGTCATCAAGAGTTCCTAAGTGATTATAAGACATTTGGCATGAGGCACTGTCTCATTTCTCTCCATATCCCCAGCACCAAGTGGAGTAATTGACATTGACTAATTGCTCAATAAATGTTCACTGGATGTTAGAAGAAACTGGACTATGTCCAAGATGAACATATGCCCAAGATATTCTAGTAGGAGTTTGCAATGATAGCTTTTACATTTAGGTTGGTGATTCATTTTGAGTTAATTTGTGGGTGTGTTGTTGGCCAAGACATTCTAGAACAGATGTGAATAGAAATGTTGTGTTAATAGTGATAAGTAGATGACTACCTGTCAGATCAGGTGGCCCGTACTCATCATGAGAAACAGCCATCTGAGGGCTCCTGCATATCAGGTTTGACTTTAGAGAGGGTCATGAGCAACCCTCTCAGTCCTCCCAAATTTGGAATCATCTAACTGGATTTTGGCTTGAAGCAGTGCAGTGTTCAACCAGCCCTTCCAGGGGATTGTGGTACAGGTGGCCCTCAGCCCCCACTTTGCTTAACTCCGCTAGAGGATGTGTGGGTAGAGAATCCCACTCCCCCATCTGGACATGCCCGTACCTTTTGCATTCAGCCCCTGTCATGGAATGTTTCAGCTCTTCCTCATATTCCCTGTGGCTGTAATGCTGCTGTGAGTGTCTTTGGGCACCTGTCATTTCTGGAATATAAATTCCTATCCATGGCTTTGCTGGGTCAACATTACAGCCATTTATGTTCTGCCCAGATGTTGGCTTTGGTCATTAGTGCTGTCCTCTAACTCTGTCCGGCCCCCTAGGCAGCAGACACTTTGCTCACTTTGCTTTCCATGCTTGCTCTGACAATCCCCTCTAGGTGTTTGTTTTCATGGAACAGTCTTTGATGATGCCCAGGTCCCTGTTTAAATCCTGCTGACCACCTAAAGAATATTATCCTTTATTCCACAATTTCCCCAAAATAGCTTTTGATAGGATAGTAACAGGTTTATGTTAAACACAACACAAAGTTCTATATTCAGATAAATTTTGGAGCATACTACATTTAATGGGACACATTTCTTTATTGCAGGGAATTCTAGAAGTTTAGAAGCCAGTGTACACAAGGGGAAAATGGTCTTGAGCTTTCCTCAAATGTACTTGACCACGCAGCACTTTTTTCTCCAGAGGTGTAAGAGATACTGCTGCCATGAAGATTTGTTTGCTTTAAATAATTTAACTTTACACCTTCCTGTGCCTTTTTTCCTTATGCAGAGCCTGTCCTTTACCTTCACATCTTACTATGGTAAGAACTTCCTGATATATCACATCTAGAAATTGTCCTTTAGGTTCTTCTCATCTATAAGAGCTGTTTAAAGGTTTTAACTGGGCTGTTTGAACTGGGCAGACCCCAGTTTGAGTCTAGGGTCCATACCACTTGTAGACTACCATTGTTCTGTGGTCACTGAATTGTTTTGTTATATTTTTAGTGGCCTCTTTCACTGTGGAGGACTTTCTGGAAGCCCCTATCACACTAAATTTAGCTGGACTTTTAACAGGCTTGCTTGATTGATGGTCTTAATGGAAGAAAATGTAATCCCCTTCTCTCCTCCCCATCATTAAATTATTACTGATTTATGACCAGAGGAAGCAGCCCCTGGATAAATGGGTATCTTTAAAAAATCATGACACATTGCCAAGATGGATATACTTGTACTTTTACTTCAACAGGCATCTGTTGAATGCTTACGAGTACAAACACTACACTGTCCTGGGGTCCTCATGCTTTGGCTTAAGGGCCTTGAAGCCCAAACAAAATTCCCAGGGCCTGGCTCTCCCCACACCCATCCCCACCCAGACTTAATGAGCAGAAACACCAAATCTAGAGAGGTGTAGAAATGGGTACTAGTGGAGTTAAAGGACTTGAACAAAATAGGCTGCATCCTGGGTTTCTAAAAAATCTGTCTGGTGTAATCGCTGACCTGGGTGTCAGGGTTCTCCAACAGTGAGCCATAGGTGAGCCTGGACCAAGCTGGACTATGCCTTCCACCTCCATCTCCACAATTCTTGCCTCCAGGGTTCTCCAGTTTCCTTTCCTATGGAAAGCAGACAACATAGGGTTATAAATGGGGATTAATGAGATAACTTGTGTGAAGTGACCAAGAGGGTGCTTAGCACACAGTTGGTGCTCCTTATGGGGCCACTTACTTTCCCTTGTGTCTGGGGGGCTGGGTGCTGGTTAAGGTTAGGTTGAGCAAAGGAAGCAGGGAGGTACCCCATGTTGTGGATAGCCAGGACTGGGGTTAGGGGTGCTGGCAGGTGACTAAGCAGATGTTTCTGTTCTCAAGATACACAAAGCTATGGGGAAAGGACAAGGCCATGGAGATCAAAGATGTAGAAAGTACTTGCCATAGGCATTATATAGCAAACGGACCTGTGTGGTGTGACTGAGGGTAAGTGCTTCTTATACCGAACAGGTATGGAAATTCCAGATGGGCTTCCAATAGATTTCTACTAATGGCTGCAGAATTTCAGTTGGGGGAAATGAAAAAGCTCTATGGATGGATGATGGTCACATGGGCATGCAAATGTAGTAAATGCCCCAAAACTGTACACTTAAAAATGATCGAAACGGTAAATTTTGTATTTATTTAACTGCAAACAAGACAGTAAAAATGAAAGCAGATTGCTAGGTGCAATCCTGGGAGACTTTGATTCTGTATGTCCAGGGTGAGGTCTGAGAATTTGAATTTGTAATAAATCCATGGCGGTGGTGGATGCTATTGGTTTGGGGGGCACACGGATTGAGTAGGGAATGACCTTGGGAACCATTTAGGTAGAGACCCTTGATTGGTCCTGGCATACTGAAAACCTAGGAGTAGTAATAGAATTTTGTCATCTTTCAGTAGTTCTTACAGATGATAATCTCATTGCATCTGTGCCCAAAGCATACCATTATGGGCACTTACCCCACAGGCAGTGACATTGGCTCCCATATCTCGCTCTTTCCTGCTCTCTCTGTCTATATCTATATCTATCTAAAAGGTGATTTAACCTTTTATTTTGAAATAGTTTAAGACTCACAAAAAAGTTGCAAAAATGGTGTAGAAAGTTGTCATGTTCCCTTAACCCAGTGATAACATCTTATATACACATAGTACATTATTGAAACTAGGAAATGGACATCAGTATAATGCCATGCATTTTTTAAGAGTACTTAACACTAGGAATCTGTTTATTTTCACCACAGTTATTTGACTTACATACTTTAGCACCACTTTGGTGAGATAAGTGTTGAGATGGATTGACCAGTGCTCAGCAAAGCGTGGTCACAGAGGAGAGCGATCAGGACTGGATGAGTTCCATGTGTTCATCACCTGTAGCTTATGGCTGATGCAGCTTGTTCTTTGGTGTTAAATGCCTCATGAGGTAAGGTGAGTTTCTCATCACCAGATAAACCCAAGCCTGACCTTGAGGATCCCTGCCTCTAGCCTTAAGAGGAAGCTTGAACCAAATGCTCTGAGTATCTTACTCCTTGAAAATCTTGTGATTTTCTTAATTGTTTTGCTAGAGTTTGCAACTAACATTGATTAGACTGTGAATCAACTGACTTCACTTTGATATCATTGTGAAAATTATCACTTTCTTATTTTAGTTAATGGGAATGAAATTATGATTTTCTATAGCAGACACTGTTCTGGACCTTGGGATATAAGATGAATAAGACATTATGGGTACAAGGAAGCATTTAGTAGAAAGATGGCTACAAATACTCAGCTATAATATAAATAGGTGCCATACTACATGTAGACAGGAAGTACTGAGAGATTCGGAAGGAAGTAGCTGGTTGACGAGGGACATTTGAGAAAGGAGTTGGACCACAGAAGATGGGTTGGAGTTTTCTGGATTGATGAGGCATTGAGGGTAACATTAAGGGAAAGGAAGACATTCCAGGGAGCGAAAGCAGCACATGCAAAGGTCCTGAGGTATGACCTCAGTGTGTATGGGAGATGCTGAGATGTGTTAATATAACAGATTGTATAAAACAGTGGGCAAAAGTGACTGAGAATAAAGCCATATTAATTTGGTCTCCCACTTATGCTCATGACAGAATGCTGGTAATATTTAGAATTACTTTGAGAGTCAATATCACTGAGTCATACCAACAAGAACTTTTAAACTATCTGAGGATCATGCAAATGTGAGAAACCAGCTCCCTTCAAGTGGGATTGGTCAGTGATTTTACCTTGTTCCAAAGCAGCTGCCTTGATCCCCTGGAGTCCCAGCATTTCTTCTCTGGGCTTGGCCACTCCTGGCCTTGGCTGACCTCCTCAAGAGTACAGCAAAAAACCAGTAAGAAGCACCTCTCAAGTGTTTGGCAACTTTTGCTGAACCACTTTAGAGTCCTGTGGGCTATTCTGGCTGTTGCTGTTCTTACACATGGCATCTGTTCCCAAGGCTCACGAACTGTATTTCAGCTGGTGGGACCCTTTGGACAGGAGTGGGAGAAAGCTGCAGCTGTGAATTGCAAAGAGCATTTTGGGAACCAATTTGTTTTAAAAGTTTCTTCTGACCACATAGAGGCTTTGTGTTTTTGGAAGTGAATAGATATGGGTTGCTTCTTCCTAGCAGGTGGCTCTCTTCTCCATTCTGTTGCTTGTTATATCATCTATAAATTCCCTTGGGGATAGTACATTATGCATCTATCATGGAACATGTGAAGTTTCCAGGGGAGGATGATCTACCTCTGCAGTTGACCTGGCTGAGGGCCACTGGGAACATTTATACCTCTTCACCAGGGCAAACACTGGAGAGCTTCCTTTAGTTTCTGAAAATATATATGCTCTTATTTTAATCCTTTTTCTCCTTAATTGCAAAAGGGAGATAAGAATATACTGGAATTGCTGCAGGGAGCAGAGAGATGAGAAGGCATTAGGAGAAAAACAGTCCAGAAGTAGTCCTGGATGAGAATCTAAGTTATAAGAACCTACTGGTGAGAAGTGAACAGAAATCACAAGTTCTAATTTAATAATTCAAGAAGTGGGTTTAGGTACGATGTTAGGACTGTATCCAGCAGCACTGGGCTTTCAGTATTTTGGGTCGACTCTCTGAGTTCCTATTAAACTGGGTCTCTCTAAACCAGAAACATAACCCATTTTTTTCTGAGAAGGAAATGTAGACTTTAGGGGTGATAATATGAAGCAGATGAGCAAGCCCAGTGGATTGTCCCCTGGGAGTGGTGTTGCTAGGAGGCATCTCACTAGAGGCACTTGTTAAGGGCAGATAGGGATGCTTAGCAATACCAAGTACCCCAAGCACTTAGCAATACCAAGCACAGATCAGGGGAGGTGGCTTATCACACACACCAGTTGACTAAGAGCTAGACAAAGCGAGAAAGAAACTGGACTGCTTTTCAGAGCTCGAGGGGGCCTGATAAGGTGATATCTGTGTTACCCATGATTTTGGTTCAACGAATGGAATGCTTGATCAAAGTCAGGACACTTACAAGAAGCCTGGGCTCTTCCCATTAGCCCAACTAGCAAACCCAGTGGTCCCTGGATGTGAAGTGCTTCTGCTGGGTAGGAGCTCTGGCCAGACCTGCAGAGCTGGGTCTGGGACTTGAACAAAATGAACTGGAGCCCTCTTGTGGCCCCAAAATTCAGGTCTCTGGTTCTCTTCTGAGACCAGTGGTTGTCAGATTTTAGGTGGCTTCAGAATCACCTGGAGGACTTGTTAAAACCAGATTGCTGGGCTGAACCCTGGAGTTTCTGAGTCAGTGGATCCAGAGTGGGAATGGAAATGTATCTTTCTAGCCACTTTCTGGACATGCCGATGGTCCTGAGTCCACACTCAGAGAGCCAGCTGTCTAGGCTGCAAAGACAGTCTGGCTCCTGGGAGGGACTCCACTGCCTACGTCCTTAAGCACCGGGAAACCAAGCTGATACCTGCGGCAGAGCATGGAAGGTGGATGCCCCTGTCCCAGTCATGTCTCACCATGTAAGGGTCTATCATTCTTTATTTCATTGTGACTTCTGCTTACAGTCGCAGAATTTCAAAAGGGCTGGAAAGAATCCTGGGGTTTTGTGAGTTATTTTGGTAGCCAGTTGAGTTCTGGCTCAGAATTTTTTCAGGATCTGAGATATATAATGTGGTCCATGCACACTCAGCTGGAGTCTGCCATGTCCTTCCCCATAACATGGCTTGGGTGTCTGGGGGTGGGAGCATGTAACCTATGCACTGAGTTAGAGGTGGAACAGAAAACATTTCTTTGCTGTGGTCTGAGGAAACAGCTTTCTGTCATTCGCTTGTGTTTCTTCAGGAGAGCCAGAGTGGCGGGATTTATTTACTTTTTAAGTTTCCAGTAATTAGATAGGAAGCAACCTGAATGTGAATTCACCTTTAATCCTCAAGATTACCTGTAGAGTGCAGGGGTTGAAAGAATAGCCCCATTTCAGAAGGCCTGGTCTTTGATTTCTGGCTTTGCTGCTTCATCACTGTATGATAGACCTCCCCAGGCTTCAGTTTTCTCATCTATAAAATCAAGATAATACCAGAACCTACTAATAGCACTTAATAAAGGTGCCATGAGGACTAAATAAGGTAATGCATGTCAAACACTTAAAGAAAAAAGTCTATGCATTTTTGTTACTATACTGCAAGCCAGACCTACTCTAAGGCCTGTGAAATAGGATGTTTTTGTATGTACACTTATTTTTTTTTTTAAGATTTATTTATTTATACAAGCACTGGGTACAGTCAGAAGCGTGGGAGGGTGAGAGGATTCACCAGAGCCAGAGCGGGGTGCAGAACGGGCAGACTGACAAAACACACTGCTGAGGGGAGCAGAGGGCGTGGCAGGAGAGGTGTGCACACCATATGGGACCCTCGCCAGTGGGCTAGGGATCAAACTGGTGCTGCAGAGGCTGCGGGCAGCTTTGCAGCCCAGCGTTCAACTGCTGCGCCACCGGGGAGGCCCTGTCTATACATTTTAGAAGTGGAATACTTTATTTTCCTATCTACCCAAGATTATGTTCTATGGAAGATGTCAATGTGCATCCTAGGGAAAATCAGCTCAAGGGAGGAAAATGATAAAGTTATAAAATTCCTTAGGCCTCATTTAAGTTTTTACCTGCTGCCACTTCCATCTCTGCTTCTACTTTTCTGATTGGCCTTGATGGGCATTTTGGAATCATAGGAGTCACGTGTCTAAAATGAAGATACGTACGCTCTTAATGAGACCTTACCTGCGATGGTTATAATAATGCTTTGCAGGTCACACCCTTCTAAGGGTCTTTTCCTGCGGTTTCTCTTTTAATCCTTGCAGTGGCCTTCTCAGGTCCTGTTAGTCCAATTTTATAGTCGATACAATGAAAACCTCAGAGAAGTGACTGGACCAGGCCCCACAGGTAATCCATGAGCACTGCGACCTTAATCACATCTCACATTTCTAGCACTGCCCTCTTCCCAGAGTATAGAAAAGCCTGACTCACCTGTCATCTTGGGTTCTCATATTGAGATTTGTGGTTCTGTTCATTGAGGGATGAATCTCTGTTACTCTTCATGATGAGCCACTCCAAAACCTGGATGTGAAACATTTTATTTTACCCCTGGATCCTGTGGGTCATTCAGATTGGACTCAAGAGGATTATGTGTCAGTGTCCCATGATACTGGGGATCTCAGCTGGGGAGATGCACATGTGGCATGTATCATCTTCCCTCACATGTCTGGCCACTGCCTGTTGGGGCAGGGGCCTTGCCTCAGATGGTATGTCGGCTGGGACACCTATGTGTGTCCCTTCATGGGGGCTGATTGGTTGCTTCACAGCCTGGTGGTGGTGTTCCTGCTGAGAGTCTCAACAGAGCAGGGTGGAAGTTCATGACATTTTTGTGCTCTAGCCTCAAAGCCACAACCTTCACTTCTGTAGCCCAAGGAAGTCACAGATCAAAATTCAAAGGGAGGGCACATAGATCTCGCACTTGGGGAGGGGTGTCAGGGTTGCATTATAGAAAAACAGACAGCTTCAGGGAGGAAATGGCATTTTTACATTGAAAGTAGACAGCATGAGCTGTTGAGTTCTCTGCATAGAGAGCCACAGGTGAGGGCCCTCAGTGGAGAGAAGGTAACTGGGACGTGGTGCAGAGTGGATGAAGAAAGGGGGTGCTGGGTTATCATTCACCCCATAGATATGTGTTCAGTCTCTCTCTGAGCCAGGCAAAGCAAGCAGGACTTCCAGAGAGTCCCTGCACATTGGAAACCTTAGGACTCTGTAGTATAATCTGACCCTGTTGAAAAGTTGACTTTATTGAAGATAATTTTAATGCTTATTTATATTTATTACAGGACCTACAAAGTTCCATTTACTATCTAAAAAGTGAAATGTTCATCTCACTCAACTTCCTGTCATATATTTAAACCAGATAGGAAGACAAACGTCAGCACCAGAAGACTGGTTGTAAAAGTTTATCTTCCATTTATGTGAAGTTTATTTTCAGTCCTGGTGTTCTTCATAGGGTAGGTATTTAAGACTGTTAATGGTGTATTTCCTTTTCATTTGCCACTCCCTACCAAAATAAGCTCACTCTTGTTTTTGAATCATCTTCATGTCCTCAGAACATCTACCGTTAAAGAATGGTTGGAGAAGTTCCAGGTTAAAGTAAAGAGTAAAATCCTATTGCTTCTTGACCTTTGGGTTAGGATCAAGTGTACTGTAATAAAATATCAGTCCCACGAGTCACCTTTGCTGATTTTTCCTCATTATTCTTTCCTGTTATTCTATATTCATCCAACTCTTGCAGCCAAGGATTGTTACATTAAGATGCAATCTGAAATTAAAGCTCAGGATTTTAACCAATAAGCTATAAAGCCGTTGAACTCCCACTGGGATGTGGTTACCTTTTCTAAACTTCCTGCATTGTCTCTCCTTAGCTCCAGAGTTGATTTCTTATTGAGCCTTTAGAAAGATCTATTGCATTTCAGTGCCATTTCCCATGGAGTGGGGACTATTATCTCTACAAAGCCCTTAAGGTCCTAGGCTTTGCTGTGCATTCCTTCAGTGCAGAGGGAGAGCCCCTGGCCAGCGGGGCTTTGCTCAGCCCCTCCTGGTCACGTGGGGAGAGTGCAGCCCACACAGGCATTGGGACACCGGCAGCTTCTGAGCCACCCAGTCCACACTACAGAGACTCTTCTTGGAACTGGACCATATTCTCAGAACTTTCCAGTGGGCTTCACCCTGGAATTTTCTCTCTGATCTGTGCACTGAGCGTAATCCCTTGGAGGCAGCTCCGCTAAAGGGGCCTTTGAGTCAAGACTGAGAGAGAGTGTGGGGGCAGCTGTACACTTGGGCATCTGTGAAAAGGGGATGTACACAGGAGAGGACCTTGTCAGTGAGGAAGTTGAGGCAACCCACACTGCTGTCACACCAGGGGACACTCACCCTGTGCCTGTGATGTTGTTCACCCTCATGCTTTCCAGACTGTCCTGCTTGCTGACCTAGGAGTGGCTTAGCCTGTAAGGAGGGGAGTGTTCCTAGTGGCTGCTCAACCTGGACAGATGTTTAACAACATAGTCCCCCAGACCCACACCTGTTAGTGTTTTGCTCAGGTGCTATTTGGTTTGACTTTACTGCTCTTTCAAGGTAAATAAAGATAGTGAGGGTCACAAAAATAGCATTGATGATGATGGCTGCTATATCTGGGCACTTGTCTAGCCATTTTGCCCAAGTTGTCCAGTAGTTCTTTCCAGTCCGAGGCAGTCTTTGCTGTTACCATCTCCTTTCCACCCACTAGCAAACCCAGGCCCAGACCGCTGAGTGATTTCCCCAGGCTTTTGTAAGCCCAGAGCAGCAAGGCAGGCCCCAAGGCTGATTTGTTTGACTCCAGAACATGTACCCACCCTGGGGGCCTTTATCTTCCCTATTCAGTTGAATGTCCAGTACCTTCCTTGTAAAAGGTGGCCACTGACCAGAAGAAAGCATGGCTGCAGCACAGCCCAGTGCAGCAAATCGTGCTCTCCAGAAGCTGCTTTGGGCACAGAGGAAGCAAGTCTATAAAATTGAAAAGATTTTTTTATTCTGACAAAATATTAAGTTTGCATAATTGACTTGGGGGGACATGGTTTGAGGCTGCTAATTTCAGACTCTGAAAATGTGTCTCCAGAAACAAAACCTGGATGCAACTGAGGGGACTGTTTGGGAACCAGCATTTCTCAGAAGCCCTGGGAAAGACTAACTGCTTGGGGACCCTTGAGCGGCTTTAATTCTGCTCTTTGTGGGGTGCCCTGGGTACTACTGGCCTCTAGGGACATGAAGTAAACAAGCCATGTCCTTGTCCTTAAGGACCTTGTCCTTCAGGGAGGACAGGTTGTGACAACCCTTCTCAGTAGCTCAGGCCTGGGGAGGCAGAGAAAAGAATGAATTTGGTCTTGGTCTGGGGCAGCCTCTTAGTGTCTTCTAGCGGAAATGCTAATAAGCTTGCTACAGATGCACTTCCTGTGAAGGGGGTGCTCGATTTTCATTTTTCCCTTAACTAGAGAAAGCCAGGCTTTGGCAAAGTTGAGATCTCCATACGGTTACAGAGACTGGAGTCACGTCAGTGTGGGGAGGGCAAGAGAAATCCTGTTGCCTAGTGGGGTGGCAGCGTTGGGAGTAGCGTGGGACGAGGGAAAGATTCAAAGTCCAAGCAGTGAGAGGTATAGAGGGGCTACACCAGGAAGGGGCAGCTCCAATCCCTGCACAGTCTCACATTTATTTCAAACCAGGTTGAGAGAAGGTGGGCAGGTACGTGGGGAATGTACATGCATGGGGATGCGGTATCATTATTGCCTGGTGCAAGCTAGGATGAGTGACCAGGGGCTTTTGCTTGGGGGGCTCCATGGTTCCCACTAATCAAAGCATACTATCTCTAATCCCTATTCTTTCCTAACTTTCTGCTAATCTTTACAAGTAAGGTATTCTAGCTGATCTTGCTAACCTAGCCATGATATCTACCTGCTGTTTTCAGCAAATACTGGCTCCCAGTATGTTCCTCATACCAGAACTTTTGCCCTGGTGAAAGGTCCCCTCTCTGACTGTACATTTAGCTTGACCAGCAGGAACCCTGGGCACCAAGATGATAGCCCTGATAACAAGGAGAGCTGGAGATTCCACCAAGTCCCACTCAGGATAAAATTTCCATCAAGGAAAGTCTGTTGGAGAAGCTGAGGAGAAAAAGAGTTGGGGGTAGGTCTCATGGGGCCTGGCAGGGATGCCTCTGGAGCCTCATCCAACATGGGGGCCAGAGCAATTCTTATTGTAAAAAAGTGAGGCAGAATTTGTGAACCACCACACAAGGGGTTAGTATCTGAAATGATGGAAATAACTGGGTTTATATAGCCTGATTAAAAAATGGACAGGGATCTAACAGGCATTTCACCAAAGAAGACATACAGGTGGCCAGTAGACATGAAAAAATGTTGGGCATCACTCATCATCAGGGAGGTACAGCTCAGAACCACCACATGTTTTCCCCAGATGCCCACTAGAGCAACTGCCATCAAAAAGTCAAGAAAAAATAAGTGCTGGTGAGGATGTGCAGCAAACAGAGCCCTCCTGTACTGCTGATGGGAAGGTATATCAGTGCAGCCACTTTGGAAAATAGTATGGGAGTTCCATGATGTGGCATGGTAACATGCATTTGAAGAGGTGTGAGCCTGTATTCTTAAATACTAACAGTGTTGTAAACCAGTGTTACCTCCATATAAAATAATACAATTAAGACTAGAACTACCATAGGATCCAGTAATGCCTTTTTTTTTTTAAGATTTATTTATTTATACAAGATTGATTGATTGATACAAGCACTGGGTACAGTCAGAAGTGCGGGAGGGTGAGAGAATTCACCAGAGCCAGAGCAGGGAGCAGAGCAGGCAGAAGGACTGAAGTACACTGTGGAGGGGAGCAGTGGGCGGCAGGAGAGGTCTGTGCGCCATGTGGGACCCTCCTTCAGTGGCCGGGGAGCAGCCGGGGATTGAACCAACACTGCAGAGGCTGCGGGCAGCTTCGCAACCCAGCGCTCAACCGCTGCGCCACTGGGGAGGCCCTCCAGTAATGCCTTTTATGGGCATTTACCCAAAGAAGAGAAAAGCACTGATTTGCAAAGATGTAAGTGTGTCTGTGTTGATGAGAGCACTACACAGTAGCCAAGGTGTGGAGACAGCCTAAGTGCCAGATGACACATGAAGGGATCAGTGAATTTAGGAGATGTGGCCCAGGCCTAAGCCCCTCGGCCTCTCTGCCCTTGTTTTCCCATGGCTTCCTTGGCTAGGCGTGCCTTGAGATTCAGTTCATTGCTATAGTTTTTGAGTAGAAAAATCCGACTGGCCATTGAGTAACTATAATCTTAAAAACCAAGTGATGGCTTTGTCCTTGTTTGAGCTGAAGGTGGTGTCATGCTGTGGGGTATGACAGCAGCAGGCCCTTCCATGGTCTTCTGAGGCAAAGGGTGGACTTGGGCTCCCTAGAAATCCATAAAAAGCCCTAGGACTAACAGTGGATCCAACTATTTCTGCCTCAAGTGTATTATCCAAATGGGGTTTTGCAGCCCTCTCTTTATTTCATTTGTGGCGTGATGTTAAAAGGCATAAAGAAGCGGCCAGGATGATGTCTGGGAAGAGTGTTTATCAATGGCCACTTTGATATTAGAATGTCCAGTCCTTTTTTTTTCCTGTCTAGTAGAATATTCTCCTGAATTATCAGTTTTTTAATGAGGTTGTAGTACAAGAGGGACAATTAATAAAGCCTTCCATGTCCACATCTACTGTGAAGTATTGTGCCTTCTTCCCAGGAAGTGATGGCTAAGTGAGCAGAGCCTGTGAAATCTAAGCACATTGGTAGAACACAGACATGCTTTTATTTCATCCCAAGTGTCACTTGGAGTATAAATAGGACCCTACATGATTTGTGAATTGGTCTTTACTCCCAGAGGCCTACAGTATTATCTTGTGCTGTCATCTTTATGTTGTGTTGGAAAAATCTGGGATTCTTTTCCCCTTGGTCATTATTTACTTTTTTAAAAAATAATGTAGTTTAAAAAGAATTCTCACTATTTAATCTCAAGCCCAAACATGGTTTCTTGTGAGGAAAAGATCCATAATAAAGGGTGGTATTTTTAGGTCCTGAAAGCATTGTAAGGGAGGAGGGATGAGATGCACCTAAAGGTGGAAGAAATGTTCAGTGAAAGGAGATACTCTGACTCCGATTCCTTTTAGCCTTTAAAAGCCCTTTTTTCCTATGGAAAAAAGAAAGTCATTTTGGAACGTTTAAGTATATGACTTGGTGTTGCTAAATTTTAATTCATTGCTAGGAACTTTTCGATGAGCTCATTTCATGAGGATTGATGTGAGCTAAGAGGCAGTGTGGACTGGGGGTGAGGGACACCCTCCTTCAGAAGGGCTTGCATCCTTGAAAGGACATGACTCCAACTTTTCTGGTGGTCTCCTTTTAGATGAATTTTCAAGCAAGATGCAGCCCTCTCCTGAGTCTTTACTTGGCCCGGGCCCCATGGGAGTGCTTTATTTCTCCACCTGTCCCACAATGGTGCTTAAACCTCGGCAGCCTGTTTTACTCACATCTGCCAAGTGGAACAAGAGAGACTCATCCCCCAGCCTCTAGCCCACCGTTCTGATTTCCATGGGGTCAAAAATTTTGTTCTGCATCTTTTTGTTCTTAAAAGGAATGAGAGAAATCTGCCTTCTATAAACTATAATCTCAACCAGCCTCAATCCATAATCTTGCATACATTTTTCCTGGCATGTCCTGACCTACTTCTATGTCCAGGTACTTAATGGAGAACTATGGAGAAAACCTCATTGTAGCGGGAGGGAATAAGGAACCTTTTTCTTAGCTGTGTACCAGTCCCCTAGGGCTGAGAGGGGGAGGAAGGCCATTTCCAGGGTTTTGTAACTGATGAGTGTAAGTTAGATCCTGTTAAGATGACCAGAGGACTTGCCCCTGCATCTGTTTTCCCTCAATCATCCTTTATTATTTTTTAAAGAGATTCATTGGGATGTAATTTATACATGGTAAAGTTTACCCATTTAAAGTATACAGTCTGTGATTTTTAGTATATTTACCAGCTGAGTTCTTACACGTGTGATTTTCATAAGCATTTCCTTTATATATTTATAAATTACATTTATCTTTCTTATTAAGTACCATTGTTTACAGTCTTGCTAATTTGTTGACAATATAGGATTTCTCTCTTCAGGTGTTGTCACCAGAACTCTTCCACCATCAAAACACTCATAGTCCTCTATTGTGGTCCACTGTGCTTTGCCACCTCCTATTCCCACTCCTTCCCCTGGGTGTCTTAAGTCTATGGTCGGCTTTCAAGGGTTGGTTTTAAAATTTGCTTGGTTTCTCTGTATTCCACATATAAGTGACACCATCCAGTATTTATCTTTCTCCTTCTGGCTTATTTCACTTGCCATAATCCCTTCCAGCTCCATCCATGTTGCTGCAAATGACATGAGTTTGTCTTTTTTGATTGCTGAGTAGTATTCCATTGTGTATATATGCCACATCTTCTTGATACACTCATTTGTTTGGGGGACATTTAGGTTGTTTGCATATCTTGATTCTTATAAGCAGTGCTACAGTAAACATTTCATTTTTGTGTCCTTTGGGTAGATACCTAGGAGTGGAATTGCTGGATTTTATGACAGATCCACTTTTAGTGTTTTTGAAGAACCTTATCCCATCTTTCTCAAGGGAAGTTCTGCGAACCTGTTGTCTGGTTTCTGGGCTGTGGCCTCCACAGAAGCGCCCAGCTCCCCAGGGAAGCATTCTCATCAGCCCATGCTCTTTTGATTCCTTTCCTGTTGCCTGCTTGGTGCTAACACTCTTTTAACCAAATTGCATATAGCAGAAACTCTAAATTCAAAGTTTATAATAGTCAGTGGTATTGCTCTCACACACAAGAAGTTCAAGACTGTCTGGTGGCTTCATGGTCATCAAAGATCCAGGATCCTTCTCTCCTTCTTTTCCACCATCCTCAAAATACTGCTTTCAGCCCCAGAGCCACCTCAGCTCCCCAGTGGAGCTGTTGGATCTCCAGCCATCACATCTAACTTCCAGATAAGAAACAGGAAGAGGGGGGCGGAGCAACATGGCGGCGAGGAGACGCTGCGAGTAAGATCTCCCATTAAAAAAAGTTAATAGGGAGGAAAAGCGGCAGGTCCCAGTGAGAACTGGGACACGGAAGATAAACGGACGACTCCAGCAAACTGCCCGAAGAAGAAAGTTGCCATAAAAGAGGACGAGAAGGGAGGGAAGCGCAGAACCCTGCTCCCCTCCCCCGCCCACAGAGGCGGCACTCTCCGACCGGCAGAGACAAGGGAAACAACAAACCAAAACGCCCAACAAGAAAAACGGATGCAGCAAGCGGGACTGTGAGTGGAAAGGAACTATTTCAGCCACCACACCCCGCGAACGGGAGCTGAGGCGAACCCTGCAGGATCCGCCGCGGAGGTGAGCTCCACGCGCATTAAAGAGAGCCCCGCCCACCAGGAGGAGACCAGCACCAGCACACAGCCCCGGCCGCCCGGTAAGCTTGCACGAAAGCTGCGCTCGGATTGCAGCTGCCCAGGTCCCCGCGCCTGCGACCTAGGCTTGCGGGGAGACGGCGGAGGCCCTCCCTGAGTGAGCAGGAACAAGGTGCCCAGGCAGGGGAGCGGGATTCAAAAGGCGCCATTCCCGCACCACTGATCTGGGCTACAGCCCGCGTCCTGGAACTGAGGGCTTTGGAACTGAGACCCGGGCGGAGGCCCTCCCTGAGTGAGCAGGAACAAGGCGCCCAGGCAGGGGAGCGGGATTCAAAAGGCGCCATTCCCGCGCCACTGATCTGGGCTACAGCCCGCGTCCTGGAACTGAGGGCTTTGGAACTGAGACCAGGGGCACGAAATTAGGGGCGTGGGTTCCCCACGACGGTGGGGCACAAGGCAGACACAGCACCCCAAAGCCGTTGAGGTGTACCCTACCATCCCCGCTCTGCTCCCTGTCCCACGGGGTGGAAAATCAGCTCCCCAAGGGCTCTAGGAGAGATCTCTGGTGCCACCTAGCGACTTGACCCCAGCACAGGCTACTGAAGGAGCTAGTGGCCAGCTGGGGAGTTAGCCCACACCGGGCCCCTTCTGAACAAGTAGTCTGAGCCCACAGGGAGAGCGAGCACCCACAGCCGGGGCAGACCAGGCGCGCAGAAGAGTGTGCCTGAGACCAGAAGCGCAGGGAGTGTGTCCCACATCACCATTTTAGAACAGGGACATTTCTTCAGTAAAGACTACCTGCAGAAGGCTTCCTCAGGAGCCAGAGGTGAGCGGGGGAAGTTCGCCCACGCCAGACCCCCTCTGGCCTGCAGTCCAAGCCCAGAGGGGAGCAGGAACCCACCGCCGGGGCAGACCAGGCGCACAGGGGAGTGTGTCCCCACATCGGCATTTTAGAACAGGGACCTTTCTCCAGTAAAGGCTGCTTGAAACTGACAGATGACTCCTGGAAGAACCAGAGGGGAACAGAGAAGCCCACCCAAGATGCCGGCAAGTCCCAACAACACAGTGTCCCAACGCATACGGCAAATTAGAAAACAGACAGTAGGGAGGAGAAGAACCACACGCAACCTAGCAACTCTCCAGAGAAAAAGCACACCACAAAAAGAAAGCCAGCCCCCAGATTGCAACGACAATAACTTGGAAGAATTTCTGAGCCTTCCAGAAAGAGAATTTAAAATTGCCGTGATTAAAAAACTGACAGAAGTCATAAAGGAAAACAATGATAAGGGAAAAATAATCAACGATCAGAAGAATGCAATTGAGTACCTAGAGAGGGAAAACAATGGTCAGAAGAAAGAAATTGAGTCCCTAAAGAGGGAAGTAAAAGAAATGCAGGAGATCAAAGAATTAATGGAAGAACTAAAGAACTCTGGGAAAAGCAATGAAAGCAGAATAGATGAAATGGAAGAACGAATAAGTAATCTTGAAGACACAGAAATAAAAAGAAACAAAACAGAAAAGGAAAGAGAAGTACGAAGGAAAAAGAACGAAGAAAGACTTCGGGAACTATCTGACTCCATGAGGAAAGGAAATATAAGAGTTATAGGAATACCAGAAGGAGAGGAGAGAGATGTAGGAACAGAGAAAATATTCAAAGAGATAATTGAAGAGAACTTCCCAAATGTGAAGAAGGAGCTGAAAATTGATATACAAGAAGCAAGAAGAACACCAAACTTCCACGACGAAAGGAAAAATACAGCAAGACACATAATAGTAAAGCTCCCAAGAATCCAGGACAAGGAAAAAATAATGAAGCTGGCAAGAGGGAAGAAACAGATAACATTCAAAGGAAAACCAATCAGGCTGACATCAGACTTCTCCGAAGAAACACTACGGGCAAGGAGAGAGTGGAGGGACATAGTCAACAGACTCCAAGAAAACAGATGCCAACCAAGAATACTCTATCCCGCAAAGCTCTCCTTCCTCTTTGAAGAAAGAATATGGACCTTCCCAGACAAACAGAAACTCCGGAATTTCATTGCAACTAAACCCCCACTCCAAAAAATACTACAAGGAGTCCTAAAGCCAGAACCTCAGAGGGACGAATAACAATGAAAGAAGGCCAAAAAAAAAAAAAGTTATTAAAAGAATAAATAAATAAAATCAAAGGAAAGACAAACACAATGGCAAATACAGATGTTAACATATCAATATTAACTCTAAATGTAAATGGACTAAACTCTTCAATAAAAAGACACAGAGTTGCAGCCTGGATTAAGAAACAAAACCCAACCTTTTGCTGTCTCCAGGAAACACATTTAGCTACAAAAGATAAAAATAGGCTCAAAGTTAAAGGATGGAAAACAATCCTACAAGCAAATGGACCAAAAAAGAAAGCAGGAACAGCTATACTTATATCAGATAAAACAGATTTCAAACTCAAAAAGATAAAAAGAGACCCCAATGGTCACTACATTATGATCAAGGGGACAATACTTCAAGAAGAAATAACACTCATTAACATATACTCACCAAACGAAGGAGCACCAAAATATATCAGACAACTGTTGTCCTCTCTGAAAACAGACATCAGAGAAAACACATACGTAGTGGGAGACTTCAACACACCACTATCAACAATGGATAGATCAACAAGACAAAAAATAAGTAAAGAAACCAAAGCTCTAAATAAAGACCTAGAGCAATTGGGCTTAACAGACATCTATAGAACACTAAACCCCAAAAAAACGGAGTACACATTTTTCTCAAGCGCACACGGATCATTCTCCAGGATCGATCACATACTGGGGCACAAGACAAACATCAACAGATACACCAAGATTGAAATCATATCAACCATCTTTTCTGACCATGAAGGCATCAAACTAGAAATAAACCATAAAAAGAAGGCAAGGAACTTTCCTACCTCATGGAGATTAAAAACCACACTACTGGAAGACCATTGGACTAATGAGGAGATCAAAGAAGAAATTAAAAAATTTTTTGAATTGAACGACAAGGAGGACACCAATATCCTAAATGTATGGGATGCAGCAAAAGCAGTAATAAGAGGAAAATATATAGCAATAGAAGCTCACATCAAGAAACAAGAAAGAACGCAAAGAAACAACCTAATCTCGAAGCTCAAAGATCTAGAAAAAGAACAACAAAAAAACCCCAAAACCAGTAGAAGAAAAGAAATAATAAAAACCAAAGCAGAAATAAATGAAATTGAAACTAAAAAAACAATCCAAAAGATCAATGAAACCAAGAGCTGGTTCTTTGAAAAAATCAATAAAATAGACAAACCCCTAGCCAGGCTCACAAAGGAAAAAAGGGAGAAAGCACAAATAAACAGGATCATCAATGAAAGAGGAGAAATCACAACGGACACAGCAGAAATCAAAAGAATAATCAGTAACTACTATGAACAGTTATATGGAAACAAGTTTAACAATCTAGAGGAGATGGACAAATTCCTACAACTCTACAATCACCCAAAGCTAGATAAAGAAGAAATAGAACACCTAAACAGACCAATTACAATTAGCGAAATTGAAATGGTAATCAAAAACCTCCCCAAAAACAAAAGCCCAGGACCTGATGGATTTACAAATGAATTCTACCAAACATTCAGAGACGAATTAGTGCCTATCCTTCACAAACTCTTCCAAAAAATTGAGAAGGAAGGGACAATACCAAACACGTTCTATGAAGCCAACATTACACTAATACCAAAACCGAACAAGGACAACACAAAAAAGGAAAACTACAGGCCAATCTCCCTAATGAACACTGATGCAAAAATCCTCAATAAAATTTTAGCTATCAGAATCCAACAATGTATCCATAAGATAATTCACCACGACCAAGTTGGATTCATTCCAGGGGCACAAGGATGGTTTAACATCCGAAAATCAATCAACGTTATCCAACACATCAACAAAAAGAAATATAAAAACCATATGATAATATCAATAGATGCTGAGAAAGCTTTCGACAAAGTGCAACACCCATTCATGATAAAAGCCCTTGAAATTCTTGGGATACAAGGAACATACCTCAACATCATAAAGGCCATCTATGACAAGCCAACAGCCAGTATCATTCTCAATGGTGAAAAGCTGAAAGCAATTCCATTAAGATCTGGAACAAGACAAGGATGTCCACTCTCACCATTGCTTTTCAATATAATACTGGAAGTCCTAGCCAGGGCAATAAGACAAGAGAAAGACATCCAAGGAATCCAAATAGGAAAAGAAGAAGTCAAACTATCACTATTTGCAGACGATATGATATTATACATAGAGAACCCCAAAAACTCCACAGAAAAGCTAATTCAACTCATCAATCAGTTCAGTAAAGTGGCAGGATACAAAATCAACACGCAAAAGTCAGTAGCCTTCCTATACACAAACAATAAATCTGAAGAAGAAGAAATCAAAAAGACCATCCCTTTTGTTATTGAAACAAAAAAAATCAAATATTTGGGAATAAATCTAACAAAAGAGGTAAAGGACCTATACAAAGAAAACTATAAAACACTGTTAAAAGAAATAGAAGAAGACACAAAGAAATGGAGAGACATCCCCTGCTCATGGATTGGAAGAATAAACATTATTAAAATGGCCATCCTTCCAAAAGCAATATACAGATTCAATGCTATTCCAATCAAAATTTCAATGTCATTCTTCAAAGAAATAGAACAATTATTGATGAAATTCATATGGAATCACAAAAAACCCTGAATAGCCAAAGCTCTCCTGAAAAAAAAAGAAGGGAATGGAGGCACCAGACTCCCAGACTTCAAACTATACTACAAAGCCATAATCATCAAAACTGCATGGTATTGGAACAAGAACAGACATACAGACCAATGGAATCGAATAGAAAATCCAGAAATAAACCCACAGATTTATGGTCAACTAATCTTTGACAAAGGAGCAAAGACTATGCATTGGAGCAAAGAAAGTTTGTTCAATAAATGGTGCTGGGAAAACTGGGTCGCTACATGCAAAAGAATGAAGCTTGACTACCACCTCACACCATACACAAAAATCAACTCAAAATGGATTAAAGAACTAGACATAAGACCTGAAACCATAAAATATATAGAAGGAAATATAGGCGAAACACTACGTGATTTGCACATCAAAGACATCTTTACAGACACATCACCCAAAGCAGTGATAGTGAAGGCAAAGATAAACAGCTGGGACTATATCAAATTAAAGAGCTTTTGCACAGCAAAAGAGACAATAACAAAAACAAAGAGAAACCCCACCAACTGGGAGAACATTTTTGCACCCAACACTAATGATAAAGGACTGATCACAAAAATCTGCAAAGAGCTGATGAGACTCAACAACAACAAAGAAAATAATCCAGTCAAAAAATGGGCAGAAGAGCTTAAAAGAAACTTCTCTGAAGAGGAAATGCAAATGGCCAACAGGCATATGAAAAAATGTTCAACATCACTTGTCATCAGGGAAATGCAAATCAAAACTACCATGAGATACCATCTTACACCAGTGAGAATGGCACATATTAAAAAAACTAGCAACAACAAATGTTGGCGAGGGTGTGGAGAAAAAGGAACTCTTCTGCACTGTTGGTGGGAGTGCAAACTGGTCCAACCACTGTGGAAAGCTGTGTGGAGATTTCTGGACCTACTAAACATAGAGCTTCCATATGACCCAGCAATTCCACTCCTAGGTATTTACCCAAAGGACACAGAAACATCAATTCCAAAGAACACCTGCACCCCTATGTTTATAGCAGCACTGTTTACAATAGCTAAGCTTTGGAAACAACCCAAATGCCCAAAAATAGATGACTGGATCAAGAAGATGTGGTACATATATACCATGGAATATTACTCAGCATTCAAAAAAGATAAACACATGCAATTTGCTGCAACATGGATGGCGCTGGAAGGGATCATGCTCAGCGAAATAAGCCAAAAAGAAAAAGAAAAATACCGGATGGTCTCACTCATAGCAGGAATCTAGAAAACTTAAATAAGGGACCAGGAAAATGAATAACTATAAGAAAGTGAAAATCAAAATCAACAAAAAACTATGAACCAGAGACACTTTTGGGGGGGCGGGGGCGGGAGGGGAGGGATTGGGGTCAGAATGGGGGGCTGCAATTGTATGGGGAATATAACAATAAAATTTATAAAAAAAATAAATAAATAAAATGAAAAAAAAAAAAAGAAACAGGAAGATGAAAGAAGAGTACCGAAGAGTCCATTTCTCAGCTAAGTCTTTCCCTTTATAGTGCTCTCCTGGAATCCTCACTTGATGCTTTTTGCTTACATCCTACGACCAACTCTTCCAGGGGCTATTGGGAAATGCCTTTTAATGAGGCACATTTCAGGTGGGATAAAATTGAAGTGCAGAGTGAAGAGAAAAGAGGAAAATGGATATTGGCTAAGCAAACAGCAGTCCCTGCATGCTCTGGCCTATATGAAGTAACTTATGTGTGAACCTTAATTCTGCCAAGCAGAGTAGCCATTCACATAACACCTCACCCTCTGTCAGACCCTAAGCTGTCTGGGAACTCTGAGCTTATCCTTCTACTATTTGTACCATTTATGCTACCAACACAGGAGTGTGTATGGAGTTCTCAGCTCATCTTTGTTGACTTGAATCAAATTCAGCCCGTACCTCCTACCCCCTTAGAGCCTACGGTTGTGAATATTGTTATTAAGCATATTTTTAAAATTAATTTTTATCTAGAGGACTTTAACATGTTATCAGTGTAATGCTTGTAAATGATAAATTAACAATTTAGATCAGGCAGTATTGATATGTATGTAGTTATACTCTTTGATTCCAAATGTTAGAGGAAAAAAGAGATAAGGGTTAGGAGAATGTTAGGTAAATTAGACACCACGGGGCAGTATTAGTAGAATTAATGAAATGTTAGGGCTAAGTCTTTCATGAAAATACCCCTTTTGTGTTTGAACTGACAGTGTAGGAACACAGGCAATCTCTGAGATGACTCATGTCAGTACCTCATATTTAAAAGGGCAGGGAGGACTCCTGAAAATCTATTTACATAAATTTACGTTCTCCCCCAGCCCCCCCACCCCAACACAGAGTGGATGGAAAAGTCAGGCTGGGTGGAAGGCAGGGCTTTCCCTGTTGCTCTCGGAGGGAAGGAAACCCTGAATGTGCCGGACATCTGAGTTGGAAAGCGTCTTTGGCGAACCCTACCCATGTGACCGGCTGATTCACTTTGTCTGTGCAATCCCAGGAGAGATGATGTAACCAGCACTGCAACTTCTAGGGAGAGGGGGGGAAATCAGCGTTGGCCCAGCCCTCTGGCACTGGAAACTCAACAGGGCTGGGGCCAAAACCAGATGGGGCTTTGCAGCCACGTCTTCCAATTCTGTCTTAAATGCTGGTCGTAGCATCTGTTGTTTCCTCTTCCTCACTTTCTCGTCTCCTTCGGCCTTCCTTCTCTCTTACCTTCTTACCTTTTCTCCTTTTTATTACAGATGAGCTTCTAGCCGCAGCCATTTCACTTTCCCCAAATCAAATCAAATCTTTGGAAATAAACATTTGAGCAACCATGGGGGCTGCCTGCCATGGTTCTGTTTTTGAATGTGGTTCATAAATGCTAAGAGGTTGAGTAGAAAAGGCTGGACTTTGGTGCCTAAAAGACACAGGTGGCACTTCTAGCTTTATGGTCATTGGTTGTGTGACTTGGGGTAAGTTGCTTCACTTCTCTGAATCTCCCAAATCTATCTGTAAACTGAGGGTAATTGCTAGTCTCAGAGTTAGGAGGACTGCTGTGCCCAGGGAGGCAGAAGAGGATCTGACGGCGCTGGGCTACATCAGCCACGCTGAGGGTTTGGACTGTGTGTAAGTGCTCTGGGATGTAGGGCAGTGACGTGATATGATAGATGTTTTCAAAAGATCACACTGGCTCTGTGGAGAGTGGATTGGGGTGGGGAAATAGGATTGAAAACACACAGCCCAACTAGGACACAAAAACAGTGGACTAGGTGGTCGACTAGCCTGATTCTATTAGAGAACACCAGAGAGAAACATCTGGGTCTGGACACCTTTGGGAGATAGACAATAGGACCAGCTTAGATGTGGAAAGGGAGGGAAAGTGAACAAGAAAGAATCCTGGGTTTGGGGATGGGAGTCCCTGTTACAGAAACCAGCAGAGAACTGTGTACCCCCAAAGTGTTGGCTGGATGGCTGGATTCACGAGGACCTGGAAGAAAAAGGAGCATGTAGTGGATGATGGATACTGTGGGACAGGCCACATGCCCCTTTCACTTTGACTTTGAGACTTTTGTGCGCTGACCATCCATCCGCTTTGATGGTAGCTTCTGGAATCAGGTTGGGCACTTTTGAAAAGATCTACCTGAAAACTCTAGGAACCCCTGATCTTTCCCTTGATACCACCCTAGGTGGCTGGTCCCCTCCCTGTGGTAGTCTGCACCAACAGAGTCAGAACAAAAGAAAAGCTAACCCAGAGCTGGCTTGGAGGCGAACTTTGGAATCTGAGCAACATTCTCAAAATCTGGAAACTGTCATGGCATGACTTTGTTACAGGTGGGGCCAGGATCTCACCCCTAGGGATCCCACAGTGTAGACCTGAGGAGTAGGGCAGTCACCTGGAAAAACGGTTTTGGAACTGCTTTGAGAAGCCCCATCCTGGGGATTCCAGATGATGAGTGCTCTTCTTTTCCTTCTACTTTTTTTTTTTCCTTTTTGAGGAAAATCAGTTTGGTGGGCAGCATTTCCTCTTCCTGTTCCTTAATTCAGACTCTGGTGTGATTAGGGAAGGCATTTTCCCCCGCAAGGAGGAAGAAACCCTCCATGTGTTTTAGGAGTTTGCTCCTAAGATAATGACAATAGCAGTAGACGAATACACAGCAAAGTGTTTGCACTCAAGAAATAATTGTACTTAGAACCCAGATAAAAGTCTCTGGCAAGTCTGAAAAGAACATCTCAGAAAAGGGGAGAACAGAATTTATAGGGTCTAAAAATAGCAGCTGAAGTGCAGCTGTGTTTAGCTTGTCAAGGAACCTGTTGCGTCCAGACAGGCAGGGGATTTTATTTCTCTGGGCCCTGAGGTCACTTGTGTTGTTTAAGAAGGGGCGGCAAACATTTCCAAATAGGGATTGATTTTTAAGGGCAGAATGATGACTGCATATATATATTTATGTTTTTCCTTTTTAAAAAATTCTCTCACTCATTTTACTTCCTCCCCCACCTCTTAAGAAGACAGAGAGTTTGGTTTTCTCAGTAGGGTGGGGGCTGCCTGGGTGGCAGAATTTCAAGTGGCCCCTGTGATGTTGCTTGTTAATGACAGTCGGCTGGTGGCAAGTCTGAGGAATGGTGCTGCTGGTCTGTTTCTTTGGTCATAGTGGGTTTCATGCAAACTGACTGATGCGCCAGTCCCTGCAGGTAAATAAGCCATTTCAACTCAGTAGCAGAAGCTGCAGAAATAGATATGAAAGGAAAGGGTACAACAGACTGAGCCAGGTCCATTATGGGAGTCAAAGGTCAGCAGTGTCCTACAGGAAGAGAGAGCACATGGGGTTCTGAGGCTTAGCCGAGAGTCGTGTCCTCATGGGAACCTCTTTGCAGTGATTGTATAAACCCACTGACAAAAGAATGGGTGCCTTGTTTTGTTTTGTTTTGTTTTTTAAACTTATACCTAACCTTATTCCAAGCAAATTCTACTTAGAAAACTGCCTGTGCTAAAATAAGACAGAAAAGCAGAGCAATGAGAAAGTGATGGTGGTGAAACCAAGGTGTCGAAAAACCAAATGCATGTCATACAGTCACGCCTTCCTGCTGGCCACGAGTTGCAGTCCCAGCGACTAAGGCAGAGACAGAGACAAGGTTCATGGCATCGAGTACGGCAGAGAGGAGTCCGTCACTCAGGAGGCAGACACTGAGACCCGACAGACACGTCTTGTCTCCTCTCAGCCACGTAGAGATCGCCACCCTTGACAGAAACCTCGCAGAAAACACTCGGCACCATGGTAATGGAGATGATAACCTGCTGATGCTCAGAGCACTCGCCCTTGAGACTGTGAACTCTGAAACACATGTCTCCCTCCCACCCAGTTAGTGACTATTGCTCATGACCCTGTGGCACATGTTTTAGGAGAATCCATTAAAGTCCAAGTCCTGGCTCCAGTGATGAATTCCAAGCTTTTTGTTATTGTTTTTCTTCCCAAAAGACAAAAGGACTTTTGTGCCCTGGTATTTGAGGTCCAGTTCAAGGGCAATGTTTGAGGAGTCATTGGATGGGGAGTTTTGTGAGTGCTGGGTTGTTTGTAATATTCTTAAAGAATCCAACTAAGAAACTACTTACTTGTCCACTGTCCACATCCCACCCCATCCATCCATGACAATATCGACTAATTCCCTGCCTGGTACCTGGCACCATTTACATGCCAGGATTGCAGTGATAAAGCTTTTAATAACCAGCATTTATTGAGAACCTCCTATGTGCCAGTCAATGTTGAAAGCACTTTTATGGAGGGAAGAATTATATCCCCCATGTTAGAAGAGAACACCTTACCAGGATCACCCAGCCCGTCAAGGTGAAGCAGGTCAGAGGCATTCCTGTGCCACTGGGCCTGGAACAGCATTTCCTTGTTTTTCATTAAATGGACTCTTCTATCTGTGTGGGCCCCGCTCCATGCTGGATTGTCGAATGAGCATTCAGAGCTAGAATGGTCCCTCATCTGTTACAGCCTCTTTATAGGGTATCTTTCTGTCACCCACCCATGAGATGGGGAGAGGAATGGACATAGGACAGAAGTCCTAAGGCTTTCCTCTTTCTACCTTGCCCTTTACAATCTTTTGGAGATTGCCCTTTACTACCTTGGAGAATACATCTTTTGACAACCTGGAAGGCCAGGATAGAACTTGAATTTCTCAGGTGCCTCAGAATGTAGTGCAGAGATTGGCAGTTAAGGAGAGGTAGAACCCAGTCTGCCACCCCCACTTCTCTCTCCCTCTGGTCCACCTTGCAGTGGGCTCCCTGGGCATGCATGTGGACACCCACCCACATGCACTGCCCCCCGCCCCAATTCCCTCAAGTCCCAGATGTTCGTCTTCACTGTATCTGATGTATCTGGGGCCTCATGTTCAATGTGAGTGACATTGCTGGTCACTCCTGCATGGAGCAGGGTGTGGGGGCTCATTTAATTTTTGAGGAGGGCTGGTTGTGACCACCCTTCTATGAACCTTGTTCAACCGAATTCTCCCCACTCCTAGAATCCTGCTCTGTGTCCTGGCTGCCCAGTCCCCTGCTCTTCTGCTGGCTTTGCCCTGGTGAGCAGTGATAGAGGACAGGAAGATGGGAAGAAGATATTCCAGGGCTGGGTGGAGAGGCAGGGTGGAGTGCAGCTGGGTGAGGCGTGTGCATTAGGGAGCCAACAGGAAAAGGGCTGAGTTTTTGTTCCCTAACTCGTTCCCAGTCATGGCTCTCCCATGGGGTTTCTGGGCTCAGTCTGAGATGCGGTGTTCCTGGGGATGGTGCAGTTGAGTCTCTTTAGCCAAGGCCACCCCAGCCCTCGCTCTGCTTTTGTAAGTGCAAACACTGGTCTAGACACACTCCAAGGATATCTGCTCTGCCCTTGACGTTGGCCTGGACAGCCTTGTCTGGGACCAGAAGACTCGCCTGGTCCTGTGCCAAGTTGTACATGTTCCCCCTGTAGTTCTGTGGGTGGGCCCTGCGGGGCAGTAGGGGGACAAGCCAGGTCTGCTTTGCCCAGTTATTCTGGAGGAGGTGAGGGGTGGCCCTGGATCAGAGTGTCCTGCCTGTGTGTCTACCCTGACCACCCCAACTCTCACTCAATGCAGAGGCCCCTGCAGCTCTGTCAGGAAGGACTCTGCCAGTGGAAACACCAACTCCCTTTGTTCAGCCCCACGGGTTATCAGGGTTGCTCAGATTGAGGAAGTCCTCGCCCTGCTGCCCCGTTCTTTTCTGACCCACCCTGCCCTGCCGAGGGGAGGCCCTGCCCATGGAGAGTCTGGCTAATCCTGGGCATGGCTCCTGACTTCAGGGCCGGGGGTTGGGGAGGAAACAGAGGCTCTGTTAAGGATAAGCTTTGTGATCAGGGAAGGATCCGTTATTCTTCATTGTTCCCCCCACCTCCCTTCATCATGTCTGTGTGAAAGTGAAAGCAATTGTTTATTTAAAAGGGCCATTTGCCTAATGTCCCTGGAATTTATTTGCTGGAGCATTTTCCATTTTCATACTCAGTTTAGACCTTGGCTGCAGCCAAGAGGTTATGTAACCTGGGATGGAATGAATCCCATTGGCATCTGGGGACCCCCCCTCAACATGCCTCACCCCTAGCCATTCCTGTGAGGGACTCCCCTCCCAATGCATAGTGACGTTGCCTCTGTGAGCTGTTGGAGGTAAACAGTGATTAGTGGAAGGAGATGAAAAAGAAGAGTTGGCAGCTTTTAGGATGGATCAGGAAGAGGATTTCTTTTAGGGTTGGGTTCTCAGGTCTACAGCTGTGGACTTGGGGTCAGCCCGTCCTCATGTACGGAGCCTGGCTCTGCCATCTGCCTGGCCCTGGACCTTAGCAAAAAATCTGAGCATCATTGCCCAAGCCTTGGCAGGGTTTGGGAAATATTTTTGGCATCTTCCTTCTTGGCTAGCCTATGGAATCTGTCTCCACGCTCAGCCATCCCCAGAGGCATTGCCCTTGAGGGCCTCATCCTGACTCAGGGCCACATTTCCACCCTTAATTTCCAGCCCAAGATCCCTTGATTTCTACTCTTTTTAAAAAACCCTTTGTTTACAAGTATACATACGTGTAGGGGTACAGCTCCCCACCTTGACATGTGCACATGTGTCACTCATTCTCCACCAAAGCTCCAGCTACTACCCTGTCATCTGCAGCCCTTCAACCCCCTCCCTTCGCCATCTCTCCCCCTCTCCTCTCTGGTCACCTCCAAATTTTTCATAGAGTCTAAGAGTTATTTTTGCCAGCTTGTTTTCTTTGGTTATTTATATCCCACAAATGAGTGAAACCATCTGGTAATTGTCTTTCACTTTCTGACTTATTTCACTTGGCTTACTCACTTCGAGTTCCAGCCATGTTGCCACAAAGGACATGATTTCATCTTTTTTTTTTTTAATTGCTGAATAGTATTCCATTGAGAATAGATTCCATGCTTTATCTGGTTATCCATCGATGGGTATCTGGATTGATTCCATGTCTTGGCTATTGAGAATTGTGTGGCTATTACTGTTTTCATATTCTTCATATGAATACCTAGAAGTGGTTTTGCTGGGTCATATGGTGTTTCCAGTTTCTGTTTTTGTTTTTGTTTTTTTAAAGATTTATTTATTTATCTGTACAAGCACTGGGTACAGTCAGAAGCGCAGGAGGGTGAGAAAATTCACCAGAGCCAGAGCGGGGAGCAGAATAGACAGACTGACGAAATACACTGCTGAGGGGAGCAGCGGGCGGCAAGAGAGGTCTGTGCGCCATGTGGGACCCCCGCCCGGCGGCTGGGGATCAAACCGGCACTGCAGAGGCTGCAGGCAGCTTCGCAACCCAGTGCTCAACTGCTGCTCCACCAGGGAGGCCCCCAGTTTCTGTTTTTTAAGGCCTCTCCATACTGTCTTCTGTGGAGGCTGCACAGTTCACCTCCCCACTAAGCGTGGATGAAAGTTGCTGCTCTGAGACAGAGTTGCGGACAAATAAACCTCCAGCTTCCAGTGAGGGAACAGGGGAAGCAGCATTTTCCTGGATCATAAGATGTGGAAACTTAACCTGTTTCTGCATTTTAAAGAGAATCAAAGACACAGGGTGGGTCTTGGAGCCCTGAACTAAGTCGGTTTAGTCATGAAGAGCCCAGCTGGGGTGATGGAGGTGGGGTCAGGAGGGGTACAGCTCCCCTCTTCCTTCCCTTACCCCTATCTTGGGAGATGGTAGAAAGAATCCATTCTTTCCTCTCACTTCCCTCGCTCGTCCCACTGTGGTCTGAGATGTCTTCATTCACACCATTTCTCTGCTGGTTAATCCCCATGAAATAGATAATCCTGTATATATCCGCATTACTTAGCATAGTGCTAAATGCTGAAAAAATAAACCCTCAGCTTCCAGTGACTCTGCCCACTAGACATTTGTTCACTGCTCATGGATCAGTCCTAATGGACCTCCTCAATGGAGGTAGCTCCCTCCATGTGGTGATTCTGGGGCCCAGGTTCCCTCCATTGTTGGCTCTGCCATCCCTCAGGGCCTCAAAGCCTCAGTTTCTGGGGGGCAGGAGAAGAAAGAGCCCTTAGAAAACGTGCACCCATTTCTTAAAACTTCTAGCCTAGAAATAACTGCATCTTCCATTCTCCTTTGATGAGAACTAGTTGCATGGCCACAGCTGACCTTGAAGGGGCCTGGGGGACACCTCAGGGAGAACTCCACCAGATGTCAATGGTGGCACTTGGTATAGAGAGACAGTGAGGGTGGAATCAGCAGGATAGATGAGTGTATGCAGGGCAGTGAGAGGAAGTCAAGTGACTAAAGTTCCCCCATTCCCCCTGACCCCACAAAAGCCCCAACACCCTCAATTTCTAGTTTGGAGGACAGGGTGGATGCCAGTGCTAGCCAGGGGAATGAAGTGTGCAGGAGGAAGCGCAGATGCTGAGAGGGAAGGCTCCCTGGGTTGCGCCCAGCGTGCAGTGCTGGAAGAGTGTTTTGTGGATGAAGAAATGAGTGGAACCAGTAGAGAACAAACTTGAGTTTCTTCAGCCCATCCCATGGAGAGCTTGAGAAAAGCTGGTAGCTCTACTCACAGCCTGAAACCATAGCACCTGACAGGACCAGACCAATCTATTTGCGAGGAGAAAGCTAATAATGGGAATAATTGGAGAGGGGAGGGAGAGGATGACCCCCCCAGGCATCAACCCTCTTCAGTGTGGGGTTATGAGCTGCCCTAGGGCCTGGATAGGGTGGCAAAAGCTTCCAGGCTGGGGCCCTGGCCCACCTGCTCAGGGAGCAGCACACCTGCTTTCCTGAGCTGGCACAATGTCCTCTGCTCTCAAGGCCTCCGGCTGCTAGGGCTAGGAATATGATACCTTGCCACATGAACAGAGGCAAACAGGCACCCCCTTGGAAAGAAAGGTGGAGTGGCTGTGGGCCATGTCCTGGGATGCTGCCTCAGGCCTCTTTGACACTGAGTTGATCCAGGCCATTGCTTCCACAGGTGGGATCACGGGTGCCAGAAAGCCCAGGCCATCTGAGCTTGACGTAAAGCAGGACCTTGGAGTAGGGACTGGTGAGGCTGTGCCAGTGAGGGCTGAAATATGGGCCTGGCCCCATTCCTGTCTAAAGGCCAGGCTGTGGCCTTCCGTTGTGCTTTCTATCAGGATTCAGAAGGGCCAGCCCCTGAGAGGGGCTGCTGGAGAGGAGATCCTGGGCACAGGAGGAGAGAGTTTATTACCTGAATTATTGACATCCATCTCTCTTTGCTCTCCACACACTCCTTTGCCCTTCTTCCTCCTGGTAAAGCCCAAGATTCAACAGTGAGGGGCACACACCATTTCTTAGAGAGATCATGACTAAGGAAATTTTCCTTTTAAAGATTTACTTATTCATACAAGAGCTGGGTACAGGCCATAGATGCGAGGGGTGAGAGGATTCACCAGAGACAGAGTGGGGAACAGAACAGGAAGATTGACCGAAGTGCGCTGCTGAGGGGAGCAGCAGGTGAGTCAGGAGAGGTCTGCTGTGCCATGTGGGTTGCTCCCTGGCAGTCCAGGGATCGAACTTGTGCTGCAGAGGCTTCGGATTTCTTCATAGTGCAGTGCTTAACCCCTTGTGCCACCAGGGAGGCCCAGGAAATTTGTTTTCTAATTTCTAAATAAAACAAAGTTAAGTCTTTGATTTTGTACAGCAGAGTTAAGGGCACTCTCAGGAGCTAGGGAACCCTGCTTTGAATCTAAATTCTCCCACTTACAACTTTGGACAGCCACTTAACTGCTCAGTGCCTCTGTTTCCCCACATGTAAGTGGTGATAATAGTACCCACCTTCTGGGGTCAGTATGAGGACTAAATGAATTAATAATTATAAAGTGCTTAGAATAGTGCTTGGCACATAGTAAGTGCCATAAAGTGGGTGCTGGATTTTAAAAATTAAATTGAACTAAGTTTGGTGTAAACTAGATGGGTGGTGATTCCTAGTCTTTCCTAGTCTCCCTCAAGATGATAAGCCTCCCCGCCCAAAATAAAAGATCAGCCCCTTCTCTGCTTCCTTGTGTTTTCACCCCCAGGCAGCTGTGGAATAGTGGTGATGATCCTCTGGGACTCCGTCTAGACTCTGGATCAGGTCGGACAGCTGTTTGAGGGGAATAGACAGGAATCAGAACCTTCTTACAGCTTCTGTGCAATTTGCAAAAGCTGTATTTAATTCTATAACAAAGCGAAGTTGAATAAAAAACAAACCCCCGAGGGTGGAGATGTGTCCATTTACAGATACAGAAGCAGAGCCTGGTGGTGAGGCTAGTGAGCTGTTCTACGTCTCAGCCCCACTTTGTCTGAGACCCTGATCTTCCCACAGTACCAGGCTTCTCCTCTCCCTCCAGATACTGTCCTTGCTTCAGTGGTCACCTGATTGTGTCTTCTCCTGGTCCTTGATCCGTCCCAGTGTTTATGGAGCACCTGCTGAGTGTCAGGTGCTACGGGAGAAGAACAGAGGGCCACGGGGTAGTCAGTGATTGAGGTTCAGGAGATGTGAACCATTGAGGACCCACCTGAGAGGTTGCATGATGATGAGTGATGGTTCATTTACTTCCTGGCAGTGCTACTGGACATTCATGGGAAAGGGGTGGGATTTGGAGAAAAAACACTCAGGCCTACAGCCACTGGGGGCAGGTTTCCCTAGAAAAATTTGTGCAGTAGGCTATGCCTTGCAGACTCAGCAAGGTTCAGGAACAAGAGGTCTCTGAGCACATAGAAAGGGAGTGAGGGACAGCTGGGACCAAGGTCTAGGAAGTCAGGGGAAAAGATCATTGGAATAAGGTTTCACAGTGAAATTTAAAACTGGTCAGTGTCCTATAGTAGAACAAATCTTTAGAGCTCTCTTTCTACCAGACAGAACACATTCGGCATTACCAGTGTCCCCCAAGCTAGCGTCTAACTGAACTGTTCAAGAGTAAGCAGTAAAAACATAGACATCTTTTAGAGAATCACATGACCCATACATATTCTTGTAAGTGTTCCAGCAGGAGCTTGAAGAGCACCTGTAATAGCTTTCCCCTGTTTCAAAGCTGGAAGACTTGACATCGGGAAGAGCAGCAGCAGCATCACAGTTGAGAGGAAGCCAGAGAAACAGCTGAGTCTCCAGACGTGTGTGGGAGGCTGATAGAAACTGGGAGCCTTGGAGGCCTGTGTTTTGGGTGTAAAGGGACAGCAGACCCCAGAGCTCCCCAGGCAGCAGAAGGACAGGCCTGTCCACCTCAGAGCAGGGTCAGCAGCCTTCCAGTGGACAGTTCTGCCACCAGGCTAGCCAGTACCCTTCGTCTTCCCAAAGGTGCTTGAGAAGAAAAACACAATGAGAAAAGGCCATAGAAGTAAGAAGGGCAGACATCAGGGAATTTTGGTGCCACGTGACCAGACTTGGACTAGGAAAACTGCGTGGAAAAAAAACAACCAAAATAGAAGGCAGATTCTGAGTTGAGAATCTTGTTGAGAGCACACAACTCAGAGAATGGCAGAAAAGCATAAACACTGAAAAATAAATCCAGGAACTTAATCTCTTTATTTCAGTAATCAGAGGTGGCACTGGGAATGCTGGTAAGAGCAGAGTTGACTCGGCTACCCTTGGCCTCACTTGGCTTTTCCTCTCTGTTTGAACAACGTGTTAAGTCTGCCTCTCCATTCCATTCCTTTCTCGGCTTGGCGTTTGCATTTTCAGCATGATGGCTGTGTACGCATAAAGAAAACTATGTGGCATTTTCCTGCCACCCAGCTTTTAGAGTGTTCTCTTTTCCCCGTATCTGGCATGGAAGACAATCCAGGCTTCTACTAGGACTCCTTGCCTTTTGGGTTTTAGTCTTTCTTCAGACCTGAGACGAGATTCAGAGCTCCGTCCACTTGTGCCACTGTGGCAGGAAGGTTTACCTATGGCTTCCTGGTTGCAAGTGACTTCTTTCTTTGAGTCATTCATTGATTCCTTGGGTCAGTCAGCAGGCTTCATTGAGCACTGACCATGGGCTGGCTTTGTGCAAAGTGCTGTGTGTCCAGTGATGCTTCCATTAGGAATCAGCCATTTCCATTAGGAATCAGCCAACGAATAAACATCTCCTTCCGGCTTTTTTTTTAAAAAAAAGATTTATTTATTTATACATACAAGAACTGGGGTACAGGCCAGATTTCAACCCCCAACTGGGGGTTGATAGAATTTGCCAGAGAGAGAGAGTGGGGAACAGAACAGGTGAATTCACTGAAATACACTACTGAGGGGAGCAGTGGGTGAGTTGGGAGAGGTCTGCTGTGCCATGTGTGTAGCTCCCTGGCCAGGGATTGAATTCATGCTGCAGTGGCTGTGGATAGCTTCATAGGTTGTGTCTTAACCCCTTGCATCACCAGGGAGGCCCTCCTTCCAGCTTTGATACCTGCCATGGAGAAGCAGTATAGGTGAAGTTTACATAGGACATTCTCTTGTCAGTTTCCACTGAATCCCAAGAGGTTGCTGATATTTTCACATCTTCAGTGGAGATGCTTCACTACCTATTAGGACTTGGGGAGAGAAAGACTCTCACTTAGTTTTGGATCCCTAGTCCTCTCCCAGTACTGAGGGCATGAAAGGGGTGCCACTGGAGAATTTGAGGAAGTTTGATATTGGAGAGAGGAGGTTTTGGCTGGTGGTATAAGATAGTTCCCCATCAGAGTCCTTGGCATATATTCCTTCAAACCAGGAGAAAGGAGGCAGTCCCTCAGAGTGGCTACTCAGGTGTCTTCCAGAGTTTCAGTACAGAGGTGAATGTTGGCTGTATAGTTGGAGGAGTTGAGGAGTTGCTGAGAATATCTTACCCTCCCAGACTAGGATGTGTGAGTGTGTTGTGGGAAGAAAGCTGGCCCACCGTATGTCCTGAGTCATTTGCAAGTTATTTTACCTTAGGTGTTCCTGGAAGGACAATGGGACCATACCCGTCAGAGTAGCTTCAGGGGAGGGTCTCAATCCGAAGAAGTTCTAGAGAGCCTTCAAATGTACCTAGGGAAAGCCAGCCAGAAACCCCTACCAACCTTGAGAGGCCAGTGTGCAATGCCATTAACCCACAGAAGCATCCAGAGAGTCATCTTCAAACATCTGCCGTGGCCAGAGGAATCCAGTGCCCGAGGATACCTGTTCCAACCCTCCAAAGGTGTCCTAAGAACTGCTAGGAAATGGAAGCTCAGAGAGAGTGTGGCCACAACTTTCCAACCCACTGTTCCCACTTTCTTACGATCTTGAAGGCTGAAATAGGATGCAAAAAAGTTTAGCCTTTAAATATATATATATATATTTTTTTTAGCTTTTAAAAAAATATATATATATTTACTATTACTCAGGACTGGTCATTTTAATACTCAATGAGATGATTCTGCCCGTTAGAGTGACCGGAAGACTTTTGTGATCTAAGAGTGATCTGAGACGTGATGGGGCCTACCCAAGGTTTTTGGCCAGGGAGCCAAGGAGAAAGGGGCCAACCAGGGTGTCTCAGCGTTTGGGTGTGCAGTCAGCATTGTATTTCAGGAAATCACTCTGACTGCAGGATAGGTAGGAGGCATTTGAGGGTAAATATGAATGCAAGGAGACCAGGTAGGAAGTTTGTGGTCTCTGTGGAGGAGGTCAGGAGGAGGGCAGGCTGCAGAGGAAGCAGGAGACGGTGACATATAGCTACTGTGGTCTCCTTTGTCATGACCGTGGCCTTGTCTTTCTTGTAGGAAAGACATTGTTTGATTTAGTGTCACCGATCCCATTTAGGACCAACTGTATGCGCTTAACCACACTGGGTGCTCAATAAAAGATAGTGAATGAATATTTCTTAAATCAGGTATGGTGAGAAAAATGAACTTTAGAGTGTGTTTCCCCAGCCTTTCCAAGATATACCAGCAACTTTGTGAGATTCCAGACCCTTTTTCTGCATACCTCCTAGCTTTATTGGAGAAAAAGAGGGAACAGTGCTTCCTTTCTTTCTGCCATGCCTCCATCTTCCCTTGGAGACATCCATTTCTCCTCCGTGGCATTTTTGCTGAGCAGAACAGTTCTTAACAAACCTTAACTGCTCCACAGAGATCGAGTGAGGTGGGCTGGAAAGGCGTGTGCAATGTGAACAGATACAGAACAGCCCTCTGGAAAAGAAATCTCCCCCGTCTGCCAGAATATGTAAGCCAGGAGGAATACAGATAGTGAGTAGTAGGGGAGCACGGGTTCCTTTGTCACCCAATCTGGTGTTGCTCCCAGAAAGCAAAAAAGGGAAAATGGAGATGAGGTATTGACATCGGAATTCTCTTTTTAACACTTCATTAACATGAGTCAGCTCTTGGTAATTCCCAGAAGCAGCATATTCCTGAGGTAGCTTCATATGCCCCATAAGCTACTTGCATTTAGGAATCTTTCAAAGGACTCCAAATAGAATATCAATAATTTCCAGATACCATGGCTTCTGTGAGCCATCATTGTAAGCAGTGCTTGGCTTTATCTCTGATATTAAACAGACTTGAACTCTGCCAGCTCAGGTTTTAACAAAATTCTCACATAAACATCAGAAAGTACTGTTCCAAAGAGAAAAACAAAAAAACACGTAGCTCTTTTATTCCATCAATTTATTCAACTACTAATAAGAATGGACCCTCTGTGAATGCATATTTTAGGAGTTGGGGATACAAAACAGTGCAGGTGTCTTCCCATTGTATTGTAGTGAGAGAGGCACATATGCCACAGAGCTAACATAAAGGTAGCAAATTCTGTAGAATAAAGTAAACTTTTTTTTTTTTTTTATAAATTTTATTGTTATATTCCCCATACAATTGCAGCCCCCCATTCTGACCCCAATCCCTCCCCTCCCGCCCCCGCCCCCCTAAAAGTGTCTCTGGTTCATAGTTTTTTGTTGATTTTGATTTTCACTGAATAAAGTAAACTTTGTTCCAGATACCCATGATAAGAATTATACGTAGTGGTGAAATATAGAAATAATTTGCATTATATAGGAACTATAGGCAAGAATGCTTACTGTTATTACTACTGTCTATTGAAGGTTCTGTGAAAAGGTAAGAAAAATAAGCTACATGTAATAGTGGAAAGTGAGAGATAATGTCATTATTTATAGATGATATTATCTACCTAGAAAATAGAATACTTGATGAAATGTTAGATGAATAGATTTTAGCAGTGTAGTTGGACCTCCACAAAAAATCAATAGCTTTCTTTATACCATTCGTAGTGGAAAATATTTTCAATAATCACAATTCACAACAGCAGCAAGTATAAAGTCTCTAAGAATGAGCCTAATAAGAACGGTTGTGTGACCTATATAGGAAAAGCTATAAAATTTAAAAATGACTTAAAAGATTTGATTAAATAAATAGATATCACATGTATCAGTTACCCTCAATCACTATTATAGTAAGATTTTTTTCCCCCATGGAACACAATAGGTTGATTCTATAGTTCGTGAAATAAAATGTGCAAAAACAAATTTCTTAAAACGAAAAATAAAGAAAAGAGGAATTCGCTCAACCAAACCTCAAAATATATTATAAATAGTATTAAATCTGTATAGAATTATTGCAAAAGCAGAAAATAATAAGTGAAAATAACAGAAAATTCAAAACCAGACATGCATGTGTGAGATTTTAGTAGATGGTAGAAATCGTTTCATGTCTTGGGGAAAGGCTGGAGCTGTTCACTGTCAGGAGAGTACTGACTATCCTTTTGGAAAAAATGTAGTTACATCCCTATGACATGCCATTGACAAAAGTAATTTTCACATGGCTTAATGAGTTAAGTGTAAAAAGTCAGGACTATAGGAGAAATAGGGGAAAGAAGATTATATTCATGAAATTGAAGTCAGGGAGGTCTTCTTAAACAGATGCAAGATGTCAGTATGATAAAGAATTGATTGACATTTTGTTATATTAAACCTCTCTTTATATGACAAGATACCATCACCAAAGTAGAAAATACATATAATAGGTAAAGGATTCCTTATCAGAAGTTTCAAAGAAACAATAAAGAAAGCCATGCCTTTTGCATGGAGAATGGATAGGGGAGGAGCAGTAGATTCATGGGGGAGGCAGAGAGGAGATTGACAAGGTAGGTCAGTCAAGAAATTGCCTTGATTCCCAATGTACTAAAGTGGATTCTAATTCAGTCTCTGTCCCTTTGTTACTGTGCACCATTGGGCAAGTCTCCTAATCTCTCTGGTATTCAACTGTTCACCCCTAATAAAAGAGAGACAAGTATTTTCTCATGTGGTTTCTGGAAGGAGTAAGTATTCATAAAGTCCTCTATAAACCTGGACCATATGCTTATCTGTACTATAATATGATTCATATTGAGAGGAGTGGACTCCTGCAATGCTGGAGAAATCACTCAACTGCCCCTACATGAGCAACATTTTATTACAGCCTGAGGCTGAAAAGATGCTTTTGTTTCTTTACTGCCATCAATATCTCGCTAAGGGAGGGCAGCTGGTTAAAAATCACACGGTGTGGTCATTTATATGTTGTCATTTACTGGGGTAATAACTTGGAATGGTCGAGCCTTTTTTTTTTAAGCTTCATGCCTCTGGTCACCATCTGTGAGTGACTTGTGAGTGCGGTAAAGTGTGTAGGTGTGACTTGTTAGTGTAAGGGATACCTGGCCCATTGAACCTCCTGCCATCGCTCTCCCACTGCTGGCAGAGGCAGCCCCAGCCAATGCCCATGGACCATGCCATCTTCTGGCCCGGAGGATTGCTATGCTCTTGCCTGTAGGAACCTCCTCCTCCTTAGGGTAAAGTCACGTCATACTAAAATTTGGCTTTGAACAAAGCCAATCTGTCTTTGATCATGAATTTGGGCCCTTCAGAGTCCTGAGGTTACAAGGAAATATCCTGTTTCAAATGCAATTTTCTGTTGTGGCCCAAGCAGATGTGAGATTTGCTGCTCTGTCATCCAAGAGGGTCTCTGGGTTCCCTGAGAGACCATGTTGGCGTGTTTGCTGGAGGGCACTGCACAGGAGGAGGCGTTCTCTGCGCTGTCCATGCAGCAGCCTCTACACATGTGGGTACCGAGCCCTGGGGATGTGGCTAGCAGGACTGTAGGACTGAAATTTAAAATGTAGTGTGTTCTAGGTACAAATAGCTTCATGTGGCTAGTGGCTAGTGTATTAGCGCAATTCTAGAGGGATGCTTTTTCCCCTGGAAACCCCCTCCTCTGAGCCTTGGGTACACATGAATCTCAGAACTCAGACACATTCAGCCTTCCTGAGACTCACCCCAGCATCTGTGTCTCTGGGTTTGGGCTTGATATGATGCATACTTGTTGCAAAGTTATAGAGGGTAGCTTGCCCCTCTCAGCACTTCACCACTTTCCTTGTGAAAATAAAGTGGTGAAAAAGAATGGTTGAGAAGGCAGAGGAGAGTGTACCCCCACTGAGCACCGCACCCGGCTCTGGCCTTGGCTCTGGCCTTCTGCTTGGCATCTTTGGGTGCCCAGTGGTGGTTGTGTAGGACAGAAGTCCTAGCGAGGACATGTGTCATTTCATACTCATGATGTTTAATATTTTCCCCACAGCATGCGCACATACTACTCTTCTTGGCCCGTATGAGAGATTTCTGGCCACCATGCAGGGACCATAAAAAGGCCCAGTGGCCTCTCCTGGTGTGCACCCTTCTATGCGAACACTTCCTGAGTGTCTTGAGAAGGCCTTTGCTGAGTGCTGGAGAAGTGGGTGTGCAAGCCAGCAGTGACCCTCAAACCCTGGAGACACCTGGGTTTGTGGTCAGAAATCAGGTTGCCCAGTTGCTCAGAGTGGGAGAAGCTGCAAGTTATTTGAGGGAAGATGGGGAAACAGTGTAAAGATAATTAACTTGGGCTCAACCTCGTTCTTTTCAGTGTGTAAGTGAGGAGAGAAAGATGGGTGTGTGCTCCAGCTTGATGGTAGCATGCATGAGTGTTGGTTGGGAATGATATCAGTTCTCTGTCATTTTGGAATTTTTATGTCTGGGCAAGCGCTGCCTCTCAAATTCAGATCCCAGCATCGGGGGGTTATTTATATTCTTTACAGCAAATATTTGGAATGCTAAGAGATGCATGTGCCATGAGGAACAGCTCAGTTGTTTGCACACTGCAGATTTAGAAGGTAACGTTTCTAGGGACAAGAGGGGAGTCAATGTCTGGTGCCGCCTGTCACAGCAAGGAGGTGTGCAGATCCATGGGACCTGCTGGAAGCAGGCAGCATGGATAGTCCATATCGGGAGTGAGGCCAGGGTGGCAAGGCCTTGGTGGACGTGCTCCTGTGAAAGGCCTGCTGGTTCTGTTTAAAAATTCAAGTTTAACAGGAACCATCTTTAATTTGGGGGGTGGCCCTGTTTTCACCATTGGTGGTCATTCCTCAAAGGTGTTTTTATTCCTCTTGACATGAGAAAACCAAGCAAGGATTTTTTAATGACAGATAATTACCCAGATTGTTGCTGTGACTCTCCTCATGCCACATCTTTGCTCACACCCAAGGTTAGAGATGATGTGCCATGGACAGGTGGTTTGAGTATGAATGAAGATCTCCATGGGTTCTTTATAGCTGTATTTCCAGAATATGCTCTTAAAGATTATGGTCAAGTTTGCCTTGATTGGGAGAGCTGTGATTTATAAAAGCCTCAGTCATTTATGTTTCCAGTATAAAAGGTGTTATTAATGTACCTGTTGAAAAGGTTAAGGTCAAAGAGATCATAAAGGCAGCTTGAATACTATTTCAAGTACACAAAATTCAGTTATTTCTGCTAACAGTAAAGGTTAAGTCAATGTCTTTGAAGGTGAACACTGAAAAGTGTTGTTTTTCTTTTTTCTGCCTTTGTTGCTGTTGGTTTTTAATTGCCTGTATGAATGCCCAAAGCAGGCTGGGATTTAGTAAAAAATGCCTCAACCAACTAAGACCTACAAAACAAAGAAACATAAATATTCTTATCTTTGCCATTAGTTGTATCAAAAATGCCAGTTCATGGACCTCAGATAATTCATTGGAACTGTGTGAATCATTTCAAATGGGTTTTGTCCTTGGTGCCCCAGAGAGGCCATCAGTGCTTATGACTCATTTTAGACAAACTTGTCCTTGGTACAAATAGTGCTGCATTTAAAGTTCCTGCAGACACTTCCCTATTCCAATAAAAGGCTTTTACTGGACTTTTCAGGGACATGAAGTTGAAGACAAATACTGTTTTATATAGTTAGTGGAATAATCCTTTTTATGGTATGTTTTTAAGTCTTGGAGGACTTTCTTTTGCTCCTTTGAGGTTTTCTTTGAAATGTCAGATTCAGGAGTCCTTAAATTGGAGGCTGCCAGTCCCGTGTTATCTGTCTCAAGAGGAGAGGGGTGCTGGGTGGAGGGATGAACTCCAGGGTCCTGGGATCAGAGCCTTGTGTTTGTGTGGAAGGGACTCTGCCCCCCAATATCACACTGTCTGAGGATATAGGTCCGCGTCCCTTAAGTACGTTACTCCCCCAAGGTAAGTGGGGCTTTATAGGCTTTCAGCCACTAAGCACAACATTTTTTTTTTTTTTAAGATTTATTTATTTATTTATACAAGCACTGGGTACAGTCAGAAGCGCGGGAGGGTGAGAGAATTCACCAGAGCCAGAGCGGGAAGCAGAGCAGGCAGAAGGACCGAAGTACACTGCTGAGGGGAGCAGCGGGCGGCAGGAGAGGTCTGCGCGCCATGTGGGACCCTCCTCCAGTGGCTGGGGAGCAGCCGGGGATTGAACCGGCACTGCAGAGGCTGCGGGCAGCTTCGCAACCCAGAGCTCAACCGCTGCGCCACCGGGGAGGCCCTAAGCACAACATTCTTGACCAGAATCAATCACATGGTCGGTGCTTCCCCGCCCTTCCTGAGAGGTGGGGTGGGCTTTGTGTCTTCCTGCCACTATTCCATCTGGAATGTCACACTCACCCACGCACCCTACTCTCATCTCCTGCCCACTCACACACTTCCTCCTAGCAAACACTCCACCCATCCTTTAATTCGATAGGGAAGAGTTTCTTCTTCCTATGAATTTTCGTAGCACTTTGTCTCTCTAGGTTTGTGTTAGAAGTATTTATAAACAGGTCTTGTCTCCATCTAAAAATGGGTAAGCTCCCTATGAGATAAAATGGTTCATTTGTCTTTGTAAACACACTGTACTCTGCACGGTGGGCATGCTGAGTAAGTTTGTTGAATGACTTTTAGGGAGTTGTTCAACACCTGTGTGCACATTCTTGTACCAGGTGCAGTAGAAGATTTTTTCAAAGATGACATGGTCTCCAACTGTGTCACTCATAAATAACTGCATCATAGAATATGCATGTTTTGGTTCTCTGCCATTGTGTGGCAAACAACACTAAACTTAATGGTGTAAAACAACAGCCATTGAATTATGCTCACAGGTTCTGTCGGCCAGGAGTTTAGAGAGGGTACATTGGGGTGTAAGAGGGTCCATTGGGGTGCCTCATCTCTGTTCCACGATGCTGGGACCTCAGCTGGGGGAGATTTGCACAGCTTAGGGCTGAAACAGCTGGGTCTAGAGGATTTACAGCCCAGCTTCTTCACTCACACATCTGGTATGTGAGCGGGGATGGCTAGGAGGCTGCGCTCAGTGGGGGCTGGCACCTCCTGTTTGATAGTCTGGTGTTGGGGAGACCATTTTCTTTACATGGCCACTGGCTTCTTCTGGAGTGAGTATCCCAAGGGCAATAGAAGCCACAAGACTTTTTCCAAGCTCCCCTGGAAGCCACATAATGTCACTCCTATTATGTTTTACTGGTTCCAAGTGAATCATGAGACCCACCCCAGTTGCAAGGGAAGGGTAACTAGATCCTACCTCTTGATGGGGGAAGTAGCAAGGTCATTTTCAGAAGAGCATGTGGAGGGGGGAATAATTTTGCATCCTTATTTGGAAAATACAATCTGCAACAATAAGTAAATGCCCAGAGGAGTGTGGGATTCAAAGCAAGGTTCATATGTAGGAATGAGGAGTCAGAAAAGGATGAACTTCAAGAAAAGACTGAACCTTAAGGCTCACCAAGCATGCCAAGGCGATGAGGGAGGGTGTCCACTGAATCTGGCCACATGGCAGCCATTGACGAACTTGTAAAAGTGAGTGTAAATAGTGGCAAGGAGAATGAAACAGACCAAAGAGTGAATAAGTTTTGATGAAATTCACTGGAATTTTAATGACCTTGTTTTATGACAGGTTCAAGGGGCGCTACTTTCTTCACTTGTTAAGCTCTGAGTCATTCAAAGCAGTGGCCCTGGCTCACTTAGCCCCCACGCTGAGTACATTGGCCCACTGTGGTTTGAGTAACTTGGAGATCTTGTGGGGTCGGTGTTTTGACTCTCTTGCAGTCACGGTTCAGGCTTTTCACACACCACCAAGGGCCAGGGCAAGCTTCTCAGTTTTCTGGATACCCTCTCAGGGCACATGAAGCAGCAGGCCTGCCCTGGAAAGGTCAGGATTCTTTTTGCAAAAGCAGTGAACACTCCATGTAACCCAGAGAGCCCGCTCTCTCTACCCTTCCCCTCCTATGGGCTCACACAGGGAAACAGATGCTTTCATATAACTCTCAGCATCGAAGAGGTATAGCTGTGCCTTGGCCTGAAATATCTATCCAGGACCAAATTCTTAAAACCCCAGGGGCCCTGCAGGGATTTTGAGCCCATTGATTTTGAACTTGTCATAAAATGTAATGGTCGGTATATTTTTAACGGCTGAGACCAGGGAATTCATAGAACCTATGAAGACTGAAACAACTCACAATTTTTTTCCTGCAGTTTTTGAAGCACATTTTTGAAGGATTTCAGAAACCACAGGATGGTCCTTCTCGTTGTATCATTTGCCATTATGACAAAAGTTCTCATCCTTTTTTGTGCTGTTAGAAGCAGCCTGTAGACCTCTTCTCATAACATAATAATGCTTTACTGTTTTTAAAACAGTAAAGTACATTGGGTTATAAAGCAACCAACTTTATTGGAATCTAGTTACCAAAATGTCAAAACACATTTGTGATATAGACCTGCTTTTTTTTTTCTTTTCTTTCTTTTCTTTATTTATTTTTAATATTTTATATAATTCTTACATCATTTTTCATTTTTGCACAATGTATGCAATATCATTTTGGTTATATTCCCCATACAATTGCATCCCCCCCTTATTTTGACCCTAGTCCTTCCTCTTCCCTTCCCCACCCCCATAGTGTGTCTCTGCTTTATAGTTACTTTTTGATACGTTACATGAGAACTGAAATTTTGAGGTACAGATGAGCATAAATAATAATTCAAGGACTTGGAACTAACTTGACATGAAAATAGCTCAGATTTCTATCAATGGCAATCACAGGTCTTTCTAAGAGTTCTGTGACTTGCAGCCCACATTTTTAAATTTTTTTTTTAAACATTATTTGCTTCCCCCCCCCAGATTGACTCCCCTTAGAATCTCCTTCCCCAAGGCACCCATGCTTGCAGCCCTCATTTATAATGAAAGGACGTGCTGAATTTCAAGTAGAGATTGATGAAAATAAAGATGTAATGTTTTTACTCCATCCAAGTTCACAGACCCCCTGAATTCCCTTCTGCATCCCATTTTATGTAGAGTTTTGGTTGAAGGTAGGGAGACAAACAGAAGTCTATATTTTGTGTGATGTGTAGTCACAGGTCCTCAGTTCTTCAGGGTTGAGGAGCTCATGAATTATTTTGTGGGTAGTCCAAGTCCCAGCCCGCCTCTTTCCACTTTTTGCCTTTTGTAAAACTTGGCACCTTCTGCACAAAGGGTCAAGGCTTTGTGAGTTCCTGTAAAGAAGTAAAGGAAAAGGAGGGTGTGCCATGACCGAGGAGGCCTAGAACTGACTTGTGTCTTTGAGCCTGCTCCAGAGCCTATAACTCTTCAAGGAGTGCTAGCTTCTTAGTCTTCTGGAGAATAAACAAGGGCGAAGTAAGTCTCAGAGTTCAGAGTAATGGAGACTGACGGCTAGAGCGAGTCTGCCAGTCACCCACACGTGTCTCCTATTGCACATGGATCAGCTTATTTTTTGATCAGACATGAACTCTGGGTCATCCCTTGCACTCTATCTAGCTTTTCTCACCTTTTTAAAGATACTGCAACCAACAAATTCAGAATGGAACTTATTATGTGGTATCTTGCATCCGGCTCCCTAGCAGCCGAATCTAAGATGGGGATTTCCGCCAGAGATTTATTGGGGGAATGCTCTCAGGGGCGAGGGAAGCTGGGAACTGAATGTGCAGTGAGGCTGTGATTTCAGGAAGAGGCTTGCTTCAGCCAGACCCGCCAGGCAGCTCTGGAATATGAACTGTACCCCAGAGCTTATCTGCCCAGAGGCCTGTTATCCATGGCATCAGCCAACCTGAGGGGTGGGGTACATACTCGTTTTCTTTGCTACATTTAGAAATTACAATTTTCCAGCTTAAAACAACACATGTGCATTATCTCACCATTCCAATGGGTCAGGAGTCTGGGCTCGGACAGTGAGGTTCCCTGTGTAGGGTCTCAAAGCTGTAATCCAGGTCAGCAGGTCTCATCTGAGGTTTTGGGTCAATCAACCCATTTTATATCTGAGAAAACAGATTTGGAGAGAGAAGTGCAGTAACCAACATTGCAGTTTGTAAGAGATGGAGGTGGGACTCCCTCAGTCCCAGGATCCTTTGATGCAAAGCCCTTGCTTCCACTTTGTCTGCGGCCTCTGTTCCTCAGGTCGGCAGCTGCAATCCCACCTCCATAGTATCTGGGGCATCTGACAGGACAGCCATGTGCCCATCCCCCCACCAACCTGCTGAACTTCTGATTTCTCCTCCAAGATCATCTGCTCTCAAGGACTCTTGGCTCTGTCACTGCCACCTCACTCTGGGTCAGAAGCAGTTCTCTCTTGTCAGGTCCTCACGGCTCTTGTGTGGGCCCTTTTCCTCTGTGCCACAGCTTTTTGCCCTCGTACCCCGCCTGCCGCCTCCTCCGCTTCACTCTTCCTGTTCTGTTGGCTAAAGGCGACCTGAAGACACACCCTACTGGCCATCTGCTTACTTTCCACCTCCCACAGCACCCCCAGCCCTGCCCCCAGCGCTCCGTCCTGGCGCTGCTGCTATCATCCACACTTTCAGACAAGGACACATAAACATTAATTCCAAAGGGCACCTGCACCCCTATGTTTATAGCAGCACTATTTACAATAGCTAAGCTATGGAAACAACCCAAATGCCCCAAAATAGATGGCTGGATCAAGATGTGGTACATATACACAATGGACTATTACTCAGCTATCAAAAAAGATAAACTCTTGCAGTTTGCAGCAACATGGATGGAGCTGGAAGGGATCATGCTCAGTGAAATAAGCCAGAAAGAAAAAGAAAAATACTGGATGGTCTCACTCATAGCAGAAATTTAGAAAACCTAAATAAGGGACCAGGAAAAAAATTAATTATAATAAAGAAAAAATCAAAATCAATAAGCAACTATAAACCAGAGACAAAATACGGTGGGGGGGAGGAGAGGAGGGATTAGGGTCAATATAAGGCGGGGTGGGAATTATATGGGGAATATAACCAAAATGAAAATGCATACATTGTGCAAAAATGAAAAATGATGTAAGAATATATATTTTTATATTTATATATATAAAAAGAATGCGGTAGGCATCATCCCGGACACATGGGGTACTTGAGCAGAACTTGGACCTGCTTCCCACAGCTGCAGTGACCACCCAGGAGCTTGCTCACCCCAAAGCGGGTGCCACATTTCCTCACTCTCCACACTGCTAACAGTGTAATGACAGCTTTTCAGGCAGGAGTTGAGGTGGGGAAACATTCACAAAACAAATGTATTATTCAATGCTAATATGCATCTCTGCTTCAGAAACTTCAATAGGAGGCTAGAGCAGTCCTTAGAGTCAAGGAAAGACAGCAGTAGAAGAGTAATTGCATCCCAAATTATGTCATTGGAAAGTCAGAGTTCCAGGGGGCTCTGGACACACAGCTGGCATCCTTAAGGAAAATCTCCCAGAAAGAGCAACCTTGAAGGAGGTGGGCCTTGAAGGGGGTGAACCATGTTTTGTGGGAGAGGGGCATTCCAGATGTGGGAACAGCGTGAGCAGGGGCACAGCTGGGATCAGCAGTCAGACCTAAGCAGATGTGTGTGGCTCAGTCATGTTCCCTTCCTTCAAAGGTAGCTTATTAGGTCACAATGCAGGGAGAGGTTTGCCCTCTGGGGGTTTTGGCTACTCACAGAGCCACTTGGTGCATGCTTCCCCTTGACCACCTCTCCTTCAGCTAACAGGCAGAGACCACCGAGGGGCAATGCAAAGGCCACTGTTGAGTCCCAGCCCCGGGGGTTGAGGACTGAGGTTGACACACCACTGGCTGCGGGACTGATGGCTGGGACAATGTGGGTGAAGGGTGGAAAAGCAGGAAAACCTGTGTTGGTCAGCTCAGGCATTTTTTAAGAAAAGATTTATTTATTTATGCATACAACAGCTGGGTTACAGGCCAGAGATGCGGGAGGTGAGAGGATTCACCAGAGACAGAGTAGGGAACAGAACAGGCAGACTGACTGAAATACACTGCCAAGGAGAGCAGCGGGCGAGTCAGGAGAGGTCTGCTATGCCATGTGGGTTGCTCCAAGGCTGGAGATTGAACTCATGCTGCAGTGGCTGCTGATAGCTTTATAGATTTTGTCTTAACCCCTTGTGTCACCAGGGAGGCCCTCAGGCATTTTTCTTTTTCTTTTAGACATTTTCTTTGTTATTATATTATGTTTAGACATATTTCTTTATTGTTCGCCTATAGATAGTTTTTATTGAAACCACTTTGGGGATATGAGGATGGGCAGTGGGAAGAGAGGATTAAGAGAGGGAGGAGGAGAGCTAGATTGGAAGTGGAAGTTTAGTTTCTCCTGGAGGACCATGCTGGGCCAGTTTCAGCCAGTGTCATTTAGCTGTCAGATGATGCAGGTAACATCTGTGGTGTAATTAACATGTCTCCTTGAAAAGAACTTTAGACAAGGAGGCGACAGACCTCAAGAAATTATTTACAGGGCCTCCCCGGTGGCGCAGCGGTTGAGCGCTGGGTTGCGAAGCTGCCCGCGGCCTCTGCGGCGCCGGTTCGATCCCCGGCTGCTCCCCGGCCACCGGAGGAGGGTCCCACATGGCGTGCAGACCTCTCCTGCCGCCCGCTGCTCCCCTCAGCAGTGTACTTCAGTCCTTCTGCCTGCTCTGCTCCCCGCTCTGGCTCTGGTGAATTCTCTCACCCTCCTGCGCTTCTGACTGTACCCAGTGCATGTATAAACAAAACAAACAAACAAACCAGCAAACAAATAAATAAAGCATGCCTCTATAAAAAAAAAAAAAAAAAGAAATTATTTACAAATTGTCAAAAGCTCTCAACTCCCATTAGCATATTTGGAATGAATGCAGAGAAATATAAATGAAACAAAAATCACAAAATGCATAGAATACATAAATGGGCTAAATAAACAGCCCCCGCCCCCGTACACACACATATACATAAATGGGCTAAATAAACAGCCCCCGCCCCCGTACACACACATATTCTCAAACATGAAAGCAAACCATTTCTCAAATATCCAGCTAGATGTTTTATCTTTGAAGAGGAAAAGCATCCATGGTTTTGTGACTTTCCTAGGTAGAGTAACTTACATTATTTGTTCACTGAAGCATAATCGATGGTTTCCTGCCCTTCCTGAGTGCTGGTGCTTGCCAGGGGTCAGACACTTCAGACTAATAATGATGTCCCCTTCATAATATGTTACATATAAAGCCATATGTTGTCAAGGTTAAAATTTCTAATCTCATTGAGAAACAAGACATACTGATTTGCTCACCACTTATTTCCTGCTCTCGTGACAGGATTTCTGGAGTTCTTTCAATTCAGCTGCTTTTCAGAGCTCTGACTGTCTAGTCAATGTTTATTACTGAACTTGTCCAAAGATAAAGCATCCCAGTGCATCCTGTTTCATAAAACTATTGTGGTCAGTTGTGTCTTTTAGAAAGTTTTGTTTAGAATTATTTCTAGAATTTTCTCCCTTGGTTTTTAACTTCAATTTCCATCTGTTTATATATTTTTAAATTTATGGGACTCTGCATGAGAACACACTTGATCTCCGTTTACTTTCTTGTAAAATCGGAAATAGGTCCTTGCTACATACACAGTTCAAAATAAGGTTTCATTTTGCAAAGGGAAGTTTTTACAGATTTTCATGTCAAAGGTATCATTTCGAAGGTTATGGTAAAAATGATAATAGCCACCATTTATTTTTCATCTGCAGTATGCTAGCTATTGTGCAGATGTCCTATATCATAAATTTGTTATTTCTTTCATCATGGCTTGTGTTTCTCTTCATTTCTAAATTTTCTATTCTTTTCCCTCTTCATGTTTCAGTCTGGTTCACTGGTCTTCTCTCCTGCTGTGTCCAGTCAACAGTTAAATATATCTTGTCTCTAGGGACTCCCCAGTGGCCCAGCGGTTGAGCGCTGGGTTGCGAAGCTGCCCGCAGCCTCTGCAGCGGGGGTTCGATCCCCGGCTGCTCCCCGGCCACCAGAGGAGGGTCCCACATGGTGCGCAGACCTCTCCTGCCGCCCGCTGCACCCCTCAGCAGTGTACTTCGGTCCTTCTGCCTGCTCTGCTCCCTGCTCTGGCTCTGGTGAATTCTCTCACCCTCCTGTGCTTCTGACTGTACCCAGTGCTTGTATAAATAAATAAATAAATATTTAAAAAAATGTATGTATATCTTTTCTCAGCACTTTCACCACTCCCTTCTGCTTGGTTTCTTCACCTCTACTCTATGCTGCTGTGGACCAGCATGTGCCTTGAGGGTAATTGTGGTGCAGAAGGTCTACTCCAGCATGCTTCCCTTCTCCTTGGGATCTTAGCCTTCAAGCCCTGGCTGCCTTTTGAGCCCTGAGCTCTAAGTTTTATCTTCACACTCTCATGAGACAACCCTCGCAGTCGTCCAAGAACTCTGCCTTTCACCCCCTTCTTTGCATACAGGTTCTCATCTGCTGACTCCAACTGCTTACAGATCTGTTTGCAGCTTTCTATTTTCAAGGGAAAAGGACACTGGGGATTGGGGGCACCTCTGTGTTCTTCCTTTGGGACCCTAGATTCTGAAGTCTAGGGTCTTGATGTCTTGATGGTTGCCTGATATCTAAATATGTGTGTGTGTATCTGTCTCACCCAGCTTTTCTATTTCTCAGTGAGAGGGTAGATCTTAAGCAAGTTACTCTATTATTACTAGAAATGTAAAATCCTCAGATTGCTTTTAAAAGAATCTAAGCTTGGGCCTCCCTGGTTGTGCAAGGTGTTAAGCACTGCACTATGAAGCAATCCGCAGCCTCTGCAGCACAAGTTCGATCCCCCGCCCACTGGGGAGCAACCCACATGGCGCAGCAGACCTCTCCTATCTTGCCTGCTGCTCCCCTCAGCAGTGTATTTCAGTCAGTCTGCCTGTTCTGTTCCCCACTCTGTCTCTGGTGAATCCTCTCACCCCCCACACATCTGGCCTGTTCCCCAGCTCTTGTATGCATAAATAAATAAATCTTTTTTAAAAAAAGAATCTAAGCTTATAAGAAGTTGAAACTATTCTATAACATTTTAATGGCCATTCTAATAATTATGGTCATGGAAATAAAGGAAAAACCTGTCCACATTTTAAAGATTTCTCATTTCTTGGAGTGTCTGCAAGGAATCTGTAGGTAGAAGCAAAGATGACTGTAGAGAGCAGAGGAGCAGTGATAAAGAATACAGGATGGAGGAGACAAAAATCAGACAATGGCCTCTTTATAAAACACTTAGAGGGTTTTCCCCACACCAGTTGTCTGGCTTAATGCTAGCTGTTCGTTTGCTCCCTTCTGTGTTATTTACAAATTTAAAGTGAGGTCAACCCTTCCTGTTTTCATGTAGTTTACCATTGTAGCTGCTAGTTAGCTAAAGGAGATTAACTCTTCGTTTCTAGGGATCCAGTTGGAATGGGGTGGCATCCTGGGGGTTACTCCCCAGGGGTAATGCACATCTGTTTTTCCCCAGGTAGGGAGGGCCTTGAATTGGATGCTACTTACTCTCACCAGTAAAAATTCCATAATTCCACAGTAAGGCAACAAAAGACTTCTGGGCTTCTGACGCTGACAACTGCCTAGACTAGATACTCTAGTTCAACAGGGCGGAGTGTTTTCACCTCTAGTGAAAATCTTGGGTGGGTGATATAACAGGCCCTGCTGTTTCGTTTTCAGAACAAGGGAATTAGTTGGAAGGAAAAGTCCAAAGGGCTCTCTGTGAAGGAACAAGGGTCTGTGGGACAATGCTGGGGCTCATTTCCCTGGGGTCTCACTCCGAGAAGACCCTTTGAGGCCCTGCAGTCCTCCCAAAGGGCCCCGGGAGAACATCTATGCATGTGAGGTGAGCTGAGGAAGGAGGATAGTCTTGCAGGAGGACAAAATCCATCGGGAAGATGGGGTAGGGAGGTGCTAGCATATAGGCAGAAGGTCCTGGGTGGATCTTTCTCAGCCAGTACAGGTAAATCTGTCCCTGAACTCCGGGCAAAGAACAGCTTTGTGGAAAAGAAAAGGAAGCATGGAGTTTTAGGCCCAAATCAGTAAGTTTAGGAAAATTCCTTGCGAAGTTAAAGGTTTGGAGACAGAAAGGCGTATTCTGTGCTGTAGGAAAGTTCCAAGTGTCCATACCTAAACTTCTTCGTTTTCCTGGTTCCTCACTGGACACAACCCTGGGGCATCTCTATCTCTCTTCTGGCTAACCCCCAAGTCCTGTCATCTCTTCTTCCTAAGTCACCTTCACGTCCCTCCCCCTTCCTCCATCCCCACTACTGAGTCCTGGTCCAGGCCCTGTCTTTCCCTGACCTCCCATAGCAGCTCTTCCCTGGACTGCTTGTCTACAGGCCTGCCTCCATGGATCTAGCTTCATGCTATAGCCAGAGGGATCTTTCTAGAACACAACCTTCTCCAGCCTCCTTGCTGGCCTCCCTGCCTCCATTCTCAACCCTGTTGATCCAAGAAACCTAGGGGGATTTTTCTGTAACCCCACCCCTAGCATCACCTTTTAACTTACCCCTCACCCCACCAGCTTTTCCTGGCTTTTAGGATGAAGTCAACACAATCTATAAGTCCCCCTTGAGATCTGGTCTCTGCTCAGCCTCCTTTCCCTCCACTCCTCCTGCCCACAAACCTGACTTGCCTGTCTCTGGGACTCACATGCTATCCACTGGACGCACTATGCCCTGTCCACACAGCTAAGCCAGCTGTGCCTGGTCTCTGACAGAAGTCCTTCTGCCTTACAGCTGAGCCAGAGGCACCTCCTCTGGGAAGCCTCCCAGGCCTTAGTCTCAGTCTGAATCACGTGTCCCTCATTTGCAAGATTACTAGAGTGTCGTTGCTTTCTTGTTTCTCCTGAAGGTCTTTCATCTCTGTCTCCCTGGGCCCAGAACATTGCCTGGCAAATAGTAAGCACCCAATAAATTTCAAATCGAGCATATGTTAAGTTCTCCATAAAACCTCAGCCATGGCAAATTCTGCCACCCATCTGGGGGGGTTCTCCTGGCAACTCCTTCAGTTTTCAAAAACAGGACAATCCTGTAGATTTTGAGCAGGAAAAGGTCTATCTTGGCTTTTCATCTGCAGAATAACTTCAACTTTAGAAGCTTCAATTTCTAGTGGCATTTTTTTTTTATTTACCCAGTAAAACCTCAACAATTACCATCTGTGCAGAACCCTGAGCCTCCTCTATCTTAAGGAATCCATCTACTTAATTGCAATGCTGAGCGAGGGAAGCTGCTTGTCCAAGGATGCAAAGAAAACTGACAAATGTTGCTGCTACTTTTCCTTTGCCGCTCAGATAAAACAATCATAGTGTGGAAGGAGGGGCTTCTTCTTGGTGGGGGGTGGGGGTTTGGGGGGAGAGGAACTTCTTTCTAACCCACTGTGTCCTCCTCTACCTCTATCAAGCTCGTGTGGCTCGGGTCTCTTCTGCCCAGAGCTACCAGGACCTGCAACAAGAGACTTCTTTTCAAACTTCTTAAGACAGGCTTATGCAATCAGTGCCAGCACAACCTCTATACCCCTAGATGACAGAATTCACTACATATTCCCAGCCTTGCCATGACTGAACTTTCCCTCCACAGCATCATGCTTGATGGCTACATGTTCAGAAACAGTCCTCACTGCAGGTCCCTGTTTCTTAGTTATTGTCATTTATTCCCATTCATCCTGTGTGAAAAATACTCCCCCATTCCCGTCCCCCACCCTGTATCCTCTTAAGTAAATAAGTAACATTTCAGGGTGATGTCGGAATCTTGAAGAGTTAGGGTCATTTTTAAGTAGTATTTTTCAGAATTAGTTTTATTTCTGGCTCTAAGGTAGACTCTGCTACACCACTTAGGAGCTTGGGCACTGTATTTGAGGGAGCCTCTCAAATACATTTAGAGACGTGAGCACATCTCTAAAATTCCAGTTCAGGTGTTACATAGATGAAGATAACCTCTGTGAAGGGCTTGACCCAGCCTGTGGAATGTGTGTGACAGCCAGCAAATCATCATGCCTTTTGTCTCCTTCACTTCCATATTCAATCCCTGCCCCCAGAATGGCCACATCCTAATAGACTTATTTCCATACAAGGATTTACGTGCAAACCTTAAGATGGTCAACCTTAAAAAAAAAGAAAAGAAAAAAGAAACATTAAAATAGTTATTTGTACAAACATTGATTACACTCATTCACTACTCTGCACAGCCCCTGACAATCTTTAAATTCTGTTCAGTACAAGGTCTCCCCACTACCCCCCCCCAGCTGTCTCCTCCCCACTCCTGTCCACACCTGTGCCCTGAGATGCCCTCAGGAAGCACAGGGCTGCTTGACCCAGGGAGATTGGCTCCACTCTGCTTGTTCCCCAAGGAAATTGCAGTGAAAACACAAACAGCAAGCAGAACAGGCTGAAAACCCTCTTCACCTCTGCTTAACCTGGTGTACCCTTGATTTATTTAATTGTGGGCCCATTTGTGAACCTCTCACCAGGAAACTGAGGTTCACAGAACCCATCTTGGAGATGACCCTGTGGCTTGTCTAAGGCTGTCATACATTCCGTCATTACAGTGTCTTGGGTGCCAGCGCTGCCTGGCGTAGGGATGTCCATAATAACCTCCATGTGCCCCAAAGAAGTAGGTGCTGACGCTCTGTTTACTGACCTGGAACCCTTTCCAGGATGTTCGCTGAGTGAAGAGAGCCAGTGAGTTGTGAGCTACCCTGTGCCCGTACATGCTCAGACCAGTAGGTACCCCATAATTGACAGGCATGTCTGCCTCTGGAGAAGGGTGCTGCATGTCAGGGAGAGGGAGGAGCAGGCTCACTGTGCACTCTTGGGAACTTTAGGACTGGCTAATGTTTAACAGAGCACTTTTTTTCTGCTCTAGACTCCACTAAACTGAGGACTTGACTTGACTCTGCGCATGCCCTGTGTTGGCCTCTGCCTGCTTCAGTCACTCCCTGACAGGCTTCCTCCCCACTCCCCTGCCCCTCTGATGACAGAGGCAGAGCAGGAGGAGACTCAGCTCTTTGGTGCTGCTTCTCAGACTCATGCCCACTGCCCTGGCCCACTTCACTGGGAAACCCATCTCCCATATAACATGCTGTCCTTGAATGTGGGACTACCTACTCTTCACTCCTGCCTCTGACTCTAACTTAGGAACCTGGGGCTCCCAGAGGCCCAGGGTGGTGTTGACAACTTATGCAAAAAGGTCAAGAACTGCAGGGTTAAACCAATGTCACTCGGAGTCCTGTCAGTCTTATACTCTAGGAACTTGACCTTGCGCTTTCATTTTCTTTTTCTGGGCAATGGAGGATAATAAACCCCAGCTCATGGGTTTGGGGGTGCTGCTCATCTCTCTAGAGCACCTAGCACTGTGCTGATTTGCTTTCTTCCCTGCCCGCACCCTCTCCTGTTGTGACTACCAACCCATCATTCCCTTGGGTCTTAGAGTCCTTGGGTTTCAAAGAAAACACAAAGTTACAGTCAGACTTTGGTTCCTGGCTATACTGATGACTGCCCCTGGGAAGATGCCAGGTTCCTCCATGTCCTCAGGTCTTCACCCCAAACGCAAGGTCCATATGAATCTCAGTGCTGAAGAGCTTTGATCATCAAAACACAAATGCAGAGGGTTAGCACTGCTCTGAGGATGTGGAGCTCTGCTGCCGCCAATGAACTTTTAAGAATATTTGGGAGATGAGTAATGTCTCCCATATGCTAAGGAGGGGTGATTTAGCACCACACAAGGTAAAACAGAGAAACTGTACTCATTAACAGAGTGACCTTGTACAGCACATTAACTGCCCTCTGCCTCAGTTACCCCTTGGGAAATAGGACAGTACTGACACCCTACCTCCCAAGGTGAGGGGTGTCCTGTGAGGAGCACGTGGGAAGGTCCTTGTCGGCTGTGACACGCTCTGTCAGGCAGCTTCAGTGATTAACACACATTTGTTTCTTGTTCAGCGGCGGGTGCAAGACGTCATCAGTCCCATCGTGTTTGAAGCTGCCTACAGCCTGGGAGAGCATGTGGTTGGAGAGGAGGTGAGAGAACTGCCGGCTCTGACACCAGTGCTCCGCTGGAAAAAGGGAGAGAAGATTGCCCAGAAGAATCAGGTAAAAGTTTCCTGCTCACCACTGGGTCCTGAGGCAGGGGGGCAGATGGCGGATATAAGGATGGGGAGTGGAAGAGCGCAGTGGGTCCTGGCTGCCTGGGAGACTGTGGCCAGGGCACACCCCCTCTCTACACCTCACTTTCCTGATCTGGAAAGTGATGAAGTATATGATTAGGGAGGTTGCTTCTAAGAACCACATGATTTGTCACACATTGAGACAATTCTTGTGTGGTTAGAAAGTGATGATCCGTTTGAGGTCATGAACTGGCCACTGAGTCCCTGACTTGTCCCCTTTCCTCGACTGTTTTCCAGAGCTCATGTCAGCATATAGTAGGTGCTCAGTGCTTAGTTTATCAGTGGGGGTGTATGTGGGTGAAGAAGCAAGAACATCACCTTGCTCCAGTTGGTGGCTGAGTTAGAAATGCCCCACCCACGCATCCCTTGGAAGTCAGAGACTGGAGTGCAGATGAGGCACATCCTGCCTGGCACTCGGGGCCTCCTGGATGTGCTGCTGTCTGGAGGAGCTCTGAAGTGGTATTGGGTGCAGGCCACATGAGGCCAAATGAGGTGGGAGTGAGCCTAGGAGTTGACTTGGACAGTAGCACCAGCCTGTCTGCCCTATGCCATCTGTGGGATTTGCAGTGCTAATGGCCGTGCAGGAAATAGGCAAGGAATCTATGACCCCAAGTCTATTTTAAGTCTTTCCTTAACACCCAAGATCACCACAATTCTGGGATCCTGGGGAGGGTTAGGAGAAACTATTTTTGACTAAGCCAGACTCCTGTGCAGGGTGGAGACAAACTGGCGCAATCTGCTAGCCCCACCCATCAGGTTCTTCTAACTGCTTTGAGTTTAGGGGAAAAGTAGCAGGTCAGTGACCCACTGATTGGAGTTTAGAGTTGCAGAGAGCTACAGAGAAGTATATCACGATATCCACCCAGATGTTCAATCAAGTAGGGAGATTTTTACCAAGTTATCCCCATTTTTTTCCCCAAATTCTCTCCCACATGGTCTTGGGTCAGGCTTCCTAGAAGCAGAGCCTGAGACAGGGATTTGGAATCACATCAAGTGAGGTCTCCAACCTATAAAGAAAGAAGGGAGGGGGAAGGGGCTTAGCCAGCATGTGGTCTCAACTAAAGTCTAGCTCTGACCTGAGCTGGGAACCCCGAAGCATTAGTTACAGTAAAGTTGTGCTCTGCTTGAGTCAGGGAGCTGTTTTTGTACCCCTTCTTAACCATTGGCTGGTGTGTGAGGTGTGGAAGAAGAATAAAACTCTCCCTGAGGGAGGTACCCTTCAGCAGAGGACAGTTGTCTGGAGGGGATGCAGATGGAGCCATTAGCTGCCAGCACTCACATCAGCTGTGGGGTGGGACAGCAGTGAAAAAGGGATCTGACCAGGGCTGGCAGTGGATTCAGAGAGACTGCAGTATGGCTAGGCCAGCAGTTAAATAGGGGTCCAAGAGTGAGAAGTGGGGCTGAAATGGAGAGGAGCACTAAGTAGTGGTTGACTTTCTACAGAAGCCTGTCCTATCCCTGCATACTTCAGGCATGCAGAATAGCAATCAGCCAGCATTCTTCTCTAAGGAATTGAATAAGCCACTTGACATGGTGTGGGTGGGCTGGTTCCCCAGAGGGAAAAGCCCTGCTACATTTGGTATTTGGCAACTCCAGTGTAAGAACTGGCTCCCCTCCCACCATCTACCCAACACATCCACAGGTTTCCCAATAAGTCCTTATCCTTCATTCTAAATTATAAATGGAAAACCAAGGAAACCTAGGATTGGGGGAGAAATGTAGTGTGTGGAAAAAACAACCAAAATAATTCAACATAATAACTAACTTGGAAGTAAATTATCCAGGAAATGGAAGAGATGATAATCTGTTAAAAACCACCTTAAACTCCATGTAGTAAGCATGAAATGTAAGACTGTGTTCCATCCACTGGAAAATGATTGAATTCTATTTCTTTTTAAAGGGAAGAATAAGAGAATAAGGAAAGGGTTCTTGAAAATTAACAATGTGCTTGCAGAGCCAAAAATCTAGTAGAAGTATTAGAAGATAATGGTAAGAAATTTCTCAGTAAGTAGAGCTTAAAAGACAAATAGGAAGGAGAATTAAAGGATAAATCTACAAGGTCCTATATAGAACTAATAGAAATATCAGAAAAAATAAAATGAAAAAGAAACTAGAAGATGATAGAATAAAAGTCCCCAGAGTTAAAAAAGAAACATTCTTTTTAATAATGGATAAGCCAAAATGTCTTTGATAAATCATTTTGAAACATCACTGCTGTTAAGATTTATAGAAAATTCTAAATACTTCCAGGACAGGAAGTACAGTATAGTGGTAGTGGAGGTTGTATGTCAGCATACAAGATTACTAGAAGCACACTAAGTAATCTCTTAGACTCCTTGAAACTAGAATTTTATACTTAGCCCAATAATCAAGAATGAAGTCACAATAAAGTCACTTTTCAGAAAAGCAAGAATTGAGAACCTCTCTAGTGACTCTTTCAAGAAAATTACCTGAGATCACTCCAAATAAAACAAGAATGGTACTAGAAGGGACAAGATGTAGGATACCTGACACTGGAATTACCAGAAGTCTGATGACAACAAATCTCAGGATGACATCTATGCAGCAAGTATAAAAAGCAGTAGATCAGTTGAAAGCAGGGACCAATGAACTTAAAAAAAAAATGAAGCTGGCAATGTACAGATGACTTAGTAGCAAACATGCAGGATATAGTATAAATGGAATATATTTCTGCTATGGATAAGAAAAAATAGAGGCAATCAAAAACTTCCAGAAAGATAGAAATAAAGTCATTATGCCTTCTAGTATAAAACAAAATGTCAAGAGAAATTGAGCAAATTCAAATTTAAAGAGTATAAAGAATAGAAGAAGAGTATATAGAATATAAAAGATATATAGAAGAAGAGTATATAGAGTATAAATAATATAAAGAAGAATATAAAGAATAGAAGAGCCTTAATACTAGAAATATCCTCCTTTAAGTAAAGGTTTAATTTTCTAGCAGTTTAACTTTGCACCTTAAAGAAGACTGTGTAATCGCAACACTTGTCTTGGCTCTATTGTGAAAAAACAACCATGAAGCCATAACAGTAATGCTCCTTAAAAAAAGAAAAAAATTATATATATATATATATATATATATACACATACACACACACACATATATATAAACAAAATAAACCCTTTAATGCTTTTTAATTGATTTTCAGTATTTACAGTCAAGCCTAAATCAGAGTCATGGTTAGTGTGAGATATAAACATCATTAAATTGACTGTATAGAGGTTAAAATAGAATGACAGAAGGCCTTGTAATCACTTAATCTCTAAAATTGATGAGTCAAGAGCTATTGCAAAACTTGATAAAATAAGAAATAGGTGTTTATTACTTAAACTTGTAGAGGCCACCAGTAGAGCAGTGTTTCTTAAAGTGTGCTCACTGAACAAGCAACATCAACCTCTCTTGGGATCTTATAAGGAATGAAAATTCTGGGTAATATCTCAGGCCTGTTGAATCAGAAACGCATGGGGTGGACCTCAGCAAAACAGGTGATGCTGATACAGCCAATGTTTGAGAACCATTGCAGTAGAAGAGCTAAGAGTAATGGTTTGCCTGTCAAAATTAGGTCAGTGGAAGAAAGAGGACCATTGTGAGATCACTTCTTGTTTCTCATGGCAGGAATTCAGTAAGATAAACTTCTAAATCTGATAAAGCAAGAAGTAGTAGTATCGGCATGCTATCTAGAGATGTGTGAATAATCAAGAACAGAACCATAAATGGGCATGGGTGCTATTGGTGGCCTTAGAGACAAGATTCAGTACAGGGAGGTATGTAGCAGGGGGTCATTATTGTTTTAACCATGTGATTCTTTGGTTGAAATTAAAATGAAAGAAAAATATTGTTCTTAGTTTGGGAAGATTGTCCAGGAGCCTGAGAAAATGTCTGGGGGAGTGAACTTTGCTTATTCTCCTTTTCCTGATTATGGGAGAGAAAAAAAAGAAGGTAATTTAATGATCTCCCTCCATGTGTCTTCCAGATGTTGGCTCAGTTTGAGAAAGATTCTGAGAGTTAGGCCCTCTCCAGGAAGCAGAACTGGTTTTTAACCTGTGTCTTTACAAATCGCAGTGGCACAAAGCATCAAACCTTTTCCATAGGGAGGAATAAACTCATGGGAACTCCTTAAGACGCAAGGGCAAATAACATTGGGGTCAAATTCTTTTAAATGCCTTAGTCTCATCAACTAAAATGCACGGAGCCCATGGAGATACAAGTCGCCTTCATTCACAGCATTGTCATGAGGATGGAATGAGGCAGTCCATGGGATCCCACACAGAGCAGAAGCTCCACTGAAGGTGTGTGGGTCTCAGCTGGTCATTGGGTTGGCACCATCAAAGGCTCCTTCTTCAGACGGGCCTCTCATGATCTATTGGACTATCTGGTTTGTCAGGACCAGAGATGCCCCTTTGTCCCAGAGGAAGAAGCTATGGAAATGACCCATATAACCAGAATGGGAGAGCCAGCTCTGCTACCAAAAGGACAGATGGGGCATGGATCCCTCCTCTTTATCCCATCTCTGCTGCCACCAACCATTTGTAACCTGGACCAGGTCATTTCTGTGCACAATCCTTCCTCTCCAGTTTCCTTCTGCTCTTATAGGAAAATCCAGACTCTTGCTAAGACCCATGAGACCTTACACCATGGGACCTCAGATTCCAGCATCGTCCAGTGCTGCCTACCTTCTGCACTTCAGCCACTCTCAAACTTACCAAACCCTTTCTTGCCTCGGACCCTTTGCACATACTGATATTTTTATAGAATTCTTTGTCACGCTTTCCTTGGAGCCAGTTCCTCATTCTTTAGGTCTCAATCTAAATATCACCTGCTTAGAGAATCATCCCTCAACTACCCTGTATTCCCTGGCTTAGTTGACTGATTCCTTCATGACACCTATAGCAATTTGATGGTGTTTTGGCTACTTGCTCTTGTGTATACCATGCAAGACCAGTGTAGCCAGGAATCTATTTTATCTCATTTGCTGTTGATCCCCAATGCCTAGCCCAGTGCCTGGCCCAAAGTGGACGCTCATTATGTCATTTGAAAGGGGGCTTCTAAAGGAATATGAGGCTAGGTTCTCCTGCAAAGGTTGGACATCATCTCTGAATTTCCTCACTGGCAGATGCAGCAAAGCTGTATAATTCAAAGAGCTCTATAATGCACAAGCTCTCTGGCAATGCCTCACAGTCAGGAGAGTGTGGCGTGTGATGCAGGGAGACTTACTGAACCATTGTATATGTGTCCATGTGTGTGTGTACCTTTCACATGAAAGTAAGCTATTTTATCTAATTTTCATTTTTAAAGTCCTATACATGGAGTCTGTGTTGTGTTGGAAATGTTCTCCACCTGTTCTTCCCATTCCATGCCTGTGAAAACTCAGTTTGTTCAGCCTGGACATTAGGTAATACTTTCCCAGCTGAGGTACCCAGATGTCTTCAAATGCCATTATTTAAGGCTCTGAGGTTTATTTTCATTATCATATATAAACATCTGCAGAATGATGAGAAGCTGAGGTGTTAGCAGGATGGAGGATAGGAATACCTTGGAACTTTAGAGCCATGCAGGTTCCAGAGATCCTGCAGCCTGGGGGATCCAGACCATATATCTGGATTCAGGGGAGCAGTTTGACCCAGGAGAGCAGGAGAAGGGGTGTTATAGGGAAGGTTTCTACCCCCACTCCTGTTTTAGCCAGATCCACCTGCTTTATAGGCATTAGCTGTTTAGCATCAGCTTCTGGGTAATCTTCAAAAAAGACACTGTGGTGAAATGCAGGTGAAAACCATTGAATGTCAAGTGTGTGCAGAAAACAGGCAGTTCAGCCTCCTCATTGAACAGAGAAGCCTGGCTATGTCTCTGTGTCCCAGGCTGCCCCTCCAGGGCTAACCCAAAGAACACAGGAGAAGGAACTCCTACCCTCAAAGGCTGGGCTATATCCTGGAGTGACCTGTGAAATTTGCAAAATTCCATCTTTAGTGCTGTATTTTATCTTTGCAATTTATGGGGAATGTTCTGCTCCTTCAAAACTATTTTCAGAAGAAAAAAGTGCATTTTCCCCAGACCTTCCAGCTCACTGGGTTTCTTCTGTATTATCCCGCCTCACTGAAAATCTCACCTGCAAGCATGTGGAGTGTGTGTGTGTGTGTGTGTGTGTGTGTATGTGAGAGAGAGAGAGAGAGAGAGAGAGAGAGAGAGAGAGAGAGAGAGAGTGTATGTATGTGAGAACAGGTCAGGGCACCGAATAGTAGACAGTCATGGGCTAGAGCAGAAACATTAACCCCTCTGTTATTATCTTCTGAGGTTTAGGAAATCAAAGGCAATGCACTAGTATGACTGAAGTCATACCTGGAGCCTTATTTGGGTGATGTTCTTTGATATGCTTGAATGCAGGTGAGCGGCCTTGGCCTTGCTGGTGTACTCTCTGGTCTGAGGACCATCTTTCTCACTTGCAGTTGTCTGGTGACATCTGGCTTAGCAGTTTTTAGAAACACAGGCAGCGTATGTCTCCTTTTCTCTGACAGCCTCAGGCCCTTCATTGGGATTCTGTTTTATGCCCCTTGTGACTATTTAACAGCAACTTTTTAAAAAAATGAGTGATATATCAAACATGAAAGATTCCAGAGTGAAAATTTCTGATCCTGGGAGACAGCGGTTCCTCAAAGAAAGTTATTGCCTGATATTAAAAGTTGTAGAGGGACATAAAATGTGGGCTGTAAAAGGCCACCCAGCTAGGCAAGGGCACTTGGTGAGTCCAGGGCCAGATCTGGTCTCTGGTGGGCCAGGACCTCCCTGAGCAGCTCACTCCCACTCAGTTCTTCAGGGGGTTGAACTGGGTCATCAAAATGATGCCTTTAGACAGAGGGGACTGTTCTCACTGCAGAGCTGCTGAAGCCAGAAGTTGCCAAAGACAGAACATAGCACTTAAAATTGGTGCTGGATTTGTGTCTGTAGGACTGTTTATCTTCCCGTGATTTCAAAATATGAAAGGACAGTTTGTTCAGACCTGGAGAGAGAAGGAATTTTTAATCTTACAAAGTAAGATTGGTTCTTGTGGGTATGACATTCTATAGACAGCAACTCTGTCTGACCTGATTTTAAACACCTGATTTTCAATGAGACACCTTCCTTCATGTGGACACAGGGCTGACTAAAGCTGAGACTGCTGGGACCCCCTGAGCTCTTACGATGTGCCACATTTAGGACACTGTAGGATTCTGGAAAAAGCCCAGTGAAACAGAATAGGAAAGGAGAAACCTCACACAGTCAGGTCATGGCATTTACTCAAAAAACATTGTAATGCTCTGCTGGGAACTGGGCATTGTGACCTGAGGTAGATGTTACTGGGGCCTCCAGGAGCTGTGCAGCCCTGGGAAAGCCAAGTTCAGAAATGTCCCTCTTATCATCTAAGTAAAGACCCTCTGCAAAGTCATATTGTCTATCAGAAAACATCTTGTTCATTTTAGTTTAAGAATAGCCTTTTTGTGTGTGGTCCCCTTGGGAAATTTGAAAAGCATTTATGTCCAGTCAGTCCAATCATCTTATTGTCACAGGCCAGCCTGGGGCTTAGTTGTCATAGTGACCCAAACAGCATCTCATCTATGTCAGTGATTATATATTCTTAATTTATTTTGTTGTTAATTTTTTTGTTATATATCTATTTAAAGTAAATATCACCAAGTCCAAGAAACTGACCCTCCTCTGAACAAAGCAGCTGGAATAAACTAAATATCCAGCTGCCAGTATGATTTTGGGAGGAGAAATGGACACCACATGCCTTGGGTATATGAAGTCAGCCTTGGTTGGGGAGGGTAGCCACTGACCTCCAGGTCCCCAATTTGTGAAGAAGCTACATTCCAACCTCTGTGCTCTGGCTCTGAACTTAGCTGGACTTATTTGTTTTTTCCTGCCTGACGGAAGTGAGAAAGTCATTAGCCAAATATTCTACACCTACAGCCTGCAGGCCAAATCCAGTCTGCCACCTGCTTTTATGAATAAAGCTTTATTGAGACACAGCTGGGACCATTCCTTTATAGATTGTCTATGGCTACTTTCATTCGATAGCAGCAAAATTAAGTAGTTGCAGTAGAGGTTCACAAAGCTGAATATATTTACTACCTAGCCCTTTATAGAAAATAATCTGCTAACCCTGTTGTTAAAGTAGTAATGATTTCTGGGGAAGCCCCCAGTAGACACACACCTGACTCATTGGTGGCTGCGCTTCAGCTGTCTCAGCACCATCAGGTTCTGTAAAGGAGTCTTTGTCACCTCCTCTCTCCTCTATGCCAACCAGGAGTTGAGGAATGGGGTTGTGGGCAATAACATGATACCCACTCATGTTTCCTGATAAACTTACAGAAGTTGCTACACTTATAAGGTCATCTCAAGAAATAAGTCAATGCCTCTTTAGTGTTACAAATTTCTTTTTCTTAAGAAATGAAAAACAGTTGGAGAAATTGAGACAATGTGTCTTATTTCTGACAAAAGTAAATTTTAGGGGAAAACTGTGCATATGTTTGGAACTGTTGGGATGACATCTTTTCTGTACAAGTGTTTTTTTACTTAAACTTCTCAGTTTTCTTTGTTTTTTTAAGATGTTGATATGCTTGCTTGACATTTGCCTCGTAAAATTTTCTATGTTGAAAATAAATAGTAAAGCTATTTTCCAAGGAAACTTGTAAGGGCCAAGGAGAAGACCGGGTGAGGAAGGGCTGGCATGGAAATCTAGTCTGAAGCTGAGGAGAGCCACTGGGTTTCCATCCCACAGCTCTCTGAAGCCTGAGGTAGGAGACATCATCTCCTAAAAGAAAGGGTTCAGCCTTCTTTAGCCAGAGAGGAGTAAGAGATGATGGCTTTTTAGATCTATTTCCATTTTCCAGAAAGACACTTTCCAGGTTAAAAAGATAATGGATGGAGCTTTGCAAACTAGCAGGTAGAGGATGGAAGGAGGTGGGAGAGACCTGCATGGAGTTTACCTAATTTAGAACAGCCAAGTTTGTGTTTGCCCAGAAGGTTAGGAAGATGTGGGTAGAAGTACATTGGGGGTTTGGCTCATTGGCTTCATGGAGAACTATATACTTTGTACTTTGCATAAGAGAAATTTCTACTTGTTCCTGGAAACTCTGTATTGTCAACCAGCATTCTGAAGCTTTGGTCTGCCCTCCTTTATGCATGTACGTGTGCTTATATATATTGCAGACTCAGTGCTTTCCTTTGCTGATGGAAATTCAATAGCACTGGAGGAATCAATAAGTAGAGAAATCAATTTCAGGGGCAGGAAAATAGAGAACAGAGTACAGACCAAGGACAGAGCTTTTAAAAGGCACCTCCTCAGGAGGTGTTGTGCTTGCATGTAGCTGAGAAACAGGTGCTTTGGTTGGGGATTACAGCTTTGGTGTTGATGAGCAGTGTATGAGCTTTGACCCCAATTATGGTGTCCATCATTGACTTTCCCACTTCTCAGTGGTCACCACATTTCTCAGTGCACCATGTGGTATTCCAGTGTTGACTGAGAAACTTCTACATGCAAGGCTCAGAGGGAAGCACAGAGGTGAACAAGATCAGCACAGCCCCACCCTTGTGGAGCATGATTTTAACAAGAGAGACAAACATGAAACATGATGATGAAGTTAATTATATACCATGGAGATGAGAAGTAGAAGGGAAAAAAAATGCATGGAACTTCAAGAGCTTACAACAGAGCCCGAGCTTGTCAGGGAGCTCAGGGACTTGGCTTTGGTTGACATGCTAGGTAAGCTATTGGAGGAATCCAGGATTGAGTGTGAGGAGGCCCTGAGTTTAGAAGTCCAAGGCTGACTGACATGAGAGAGCCAGGTCACAGAACTGAGGAGAGCCTGGCTCAATCCTGCCAGAATGTATGCCACAGGATGGATTGGGTCAAATCCTCCTCCTCAGTTCTCACCTATTTCTCATTACAGCCTTCTTCTAATCTCAGAGGTCAGATTCTCTTGCTTGTGAAATGGAAAAGATAAATGTAAGGAGGAACCTGTAACCAGAGCCAGAACTAGGTTTTGTGGAACCTGAACTTATAAAACCTGGAGTGGAGAGTCTTGAAGAAAAAATGTAAAGTTTTGAAGACAAAGTTAGGTGCAAGGTCTCTGTAGGCCTCTGTCAATGAGAAACCCTCAAGCTTAATTTTCATTAACTTGGCAATAAAACTGCCTTTGGTGTTTTACCATATTCCTAACCTCAAAATCCTTTCTTCTCATCTCTCCTGAGACATTCATCCTCACACTAACTTTCTACTCAATTTGTTTGAGGTGGCAAATAAAGCATAAATGTCTTATATTGAAATTTGGAAATTTGGCTCTCTCCTTGCCCTTGGTAGTGTCCAAAAAAAATGGGAATTTCCTCTTTTTTGCCCAAGAATTCCATGAGTGTTTCTCCCACAATCAAGGCAGGAAATGTTGGCTGGGACACTTTATTCTTTTGGAAATGTAGCACAGGAATATGAATTTCCATAGGCAAAATTACTGTGTCTGGTTGGGTCTAGACTGGTGGAGTCCAGGCTGGCACTCTGAGAAGCCGCTTGGACATATCCTGTGTGAGGGGAGCAAATCACTTGGAACTAAATGTCAACAAGTTCTTCCTAAATCCTACTGATGTGATCAAGGCCACCTACTAGTAGTTTCGAGTCTCAGTCTGGAACATGGGGGATCTTGGTGTCCATAGATTAGAAACATCAAAGAATCATTGAGACCACTTTGGGGAAGGGCTAGGAAGCCTGCAATGTACCACAGAAGGAAGAAAAGTAACTCCTTCCCAAGCACTGTTCCTGGTTCTTCGGCCAAACTCCCAGATAGTCCCAAATCAGGCACACACCCCCAAGTCCTCTGGCAAGATGTCGGGCTTGGCACACTGAACGTCAGGCCTCAGCCCTGGGTGGGACTTTGGCCGTGAAGACCCAGTTCTGGCTAAAGCCAGGACACTGTGTCCTTATAAACTACTTGCTGCCCCACCAAGGGAAAGGCAAACGATCCCGTCAGACTTTGAGCCTTGTGGGCCCTCAGTGAAAGGGTCTCGTCACCTTTGACTTTTCCCATTGGAGTTAAAAATTTCAGCACGCTTTTGTTGTTCAGGCAGAACCCATTTCAACAAGATTTTCTGCCTCCTCAAGACAACAGATGGAAATGACCAGACTGTAACCTGAAGATTCTTGATGCAACTAGATTAGCATTCTCTCCCATCTGAGAGCTTTTAAAGCTGTTCTCAGACAGAGATGGAAAAACACCTGCCATATATCCTTGAAGAAAATGACCTGAAGCAGCATGCCACTGTCCACTGAGAAATGAGTCAAATGAGGAATGTGCTCTGACGTCAAGCCTGCCTCAGTGTGGGTGTCCTTGGAGCCTGCCATGGGTGCCTCACCATGCTGGGGAGCTGGGTCTGTGGAGGTGAGGGTAGAGAGTTTGAAGGGCTCAGGTGAGAATCTCCCTGGCTTTGGAAGAAGGTAGTTGAATTATTTATTCATTTGCCATTCCGTTGCTTCTGACTTACTTGGCATTGTTCCCCTGGTTGTGACTTGCTTTGCATCTCTCTCCTAGACTGTTTTTGAAAGGAATTGCCGTTCTGAGGACTGTGCCACCGACCTGCAGCTTCAGGGTCAGCTGCTGCTCTCCAGGTAAGTCGCTGTTCCTCATGATTTTGTTCTGCAAAGCTCATTTGCCTTGACCCCAGGCCCAAAGCCTGACTGCATATTTCCCCACCGAAGAGGGTAAGTAGAGTTGGTAGATCACAGTACTATTTTGCATGTTGAAGAATGCATATTTTTTCATGTTTTCATAATGTTTATTGTTTATTTTTATTTATTTTTTATTTAAATACTTTATTTTATATAATTCTTACATGTTTTTTCATCGTTGCACAATGTATGCATTTTCGTTTTGGCTATATTCCCCATACAATTGCACCTCCCCACTTATTTTGACTCTAGTCCTTTCTTTCCCCGCACCTCCGCCCCCCCACCCCGCCCCACTCAGCAATCAAAAAAGATAAACACATGCAGTTTGCAGCAGCATGGATGGAGCTAGAAAGGATCATGCTCAGCAAAATAAGCCAGAAAGAAAAAGAAAAATACCAGATGGTCTCACTCATAGCAGGAATTTAGAAACTTAAATAAGGGACCAGGAAAAAGACTAATCGATACAAAGTAAAAATGTCGAAGAATGCATATTATACAATCATTTGAACAGTAATTCTTAGCTATTATTTTGGGGGGTAGTTTGGTTTTTGTTTAGCTTATAATTCCATATCTGACACTTCAGCCTTTATTTCAGTGAGCGTTTGTGCTAGGAAGGGTGTATTTCATGTTTATTCATTGTATTGAATTGGAGCATGTGGATCTGTCAATATTCTACTGTTTGGAACCATTTCTTATGATTCAACTTATTATTAAATAAATGTTCTTCTAATTTTTTCCCCACCCTTAACAGTAGCATCTGCTTGAACAACAGTCGTGGCAGCAGGAGGCAGGATGGGGGTGAAGGAGAGCCTAGGCTGTCCTGATCAAGTGAACAGACAGTCCCTCTATTGTGTCGGGGTTTCCTCCCGCAGACTGAGTCCCCCAGGCTAAAGGTGAACTTGCACAGAGGCCTTCTGTTTCCTCTTTGCCAACCTTTTATTTCAGACTTCTTTTAGGTTAAAGAGGCTGGTCCTAATCATTTAGCCGCACTTCAGAGAATGATTTCCTTTTGAGACAATTCCTTCTGAAAGATTGTTTTAGCCTTGGGGCCAGAAAGCCCTTCCATATGATTTAGTACCATTTCTCAATAATATTCACCAGTTTTGATAGTTATTCTTTAAAATGCCCCTTATTTGTAACTGTGAGAATTAAGTTGTGGTAGAATGAAAGAAATATCCCTTCATCAGTTAGTGACCACCCTAGGATACTTTTCCTTATGATGATAAATATTCTACATCTCATCAAGGAAAAGTAATACTAAAGTAGTTTTTTTCTTTTGTTTGAGTTTATTGGAGGAATGGTGATGTAACTTCTTCCCCCAACCCCCACAGGCAAATACTCTTCCAAACCACTTAAATATGAGTTAGCATTATTTTTGCTTAGGACAAGAGTGATAGATTAAAGTAGCACATGTTTTGCCAAGCTTACAAAATAACTTCAGACTCATGGAGTGGCTTTTCGAGTTGTTTAGCATTAGTAAGAAAGGCCTCCTGGGATTTTTAGAGAAACCAATTCTAAAGGAGTTTCATAAATTATCAGGCCATTAATTTCAGTTTTAAATAGATCTAAAAAGTGTTTTAAGGAAACGGTAACATGAAACAAAAATATATGGATTTATTTTTTCTTGAAGCAGTCTGTAAATGTTGGAAGTTTATTTTGGATGTAGAAAACTTCATGTGGTAGGAAAGGATTCACTTGCTTCAAGGATAAATATTAGGTGACGAACATCCTGATATTCCTACCACCCTTTGTGGATGGACAAATCCATGTCTAATGAATCATGCTTTTCACACATTAAGATATAAAATTTGAGGTGCATGGTCAGTACTAGGTAACTTGTGTGTAAAGCTGCTTCCACAGTTCCAACCTGCCTCTCAAGAGCATTAGTCTTGAGTTCTGTTCTGTTGGCCCAGTAGTCGATAATGTGTGAATAAACGGCATGGTGGCCGGGGCCAGCCCCTAAGTGTATCAGCTAGCTTGTTACCACAGAAATATGCTGCGTAACATGTGTGGCCTCAAAGCTCAGTGGCTTCAAACAGCAATCATTTATTTTCATGGGCCTGCAGGTCAGCTGAGGGTTGGCTGGCCCAAACTGGATTCAGCAAATCTTGACTAACTTGCTCATGCATCTGGGGTCAGCAGAGGATAGGTTAGTCTTAGCTTAGCTCGGGTAACCCAGTTCAGCTTTACTTCTTGTGTTTGTGTTTTTCATCAACCTCCTGGAACCAGTGGGCTGGGCATGTTCCTTTTGTGGTGTGATAAGGGTGCAAGAGGGCAAACAGAAGCATGCAGGGACTCTGGGCCTACCCTCAGAACTGGTGCACTTCTACGTCAGCCTTATTCTACTGGTCACAGCAAGTCATATTGCCAAAATGAAAATTAAGAGACAGGACTTTTAGTGACAAGAACTGTAAAGTCGTCCAGTAAAGAGCACAGATGGCTATTACAGGGAGGAGTGAAGAATTGGAAGCAATAATGCAGTCCATTCTACCATGTAAAGAACAGGGTAACTCCATCTGTTTCTTGATGACTCATAGTTTTTGAGGCTGCTTCAGCCTTTCATACACGCCCATCTTCCTAGAGCTCAATCATGCTGCCTAGAGATTGGGAGATTATCTGAGTCTTAGAAGCAGTGTTCATGAATCAGAGCTCTGAGCTTCTTCTTGGGATGAGTTATTTCCCAAAGGCCCTCAGTCTCCCAAAGTCTTCTCTTGGTGAGGTTGCCCAATATGCCTTCATTATACTCCTGGGCCCATAGCTGTCCCCAAAGGAGCCATAAGAGAAACATTAATTGGTAATTGAGTAAGTAGAGATACAGGGTCAGAACCTTGGTCATAGTTAAATTGGATTTCCCCAAACTTTAAATAAAGCCGGGCTCAGAGAAAGCGTCAGTATACTCTCGTGAGAGCAAGGCTGGTGAACAGAGGCTGAGTGGCTGAGCCAGAGTGGGCTGCTTTGGTTATCTTTTAACCCTCTTGATTCACTTTTGGCCGGGATTGGACCTTCATTCCTTTGGTTTTTAAGTCACGGGGCACTGGGCACCAGGCTGCAGAAACAAAGGTGCTATGGGCCCTGCTCTCCCACAGTGCACAGCCCGGAAGGGAGAGAAAGAGAGACCAGGTGATGCAGAGGGAGGAAGAGTGAGCGAGTGAGGGGATGAAATTGAGATTGTGTAGATCTTTCGGTCCTTTAGTGAAAGTATTTTCCAGCTTGAGTGTTGAGTCAGGTGCTCTCTCTGCCCACCTCAGCTCCCACATGCCCGTCACCCGTCCGTGGAGCCACCTCCGTTTCAGTGTGGGAGAAGACTTGGCAGGACTGGATGTGCTTGGTCACAATTTCAGTCTTTAAAATCTAACCCTTCTATGAGCTTTGACCCACAATACTAAAAAGTTGAAGCAAAGGGGTTGCAGAGACAGACTTCTCCAGTGGCTGGGTCAACTGCTCAGTACAAGGTGTCCGGATGCCCCCAAGTACCCACCTGACTGAAGACAGTTGTCTTGAGAAGATGGAGGAGAAGGCATTTGGGAGTGACAGGGCCTCCCAGCGTGGCCATGGATTGAGTGAGGAAATGCTGTCTGTGGCTGGGACTTGTGGATGTTTTTGGGTTTTATTTTTCCTCATCAAAGAGCATGAATTCCTGCAGGACTATTGTCTCCTAAAACAATCAGTTCTGCATTAAGTCTATGCTCATTCCAAAACACCCCTGTTTCCAAAATGTCCAGCAATAGGGATAAAGCTGTTTACATTGTTTCTATTAAGTGGGATTGAAAATTCCATAGTAAAATGATGCAACTATGTTTTGTTTTGTCTGAATGCTCACAGTCCTAAGAAAGCATCATATATGGTTAAGATAATGAGAAGAAATATTGACTATGGCAGCTGAGCTAAAATGTATATATTTTTGATGCATCCCATAGGAGACCCGTGGAACATTTCAGTGCCTTTTGGCAAGCCAACTCGAATAATGAAAGAACCCTTAAGGGAGGTGAAAAGACACAGTGGAATATTTGTGAAGTTATAGGAACCATCTAGTGGCCACATATAATGGTCCTATGGTTACAACCTCAGTAATGCTGTTATTATGGCAGGGACGGTTGTGAAGTGCATTTCCCAAAACCCTTGGCTGGGAGATGGATAGCTCTATGTATGAAAGACCAGCCTTCAAGAGGGGGACCCCTGTACCCAGAGCTTTAGAGTTTGAAACAAATTATTCTCCTCCAAAGTTGCAAAGTGGCCAGAAACATGACCTGTGCAATTTAGGGTAGAATTAAAATTATCTTGCTTGATGAAGGGGAAGAGACCCCTGTTAATTGCACACTAGGTTCGCAAGAGAGTCTCTGGTATACGTAACACCCTGTAGGCAGAGACTTAGTGCCGGGCCTGGCAGATTTGTTCTCCTCTCCTTCCTGACCCAAGGCCTCTCCAGTAACCACAGTCCACCAGACCCCCACTAGACCAAGAAGCATTCTAGCTTGGTCCCCCCTCCCCTTTGTATTTGTTGGAGCCAGAGGGACTGGAGCAGCACTGCATGTCATGTGTCTGGCTTTGCTCCATCCAGATGTCAGTTGAGACAGAAAGAATAACCCAGTACCTGGAACAAAGTGGGTCCCAATGATCAATACAATCTCTACTCAGTGATTGTAGATGACAGCAGCCTGAAGAAGGAAGGTCCAGACCTCTAAATATTTCACTATAAAGTTGCTTGAAATGAAGGTCTTCCAGAAACTCAACAAAAATTTCCACTTAACCAAGAAGTGTTTCCCCTCTAAATGCACAAAGTCATGTTGGTGTATTGTGTTGGGGCTCACATTGATTAATAAATATCTGAAACTTGGAAAATAATCAAATAAATCCTTGCAGCGTCTGACCAGCAACATGACATTGGACAAGTTGTCTGACATCTCTGTGTCTGTTTCTTCATCTGTAAAATAGAGGAAATAAGGGCAAGAACTTATATTGTTATTTTGATTATTTAATGAATTAGTTTATACCCAAATGCTTCTAAAGCTGTTTGGTTATACAAGGTGGAGGAATTGGTAAGCATTCAATAGAAGAGAGCTAGCATTATCATTTCGCCACATTCTGTTGGTCAAAGCAAAGCCACAGGATCAGCTACATTCACAGGACAGAGAGATGAGCTACTCCTGGTGGAAGGAGCGGCAACACCATCATAGAGTATGTGACTGGAGAGGGGCTGTCAGTCAGCCCATCGCATCCAGGCACCACAGGGGACGACTGGAGCATCATCCTGCAGGGAACTGTAAGGGCTGGGGAAGGATACACCTCAGATTATTGCCTCTGAGGGATGAAGGGACTGAGGTGTTTATGGACCAGCTCCTGAGAGTCACGGTTTGATGGCTGCTCTGGGGTTTGAAGGCAAGGACAGTTAATTCCCTGGCACTTACAGCCTGTGACAGCACCTTGTCTTGTTCTGTAAAAACACCATGAAATACAAAGATGGAGACACTGGCAGCTGGAAGTCACCAAGAGCACTCAGAACAGTTCGAGGGGGGTGGCAAGGGCACAGATGATGTCAGCACTACCTTTCAGAGAATCTCACTTGAAGTTATTCTGGCATCTCCGGCAGGAGTGGTATGTCCACCTTTTGATACTGGGTCCTCTTCCCATTAAATATCCGGGAATGCTTGCTTTCCGTGTTTTGCTGAACACCCAATATTCCCCATTACTATGGTAACTGTTTCCTGTTGGAATATTCCGCATCTTATTCCTCTACCACGTATAACCACATATTGAAGGGCACTTAGTTAGCTTTAGAACAAACCCACGAGCAATCACAGGCTTGGGAGCTTTATTCCCATTTTCCTAGCACAGCAACACAGCACATCCTGGGTAGAGAGGGTCAGATCCCTTAGGTGTCCATGCTCCTGGGAGGGACCTGGGTGGAGCCTGCCCTGAAGCTGTGTTTCTTAGGAGGCCTGTCTCCCCCCCAACCTGGGGATAAGTGCACACAGTGACTTGGGCTGAGATGCCACCTCAGTTGCCCTGCAAAGTAGCTCAGGCAGGGTAGAAACAAGCCCACTCACAGGCTCCCTGGGGTTGGCGGGTTTCTGGTATGTATTTGGAGCAGCAGTACAGAACAGGAAGCTGATAAGCAGGGGTTTGGGTCATTTAGCTGAATCAAAAAGAAAGTTAAATGGCAAAGGCAGGAAAAACACCTGAGAGGAGGTGCCTGAGGTGAGTCCAGGGCTATAACCTTTAGACCCGTGGCTTCTGTCTTGAAATAGCACGGCAGCTTGGGGAACCTGGACTGTCTGTGAACCAGACGGAAATGACCTTTGGAAATTCCTTCCTATCTCAGGGAGGATCAGAGTTGTAGTTTCCTAAATGGTCTACCAGGCATGATGTCAGGATGGAGGTGAGTGAGGGGGAGTGGTGGCTACCACCCCAGGAACTGACTGTTTTCCTTTGTAGGACAGACTCAAAGCACGTAGGGGAGGTCACCTCATTTTCAGGGTCTCACTGCACAAGTGGCAGAAATCTGTCCCACTAGATACAAAACTTGAGGAACGGCCCTCTCCCTAGCGAGCAGACACTGACCGAGACTTTCCATCTGGGTGGGAAGAGGCTTCGGAGCCCGCGGGGGAGCAGGGACATAGCAAGCAGAGGCCTGGCATCCTCCTGGCCGGCCTTTCTCCTAAGCAGCTGGGAATGCCTGAATCTACCTCCTAGGTATAGCTAATAAAAATGCACTTGGGGGCCTCCCCGGTGGCGCAGCGGTTGAGCGCTGGGTTGCGAAACTGCCCGCAGCTTCTACAGTGCCGGTTTGATCCCCGGCCACCGGGTGAGGGTCCCGTATGGTGCGCAGACCTCTCCTGCCGCCCGCTGCTCCTCTCAACAGTGTACTTGGTCACTCTACCTGTTCTGCTCTCTGCTCTGGCTCTGGTGAATTCTCTCACCCTCCAGCGCTTCTGACTGTACCCAGTGCTTGTATAGATAAATAAATAAATCTTTAAAAAAAAAAAAAATGCACTTGGTCGTCTTTTCCTTAGCATCAAATATAAGCAGTCATTGCAAGTTTTATATGGAAGCATCTTTCCAGCAGGGTCAAAGTGATCTAGCTGGTAGGTTCCTTCTCACTGGCCTCTCAAGGAAGAACAGGACCTATCGAGAGACTGTAACCACTAGATCCTTCGCGTCTCTTAAATCGAGAGCAGATGGGGAGCCACGTGCTGTTTCTTTGCTAAGATTTTTGCAGTTTATTCTGTGACTGTGTTGTTGGTCTCTTGCCACTAAGACTAGACTCGCCCATCTGGGAGCGACTTAATGGTGGTGAGAAAAGCCAAGTTCCAAAGATGTGCAAGTTGTTTTGTTTCCTGAAGTAAATTTTCCCCCACACATTCTTTCCTCCTGGGCTCTTACACACCCTCTCATTAGCATCTCTCCCCAGTTTGTTCTGAGCCACCTGATATAACCCTGCTGGCTCTCCACGGAGGAAAACCCAAAGACAACTGTGGCTGAGGAGGGATGATCCTTTTCCTTTATCCCCAGTGGACATGGCCTCGGCCACACTCCAGAGCTGAAGGTGGCAGACTTGGCTTCACTGGAACTGCCCATAACACACAGTTCATCAAAGCTGCAGGGAGAGGGAAGGCATCATATAGAGAACTTCTAGATTTTATGACCCCAACTCCATTCCGGGAGATCTTGCTCCCAAAATGCCAAGGCTGCATGGATGCTGTTGATGCCATGTCCGGATCTCCTGTGTTGCATAGGTGAATGTGCTCAGCTACTGTGTTGGCTGCTAAGGGCTCAGAGCTGCTCCTCCTCTGGGCTGAAGAATGGCCCTGGGCACCACCTGGCCTGGGAGGTTATACCTACCCTGGGACCAGTACTCAGTCAATGGCTGGCCAGTCAGCCCCCTTGTCAAACCATATGCTGTGCTTTTTGTTCCAGAGTCCCATGTGAATCAGGCCAAGGCCAGACTTGGCCTGAGGGACAACCTTGCTCAGCTCCTTCCCTGCCCCATCCTGCCCCATCCTTGCTCCAGGCTCCTCAGGGCTTGTCCCTGGGAGCAGAGTCCATGGCACAGACCACCGCTTCCAGGGGGCCTGACCTGAGACACTGTGGAACTGAGACATCACATTTTGTTTTGTTTTTAGTTCTCCTGGCCGGACAGTCTGATTCCTTTTTAGGACTATGAGTTTCAAAAGGAAAGCAAATCCAGTGTTGTTTATCAGATATTGTGAGGGTTAAAGGTGAGAGAGTTGCTGATAGGTTTTTTATTTTTATTTTTTAATTATTTTGCTTTTTTTTTTTTAATAGAGGCATGTTATTTATTTATTTGTTTGTTTGTTTGTTTTGTTTATACATGCACTGGGTACAGCCAGAAGCGCGGGAGGGTGAGAGAATTCACCAGAGCCAGAGCGGGGAGCAGAGCAGGCAGAAGGACCGAAGCACACTGCTGAGGGGAGCAGCGGGCGGCAGGAGAGGTCTGCGCGCCATGTGGGACCCTCCTCCAGTGGCCGGGGAGCAGCCGGGGATCGAACCGGCAGCACAGAGGCCGCGGGCAGCTTCGCAACCCAGCGCTCAATCGCTGCGCCACAGGGGAGGCCCAACTGATAGGTTTTTTAATCTGTTCTCTTAGAATCAGAGGGTTTTGGTTTTTTGAACTCAGGTCTGCGGTGTATGTGTAGGGGGTACCTTCAGGTGATATGTGGGACTTTGTATCTTTTAGGATTACTTCTGGATGCTTCTTCCCTGAGCCTTTGTTTTTAAAGAGGACTAGCCAGACACAAGGGATCAAACGGGAAATCATCTTGTGAAAGATGTCTTTTGTGACAAAGGAAAGTGGGAACCTGAGTCACAGTCCATGGTGCAAGAGGGAGCCCATGATATTCAGGGAGTAATGGACCCCCTTCTCGCCAGAAGCACTTGCCTCTTTTGTAGAATGTTTTCTATGTTCACAGGATTTGAACACAGTGTGAATGCCAGAGAAACTCAATGTGGTGAGTGTGGACCTGACATGTTGAATTATTTTGCATTTCTTGTTTTCTGCCTTCAAGAAGCCAGGTGGGAAGAGCTACTAAATTTTCCTGCTCCATGACCACCTCCACTCACAAGGAGAAAGTTCCAAACCCAGGATACTTGGAGTGTCAATTCATTCTGTTGTCTGCGACCATTTATACCCCCATTTGTTTTTTGAGCTAAACTCGAGAAAAATCATGGCCACAACACAGTTATTTGTGGAGGAACCACAGTGCCCCTGCTGGCTTAAGTTTTCTGGAGTGGTCTGACCTGCTGGCCTCCATGAAAGGCAGGTCAGCCTCTTGCACTCTGAGCATGTGGTTGCCAGGTTTAGTGGGTGGCTTATAGGTGACATAGGGTAATACAGCACTGCTGCTGTCAGGTCACACATCGCTGCACACCAGCCCTGTCTTATGACATCAGACCTCTGAACAGACCACAGATCTTGGGAATTCCTCTGTCCCCCAAAGTACTCTTTGTCTTTAATCCAGTTGTTACAGTGAGCAAACCTGATTTGTTCCAGATGTCCTAAGATTTAGTGATTCCGGAAACTACCCCTAAAGTAAAGGCTGATGAGGATTTGAATTTCTCTGTTAGCTGGGAACCAGCAGTTCTTTTCACAGTTAAACACATGGGGCAGGAGGAGAGAGACTGCACTGCTTGGAGAGCTGGGGAGGGCCCTCTGGCTTCTCGTATTTGCCTCATTAGAAAAAGAATGATCTTTAAAGCAAATACAGATTCTACCATCATGTGAGTCATTAAAGGAGCCAGAGGTAGATCCAGTGAATATATAAGCATGTTATTTTTTTTTTTTTTGAAATAACATGTTTATGTCAATTATCTGAATGTTGCTAGGGAAACCACTGTTTTGGCTCAGATCATCCTTAGTAAACGCTTCTCTCTAACACTTTAAGTGTAAAACCGGCCAAGGTGGGTACATATGAGAGAGATTGGCTTCATGTAAGTGTTTTTCAAACAGAAATTTAGTCCCTGGGATCATTTCCCTGACCTGCTGTAAACTTTAATTGACGTGCCTTACAGAGGTGCTTCACGATCTCTATCTGGAGTTAATAACCATATGGATCTGTTTTGCATGATTAAAAGGATTTATAAAACAGAGCAGAGATGTGAAGCACATCCTCGAAGTAAATGTCATAATAACCCATTGTTGGAAAAGGTTGGAACCTCCATCCATCCATCCATCCAGCATATTCTGCTTAATGATCGTGTTATTGATTTATGCAGTATCGCGGATATAAACAACACGACTATTAAAGCCACTCAGAGTTATGGATTTAAAACAAAAGCAGAAATTAATGTCGAGTGATGCTCTTTAGATTTTTAAAAGCATATTTGAAAGTAAGCAAATGTCCGGAGAGATGGTGAAGCATCTTACACAGACCTGCATTAACACAGGTTTCAGCGGAAGCCCGAACAGGCCCTGGGGCACGTACTTAAGGAAACTAAAGGCAGGGCAACTGGAGGACAAACCTGGAGTAACAGGTCTCTGTCAGGTCTCTGAGCAGACCTGATAAGCAGGCAAGGTCCTATATATGTCAGTGAGTTTTGAACAAAGGGTGTGAAATGAGATTCTAGAGCAAATCAGAGGGAGGATCCTCAGCTGGGTGCAGCAGGAGGTCCAGGGCTGAGGCTGGAGACCACAGGAGGTTGCCCAACATCTGTGTTTATGTAGTACTGGGTGTGGATAAGATGGGCTAACTCGCAGCAAGAGGAAGCTTCAGGTGCTCAGGGGTCACTGACTTGATGATGCCACATCCTCTGTTAATTGTCGCCCTCTGCCTCACTCCACCTCACTCCTACTGGTTTCCTGTTGCTCTTTCTTCCAATAAAGGACTGGCTCTCAAACCTGCCTCAGAATCTGGTACTGGGGGGGCCCAGGCTAAGACCTGTTATCTTGCTTCCTTTTCCCCCCATACCACATGTAACCGCCGAGGCTCACCTGCACAGGTACAACCCTGGGCATCAGATTTTGGCAAAACTCAAAATTTCTTTGCGGGAAGGTAGATCACACATGTGGTCTGTTTTCTTTTGTGACATTTAAAAATGAGCTGTAGGATCTAAATAGTATCAATTTTATTTTTAAGTACTCAATTTTTTTCCAGTTTTTACTCAAATGCATTTAATTTTTCTTAGACCGATGCTTTGCCAGTAACATGAGAAATAGTTACCAGTAAAGAGTAATCACAAATCACTCATATTACAGTATTTTAGTCAAATACGTATAATTTACTCAGAGTCCAGTCCTGCCCAACAGTCTATTGCATTTTATAACACCTTCACTTTGGTGTCTCATTATTATTTTTTTTAAAGATTATTTATTTATACATACAAGCACTGGGTACAGTCAGAAGCACAGGAGGGTGAGAGAATTCACCAGAGCCAGAGCGGGGAGCAGAGCAGGCAGAAGGACCGAAGTACACTGCTGAGGGGCGCAGCAGGCGACAGGAGAGGTCTGCGCGCCATGTGGGACCCTCCTTTGGTGGCCGGGGAGCAGCCGGGGATCGAACCCGCGCTGCAGAGGCTGCGGGCAGCTTCACAACCCAGAGCTCAACCGCTGGGCGACCAGGGAGGCCCCCTGGTGTCTCATTATTAATAAAATATATAAAGGCTAAGAAGGCAAACATAATTTTCTCATTTCATTCTAGCCAAATAAGGTGCAAGTAAATTTGATACTATCTAGTTATATTTGTATGTAGTTTTGGGCCAGTGGGTCTGGAGGCAGAAACACTGGACCCTGAATGAGAGGGCCGCTCAGCCAGCTCTGCTCTCACCTGCTGAGTCACTGAGGGCCAGGGGTGACCTCTCTGACCTGAATCTGCAAAGTGATGACTCAGGTGAACCCCGTCCAGTTGTCAAATCCCATTTCTGATTTCATGGTGTCTACTCATTTTTAAGAATTAGAAGCATGGTTTATAGTTTTAAATTGTAACAGCTGTAATTTGTCATTGCTTTTATGGCATGCTCTTGAGAATATCTGTGGTTTGTTGGATGCTGAAACCTTATCAGGATTAATACCCCAGATTTTGACATCTCTCCATGGGAGAATATGATCTGCTTCACAAAGTCCTTTTAATATGATTTCCATGAGAGAGAGAGAGAGAGAGAGAGAGAGAGAGAGAGAGAGAGAGAGAGTGTGTGTATACAATCAGTCTTAGGAACATTTTTGTTGACAGGGCTCTCATCCCATTAATTGTAGGATCATGGTTCATCTCCTTAGTAACATGTTTCTGAATACTCCCCCACCTTCCCTGACCCCTACCATCCCTGTAGAACCCCTTCTTTGTCCTCTCATAGCATAAGGAAGCTCCTAGGGATGTTGCTTCATTGCAGCGGGTCAGCACTCTGCATGTGTTGACATCTTATGTTTTACATGTTTGTCTCCACTAGACTGAATTCCTTGAGGACTGGGACTGTATCCTTGGCACCTGAGTTGAGAAGCCAGTTTTAGAAAGTAGTGGATAGGTGGATAAATGATGAGAGAGGTGGAGGAGGGAGAGGGAGGAGAGATGGAGAAAAGCAGGAAAATGGATGAATTTGGCTACCCTTTACCATTAACCTAGTTGTCATTATGAAATAGAATTGTGGTTGGAGTATAATGTCAATAATCATCATAATGGTATGTGAAGACATTTTTAAAACTCAGACATACCTTTGGATTAAACTTAGAATGCACTTCATAAAAGCCTAAAATGCCTTTGATTAACTTCTAAGCCTTTACTGAGAATTAGATGTAAGATAGCAGCAAAAGAAAATAACAGCACTTTATTATGTGGAAGGTCAATTATAACCACAAAAAAACCCCTTAAAAATAAGGTCATAGTTTATGTCTTTAATGGGCCTCCCTCGTGGCGCAGCAGTTGAGCGCTGGGTTGTGAAGCTGCCTGCAGCCTCTGCAGTGCCAGTTCGATCCCCGGCCACCAGCGAGGGTCCCACATGGCGCGCAGACCTCTCCTGCCGCCCGCTGTTCCCCTCAGCAGTGTACTTCGTCACTCTGCCTGCTCTGCTCTCCCCTCTGTCTCTGGTGAATTCTCTCACCCTCCCGCGCTTCTGACTGTACACAGTGCTTGCATAAATAAATAAATAAATCTTAAAAAAAAAAAAAAAAGACAAGGGTGATCTAAAATGACCTCATGGAAAATTAATTATTAAACACCATATCACTGTTTTAGTTTCTTCCCTCAGCATCTTCACAAAAAATTATCTGGATAAAACTATTTCTGTGATGGTAGAAGGGGAAGACCTTGGCTTTCGTGACCTTGGTGGTTCAGCAGAATGTGATTGATAGGAAAATGTATTGCATTTACCCATTGAGGAAGTTGGAGTGGTCAGCCCTGCTCATGTGTGGTGACAAGTAAGGTCAGAGGGCAAGATCTAGATCTCCAGCATCGCAGGTAACACAGATAGGATGCCAGCAGGGACATCTGATGCCGGCCTCGTGAAGTAACTGGTGCTATGCTTACATGTAAACCCAACATGTTCAAGAACAGCTGCTGTAAGATGTGTTAAGACAGTTATATTTGTTATTTCTGATCACAGCTAAGTTTCCAGCTGGCTGTATATGAGCTATAAGATAACCTTTCTAGAAATTGTAGTTTGTAGAGCTTATGTTGATTATGATAAATCAATACAAACATACCAGGATAGTCAGCATACCAAATAATACGACCTGCTTAAAAGGCTACACAAGCAAATCAGAATCAATGATAAAATTTCTCAGGGAATAAAATTCCTTGAAAATCACAAAGACTGTTCCTCAACAAATAAGTCAGCTCCCATGGAATGTCTGGCACAGAATCCCTCAGCCTGATCATTTTAATCTTTCAGCAGTTCTGGCAGAGAGGTTAGTGTTCATGGAGTCCTGCTCTTTTCAAATGTCATTAAAAGACAAGTCTTGCCAAAGCCCTTCTTGACCAAGATGGAGTTCATTTAAGAGCTGTAGCTCTGACAGCCTCCGTACCAGCGGACGTTTGGCTGTAGTCCAGCTCCCCCTTATGTGGCTGTGTGGCCTCTCTCGGGGGTGGGGGGATCAGGTGGCTCTGTTGGACTCAGCTTCTGCACATGTAAAATGCAACATCTGTGTGGGGCTGTTGTACGTGTTCGTTCATCCATTCATGAATCAGGTCTCATTGCACCAGACATATCTCTCCCTGGGGGTACAATGATGAGCAAGACCAGACAGAGGTCCTTGTCCCCTGGTACTTAGATCCATCCCAGTTGGGAAGAGATAGGCTTTATCAAATAGTCTTGCAAATAAATGTTCCTCAGAACCTTTGTAAGTGCTACGAAGGGTTGGTGGAGCCTCTGTGGCTGGAGAACCTTGTAATAGGGAGATTTATTTCCCTCAGGAGGGAGGGAAGAGAGAGGTTTCTGGGTTGTGATGGGCAAGAAGGTAGAGAATGTGGGCAATGATGGAGAGTGGTAGGTTTTGAAGGTGTAGGGGACATTGAGTTCTGAGCCCCACACAATTTCTTTGCCAAGTCACCTCTTTGCATCTTGATTTCCTCATGTCTAAAATGGGTCAACATTGGGCCTCCCGGGTGGCTCAGCGGTTGAGCTCTGGGTTATGAAGCTGCCCGCAGCCTCTGCAGTGCCGGTTCGACCCCCGGTCGCCAGGTGAGGGTCCCACATGGCGCGCAGACCTCTCCTGCTGCCCGCTGCTCCCCTCAGCAGTGTACTTCGGTCCTTCTGCCAGTTATGTTCCCCGTTCTGGCTCTGGTGAATTCTCTCACCCTCCCGCGCTTCTGACTGTACCCAGTGCTTGTATAAATAAATAAATAAATCTTTAAAAAAATAAAATAAAGTGGGCCAACATCAGGAACCTTTCATGGTATTGTTAGGTTTTTGAGAACAACATGTTTGAAAGTACCCAGAATCATGCTGGCAAATTGCATTTCTAAGAATAGGTTTGGAAACAGAGACATACTGTTTTATGCATAATTTTTAAGCTGTGAAATAGACAAAAAACAGCCTTTAAAAGTCTGAGTTCACATTCTGTCCTGCAAGGTGACTGGCTCGCCTTAATCAGAGACTTGTTTGAATCACTTGACTTTGAACCCCCAGGCATGAACTTGCTGCATGATTAAGTAACAGATACCCAAGCTTTGGGGACTGGCAGAAGGTTAGATGTCCCTGCTCTGATCTCCTCCACTTACATAGCAGTAAAGGAGGTCGATCACATGAACAGCAAAGCTGGAATGAGGAGACATTCCCCTACCCCATAGTCCTGTGCTTTTCTGTCTTTTCTCTCTGCTTAATAATTCTATTTGGAAATGAACTGTGGATGCTCTCTGAGGCCACTGAGCTACTTGTATGTGCTTGTGCATTTCCTTCTCAAGATAAAGTGAGGTTAGCTCTCTTGCATAGCTTCTTAAGGCCCGAGGATTACTCCTTTAATCTTCTAAAAGCAAACAGGAGGACAGAAATAACCCATCAATTGTTTAAAATTAAGATGGCCAACAATAATAAATAATTGCCACAATAGCTTGAGGTCAAGGTCTTAATTTATTGGAGGCCATTCAAGAATTTGAAACCTTTCTTCAAGTTAATTTTTCACATCTTGTTTAGATCCTTAGACCCCTTGCTTCCAAAAGCAAGGCCATCAGATCTTTCATTGCACATGTTATTCTTGTTGACGTGCCAGGCATGCGGGAAAGCGAAGTCCTCTCTTCATGAAGGGATAATGATAATTCCTCTCTCCCCAAATTCATATTTCAAAGTATTACAGCCTGTTGAGACTTTGGATAGTTCTTGTCTCTTTCATGGTATATTAACTATATTCATGGTTGCAAACAACAACAAACATGTGCTGGTTAATTTAAGCAGAAAAGGAATGCTTTGGGCGGATATGGACTTATTCACAGAAATCAGTGGTAAACAGGAGGCAAACCTTAGCTCAGGAAGCCACCTCTGTGCTCTCAAATCTGTAGATACTCAGATGATCCTAGGAGGCCCTGGTGTGTTGGAACAAGCCTCAAAGTTCATACACCTGATTGGCAGTATCTATTCTCTACACCCAGGCCACTCAGCCACCCTTAGATCATATGATGCACTTAGTCAGGTGCCCACACTTTAACCACCAAGAGTAGGGGAGAAGGAGGGTCTGCCCTCTTCCTGCTGATAGGCTTTCCCCTCCTATCTGGAGATCCCCCACATCCCAAAGAGGAAGGTGTCGGGATGCTGAATCTCCAAAAGTGACAACTGCTCATTACACAAACCATCTTTTGTTTAATCACATCTTCAGTAGCTGGTTGGCCTAGCAATGATTGACCACCAACCTGAATTTATTTTGTCTGAAGCTCACATCACATAATAATCATTAATCTGTGTGCACCTTTATCATTGTTTCCATCCTCATCTCCATCAGTCTTATCTTCATCCTCATCTCCATGTGCTATTTCCCTGTATCGCCTCCCCCCTTAAACATCTCCTTCTTCTTCCCCTTCCCAGTCTGTGGCCCTGCTTCCATTTCACTGCAAAATGGAATCAATCACAATCGAGCTTTCTCCTGTTCCTACCACCTATCTACCAATGCATCTCCACTTTCTCACCTCATACCAGCTGAGGCCACCCCCTCCACTTCTTCACCCACCCATCCAGTGGGGATCCCCTGTCACACTGTCATTGTTTCCTCTCTAGCAGATCCTTCCCATTATTATGGAAATACACTGTGATTTCCATTAAAAAAAAAAAAAACTCCCTTGAGCCCATTTTCCCACCAACTTTAATCCCAGTTCTACCAGTAGGCCTTTGGGTTTTCTCCACTAACCCTTCTAAATAAATGATAATTCTTCCCTTCTAGTTGTTGAATTAAAAAAAACTAGTAACAACAAATGTTGGCGAGGATGTGGAGAGAAAAGAACTCTCCTGCACTGCTGGTGGGAGTGCAAACTGGTCCAACCACTATGGAGAGCTGTGTGGAGATTTCTGGACCTACTAAACATAGAGCTTCCATATGATCCAGAAATTCCACTCCTAGGTATTTACCCAAAGGACACAGAAACATCAATTCCAAAGGGCACCTGCATCCCTATGTTTATAGCAGCACTATTTACAATAGCTAAGCTATGGAAACAACCCAAATGCCCCCAAAATAGATGACTGGATCAAGAAGATGTGGTACATATACACCATGGAATATTACTCAGCAATCAAAAAAGATAAACACATGCAGTTTGCAGCAGCATGGATGGAGCTGGAAGGGATCATGTTCAGCGAAATAAGCCAGAAAGAAAAAGAAAAATACTGGATGGTCTCACTCATAGCAGGAATTTAAAAAACCTAAATAAGGGACCAGGAAAAAGACTAATTTATACAAAGTAAAAAAATCAACAAGCAACTATGGACCAGAGACACACTGGGTGGGGGGGGAGGAAAAGGGGTGGGGAGAGGAAGGATTAGGGTCAAAATAAGGGGGGGATGCAATTGATGGGGAATATAACCAAAATGAAAATGCATACATTGTGCAAAAATGAAAAATGATGTAAGAATTATATAAAATAAAATATTAAAAAAAATAAAATTCTTAAAGAACATCCTTGACTACTCTCTTTCCCTAACACTGCTTATCTAATCCATGAGCGAAATCTATGGCCCAGCTTGTAAAACATATCCAGAATATCTTCTCACTTCCTCAGCTTCTACTCCATGGTCTGAGTCATGTTCTCCTGGATTATTACAATAGCTCCCTAACCAGGCTCCCTGCTTCCCCCAGCCTTTTACCCCGCAGTTCTCAGCCAGGGTGAGCCCTTAAACATGGAAGTCAGGCATACCTCTCCTCTGCTCAGAGGCCTGAAGGTGCTCCCATATTAGAGTCAAATGAGGTCCTTACAAGAACTACAGTGTCCTTGGGGGCCTGCCTGCTGCGTACTCTTGCCTCGTGGAGCTCACTTCTTCCCATTGCCCCTCCTCCGAGGCCTCCTCCTCCTGGCCTCCATTCCAGTCCTTGACCACTTCAGCTCCCCCGCTGGCTAGTTCCCTGATATCTGCTCCCTTTCTTCTGTCAGGCTTCTGCTGAGAGGTTTCTAATCAATGGCACTTCCCTGACCATCCCATTTAAATCACAACCCACATGCCCTCCATATCAGGTGCTCTCTGTCCTTCCTGCCCACTATCTGACCTATGTGTTTTTTTCTTTTTCTTTTTTTTTCCTTTCCCTGAAAACGATGCCTATGATGCCAACGTCTCGATCCATCTTTTCTGGGAGCTCTTAGACTCTCTGACCCGTGTATTTACTTCTTTTGCATTTTTTTTCCTCTCCCTGGAGCTCCAAGAAGGCAAGACCTCTATTTTGTTGCCACTTAGAGTTGGTGCTCAAAAATATTTCAATAAATTAATACGCGACTGAATTCCATATGTAGATGACTGGATGTTTTATATAATTTTCCAGATTTCGTGTGAGTTACAGAACAGCCTAGTGGCTGAGACAACACAGAACCCCCTGTGCTTAGATGGAAAACTGAGCCCCATGGCAGCTGACTGCCTGAGGAATAGGGCTGGTTAGTGGGGTTCCCAGGACTTGTCATTCTGTTCCCAGTGGGGTTTCCGTCCCCCTCTCTCAGCTACCCACAGATGCCACATATTGTGAAAATGTCAGGGCATTGACTGCTGTTTCTTTTTCCTTGCAGCATTGATGACAAAACTCCATATCTAGCTTTGGGGGCTGTGAAGAATATCTCCCTAAACATCTCCATCTCCAACCTTGGGGATGATGCCTATGATGCCAATGTCTCGTTCAATGTTTCCCGGGAGCTTTTCTTCATCAACATGTGGCAGAAGGTAAGGACAGCATCTCCAAAAGAGAGCCTTTGTTCCATGTGGCGCATTTTCTGACTTTTCTTATAGCTGGGGGACTATAGTGATTCTGTAAGGACTGTCTCTTTATGTCAGTGTTATTTGTAACTATTTGAACTTTTTCCTTTTGGACTTAGAATATGTTGGTGCAGCCAAAGAAAAAACTGTAAATGCCTCCGCGTGTCAGAGCGATCTCTATCATGGCTGTCCACTCTTTTGTGGAACCCCTCTGCTACAGTCATAGGTCTGATCCCCTCTCTGGGATGATAGTTACTGTCTCCAGCAATGCACGTTCTACAAAATTCCAGTCGTAGGTCAATTGTGAAAAACAAGATAAGATATAAGGGCAGATCACTGCTTATCATGCTTGTTGTCAGGGATGCACTTGATGTTTTCCATTAGAGGGTCAGGTATATCAGCCTATACTGTTGCATATTTATTTATTCCTGAAATAATTTAGTAAATTGAGGAAATTAAATTATTTCCATGAATTAAGTGAGTTTTTTTTTTTGTAGTGTGAATTAATTGATTTGAATGAATTGAAGTTTAAATAGGGCCACTCAGGAAGGAAAAAGAACTGGCGTTGACTCCTGTCTGGTCAGGTTCAATGAACCTCTTTTGGGAAGAAGGAATAACAGACCTCTTTGGGGGCAGCAGGAGAAAAGAGTAGGCTCAGGCAGACCTCACCCTACCTGAGGCAGCTCTGTTGATAGCTGTTCTGATGGAAAGTTCTGTAGTGTCTCAAACTATGTGTGGCATCGAATGCTTTGACTAGATGTCTGTGTTAAAATGGAATCAGAATCTCTGACGGGATAATTCGGAGTAACTGCTTTTCCTGAGCACTTTGACATGTTTTTTGCTTGTGGATATCACGTATCATCCTCTTAAGTGACTGAACATGATTGTCTTCTGGAAAACTGGCTCTGCTCTGTCAGTGTATAGGACTCGGTAATGTCATTTCGTAAACTAAGTAGCCTCCTGTGCCTTACTCAGCTTCCCTTCACCCTGGTTGTCTTTTTAGCTTTTAGACTGCATGATACTCCATCAGCTATGCTATGAATTGCCTACAGATTCCTATAATTAGATATTTAGATTATTTCTTGTTTTGTTATCTTTTAAATAATGTTACAATGAAAGTCTTACAGAGATTAACCTGAGCAAGTGATTATAACCAAATAGTTTCACAATTGTTTGGGGAAAGGGAAGTAGCATTTATAGGCCACCAGGGGCCTTTACATACATTTTTCCCATTCCCTCCTTACTGCATGAAATCCGGTGATCTGATTTACTGGAGGAATACTCTCAGGAGAAGAGAAGTGGGGGAAGTAGAATGGATCAGGGAAAGGGTTGTGTAAGGGTGTGCCATCATAAAATTTAGCCTTGATCTGATTTATAGGGTGGGAAGAGGTGGGGGGGATGCCCTAGAGCATAAATCACTCAGCAGAATTGTCCCCTGTGAAGTGGCAGGGGAGTATCACTCCAACCCCTGGGTCCTCACTGACCACTGTGTCCCATCACAGCCTCCATTCTGAACAGGGGAGCTCTAGTAAGCCAAGACAGTGCTTCTGAGGAGGACACGGGTATGTCCTTAGACACTATACCTGATGGTGAGAAAATGGGAACATGTTATTTAACTCCCTTGTGATTGAATCCTAGCAACCTTTAAAACCTTTGGTGCAGGAAACCCTAGGCTTCAACTTGGCAGAAAGCTGACAAGGTATCAGCTCTTGGGGTTGTGATGAACGTTACTACACAAAAGGTGTCAGGACACAGCAATGCCACACAGCTGCATGGAGGCAGGGCCAGCTAGAAAAGCAGGTGGGCCAGGTGACCCTCAGTGCAGCAGGAAAGAAACAAAATGTCCCCTTCTATGGCTACATCCATGACTGCATGGTTGAGCAATGGAGAACCAAGATGCCACTGACCAGCCCAGAGCAAGACTAACCATATCCCACTAGATAGTGAGGGGACAACAAGGGAGCCCTCCCCACCCCCACCATAGACCTAGAAGAACCAACATGGACCCTGCAAGAAGTTTCTAGCACATAAACTAAGAAAAGTATAATACCATATACAGAGGGAAAGCATGCCTTTTGAAGAGATAATTAATAGAAAACAAAAGTAAATTTTACAGAGCACTGACTTTTGCTCTTGATGAAATTCAAGGAAAAGAAAGCATGCATAGTCAAAGATCAGATTGTCAAGCAGTGGCCTCGGGTGAAAATGGAGTGGACTGAGAAGCAAGCAAGAATAAAGTTTGTGGCAGTAAGAAGAAAACCCAATACTGAAACCAAGAAAGCAATGACAGAATTAAAATATGTCCTAAATCAGGAAAGAGCAGCATTAGCAGTGTGGAAAGCAGGTTCATTGTGTAGAGGGCATGTTTTGGAAGCTGTCAGTGAAGATGACCGATGTGGAGTGATGTGGGGGGAGACTGGACAGTCAGCCAAGAGGATCCGCCTTAGTAATTGAGAGAGAAGGCACGATAGATGGCAAAGGAGCACCCCGTGCTTGAACAGGTGCCCCAGCTATCAGACAAAAGATTAACAACAGTTTATGTCTACACATAGATTCACGAAATGTTTAATTTTTTAAAAGATTTATTTATTTATACAAGAACTGGGTACAGATAAGAGACGTGCAGGAAGGTGAGAGAATTCACCAGAGATAGAGTGGGGAGCAGAACAGGCAGATGGACCAAAGACACTGCTGAGGGGAGCAGCAGGCGAGACAGGAGAGGCCTGCTGAGCCATGTGAGTTTCTCCCTGGCCGGCTGGGAATCGAACCTGCACTGCAGAAGCTGTGGACAGCTTCACGGTGCTGTGCTCAACCCGCTGCACCACCAGGAAGGCCCGAAATGTTTAATGTTAAGGCTTTAAAGGATGTTATATCTAACAGAAAACAAATCAGCTCTCTACAGCTTCTGTAACATTAAAATGAAAAGCTGGAATGATTTTTGTGAATTGTAATGCTAGAGCCAGTCCGTTGGCCCACCATGGTGAAGGCAAAATAAAGATATCCTCAGATATATGAAATCCTAGTAACTCTCTTGATTTGGATTCCCCCCAAAAGTGACCCTGACATGATGACATAGTCCAGGTCATTTGTTGGGGGCAAGGCCCTGGGAGGCATTGTGTGGGTGTGGCGAGTTCATACTGGAAGGGATGACAGACATGAGAGGAGGACCCAAGTGCAGATGATGGGCCCCGTGGGCAGCTCTGCCTTGTCCTGCCACAGAGGCTAAGAGACAGTCTGCGGACACCTCTGAGTCATCCCCTTAGGGGTGAGGAAGCTGCTGGAGATTTATCTACCAGCTCCTGTCACTCACCCGTGGAGAAACTCTGCTGCTAGGCCAGGAGCAATCCGGTGCTTCCTGGCTGTGGGCCACGCTCCCTGAGGCCAGGAAGCAGCTCTGGTAGAGAGATATGAGAAATCTTTGGCTGCTGGTGATGACCTTCTGGTCGGTTCTAGGGAATGTGAACTATCACTGGGGAACTATTCTTGAGAAATAATTATCTACAGATAAAGCACTCAAGAAGATAGAAATTCTTGAATAAAAGTGTATTAATTCTAAAAAAAGCATAGAAGTAAAAATTATTTTTATAAATATTTAAAATAATAAGCAAATGTAAAAAAAAAAAGTATGACCACAATAAGTATATAATTTAAAAGATAGGCCCATAATCTTAGTTATGTCATAAAAATTTGGCAAGGAATCTGATCTTGTCACCCTCCTGCTGCACATTCTTCAGGATGCAGTTCAGAAACCTCAGCTGTTCACAAGAGGCCTGGTTCTGAACCTGGTCCTTCCTGCCTCCCTTCTTCCCAAGCCTCACTGTTTACCATCCCCCACATACACACTGGAATCCAGTCAGTTTATCCCTGAAGCTGCTTTTACCCAGGACTCATACCCATCCCACTCCCTCATATTTGTTTAATTGTGCTGCCCCAAACCTCAGCTCGGATGTTACCTATGCAGAGACCTCACCTCGCTACATAGGTGGTGTAGACCAGTGGGTGGATGGATGGAGAGTAATTATCCATTTTTGTCCAAAGTCACAAAGCAACTTAGGACCCAGGCCTCCAAGATCTCCAGTCTCCTTTGTCATCATACAACTGGTAATACATTAGGTTCTGGACCAGACAAAATAATCCCTGCGCTAGATTTCTCTGCCTTCCCTAATGTGAGGCTGCTTTCGTAGATTTATGCTAGTTCTTTCCTTCAAGGGAAAGCTGCTTATAAAAATGTGGTATGCACGTGTATGACCATCTGCTGACTTTTCTCTCGCCCAAATAAAGCTAACTTGAAAACACTCAATAAAATAGGAACTTAATTTGTTGGTGGCTGCCCAATTGGCTGGCGTGTGCTGTCCGGCTGGAGCGCAGGATATAGTGGTCATATAATGGCCTCCTGTGGCGCAGTGAGAGGGATCTCTCGGGTGGAGATTGTGTACAGCTAAAACGGAAAGTAGGGAAGAATGGAGAAAGCACAACTTGGAGCAAGATGCATCACACAACCCAAGGGTCACGTTCACATAGGGCTCTATTGAAAGGCTTCCCAGAGCACAACCCATGGACTACTATGCGAGGGTACCCCCCAGGGCTATACAGCCATGTGGTCAGGAGTCCAAATAAAGTCTTAATTTCTTGCTGTGATGCCACTTGGCACAAAGGGCTTTGGCCCTTCTTGCCTCTGGGGACCAGGAATGAGTTTGCTTGGACAGCAGTTATGCAGACACAAAGATGAGCAAGAACTGGTCCCCCTTCTCAGGGAGCCACAGCCTAATGGGGTGCAGAGCTCGTCAGCAAGCATTTAAAGCACAAATTGCCTCCTGCTCTGTGGAGGTATGGAAAAGTTGCTTTAAAGCACAGATATGACAAGGTAAAGCTATTTACTATTGTAACATCTGGTCCCAGGTGGCACAAAATTGCTAAATAAATGCTTAGGGTGGGTGCATGGACCTCTGAGGAGTTGGTATCCACTGGTGCCAAAATATAGATCTAAGGTGGCGGGGGTGGAGGTGAGGAGTATCAGTTTATCTGGGTGGTGAGATAGCTGGGCATGAGTGTGGGCACAGGGAGGAAAGACAAGAGAGTGTCCAGTAAGAGGGAGAGACTGCTCACGTGGGACAAAGTGACAGTAGTGTTCCTAATGCAGGTAACCTCAGGACACTTTAGGAATGCTGTGCCTGCTGTTCTGTGCTGAAGATGCTTGTCAGTTAGGGCTCCTTCCCTCATGAGCACCTCATTTGACCAAGAGAGATGCTAAAGAAGTAACGGGGTTCATATGTACATATTCATGGTGTTGACTGGCATGGAAATGGGAATGGACACAAACAGTGCGAGCTTCAAACCAGGTGCAAGAGAGCTCCTCGGTGACCTTCAGGTACAAAGGGAGTGCAGCATATTGCCATGAAGGAGGAAGCCGTGCTGGGAGAGAAGGCTGAATGAGGACAGACAAGGGAGAAGAGACCCAGTCTCCTATCCATGGTGCTGTGTTGTTTTTGGGTCTCCCAAAGCCTGACCTTGAAGCAAGGATTGACGGCAATTCATTTATTAGGAAGGTTCAGGAAATGGAGGTAGGGAGGGAGAGAAGTGATGTGGGCTGGTGGAAACAACTAATGTAGAAGGTGCTGTTTAACCAGCTACAGCAGTGGGCTAATCCCCCAGGACAACCCTGGGAATTAATGCAAAACACAAGCCTCAGATGTGAGAGAGCTGAGATTTATACCCCTTCCAAAAAGTCAACGGTTGAGTGTTTCTAGGGATGTTCTTTCTCCAGTTCTTCTGTCCTATAATGTGCTCAGCTAGAACAACATACAAAGTTCTAGAAAAATGCCCTTAGGTACAGGATGCAGACACTGGCAGTTGGAAGTGGGCTCAAGCACCCTGAAAAGTGGAAGGCATCTGAGCAGGGCTCACCAGCTTCGGCTAGAATTCTCACAGGGTGGAAGTCTCTCCAACCTGAGCACTTCACATCCGGGCTTCTGGATGCTTTAATTTGGTCTAATAGAAAGAACCTCACTGGGACTCTAATGTGAGAACTAGCGACTCACACCTTGAAGTGCAGGTGGTGGGGCAAGCTGTGTGTTGCAAATGGGGGAGTGAGGTATGGGACCAAGCATGGAATAGTCAGAAGCAGGGGAGACTGCAGTACAATGCAGGTGTCCAGCCTCAGCCACAGGGGGTGGCCAGCTCTCAGCACCAGTCAGTGGTTGCCAGGTGGGAGTGAAGGCCAGTGCTGTCAGACATCCTATTTTTCAATAAAAGCCAGAAATCCACATTTTTACATGAGTTCTCATGACTTTGACAGCTAATTAAAATGTTCCCTGAACATTGGATGGGCCAAACAAAACATGTCCACTGACCTCATCGAGCCTGCAGGCCACCGTTTTCTGACCTACTGTTAGCTGTTTTCCATATGTTCTATTACCATTCTCTGGGCTGCCTCTTTGCTGCAGAGATGTATTTTTCTGATAAAACCTAGTCCATCTACAACCCCGATTGCATTTCACGTCTGTCCCTGGGCTGTAGACAAGCTGACCAAAGACACTGGAGTCTTGAGACTCCACATGTGAATATGGGAAGGGAGAGCGTGAACCCAAAAGTAGTGCCTATGGAATTTTTAAAGCTACTGACATTTTGAAAATTATTTGCAAGCTGGAATGTTTGTACTTTGCAAGGAGCAGCTAAACTGGAGTTCGTGTTTTAGAAGTTCTTAGAAGAGCTGCCCAATAACAAGCTGCCAGGGTAGACAGAAGGAATTTGAGGCTCTGGCTACCAGCAGATGCAGAGATGAAGCTCCAGCTGTTTCTTGCCATCAGCATGACCTTGGGCCAAGGTTCGTCATCTCCTTGTGCCTCAGTTGCTCTCTCTGTGAAATGTGATGTCCTGAGAGATTTTTGTATGTGATGCCTCCCCTACACGAGCATGTACCCGATAAGTTCCTCAGTTGCTCAGAAGGAATATATGAATCACCTACTTCAAATCAAAAATGATGAAGGGGAGGGAATAACAAACAAAATTATAAGACATAGCATGTTAATCAGAGTGTGTTGACTCTTATTTTTTTTTAATGAAAATCAAGATTCCTGGTCTTAAAGAATCGTGTGTGTCTTCACACGTGAGAATAGAGGTAGTGTAAAGTGAGCTTATATCTAATAAATTGCCTTTGAGAAAAACTGAATTACATGTAAAGTAACGTGATCCTTAGTAAATGGATGTCGGTGAAATGTTTGTGCTAGCTTTTGTGACGCGCGTGTGTTTGCTTTTAATAATGCTTATGGACTTTTTATTTTCATTTACTTTGTATTTGCAGAAATATTAGAATTTTGGTTTGGGGATGCTGACTTTTTTAAAGTCCATGCTATGTAAGTGTTCAAGTATGTGATGCATATGATAAATAATTTAAGGGTTTAGAGAATGAGAACAATGTACTCCACAGACACTACAGGGCGAGATTCTGGGTCTTGAGTTCAGGGAAGAGGGAAATAAGAGGGTGGCAGGCCCTGTGAAGCCCAGTGGGAAAATTCAGATATTTCACTAGCTAGGCAGGAATGGGCTCTCTATGTTTGTTGACTGCGGGTCTGGACTCAGGAAACAGAAGGAGTGACAGAGGCTGGGGACATCCTGGAGGAAGAACCAAGAAAGCAAGTCTACAGACCCAGGACACCAGGAGCTGAGGTTACATCTGGGGGCTGCGGGAGAGGATGCAAGTGAGAAGCAGGAATGACATGGACCCAGCCAGGAGAACAGAGAGCCTCCAGTTACAATGCATTTTGTAGCTTTTAGAGCACTTTCAGGTCTATAAGAATTGTAGTGTTGCTTGGTACCCATTGGTTCTGTTGCTGAATTTGATGAATTATTGCATCACCCCCTCCCCCCAGTCTCCTTAAGAGATTCAGGTGGACAGATTGGTCCTGTGTCCTCTTATTTCCTCCCAAGATGGGCCTTAATGTAGGAGGTGTGGCAGCAGTTACCAGAAGGAACACTCAGTTTTGTTCTTAGGAGTGAGTGGTTTGATTTCTGCATTAAAATAGGTCTCCAATTTGGTTTTAGGTGGCAGAAAAACACTAGGTCGGCTTGGACAGCTTTCAATGGCTTATTGTTTATGAGATGAGGCATAAAGGGCTCATAAGTTTGTTTTTCTTGTAAGGTATTCTTCCCCTTTATATCTACCTTTACCACAGAAAGGGCGGTCCTTTTCTCCCTGGAGTTGCTCTTCTCAATTTCAAGGCAAACTGCTCAAGATGGCGCTGGGTGATAAAACAGATCCAATTTCTAACTCGAGCAGAGCAACAAAGATCAGACACTTATATGCTTGGATACCTTTATATTTGTGGGCGTGTCCTGTCTTTAACCAAGTTCCCCAATCCCCCGTTCTCAGGCAAAAGGTTCCACACAGAAGCTGCATCCATGTGTATGAACCAAACAAGCATTCAGTGGGGCTGGGAAGTCGGCATTGGGCATCGGAAGGATGTGCAGGCAGCAGTGCTCTCAGGTCATGTTTTAGTGGGTAAGCAGGTTTCAGACAGCCCTTCTTTACTCTGCCACCCCTCTCACTCAAGGCAGGAACTGATTTTCATTGTGTTCTGCATTCTCCGGTGTCTCTCGTCAAGTTAATAGTAGCCCCAAGTAAAATGCAACCCTTAGATGTTTATAGTCATCTTGGCTGGGCCATTAAGATGATGAATGAACTTGCTGCTTGCCCTTGTAAGAGAGCCTGCGGGTGGATATTGATACTCAGAAAATAATAAGTCTTTTCCGCCCCTTTCCTGTTTTTAATCCAATGCCCCGAGCCCCCTGGTGACTTTACCTTGAACTTCCTGCATAATGCCAGGCAGAAAAACCTTACCTGGCTTCAAGCCCATTTGAGGCTCTATCACTGCAGTAAGCTCTTTCTTTCCTACCGTTGGCCTTCCCAGCCTGCTGCCAATGGTAAATCCCACTTTCCGTAGAGCCCTTCAGCATTTCTGAGCTGTTTTTTCTGGCCCTGACCTTCCTTCTCAAAAGGACTGGAGTGTGTGGTAGAGAGCAGGCACCCCAGGCCAGGTTGGTGATTCCCCACCTGGACTACCTGTGGCTGTTGCATTCACATTTCCTGGCCCTGCAGTCAGAGAAAGTCTATGGATGTGTGTCTGGGAGAAAGGCTGGGCCCTTCCTGTGGCAGCCAGCGGTGAGGAAGTGGTGGAGAGACCCAGATGTCCATTTCAAATCACACCGTGGCCTCGGTGTTCCACAGCGGGGCTCGGTTTTCACATATATGAAAAGCTTCATTTGTGTATTCACAGCATTTGGAAGGAAAGGCTACTTTTTGCTCTAGAAATGTCAACAGAGCTGTAGCTGTGACAAGGATCAATTAAGAAAGACGTTCCCCAGAGCTGCAGGGCTGGGGCATATCTATGGGGGTGAGGGTGCAGGTGGGGGAGTTTAGAAAACATGTGTTAAACCTCTGGATTTCTTTTTTCTAAAACACTGCAAAACAGCAATTTAATAATTTCCACTTTGAGGGGAGAAGGGAGACTGTTGGATTTTAAATCTTTTTCATAAAGCAGAATAACACCTCTTAAAAAGAAAGCCATGAAAATGGACTGCTAAGCTAAGGGTGGGGTGGGAGGGGAGAAAACTGAAAAAAAAAAAAATCAAGAACTTAGGTGTCTTAGTCTGAGTGTTCCTGATGGATCCTGAGGTGATGCTTCATGTCAAGTGCTTTATGAAGGATGTGCTCCCCAGGGAGCACTAGGGAGTAGGGGAAGTGGGACAGGGCAGGTGCAGTCAGGGCAAAATCCCATCGAGGGAGGCTTCAGCCTGATACTTAGGGGGACTCTGAAGGGTGGGTCACACCTCATCATTGTCCCATCTCTAGGCAAGAAGCTGGACTTTTGTCCTTCCATGAGCTGGGTCATTGGTTAAAGGCCACTTACAAAGGAACCCAAGCCCAGGGAATTTCCACCCTCTAAGAGTGAGGTAGGGACAGAATGCCTCCAGGAGCCTAAGGATAGGTCACCAAAGAAGACCCACAGGTGCTGGCCCTTAGAAGCAAATGCAAACCGAAGCCATAAGGTGGGTACTCAGAAGGGGTCTCGGGGGATCCTGGTAGAACCCTAGAAGTATTTCCTGCAGGATTACCATCAGCTGGTGTTCTGTGGGGTATAGCATAGGCATATGAGTTCTGTGTATTGCAGACTCTCACACCTGCTCAATCAGATCTGATTTTAATAAGATCCTTGGGTATCTATATGTGTAACAAAATTTGATGGAGGCCATGGCTTCTGACTTTAGGTCTTTTCATTGGTAGCTCCCCAAGATATTGATGAGGACACTAAGTGCTCTTGGCACCTGGGGCCTGGCGCTTTGGATGTGCCACCCCTGGGTAGGCATGGAGCACTCAGTGATGGTCTATAGGAAAGGAGCAGGCATTTATGGAGCATTTATGAAGCATTTGTGTCGGGTCCTGAGGCCACTGAATCCTCACCACAACACATGTGATGAGCATTCTTATTCTCAATATGCAGATGAGAGAACAGAGACTTGTAAGGTTAAGAGAGCACAATCATTTGCTGCTTAAGACTCATAAAGGTTCATGAAACTGAGGGCCCATAACTGGAGTGGCTGAGCTGGTGCTAATGTCTAATGCAGCTTTCTTTGTCTTATCCGTCAGGAAATCTCTCAAATGCATTGAGTCTGATTGGCCGTCTGGGGAAATCAGCCTCTGCCTCCATGGGTAGAGGTGATACTACTTCCCCCTAGTGTTAAATTACTTTTAAAAAAGATTTATTTTTATTATGCATAGAAGACCTGGGTGTAGTTCATGGGGGTGTGTGTGTGTGTGTGTGTGTGCGCGCGCGCGCGCGTGCATGTGTGTGTTCACCAGAGACAGAGTGAGGAGCACAACAGGGGATCTACTGAAATACACTGCTGAGGGGAGCAGCAGGTGAGACAGGAGAGGTCTGCTGCACCGTGTGGGTAGCTCCCTGCCCACTCTCTGCCCAGGGATTGAACTCAGGCCACAGTGGCTGTGGATAGCTTGATAGCACTGAGACTTTAACCCCTGCACCACCAGGGAGGCCCTCCCTAGTGTTTAATTATAAAACAGCAACCATTTAGGAGGCTCACCATGCAGGAAGCAACAAGGCAGGCTCTTCCATAAAGGAAAGATGCTAATGGGCACATATGCCAGAGAAAACAAATTCAAGAGCAGGGAGGGATCTTGAGGACTCCTAAGGAGAGTCTCAGGACAGCTGAGAGTGGTTAGGGGGTCCCCCGTGGAGGTGAAAAAGGTGCACTGCTCTCATGCATGACAGCAGAGGTGAAGAGAACAGGTACACAACTAAAGAGAAAGAAGAACGGTTCCCTAAGCCAGAGTGCACAGTGCTGGGGACAGACTGTCACTCGCAGGCTATGTACAGAGAGGTATAACCTAAGGCTAGCTAAATCCAGTGGTCATTTCTCAGTCCTCTTCTTCCTGGGCCAATTAACAACTATTAGCACAGTTAACTACTTCGCTTTTTCTTTTGTTTTTAGCCTTTCATAACATTTTAAGAAATTGTATAATTTGTGTTGTTAAAAATGCACGTTTCCTAAGTGTACAGACCAATAACTTCCATGCCTACACCCATCTAGCCACCACCCAAATCAAGAATCAGAGTAGTTCCAACAGTACTGAAGCATGTCCAAAATGGGTTCCTAGTCCCCCCTAAATTTATTCCATTTACAGGAATTTACAGGCCATTCTTGTAGCATCTGCTCTACAATTAGCCCATTGGCTGAGCCTGCAGAGTATCCATAACTTACCACTTTTCACATCACCACTGTTTCCATCCTGGTCAAGTCTCACCATCTTTTGCCTGATAACTACAATGGCCTCCTCCATAATCAGTCACCCTGTTTCTATCTCTTAACCTCTTTTGCTCAAAACCCTCCCATGACTTCCAACTTATTGTGAAGCTTAGTCGTTTACAATACCTGAAGACTCTATAAATCTGACCCCACTGTTGCCCCTCCAAGCACATCTCCCACCCGCTACCTTTGCCCTCACCACTGCAGCCAAGAGGGCCTCCTGACATCCAGCTTGTACCTTGCCCTGGCTCTTCCCCTAGATACTCACATGGCCTAGTCTCTCAATTCTTTCTTGTCTCTGCTCAAATGTCACCTGATTAGAAATACTTTACTGATGGAGACACATCCATTCTGTCCCTGATTTTCTCCATAGAACTTATTACCACCTGACATGCTATTTGCTTGATGCTGATTATCTGGATCCCTCACCCCCACTAGACTATAAGCGCCAAATATTATAGCATGGAAGGACTTTTTTATTCACTTATTCATTTCTAGCACCTACTTTCTGTCTCTAGCCTGGACATTATAGGATCTCAGTACTGTTGCGTGAAGAAGTGAATGGATTGTTCATGGAAATATAGCTAGAAGGAGGGGGTGTCTTTCATGTATTTTTGGTTACTCTGTCAGCTATCATTCAGTTTTATATTGCACTAGTAGCTTTTAAGTACTAAATGCTCTTTTTTAAAAACTTAGTGGTTTGGAAAGTTATGCTCATTTCTTATCTCCCTGGAAAGGGAAACCACTGAGAACTGGAGAAGTGGAGAAATGCTACCCCCGCCTGGTGATCAAGTCTTGTGTACGATCTTGTGTACTGACCGGAAAGGTGACTTCAGTCCTTTGCTGAACCTCACTGGGGGACAGCTTTGTGTCTGTGCCTCATAAGGGGGACAGGCCATGGACAATGGCCATGTCTGCAGGCTTCCTTGCGCCCCTTCCTCATTTAAAAACCAGCAGCTCTTTCCTGCCAGAGCAGTCTTTTGCCCACATGGGTTTCTGCACTGGCCCCAGTGAGCAGGTGCTTGGTGGCTTGAAATGGGAGCTCCATTCCCAGCTTGAAGATCATATCTGCTATGGGTTCTTTAAAAGAACCAAAGCTCTGAATCCATTAGGTTGCCCAGAAGTAAACCAGAGACAAGAATTTAAATACAAGTAGTTAGGGAGGTGAAGGCTGGAGAATGGAGAAGTGAGAGAAAATAAAGCAAATTAAAAACAAGCAAACTGGTTATCAAGCCATGTTCTACTGTGGGCAACTGGGTCTACACACTGAGAAACTCTGGGTCCATAGAACAACCCCTGAGAGTTGTCCTACCTGAGGGGTGCTGGAGTTTCCTCCACCAACTGTCTCCAGCCACTGGTTGAGAGCTGCTCCCAGGAACGTTTAGCATCCTGGCACTTCTGACTGGCTTCACCTAAGGACCTGAGCATCTTTGTCACTCCTCTGGGGAGCAGACAGCAGAGCCTCAGCTCCCAGAAGCTTCCAGACAGGGGGTTAAGAAGAGGTCCTGTTGCCTCCCTGTCTGGGGGGTTTTCTGTTCTGCTTGGCAGAAATACCTGTTGTGATTCTATAGCCCAGTGATAACTGCTAGGAATCGTTGCTGTATATTTGTCCCAAATTTCTTCGTGTATTTTTAGTTTATATATTGGTGTATTTGAATATATATTACATGAAGAGACACATGAAGTATTTGGCACATATCGTATTAGAAATAGCGATCCTTTGCCTATGGCAATTGTCTCCAATTGGTTGTCTTTTAGCTTTCTTTGTAGTCAGTTGTTCAACAGAAATCTTTTACTCTCCTATGGTCAAATTCATCCACCTTCTCATCCTTCTCTCTGCATTGTTTCTAATTTTGGTTTTTGCTTAGAAATTTCTTCCCCTATTTAGCTATCTACCCAATCATTTATCATGCTTTATAGTTTTTCTATATTTTAAGTTTTCAATCTCTCTGTGGTGGGATTTACTTGTGTAAGGAGAAATGCAAAGAGTCACCATCTCCAAAAGATTTGTTAAGCACTTTATTACTCATGCCATCACCCACTTGAAGTTGCCACCACATAGTCAGAATTCCCATTTACATTTAGCCCAGTTCTGGATTTCTCTGTTCTGTAACCTGACCTGTCTGCTTCAGGATCATACCATGAACATTAATCGCTGAGGCTTTATATGTGTGACTGTTTGATATCGGGAGTGAGTCTCCCCCTTGGTGCTCATGTTTTTTCAGCTTTTGCTGATGAGTATCACATGCTTGTTTTTTCAAATAAACCATTCTTCTAAGTTCAGAAAAATTCCATTGCAGAGTAATTGGAATTACTTTAAATAGGTACTTTAATTTTGGAAGAATATATACATTTTTCAGTTTTGGGATTTTTCATCCAAGAATCTACTGTCTACTGTTCCTCCTTTCTGTCCCTCATGTGAGTATCACCATTTTCTCCATTTAGATGCTGCATGTTCTTGTTATTTCAGGATCATTTGTTATTGTAAATTGAATCCTTTCCACTTATATTTTATAGATCTCTATGAGGTATCTATTAAAAATGCTTTCAAGTTTAGTATGAGTTTAACTGATGACTTTACTGAACCTTATATCTGAGTTTTTCAATTTTATTAACCTAGGCCTCATTTTTAAGTAGAGATCCTATCGTATACAAATAGTGGTTTTACTGCTTCCTTTCTAATATTAAAACCTCACTGCTTCCAGAGTAATCTCTGCCTCTTACTTCAAAACGGTGCTGAGCAGTGGTGGAGCATAGTGAACTTCTTTCTCATTCTCAACATTAATGAGGAATGATGCTGGTTGTATATATGAATTCTATATTTTATTAATCATATTAAGGAAGTGCATTAACATGGATGGATGGATGCTGACATCTTGTCAAATACTCTTTCCGTCTACTTGTAAGATCCTTTTAAATCTGAAGGGCTCTTAGCCTGAAAAGGAATGATCCCTTCTACAAATATTACACCATATATCCCATTAATTCATTTTGAAACAACTGCAACCTTACAAATATTCACATATTACTTGCATAACTTATAAATTAAAAACAAATTTAAGAGGTTTATGTTGAATCATATAAAATTAATATCTTGCAGGTCAAAGATAACCAAATATCATCAATTTCATATGGCTCAACCTAATAGATTTTTCCACTTACCTTCAAATGCAAGCTAAATCTATTGAATTTTTTTTTTTGTAGTCTCAGGTCTCTTAGGACCTTAAAATGCAAACCATCATTTATCACTGATCAATAGACTAACACAAAAAAAAATCAATTACTTAAGTGCAAGTATCAGAGATTTAGATTTCTTTATTGCCTCTAGTCTGATTCTAAGTTTGACTTTGGTTCTAATTTCTTTCTGGAGTTATACTCATAGTGACTTTCCCAGAAGAGTTAGGGTTACCTGTTTGAGAATGAGGCATGGGCCAGAGGCTGGTGAGTTTGGTCCCAGGGACACACCCTCCACTTTGGCTTGCTTTTCTTTTAACACCTAGCACCTGTGAGAGTGGCTCTCTCTCTTCCCACCCCCTCCCTGTCCCCCCCACCCCCCCAATGACTGACAACTTACTGGAACCATTTTTATTTGTAGTCATAAAGAGTCACAAGTGCCCCAACCTGGGCAGCTCTTGACAATGGCTGTCTGGTACAGATGTGTGAAAGACTAGCACCTGCCTGGGTCAACTCTAAGGTATCCAGAGCAGGGCCGCTCTCTGCGGCTCTTGGTTTGGACTCGCACCCTAACATGGTCCTCCTGGACCTCTATTCTGCTTCCCCCACTCCCTCACTGGTTTCCCTGGGAACACTTTTTTTTATACATGCTTGATCATAGATATTTGTTTTAGGATCTGCTTCTCAGTACCTAGACCTAAGACAGCCCCTCTCCATTACTTTTTAAAATAAACTTTTTTCATTACAGCAGAAACTTGATATTACTGATCGTCTATGAGATTTTTTGTGACTGCAATCTTTTCCCACAAATGACTCCATTTGGAATATCTTATTTTTATAACACTACCTAATATGAGTTTACTTTGTAAGTATATGTTCTGAGTGATCATTTACTCCAAGTGAGGACCAGTCTTACTCAGTCAAATCTAAAGTTTTGATCAATCAGATCACTGAAATGATAATAACTCTTTCCCATTAACTATTAATACTTGAAGTATTGAGATATTAAGCTACTCACATTTCTCTTTTGACCTTTTAATAAGATCACATTTTTAAAGTTCTAACCTCTACTTGGCAATTGTATATCACTCTAATACTCTGCTGGATTCAATTTGCTAATATTTTATTTAGTATTGTATCTATATTCATAAATAAGATTTGTCTGTAGTGTCTTCCTTGTGCGGGCTTTATCAACTTGTGTCAGACTTTTGCTAGTGTTTGCAAAAATAAACAGGAAGCTTGAGTTCTTTCTCTATACTCTGGAAAAGTCCATGACATGGTAAAGAGATAACCCTTATTGGAACACTTATTTTTTGTGCTATGCACTATGCTCAGCATTTAACTTTTATTAATGCATTTTTTTTATAGAGGCATGCTTTATTTATTTGTTTGCTGGTTTGTTTGTTTGGTTTTTTTTTGTTTATACATGCACTGGGTACAGTCAGAAGCGCGGGAGGGTGAGAGAATTCACCAGAGCCAGAGCGGGGAGCAGAGCAGGTAGAAGGACCGAAGTACCCTGCTGAGGGGAGCAGAGGGCGGCAGGAGAGGTCTGCGCGCCATGTGGGATCCTCCTCCGGTGGCCGGGGAGCAGCCGGGGATCGAACCGGCGCCGCAGAGGCCGCGGGCAGCTTCGCAACCCAGCGCTCAACTGCTGCGCCACCGGGGAGGCCAACATTTAACTTTTATTAATGCATTTAACCCAATTAATGCATCACAACCCAGTGAGTTATGTCCAATTATGATCTCAGTTTACCTGGTGAGGAAACCAAGGCTTAATGTGTAAAGAAAGAGTGACAGCTGGTAAATGGCATAGCAGGGATTCAGGTGCAGACAGGCTGACTCCAGTGTACACTAATGCGTCTTCTTTGCATAAAGAGGCTCATTTACATGTCTGATGCACTGTGCTGGCTGCCCATGGGCTTTATGGCTATTGCCCCCTGGGGTGCCAGGTGGTTTGTGAATTAGATCTTTCTCATTACATCATCACCCATTTTTTGTGCAGGAGGCAATGGGCAAGGAAGCATTGATAAATTTTTGGAGACAGCTGCAATTTGTCTGAACAAGGCTCTCTTCAGTATCTCAAGGATACTGGCACACGGGTCCAGCTAGCTCCTCCTGGAGCAAGCTTTCTTGTGGTGCCTGAGTGTCTCCACACTGGATCCTGGAAAACTGGCAACAGCCCCACCCTTGGGTTTTCCTCTCTGGAATTTATTTGTCCCCAAGTGAACTCAAAATAAATGAAGTTCACATGAAAGCCTTGCCCTTAAATGGGGTTGGGAAAGTGGAAGTAGCATGGACCTTCCTGTTTTTTTATTTACCTGTTGAGTATTGGACAGTGGGAAGAGGAGATGCTGGTGGCTTTGGGCACATTGGGTCTGACGCTCTTGTAGACGCCCAGGAAACCAGGAGGTTTTGTATGATTGACTATTGCATGTAACAACTGAATCTTGTGACATCTTCTAATTTCCGTATCATGGGGTGATGGTGGTTGTAGAGACAGCTGTGGTTTTCCTGAGATGAAAGTCTTTGTTGTTGTTGTTTCTCTAAGTAATTCAAAACAAGTTCTACCAACAAGAGACTAAATGACTGTGGCTTAGAGCTTGGCCTCAGGGACAGTAACCAACCTTAACCCATATCCTAAAGGTCTAGAGAAACTAGTTCTCCTATAAGTACTGAACTTACACGTGGGAAAGGTAGATGCTTAGAATGACATAAATGGCAGCTGGCTTCATCATGAGTAGGGTAAAATAGCATTCTTTGAGCAAATATAATTACATGTTTAACATGTATTAGGAATAGGAGCTATATGAGCAAACAGACATAGGCTTTGCCCTCAATCTCCTTTCAATCCATGGAGAAAATAAATATCTGAAGAAATCTTCGTGGATGTGATTGTAACTGTGGGAAGTGAACATGCTTGGGTGCCATGGGAGAGTCCTTTGAAGGACAGTGGGAGGTTTTCTGGAAAAGCAGAGATCCTGGGACTGGAAGGAGCACAGGTCTCTATAGGGAAGCTCAGTGGGCTAAAATGAGTGTGTGAAGGAGAGGCCTGAGATGAGGCTGAAGAACCAGATGACAAAGACTTGTTGAGGGCCCTGGTAAGATGTCCGGGCACCAGCAGCAAAGGCAGATAATATGATTATATCAACTTATATTTGAGCCTTCAAATAAATTTATAAAATGCTATAAAAATGTTTGTTTTTATATATGATAAAACTAACAATTAGGTCTAAGAAAGAAAGGACATAACATGTTTTTCATTTTCCTTTAGAAGACAAGCCAAAATTAAAAGCTTCCCTTAATGAACATAAAGGCTTTCTAATTGAGAATAGACTTGTCATCATATACCCACCTCATAGCAGAAGAGCTTAGGATCAGCTTCTCTCCTATAAAAAAAATATTGCTCAGAGGATGAGTGGGTTCTCTCCTGATAGTCCAACGACTCTCCCGTGGAGGACTTGTGCATAGGTTGGTGGCTGGCTGCAGAGAAGGAGGTGGGGAGGTGAAGGGGAACATGGCTGAAAAAGTAAACACCCCAGTCAGCCCACCAAGCTGGGGTTGGCTGACACGACTCCACAGGGCACACTGGCACATGGGAGAGTGAATTTCTCTGGAGGAACTTCTCAGAAAGAGAGTGTAGCCACACTGGGACATGGGTTTGGCCTGGGATGCTGGGAGTTCTCCATGGCACATGCAAGGAAAACTCACCCCCACTAGCCTCCCAGAAGTACAAGATCAAAGAGTCCTCAGGTAGAGCCAGGTCCACCTCAATCATAGACCCAGTAGCAGAGGACAGACTAGTGAGAGAGAGAACACACCACTCCCTTGGAAAGTATCAAATGGGTCCATAGCACTTGCAGCCTGGGCCCCTTGGTGGGTGGTGGAGGTGGTGGCTGCAGAGACAGCCATCACCTGCAGCCACCAGTGGGCAACAGGGCACACATCCTGCCTGGGCACCCCCTGCCTGCTTGATCCAACTGGGTCACAGAGCATGAGCCTTGTGTACCAGACTAGCCCCCCACACCATGCTTCATAGATCACAGTCTGTGGCAGGACAGAGCAGCTGGGAGGCAAGCCAGGAGGAAGGTAGGATAACTCATTGAACAGACAAAGAACAGCTAGAGAAAGGAGGAGGCAGAAATGATACATCTCACTCTTAAGCCCAGGACCACATGGCTTCTCCAGTGAATTCAGCCAAACCTTCAAAGAGGACCTATTGCCTATTCTATTCACATTCTTCAAAAAAATCAAAGAGGGCTGAAAGCTCCCCAGTGGACATTCTATGAGGGCCAACATGATCCTGATCCCAAAACCAAACTAGAACAGTACAAAAAAAGAAAACCATAGATCGCTATCCCTGATGAACACAGATGCAAAATTCCTAGCAAACTGAGCACAGCAACATATCAAGAGCATTATCCCCCATAATCAAGTAGGTTCCTGCCCAGGTATGCAAGGCTAGTTCAACACCTACAATTCAATCATTGTCATTCATCAGAGCAACAAAAGGGAGGATGTAAATCACATGATCATTTCAGTAGACACCAAAAAAAGCATTCGGCAAGATTGAACATCCACTTATGGTAAAAACTCTCACTAAAATGGGACTAAACAGAATTGTCATTATAAGGGAACCATTTACACATTTGGTCACTGCTGATGGTCATTGGCCAATCAGTGGTCCAAGCTCTAATTCTGAACTTGTCGTAGGAAGTAGGAGCTCAGCCTATGAAACATCAAAAAGTTTTATAGATAGAATAAGCCCCTGGACATGGAAATGGTCACAAAGCCAAATGCCATATCAACTTTTGGCCTTTATTTAAGATCACCGTATCGATATTTTGAATAGTTCCTTTTTCCAGCTTCTCTGAACGTGTAGCTCGGTGCAGGAGGCCATGAGACTCCCACTTGCCTTTGGAAAGGCAAGTGCTGTGAATGGCTCAGCCTGCTTTCTGCATGGGCTCTCTAAGCAGTCTCAGTGTGTAGTATTAGTTTTGGCTTTGGGAAATAAGGTTTCTTTCATTTGGCTGGAGGCATACAGCACCCATTTTATTTTACTTGTGCCTCAGGAATTAATTGGGTAATGAGAGGAGAGAGTCTGCTTCTTGAGCATCTGGGCTTTTTACTGCCACAATTCACCCGGCTTTCCGGTACCTGGCTTCCTCTTCAGGAAGGAAGGAGTGTCCTAGCAGTACCAGGTCCTATGTGATGTCTTCCTTTTCTGAAGTCATCCGTTCATTCTCTTCCTAAGAAACATAAGGGTGGAGGTAGCAGAAAATGGAAACTGATGGTCCAGCAAATTCCACAGGAATGGGCTTGCCATTTGGGGTAAAGTAACAATGTAGGATGGAAGTAAGACTAGAGGTGTGGGTTCCTATGAGCTGATCACTCATGGGCAACTGTGACCTATTTGCTATCTACAAATCACAGCAGAGCATTCCTTGACTACCTGCAGGGTATAGCCCATATGATGAGGCAATCCTGGGGACACCTAGGCTGTTGTTGACCTGATTACGTGACTGTCTCCATGGTGGTCTCGGGATAACTCTGCCTGTGATAACATCAGATACTTTGCTGACACAAATGTCTCATGATACGTATCGTCATGATGTCCCCTTCCCTGTCCCTCGTAAAACTTTGCCCCCCATTCCTATCCCAACCTCCTGAGTTTATTCCTCATACCATTGTTGCATGACCAGCTTTTACTGGCCTGTGTGCTTTCAATAAATGGCACAAGAACTTCTGCTCAAGTAGCAGAGTCTTGCCTTGCAAACCTGCTGCACGACTGCTGTGTCCCTCATTGCGTTCTCGCTGCAAAGCAGCAGCAAATTTCCTGTCACAACATAGAGGAAGTTTGGTTTTACAGAAGAAGAACCCAGGGTGGTTACACTGCTGCTCTCCTTCTTACCCACCTTGGCCACACATACACGCCGGCAGACTTCCAGGAGGACCATTTGTCCATCAGACTCTTGCTGCTAGTGCGATAGCCATCAGGATACCTCTTCGCATCAGCTCCCTCTAGAAATGTCCTTCTTAGCCTCAATTGGCTTGTCGGCTTTTTGATTCAGCTTTTGCCAAAGTGCTATTTTCAGATGATTAATTTTCCTAAGATTTACCAATCACAGGCGATTGTTGGTACAGGTAATTTATTAGAGTTTCCAGAGAATAGGAAGGAGGGAAGAAAAGGCAACATTTGTTCATTGGACCCCTGCTAGTGACGCCCAAACCTTTAGAGAAGTGTGTGGTCACATAGTAATGTTTGCCTAACGGACTAGAGATGGAACATTCATTCACCAGCTCCTGTTCCTACTCAGTTCAGGGTTTTTTCTCTGAAGGAGTGGATTGTCCTGCCTGGAAAGGGGTATAGTAGGCTGGGAGTGCCCACAGAACTGCTGCCATGCCAGAGCTGAAATCAGTCAGGACGCAAGGAAGTGACATGGGGCCTGTGAGGTGTGCGCTCGCCCCATTCCCGACCGCCTTCCAAGCCCAGGACTCACCCCATTTCCCACTGCATTCCCAATCCAGGGCTCACCTCATTTCCCTACGGCATTCCCAGCCCAGGCTCTCAGGACCCAGGTTGAACCTGTAATTGCTTTCTGCTATTGAAACAAAAGTACCAGACAGCTCTGCAACTGGCCATAACCAGTATACTGGGGTTTGCCCTAGGACCAAAGGGAAGACCATCCCTATTCTTTTTCTTTAATTTTATATATTTTTTACATCATTTTTCATTTTTTCACAATTATGCATTTTCATCTTGGTTATATTCCCCATACAATTCCCACCCCACCCCCTTGTTTTGATCCTACTCCCTCCCCCCCACCCTGTAGTGAGGTGAACGGGTAAGAATGTGTGTTCACGAGGGAGGTGCATGGGGTTTGAATCTAGACCTTAATTCTTCATGATTGCTATTCTTGACAATGGATAGAAATTAAAAAATTTAAATACGAAAATGTCTAAAAAGTTGTGGCATTTAAACAGTACCACCCAATAAACCTTATTTTGAACTAAACAAAATAAAATCCAGATTTTAAGAAAGGTAAATATAGAATTGATTAGTTAAATCACAAGTTCCTTCTACTGGGCTTAATATTGAAAAATGTTAGAACATCTTAACAGATGCCAATGCAATTCAAATCAAAGTTTAATGTGCTTCAGCAATTTACATATATTTAGTTAGGGGACAGTTTTACCAACAAGCAATTTTCTGTTTAAGCGGGATTCCCAGGAGTGACTACAGGTGAGGAAAACAATTTCTTTGAAAGAGTTTATAAAGTAACCCCCCTTTTTTCTTATGTTTGTGTTACGTTTCTTGTAGTTTTACAATACCCTCACATGCTTTGAAAGTTTGGGGACAGTAAGTACAATTAGTGGCCACTTCTGTCATCCATCTTTGAGTTGGTATGCTTTCCTGTGTCCAGGAGTTTATTCCTCAGCCCACAGGAGTCATAAGTACAAAGTGAAGTGAGGTGACATCAGAGTTTCTCGTACACATCCTGCATCTCCCAGCTCCTCTCCTCCTTCTCCAGTCATCAGACTCAGTCATGTTCTCTCACCACTAGTAGCTTAGTTAACCCCCTGCTGCTGTTCCACCATTATTTTCTTTCTTTCTGTTTTCACCTCTGGATATTGGTTCTACCTCTCCTTGGGGACTGTAGCTGACTGGAGCTTCTTAGAAAGTAGATGTAGGGCCTCCCTGGTAGCGCAAAGGGCTAAGCACAGCACTGTGAAGCTGTCCGCAGCCTCTGCAGCATGAGTTCGATCCCCGGCCAGGGAGGTGACCCACACAGTGCAGCAGACCTTTCCTGATTCACCCACTGCTCCCCTCAGCAGTGTATTTCAGTCAGTTCACCTGTTCTGTTCCCCACTCTGTCTCTGGTGAATCCTCACACCTGCTCACCTCTGGCCTGTACCGCAGTTCTTGCATGCATAAATAAATAAATCTTTAAAAAAAAAAAAAAAGTAGATGTAGACAGGCCGGGCTTCCTCTGCCCTTGACCAGCAGCACAGCTCTACAATGGGGATGGGTGGGTGACCCCATCATCATGGCCAGCCCTTTCTGGGTGCTTCCTATGGACCATGTGGGGCCCAGTGACTCATAGAGGCCTTCATTAACTCTTCACCACAACTCTGCATCCACTGCTATAGCAAACCATGCAAGAGTGATTGGCCTAACACAACCGCATTTATTATTGTCCATGACTCTAGGAATGAGCGGGGTGGTTTTCAGCTCCAGCGGCTCAGCTACCCTTGGCTGACCGCGCTCAGGAGTCTGTGGTTAGCCGACAGGTCAGCAGAACCCAGCTGTTGTCTGGAGCGGTGGGGCGACAGACCTCTCTGGCTCTCATCCTCCGGCTGGCTAGCCCAGGCACTCACAGCTCTGGCAGGGTTCCAGGAGAGTGGGTAGAAGTTCCAGGGTCTCTTGACACGAGGGTGGGGATCAGCACAGCATCACTTCTGTGGTTTGGACAGAGCAAGTCACGCAGCCAAATGAAGTCCCCTGATGGGAAAGACTGCAGAGGCACGAGGGACGAGCATTCCTAACCCCCATCACAGCTGAGTCTCCTCCCACTTGGGGGAACCGGGTGCCAGAATGTAGCATGGAAGCTTACTCCGTGGCTGATTCTCTAACCCACCCCCTGCTGGCTCTTTCATAGACTCTTACTTGTTTCTCAAACACCGTGAGGTATACATTTGTACCTGTTTTAATGCTTTTCTCAGCAAACAATAGAAAACTCAACCCAAATTGGCTTGGGTGAAAAGCCAAACTAAAACACCTAAGGTTCATTTCAACTGCACCTTGTTTTGGGGCTTCAGAAGTTTTCAGAGTGTCTCTCTCCCTACCTGTCAGCTTCTCTCTCTTGTTTGGGCTTTTTTCTCAGACAGGCTATTTCCTCAGGATGATAAAATAGCTGCCAGACCATGGCAAATGAGTGATGTCATTTCACCAAAGTCCTCGCAAAAGTTCCATTGAGTCTCCTTGGTCCAGTTGGCTTAAGCCTGGTCACATGCCCCATCTCCTAAGGGAGCAGTGGTGAGTGAGGTGCCACCCAAAACTATGGGCTGAGAGTGGGGAGATGTCTCCCCAGAGGAAATTTGTAGAGGAGGCGTCAGCAAGCTAGATGGATATGGGTGCAAGAAACGAAGGTCTGTGATAACATCACTATCTTCACTTATCAATGCAGAATGGCATTCAGGGTCAGCCAGACTCAGCAAAATCTCACAGCACATAGCAGTTGAGGGGTCCCGGTCCTCCTGACCTGGTCATGTTGAAGGAGGATGTTCTCTGCACCCCACTGACTCTCAAGTACTCTTTGGCTACCTTAAGTGTCCACTTACACCTCCAGACATGACCAGCAACTCAAGAGGTGATCAGGTAAATCACCATAGACTAGAGAGAGAGGTGTGGTGATTGTCAACAGTGTCAGGCAGAATGTGCAGTTAGGAAAACCCTGTATCAGAAACTTGAAAGAACTTGGCTGCCTGGACAAGAGAGGGAGCTTTTGTTGTCTAGGAAATCTTTCCTTTCGCTGTTTAGTGCTGCCTAATCGTGAGATTTAAACACAGAATTCTTTTCCCAGGTGTCATTTTTCAGCAGTTAAAAATTCATCTGCTGAGCAGATGCAGAGTTGGTGCTCATGACAGAAAGACCTCCCTCCTTCACTGTACTTCATCTAGAAAGATCTGGCTAAGGAACTGCCTTCAGTTTGCACATACAGAAGAAGCAGTCGGTTGAGCCACAGATGGAGGGGGAAGGAGGTCCTGAAGTTAAGGAGACCAGAAATGAGCTCTCTCCCCAAATAAGCAGAAAGACTGTGCTGTGTAGGAAGAAGTTGGTGGCCGGGGAGGGGCCTGGGGCGCGTTTGTACTTGTGAGGTCATTGGAACAAGGCAGGAAATCTGAACCTCATGCCAAAGAAAACTCTCCTCATGCTTTATAAAAAGCCTGTTGAGCTTTCTTCACAAGGCAACTGCTGACGGGGGCACACGAATAGGAGGAGGAGCTGCCAGCGAGGGGTCGCCTGGCCATTTCCAAGGGCCTGCAGTCACTTTGCTTATAGTCACTTTGCTGTTTCTATCTGGGCTAAGGACCAGCGTGCAGCCCCAGGTAGTGAGACACCACAGGCAACCTCGGTACTTCTGGTCAGGACACCCCACACAGTCCACCGTTCATTTCAGGGGTTCAGATGCTGCATGTGGAATCTTCCTTCCCCACAGAAACACCACCTTGGGCCCCAGACCCCTCTCTGCACCTGCTGAGTGCGGAGGGGAAAGTGGCTGCCTGGTTATTTCTGGGGCAGGATGCCCACCATGAAAACGGTCACGGACACAGCCTGGAGTAGAGGAAATGCAGAGTGGTAGGACCCGACTGACCTGGGTTTGAGTCCCACTGCAGCCACTTTTAGTTGCATGCATTTTGGAAAGCTGCCCAACTTCCTGAAGCCTCCTTTTCCTCAATTATAAAGTGGGGATTATCAGCCCTACCTCACAGAGTCAGGGTTAAGTAAGAATATGCTGCAATGACCTGACAAAGAAGGCCTTCTGTAAACATCTGTCCATTCCTGCCTCCCCCTTTGGGTTCCTTTGTAGCATTTCCTCAGCACAGAACCATAAGAAAGTTAGCTTTCTAGCTGCATTTTTTAAAGGGGGAGATACAAGCCACCTGGGGAGAGGTGACATCTGGGTGTCACGGTGACAGCAGGGATCCCATGAGGAGTTCCCCCTTTGTCAGTGGGAACAAACAACAGTATCCCCAGAAGGGGATGTGTCGGCAGGCTCAGCAAACCACATCCCACTTTGTCTTGTGAGAATGGCCTCCACTGTGGGCCATACCCAGGAAGCTGCTTGTCTCCATGAGGACCAAGGCCCCCAATGTTTCTAATAATCTAGACTAGTGCCACCCCAGACGTGGCCTCGTGACACCTGTGTCCACATGCCACATCCACCAGGACCTAACTAGAAAAACCCGCTCTGGGGCCCCTGTCCAGACACTCTGAATCAGAAGCAAGGCTGAGTGCCAGCAGTGTGCATTTAACACAGCTCTGGGCAGCTCCGATGCATGGCAGTGGGATGCGCTATGCCACAGCAAGTTGGCACAATCCAAGGAAAGGAAGCCTCTTCTGCACCACGCAGCCTGAGCCCAGGCTCACTGGCCTCTGTGAGACAGGAGAAGCTCCAAGGCATTGCCTGCCAGACTCAAGTTCTAGTTGCCACGTAGCAGCATTGTGACCTTGAACAAGCCCCTTCACCCTCTCTGGACCTCCATATCTTCATCTGCACATTGGATGATCCAAGATCTAATACTTACCTTGCGGGGCTGTTGAGAAGCTCAGATCAGTTGATCTAGAAAAGTACATAGAGCTGTGCCTGCCTCACGACTGAAGTTCAGTACTTAGCATTAGCTAGATTTGCTTTGTGTTCAGCCACTCCAGACAGGTTGAGGGGGTCTGATGCTGGGGTATCTCTGAAAAGCCTAAAAGTTTGCCTGAAACTGTAGATGGCAGAGCAAAGAAAACCCTTGGAAAAGTTCCTTTCTGGGAGGCCACCAGCCTAGTAACTCATTAAGTCCTTAGGGCAAGATTATAGGGCAGGAAATACTAGCTGTACTTTTGCAGGGAGGTACTTAGGGCACCACTTGGTAAGAGGTATAGCTAAGATTTGAATCCAAGTTAATTTGAAAGAAAATCATTGTACAATTAAACATCGAGAAGTTTCCAGTTTCCCTGTTCCTTTGCCTGAGAAGCTCTGTAAATTCAAGAGTGGCTTTTACCTGTTGTTCAGGGCCCCTGCCCGGAGCCTGGTGTGAACAGGATGGGAGGGGTCTTTCGCTGAGTGGACAAAGAAAACACTGAGAAGTGATAACTAAATGAGTCCTTGTTTAAGAGGCACTTAAGTGGAATAAAATCAGTATGTGAATCATGGCAGTCTGTGCAGTCATCTTAGCTGGCATCCTTAATGTTTGGCGAGTGAATTCTTTGCCGTAATATATCCTGGTTTGCTTGGAACTGCCAGTCCCATGAAGCAGCCCTGCCCTGCATCTTACATTAGAGCGGAGGAGAGGATTCCAAGACCTGGGAGGCCATTTGCTCAAAGCCTGAAAAGCTCTCACTGACGCCAGGCTGGAGAGGGCGGGGGACTGGAGGTTTCTGTGATGGTCTCTTTCCCACTATCTTTTTATTTCCAAGTCTTACTAATTGGCTGCTAGCTTGCATAGCTGTATAATGGGGAGTACAGCGTCACAACTGCACATGTATGTGTGCCTCACTCTGTCATGCAACTTGGCGGGCAGGGGAAACAATTCTTTCCCACTGTCTTACTCTGACTTCCCTTGAATGAAATCCTGAAACAAGACTTCATATAAAAATAGTTTACTTGAAAGTATGCATTCCCAGGAGAAATCACTAGGGAATCAGGGGAAGAGGATTAGGAAGGGACAGAATCCAGGCAAAGATGTGATTTCAGAGTCTCCCGGGGGGGAAGGGCAGGGATAAGGAAGAAGGTGGGTGGCTTTGGCACTATCTGAAGTGGAGCATCCCAGTCAGGGGGAATGGAGCTTGGCGTAGGGTCCCCCAAGAGGTGTGAAGCCCCAGCATTTCCATCTCTCCATGTTTACAGGCAAAGCAGGCTCCAAATGCCTGAGGGCTGTCCTTTGACAGCAGACACGTGGTGCTGGAGGCGGGGGGGGGGGGGGGGGGGGGGGGGGTGTCTGTGTGTGAGGCCGGATGTTGTGAGGAGACTCGGGGGTGGGGGGTTATGGATGGTGTGGGGCCATCCATGGGCCCATCCTCCCCCTGCTCTGCTTTGAGGAAGATGGTGTGTGGTCAGTCTAGCCATCTGAAGCCAAACTAAAAATCATTTTCAAAGGAAGAATAAAGAACAAGAGCAACTTTCCTGTGGGGGAGAGACACCTAGGAAATGACAGATGGAGACACAGAAAATGCTGATCAATCAATTACTTCTGCAGGGTCAGAGCACGGGAAGTAATAAATAAGCCGATCCATGTCTCTCTCCCCCACAAAGCAAGTCAGCTTCTGACCCAGCCATAAGTTAAGAATATTCCAGCAAGTTCAAAACATACTGGGGCTTGGGTGAGCTTATGAACCTGCAACTCATCCTTTTTTTTTTTTTTTATTTTTTAAGAGCCAGGAAAAATCAGAGTTTCCATAAACAACTCTAGCACAATTGATTTTAAAACCTAGCCATTAAAACAACCGAAAGCATCTTTTAACTATTAGTATGTGTGTTAACCATTTGTGATCCTAACTGAAAACGTTGAAATCAAATAGGGAGAAAAGCTACTACAATCCTACTACACAAAGCTCAGCTGCCTATCCTATATTCCTGAAAAGACATAAATGACTCATCACTGTAGCATTTAGTTATGTCAGTGGTGCCTTCATAGCTCAGTGGTGGACTTTTCCAGGTGTGAATGCATCCTTCAGGTTCTTGGCATCGGGCATTTCCTTGATATGCACATAATCCGTACACCTTAAGATAAGCCTGGGCACCTTCTGGCCTCCTGGTGGGCATTTATTTCCTAAATCTCATAGTCCTCACTGGTATAAGCATCTGTTAGCTCCACTACCAAGGCTCTCTAATATTTAACAGAAAGGCTGGCTTAGAACAGGGACACATCTGTCTCCCTCCACCCCTTACACATGAGATTGAGGCAGTGACAGCTGCAGAATGAATTAACACAGGACCCAAGTGCTGCACTGGCCACAGAGACCTGTTCTCAGCCTCTTACTCTGCTGGACACAGTGCTGACTAAGAGGACCCTCTGCTGGATCTGGCCGCTTATGAGTGGAAAAACGGCTTATGTCATGTGTCATAGCGTTTGACCTGTATGTTCAAATAATGAACTAAATTTTCCCACTAAAATCTGCACTGCTAGGACTCCCTGCCAGCTTACTCTGTCCAGTCTTAGTTCTGTAATTTAAAGAACTGGTAGCCGTTTTAGTTACTGAAAAAGAAGGTAAACAATAGTGATAATAGTGAGTTGTGAAATAGGACTCATGATTGGGGTGGGAGGAGAGAGAAGTTAAGCTTCTCTCCTAAATGGGGGACAGATTTTAGTCCTTGGACACACCTCAGCCAGGCACTCATCACACAGCAGTTTGATTGTCTTTTCTTCCTGTTCTTTCTCCCTCCTGGGCTGGCAACACCCCACTGGAGACAACAGTGTCTGTTTTCTAAAGGCTTGGGCCCCAATTAAGGGCATCAAGGCTACTCAATAAATAATTACTATACAAGGGAATGAACAAAGGAATGTAAGACATAACAGAAAACATACGTGCCTCATACATAAGAGTTATTCTATACAAGCTGTTTCCCATTTGAGGCAAAATAGAAGCACTTGTTGAAGGAGTGGATGGGCTTCCTCAGGGCAGCAGGAGACCATAACTGGTGCTGGCCTTGGTCTCCAGGGGTCATCTCTCCGAGTCACTGCCCCCAGGGCCTGATGGGCAGGCACCAGGCTCCATTCTGACCATTCACAGGCAGGAAGGGCTAGGTACCCAGGAAGGCAGAAGTACTCTGTCCTCACCAGAGTTAGAACCCCAGGGAAGACACTTTTGTGCACTCCTGGTCTCAGTCTCTTAACCTCCAAAATGACAGTGACAGTACTGGCCCTTGGACAGTGTTTTAAAGACTGGTACAGAATATATGCCTGAGATGATTCAAAATCCAGATTTCCTGACCCTGCTGCTGAAGAACCCCTCTCTAAAGGGTGGGCCTGCAATTTGCATCTTTAACAAGGATTTGAAAGTAGCCTAATGTTTGGGGGTTCTTAATTTGGGTGCACATTGGAACCAGCTTCAGTAAATGCTTGACCAGGCTGTGTGCTTCGATTCAGTGAATCCACAGTGGGGCTTCCATCTGGGTTTTCTTTACGAAGTTTTCCATAGTCATCATACACTAGCACTGTTGTACAAACTGGAGAGGTGCCCCCTCTGGTGGCCCACAGCCTCTTGCCAGGGTGCAGGGCTTGGTGAAAGCAGCATAGGCTGAATTTCAGACCCTCACCCAGATCTCTTGTGCAGTGAACAACCTGCACAGCTGTGCATGGTATTTCTGGTTCTCAGGTGGCTCTGCTCTTTCCTCTAGTTAGGAATCAATGAAGGGTGCTGATTGTTAATGGCCTTTGAAGGCTTTTGAGCAAAAACCAGAAAAGTAGTGTGTTAAGATTCATCAGTAGTAGCTTGTAGAACAGATGGGGGACAGTTGAGAGCAGGATGTCAACCATGAGGTCTAGGCAGGAAGAGTTTGGCATTGATCTGTTGTGCCAGCAAGGAGAAAGAGAAGAGGATGTCAGTTCTTTAGGGAGTCCAGCGAGAGATCCAGAAGCAGCAAGGTAGCTGTGCCAACCAGACAGTGGAGGCAGGCTCCATGAGCCTACAGTGTGCTCAGTGGAGATATGTCCCAGAGGTCTTCTGTCTACTGTGTCTCTTCATCTGTCACCATGGGAAGGTCATCAGTAGCTGCCTCTCGCCTCTGCTCTTATCCACAGCTTTGCCACCCCAAACATTGGTGGAAAGGGGTGAGATACTGTTACTGCCTCTTATATTCCCTCCACCCACCTTGGGGACCACCTGTGATAGCTCCTGTGCAGGCTGAAGCCACTGTCTCTCTGCCTGCAAACTTTCTCTGGCTACCAGCACACGATGCACTCAACACCAAGGGGGAGGAGCTGAAAGTACAAGATAGTCAGCATCCATGGGACATGTCACAACCAGGAAGAGGCAGCATTGGAGGAGAGATGTCCTGGTTTTCTCACCTGTTGGTGGCACGCATTCCTAACCCTTGTGGAGCACCCCGCGATTACCTCCCAAATAAATTACTTGATATCTCAGTCCTTGTCCAGATAAAGAGTGTGAATGGGTGGGTCTCCAGCTCCAGAAGACTCTATCATCACACAGACACTAGCCTTCAGACCGCTTTAGCAGCGTGTCTATGTTTCTGGAAGGCAAGTGAGTATAAGGTATGTCCAGAAGTTGAAATCATGTTTCCCAAGTGGGTAGACTCAGTGAAGTCAAGAAGTTCCTCTCAAATGTTCCTGTTTATAGAGATTAGCTGAAGATTTTGTTCCAGTACAATGTCAGCAGGTTTGGCCTAGCACCTGAGAATCTGCGCTGCTAAAGGCTCCCTGGTGATTCTGCTTGCTGCTGGCCCAAGGACCACACTTTGAATAGCAAGGCCCTTAGCTCCGAGCTCCTTTACAAGAAAATTCCAAGTGGGCATGTAGGCATGTAGGTGGGATAGAACTCTGCACTGTAAGTACATTTCTAATGGCACAGTTTCTGACCAGAATTTCAATACACCTCAAACACGTCTCCAAAACCTTTCATCCAGACACCACTCATAAACTGGTTTTGTGGGCCTCCCCGGTGGCGCAGCGGTTGAGCACTGGGTTGCGAAACTGCGCGCGCGGCCTCTGCGGTGCCGGTTCGATCCCCGGCTGCTCCCCGGCCACCGGGGGAGGGTCCCACATGGCGCGCAGACCTCTCCTGCCGCCCGCTGCTCCCCTCAGCAGTGTACTTCGGTCCTTCTGCCTGCTCTGCTCCCCGCTCTGGCTCTGGTGAATTCTCTCACCCTCCCGCACTTCTGACTATACCCAGTGCATGTATAAACAAAACAAACAAACAAACCAGCAAACAAATAAATAAAGCATGCCTCTAAAAAAAAAATAAATAAAAAAAATAAAAATAAACTGGTTTTGTGCCATGATGTTGAGTTCTTTCCTATCATTTCAGGAGGGACCCCCACCTCGTTGAGTTTTTCAGCCAGACTATAGGGCAAAGGAAAAGAGTGACAAAATCAGAATACTTTGATTCTTAACATGGAATTCAACTTTGAATTCTTGCTGTTGTTGAACAAGGAAATTTTTTTAACCTAAGAATAGAAAAGTTTTTGCTTTTTTTTTAAAAAAAACTAAGAATAAATCAGTTGCCTTCATCAATAGAAGAGAAAACTTCCTGGATGAAAATCAAATACTTGAGTTACTTCTGATGCCTTAGAAGGCATGGCTTGATGGGCTTCTCAGTTCGAACTGGCAAATTTAGATCGATTGATTGATTTGTTTAGATTTTTTAAGTTCATATCCTCTGGTTCCAAAGGAGGATTTAGCAGCATTTGGGGAAGTATATTCAATTTGTCTTCATTTTAGGAAGAAAACAGAAAGATTAGTTCTAAACAGGGTTGATGTAATGCACCAAGGAGGAGAGGGTTACAGGGAACAGGACAGCTTATTCTAGTCATTTCTAATTGATGCTGGTTTAAAAAATGTAATGTATTTTTACTCATCTTAGAACTTTCAAGGCACTTTTCTCCTCGAAGGGCCAAGGGGTCTGTTTGGGAGGAGAAGCCCCTGTCTCTGCTTTGATCAGATCCTTGCTTCTCCCAGACAGCTGGTCTCCCACTGCATGTGATTGGTAGGGGTTGTTTAAAGTGCACGCTCCAATTTCTAATACTTCGCTATAGAGGGGAATTTTGCTTTAACAGCTCTGTGGCTCATTTGGCCCAAACATTTGTTCTAACCATAGCTCCTGCTAGCTTCACCTTTTTAAGCTTGGAAAGAACAAATAGTCTGGGCTTTTGCTTCCAAGCGTTCCAAGTTTGGGGATGGGGGATGGAAGCAGGGTGATGAAAGCTAAGAAGGAACTTTCTTTGTAGTGCTTTCTTTGACCCATTCCTCCAAATCCCCCACGTGTGTGGATAATCACCTCTGGTTGCCTCGGACTGTTCACTTGCCAACTCCTCCCCAGCAGAAGGTCTGTAACCACTGGCCCAGCCTTGCCAGGCCACCAGCCATACTTGGCATCCTTGTTAGAGCCCCCTTATGCTCCTGGTTCCTTAAAGTCTGTTTTTGGTTCACCAGGTCAGTGTTCCCCACGTCTTCAGACTCAATTTCTGTGGATTCTTTAGGGAAAGGGGGGAAAATGAGGACCTTGTCTGTTTCTTTCTTGGTGTTCCCCACCCCAGGCCCTCTAAACCACTCTGAGAGCCAGCTAGGAAACCTTGGGCAAGTCATGTATCGTGTGTTCCAGTTTCCTCCTTGTAAAATGGGCATGAAAAGACAAGAGCCCCGTGGAAGAGCACTTGGCACAATAGCCTTGCCCCTGATGTGTTGCCGAAGGCTGCTCTGTGCTCTCCCTCTTTAGAGCTGGCAGCACTAGCAGCCAGCAACCAGTCTGTAAGGGGGTGCTGTGACTTCATTTTACAGGTGAGAAAATGGAGCCTGTAGAAAGGCTCATTAATTTGCCTAATACCGCACAGCTGTTAAATATCTGAGCCAATAATCAAAGCAGGGACACTAAAGCCAGTCCGTATACTTTCTCCACTGCCAGCTCAGGCCCACGTGCTTTGCTGCACAGGTAGAACTTCCATGGGCCTGGCCCAAAGAGTTTCCCTCTGGAAAAACGGTTGTTTTTTCTGATGAGTTTCAAATAGACTCATTGAGGTCAATGAACTATTTCCTGGAAATAAACCCACTGTTCACTGATTAGATCAGATTATTGGGGACGCTTGCTCACCTCTGACTCCTCAGTGGATTAGGGAATTTGGGATCTAGTGCCTTGAAGATTTACCTAAATTCCCTATTAGCTGAGAACACTCTTACTAGGTCACAGGGGCCACACCTTACATGTCTAGGAGAAGGAAGGGGGCCAGGGGATCTTAGATGAACATCAAACTGCCAGCCAGACATGGAATCTTGAGGGTTATCTTCAGTTTGACAAACGTGTGGGAGTGAGGAAATGGGATATCAAACTTCAGACTCAGCCTGGTGCTGGACAGAAACCTGTTACTGGACCTCGCAGATTTGCCACTCCCGGAGAGCACTGTGTCGGTGGTCAAAACACACTGCTCCAGAATGAAATCAAATGCGTGTGTGATTGGAGGAAGGAGCCAAAGGCCAAGGAGTCTCAGTAACCTCATTATCCGATTCTTCCTACCAACCACTGCATGTACAAAGTGGGCAGGAGCTTGGCTTGACTGGCCGGGCTCCCGGGCCTGGACTGCTGAGGTATGTCTGGAAAAGAGAGGGGCTCTGCCAAGGCAAGCATCTCCCAGGCCAGGCAGAGCAACAACTGAACTACTTCTTGCAGGGCCTTCATCAGAATCCCCAGTGAGTCAAAGCCTGTTCATGTAGTAAGTGCTAACTCAGGAGCTACTAAGAGCCAGACCCAGTGCCCAGAATGCAGAAGTGAATGAGCACAAACCAAATATGCTTTTCATCATTGTGTTCTGAAAAATGTTGATTGATGTTTTCCTGATCCTCATAGTAATACATGTTGGTAGAAAATGGAAGCAAATGGAGTCAATCATAACTCTAGGGAGAAACTCTTGGTAGCAGTTTATGGAATTGGATGTCCTTGCTAGCCGAGGGAGAGGGCGACTGGGGAAAAGACCAGTTATATGAAGCTTCATTAAAATAGAATCCAAAACTTTATAATAAGAAAGCAAAATTTTAAGTTTCAATTGGGGTTTTACTTAAAAATTAAGCTACAGTTTGAAAATGTTTGTTATCCTACGTTTAACAGTTCGTAACATTGTACTCTTGATGGTTTGTGTTTAAATCTTGTCTTCTGTTGCACCCTAAAATGTTATCATCCAGGGATAATGTTTACTTCTTCAAAAGTTAACTGATCTAACTGTGCCAGATCAAGATTTGTCAGTGGCCTTCAGTAATTTGAGCAACTTTTCAGTATCATGGTTCCTGAGTGTAAGGGGTCAGGAATGAACACGGGGCAGGTTTTCTGATCCAGCAGACCGGGTGAAGGAGGAGTCAGAGTCCTCAGTGGTTTTTTGCAGGTCTTTTATTGGGGTTCAGTGGGTACGTGGCAGGCAGGGGTGCTGGAGGGCTGGGAGGCTGGCAGTCCTCCCAGCCCCCAGCAAATCTTCACTCTATCTGGGCTCTCTGGCGTTCTCTGCTTCTGCTTCGGGCTTCTTCTCTTTCGGCTTCTGCTTTGGCTTCTGCTGCTGCTTTCTCGGCTTCTGGTGACCCTGTGATGCCGCCCTTAAAAGCACAGTCTTAGTGCAGGTGTACCCATTTCAGGTGCCCGCCATCAGGCATGCATTCAGGATCACAGGGTCCCCTCATCTATCCTGGTGGCGGGAGGGCAGAAAAGCCTGATATTTTTCCTTACCCTACACTGAGTTGTTGAAAGCCTGTACCTTTTGCAATGAGACCTTAGTCCCACTCAGTAGTGGATTTATGCTGCACATGATCTGGTTCATCATATGTCTACACTATTTGGCCATCAGGGAAAAGGATGGATGGTCTTGTTCACTGGCCCCTGTTTACAGTCAGCTAATTGCTAGTCATCCTAAGCCTTGCAGTGATGCTAAGGCTAAGTTTTACAAGTTTAAATCACTGTAAGCAATAATGGGGACTTGGAATCAGAGCCAAGAGAGAAGTCTAACTCCAGATCTTTCCCATCTACCTCCTGAAACTCCTCACCAAAACACTCTTCCAAAGCGGGGTGAAAGGGGACGTCTGAGTTTAGCCACATCTCCCCAGAACTCACTTTTTCTAGCCTTACTATCTTTCTCTGTGCTTACCTGGCTACCAAGGGGGTACCTGACTCTGTGCAAGTCTCCATGACGATGCTGTTGTTTATGGTGCTTCCCTGGGTGTGACCTAAAGCCAGAACAAAGGGTGTGTCCGTGCTGCTTTGCGTGAAGTGCTCTTGATGAGGGAGCTGTGCAGATTTTGTAACCTGCACTTGGATAGTTTCTTCCCCACCTATTAGCTTTAAATGTTCCCTCGCCCCTTTTCTTTGCCTCGCCCCACCTGAGCAAGGGCCCAGCACTTTCCAGTGGTTCTCAGTCACAAGAGCCTCCTCTGTCCGGGTGTTGTCTGAACCCCAATTTCTGCAAAAGCAGAACTGAGAACTGATTTCTTATGTAGATGACTTGTTGGGGAAATGCTCTTGGGGAAAAGTGAAGGAGTGGGGGGGCAGGGGTGGGTGTCTGTGCTCCCAGTGGGAGTTGGCTCTGGCCCAGTCCCATGGGAGCTCTGGAAGGTGAGCTGCAGGGAAGGTGGTCTCATCTTGAGGCAAAGGGGGCAGCCTTTGGAGCCCACATCAATCACAGACTGTGAATTGCAGGAAGGAAAAGTCATCCTTACCTTACAGGCAAAGGGGGCTCCCTTTAACTTGGGGCTGTTGAGCCCATCTAGTAAGGGGGTGCTGAGTGGAGCACCCACATCTCCCACACAGGGAGTCACTGTGTTTGCCAAAGTCCACATTCAGAGCCTCTTTAACTCGCAGCTGTGGAGGGAGAGCAGGGTGTAGAATTAAAGCCTCTTGGTCAAAGCAGCTTAAATAGCCACGGGAGGGCTATGTCTGTGCTGACAGGCAGCCAGGGGTGATCCATGACACCCTGCCTGGGGACCATTCCTGGAGCAGATGAGTCATAAGCCCCATGCGTAGCCTCTCCCTCCTGAAGATGTCTTGCTTTTCAATATTTTTGCTTATCCCCACTGAGACCCAACTAGAGTTTCGGAGTTTTTATTTGAGTAGAGTAGAAAAGAGACTTGGAATAATGCAATGAATGCTGGTTAAATTGTTATTTTCTAGCATTTTGGAATTCACAAAATAATAAAGTAATTCAGCAGCTCTTGAATAATCAGAAACAGTCGAAACCCAAAACTAAGTAAGCTAAGCGTCCCTGAAGTTGCAGAGAAAGTTTTTGAAGCCAGAGAAAGTTTTTGAAAGTTTTTGACGTGGGCTCCAAAGGCTGCCCCCTTTGCCTCAGCTCACCTTGTCCCTTCGCACCCCTGCAAAAACTGAAGAAGCCTTTGGAACTATAAATCTTTACTTCAAGAACAGATAGACCTTCAATTTAGATAGAAAAACCTCTCTCCTGGCTTGAAGTGGATTTCTAGTGAGAAACTGAATTTTCCAAAGGGAGTTTGGAACTGGGTTGATTAATCAGGGTGTATGTGAGTGTGTGTGCATGTGTGTGTGCTCACATATGTGTGTATTCACCTGCATGTATGTGTGCCAGGATGTTCTTGAGAGTAATTACACCAGGTTGATAGATGTGAACCAGGATTGTGCCAGGGAAACTGAGAGCTGAAGTTATCCGTCACTGTCTCTGATGCCCACAAGCCGATTAGCTGGAATTTGGAGAAGTTTCTACTTGGGACAGTGGTGGACACTGCTTCTGGGGAAGGATTTATGAGGATGGTGACAAAAGGCCCTCGAAGTGAACATTAGGACCTGTATTCAGGACTTGCAGGTCTTGAGATCGCATTTGAGAAATTATTCTCTGGTTTTCCATATTGAAATTGCCATTGCGTGCCCTCTCGGCTCCAAGCACAGTCCCTTAGCTTCCCAACTGAGTCTCGTGCAGGCAGCCTGAGTCCATGTGAGGACACTGGCTAAGGTTAGGGAGAGTCTAGAAAATTTACAGTTATTCAGATCAGTTGTCGCCAAGATTGGCTGCTGAAAAAGTGAACTAGGATTTCCTTTCATATCTCTATGTCCTGTCTTATATTTCCTAGTGGTGATGATGGGGGAAGCAGTTTGCTCTGCTCTGTTGCCATTTTCTAAGCAGTTTGATTGATGTTTAACAAAGAAACAGAAACCATACAAATTATTGTGTCCAGCTCAATGGATTTTATAGAATCATACCCAATAATATTCCCAGCACCTCAAAAACCCCCTTCCACTTACTTCCCAATTACGACCTTGACTTCTTTTTTTTTTTTTAAAGATTTATTTATTTATACAAGCCCTGGGTACAGTCAGAAGCGTGGGAGGGTGAGAGGATTCACCATAGCCAGAGCAGGGAGCAGAACAGGCAGATGTACTGAAATACACTGCTGAGGGGAGCAGTGGGCGGCAGGAGAGGTCTGTGCGCCATGTGGGACCCTCGCCTGGCGCTGCGGAGGCTGTGGGCAGCTTCGCAGCCCAGCGCTCTACCGCTGAGCCACCAGGGGAGGCCCATACTACCTTGACTTCTAACCATGTAGATGAGTGATTTATCTTTTGCCATTTCTACTTTTTGTGTTTTCTATAAGGTTCATAATAGTGTAGTCATGTATGTTTATAGTAACTAAATAAGTATATTGTGAGCAGTGTTCACATCATTTTCCTGATTGGAGGCAAAAAATACATCTATTCAGTCCAGTCTGTCTAGAGGACTGGAAATGTTGATCTGAGCTGAGGTGGGTGGTGGGTGTTGGAAATAAGAGCCGGGAGCCTGGGTGGCTTTTCAGATCTGGAGTCCGTATGAATAGGTTCCTTTTGGCTGCCATTGTATTGTTGGTTGTTCATTCCCTGTGGAAATCCAAGGCCGTGGAGTGGGGAAAAAAGACAGATTTTAGAGTCAGCCAAGAATACCGTTAGGGAAGTCACATGATTTCATGAACTTCATTCAGTGTCCCTGCATCTAGACTTTCAGCCAGTGCTAGTTCTATGCTATACCGTCATCACCAAAATCTGCAGACATACTGTCTCCCTGTGAAACTCTTCATCTGGCTCCAGTGACTTGGAGAGGCCCTTGGGTTATGAAGCCCCTCCTGGCTTTCCTTTGACCTTGGTTATAAACCATGTGTCTGGGTGGAAAGGCAGCAGCTGCCAGCGGCCCCCTCTCTGGTTTCCCCCAGGCCGCTGTAGGTAGAGCACATTCTGAGCCAGCTGTACTGGGAGGCCTGTCCTTGCACATGCCCCCTCCCACAACCCTCTACCCTGGGGAGGTGTGCAAGGGAGCAGCTCTGCCCCCACCTCTCCAGGCTGCAAAAGAGCCCCTGTGCATCCCCTAGTGTATTTCCTTAGTTTTCTTTCCTAAACTAGCAACATCTTGGGACTCCCTGGTGGCTCACGGGGTTGAGATGCAACCTATGAAGCTATCTGCAGCCTCTGCAACACAAGTTCGATCCCCAGCCCAGGGAGCTGCCCACATGGCACAGCAGACCTCTTCTGACTGGCCCACTGCTCCCCTCAGCAGTGTATTTCAGTCAGTCTGCCTGTTCTGTCTCCCACTCTGTCTCTGGTGAATCCTCTCACCCCCCACACACCTCTGGCCTGTACCCCAGTTCTTGTACTCATAATAAAATAAATCTTAAAAAAAAAAAAAAAACTAGCAACATCTTGAAAGGCAGAATTAGGGTGTGTGTTAGGAAAAAAGGGACTGAAAAGATGAGTTGGTTGCTTTTATTCAGACCTTAAGAGGCACCCAGTTCCTAAGGGCACCTGGCTCAGGACACAACGGGTTCACAGGTGAAGTGTTAGTCAAGAGGAGAGAGTGGCTTTCTCCTCCCCACCTACAGGAAGAGTGGGCAACCAGAGGAGGTTAGAGGCTTGGCCTGGTCAAAGACTCCTGATCTCCCCAGTCAGCGGTGGCTGTTATCCAAGAACTGCCCACAGAGGGACTGTGTCTGCTGAAGCCTCTGTTTGCCTCCCAGAGTCCACGTCCACACATCTGTCTTTGTGCAGCCAGCCCATCTGTTCGTGCTTTTTCTCTTGCAGGAGGAAATGGGCATTTCCTGTGAACTGCTGGAATTGGACTTCCTCAAGTGCAGTGTGGGATTTCCTTTCATGAGGTCAAAGTCAAAGGTAAGGGACAGAGAGGGGCACTTCCTTGGCAGGAGGCCCCCAACCCTTCCCATCTACCCCTCACTCTAACAGCTGCCACCCCCGGGGTTTCCTCCCACACCCCTGCCTCCCCATGGGTGGAGAGTGAGACCCTACCAGTACCATGCTCCTGTCCATGGCACTCCACAGTACGCTCTGGACAGGCTGTGACCCTTGCGACCTACCCCAGATGTGAGGCACTATGGCCTTTGCTTGGCAAAAAAGCATCTGGTCGACCTCCTTAAAAAGTGTTCTTTGCTGGGCCATTCCCTGTTGCTATGTCCCTGGGACAACATGGGAGATGTGGTCCGGACTAGTAGCCTACAGTCCTGACTCTGTCACTTCCCTACACTCTCGTGATTTCTTTAAGTGATTTCTTGAATACTTAAGGTATACAATACTAATTGTGTTGCACTTCATTTTTTTCTTTTAAACAGAAGAAATTACAATCATGTTGGCATTTTTAAGGGGCCAAATTTTCTGAGCTCAACCAATAATATGATGTATATTCACACATTCCAGAAGAATCCTGGTGTGTGCCATCATTGTAAGGAAATACAAAGATATGAACAAGATGTGATTTGGGGAGATAAGACTAGAATCTAAAAGATCAGGTTTGCCTTTTGAAATAGAAGCTGTTTTCCCTGCTGTGACTTGAAGGAGATTTCATATTTCTTGGTTTACCTTCCCCTCCCTGCCCCCCAAAAAGGAGAAAGTTTAATCCTTCTCTCCTGCCTGTGTTATAGAATTGATTCATTTTAATCTCGAAGGCTTTTTGGTTCCAATATGTTGTAGCTGTTTTATAAGACAATTGTGAGAATGTTTTGATGGGGAAGAAAATCTGCTCGTTTCTTAGCAAATCCCTTGAACCTATCAGCCCTTTTGAACTTCCCTGCTCCATACTGTGGTAGCTCTTATATCTGGGATTCCTCAGCCTTTTCCTGGCTCTGCTCGCATCTGTCCACATTCATCCAGGAGAAGGGAAACCTTGAGAGGGGATTATCTTACATGTAACTGGCAGAAAACTAACCCAGTCCCATTAAATTCCAGGTAAGGTGAGGCGCAAGGATGTTCCTGTGCCTTGGACGTCATTACCTGTAGTAAAATACATGATACCCCCATGTGTAAATCTATTTGAAATCCTTTGAGCACCAGAAAATAGACTGAATGGAAAAATTTTGACAGTTTGCCATTTTATATAAAATCTAGCCACACCCAAATCAAACCTAAGTGCATCTAGCTAGTTTTAGTCTAAAGCTTATTTTCAAAGGAAAATTTATATCCTTATAGCAATTAGGAACCTAGGATCACTTGCCATAAAGAAAAAAAAAAGGTAGAAAAATGAATACAATACAAACACAGCAATGTTGAATTCTGAGGTATTACATTTTGTCAAAATTCATTAACTCTCAAAATAATCACAATGGACAAAAGGATATATGTTGGAATGCTGGGATTTTTTCCAACCTAGTTAACAGCTGCCTTCCTTCCACAGATAGATGTTAAGATCCATGATGAGATTAAACTCTAGGTGGGGGTTTTCTGGGGTCATTCCCTTGAAGAAATCTAAGAAGTGACCCAGCAGGGATAAGGGCTCCTTCTACAGGCAGCCCACTTGTCTTGCCATCCCCCTGTCCCTCATACCCTGTGGGTCCTCAGGCCCCAGACCACCTGCTGAACCACATGACTAAGCTGTGGGCTGACTCTGGTTGTCCAGGTGTTTGTGCCCCTCCTGACCCACCTGCCAGCTTCTGACCTCTTCTTCTCCTGGGCCTTCACCTCTGATTTTGGCTTCTCACCCAAACCTTTAGCTTCTCACCTCACTGTGACCTGTAATGTGTTAAATGCAGGTCTCCTGCCAGTTCTGACTCTGCTGCGACAAGGTCCTTGACTTTCCTTTCCTTTGTCCTCCAGCTCTGCTTCCTGTCCTCATTCCCCACCATCCTGTAAGCTAAGTGTCACCACCACAGACATTTCTGACTCAAAAGGGATGTGCAGTGTCCACACAGTGCATGGTCCTATGTCCATCACTTCTGGTGGCACTCAGTTCACTGCTATGGAGTTAGACAATTGCCTATAATTAGTCATAAAGGAACCCAAATATTTATATGTTAAATATGTCATAGACTCCAAAAAAAAAGTCATAGACTCAATTTTGTTGAATTTTTTTTTAATTAATTTATTTATTTATACAAGCACTGGGTATAGTCAGAAGCGCAGGAGGGTGAGAGAATTCACCAGAATCAGAGTGGAGAGCAGAGCAGGAAGATTGACAGAGTACACTGCTGAGGGGAGCAGTGGGTGGCAGGAGAGGTCTGTGCACCATGTGGGACCCTCACCCGGTGGCCGGGGATCGAACCGGTGCTGCAGAGGCTGCGGGCAGCTTCACAACCCAGTGCTCAACCGCTGTGCCACTGGGGAGGCCCTGAATTTTTTTTTTTAAGATTTAGTTATTTATTTATACAAGCACTGGGTACAGTCAGAAGTGCAGGAGGGTGAGAGAATTCACCAGAGCCAGAGCGTGGAACAAAACAGGCAGATTGACGAAATACACTGCTGAGGGGAGCAGCGGGCGTGGCAGGAGAGGTCTGTTGTGCCATGTGGGACCCTTGCTGGCAGCCGGCCGGGGATCAAACTGGTGCTGTAGAGGCTGCAGGCAGCTTCACAGCCTAACGCTCAACCACTGCGCCACCAGGGGAGGCCCACAATTTTGTTGAATTCAAGAATTTTTTTGTCCAATCTCTTTATTTTTATTAAAATGCAAAGATCAATTGTTTTGGCCAACATCATGTTTATGTAGAGCCTAGTCTATAACCCCTACCCAAGGACTCCCCACATTCCCCATGCATGCCAACCTGTATATAGTCAAAAACATCTTCTTAGGCCATTGCCCCCCAAGCCATAGGATGCTCACCTCTGGGGGTGCCTAAGAGGATTATAGGTGGCTCATGAGATTCTTTTAGGTGATAATGGACACGGCACTGTTCAACACAGGCTCAAAGAATAAGAACATTATTACCTTTTTAACACTCTCTCAGTCTTAACCACATGTGGAAGAAAGTCTCTGGTGGAGCTGCAATATTTAACACCTCCTGACCACTTGTTAATCTCCCTATTACCAAAATAGAGAAGACCTTTGGCTCAGAGCCTTTAGCAGGTAACAGAATTCAACATTGCTTTGTTTTCATTGTGTTTGTTTCTATGATGACCTTCTCCTGATTGTAAGTGGTCCTGGATGCTCATCTGTGATAATGAGATAAATTTTCATTATGTGATGAGATAAAATTTCCTTTTAAAATACTCTGTAAACAAAAAGAATGAGGCAATAAAAATATGAGTTTTAACAGCACAGGTGATGTCATGGGCAGATGTACCAAAATTGGCAAAATGGTATGAAAGTGGAATTTACAAAGTCATGGTTTAAGAGACAAGCATTTTATTATTAAAGCTTTATCTCTAGCCTGACTATCAGAAAGATACTTATCAGAAAAACAGAAGTTGTCATGCAAATGAGTCTCCAGAGGTCATACACTGCAGGAGATTGTTGTGAAAAACGTTTTAAGTTTGGATGCCTGCTGCACACATCACTTTCTCTTTCCCTAGTATGAATTCAGCGTGATCTTTGATACAAGCCACCTGTCTGGGGAAGAGGGAATTCTTAGCTTCATCATTACCGCTCAGAGGTAAGAAGGATTGAGGTTTTTTTTTAAGATAAAATAATTAATGGGGCCAGAAAGCCCATGCCCTGGTTACACATTGCTGATGGCAAGGATGCTGCGGAGAAAGAAGTGGTTATTTGGTGAGAGAGGAGAGTGGGCTGGATCATGAAGGACCCATGTAGCCGCAGAGATCTGATCTGTTTTCCAAGGGCAGTAGGGGAACCTCTGAAAATGTTTGAAGAAGGAAGGGACACAATGTAAAAGCTTGCCCACACAACATGGGATTGCTGAATTTAATAAAGGGGACAGATACCCTCTCCATCCCCATCTCCTGCCACTTCTAGGATCTATAGAAAGCTCGCCAGTGTTGGGCAGGTCCATTGATGTGCTCTCTGGGTCCCTCAACATCTGTGGCAGCTGATGTTCCTAAGAAGGAACACCTGGGCAGGAAATATGACAAGTGAGAGACTTCCCTTTTCAAATAAAAGGAAACTCCACCTGCCTCCCAGCCTCACTCAGGGCTGAGAGGTGTCCAAAAGGGGTACACGGGGGTGATAGCTTCATTTTTTTTTTAAAAAAAAGCTTTATTTATTTATTTATACAAGCACTGGGTATAGTCAGAAGCACGGGAGGGTGAGAGAATTCACCAGAGCCAGAGGGGAGAGCAGAGCAGGCAGAATGGCAAAGTACACTGCTGAGGGGAACAGCGGGCAGCGGGAGAGGTCTGTGCGCCATGTGGGACCCTTGCCCAGCGCCTGTGGATGGAACCAGTGCTGCAGAGGCTGCGGGCAGCTTCGCAACCCAGCGCTCAACTGCTGTGCCACCGGGGAGGCCCCAGGGGTGATAGCTTCATCTAGTAAAATCACATCTCCTCAGACCAGCGGTGCTCTGGCCTGGGAGGCCCCTTAGAATCTCCTGGGATAGCTTTAAAAACTACAGATGCCTGATCCACCCTGCAGATTCTTATCTAATTGGTTTGCAGTGCAGTTGGGGCACTGGGATTTTTAAAAAAAGGCGCATCTAATGATGCTAATGAGCTGTCAAGGCTGAGAACCACTGTCTATAGTCCCTTACTCTAAACGGGGCATATATCCACTCCGTAAACATCTATTGAGCATCTACTGTTTACCAGGTACAGTGCTAATTTGTATGTGCATGCCTGTGCTTATCTATACATAAGAAAGTGCCAGTAACTTACTAAATTCAACAACATCTCCTTATGTATATCAATATTACAGAGCACCAGGGGCCACATAGTATTGGTAGCATAAATAATTAATTATCAGAATCTTCTAATTCTTTGAATCCCAAATGATAAGAAAGCTATATTATCTGGTAGGCACTTCTTTCTTTCCATACTTTGGTGACAATCTGGCCTCACAGTCAGTCCCGAGGGCACCCACAGCACTTGACTCCCTGCTCTGACGGAAAGATCCTTAAAGCTCCTTATCTTGAAAGCCACAGTTAAAATATCAATCATTACTTTCTTTCCTGTCACCACCCTTTGAAGATCTCTTGCCCACTTGTGGATTTCGGAGGACATAAAGTTGAAACTAAACAGTTTCTCAAGAGCTCTCCTCTCAGCAGCCATCACGGGAAAGCATCCCAAGTCACGCGCTGGCAGAGTGACTGGAAACCTTTTGAAGTTTGGCCCCTTTATCTCAACTTTTCAACTTAGCTCAGTCTGGAGCGGTCACCTGATGACAGATGAGACTGTTGGGCCTGAGCTGCCAGCGGCCACAGGTGGCTGGACAAATGGCAGGGGCAAGAGGTGGCCCTGCCCTCAGGAACAGATTACTCAGATGCTGGCAGGATGCTGGTGGGGGAGGGAGTGGGCTGCGGTCTGGCTGTTCAGTCCATGGGGGAGTCTCCACTGATCCTCCCATTGCTGCCACTCTGGCTTTCATGGCCTGGGGGGAGAGGAAGGACAAGAAAGCTAGGCCGCTGGGGCACCTGATCCTGCTGCTTCTGCAGTCTGTGGCTTCTGAGTAATGGATGTCAACCCCAAGTGCGGAAGACAGATGAAGAGTCAGGGGTCAGAGTCACAGAGCACCATTGTTTCAAAAACAATAGGAGAGAGGTGAGGGCACCTTAGTGTTATTTAAGTAATGTTGCCATTTAGTACTTGCTGGTGGGAGAGGAAGTGGGGGGTGGGGGGCATGGAGCAGGCAGGAACCCTGCACATGTTGGGGAACAGTGGGCTGGGAAGTGGGCAGGATGAGCCCTGTGCACATGTCAGCAGTTCTGGGGGATGCTTATGTTTTACCCCCAAAGAGTGAACTTGGTTTTCCCCTGGAATCCCACATCCACTCATCCTATAGAGCCAACCAGAAGTGCGGCGTCAGCAACACATACCCAATAGCTATGAATTTCCCAAAGCAGCTGCTTCCCTGAAATAATCATTACAATTCATATTTGAAATTGAATAAAATAGTAAAGGGAAAAGAAGTCTTCTCTTTTCTCCTCCTCCTTCTACATCCCCAACTTCCCCCCTTCCCAAATCCAGTGTCAGATGGAAAAGCCCTGAAGCTTTTAGAGTGAGGCTGACCTGGGTGGGGACAATCTCAGTGCTGTTTGCATTGTTATGGGTCCTTGGAGCGAGTTACCTGAGCTATCTGAGCTGTTCCTTAGCTGTCGCTGTGGGTAATCCCCTCCCTTCTTGGACTTGGTGAGATCATGCTGAGAAATGTGGCCCCCACACAGCAGCCACTCCACAGCAGCAGCTCCCTGGCATCCGCCCTTCTCAGTCCCTGTTCTGGCACAGTGGACTCTGTGGGACTGTGTGGGCCTCAGTGGAAGAGGAGGTGTGGTGACGTGCATCTAAGGTGTGACCGTACTTGCTCACCACAAAGGGGATACCTGTATATGGACATATCCCAGCCAGGGTGGGGGTTGCTTCCAGAAGAATTTATCGTGACAGGGTTGGTCAGGGCCTCTCCCCTCGGTTTGGCTATCCATGATGACGGGTGAGGCCTCCAGGTGGGAAGTGGCAACTGAGATCCAGCAAACCCTGTCCTTGCTGCAGTGCCCTAACCTTATTGACAGAATAAGCATTTGTAGAAGTAGCTCAGGCCCACCCATAAACCCTCAGTAGTTGCCTTACCCACTCCCCACTGGACAGTTCCCTGTACCTGCTGCTCTGCCTGAGGCTTTCTCTGGCCAGAGCCCACTCACCTGTGTGCATAGGGCAGGTGCTAGGGAATTCATGCCCTCTGCCCCCATAAGCATTCAGCAGGTCTCAGGAGTCAGTGGACAGAGGCCCAACTCCCAGGCCTCAATAGGTGCATGCTCCATGTGGCCTCCCAGAGCCCCCCCACCCAGGCCCAGCCCAGATGCCACAGCCTAACCTCCTGGGTCACATGCCTTTGTTGACTTCCTTCCCTTCCCCATCTCCACCTTCTACTGGTATTTCCTGGGATCATCTCCCCAACACACCACTTGTACTCCCAGCTTCAGAAGGGAAATACAGTGAAGACAGTAGGGTGCATTTTCATCTTGGTTATATTCCCCATACAATTGCACCCTCCCTTATTTTGACCCTAATCCTTCCTCTCCCCGCCACCCCACCCAGTAGTGTGTCTCTGGTTTATAGTTGCTTGTTGATTTTGATTTTTTCTTTGTTATAGTTAGTCTTTTTCCTGGCCCCTTATTTAGGTTTTCTCAATTCCTGGTATGAGTGAGACCATCCAGTATTTTTCTTTCTCTTTCTGGTTTATTTTGCTGAGCATGATCCCTTCCAGCTCCATCCATGTTGCTGCAAATTGCATGAGTTTTGTGCAAAAATGAAAAATGATGTAAGAATTATATAAAATAAAATATTTTAAAAAAAGATAGTAGGGTGCCTGCTGTGACTCAGCACAGGGAGCAAAACCGGACCTGGGGCCGAGTTAGCACACAGTCAGCCCTAGAGGTCGCAGGGTTGAGGTCGTAAGGATGAGCTGTGCTACTGAGCAGAGAAGCCTGCTGCTTGGTCACTGGCGCTGACTGATGTTCCATCCTCTCTTCCTGGTTCAGTGGCAACGTGGAGCGCGCTGAGTCCCTGCACGACAACACACTCACACTGACAGTGCCGCTGATGCATGAAGTGGACACGTCCATCACCGGGTAAGCAGTCCAGTCCCAGGTCATGCAGCACAGCCCCAGTGTCTGGTGGTGGGACGCAGAACTTTTCTTCTGTTTTCATGTGTAGCAGGAGTTGGTGGCTCTGCCACTCGCACTTCTTACCAGCTTTGAAATGCAGAATGAAGCTTTAGCCAGTGTCTCACTCTTCTTCCTTGTTTTCTCCTTTTTCCCAGCTGTCTACCCACCTGGTCAGTAACACAAGTTTGAGGACATGCCTAAGTCTGTAACTTCTTTGAATGTTCCGTGTAGCTTTATAAGTATATATTCACGGCACCCACCCCTCCAGAGCGCCAATGGTTGCAGGATTTCTGGGATTAAAATCTTAGCCACAGGTTAGCGCCACTTGTGTCCAAATGCCCTGGCTGGCTTGCAGGAAGCCCGCCTTTCTGACTAGCCTACAGTCTGTGCTGGTTTTGCCTGTAGCTATTAACCCCTTCTGTGGACCCAGTAGTGGCTCAGCCTCACATCTGTGATGGGCAGGGAAGGGGCAGCACAGGCGCACTGCCGGCCCAGGTGAGTCCATGGACCCTCTGAGCTCTGGCGTTGGAGAGCAGGACTGCAGGAAACCAAAACAACCTGGGTCAGTTTTCATGCAAAGCCCAAGCCTAGAAAATGAGAACTCGGTCCTATTTATGGCTTCTGAAAGCAGAACACATACCATTTTGATAGTGGAAAAGGGATTTGCACAATCAGATCACATGAGGACCCATTGAACCCTTGCCCCAAATGGGTACTGAACTTTCTGGAGGCTCAGAGGTTCTCTCTTTTTTTTTTTTTTTTTTTCACTTCTCATGTGTTTCAGGGTCCTGGCCTTTGCTGGAAGGACAATGTTAGCACGTTGCACAAGGACCCACCTCTGTGGGTACACTCTGCTGGGCACCAGGAGGGAGTCTCTGGGCATTCTGCATGTTCTTTTGACTTGAGACATTGGTGGAATAAATTTTGCAAATTAGCATATATTTGCTTCTGTTCATGGCTATTTTTAGCCATATAGTTTATTTACTTGCTTCCTCAGAATCACAGTGAGAATATGCCCTAAAGCAGGCCCCATCCTTAGGGACAAAAGAAAAAACACTCCCCCTCACTTGATCAGGTTGTCAAGTTCTGGGAGGCCTCAGTGTAGGGTGTTCAGAGCCCTGATGACGGCATTAGTTAAACAAACCTCTGATCAACTTCTGATCTTTCCAGGAACATAAAACAGGGGCAGGCTTAAAGGAGCCACCTCTTGCCATTTGATAACATTGGGAACTCACTGCATTTCTAAAGTGATACACTTAAGTTGAAAATAGATGAATTGCTGTTCATTCAGACTTGGTACCAAAGATCTTCTACTATTCTGACTAGACAAGTAAGCAGCTTCTAGAATATCATCTAGAATCCATTGTTTGTCTGAGAATCTAAGTGAGTCTGGGTTTTTTCTGATCTCTTGGGTTCCTATGGGCAATGTTGAATGCTTCATTATAAACAAAACTCAAATTTTTAATCAGCTCTTATGTAGCCTTCGTCTGAAATCCGAAGGCAAACGCTATCAGTTGAATGGGCTCAACATTTGAGAGTAAATTTTAAAAATGAATCGGTCAACGAGTAGGTTTAAGGGTGCCAAATATTTAGCTCATTTATATTTATTTCTTAAAACCTTGCCATAATCTTTCTCAAGACAGATGTTTTTCAAATGACAGAACAGACTCATGTGCATATTTTTTTATCACTTAAAACTGAAACTGAAGCTACCATCTTCCTCCTCCTCATTTTAGAAATTTAATCCTAGCCCATATTTGTATATGCAGCCTACTGACTTAACCTAAGATGAGCAGACGTTACTGAGAGTGTCTGTTTAGAAAGCATAGGCCTGCTTATGTCCATTTACAGGAGGAAGAAGTCACAGTTCCAGAAGGGAAGCATTTGGTGGAAGACATTGGAGGGAGCCAGGTTTAAAATTAAATATTTGGGGGACAGCAGTAATCTCGGGTTGCTTGATGGGTTTCATGCTTTCCTCTTGCAGAATCATATCTCCAACCTCCTTTGTGTATGGCGAGTCTGTGGACACATCCAACTTCATTCAGCTGGAGGACCTGGAGTGTTACTTCCATCCTCTCAATGTCACTCTTCAGGTACCTCTACTCCCACCTCCACCCCTGTCATTGGACGCCATAGGAATCACCCACAGGATGAGTCTCCTACTAAAATGCAATGAGAGGACCATGATCTTTCCAGGAAAAACTCTTGCTAGCTTGGGTGGCTAAAATGTCTTGTGTATGTGTGTGTATGTGTGTGTTCATGTTTTTGTTCTGTAACCACACACAGAGTTAATCCCTTTTCGTCTGGCACTCTGCTCTATAGACCCCTCTGCCCTTCAATACTTGGCAAGAGACCCACATGATAAACACGAGCTTTCTCCAAGAAGGCCTTTGTGTGGTGAAGCCTAGGCCAACAACCCAGCCCAAATGGCCCCACAAGATCCCTTTCTGTTCTCCATCATTCTCCATGTTGTGGGCAGGGCAGTCTGGAGGATTTGCCCGGTCTCCTTCCCCCAGGGGTTTCCACATACTGACTCAGCCAGGAGCCTGCTCCCCCCACAGGGGGCAGCTTTCACAAGTGTAGTGTTACACCAGCACAGCCTGGAAGCAAATGTAAAGCCCCCTTGAGCAGAAGCAAGCTGCTCCTTCCCAGAGCAGTGCCTGCTCTCCCCAGTCACATAAGCTGCTGCAAAGGGATTGGTGGGTCATTTAGGCTTTACAGGCTCGGTAGCAGTAATTCCCCATGCTGTGAGGTGCAAAAGCAGCCATAGGCAGGGCAGAAACACTGTAGTTGTAGACATGGAAATTTGAATTTCATATCATGTTCACATGTCATGAAATGCTTCCCTTCTATTGATTTATTCCCCAGCCATTTAAAAAAATGTAAAAACATTCTTAGCTCATAGGCTATACAAAAACAGGTGCAGGCTACATTTGGCATATTGGCCAGAGTTCAATACCCCTGCTCTAGAGTTCAAATTCCCAGGCCAGCACTGTTCACCGTGAGACTCTTTGAGTAAAGGTAGGACCTCAGCATCATCCAGTTCATTCTTCTCTATTGGCTAATGTGGGGAAATGTAGATCCACAAAAGGAAGGACATGCTGGGGACCCAGAGCTGGGAGAGGTGGGCCTGGGTCAAGACAGCACAGACAGGGACTGGACACCCCTCTGTGGCCTAGTGCCTGCCAGGAGCTGGGCATGAAGGGGAGGGGGAGGAGATGGGTCTGCTCTATTGTCTACATCGCCCGTCTCTCCAGTTCTAGCTCCCAAGGCTCATCCCTGCCTCTGCTCCATCCTTCCCCATAAAGAAGATTGTTTTCCCATCCAGCATTCACTGCTATGGCCAAATAATGATTATTTCCTTTCCCTTAGGCCACTCCTAGGTGGACCAAGGTGGTGACAGATAATGACTAGGTGAGGGTCCCGAGGATGAGGCAGTGGAACTTTTGCAGCGGTCTTCCTTTCACCAAAATATTCTCCCAGGCAAGAGACTTGCAAAACCTTGAAGGATAACACATGGCCCTAGCCCAGAGAGGATGCCTCTCCCTGCCAGCTAAGCCCCAGCTTTATTTATGAGGAAAGAGGTGGGGTTAGAACTGGCTTTTGAGACCTAAGTGTGATTACCATGAATTGGCTCTCGGTGTTTCTGAACCACTTCTCAGAATTAGTCATTTTTCTCCATTGCCTTTTGTAACTGGATAGAAAAACAGTTAAAGAATAGATGGAGTTATTTCATTTTAATTAAATCACTTTTCTTTCTTATTCATCATTTCTCAGAGTCTTAATCATATAAGATACAGTCCAGACAATTACTTAGAAGAGTTCAAAATGGCCCAGCTCGTGGAATGAGGAGGGTAGAGGTGTTGAAAGGAGAAGACAGGAAGAATAGCAAATAAACAAAAATGTTCTCCCCACCCTCTAAAAAGAGAGAAAGAAATCCAAGAGCATGTGGCTAAGTCATGCTTCCCTGTGGCATTTTTTTCAGGGAACTTTGGTGTTTAGGCAAAGATCTTTCTTCACATCTGACCTGACACAGGATACAGGCCAGAGAATCTGGGCCCCCAGGAATGAGTGATTGGCATGACCCTTTGATAAACTTCTTGATTATCAGTTGCCTGAGGGAGTGCATAGCATTCAGGTTAGAATTAAGAGAGTTGGCTGAGTCTGAAAGATGGATAATGTGTGACATTGATTAGGATAGCATGTGACATTGATCCTCTTGTGTTAACAAGGCTGACAGTTTGCTGGAGAATTCTCTGACAACTCCTTTTCTGGGATAATTGTCATTATTATGACCTTCCTACAGAGAGGTCACTGGCCAGGTTTATGGGGATAATGACCAAGAGGTGGAAATAGTGGGGGTGGATTGGGTCAGAAAATGGATTAAACTCTTTATTTTTCTGTTTTCTGTCAACAACCTCCTGAAGAAGAGCACAGGACTCACCATGTAAATAGACTTACTGTCTTTTAAAAGCTCTTATTCAACAAGTTATTTAATTTTTTAAAGATGCCACTGCAAATACAGATGGAAGAAAGACAGAAATACGAGTCTTGGGCCTGGTGTCTATATTTCATCAGTTTTTTTTTTAACAGAAGCAGAATAATTTGTTAACCATTGATAGACTTTTTTTTTTTTTTTGCCTACAGTCAAATCATTTTCCTTACCTCAAAAATAATAGAAGAAGTAGTGCAGATGTTGCATAAGAACATTGCAGAATATCAAATGTTAAGACATTTGTTCAAAATAAATAAATATGGTAATCCAAGCTCTCCCATGCATCTGGCTCTGATGATGAAATAATGCAAATCAGCATCGTGTTCTTCTTTCCTTCCCCCAACTCATACTTTAATTGGGATTTCCCAGACATGTCAATAGGGCTATTTTCAATTTTGTGTGCTCACATTTCACTTCAAATTAGCTTATTCAATTGCGGTTGGATGGTCCTTCCTTTTCTTGTGTCTTCGGGTTGTTGCTTTTGGTGGATTTTGTTCTTTTTGCATCAAGAATTGGCCATGACGGCTCATCCACTCTGTCATATTTTTGGTCTGTGCTTTGATGTAGAACCAATTGTGGCAAAAAATGAAGACACAGTTTTCTAGGGAAGAGCTGAGTGAGCTAACTCGCACGCGCTGTTACTGGTGAAGACCTGGGTTGATTTCCAGCCTGTCTCCTGCCTCTGCCCTTCTGACCTCAACCTCAGAGATACCTCGCATCCCTGAATTCTTGCTCTGGTCCCAGGCCACTGAGAGCAGTTTGTTTCTTCCTATTTCCCATTTTCTTTTTTAAATAATATCTATCTTGAGATTATCATTTACATACCTTAAAGTTCACCTGTTTAAAATGTATGATTCGGTGATTTTTAGAATGTTTACCATATTGTATAATGAATTGCCATGATCTTATTTTAGAACTGTTTCATCACCCTAAAAATAAACTCCATTCCTATCAGCAGTCACTCTCTACATTATTTTTCTATTACTCCTGTAACAAATTATCACAAACTTAGTGACCACAATGCAAAAGTTTTACTGGGCCAAATGTTAGAACAGAAAAGATGCATATGAATTTCAGTGAACAGTGTTAACAAATGATTGATTGCAAATTATAGAGAAACCTAACCAGCAGGGTAGTGGAGAAAACGTAGCCCTTTCCGGAAATTAGATCTTTTGATTTAGAGATGACGCACTTTGTCTTTGGACATCTCAACTACCTCAAACATCTCAACTACCTCAGACTGAACCAGATCAGTGGTTCTCAAAGTATAGTTCTGGGCCAGCTACATTAGAGTCTCTAGAGTCTCTGTGTATCATTTCAAAGGCTCTTTGAGTGTATATTGCAGGACATGAAATGAAGATCTGTCCTTCTGTTAAAACTCACTGTTTGTCTTATACCCACAGGTCTATAACACTGGGCCCAGCACTCTTCCTGGGTCATCTGTCAGCATCTCATTCCCCAATCGGCTGTCATCTGGAGGCGCAGAGATGTTTCATGTGCAGGAGATGGTGGTGAGTTCGTTTTTGTTTTATCTGTTGCTTTCATACTGGAGCCAGTCCATGGGTGGTTTATATTCCATCCAAGGGCACAGAAAATTTAAGTCATTTGAATCTTTGGAAACACATTGAGAAAAACCAAGAGACCTGCAATCCTTGAATTTCTACATTGAGAAAGTTTGGTTAATTACTTAAGAAGAGTTCTTTGGTGGAGGAGAAGGGAATTGCAATAGACTTTACTGGGTCTAGGAACCCCCAGCAACTGGGTGCTGCCTTGTGTGTACCCAAATGCATTTTTCTGAGGGAAGACTCACAGCATTCATAAAGATCCTCAAAGGGTCACTGATGCCAGAGGATGAAAGATTGTTTTCAGAGGACTTACATATCGGTAGAAACTGAAATTTATATGCAGAATATGTAGTTCGACTTGATCCTGAGTCAACTGTAGATGGTTTAATCTCAAGGGAAACTTAATAAATAGCATGGATCATTTTCCAACCACCTCCTTAAAACATTATCCTTAATTTCCAGGACATCACATTCTCCTGGTTTCTCCCTTCTCACTTGCTTCTCTCCTCATCTCCTAATTTTTACAGAGCCCTGGGTCTCCTTTTATCCACATTCAATCTCAGGGATTTGCCCAAACTCATTGCATTCAATATAGTCTGTACTGATGACACCAGATGCTTCTCCTCATGAATTTCAGACTTGTCAACTACCTTCAAGCCATGTCTGCATAGATGCCTAACAGGATCTCAGTCTTACCCAAAACTGAACTCTTCACAGTATCCTTCCAAACATGCTTCTCCTACAACCTTTCCCATCTCAGCAAGTAGTTACTGCATCCCTGTCTTTGCTTGGGTCATCCTTGACACCTCTCATTTCCCCATTTAACATCTAATCCATCAGCAAACCTAATGTCTCCACTTTCACAACAAATCAAGAAGTCAGTGAGAGTGTCACCACTCTTTACACGTCCACTGCCAGCACTCTGGTCCACAGCACCATCATCTGTCGCCAGTCCTCTCACTGCTGTCCCTGCTTCTGCCCTGCCTCCCCAAACCTCATAGTCTGTTCTTGGTCCAGCAGCAGAATGCATTCCCAGGGTAAGTGGGATCATGTTACTCTGCTCAAAACCCTCCTTGTTTTACCCATGCCCCAGGCTCTTCCAGCACATCTGTTGGTCTCATGGCTAATAACTGGGTGTCTCCTGTAACTCTCTGACCTCATCTCTTCCTCCTCTTCAGTGACCCTCTGTCCGTGCTGGTTCTAGAGCCGAGCAAACACTCTCTTTCCCACCTCCAGAATGTCACCCTCCCCCTCTCTCTATCCAGAATGCGATCCTCAGACAACCACTTGACTGCCTCCCTCAACTCCTTTAGGTGCCCACTCACAAGTCACCATGTCAGTGAGACCTCCCAAAGCAGCCTCCGTGCCAGCTCTCCTCATCCCCATTTCTGGCTCGTATTTCACCATCACCCTTCCCACTAGCTGAACACTCCTTATATTTTCTCATTTGACCAGTTTCTCTGCATCCATCTGCCCCCCTACAGAAATGAAGACAGAGATTTTTGTCTGCCCACTGCTGTAGCTCCAGGGCCTAGCACAATGCTTGGCCTATAATAATTGTTCAACAAATATTTATGAACTGAATAAATCCACAGCATGAAATAGTGGTTTACTCTTTCTACATAAAAGTCTTGACAGGAATCCCCTTGCTCAGTGATGTGAGTTTTGACAGATATGAAATGATTTAACACGCCCAGCTGTGTGCATACAGCAGAGGGATCTGGGAATCTCTTGTATCTTGTGCTCTCAAGTGGCCAGATGTGAGGGGACCCCTCCTGGGAAACACCAGTGGCAGGAGCTCAGGGGAATCACTGCACAATGTGAGCACATGATGTCCACCTTGAGAGAATCATTGCCTTGCTGCCCTTCACAGTGATACATGCAGACAGTGTGAAATCACCCAGTCACACGTGCTCCTGTCTACCCTCTTATTAATCACATTACTATGCTTAATAAGTGCACAGACTCTCCATATGTAGCTTGAAATAAGGACAGGGAGGCCCACAGCTTGTGACATATGTGAATGGGAGAAGACACTCCCTTCAGGGTAGAGGCTGAGAAAGCACTGTGTGGTGGCAATAGTGACTTCTGGTATTGCTGCCCTCAATAGTGACATGGGCCAAAAACCTGGACATGTGAGATGTTGACCATAGGACAGGTCATTTGAGTCGGTTCAGTCATTTCCATCCTTCCTAGCATTCCATTCATGTTCTGTGACGTGCCTGTGTCTCTGAGCTGTGCTAAAACATCAGAAAAGCCCCCAGTGTTCTGTAGCAACAGCACAGCATGGGTTGAACTTAGCATGAGGTCACCCAGTCTCATGTGCTGCTGTCTACCCTCTTATTAATCATATTACTAATCATGCTAACCACTCCACTTTTGTCCAGTGTCTAGAGATGTCCTATTCACTGAGCATGCTCTTAGAGTTATTCACATAAATATCTACAGGGAAGTTTTTCCCAATAGACCAAGTTATTTATTGCCTAAAACAGGAAATTTAAGTCACTAGGAATCTGAAGTTATCTCAGAACCAAGTACACCATTTTTTCTCTTTATTAATCATCCTACCAAGGGAAAGCCATTGGAGAAGACTTTGAAGCGCATTTATAAATAACTGGCTTGCCTGGAAGGCATTAGAAGTGGTTTTCCTGAAAATATGCAGAACTGCTTGGCTGTTAGTCTAGCTGAATGGACCCTAAAACACCCAAGTGGTGTGAGCTGGCTGCATTCCAACTTAGAACTCTTAGAAAAAACCCTGTGAATTTTTAAAATGAGATTTAGACTTTCCATGAAGTCTGAAACAGAATTCTCCAGGATGGTCAAGCCTTCAGGTGCATAAGACCGCCTCATGGTCAGAGGCCTACGGTGTTTTCATGGTATAGAAACTCAAACTCACTGGCAGGTCTCACTCCACAAGTAGGGAAGTGCCGTGTTCTCATGTACAGTCTCCGCTGGAGCCCAGAATGATGGTGGGACAGACGTATGTGGGGCCTTATTTCAGAGGCTGCAGCCGGCTCACCCTCTGCTCCAAAGCCCACGGGTCTGAGAGCAAAGGCATCCTGCTGCTTAGCTATATTCCCCACCTGGCCCCTCCCTTGCTCAAGGAGAACCAGAGAATGCTCCCTGGGTCAGGTGTGGTTTGGAAAGCTCATAATGTCCTCCCCTTTGGCCTTCTGGGACTTGGAATAGAGCAGGGCTTACCTACTGTGGATTTGGTACAAGTCAAACTCACTCCTATCAGGAGAAGCCAGCCCTGTTCCTGTGTGGCACAAGGAGGTAACCCTTAAATCTGGTAGCTTTTCCTCCCCACGCCCATTCTCAACCACCACCATTCCATTTATGAAGCCAAATAACACCCAGAGGCAGATAACAGGCATTGAGGCATGGCCCATCTGTCATCCCTCGCCATACCCAGTGAGACCCTCAAATTGTTTTGCTTCCACAGTGCCCCTATGATATCCATATTGTCTGTGGTCCTCATCCATATACAATGCTGGAGAGGGGCATGCTGGCCCCTCAGGCCCTGGGCCATCACCCACCTATAGCCCCAACTCTATGGCCCATTTTTTCAATGTTGTTTCAGAATTCGTTCAGAAATCTTTGGGGCTACATCTGGGGTCCCTGAGCCAGGTGGACCTCCCTCTAGATTTCACCAGAGTGGTTATATGTGTTCTTCCCAGGGGTTTCTTGAGGTCCAGCTGCCTTGTGAGTGGAGATTACTTTTGCTGACAAGGGAGAGATGTTTACAGAGCCTAATGAAGTGTGACCACATCATACTCCCAGCCACAGAGTTCCTGATCTTTGTTCCCTGTGGCAAATGTCCTGGCCCCTCCAGCCTGCCTGTGTTTTATTTAGCAACAGAGCTGAGGTGGTGGTCTGAGAAAAGACTTATCAACTCGAAATGCCTCCTACCCTTTGGGGTTGTGTGAGCCCCATGGGGGCACACTTCCCACAATACTGCAAAAAATGGGAATATAGTATCCATCAGGAAGCCACATGGGAATAACCAGAAAGAATGACAGGCTTCTCTAGCCTAAAATAAAATCAGTATAAACGTCTATCATTCTTGATTTATTCTGCAAACACTGGTGGAGCAAGAGCCTGTTGTATGCCAGGGTCTGAGAAAAGGCATACATCATCTAGCACTCCCAGAAATTCACTTTCTGCCCGAGACAGATGTATAAAATGCAATTGCAACACCATGGGACAGTAGGACAATGGAGACATGCCTAGACCCAGGGCTGGTACAGAGGTACCGAGCACAGGGGAGGGAGCAGGAAATGTTTTCCAGACAGGGCTTAGAGGGTGTGTAAGAGTTCACCAAGAAAACAGGTGAAGAAAAAAAAAGAAAAGAAAAGAAAACAGGTGAAGAGGGAACATTCCAGGCAGAAGGTTCTGGTTCTCCATCTCTCTCTGCCTACCTCTTACACAAATAGTTCTCTAATCCTTCTCTGGAGTATAGAGCAGGCTGCAATCTTGTTGCTGTGACAGGGAGTAATAAACCTCAGTCATCCCTGTGACAGTGGTAAGTTAATCAGTCCTCCTAAGGTGCATCCTTTGTATGTACTTGTGGACTTGCTCCTCATTGGAGAAGGCCAAGCTCCCTGCCACCAGAGGCTGTGTAACTACACATGCCCGATATTGCCAGCAAATCACCTTAGGCTGCCGCAGAGGGTAGTGGCATCTATGGGACTGACAGCCCACGTGAGCCAAAACAGGCACTTGTTCCTGAGAGAAGATTCCTGTTGAACTGAGGATAGACTTACATGTCTTGATGGGAACTGGCCTGGAAAAGGTAAAGGATTCACTGTTTTTTGCAGTCTTTCTGCATAAATGAGCCTTTTAGCAGAGCCCCTGTGCACAGGTCTAAGCTCAGCTGGCACATCTATCACCTCTGGCTCATGAAGGGAAGATCATGTGAATTGGGGTGGTGGTTGTGCTCCATACTCTGGTTTTACTCATGGTGTGCTTGCAGGAATGGATGGGAGATTTGTCTCGGAACCAAGTTTCATTTACTGATGTTGAAAATATGAGCAGCTTTCCTAACACTGCAGGAGAGGGCTTTAGGGTTTGATTCTTGTTAATATACAAGAAGGAAGTCATGAAGCCAGCTCTCTTAAAGGAGCTGGGCCTTGATACCAGGTGAAAGGGCTGAATCTTTCAATAACTTTATTAATCTAGAAGCGATACAAAATGAGTGCCTTGCCATTCTTTCTTCTTTATGCAAAGTCATCTGAAAATATTTACCTCCCTGGCTCACTCTGTCTTTGCAGTGATTCTAAAGACCTTACCTGATTTCCAGGAAGTAAAATAGAATGAGAATGAAGGATAGTTTCCCATAGAGATGTATCCGTCACTGCCATGGATCACCATTAGGAGAGTGACATCAATATGATATCCATCAGAATATCTCAAGTTGGTGGCGAGACATATTTTAGTAAATAACCTTAGCAAATTATAAAATCTGCCCCTATCACAGAGTTGCCATGATCTAATTTCTGTCAAAATGAGTCCATTGAAAATTGGAACTTAATTTGTGATGAGGATGTCTATATTCCTATGAAGAAAATATGGGACTGATATACCAGTGACCACAAAGAAGCTTAAATTTAGAAATGGAGGAATGAATTGTTTCCCCAAGGATGATCTGGGGGCGTTTTTTAATGAGAGTGGTGTTGGGTGGTCACACATAGTCAAAGGCTAAAGAGTGGAGAAGTTTTTCCTGAATAATTCACAAAAAAATGAATATCATTTATTGCAGTCCTAAAGTTCTAGTAGCACTTTATTATGTACTGTCAAATTTAATCCTCCTAGCATCTCCATAAGGCAAGGTCATTATTCTAAGTTGAAGATTCAGGACTCAAAAATGTGCTCAGGATCACACAACTGTTAAGTCGCAGAGCTGGGTTTGTAACCTAATCTGTATGACTCCAGAATGCATATGCTTCCCACTGTACTGTACTTCACACCTCTGCTGGGAACACCACCCACTCCTCAGTCACCAGAGACAGATTCAGTGAACAGAACCAGCAGATGATAGCAGACCACCAAGAATCACCACTAAATGTGGAGCATCAGTGCCAGGGCAGAGACATACCAACTGCTAGCCAAAGAAGAATACCAGAGGGTGCAATAAACAAGGCACAGAGAAGATTATTTCAGGATAAGCAAAATAGATGTCTTCAAGGAAATGCAGAAGGCGGTGTTTCTATGAAATAGAATAAACTAGAGTTTTGTAAATTTAAAATTTTGATCATTCAAGTAAAAACCTCAATCTATGAGATATGTAATAGAATGGATGTAAAAGAATAAAGTAATAATTTGGAAACTTGAAGGACTTTCCAAGAATATAGTTCAAAAGTAACCCCCAAAGCCTGTTAAACTTATTATTCAATTATTTTATAAGAAGCTGGAATGAATGTTTAAGAGTAAGAGTAAGAAGGCAGGCCAGAACAATTAGGCAAAAAAAAAGATATAAGAAATTCAAATTGGAAAAAAAAAACTGCCATTATTTGCAGATAATATGATGATATATGTAGAAAACCTTAGCAATTCCACCAAACAACTGCTAGAAGCAATAAATCAGTACAGTAATGTTGCAAGCTACAAAATCAATATACAAAAAAATCCATTGTGCAGTATGTCCATAGACTAGAGAGAAATCAGGAAAACAAGCAATTTTAAATTCCATCAGAAAGAATTAAGTACCTAGGAATAAGTGTAACAGAGGTGGTGAAAGACCTATGCAACAAAAATTATAAGAGATTGTTGAAATAAATAAGACACAAAGAAATGAAAGGTATTTCATGCTCATGGATTGGAAGAATTAACATTATTAAAATAGCCATATTACCCAAAACAATGCAGATTCACTGAAATCCTCATCAAACTTCCTATGGCATTGTGCAAGGAAATAGAATAAACATTACTAAAACTTGTATGGAACCACAAAAGATCCCAAATAGCTAGAGCAATCCTGAGGGAAAAAAAAGAATGGAGATATTCTGCTCCCCAATTTTACACTACAAAGCTGTAGTAAACAAGACACATGGTGTTGGAATAAAGATAGACACACAGATGAGTGGAATAGAGTCCAGAGCCAGAAATAAACCCACACTTAGATGAAAAATCTCTTCAACAAATGTGTTGGGAAAACTGGACAATCATTTGCAAAAGAGAGAGAGAGAGAGAAACTTGACCACTGTCTCACACTAAATTCAAATGGATCAAAGATTGATGTGTAAGACTTGAAACCACAAAACACATAGACTACAGAGATAGTACATTCCATGACATTGGCCATGGTGATATTTTTGGGGACTCCACTCCAAAAGGGAAACAAAAGCAAAGATAAACAAATGCAACAACATCAAACTGGAAAACTTCTGCACAGTAAAAGAAATGATCATTAAAATGATCATACTAATTGGGAGACAGTATTTGTGCATCATACATGTGACAAGGGATTAATATCCAAGGTTTATGAAGAGCTCATAAAACTCAACAGATAGATACGTCTCCATAGAAGACACACAGATGGCCAACAGTCATATGAAAAAGAAAGTGTTCATCATCACGTACCAGGGAAATACAAATCAAAAACACCTCACTCCCATGAGAATGGTCTATATATTAAAAAAAAAAAAAAAAAAAAAAACAAGAAGTGACAAGTATTGGCAAGGGGATAGAGAAAAAGGAACCCTTGTATACTTGGTAGGAATGCCCAGCCTCTGTGGAAATAGTTTGGAGGTTTCTAAAAATATTAAAAATAGATCTACCATATAATCCCACAATTCCACTTCTAGGTGTCTATATAAAGAATATAAAAAGCCACTAATTTGAAAGAATATATGCATGCCTTTGTTGATTGCAGCACTATTTACACTAACCAAGCTGTGGAAACAACCTAAATGCCCAATGACAGATAAGTAGGTATGGAAGATATGATACCTGAATTGAAAATTTCAGGTATGATTTGATATAGGTATGATTTGATTCAGGTATGAAAAATTCAGATATGATACCTACATTGAGAACCTCACTAGAGGGTCTCAGTAGCAGATTTGAACTGACAAAGAAGACAACAGGTTGTCCAATCTGGAGAACAGAAAGAAAAGATGAACAAGCAAAACCTCTGATAAGATTCTGGGAGGTAATTCTTATATTCAGGCTAACAATAATGTTTTTATTAATAACTTATTACAGATGAGATGCCCTGGTGAATCTCTCTCAGCTTCCCTTTCCGCCTTTATAAAATGGTGATGATGACAATCCTTGCCACACATGGCTGTTGGGAATTTTTATTCCCACATTCATTCATTCAATATAGACTTTGCACCTGCCACATACCAAGTACTGGGTTAGTACAGGGAACAAAACAGACAAAAACAATCATTTCCAGCCCATGTAACTTACATCCTGGTGGAGAGAGACAAGTCATAAAAGAGTAAAACATGTAGTGTACTATATGATGTTAAGTGCTGTGGAAAAAATGAAGGGGGCAAGGACTTGAGTTGAAGAGGTGGTAGTTTTATTTTTGTAATTTTTTTATTTTTAAATTAATTTTCTTACATCATCGTTCTTTGTTTGGGGATGGTCCTGTTGTTCCCCCACCACCACAGCACCCATGGAAGGGTGGTGGTTGTAAATAGAGTTGTCAGGCAGGCCTCACCCAGAGCTGTAATCAGGGAAGGGGACCAGCTATCTCTGTAATGTGATCTTTGCATGAGAAGGCCTCGCCAAGTCAGGATTTCCCGAGAATTCTGCCCTTAAGTTTAGCCCTCCTTGGTTTCCCTCCTTGGAAGTCCATCCCAGCTGCCCATGTGCGGTGTCCACGCTGGGCATCCAGGAGTCCCTGAGTGTGTGCTCATCAGCACTCACTGGGGGGAGGTTTCTGCCACGGGGTGAGTCACTGGTTTCACTGGCAATGGCAGTTGACAGCAGCACTGATTTTTAAAGCCAGCTGGTGGTGAAGGCACATTTGGCATGCGCAAAGTCCTGGGTTTTATGACTTGGTTATGCATGGAGGGTAATTGTAACAAGAAGTCTCCCCTGCAGCAAGTTTGCTGGAGGCCAAGATTTAACTTGTACTCAAGCCAGGCCTGGCACTTAAAAGCAACCCAGCAAATTACCCAAAGCAAAACTTGAACAACTCACTTTTTTCTCTCAGTGTCTACTACTCTTCCCCATGGTGAACACATGACATTTTTCTTCTCTCCCTTCACCCTGTTTTTGCGGTAGAAACTTGAGGGCTTACCCTGTAGCGAGTCAGCACTCATTCTGGATGGGAGGTTCCTGCTGACAAGAATTCAAGGCTTAGAAACCCCTCCCCAGGAGGCAGAGTCCTGGGTGATGTTCATCCTCCTTAATATCCTATAACTTAAATGGTATTATGTGAAGTGAACTGTACTAATGCAGCTTATATCATATGATAAGGGGCTAAGGGAAGGAAGGGGGAAACAGAAACAGAAGAAACCCCTTTCCAGCCCCTGGGGGTGGGGGTGTGTGTGGGATTATGTGACCCAGCCCTCCCTCTAATTTTGGACAGAATACAATCCAGGCCTCACCCTAGCACAACAGAACTGTTTCTAGTAAGTTCTCTCAGGTCAGGCATTCTGTTATCCCTTGAATACCACTTTTTTATGACTATCTTCAGTCCTTAATGCTCTAACTTTCCTAACCTTATCTGAGCTAAAATGGAGGGGCCCTAGCTCTCTGTGTGCAGAAGGTGAACTGTTACTTCGTCATGCTTCCAGCTTTCCTTCCCCAAAAGATGACGTCAGTTCCTTTAGATCTCTTTCCCCTCCTAGGCCTTCCACTTTGCTCTCTCCAAAGTCTCCAAATAAATAAAAATTTAAAACTGAGCACCAAATAATGTGCCTCTTTATCCAGTCTCTCCTAATCACTAACATTTATTACTCAGCAGGGAGGGCTCACTGACAGTTTGAGAGCATGCTGATTTCTCCTCCTAATTATTTCTCTGTTTAACTATCAGCTGCACTCCTGAGGTTCTCTGTAAAAGATCAGCGAGGAGCTCTTCATGACCAGAGCCGTGAGATCCAAAACTCTGAACCAAAGTTCACTCCCACCCACCTTTCCAGGCGTTGCCCTCCAGTACACCCTGTCCCCAGGCTCGTCCCTTACTTTGACTTTCAGTAACTCTGAACCACGAAGGCCGCTAGAAGCACCACCATGCATTGTGCTGGGTTTCCTGACCTTACTAGTGGCTTGTTCCCTCCCTCTAGCTGCAGAAAACCCACTTGTTCCTCAATATCCTCGCAGTCTCTTTTCCATCAAAACCTCTTAGATGCCCTCTCAGATAGTCCTGCCTCAGGACCTTTACACCTGCCTCTGCTGGGAACACAGTCCCCTAAATCTTTGCATGACTGGTTCCTTATAATGCAAGTCTGAACCAGAGTTCACTCTTTCAGTGAGATCTTCCTTGACCACCTCAGCTAACATTGCCACTCCCCATCGCTCTCTATCCCAGTTCCCTGTGTGTTGTTTTCATCATAGATTTTACCACAATCTGAAATTAGACTCTTTTATTGTCTTCTATAAGAATAAAGGTGCCATGACAGTAGAGGTCATGGCTGTCTTGTTTTCAATGAATCCCCAGGCTTTGGGGCCCCGACCATAGTGTGTGCTCAGATGAGGGAAAAAAAGGTTACCGCCACTTTACAAATATCAGCATCACATATATTTTTCTGCCTAAAAGTAGGGTATGCATCCTTAAACACAGATATACCCCCACAACATATCCACTAGAAACCTAGTCCTATTTGGGTTGAAATTTGGGTTGAAGTCCCCAAGTAAAGATGTTCTGGCAACATCCTTGAACTACAGCAAAGTGGTCTTAATTTCAAAGTGGGAATCTCTTCTCTCTTTCCCTGCCCCTCTCTCCCCTCCCCCATCTCCTCTCCAGTCTCTCTCTCTCTCTCTCTCTCTCTCTCTCTCTCTCTCTCTCTCTCTCTCTCTCTCTCTCTCTCTCTCTCAGGTCTACTGATCTCAGTGATGGCTTCAAATCTTTTCCTTTCTACACATGTGTGAATGTGAGCTGAAGAGTCATGTTCCTGACATGGGTCAGAATTAGGTTGGCTTCAGTTTATTTTTTCTCAACAGAAGCTAAACACTTTTAGAGGGGAGATGGCTGATCGAATTCTGGAGCAAGAATGTTTCTGGGCTCTGGGGTGGATTTTAGCCTGAGTAGAGGGAGAAAGTGTGTGTGTGTGTATGTGCACAGCTCACACCCAACACACCCCTGGAAGGTGAGATGAACTTCAGCTGGGCTGTCCACACACAGTGTGCTTCAGAGGCTGCCCTCTAACCCCGGTGGACAGAGGCAATGAATCAAGCCCCGGTGCTCCTGCTCCAGGGCGCCGGCCTTATCAAGGAGCAGAGGGTCTTGCTCTGGGCTGCTGTGACATCTGGAAGCAGGAAGGCTTGCTGCTGGCGTGTGGGCTGACTGGAATGCCAGTGCTTAGGCGCCTGGTGTTTGCTGGCCTCCAACATGAATAGTCCTTAAAAGTTGGTGATTATGCACTTTGCTCCATTCCTTTTTTCATTCCTTAAAAGCAGCATGCCACAGAGCCCTGTCATTGCAGGGGTGATGGGTTGTTACTGAAGTCGAGAACAGGAAATCTCACTGAGGATAAACAGAGCTCATCGGTCAGTGCCGAGAAACACATGGTTCTAATTTAACCTGCCGAGGACTAATTGTATATGCTTCGGAAGCACAAAAACAGGAAAACTCCTTTCTGCTAGACACACCAAGTTTCCTCTGACCAAAAGGAACTTTCTCAACATAGTTAGACCCTGAGAAGTCATTATCTCCCCAACTTTCAGGGAACCAACTTCACATACTTCTCTTTAATAATCTAAACTGATGACCTAAAGCTTGTTTCCGCCCTCCCGTGAAGCCTTGGAACGTCAGACTTAAAGAATGATGTCTGGGTTTCTCTTTTCACCCCTCTGACATATTTACTCTCAGAGAAGTAATGAGGGGGTTCGACAGATGGTGACGCATGAAACACAGCACCTACAAAATGGTATTTGCCTTCTGATAAAAGAGTAATAAAGTGATCTATCCAAAGAAGGCGGTCAGAACTCAGCAAATCGACAGGAGAGCGTAAGAGGGCAGGAAGCTTGCTCTTTGCCGTGATGGGTCTGAGAGCTAGAATCAGGACTTACACAAGCTGATACAATTCCCAGAACTGTCTTGTGTCCCATATGGGGGCTACTGACTCATTTATTATCCAAATCACCAGACCATTCTGCTTCCAAAATGTTTCATTATCTGTGGAAGAAAACCATTTTTGGCATGCATGTCAAGTACTCAGATAACATTTATGTCTCACTTTTTTGTTAAAGAAAATCTGACCGCATCTGGAAATTCTTTTGTGTCACTGCTTCCCTGAAACTACAGCCCATCTGTATCACTTTAACTGCAGTAAAAGGCCATCCCCCGGCTGGCGAAATGGGCCTCATCTGCTTGGCTTGTCTTTTTCTGATTAAATGTAGATGAATTCAGCTTTACCAGGCAGTCTGGTGGTGGCCTGTGCTCTTTTGTATAGGCCTGTCACACCCAGGGGGACGCAGTGGGGGAGGGGACACTATTGTTTTAGCCAAATCCTAAGGTTAGGGGAGGGGTGGATGATCTTTGGCTTTTACCGTAAGTGAAAATTTTTTATGAAATAATGGCCGACTCAGAGGTCAGAATTGTATAATGGGTCATGCTCTCCCTTTCCTCTGAACCTTGGTTTTGGACTTTGTCCCTGTATTTTCTGTTTCAGTTTTGGTATCAGTAACATCCTATCATTTTAGATTTAATACAACTTAGCACAACTTTGCGCAATAGGTGAAGGCCTCAGGGCTGGGGAGGTAGTTGCAAAAACAAGTCTTTCATTTAGAAGATAATTTTCAATGAGAAGAAATCTAGTTGAAGTTACGATCTATTCAGGGCCTCCTTGGTGGCGCAGGTGGTTGAGCGCCGTGCTGTGAAGCTGTCCACAGCCTCTGCTGCACTGGTTCGATCCCCGCCAGCCTTGGAGCAACCCACATGGCGAGCAGACCTCTCCTGTCTCTCCCGCTGCTCCCCTCAGCAGTGTATTTCGTCAGTCTGCCTGTTCTGTTCCCTACTCTGTCTCTGGTGAATCCTCTCAGTCTCCTGCGCATCTGGCCTATACCCCGGTTCTTGTATAAATGAAAAAAAAAAAAAAGTTACGATCTATTCAGACTTTTTTAAAGCTACTACTGTCTTTTCCTTTCTAGAAGTTAAATGACGCTAGGTCATTATTCAATTTCTTGCTCCTCCAGCTGCATTCTCACCTCTGTAGGTGTGGCAATGGGCTGTCATTTATGGGCCACTGTTATATGCTTTTATTTGCCCTTTTCAGTTAAAAAAAAGAGAGAGAGAACATGGCTCTTCATTTGAGGAATGAGGTTAGGAGGGAATGTCTACAGATAGAGTCTCATATTCACTTTCGTATTGGGGTGATCATTTCCCTATTTCTGTGGACACATTGGCACCTCTGGTTACACACAGGTGAATATCAGAAAAGCAGAATTTGCTGAACTGATGAACAGGAGGACCCTCTTCCCAAAGCACAATAATCCATGACTCTTCAGAAGGGTCTGCGAGAGGTTGCTTTTGAGTACTCCTACCTTTACGTGATATAGTCATACACACACATTGTATTCTCAGCCTTTAATATAAAGCTAGGCATTTCTATCCTAAGGAACTATCTGAGATGGTTGTCATTGTTTCTCTGCTCTTATATTCAATGGTGTCATTGCAGTTGAAAAAAGTTAATAAATGGAGCCTTTGCACATAGGGCTTCTAGATGTTTCAAAATGTTTCATTATCTGTACAAGAAAAACATGTTTGGCATGCGTGTCAAGTGCTCAGATAACATGTCTTGCAGTATTATTACAAAGGCCTGGAATGAATGGTGACACGTGGAAATATTTGTTTTAGGACTTATTATTAAAATATTGCTTTTTTTTTGCTATTATTTGGTCAATACCAAGGAACAATTAGAAATCTCAACATGATTTAATGTGAGTTGTGATATAAAGAACTCTGTATCACTGTCAGACTCCTTATCCCAGTTTGCATGTTGCTGAATGGAAAATATGTTGCTCTTACTGGTATTTCAAATAATAAACCTCTTAGATTGGCCTAATTCACCACTTGGTACATGTTTCAATCATTTTATAAATACTATTTTTATTCCAAACTCTGGAGACCTAAAATTAATCTCACCAAGGTTATTGTGGAAAATGTTCAGGCTAAAAGGGAACTCACTGTCTTCTGATACCTGGGCTCAGAGTCATCAGGGGGTCAGTGAATGAACAGAGTAGGCATTCAAAACATTGTCAGAGTTTTCAAACTAAGGGGGCGTGTGAATTCAGAAGAGCAGGTGGTAAGTCAGGGGACAGGTCGTGTTTACCCACTTGCCATCAGCTGTGACTGCTGTAACATGATATGGAAAAGCAGCTTTAGGATGTAACAGAGAACACAGTCACCGATTAACAGATAAATGTGAGTTAACTTGAAACATATGTTTTTTTAAAAATGAACCTGTGCCCCCTTTAATCCAAGTTGATTCAACAAACGTACTTTTTAGATCAGACTTCACCCAAGACCCATGCTGCCACTCGTTTTCTTCCTTTGCTAACTTAATCTTCCATTTCTCTTTTATTGCTTATGTACTTTGTTCAAGGGACATCAAACCAGGGACACTTTGGTGACTTTTTCCATCCCTGGAGCCTGGTCAGCTGAAGTATGGTCAATAGCAAGTGACATCTATGCCTTAGCCTGTTAAGAAAATGCCAATAATGCCACATGTCAAAGGTGAAAATTAGTTCCTTATTTTATTGACAGATGAATCCACCTCTGGGTAACTGCCCCCGTCCCCTGAAAGATTTACCTACAAAGCCCTCCTTCGTGTCCAGGCCCACCTAGCCTGCCTCATTTTGGCCACTACCATCCAACATTGATCCAATGCTTGACACATGTTAAAGTCCCAGTCTTTCTTGACTCCAGTCTGCCTTATGCACTTCCATGCATTTGCACGTGCTAGTCCTCTCGTCCTGGGATTCCCTCCCCCCTCCTCTCTCTATTGTCTAGACGTTCTTTTCATCCCACAAGATGTACCTAAAGTGTTCCCTTGGAGGCTGGAATGCAGATCACATGGGGCTGACTTGCTGAGAGAGGGAGGAACGTGTAGGACAGATTTATCACCACAGCAGGAGCCCTGCTCTGATAGACAGTGAGACAGGGCATGGGGAGCGGAGGCCCTGCAATCTGGTGCGAGGAAGGGGGAGGAGACGGCTGTATCCCAGTGGGGACTTTGGAGATGGTACCTATGGTTAGAACTTACAGGTAGATGACAGGTCACTTTACCTGTCTGGGCCTAGTTTTCCCATCTGTAAGAAAAATCTGAAAATTAAGGAGAGCAGATGGCTCAATTGGCTTGGCGCATCCCTACTTTCTGTCTTGCTGTTCTATATGGTTGACTTCAGACTTTAATCTCAGAAATATCCCAGGTTAGACAATAAATTATATGGTTCCCTCTGCATAGGGGTGTTATAAGGACACTGTGGCTCTCAGAATGGCACCTAATGTAGCAAGTGTTGTTCCCACTTGTATCTGAACTCCATATAAAGATGGGACTTAAGGGAGCTGGAATTTGGCCTGGAGTCCTGGGTGGTGTTTCCTGGGTGATGTGCTTAGAAGACAGATCGATGAGCTGTTCTGTCCCTCCAGTGCTAAGGCCTCTCTCTCCCATTCTGGGTCAGCAGAGGTAGCATACGCAGGCCTCTTTCCAAGGCTAACCATGGAGAAGCCCTGTGCCTCCAATCTGTCAGACCACAACTGCCTACAGAGTCTTTAGTAAAAAGCCTTAGCTCTGCCTTTTCTACCTGATGGCAGATGGTGGCAACATTTGAAATGAGGGTTCTTTTTATCTTCAGTATCAGACTCATGGCATCAGTTGTGATTCATACTCCAACTCCAGTTTTCTCATGAAGCTAGGCTTTGCCACACTGTCTAGATGTACAGAGGCACTTCATCCTTGGACAGGCCTGGGACCTTGGAGGCTTCAGACCGCAGAGCCTCCCCTGAGCAAGGCTGGCGCAGACCCTGCCACCAAGCAATATCCACCTTCTCCCCAGGCTGCTGACAGTTTCCCAAATCACCACTATGTCTTGGTTTCAGTTTGCACCAGGTTTTCTTGGGGGAAAGCCAGATGGGTCCCACATCCTCTATTTTGTGTATTTGCTAAAGTCCTTTTATTCACATGCCAATAGACATGGACCTCTTCCAACTCCCAGAGGTTCTGGAAGATAAGCAGCCATGTCATGGGAAGCACTTAGACTCACTCTAGATAGCAGATGAGAAGTGAGTGGGCAGAGAGGAACAGGGGGCAGTGGCCACAGAGTCTTTGGCCAAGGAAATGAAGCTGTTGGACATGGGTGGCGTGGTGCTTGCATAGTGTGTCATATGAGAAGAAACATGACTTCCCCTTAGTTAGGACAAGTTATGAGCATGGGGCACCAGCAGTTGCTTATCTATGAAATGCGAGATTAGTGACCCCATGCTGTAATGTAAATACACAAATAGTCCTTGGAGTGTGGAATCAGCAACTGAGGACAACCTCAGTGCCCATGTAGGTCACCATCCTCATTTTACACATAAGGAAACTGAGGTCCTGAAGACCCAAAATGGAACAGCTGTTAGGAGGAATCTGGGACCCCTGAAGCTCAGCAAGGCCACTATGCAGCATTCCTTCCCCAGTGCCCCTGCTGCCAACAGCCAATCACATGACCTTAGGCGAGTCATGCAACACTGGCCTCTGGTTCCTTATCTGTCAGCAGAGGCCACGGGACTGCATGATCTTTGAGCTGCCTTCCAGAAACAACATTCCAGGATGCTCTGTTCCCCTCGAGCCCAAGACAGCACGGCGTAGCCCGGCCTCCCAGCCAGGAGGCCCTTCACCCCCACCCCCACAGTCTAGGCAAGAGTCATCTTGTCATAGGGGCAGCTGTGGGCCAGGATGGATGACTCTGGGATTCCTGGGCTTCCAGGCCATAGCCGCCATGCCTAAGATGTGGGGACGTGGTTACAAGCAGGTTTCTGGAACTAGGAGGCCTGTGACCCCACCCAATTCTCCTGCCTGTCAGCTGGGGGTGTGGGACTGGCCTCCTCTTGTCTCTCAGGTTCCCCACCTGTGAAATGGGGATGGTTACAGCACTCACCTCCCAGCCATGAGGATGGAAAGGGTCCTTCTGTGTGAAACACTCAGAGCCTGGTGCCCAGTGAAAACAGCAGCAGGGGCGGGTGCTCTGGTTCTGGCCTGAGTGTCCAACACATACAGAAAAGCCCTTCCCTCCAACGACCCCAGCCAGGGGCTGAGTCGCTCAGTTTTAACTGAGGGAGTGTCTGTCTACAGCAGGATTAGCTGATCCGAATCAGACCCATGCAGCCTTCAATCTCCTTTTGAAAGAGGACCACCCTGAACCTCCCAGAAGGTTGTTTCCCCCTGATTGAAGTGATTCCCATGTAACCACAGTCGGGAGCACAACTGGCTGAGATTTTCATTCACCACAGACACAGTCTCCACTTCCCTTCTCCAAATTCCACTGGAGCAGATTCCGTGTCACATCAGATCACATCACAGCACCATCTCCCCTGTTCCCAGGCTGCCCTTGCCGCTAGGGGAGAGGGCGCAGAGCTCTGAGATTTGCCTGTGCCCCCCCGCATTGGTGCTGAGGCTGGGGTGGTTTTTCGCCCCTGTACCCCACCATCTACAGCTCCCTACCCTTCTGTGCTGGCATCCTGTGTGGATGAAAGCGCCAGCCTCCACAAACCAGAAGCACGTCAGTGGGACTGGCTGGGTCTCTGCTCTGCTCCCACACTTCCTCTCCAGGCCCAGAAACCCGAAGCACAAATTTGCAAAGCCAGGAGGAGCTCAGCCCCTGCCCCTGATTCTAATTAGGGGTGGATGCAGGCTGTAAGACTGGCTGCTCCAAGCCCAGACCAAATGCTTTTGGGCAGTCAAGCCTGGCATCTCGGCAGAGGTGTGTGCCAGCCACAGGGCCACAGAGGCACCCGTGGCATCTCCAGGAGACAATGGGGAAACCCATGTGCTTCTGAGTGAAAACTTCTGGAATTAGGAACACGAGTGCACACATTCATGTGCTAAAATGCTCAATTTGGTTTATATCTTCTATGTGCTTGAATAGAGGGCAACCCCCAAATACACGACCCCCCCCCCGCCCCCGCCGCAACTTCCTTAATGGGATGAATTTAACAAACGTCTTTTACCAGCTTCTAGGAATCAGAACAGTGGTTGCCTAAGGGGTACGGTTGGGAATTGACTGGAAAGGGGCCACAGGGAGCTTTCTGGAGTGAGATGTGTTCTGTGCCTTCATCGGGGTGGTGGTCATGTGGTTGGTTTCATTTGTCAAAGTCCATCAGACTGTACCCGTAAGGTCTGTGCATGTTAGTGAACATTATTTGGCCTCAATAAGAAAAGTTAGAAAAATGAATCAGTCAGCTCTCTACCTGTCATCTTTCACCTCATCATGGGATGGCATACTTACAATGACCTAAGAATAATAGACTAATTCATATTCCTCTTTCCACTTTCATTTCACAATGATTTCATGCAAATGTGCATCTTTTGAGATCAGTGTATATAATTACTAAGCTACTTTTAAAATCAGTTTTCCAGGGCATAGTGTGTTCATTTCCTCTAATTTATTCAAAATGCAAAATATTTTGAATCCATGTTTGATGCTGAAATTTTATTGCGAGGCACAAATACTCATTTGCAAAACATTGTAGCAGTTGTGTTTTTCATTTATCTTCTAAATGATTATTCATGATCCTCACTAGTTAACAACTTATGTTTTGCTTTCTAAAATGAGCTTTAAAATATTTATCACAGCTTAAAACAATTGTAACCCAAGGAAAATCACCAATCTGTGTTAAATCTCGCTGCTTCCTTCACATTAATTCCGTCTAGTGACCTCTAAAAGGAGCTCAAACCAACAATGATTGAGACCATTTCAAACTGCTGTGTTGTCCCAGATTTTGTGGTTCAATTAAACAATTGAAGTACCAAATTTTGAGGTACTTTTAAGGGGTACAAAGTACCAAACCCTGAGAGACATTTAAAGGCAATAATCTCTTTTCTAATAATTAATTTGAGGAAATAAACCTTCATCTCATTTATTTTCTGGCATATACAGTAAATCTTGGAATATGTGTTCAGACCAAAAACAAACTGGGGGGAGGGGAAGAATCTTGTTTTAAAATTCATTATTAAAAGATTAGCATTGTTCTAGATTTATTTCTGTAAAACTCTTAAACTAATTCTTGCTCCCTAGCATGAAGTTGAAACATTCTTGAATAAATTCATACTCACTATATTTTACCAGAGCATGTAAGCTCCTGTGTGACTCAGTGTGGTGACTACCCAACTTGTACTTGGTATCAGAACCCTACTTTTAAATGGCATTGTATGTGACTGATGCTCTAGTTGGAGCAGAGAAGGAGGCCCCTTCTCTCAGGAGATTATGGAGGGGTTTTATAGCAGCCTAGGGATTCCATGGAACCACTTTGAAAACCTCTGGTAGTGGACCAGGCATGAAGGTGTGGTCTCAGAAGACCTGGGTGCCAGACCTAGGTTCTTGCTTGTGTGATTGTTGGCAAATGACACCCGAATCTCAATTTTGCATTGGGATAAAGAACATTAATGCCTACCTCAGTTGCTTTGAGGTTGGTGGATGTGCTTTGGAGATGTAAAGGGTTTTTTGTTCCTTAAATCTTATTTTTTTCGTTAGTCACAACTAGTTCACATGTTGCATGCCATCTCATCTCAGTTATTTATGGATTCACTTTTTCTAATATTTGCCCTGTGGATGCTCCTACCTCTGCCTTTCAGCTCTTCAGCCATTCTTGCACACTAGAGAATGGGCAAAAGGGAAGAGTTGAATTTGGGCTCTGCTGCTACCACCTCTGCAATAAGACATTCCAGGCTCATGACCCATTCTTAGAACAGACGACTCTAACAGAATTCTTTTCCTTTGCAGGTGGGCCAAGAGAAGGGAAACTGCTCTTTCCAGAAAAACCCAACCCCCTGCATTATCCCTCAAGAACAAGAAAATATCTTCCATACAATATTTGCTTTTTTCACAAAATCTGGAAGAAAAGTCTTGGTAAGAATCTGCTTACTGGTTGAGTTAACATGGGTGGTCTTCCCTAGAAAAGCAAATCTGAGAGGCCAGTTTTCTATATAACATTTATTATTTCTGAAGGACTGTGATCAACTCCTATTTTTCAACCTGGGATTTCAACCAAAGTGTTAAATTTACTCCAAATTCTGTTGCCCAGGCAAAGGGAAAACCTTTGCAACCCCTTAAGCACAATGTAAAACATATTTCCAACTAGTATGATCCCAATCAAGAGTGGTGGTTTTTCTACCACTTTGGAAAAATTGTTTGACTATATCTCCTAAAACTAAACATACCTGTCCCCTGTGACCCAGAGACTTATCCCCAGAGAACTGAGTGTTTGTTTGCCCCAAAAGACATTGACAAGGATGGTCACAGAACTTTTATAATAGCTGAAAGTTGGGAGCAATTCAAATATCCATCAACAAAAGAATGAGTATACTACTTGTGGTATATCCATACACAGGAATATAATGAAGCAATGAAAAATGGTTACTGCCACAAAGCATAATATGGATGAGTCTCACATACATAATATTTTTTTTAAATATTTTTTTTAAAGAAGGCCTATTTATTTTATTTTATTTTCTAAACATTTATTTATTTATACAAGCACTGGGTACAGTCAGAAGCGAGGGAGGGTGAGAGAATTCACCAGAGCCAGAGCGGGGAGCAGAGCAGGCAGAAGGACCGAAGTACACTGCTGAGGGGAGCAGCGGGCGGCAGGAGGGGTCTGCGCGCCATGTGGGACCCTCCTCCGGTGGCCGGGGAGCAGCCTGGGATAGAACCGGCGCTGCAGAAGCTGCGGGCAGCCTCGCAACCCAGCGCTCAACCGCTGCGCCACCGGGGAGGCCCATCACATACATAATATTGAGTGGAAGAAGCTAGAGGCAAAAAGTCACATATTTTAATCGTTTACTTTTATGAAGTTTAGAAATAACAAGTGTACCAATGTGATGGAGGTCAGGATTGTAGTTAGTTATGGAGGAATATGGATAGGAGGGAGCATCAGGGAACCTGCTTAGGTGCTGAAATGCTCTACCTGGTTATATTGACCTGGTTATAACCAGGTATAAGAGTATATCAGGATGGAAACTTAAGACTTACTCAGTTTACTATCTATACATTTTGCCTCATTTAAAAAAAAAGCTGAAGATATTGAAGATGGAATCATAAAGCTTTTTCAAAGCCTCATTTCCCCACATCTTTGGTTACTTCTATTTAGCGCCTTATTTCAACCTAAGCACATTTCACTCACATTTCCTTCCTCAATCTTTGTCATGGAAGAAATTAGACTATCTGCTACTTTAAAAATTAGGATTTTTTAACTTACATAGCGCTAATGATACATCTAATTTTAAATTCCTTAGAACTGTTATATGTAGTGATATCTAGTTGTTTGACATATATACTGACAGTTTTATCCAGCATTTGAAACACCATGAAGATACATACACACACACACACACACACACACACATATTTTGGAACTTAAAAAAGAGAAGATTTTTAACTTAAATTTAGAATTTAGGTTTTTCTTCATGTTTTTTGGTCAGACATGTATTTTTCTTTACTCCTGTGTTTTGTTGAATCATTTGATTTCCTAGCCCTTTAGAATGCTCTTCCTAGAAAATGAGCATGAAAGTATATTTACCTCTCTACAGGCAGAAATTGCATAATTTGGGGAAAACATCTTCAGAACTCAAGAAGAACGCTTACAGAATAATTAAACACATTCCTTTTTAAAACTAATTCCTCTTTGTGATATCCAAGTTTGGGCTAAGATAAACCAGTGAGTTCCCTCTTCCCACTTGCTTAACTAAAGGGCAAGTTACTGATAACCACTGGTGGAGAAATCCTTCCATTGCCCTCTGGTGGTGAGAATGAATGATTGCATCTTTCATCTCCAGAACAGAGACTCATAAAAGCCGGTGTGCTATAAACTGCTGTGCATTTGAATCTATCCAAAATAAATACCATTTGATGGTTCTCTGATTTGTCTTTTCAGGATTGTGACAATCCAAGAGTATCTTGCCTAACAATGCTCTGTAATCTTAGTGCTCTCGCTAAAGAAGAAAGTCGAACTATAGACATTTACATGCTGCTGAACACAGAAATTTTGAAGAAGGTAAGTCCTGCCGAACTGCACTCTCGAGGCTTTAAAAACCAGCTTTGAATTGGTTTCCTTGTGAAGCTGTGTCTACTCATTTTAAAACTTGGCTGGCAAGTACCTTTCATAAGTCTGCTGCTGAAGGGATGCCAGGGGGAAATCCCAGAGCCTTGCTATTCAAAGTGTGGCATGAGGACCAGCAGCATCAGCTTCACCTCGGAGATGGTTAGGAATGCAGAAGCTTGGACTGCACCCCAGACTTTCTGAATCAGCATCTTCACTTAAACAAGCTCCCTGGGCATTTTGTTTGTACATTTAGGGCCTCAGACTTTAACTTTCATCAGAATCACCTGGAGACCATGTTAAAACACAAATTCTGTGTTTTGGATGGTTCTCAGGTGATGCCACTACTGCTGGTCTGGAGATCACATTTTAGATCAGGGACTGGCAAAGCATTTTTTGTAAAAGGACAGTAGAAAATTCTTCAGGTTTTACAGTCCATACAGTCTGTTGCCTCTGCTCAATTTTGCCCTAGTATTGTGAAGGCAGCCATAGACAATGAATGTACAATGAACATGCATTTAAATGAAGGTACTCAAATGAATTAACATGGTTGTGTCCCAATAAAACTTTATTTACAAAACTTGATTGCAGTTTTGCCGAACCCTGGTTTAGATCCCTTGTTTCAGAGTAGTGCAAATTTTGAATGGAAGCTCACTTTGCTACTATGAGTTTTATCAAGTGGTTCATAAAAATACCTCAGTGTGTTGGTAGTCATTTAAAATACCATAAAAATTCACTATGATTTATTTTTTGCATGCAAGCTTTTGAGTATAAGAGATCACATCCAACAAGATACTTCACAAAAAATCACATGTGAAGATAAAATATGTATGCTTGCCACAAAGGTTCTATTTATTTTCCTTTGGAAAGATAAAATGTGTGAGTCTGTATAAACTCACTGATGTATGAAAAGTTGTTCTAATGTTATTTTTTCAATTAGGTATACTGTCCTGAAAGGAGGTAGACTTTGGGAGCAGGGGGTGTTTTACCCATTTTCCATCTGTAGCTGGTGCAGCCCCACACACTGTGGAGAACAGGAGGATTGCTTTCTCTGGCTTCCTCTGGAGGACAGCTGGTTTGGGACAAGTTGAGCTCACAGCAGTGTCTCCCTGCTACTCCTGTCCTTTACAAAATGAGAGGACCAAACACAAGTTAGATACCACTGTCCATCCTGTGATTCCAAAGGGAGTCTGGAAGCCGCACATCACGGGAAGTCCCTTCTTGGCAGGGGTTCCCAGGTCAAGTTGAAGGACTCTGATTCTGCAATCTTACCCATCCAGGTTCATATTTTTTTTAAAGATTTATTTATTTATTTATGCAAGAACCAGGGCACAGGCCAGATGCGTGGGAGGGTGAGAGGATTCATCAGAGACAGAGCTGGGAACAGAACAGACAGACTGACGAAATACACTGCTGAGGGGAGCAGCGGGCGAGACAGAAGAGGTCTGCCACGCCATGTGGGACCCTCGCCAGCCAGCCGGGATTGAACCGGCCCTGCAGAGGCTGTGGACAGCTTCACAGCATGGCGCTCAACTGCCAGCGCCACCAGGGGAGGCATCTTCTTAACAAAGGGCCCTGGTGACAATTTTATTCCCCATACCATGTGAAAATGACCATCTTGGGGCCTCCCTGTGGTGCAAGGGGTTAAGCACAGCACTATGAAACAATCCACAGCCTCTGTAGCACAAGTTCGATCCCCGGGCGGCCAGGAAGCAGCCCACATGGCAAAGCAGACCTCTCCTGTCTCCCCAGCTGCTCCCCTCAGCAGTGTATTTCAGTCAGTCTGCCTTTCTGTTCCCCATTCTGTCTCTGGTGAATCCTCTCACCCCCCTGCACCTCTGGCCTATACCCCCCAGCTCTTATATGCATAAATTAATAAATCTTTAAAAAAAGAAAAAAGGGGGAAAAAAAAGAAAATGGCCATCTTACCCAAAGTAATATGCAGAGTCAATGCAATTCCTATCAAAGTTTCTATGGCATTCTTCAAAGTAACAGAGCAAACATTACTGAAATTGTATAGAACCACAAAAGACCCTGAATAGCCAAAGCAATCTTGACCAAAAAAGAATGAAGATATCATACTCCCAGACTTGAAACTGTACAAAGCTTTAGCAATCAAAACATTATAACAAATCATTGAGCCTGAGAAGGGGTCTTAGGAATCTCTGATTCATATTCAGTTGGCCAGAGTAGAGATAACAATCTGAACTTGCAGCTGGAGTCTAAAGTCCAAGGAGGAGGGAACTTGTAGGAATCTATAGTCAAAATGTCACAAGGCAGGGAAACAACCTAGGGTAACCAGCTTGTGGCTGGTTTCAGAAGTCAGGGATGGATGGGGGTGGAAAAATTCCTGTAGGATTGAATCCTTAACCTGTGGAATCTGATACTGTCTCTGGTAGATAGTGTCAGAATGCAGTTGAATTCTTGGGTGCTCAGATGGTGAGTTGGCTGTTTGTTAGTGGAGTGGGAAAACCCCTCCCTTCCAATGGAATTTGGGTTCCAAACACCAAAAGAAAACATATGCAAAATTTGAAAACTACAAAATACCAATGACTCGGAAAAAAACTAAAGAAATGAAAAGACGTATTAATTGATTGAAGTCTCAAAGTAGTTACAGTATTCATTCTTCACAAATTGATCTATAGATGTCATGGAATCCCAATCAAAATTTCAACAGAATTTTATGTAAATGTAGGATACCTGATTCTAAAATTTATAAGGAAAGGAAAATGAACTATAACAACCAAAACCATTTGGAAAAAGACAAAGTTAATGGATTCCTACTACTTGATTTTAAAAATTACTAAAAAAAAAATTTTAAATGGTGTGATGTAAGTGGAAACACAGACATAATAAATGAAATAGAATAGAGCTGAATAATATAGCCAGTTAATTTGCACATAAATATAACCAGTTAATTCTTAACAAGTTGCAAAGGTAGTTCAATGGAAAGGTATTTTCTTCCTCCAAAAGGTGTTGGAACAATTGGACATTCATATGCAAAAATAAATGAACCTTGACCTATAATTCACACATAACCAAAAATCACTTGCCCTTGTTGAGAGAGCCCTGATTATGGCCCTGCTAATGGTGAGAAGCCACTCTGATCTCCTTCACCCTCAACCCAAGTGGCTGTACTCACAGGACAGCCATCTGCACTTAATTGTCAGGGTGCAAGCCATCGCCATCCTTGTGCGTACCACTGTGTCTTCTTCATCTCTGTCTCTCAGTGACCAGTGGTGACCCCTTTCCAACGAACATGTCCCACTGATTACTGTCTTCATGGGCCATCCAGCCCAGCCCGCACCCCAAGGGAATAGAAAGTTATAGGGTATCACATGTGGATGTTGGAGGATCATTCTCCCTGACAATACCCTTTCAAGAGAAACCAGCCAAAATTCAAGGTATAAAGGAAAACCTAGAATGAGGCTGACCTGGAAGGCAGATGGGACCCCAGCTGCTCCTAGAGCTTGAAATGCAGTGTGCTGAGCCCTGAAGCCGGCCACAACCTCCCTTAGGGAGTAGAGCGTGAGATGTCTCCAGGACCCTCCCTGAGGGTGTCAACCAGCGCCAGCTTTGTGGTTTTGCTTGGGCCTACAGTTGTGTTTGTTTTCCTTTGACCTCAAGGTCTGGCCCCAGACAAGGGAATTTGTGGTTTAGTTCTTCTGACCTTAGCAAATTTTCATTTGAAATGTACAAACTGATTTTTTTCCTTATCAGAGGATTCAGATTTCTTTGACAGTGTGCTGCAGACACCAGGGCCCCATCCTGAAGACACTCCTCATGTACCCTGTCTTTAGCTTCCATTATCATCATTAGTGTCATTATTAATATCTAAGATGAGCTGATCCAAAATAGAAAATATAGAATATCCTGACCTATAAAACCACAGATTTACAAAATTGTAAAGATTATGTACAATATTATTTACTGTTTCTCCGTAATTAACAGGAGAAGTTCCTGTAGTGCCAAGCTTCCCAGAAGCATTTAAAATGTTTCAGTGCTGTTTTTTAAAAGAACTATAAGTAATGCAAAAATCACAGGTGAATTTCACAAAGTGGCATCCCTGTAGGTCCTCCCAGGAAGGTTTGATGGTTTCTTTGGAGAGATGAGCAAAGGCCTCCTCGGAACTGGTTTTATAGAGTCTGCTACTTGCATATTTGGGGATAGGTTTAACCAGAAATGGGTCAAAGCTGGCATATAAGTATATACCTCCTTGTGGGGTGGACTAGCTGAGTGATATGGGTGGGAACACTATGGGACACCTTGCCCGCGGTGCCCGGCCAGCCCCAGACATGATGCTGACTGTGTACCCACTCCAGTTGCCTTCTCTGTGTTTCTCCCATAGAAACCAGCCGCCTCTCACCCCACAATCAGTGTGGCATCATCCACACTACTGGCTCAAGCTTCCAGCCCTTCCCTAAACCATAGTTTTGCCAACCCCTGTCTCTTTCCAAATTCCTTCTCCAGCCCTTCCTTGGAGCCATTTCTCATTATCTACATCAGTGGCTTTGAACTTGAGACCACACCAAAGTATCTGCCATGTCTGGCTGGTGGGCCTTCCTGAGTCTTTGATGTGCCCAGCTCCACTCCAGCCCCCTTTCTGCTCAGGCCATAGCTAACACTGTAACCCAGCGCTTCCCCCCTTCTCGTCTCTCCATCGAAGAGACAGGCACTTGTGTTCAGTGGCTTTGACTCCATCACAGCTTCACTAAGGAGCAAAGAAAGAGTTAAAAGTAGCTCGTGTGCTGGGTTTGAGGCTTGTGGTCAGGGAAGGAAGATGTTTGAGAAATGTAAATCAGATGCCTTCGATGCAGTGCCAGGCCTGGATTTGTTGTACACAATGAGACAGCTTTATTTATTCTCTCCTCGTTGTGAATATGTCAATACCAATATCCACATATCTGGCTTTTCCCACTTGGAAACTGCAGTGCACAAGCTGGCATGTGGGGATGACTGGCAGAAGCCCACAGCTCCTCAACATTCGCCATGATACAAAGAATTCTCAAGAGGGAGACTGGAAATCTCTGTTCATGGGGGTGCCTGAGTTGGGGAGGTATCTAGTTCAGCAATAAAAATTTTGTCTGGTCCACGTTGACGCTTGGTGTTTCAGCTCTGGCCTGTGGCAGAAGCCTGACTGTGGTCCTTGAAGAATCATACAGTGAATTGTGTTGCCTCCTCCACAGGACAGCTCATCAGTCATCCAGTTCATAACCCACGCCAAGATAAAGGCAGACCCAGCCCTGAGGGTGGTGGAGTTGGCCAACGGGAGCCCCGAGGAACTGACGGTGAGTCGGCCACGTCTGGGGCCGCCCTCTTCAGAGGGTGATCTGGGTGGCTTGGGAGACTTGGTGCTGGAGTTTGCGGGTGAAGATGGCCTGGAGCCACGATGTTGGCTCTCTGGTCACCCCACGACCAAGGCTGCCTGGACTTCCAGGTCCCCGCGGAGAACTGTGGTTTGCTCTCGTGATGGCGTTGTTCTCCGGGATGCCATCACGACGTGAAAGCTCCCAGCTATGACCAACCACAGGGAAAAGAGCCTGCAAGTGCCCCTGACAGGACTTGGGTTTCACTCTGAAGCCAAGACTATTTTTATCTTTCTCAGACCTTTCCCTGAAAACTCACTTGCCTTCCCAATCACGTTGCTCCATGGATGAACACTGGGTGTTTTAAAAACAAGTTACTAGAATAACGTAAGAGGCCATATCCACATGGCTGAGCCCTAGAACCTTCTCCTGTATTCTCTGCCTATCCCCTTGTCATCAGAGACACCGGATGGTGTGGCAGCCAAGAGGCTTGGGTGTGGGGGTGTGGGTGGAGCTGGAAGAAAAGCGTGGCCTTGGAATTTTACTGCCTTTGATTGTTTTTTCAGGGTGGGGTGGGGTTAGTGGAAGCTCACCCTTTGATGGCCACGAGCAGATCCCACGCAAAGAGATAGGTGCCTCTGAGCTGGTTTTGCCAAGGACAGTGCCCTACTGCTACCTTTTCATCTCCTCTCTTTATAAGACATTACCTTCTCTTGGAAGAGTCAGTGATGCTGGGACAAATTTCTAAAAGTGATAAATTAATAAAGATGATTTTCTTACAAAGAAAAACATTTATAATAACAGAGATAGCACATGTATAAATGTTAGGGTGGGAATCAGGTGGAAGCACACCCCTGGGGCCCTGCTTGGAGTGGTTCCACATAGAACAGGAATCCTTGGGGACCTCAATGAAATCTCAGTCCTCTTGGGGGAGAGCAGCCACGACCTCAGTGAGTGCAGGATAGCGTGAACCCACAAAAGGGTCGGAGTGTTAAGGCAGCATCTGGATGCCCCCCAGTGTGGGGAGGATTGTCAGAGGAGAACTTCACACTTCTGTGCACGTTGGGAAGTTGTCCAAGCAGTAATGTTAGTAACAGAAACTTATTGGGATGACAGGAAGTGACTCTGGAGTCCTTTGCTATTTAGGGTCAGTTTTCTGGCAGGTCAAATCTTTGTAATGTGACTTTGCCTTTTCCTCCCTGTCTTTGACCATTTCACTGCTAATTCAGACCTTTACTTGGGAAGTGAAGGAGAAGGCTGATTTGATGCTCATCATCATAGCTCTGGTAACTCTTGAAAGCTGACTGCAGAACTGAAGCGTCCAGAGTGGGGGGAGGAGTAAAAACCAAGAGGGAAGGGAGCACGATGGACTACGGGGATGGGTTGGGGAGGTGTGGCTGTGGGTGATTCCGTGGCAGGTGCACTATGGTGGCAAACCATATCCTAATGCTGGGGGTGTCCTAATAATATCTCATTTAAAAATAAATACGTAAATAAACTATAAATAAATGATGAAATTTAAAGTTCTATCGAATGAAAGACCTGCTCCATGTGAGTGAGAGCTTTGGAATGTTCTGGCGGGCCACAGTGTTCCCAATTAAGGGCTAACGGGAAAAATCACCAGGTTTTCTACAGGTGGAATCTCTTGAGTAGTTGAAAAATAATATCACGAACACATTGCCTTCAATTAGAGGCCTGAGCTGTGGGATCCAGGATGAGGTTGCTTAATGTTCCATTTTGGGGTTCTGAGTCATCTATGGGCCCCCAAAATATCACTTCCATTAATTACTGTGCCATGTTGAACAATGTGGTGATGTTTTCATTATCAAGAGTTCTTTGGAAGAAGCTTTCATTTCAACTGATATCTTTTCAGTACTTCCAAGAAAAAAGTAGCACCCACGGGGTGCCCCATAAGGCCCCTTCCCCTCCTGCTTTCCATGACTTTGCTTTTGAGTCCTGGAGCTAAGATGAAGTTCTCCATTCTGTTCTCTACTTTCCTGGCAGGAAAAACAAAAATCTTTTCTGAGTAGGAAGGTTTGCCTTTTTAGAACAAATATGTTCTTCCTGGTATGATTCTACTGAATGCCTGGCTCTCTGTCAACCATCCGAGGGGAAATTTCCATAGAGGCTAGCCACCAAATTTAAATCAGGCAAAATTTCACAAGATTTTAGATTAGGCACCAAATTTTTATGGCCTTGGAATGAACAGGAAATGTACTTGTAGCTGGTATTGAGCAGGGCATAGGTGAGTAGAGGAGCAATCTGATTTTTAACCATATAAAAGTATATATAACTGTTCATTGAACTGGTAGGGAAATCAAGTCATTTTCCTATGATTCTTTATAGCTTTTATTTTTATGCCATGATAAGAGTAGGGCTTTCCAGAGCATCTAAATGAATGCCTGGGGATATGTAATAGATTCTTGAATCATTTGTCCTGCTTATTAATAAGTAGATCTGGGTGATTCCCGGTGGGGTGTAACATGTGTCCAACACAACCACCCCAAACCTGAAATCCCAGGTGAGTCCCATGGGACCACACTCGGTGTTGGTTGCCAGGTGTCCCTAATGTGCTGAATTTCCTCTCCCTTCAGCCCAACCCTTCCCACTTTCAGGGAGAGTTGCCAGTAACGGAGGCTAGAGACTCCCCCAGGGCAAACCAAAAGTTTATAGAATCAGCTCTGCTACTGCGAGCTGCCACCCCAAACTCCTTCTCATGTATGAGAAACTTACATAAGTTACTAGCAACTTATTACTGTTTTCTTGATATTTTAAAATAGTGGAATATACGGTAAGCCTGTCCACCCACAGGTGAGGAAGGAAGCCACTGCTGTGGGGGTGCGCCAGGTTGAGATCTCAGGGCCAAGCCTGAAGACTAGCTCTGTCTCATCTCATCAGAGTTGGGGTGTCAGAAGGCTCTCTAGCTGCTCTCAGAATTGCCAGAAAGGCTGGAGAACCAGGCTGTGGATAGGAGAGGAAGCACGTAACTCAAGGGACTGGGACCACAGACTAGGGCAGGCCACAGGAAGAGCCTGGCAAGGTGCCTGGGCGCAGTGGTCCCTGGCCTCGCTCCGCCTCCTGTCCTGGAGTCTGGGAGGAGCCTCTTGCTGGCTGAGGTTAGGCCCCTCTCCAGGGACTCGCTACCCCAGGGAAAGCCGCTCAGGGGCACTCCAGCTATTGAGTGTAGTTTCACCCTCATTTAGAAAAGAATTCCCCAGACTGGAAGGGGGTTCAATACCAGGTTGCTAGAAAGTGAGACTTGTCCGTCCCCTCCCCGCCTCCCCCCCACACCTCCCAGCCCCTTGAGCTACTCTAATCCTGAGCGTCAGTGTCAGGCCAGCCAACCCCTGCTCTCTGTGGGCTCCCACCTGAGCCAAACTTTGTCCTATTTAGGCCATGTCATTGTTGGTCACTTCTGGGGAAGCTGCAGCCTTAATGAAGAGGACATGGTACTCTTTGTCGAAAACTGTTTGACAAGGGTTTGTACATTTTGCTTTGTTCTGTTTCGTTGTAAGAAGTAACATGCTTGGAAGAGCAGTCTTCCTTGCTGGTTTATGAGGGCCTTCACTGTCTGCCACAGGAACCACGTGTCCAGAGAGGCTTTCTCCTCCCTCTCACGACTGCTGCCATCGGTGTCCCTTGCCCCGCAGTGGGGAGAGGGCTCATAACTTCAGCAGAGCCCACCGGGCCCTCCCTGGGTTGGAACCACGATGCCTCTTCCCCTACTGAATGAGGATAGTTAGAGGAAAGAAATGGCTTGCCCAAGATGTCGCAAAGGCTGTGCTAAGGGCAGTGCCTGGAGCTCTTGCCTTCCAGTCTGGTCACTAGGTCACATAGTCCCTGAGCCTCCTTGGACGAAAGGGACTGGACAGATGCACAGTATCCAGTATGGAAATGAAAGAAATGACTCGCTTTGAAGTGTCTGTTAAAACTGCCCAGGTGCACAGGAGCCCAGCCGGCTCTTCCATGGGCAGGTTCCAGAGGCCTGGCTCCCTTCACTCCGGTTTGGGGGGGGGGGGGAGGGGAGGGGGGGGCTTTCCCTTCTCAGTCGAAATCAAAGCCCAGAGTAAAGCCTCGTGACTGCAGCTATGCAGCTATTTCCAAACAAACCTGACAGCCCAGCACTAAATGATCAGGACAAAGTTCCAACTTTATTTTCTCTGAGGCTAGTTAGCTTCAGTTCCCAGTGTTGGCCCTTCTGGGTAGTTGGTCCTTCCAGATTGACCTTTTCCTCTGAGAATAGAGAGCACCAAAGCTTCCCGTTGGAATAAAAAATAATACCATCTCCCTCTCTTCTTAACTGTGTTACTGTGGGTATGAGATAAGTTCTATGAGCCTGTTCATCATCTGTGACATGGGAAAGATGTTTTGAATTCCTGGAGATGTTGAGTGGGTTTAACAATCCCTTTGGGGGGTGGGAGAGCTCCCAAAAGAATGGTGACATGCCCCAGCATCTCAGGAGATCACCCCTCACATTAATGTCCCCTTTACCCTACTCTCTACCACTGCCCCCCCCCCCAGTCAAAGGCACAAGGCAAGGTAGTTCAACCAGAAGGGCATCAACTAATGTGGTGAAGATTCCTCCAAAAGATGCCACTTATATTTCCTTTGTCATCCTGCTGCTTGACTCAAACTAGGACTAACTAGAACTTATGCTCTACCACTATGTGGCCCATCAAAGTAGAAGTATGTTCCACATGGCAAGAGAGTTCTTACCCCTAACCTCAAGTTACATTGAGATGTAAGATGGAGAAGAGGGTCATTGGAAGGTCATCGCCACTCCCATCCTATATCATCATCAAAAAGATAGGTGGCCTTCTCACACCCCCACATATGAAAATTAAATTCTAAACACAAAGAGTTGGAAAAAATCCCAGTAGAGTTTTCCAAAACATGTGAGTCCTATTTCCTAAGGGTTACCATTTGCTTATTCATTTGATGAATATTTATTGGGTGCCTGATATGGGGCAGGCACTGTATTAGGCACTGAGGAAGCAACAGGGAGCAAAATAGCCATGGCCCCCACTCTCTCAGAGCTGACTGAGGGGATAACAGTTAGGAGCAAGGAAGTACATGGTGTTGCATTTCAAACTGAGATCCATTCCGTAGTAGTAGCTGCTTTAGACCGAGGGGAATCAAAAGGAATGTGTCTCCGAAGAAGCTGAGACCTGGAGAGTAAGAAGGAATTAGTTCATATGGAAGCTCTATGTTTAGTAGATCCAGAAATCTCCACACAGCTCTCCATAGCGGTTGGACCAGTTTGCATTCCCACCAACAGTGCAGGAGAGTTCCTTTTTCTCCACACCCTCGCCAACATTTGTTGTTGCTAGTTTTTTTAATATGTGCCAGTCTCACTGGTGTAAGATGGTGTCTCATGGTAGTTTTGATTTGCATTTCCCTGATTACAAGTGATGTTGAACATTTTTTCATATGTCTGTTGGCCATTTGCATTTCCTCTTCAGAGAAGTTTCTTTTTAGCAGGAATCTAGAAAACTTAAATAAGGGATCAGGAAAAAGAATAACTATAAGAAAGTGAAAATCAAAATCAACAAAAACTATGAACCAGAGACACTTTTTGGGGGGTGGGGGCCGGGAGGGGAGGGATTGGGGTCAAATGGGGCATGTGCAGTTGTATGGGGGAATATAAAAATAAAATTTATTATTTAATAAAAAAAAAAGAATAATAAAAAAAAAAAAGAAGGAATTAGTTCACCAAGCTTGGGAAAGTGTCCCAGTTGGAGGGTGAGGAGAATGGGTAGCTGCAGAAAGAGCTTGGCATGTTCCAGGTATCAGGACCAGGTGAGCAGTGGAGACATCCGCGATAGAAGACAGGCAGCATTCTCACGCTGTGATATCAGGGGACAGTTCCAAAGGGAAGTCATTGAAACTTTCCGTCTTGAGCAGGGAGTGGCATGATCCAATGCATCTCTTTAAAAGATCACAGGCTGCTCTGCGGGCAGTGGGTTACAGAGGGCAAGGACAGAAATGAGGACACTCGTTGCCAGGTGGTGACTGTCACCTGGCAAGAATCTGATGGGCGATGAGATAGGAATGGACAGGTACAGTTATGTCAGTAAAGGGGTAGCAGTTTGACCCTATGGGTTGGGAGGGATCCAATAACATCGTGGTCCCAGCCCCTTGCCTGGCGCATCCACATGCGATTCAGCTAATAGTAGCTCTTGTGGGATATAAAGAGCCAAACAGGATGCCCCGCATAAAAAATGAGACTCTCCCGCCCCCAGATCCTTAAATGTCAAGGTCAGTTTACTCTAAGTCAATGATTTCCCGACATCATCATCATTGTTTTTATTATTTTTGGACAGGATCCATTTCTAAATTAAAATATTCTTTGGTGTGAGTCAGAGGTGGGGAACCTGGAACTCCCCCACCTTTAATCTTTTCTGTGGAAGCCTTTGCACCCCCTCACTGAACCCCTGCCTTCCATAGAACCCATATCTCTAGAAGGTCCTATTTTAGGACAAGGCTGCTATTCAGTTCATCCATATTTTTGGACAAGGCTGCTGTTCAGTTCATCCATATTTTAGGACAAGGCTGCTGTTCAGTTCATTCTTTCACTAGACATGAATTATATTTCTATTAAGTATGAACAAGGAAAAAGTATTAGCCTCAAGACGTCCATGGCACAAACATCTGTTCATGGCCGCGCGCTGCAGGAGCCTGTGCTGAGGAGGGGAGAGTGGGCTGCCGGAAGGAGAAGCCTGTGAGGAGTTTATGCGTGGACCAGGAGGAGCCAGTGGTGTGCTGTGGAGGCTAGATTCTCAAGCAGGCCCCGAGGTGAGGGTGTGTGTGAGTCATTAGCACTAAGGAAGGGCTCTGGTAAGACCAGGAAGGAAGCAAGGAAGCAGAGAGTCAGGACAGGGAAAGGGAAGGAGGGAAGCAAGGGTGAGGTTTCAGGGGAAATGTAGCCCCAGCCTGATCATGGAAGGAACTCGGACACTCAAACACCTCACAGTGTGTCCCACCTTGAAGCAAGGGAGCTGGGCTTGCAAACTCCTAGGCCTGTCAGCCATTGGCTAGGCGCTGCTCCAGGAGGCAGTGAGGGCCATGCTGCTGTATCATCCCAGTGCACCGCATGGGAAAGGTCACCCATGAGAAGTGGACGCACACAGATGCTGGGGTGGGCACAGCACAGCACAGAGGGACCAGAGGCATGTGGGCAGAGAACCAGCATTTGCCTGGAAGGTTGCTCTGCTCAGTGCTCACCTGACCTGCTATGCTTAGTGGTGTGGCTGTTTTAGAGGCGCTGCTATACCCGATCCCTGTGAGTGCAGGACATTTGATGGGAATCTCCCATTACTCCTGTGTTGTCCCAGGTGAACTAGAAGTTATGGTTCCCGTTTTCTGTTGAGGAAACAGGTTCCAGGAGGTGAAGGGACCCTGCAGCCCGAGGTGCCACAGCTTATCAGGGGAAAAGCCAGGACCAGTCCCAGGTCTGCCTGCTTGGGATCCACGGGTCCTGCTTGATCCTTTGTGCCTCTGACCCCCTGTCCTGGTGCCCCACGCCCACACACGTGGGACACCCTCCTGAGCCAGCGATGGGACTCGCAGCCATGGGTGGTGAGCAGCTGGCCCTCAGTCTGAGGAGTGACCTTTGGCTGTGGTGGCCTCAGAAGCACATCATGTTCAGACTTAGTGGACTGTTGATTCTGGAACTCTTCCCGTTGCGGTCTGGTTCCTAACCAGATGCACAGCTCCTCGTCAAGAGGAGAATTAGCACTCCTCAGTCCTGATAGCCTGAGGTAAACGAACTGCATTCCCCTCCTCCCTTTAAAGAGCCTTGGCTGAGGATTATCAGGAGTGATAGATAGAAAACCTCTCAGCACAGTTTCTGCCACAAGTTAGTTCTCAACAAAAGTGTCCCATTAGTAACAACAAAGGAACCAGCACTAGCCCTACTCTTTCCTCTGCAAATTCTAACAGAGCAAGGAATTTCTGGGACCTGGTGACTGGAGACAGGGCATGTTTGCCATGTCTGCTCATTGATGTCCTTTGCATCAATCTCCAGACTGCCCTGAGCTGGGGTGCTCTGTGAGGGAGACGTTCTGAGAACAATTAAGTCATGGCTCTGTTGGAGACATTTCCCCAGCGCCCACACCCCCTCTGGCCATTAGGTATAATCAGAAGCAGGTGAACATGTCATTTCTTTGTCCCAGATGTTCTTCTCATTTCCAGTCTTTGCTTTACTTAAATCCCTTCCCACTGTGAGACATGTTTGAGTGCACCTTGCTGTTGTAATTGCCCTTTATCCACCCAGGCCTGGGCTGAGCCTTCCCTGATGGAACTGTGGTCCGGCAGAGTTGTGGGCCAGCCCTGCCCCAGGTGTACCCCGTGTGGTAATGTTTCAGGCCTTTGGAGACCTGAGCATTTCCAGCTATGACATTAGGCATATTTGCAATGGTCAGAATGTAAAAGTTTCCAGAAATAGTGAAGGACGTGCTGTGGCTTAGGTTCGCCAGCTGCATCTGACTGGAAGCTGGCTCTTGGTGGGCCCTGACATTGCCTGCCAACTCCAGGAGCAGTAAACATCACAGCAGCAGGCAGGAGGCCCCTTGTCCCAGCCTGACATCTGTCCTCTGGAAGGCTCTATTGAGGCAAATCCTCTTAGTCCTCATTTTCTAATCCTCATGTTTTATTTGTTAATGTCCAGCACATATGCCTTTCAGCTTCAGTCCATGGCCATTAAATCAACCATCCCTTCACTGGTGAGGCATCTGCCTTCCCCATCGCTCAGCCTCTGGGGCTTCTTGTTCTTTGGACCTGCATATTAAGTTCTCCCTTCTAATCTAGATTTACTCTGCAGGTTATTTTTGCAAAATAACCAATCGTGACACTGTCCTGGATTCCCATTTGTCTTACGATAAAGCACATCATTCTTAACATGGCCTCCCCCACCTCCTGTCTTACCAGCCTTATCCTGAATATCTTCCTTTTGCTTCTTGTTCATTCTGTCTGCTGCCAATTTTTCACTCCTGTGAAGCTCACTCCTGACAGGGGTTTTGCACATGCTGTTCCTTCTCCTTGGAATGATGTTCCCTCAAACTTTTTGACTGGTTACCTTCTTATGCATTAATCCATAGCTCAAACACTTCCTCAAGGAACTCATTCTGACTGCCATGCCTATCTCAGAATTATTCTTATCTTGGGGGAACTCCCCAGACTTATAATTTTGCATTTATTTACCTAATTGGCCAGTATTATTAACAAACTAGAAGTTTTATGAGGCAAAGGCTACCTGTTCTATTCATCAGTGAACCACACAGTGCCTGGCATATAGTGGTGCTACGTACACATTTGTTGAATGCATGGATAGACTCTTGAGTGGATGGGTGGGTGGATAGATAGATGGACAGACAAACAGACTGATAGTTGGACAGGACTTTTCCAAAAGAAATAGCATTTACAAGTATATTTTTGAAGTAGAGAGAAGAGATACATACCGAGGACTCCAGCTTCAAATCCGATCATCTTTTTTATTGCAGACTGAATCATATTCATGCTTCATCTAAGATTATAGCAGGAAAGACATTGAATTTATTAATTTGTACATTTGAGCATCAAAATGAATCACTCCCTTGGTTTAGGTGACAGGAAAACTTTCATTCAAACCTCTGCTCTGTCAGAATTCACAGTATCCTGATGTCACAGGCAGGAAGATCCTGATATCTCGCTACCTCACAGAGGAAGGACCTAGTGCTGGGACTCTGAAGTACTCAACTATGGTTTTAAAACTAAACTTTGTGGAGTCCTGGTTCCTTTGTAGTGGCCCTGGGCAGCTGGAACTGGGGGAGGGAGAGGTAGGCTTGGGAAGGGGGTGTGAGTAGGTGGGACTATGGCTGCCCACCTTCTTTACAGCCAGAGAATCTCCACTTGCTCTGTTCTTTGCACTGGGGCACTGGAGATGATTTCCTCTGCTGAAAGAGGAAAAAAAGCTCAGAGAATGATTCATTCTGCTGAGAAGGGAAAGAGTGGGCCAGGCGTCTTAGAAGAGATGTTGGAGCAGAGTCTCTCTTTTCAAATTTTTTTTAAGTTGGCTTTAAAATGCTTATATTTTTAAGTATTTTAATAGAAAATAGAAAAATAATGTTCATAATGTCAGAAACCACCTATTTAAATTTTTCTACCATTTTCTATGAAACTGAAGTCTTCTAGATATTAAACTGTCATTCTGCTTCTTTTAATAATATGTATCATTTCTCCATTTTATTAACATGTTTGTAAAAGGATGTAAAACTTATGAATCAGACAAAAGATGGCTGTGTGTTCATTCAGTAGCATACTGGAACATTCTTAGCCCCTTTCTCTCAAAAAGTGCAGTCCTTGAACCAGCAACATCAGGGGCTTATTTGAAATGTAACCTCAGGCCCCAACTGATTCAGATTCTGAATCAGTTCAGGTTCAGAACTGAATTGGACTCACTGGTTCGGAATCCACGTTATAACAGGATTCCTCATGTGATCCTTACACATTAAAGTTTGAGAAAAGCACTGGTTAGACAGTCCCGCCTAAGTCTATAGTCCAGATTCTGTGAAATTATATATAAATTTATAGAAGCCTGATAAGTTATAAATAACCTTTGCCAGTAAAGATGAAAATAATTGCGGTCTGGCAGAAAATATAATCCCTGCCTATTTCCCTGCAGGGTAGAGCCAGTTTTGTATCTGATTTCAGCATTCATCGTGTGTGTGTGTGTGTGTGTGTATGTGTATGTGTATGTATAGACATATTCAGATCCTCATCAAGATTGAGATCCTTCTTTGAATTAGTTTTGCCATCCTGCTGATACCCTTGATAATGAATTAAATAAATCTTTCACGTGTATTTGCTGTATATTTGTGTGAGTTTGGATTTAAAGTTTTTGAAAATTATACCTTGACAGCCAGATTTATCATTATCATTTTTAATAACTCTGTAGTACTCCACTTTGTGATTGACTCTGATTTACTTCTTTCTTGCTCTATTGTCAAACATTTAAGCTATTTCTAATTCTGCACTAATGCAAATAATTCTGCAGAGAACATCTTTGAATATAAAATTTTTTCTGTATTTTATGTTTCTGGACTGAGTAAATTTTCAATTCAGAATGACTGGATTGAAGTGTGTGAATATTTTTAAGATGAGCAACATTGGAGTTTGTGAAGTAGACAAAAATGAACCTTCTAGGTGTCAAGAGCAGCCTGCTGAGAGGTTGGTGACCACAGGTCTCATAAGGGGAGAGGACTCTCATTGGCTCACTGGTGCTCCAGGGGGCTGGGAAGAGACTAGATTGAAAGGAGCCTGGTACTGTGAACTGTATACACTCATGTGTCGCTTAACAGCATGCTGGTCAGCCATACCCCAGACATATAGAGGTGGTCCTGATGGTGTAGCCTACATGTGCGGGAGGCTGCACTATCTCACTTTGTGCAATTTCTCTCTTTGATACTGGCACAGTAACAAAATCACCTAACATATTTCTCAAAACATATCCCCATCATTAAGTACCACATGACTGTATTCAATATAAAGGAACACTCGACAGAAAAGTGACATGATAAGACCTGTGTTCTAGAAAGACAACTCTTACTGCAAGGAGGCATCTCTGAGGCTCCTGAAATAGCACTGCTGAGAGAAGAGTGAGCCTGAACTGGGGCATAACTAGGGATGGGAACCAGAGGATGGAAAGAAAAGAAATTTTGAGCAGGTCAGGAGCTTCACCAGGAACTTCCAACTCATTGGTGGTGAAGCCAAGCCCTGGTTGTCAGTACTTCTTGACTCTGCATGTAGTCCCTGCTGTGTTCCCCCCGTTGCATTTTTATCTAAGATGTGCCTTCTCAGAGCAACAGGATGCTCAGATCATCCCCTACAAGTGAGTTTATTAAAATAGTGATGTGCAGGAATCAGCTCTGCCAGAGCATTAAGCACACGGCCAAGATGAGCAGCATCATTAAAAATAATCAAAGGTTAAGCACACATTCCCAGAAGTGACAGGGCATTCTTGTGGAATATAGACTAAACTGTAGCAGATACTCTTTATGGTCTCTGTCCTCCAGCATGGCTTTGCCAGGATGCAGATTTCAGACACCGAGGGTCAAGCAGTGTCCTGGAGACTGTGAAGGGCTGGTCTTAGCCCAGCAATTCATCGTCAATAAGAAAGGCTTAGCAGACTTTTACTCTGGGACCTCAAGCCTGGTACTTTCACCAAACTCCTTTGTTTCCCCTTTTCCCATTTCACAGAGGAGGAAACTAATTGTAGCATCTTGGTTGCCCAAGCTTGCATCGCTCAGCCATAGAGATTGTGAATGTGGGAGGTAATTTGATCCACAGCCTTCAAGGGGAAAAACCTAAAGACATTAGTATCTGTCTTTAAAGATAAGAATCTCTCATTTAAACCAGATGGAAAGTAGTGGATCTAAAAGGACGGATTTCAGTGTCATTTCTGTCCCACCACCTCCCACCCCAAGTATTCCTCCTTCAAGATTGCCTATTATCTGTAAATCATACTTTGTAGTAGCCTCTAAACAGATAGACTGGATAATTAAATTGTGGGGATTTCACACAGTGGAATACTATGCAGCAATGAGAATAGACAAGCTGCAACCTCAGCCAGATGCAGTAGTTTGTGATGATTCATTCTAGTTAGACTGAGGACAAAAGTAGGTGAAGCTAATCTAGGCTGTTCTAAGTCAGGGTGGTGATTGCCTTTGATGGAGGGTGGCTTTAGCTTTCCTGGGAAGCTGGTCAAGTCATGTCTTGAGCTGCATGCTGGTTACCCAGGTGCATTTAGCATTCAGCTTATGGAAATTCAGTGAGCTGTGTGCTTCAATTATGCACAAATCACCCCTAGTCCACCATCATGATCCATGGTGCTTCCTTTCCTCTTTGCTCTTAACTCTCCCTCTCCCTTCCTCCCCCGAAAATTTTTTCAAAGTCGTGAAAATTTGCCTAACCAAGACATGGCTGCATTTGCATATAGCTCCAGTTGGAAAGCAGAGCACAACTCCTTGAGGGAGTGGCGTCAGTGTGACAGGCACTGCGATGCATCCCCTGGCAGACTGTGCCCCCACCCCATGAAGTCCACCCTCTACGAGGCACTGGCACTCATCAACCAAACACTAAGTCATGCATGGAGTCAAACCCAGAGTAGAAGCCCTGTCTTCTATGGAAGACACATCTTCTTTGTTACAAACCTTCATGAAAGGGAGGCTTGTGATCTGATGTACACAAGAACATAGTATACCTTTAAGTTTTTCACCAACTTGTGTTCACTGCAGGATATTTAAATCAGGTATATCATTACAACCCTTTTCAGAACTGGGGCTTGGATGTCAAGTGCCTTTTCAGATCCAAGTGAAAAAACCTATCCATCTATCCAGGAAAGTATTCAACAGAGCCCATATTTTAGGAACAACTGAAGAGTCTGAACACATCTCTTTCGTTGGCTCAGATGTTAAGCCCAGGTGAGCTTCCATCTGGGAAACTGTTTCACTTTGGCTCTGCCTTCCAGGTGGTCTTCGAGGCCTTGCACAACCTGGAGCCCCGTGGCTACGTCGTGGGCTGGATCATCGCCATCAGTTTGCTGGTGGGAATCCTCATCTTCCTACTGCTGGCTGTGCTGCTCTGGAAGGTGAGTCTGGTGAGAGCAGGTCTGTGGCCCCCACCATGGGCGCCGGTTCTCCCTGGAAGAGCTTCCTGTCGGGACTTCCTTCGTGGAGCAGGTACGGCCGAGGGTCCCTCTGAGGCAACTAATGGAATTTTGGCTCCTCTCGAGGCCATTCAGGATTGAGGATGGAGTCGCCTTAGAGGAAGCAAAAATCTCACTCCCCTCTTCCCTGCCCTAACAGTGTCACCCCCAGTCCTGACACAGGGGTAGTGGGATCCTAACACCAAAACAGGTACTTGAGGAGCAACTGCTGGGACTGGGGTGATTTACTTATACTTGAAGAAAATACAGAAAAGAAACCGCAGGGAAACTCTTTGTTCTTTCCCCACTTGGAAAAGGAGTCTGTGCCCAGGAGACTGGTGCCTGGAATGGGCCACCAGCCAGGGTGCCACCTGGGTGGCATCACTGTCCGTGCTCCCAGCCCCTCGTGGCTCACTTGAAGGTGACCCCTGCCCCCTTCCTCAGGGGACATCTGCTCATCCTGTGCGCCTTGCCTTTTGTCACTGTCTTAAGGAGAAAGGGGTGTCCTCACCCCACATCTAGGTGGTTTCTTTGTCTCACACTGTCCTCCCAGGGACGTGAGAAGCTTCTTTACGCCAGAGCCTCCATGTTGGCCAATAGTGGCACAGGGTCATTATCAGACGAAGTCTGTCTCAGCCACTGGACAGTGAGGTTCCAGATGGGTGGGATCCAGATCTGTCCCCAGCTCCTACGACAGCACCAGCCACCATAGCTGGAACTTCCTGACCCCACAGCCCTGCTTTTCCAGTGCTCCGGGTTTTTTTACATTATTTTGCATGGATGCTTTAAATCCAAATTGTTTCTTTGGGATAGCAAAGTAGTGGCTACTTACTGATCATAGGTAGTGACATATCAATAAGAGAAAGAAGAGGCGAGGCCCTCAGGAATGCAAATCCCAGAAATCACCATGTGGAGCACACCCGCCACCACTTGACCTTCTGTTCTGCTTCATCGCCACGGGCCAGGCGTTCTCATAACATCACCCTGTTTTTTAATCATATGGTAAATTTTCTGGTAATATAGTTGGTTATCTCTAAATTTAAAGCAATGAGTTTAATGAACTGGGAAAAATAGAGTAAATATATTTTAGGGGGTCCAAGAAGTCTAAAGACACAGGAAAAACAGTGTTTATTGTACACTTCCCAGATTGACCATTGCACTTTGGGTTGCTTTCAGTTCTGAAGTGCTTCAACTGAAAAAATGTCTGGCATTGGGAGAAAAATTTATTGAGCACATGCATTGAAAGACAGTTTATCTTCCAGACTTCCAGGCTACTATTTCGCATCTTAATTTTCTCAGATCAGGCAAAGCCTGTCTCCAGCACTGCTAAGGCTGCAGGTATCTGCACTTCCTCTGCTTGTCCTCAGGCGCTAGAACTTAGGTGACTCCTGGTTTCATGCTTCTCTTAATAGTGCTGCAGTGAACACCCTTGGAGCCAACTATTTGCACAAGTCCTTCATTGTATCCTTAAGATAAAACTCTAGAAATGTATATTTTATTACATGCTGCACACTGCCCTCTGGAAAGGTCCTCCCCATTCACCCTCCCACAAGAAGTTTATCAGAAATAACCATTTTCTTGTATATTTGCCAACGGTAGATATTATCTTTAAAAAAAAAAAAAAACAACAAAAACCTGCCAATTTGTTGTTTGTCTAATCTACATGGCCAGATAGATTTCTAGTTCTCTCTTCTGCTTCCTGCCCAGACAGCCTCTGGTTTATGGGTGGAGAACAAAACCAGTTCAGTGTTTGGGATCTGAAAAGACAGTAAAGGCTGTGGGTTTGTATGTGTGCATGTGTGTGCGTGCGCACATGTATGTATGTGCATGCATGTGTGTGACTTCCTTCTGCATGGACTTTTGAAACGAGAGGGCACACCATCCTCCATGGCTAGTATGTGATACTGAAGGGAACAGAGAATGGAGACCATGGCAACCACCGTGGCAACCATACCCCCTTCTCTCATGGCATGCACGCCCTTCCTGTGACCACCCCACTTGGCTCTGCTCCTCGGGGGTGTTTCATCTCCTGTGCACTTTTCTGCCTTCTTTTACCTGTCATCTGCTTAGCTTTGCTTCAGTTGTGTTTGTTTAAAGCATGTGATTGCAGGAGGTGACTTTCATGGGGTAGCCAGGACCCTGAGGTCACCCAACTGTGTGTGAACCAAAGAGCCAGGACCCAAGAAAGGAGACCTGCCTTCTGCCATGGGCTGGGAGAGATGGCAGGGTTGTGGCCACCATTGGACCTTGACCCAGATGAGATCTTGCCATCACTAAAGAGGTGGCAGAAAAGTTGATTGTGTCACTGGATGCCTCCGTGTGTTGCAGCTTGACTTAGCTCAGGTCAGATGCCCACTCCTGGCACTTGTGGCTAGAGGCAGGGAGTTGGCAGGGAGAGAATCTGATCGACCCAGCTAAGCAAATATGGTGACTTTACAGGCAGTTGGAAAAGACAAATGAAATGTCGGATTATTTTGAAGACCACATATTTCTAAAACTTCAACTTCAAACTGGTCAACTCTGACTCCTGTGCCTGCTTCCTCAGAAGGATGCATTCAGTGTAGTGAATAGAGAGCCATGTCCTGAGGACAGCCTAGTGCCTAGAAATCTGTTTATGAATGAACCTAAAGTCCAGCCTCACACTTGACTTACACAGGGAAGTCTTAATGGTCTATGACCTATTGGCTGATCATAGTTCTTCTATAATTCCCTCCATTCCTTTCAAAGGAAAAGCCACCAAGTGGTATTCAGTGGCTACTGCTGCTCAGGAGACACTTCTCCTGGGGCCTCTAAAGACAGGTGGGTATCAGGCGGCCTCTGCCCTTCTGGAACCACCTCTCTCAGTGTTGCCTTTAGAGTAGCTCTACTTCGCTACCTGGGGCTGCTTGTTACTACCTGGAGTTCGCGAACCAAAAATGGTTGTACCCAAATATTTGTCATGTTGACCTAAATCATGACATGGTGCTGAACATAGAACAGAGCGAGTGGCTGTGCCAGTGCATTCTTTGTGGCCCCTGGGCCTTGGGTGAGCACACTTTATGCTTGCTAGATGGCGGGTGCCTCTATTCAGCAGAGTTCTGGGGCCAGGCCTGGGAGAGCCGGCCAGGGGGAGCCGACAGAGCCCTCATCTTGAAGGCTTCTGGGGAAAGCAGAGGCAGTGGCTAAGCCAAGACACCCTGAGGAGTGAGGAGGACTTGGTCAGGTGGGGGTGCCTGCGTCACCAGCCCCACATCACTGTGGTCCCACCCACCCACCCATCATCTGCTCTTTGTCTAAAACAGAAACCCCTTTAGGCTCAGCAAATGCCTTTTCCTGCACAAACTGCCTGCTCGCTGCCTGGTGCTCAGCTGCCTCCTCGCTCAGCCCCTGACTCTGGGCAGACCCCGAGCCACGGAACACCCGCCCGCTGGCATCCCAGTCACTCCCTCATGCTTGGCGGCTGCAGACCTTGGCTCCAGTGCAAAATCCACAATGAGGGCCCTGAGCTAACCAGACCCTTCTTCATACTGAAATGGATCCTAATCAGCTTTCCCAAAGCCGGGATGTTAGCAGACACTGGGAGCCATAATTTAAACTTTATGTGTGAGGATTACAGTAGCCTGCCAAACCACCATGCAGGAGAAAACTTTGAAATCTGAAACTCTTTTAGGGGAGAGAAATCCAAATGAGTCCCCTCTCTTTCCCTTTAGCTCCTGCCTGGGGTTGAGGCTGCCTGGGCTTGCGCCCACTACCTCTTTAAGACAATCCTAAAGGCTGGCTTTGAGGAGAAAGGTCCACTGTCAGAGGTCGAGTGGGGAATCTCTTCCCGTGTGACGTTCACCTTTAAGAAGTGCTCCTTCCACTCCTTAAGCCAGCCTTTGAGTACAGTTGTAAGAGAGAGAAGATGCTGGCAAGTTTTTCCTTGAGAAGAAAAAGCCTCTTTTCGGGCCCCAGGCTTCTCTCTCCTTCCTCTCCTTCCACGCCCTCCTCATGGCTCTCCCCCTGCCCTGTGCAGTTTGCCAAAACACACAGGCCACCTCTCAATGAAGCAGAAAAACTCTGTGTCTTCCTCTACTGCTTCAGCCTAGGAGCCCTTCCTCTCTCCCCCGTTCACTCCTGGTGGAAACCAAGAGAGCCTGGAGCAAAGGGCAGGGCCTCTGGCACTGCCCGGCAGCCTGTGACCGGCCCTTCTCTGAAGGCCTGGGACCTGCTAGCGCTTTCCTTTCTCAAGTAAAGAGCCAGGCTGCGTGTGTCTGCTGCCCGCCTTGAACCCTCTGTCAGCTGGGTCTTTTCCAGGAGCCTGCTGCTTCAGAGCTGGCTTTGGGCTCCTGGTTTTCATTTGTGAGCATTACTCTGACCTCAAGCAGAAACTCTTAGAAAAATAAATCTGTGAAATGGCTCAGAGAATGTGTAAGGTTTGGCAGCCCCTCCAGGGGTCATTGAGGTTATCACCTCCCCTCCAACCAGGCTCTGAGGTCGGTCCTCTGGAGGAGAGCTCAAAGAAACAGAGAGTGCCCAGCACAGGCGCGTGTGCGTGCACACACAAACATCCTTCGCACTGTTGCAATTAAAACCATGTGCCAGACTCAGTGGGGGCTTATTTATGTTTGGAAGTAAATATTGGGCTGATGTTGTGCTGTCGACATCCCCAGACAGAGACATGCTGTATAAATAGTAAAGTCGTTGAAGACATCCATAAACATAAGACCCTGAGTTAGTCCAAAGAAGGAGTTTGTCCAAGGTCTTTGGCATGGCTGATCAGGAGACAACCTGAAGGCCAGGAGGAGGAGATGAGGGAGCTTCACTCCATGGGGTGAAGACCCCATGGAGTCACGTCGCCAGCCCTTCACTCACCCCAAAATGAGCTGGGAAGAATGCTGGTGCAGCAGGACCACAGACCCCAAAACTTGGCAGGCCTTATTTCCTCTTAGGCCCCATGCCTTTGCAACTCTTCCCTAATTAGGGCTATTTGGGGGAGATCTGCTGGTTCCCTGGGAGTATTCTGGCAGTGCTTTGATGAAAGTGTATATCAGAAAATTGTGTAAATTTGTCAGGAGGATTCAAGGAGCTGGTCTTCAGGGCTGCAGCCCTGACCAGGACCAGCACAGACACGAAGCCAGAAGGCGCACTGCTCCCTTGGCTTGCAGCTGAGCAAAGCTTGGCGGGAGCCTCTCCTCTCTAGAGCTTCCATGAGTGTTTCCTCTGCTACAGACAGAATAGTTACAAACAGAACCTTTTGCCCCTCAAGTGGCAAAGCAAGCCCTGGAAGTTTCCAGAAAAAAGTACAGGAAAACATTGACTCCATTGGATTGGAATTGAGTGTGGAGCTGCTGAGGATCCAGCTGAACTCATCACTGAGCGTTTCCCATCACCTCAGTATGGGCTTAGCTGGCAGCAAAAATAAGTTTGCCCAGCACTTCCCACAGTAACTATGAATGCTAGTGAGTGCAGGTGTGTGCCACGGGGGGCCTGCTGCCGGGGAGACAAGTTTTGGAAGTCTGTAGTAATCCTAATTTATAGAACATTATCATTCTTTATCCTTCATAATATATCTTTAATCTACTTTTTTTAATATGCTTTTATAGTGAAGTAATAGACATTACATAAAAATTGAAAGTTCAGTCTTCCAAAACCTCTTTGCAAAAAGTTGTCATGGAGCAAGGACTCTGTGTCTTGTGTGGGCCCTGAACACACAGCTGGGTGCCCCACGGGCTGCAGTCCCAAGTCTGCATAGGGGACCAAGAGAAAAAGCAGTCACTGTATTTCAGAGCTGGGAACAGTCTGAGAATGTCGTCGGTCCCTTGGGAGAAAGCAACAGGATTCTGAGCCAGAACATGACCTGGGCTAGTTAATTGGAGTGTGAGTAGTCATTAGGACTCGGACTCCCTGAGACATGTCTCTTCTGTACAGCCCCCCTGATCAGGCCCTGTGGCACTGGGCAGACCTGGCAGGACACGGGTGTTTGGGTGACCAAAGAAAGTACACAAGCTTGGTAAACCCAGCCCTGGTCTGTGGGCTCATTATCAAAAGCCAAAACCAGGTTCTAAACAAAAGCACAAAGGTGATAGCCTCCTTTTCTGAAATAGTTGTTTTAATTATGTAAGAAATAATATATCAATTTGACGCAGTCACAGGCAGACCATATGGCACCTCTGGCAAATTAGTAAATGGCCCTGTGCCCCTTCCACCGGAAACTTTACTTCCATCTGTCAGAAAATTCTGAAAAATTGACTGATTTTGTTAGAAGGAGACACTCTACCGCCATCTGCTGGAACTAGTCATAATAAATTTGCCTGCTTAATGTTATCTGGGATGTGAGCAGCTCCCTCATGTGCAGTGCACCTCCCACTCTACTGTACCGGGCACTCCCTCGTCATGGGAATGGATTGTGTATTAAGAAATGGTCTTTGGGCTCCAAAGAGAACAAACATTTGTGGTAGTCCGGCTTCTCAGCCAATACACAACACCCAGGTTGTGCTGGTAACAGGGCTCTTGAGACCCTGCTGTGTTGGCGTAAGCGGAGTATGAAGCTGTTTCTGAGAGCACCTCTACCGGCACTGAGGCCGCACCCAGGGTGGGCTGGGCATGGGGAGGGATCTTCAGACCTAATACTGACACCACCCCACGTGAGAGGAAAAAGCTTTTCACAGCATCACCTCCATGGCGTCCAATTTTCAAAGCAAGTCACAGTGCAGATTCAGGTTTGGGAGATAGATCCTACCACCTGATGGGAATTGCTCCAAAGTCACATCGTAGAGGGTTTGGAAGCAAGGAGAATGAAGGATTGTAGGCATTTTTTTGCAATTTGTTGCTGGTACCAAGTACAGATGAGATGCTGAGTGCTCGGGACTAAAAGCCCAAATCCTGCTTCAAGGAGTCCCAGACAAAGCTAATAAAGGAGCCATCGCTAAATTCTGCCTGAGTAGTGTCACAGGAAATACCTCTTACTTCTCTGGAATTAAAAATGAGTAACCTGGAATTACTGAAATGTCACACCATCAACAGTGTTATCTGCTGAAGAATCTTCTTTCCACACTATAGTCAGAGTATGAAATGAGCACACAAGGTCAAGGTCATATTTACACAGTCGACCACACATTTATCTTTACAGGTTGACCTTTCAAGCAGTAGCTTCTTAATTAGATACTTCCATTAAGTCTTAGGTTGCTTTCCTGGCCTTCTGCGGGTGTACTCTGAGGGCTGCAAAGACCTCTTGCTAATTATCCAGAACATTCAGGCCAAGGCCTCTTTCCACATCCCTTGCAGAGGGGAGAGAGTGGTAGTGTTTGAGGAGAGAAACGCAGGTGTCAGAAAGTGGTCTTGTGCTGAGCTGCAAGCACTAGGAACTGGATAGCTGCCTATGGAACTGGCCACAGGGACTGAGGCTCAGAACTGGCAGCCCTTGCAAGTCACGACTCCTTCTAGTCATTCAAACTGCATCAACCTTGCTGACTCCACTCAAAATGAATGCTCAAGATCTCCTTGGCAATGTGGGTAGGTGTTTCCTGGAGGCTCACTTGACAGGTCTCATCTCTGGCTAGGCCATTAAGCCCCCATTTAGGAGGTGACAAGATGGTGCAGCGAGGCAATTCTGACGCCTTTCCTGCTGCCACTGCTTTGGGCAAGCTCTTGATCATCAGGGTGAAGGAGCATGAAGACAAAGACACAGATAACGCAGAAGTTTTATATGCCCATGAGAACTGGGTTAGCGCAGTGATCAACTTGGGGCAGCTTTTACATATGCATTTGCTGTGGGCAGCAGAGACTGCGAGTCTTGTAGGTTCTCCAGCACAACTCTGGGAGTCTAACAGTGTCCAGTGACACCATGAACCTGCCGTGCAACCGCGCTGCTGGCAGCGGACCAAATAGGTGTGTCTGTTTGAAGTTCCTTATTCAAGGAATGGAAGGGAGACTCGGAAGGCGAGTCATTTTGGGGCAAGGTGGCATCAGGAAATATTGATAGGGGAGCAGGGAAGCAAGAGGGGGAAGAGAATGAAGCCAATGAAGGGTTTGTTATCAAACAGTGCACACTGTAGGTAAGCTCCCCTGGGAAAGCTCAGTACCACATGCACCCCAGGCTTGTCACAGCCAAGGAGAGAAGGAGCTGGAGTATGTGCACACCCCCTCCAGACGGCCATGTTTAGAGGCAGATGTAGGGAGGAGTGTCTGGTAACAGAGATACCGGGTCTCGCTGAGCACAGGAGGAAAGGACAGCTTTGTGCAACCAAAAATGCGTTCAGTGTCCGGTCCGTGATGACTATATGAAAAAGCTAGACTGGTTTTTCTGTTTGTGAAAAGCCATATGACATCAGAAGGAAAGGTTGTCTCAGAACTAAGATCAAGGAAACTGCCATCCTGGATCTGGAGGAGACAGTCCTAGGAAGTCCACACTGCGGGCCGTGGTGCCCCTGCGGCTTAGGCTGACAGCTCTCAGAGAACCCTCTAGAAGACAGCAAGGCAAACGCAGCCTGCAATCGAAAGCAGATTACGTGATAGCAGTAATTATCAAATCACTCCACAATTGCTAATATCTCTCAGGGTAGTAATAGGTTTCTCAAAAGCTGATTAAGATCCAGAAACATTGGGTCCTTCGATCTCTCACCTCCTTCACTGCTCTATGCTGTGAGTCTCTTAAAGAAAGAATGAATGTTTCTCAAACGCATTTAGCCATGAAACCTTTTTTATTCCCAAACTCCTTTGAATAACTCTCAGTACCAGTGTTCCCCAGCACACAGCTTGGGAAACACTCTGCCGGAAGCACTTTACAAGGAACAAGTTATTAGAAGGCAGCGGACAGGAGGTCGATGCGTATTAAAAAGAGGCTCCACGTGATGCTTTTTCTAAATCGGTCTGTGCCGAGGAATTTTCTCCATTGACCCCTCCTGGTACTCTGAATGTGGGCCACGCTCCACGTAGGCCAGGCTGCCCTGGGGTAAAAACGACAGATTCCAGCATGTCTAACCTGCTTCTCCTCTCTCTCTGCCTTTCAGTTGGGCTTCTTCCGCCGAAGGTACAAAGAAATTATAGAAGCTGAGAAAAACCGGAAAGAGAACGGGGACAGTTGGGACTGGGCCCAGAAAAACCAGTGACCCACCACGCCAGTCTCATGACCTAACCTCCGCCTGTTGTCCTTGATCTTTGTATCTTCCATATTTGGAAGAAAGAATCTTCTCCAGATTTTTCGGAGGCCCCAGTGATGCTGTTCTCTTCCTCATTTTCTCAGGCCCAGGTGCCCACCTGAGGCAGCCACTTTGGCCAGGTCCCATGCCTCGAGCCACCTCCACTTCCTTTTCAAGATGAACTCTGAGCTCTGGAAAGCAAACTACAGAGCCAAGCAATATTTATGGATGCGACATGCGTGGTCAACCCTCAGGGGAAAACTGTTACCTAAAAGTATTTTTATAAATATAAGCCTTTTATACTGATTATGTCTTTATATTTGTATCAATGTTTTATTATTTCTATTAAATAGTTATATAATTCACTCAAGCACTGATATCTGGTCTGAAACCTTGGAAATACATGTACATTCATACAAATTTTTAAAGAAAAATATCTTACTGTACTTTGGAACTTGCTGTTCAAAAAAGACTTGTGGAAGAAATAATCCAGAGAAATCTTGTGTCATCAGACCAGCCAGCTGGCAGGGCTGTGTATAAACTGTGGATGTGGCAAGACCTCTGAGACATTTCACATTGCCTGGAGTTGAGATTGAAATCATGTGCTAAAGAACTGTGTGGTTTTTCATAAGTACCTTCCATTGGAAGATTCCCAACAGAAATGTGGACAGAAAAACCCGAATCAGAGCAATAAATCTGCTCTACGTCACCTGCATACAGCAGGCATCTCTGCTGCTTCTTGGATTAAGAGATGAAAGCTGGGAGCAATGCCACTGGGTCATCTGGTAAACCTCAAAATGCCATCTCATCCTGGACATCACGCATCAGAGTGCACACGCTGAAAGGACTAAATCAGTGTCTTCTAGCAAAGACTTGTGGCTGAATGCTGTGATGTGTTGCCTTTTCATGGTCATTTGAGCTCAGAGGCCTCCATTTCCCTTGTCACTCTTGCTGTCCCAGCTACTGGCAATGGCAGTTTTCTTCTGATTTTCTTAAAGTACTGTCTTGGGCGAGGTTCCTAAGAAGCAGACTCTGAGACAAGGATTTGCATGCAAGTGACATAATAAAGAAGTGTTCCCAGGTGCCACTAGTGAAGTGCAGGACAAGAAAAGGGAGGGAGTCAGGTAAGGGTGCATTGAGGATAGCTTCAGCTTGTCCTGCAAGGAAGTTCTGGGGGAAGGGAGTAAGTAATGTGTCCAAGTTGTCTTAACTTGAAGCTAAGGAGATGTGTGTTCACATTCTTGCTCCCAGAGGAGAGGTAAGCTTTCTACTCTCACTTCCTGGTGGCTGAACAGTTCCCATAGTTGAGGAGTATTCTCTAAAGGAGAATGGCAAGTTGCACCCCCAGCTTGGAGGGGAGCATACAGCAATGGTGCAAAGGGACCTGGGCACGGCATTGACATCCTCCCCTGTCCTCCTGCGTGTGTGAATGCTGAGTTATGGTCTGGGTACCAAGCTCTCAATTTGATGGTGTTTCTTATCAAATGAATAGGGCTGCCCAGTTTCGAGGGCAATGTGATTTTCTAAAAGGGCAATGAGATGACGGAGGCAGTGTGCTAGGCACTGCACCTGGCCTGTAGTGGACACTCAATAACTGTGCACCTCTGAGTGTCTTTACCATTGCTGGATAACCAGCTGAAAACAGTGGGAGGGAAAAGTAGGCTAGAGCAGAATCTGGCAGAGTTCTAAATGGCTCATTATAGCCTGTTCAAAACCCAGCTACATACAGATGGCATCAAATGAGAACAAAGCAAAAATGAGACCAAGCATCTTTCTTGTATACTTGAAGCTAACAAGATGGGGGGTGAGGAGTTGTGAATATTTTTGAAAAGTCACAGAGCTCAACTTCATGGGAGACAGGTGTTTTATACACATACTTAACTAATACTTGCAAACAGATCTAAAGTTTTGGCAAATTTTCAAGGGTGCTGGGCAGTCGCAAAGCTGGCATGGAATGTGTGTGTCTTTGGCTTCTTATTAGAGGGTTGACTGGTAGAGGAATATCGTGACTGTATCTTGCCTCCCATCCTGTGAACACAGGAGTAGATGAAACAAAGGGTCTAGTTGACCATAGATTGAGGAACAGAGGCACAGATTCAGATTCAGGCAAAGAAACCAGTTCATACTCAGAGTTTGCCTGTGAGTTTTATCACAAGTAATAAAGGTAGTCTTGAGTAGGGGCTAGTCACTCATTTGACTTGTTTCTGGGCTCCCTGTTGTGCATGGGGTTTGGTGCTAGTTACTGGAGGTTCCCCAGAGAAAGCCATAGGCACATTTTCCCTGGAGGAGGCAAACTGTCCTGTAAGAGAGTATAGAGTGTAGATTCTTTTATGAGACCCCATCGGTAACTTTTCTTTGACAGACTCTTGTTCACCTTGTCATTTAATCCATCATTTAGCAATCTTAGGCAGTAGACCTGGGACAGCTCCATCGGCAGCTTTGGCTAACTGCATGTTTAGCCACTCACCAACCTCCTACAAGGGATGCAGATGTGTAAGTGACGTGAAGTACAACTCAGAGGTATGTCCACAGTTCTGCCAGCCAGGGGGGAAAGGCTCAATTCTGGTAGAAGACTCCTATGAGCATTCTCAAAGCCAGGATCCATTTGCCTCTGGTTGATTCATAATGGTGGAGCTGCATGAAGTAGTTGCTCACCTAGGAGATCAGTAAGCTTCATAAGGCAGTTTTTACTTGGCCTCACTAGGAGCAAATACTGGCAGCCTCTCTGGGAACCTATTTGAGGAGGGATGATGCCTCTTCATGTCTGATCATGCTGAGTGGCAGGAGGGCTACATGGACCAGGGACTTAGCATTTAGCACAGTGATGGAGAAAGAAGACAAGCACATCATTAGCAGTTCATCAACTCATCCAGATCAGAAAACTTCAACAGGCTTTCAAGAGAAGCGGACAATGATTTGGTGTGTCTGGGTTACTTCTCCAGAATATTCTTTTACAATTCCACAGTGCATTCTAGTTCCACCCCTCTGCTTCTGTGGGTCACTGTGGGATCCTATAAGATATTCTCTTGCACAGCGCTATTTCCATCTGCTTCAGCTTTAAGTTGTGTATTCATTATGATTTTAACCAACTGTCAGAAGGACTGAGGTGCTTTTTACATATGAAAAAGGGGCTTTTATAGAGTAAAATAATGTTCCTTTTTCAAACATGATTTGCATGTACTCAATTTACATGGGACTCAGTCAGTTTGGCACATCCTCTGGATGAGTGAGTCCTGGGCTTGTAGCAAAGCAAGGGCCGTGACATTTAGGAACAAGGGGACACTAGTAAGAGGGAGTGGGTGCATGGGCCTCATGGTGACTGACAGGCGCAGATTCCAGAATCACTTCCTGCTGGGATCACAGGGCTTTCCATGAATTTTTGGAGAAAATTGTATCTGCATCACCTGGAGTATTCTGAAGTTTGGTAAACTTTGTAGAAGATCCAATAGAAAGTCCTCCATCAAATCATGTGTGGACTAGAGTCCTTGAGGCAAAGGGAAGGAGGTTAAAAGCAACCAGTTGGCCAGCTGGCCAGCACTCTCCTGGAAAACCTGGGATCTGTTTTCAATGTGGAAGTGTTGTATACCCCCCCTCACCTCCCATCTCCCCAGTGATATGTGGGCTGCATGCTACCTCTTGGACCCTAGCAGAATGATTTTTTTTTAATCATTTTTTATTTTTGGATAGTCTTATGGCCAGTAAATCACATTTAGGCCTCACTTACACATGAAATGTATACCTGGTAAAATGGACACCTGATTCAAACTTCCCAAAATTTAGAGGCACTGCAAGGATTGTCATTAGGGGAAGATGGCCGTTTAGCAGACAAAAGCAGAAAATGAGTCATGTCAGAAATACTCCAATATGCAGGGTTTTAGTTGTGTTTTGTTTTGCTATATAGAACAATAATATATATTTTGGAGAATATTTTCTGGAACAAACAATGGCTGAAGGGAGGCTATGGAGCCAGGAAGGCCAAAATGAACCTTCTAGAATGTCATCTGATTTGCAGCACATGAGGGGATAATGAACAAATTTCTCACATGGTGCAATGCTTTGTAGCACAATGATCTAGATTTTGTTAAGGTCTTTTTTAAATTCTAATGTGCACAGTGTGATTGGCAGAGTGAGTTTAAAAAGCTTTAAAAGTGGTTAATTGCATGGCAGGCACCCACGCTAACTTCACTTCCAGAACTTGACTGATGCATCCTGTACATTTCCTTAGAGGAATTTTGGTGGGTGGGGTGTTCCTCCTCACAACGTCACATGTATTAGTGTAAGCAGTCACTTCTAATTCACTTGCACTGTTTGGGAAATGCAGGTTTACAAAAATACATGTTTGGAATAAAAAAAATGGCTACAAATGATTCAGGAGTTTGATCTGTAATTTCTTTGCTATTGAAGAATTTGAAACCTGTTAGGGTGTTGAAAATGGGGTATCAAAGTAATGCCACATGAGCTTAAAGAGCATGCGGATATATATAATTGCTCATGAATAACCTCAACGTGGCTGAGCTGTCCTTGATGGTTGGATTCCATCCCGCGGCCACCACCTTCCCTGAGCATCACTCACCAGCCCAGGGCCACCCTGGGACCTTCATTTAAATGTGCCCAAATTAAATGAGTGGATTCCTCATTGCTTAGACTGCTTCCACCTGCACCCACCAGTCACAAGCATCTTCCCAGAAGCTTCGTGGCAGCATTCTTAGACATTTACAAATGTTGATTTTTAATCTCCTCCATCTGTCTACATAGGTCCCTCAAATGTCCATTTGTGTGATTTGTCTTTTTTCCCGAAATGAGACCAACAAAGATCTACCTGTTACTCTATGTCAAGAATAAGACTTTGGTTGTACCAATCAAGTCTACCAGGGTTTGCCTTTATTTTATCAATTATTGCTTTTATTATTATTGAAGTTGATTTTGCTGCCTTTATGTCTAAAACTCCTACTTAGACATACCACACTGTTTAGAAGGAGGTATAAAAAGGACTACACCAAGGGTTTATGAATTGTTATCCTCAGAGAGATGGAATTGTCAATGTTGTTGCTTTGACTTTTGTTTTCACTTATCAAATTTTAGCATTCTGCAGTGGGCTGTATTTCTTTGGTAACAATGAAACATATGAGTTATTTTTTAAATAAGTTGCATCTGCAAGGGTATGAATTGCTAAGGCAAAAGAGATCCCAAATTGTCAACCTAGAACGGAGTTTTGTGTGCAGCAAAGAGCATTGATGAGCCCCGTACTTAGGACAACCATTCAGTGAGTAATTTCGAGCATTTTAATTCCAGATACTTCCTTGGCTTAGCAAGACCTGCCACCGTCACTAATGCTAATGCTTCCCTATGGTTACCCAACCTGTTTCCCTAAGCCAGGAAAAGGCCTTAATAAATGCAAAGAAATCAAAAGATACAAAATTAAGAGGAAGAAAAATCACCAATTAGTAAAGTCAACCTCCCATTCAATGGGGAGCTGTTCTATCCTCCAGATTACCCCCACATCCTCCAAGTCTATTCATCAAGTTACTGTGCTGAATAATACTAGAGCCCTGTCCACATTATCTCACTGATTGTCAGCTCCCCAGCAGCAAAGACCCCGGTCCCTGAGATGTATCCATTTGTTTAATGTACACATCCAACTAAAGTGGGGATAACAAGGTATCACCAGCCCTGCACTGAAACCTTATGGGCCTTTTGTCCAATCTCTGCTTCACGGCAAGGTCTAGTCCAGATCACTTTATACTTTATTTCATATGATTCTTCTGTCATTGAAAAAACATCCTAAAAATTAAAGTGAATATCAATAGACACTAAATTGATGAAAGACACTAAATAGATGAAAAAGCAGAGGGGCATTTTTATAAGGATCTCCAGGAAACCTTTCTTCTAAGAAATGGCAGATAAGGTAAAAATGAAATGCTCTCCAATCTGGTGTCTGTTTAGAACCACTTTATAGCTTAGGATATTTGGCTCCAAATAATAGAAAAATCTAAAGTATTAGTGTTCTAAACAAGATAGATGTGTGTTCCTGTCTCATGTAATAGAAGGCTGGATATGGATAATCAAAGTCTGGTAGAACAGTTTCATGGCTCATGAGGATACCAGTTCTCCTATCTTTCTAGGAATGTGGCTAAAGTTGCCTCTTGGTACCAGATGGCTATCAGAGCACCAGCCATCATGCCCACCATCTAAGCCAGTAAAGGAGGATGATAAAATGGCACATGCCTCCTCCCTTTTAACTAGCTCTCCCAGAAGTCCCATGCAACACTGGTCACAAGTTAAGCATATAAATGTACCCATCCATAAAGGAGGCTTAGAAACGTGTTGTTATGCAACAAGAGAAGTGTACATATTGGAGACAATGAACAGTTATCACACCCGTCTTATACTCAATAGAACTGCTATAAGCCCGCAGTATATATCCTTCAAACTATTAAGTCTGCTTGGATTTAGGCAAGAGGAGAAACTTTGGTGTGGGGGGACGGAGTGGGAATTTCAGGTGCACAGAGACGGTTAATCATATTCAAGTTCATACCATACCCTTTCTTGATTTATTTTACTCTTTTATTCTTTCATTCCATTCACATTCCTATCTCTCCCAGAGGAGCCAAGTCTGATGAGTTGAATATATGTCCTTAGGAAAGTTGGTATGTTTTGTGTGTGTCTCCTAAATGGTTTTGAGCCAGAGAGCTCATTCTGTGTAGTATTTTTAAGGATGTATTTGCATTCACGTCGCTGGGTTTACATCTGGTCATTGTTTCTGATGCAAACTACATTCTACCTTATGTTTCCACCAAATTTTACTTCCCCAGCCTCTCTGAGGGGGAACGCCACTGCTTCCAGCACTCTGCTGGAATGAAGTTCTTCCCCCACACCCCTTGGACCTGGGTTCTCCCTGCTTTCCCAGTACATCTTACATTTAGCACATCTTCGGTGCTTACGTTCTCTTGCTCAGGACTGCTGGGCTTGCTCTAAAATGGCCGCAGAAAGGACGCTCTTGGCAATGTTCCCTCCTCCTTGCCCAGCATGAAATTAGCTGCCTTGCCTGCCAAGCTGGTGGAATAAAATGCTGTCGGGGTTACGTTTGAATGTTTGGAGGCCATATACATGCAACTCCCTATAGCCATACAAGCCATCAGGTTTCCACTTCTGGAATCACTTTCACCCCCTTCAACATCTCTCTGTGTTTCCAGAATAGCACATCCTGCCACTGACTGGGCCACTTCTCAGCCACCTTTGCTGATTCCCTCTTCCCCTCCAGTTATCTTGGTGTTGGAAGAGCTCAGGGTTCAGACCTGAGAACCCCTCTCCACCCACACTCCATCCAGCCTCCTGGATTTAAATGTCATCTCCGTGAACCCAAACACGTGTCTCTGACCTGGCCCTCTCCTCTGAATTTTGGGGTGAGACATCAACCGCCTGTCAGTCAGAGTGTAGGTCTCTCGAACTTAGAGCACATTCTGAGTGAATTTGCCATCCCTATCTTAGGAACTGGCAGTTCATTCTAATCGCTCAGGCCAAACACTTTGTAGTCATCCTTGATTCATCCCTCTCCTACCCTGTATCCTATCCATCAGAAACCCCTGCCAAATTTACCCTAAAAATAGAAACACTGACTCGGCCGCTACTGTCCCACTGTGGGCTACTGTTGGCTCTTGGCCGGATTCTTACAACAGTCCCTCTCGCCCTTCCCTGATCTCCTTCAGCCTGCACTGGTGTCTGGGTCTGTTCTGTGCTCGAGCCTGCTATTGGCACCGTCTGACTCAGAGTAAAAACCCCAGCCCCCCATGCTCTGTTCTCTCCCCCATGCCCTTGTCTTGTTCACAGCTGTAATCACTTAGAACGGCATGTGGCCCATAGGAGGTGCTCAGTAAATATTTGTCGAATTAATGAATTTAGCTATTCTTCTAACTTTTTCAATTGAATGCTCCCCTCAGCAATTTTCCCTGTCTTTTTTTCCCCCTCTAATGTGTGTTTGAGGCTACTTCGTTCCCTAGAGTTGTGTGCCCCCGCACCCCACCAGATTTGGATATGCTTATTTTCATTATCATTCCATTCTAAATATTTTCTATTTTCTCATGATTTCTTCTCTGCATTATTTGCTACTTAGAAGTATGTTTCTTAATTTCTAAGCATATGGATTTTCTCTAGCTTGCTATGAATTGTTTACTCATTACATTGTAGTCAGCATTTGAAATCTGATGAGACTTACTTTTTGACCAACATTCCCAACAGCAGAGTAAGAAAGCTCCTTTTCCTCCACATCTTCTTTCTGGACCCACTTCACTTAAATAGGAAATAGTTATTTTCTATTTTGTGTCCATTGCCAGGCAACCCCGAGAGGCTTTGAGGGTCCTTCAGAAAGAATCCTGTCTCTCTATCTATGCTGTGTGGTTCTAAAGGTTTTGTCTCCTTTTAGTTCTGTCCACTTTTGCCTTTTTTTTTAAGGACCGAGCTTGTTTTTCTGAGAACCTAAAAGTTGAGAAGTATTTCTTTTCCAGATGAAATTGAGCATTCCGTCTGCAATGACTTCTTTCTCTCTAGCAGGTAGTATGTGTACAACATATCTCCCTCCATTCTTTTTTTAAAAATTTTATTTTTACATTCCCCATACAATTGCACCCCCCTTATTTTGACCCCAAGCCCTCCTTTCCCCGCCCCCCCATACTGTGTCTCTGGTTCATAGTTGTTTGTTGATTTTTATTTTTTCTTTCTTATAGTTATTCTTTTTCCTGGTCCCTTATTTAGGTTTTCTAGATTCCTGCTATGAGTGAGACCATCCGGTATTTTTCTTTTTCTTTCTGGCTTATTTCGCTGAGCATGATCCCTTCCAGCTCCATCCATGTTGCTGCAAACTGCATGGGTTTATCTTTTTTGAATACTGAGTAATATTCCATGGTGTATATGTACCACATCTTCTTTTTTTTTTTTTAATTTTTTTAATAGAAGCAGATTTTATTTATTTGTTTATTTGTTTGTTTGTTTTGTTTATACATGCACTGGGTACAGTCAGAAGCGCGGGAGGGTGAGAGAATTCACCAGAGCCAGAGCGGGGAGCAGAGCAGGCAGAAGGACCGAAGTACACTGCTGAGGGGAGCAGCGGGCGGCAGGAGAGGTCTGCGCGCCATGTGGGACCCTCCCCCAGTGGCCGGGGAGCAGCCGGGGATCGAACCGGTGCTGCAGAGGCCGCGGGCAGCTTCGCAACCCAGCGCTCAACAGCTGCGCCACTGGGGAGGCCCTGTACCACATCTTCTTGATCCAGTCATCTGTTTTTGGGCATTTGGGTTGTTTCCAAAGCTTAGCTATTGTAAATAGTGCTGCTATAAACATAGGTGTGCAGGTGCTCTTTGGAATTGATGTTTCTGTGTCCTTTGGGTAAATACCTAGGAGTGGAATTGCTGGATCATATGGAAGCTCTATGTTTAGTAGGTCCAGAAATCTCCACACAGCTCTCCACAGTGGTTGGACCAGTTTGCACTCCCACCAACAGTGCAGAAGAGTTCCTTTTTCTCCACACCCTCGCCAACATTTGTTGTTGCTAGTTTTTTTAATATGTGCCATTCTCACTGGTGTAAGATGGTATCTCATGGTAGTTTTGATTTGCATTTCCCTGATTACGAGTGATGTTGAACATTTTTTCATATGCCTGTTGGCCATTTGCATTTCCTCTTCAGAGAAGTTTCTTTTTAGCTCGTCTGCCCATTTTTTGACTGGATTATTTTCTTTGTTGTTGAGTCTCATCAGCTCTTTGCAGATTTTTGTGATCAGTCCTTTATCATTAGTGTTGTGTGCAAAAATGTTCTCCCAGTTGGTCCTCCCTCCATTCTTTCACATAACCCTTCTATAGCCTTGCGTTTTGGATGTGTCACTTGTAAAGAGCAGATAACTGGGCTGTTTTTCAGACTTCTAACCAACTTTGTCGCTTGACTTGGAGATGTAGTTGATCTCTACTTACTGTTATTAATGAAATCATTAGATTTATTTCTATCATCTTGTTTTATGTTTTCCTGTGTCTACCTTTAGAAATTTCTTTTTCTATCCTCTCTTTTCTTCTCTGCATATTCCTTTCTTCTCTTCCATTAACCCCTCCTCTTTAATTATTGAAATGCATATCTAGACATCTGGGAACTTTAAGACTTTCCTGCGTTTACTTACTTCAGATACCACAGGGTAAAATTAATGACTAACTTTCAGTGTGTTTCAATTGTCTATTTTAACCACCTAAGTTTTATTGCTGTCTGTGGTGAGTGTTTGACTAGATTTGTCCGTGTATGCGCCACTTCTTTTCATTGTCCCTTGCATCTCACATCTGTCCTCCTGGGATCATTTTCCTTGAGTCTAATACATCTTTAGAAAATTTCTTTAGTGAGAGTCAGCTGATGGCGAAGGAGGTCTCAGTTTTGTTTTCCTTGAAGCTGTCTTTCATTTGCCTTTGTTGCTGGTGCAGAATTCAAAATCGCCTATTGTTTTCTCTCAGTGGATGCATCTATCCTTTCATTTCCTTCTGGTTCCTTGTTGTTATTGCTCAGAAGTCAACCCATTTGTCATTCCTGTGAAAGAGATTTGTTTATTCTTTCAGGCTTCTTGTAAGATTTTTCTCTCTGTTGCTGTTCGCTGTGGTTACACTCTGATGTGTTAGGTGGGATTTCTGTTTACCTCTTCTGCTTAGGATTCGCTGGACTTCTGTGGTCCATGTCTTTCATCAGTCCTCATCATCTCTTTAAACATCACCCCTGGTCCCTTCTCATTTTGCTTTCCTTTTAGAGCTCTGATGAAATATTCTTCCATTTCTTTCCATCCCTCCTGCCTTTCCCATTTCCACTCCAAGTCTCTCTGTGCCACATTCTGGAGCATCTTTTTCAGTTTATTTTGGTATTTTCTATCTTTTTAGCTGTGTCAAATCTGCTCTTAGAATTATTGATTGAGATTTTCATTTCAGTTATGGCCTTACATTGGAAAGTTCTATTTGGTCTCCCTTCAAATACGATTGGCAATTGTTTGTATTTTATTATTCACTGCATGTCATTCCCAGTTTCTTTCATTTCTTTAAACATGATAATCATAGTTATTTTCTATTTTGTGTCTGATGAGCACACTGAAATTTTGTGGTTCTCTGCTTTCTGGGTTTTTTCCTGATGATTCACACTCACAGTGTCTTGCTTCCTTGTGTAACAAGTGTGTTTTGTCTGGTTGATTCTTTTTCTTTTCTCTCTCTCTCTCTCTCTCTCTCTCTCTCTCTCTCTCCCTCCCTCCCTCCCTCCCTCCCTCCCTCCCTCCCTCCCTCCCTCTCTCCCTCCCTCCCTCCCTCTCTTTCATCAATTTTCTACTGCTTATTTAACTGCTTGTTTTCTTTGGGAAATTATTTGTGGCAACTCTGGGACATGGATGAAAATGTGTTCCTTTGGTGACCTTTGCTTTCTTGATGGAGACTCCATCAGGCCCTGGTCTGTGAGTGCCTATGTAATATGAGTTGGAACAACAGATTCATGTTAAGGCCACCTAGTTGTTACTTCTCAGGGGTAATAGTTCCCGCAACACCCCACCCACGCTCTGCTGTGCTAATCCCAAGGCAGTTCTCCCCTGAGTCTGTTGGTCCTTGGGACCACCGGCAGGAATGGTATTTCTGTTCCTGGTTAGCTGTTACACCGAGGCCATCACCCTGTAAGCTCCCACTTCTTTGGTTTGAATCCTGCAAGACCATGAAAACCAAACCAACCTTGTCAGCCTAACCCCTGCTCATGTTTCAAGTGGCTACAACTCTCCACTTACCTCCCTGTGCTGCAACTTCACTCAGATTTGGGCCTGAGAACGTTATACTTTTGCCATCTCTTCAATGCTTTACAAAAATGTTTGGTATTGAAAATATTTTCTTCCTTTTGGCGGCTACTTCTTCTTCTGCTGTTGTTTTTGGGAAGGTTAGTCTACCTTTATACGTGGGTTAGAGTCTACATATCCAAAAAAAAAAGATAAACTCATGCCTTTCACAGCAACATGGATAGAACTGGAAGGGATTATGCTCAGTGAAATGAGTCAGAAGGAAAAAGAAAAATATTGGATGGTATCACTTATAGGGGGAATGTAGGGGAACCAAACAAAGTGTCAAAAAAGACAAAACTTGCAGGCAAAATATAGATCTGAGGCATACAGCAGGGGAGAGGAAGGGGTCAAAACGGGTGGGAAGAGCACAAGGGACTATGGTGACAGATCAGAGATGCTGCGGTGGTGGGAGAACTACAGGTACTACACCTGAGGGAAGAAATCAAATACAGTACAAAAATGAAAAATGATATAAGAAAATTTAAAAGGCCAATAAAAAAATTAAAAATTAAATTTAAAAAATATATAGATATATAAAAAGTCTGGATATCTGCTTTACAGTTTATCTAATGTCCTCATCAGCTGGTGGATGTGTGTGTAACATTATAAAAACATTCACGTGTACAGAGAAAGTAAGCATTTTAGAGTGAACTACTGTATTCTTACCATCTCACCACTAGCTACCCTTCTCTCTCTCCATTCATGTCTCATTTTTATACATATAAAAAAAGTGGCAGATCCCAACACATATCCCCTCCAATGTCCTTTGCTTTTGTATATTTGAATGGTTAACTCATTTTTATTTTTCATTTCTCTAAATTCTGTTTTATTCTCTTTTAATCCACTTGTACATTTGTTGTAGTTTCTCATCCTTGCACATATGTATAAGCATTCACTTTTTACATATCTTAAACAACTGTGGATGCTATTACCAGTAGCCTAGGTCTGGGGTTATTGACTGCTTCTCAGTCATAGTGGCCTGTTGCTTTTTTGGCTTATAATGTTTTTACTATAAACTGCTTGTTTTCCTTAGAACTTATCTGTGGGAATTTGAGGTCATTTCCTCTAGGGAGGGATTTTCATTTGCGTCTGCAGAGAGGGAATAAGAAAATTAATACTCTGGGACTGTCTTAAACAAAATACTTGCCTTGGACTTTTTCAGACCACCCAGGAGTGTATAGTCAGCCTGCAAACTGATGTTAGAGCAGGCGTGAGATTATGAATTCTCTGGGGAGAGAAGTGTTATCTCCCCTAAACCAAGTTTCTAATGTGGTCATTTTCTTGATGTACCCTGGGAACGGAGTGGTGGCGAGTTTGCTTCTCATTCACTCTACATTGAGGATACAACTCTTTGCTGAGCAGTTGTGATTTTTTTTTAAAGATTTATTTATTTATTTATACAAGCACTGGGTACAGTCAGAAGCATGGGAGGATGAGAGAATTCACCAGAGCCAGAGTGGGGAACGGAACAGGCAGACTGATGAAGTACACTGCAGAGGGTAACAGCGGGCACAGCAGTAGAGGTCTGTTGCACCATGTGGGACCCTCACTGGTGGCCAGGGATCAAACCGGCGTTGCAGAGGCTGTGGGCAGCTTTGCAGCCCAACGCTCAACCGCTGTGCCACCAGGGGAGGCCCTGCAGTTGTGATCTTTGAGACACTCCGGGACTGTCTCCCGAGTCCCATTCCCCAAGATGCTATGAAAACTCGTATTCGAGTTAGCCCCATTGGGCAAATAGCCACAATAGCACACGCAATTCAGCAGTCTGGTCCATCCCTTACCTTCATTCTTGGCTCGGAAGTGCTTTGTTTGCTTACCATCTTGACAATAATTTAAGAAAAGCACGTGTTGGGCCTCCCTGGTGGCACAAAGGGTTAAGCACTTCACTATGAAGCAATCCACCGCCTCTTGCAGCACAAGTTCGATCCCCGGCTGGCCAGGGAGAAACCCACGTGGTGCAGCAGACCTCTCCTGTCTTGCCCGCTGCTCCCCTCAGCAGTGTATTTCAGTCAGTCTGCCTGTTCTGTTCCCCACTCTGTCTCTGGTGAGTCCTCTGGCCTGTACCCCAGCTCTTATATGCATAAATAAATAAATCTTTAAAAAAAAAAAAGCACATGTCATATATTATCTTGCGCTTTTAGATGATTTCAGCAAGAATGTCAATCCACAATCAGAAATGAAAGCTGTATTTTTCTACATATTGGAAATATATGTCATAATTTTACTATCATAAAAGAATATCGTGGTGACTTTCTCTAGTCTCAAGTAACTCTCATGTATTCTATTAAGAATTTACTGAGTTAAACTCTGACTGCCGTGTAAAAAAAGTAGTTATTTCAGATCCTGAGAAAAAGATAAGCAGCTTTACACCACATTTGTTTATTTACTCCCTCTGGGTTATTCACTTAAGTAGCTCTACCTTGAGCTGAAGGTTTTATTAACACTGCTGTTGATGTAACTATTGGCAGTGACTGTATGTAGTAAAACTTACTATATACTACACTTGTGATTAATTTATGTTGAAGCTTACATGAATACATGAGCTGATGGAAATAAATGGGTAAATTAGAATCCTAGTAAATGTATAAGTACTAGTAAGTGTATACATTAGAATCAATGTTTAATATCAGCAGTGATAATTAGCAGGATTGATTTTTATGGTAGTATGTAGCCCTAGCAGAGGTTGTAAACCCAAACTTACTAAGTCCAGGAAGGTTGGGGTCTGAGAAGACACATAACTTTAGACAAATGTATGGTCTTTCTCTAAATCAAACTAAGAGAGTCTTCGAACAAATAATTTCTTGACTGTTCCTTGACGCCTCTTGAGACAAAAAAAGATTTATTCAGGACCATGAGTCCCAGGCTGCTCTGAGACCCTAAGAATGAGCATATAGCTTAGAATACCAGTGGGGTTCTGGGGATATGGTTTGCTCCTGTGTGGAAATTTTTTCTGACTAGTGGACAGGGGAGTTGTATCCTAGCGGTGTGCAAGGTCAGGCAGAGGTGACAAGCATGGTTGTGGTTTTGTCCTTAGATCTTCTCTCTGTTCCCTCCTTAGTTCCTACTGAGTTAGCTTCTTAGAGTGGGGGCTTGAGATGTGAAATAAACACATCCATTTCATGGCCCAACTATAGGGAATGATTTAGCTACTAAAGGGACGCTATACTCCCAGAACAGGAGGTAGCGCTAAGACCTTTTCACGAATCATTAAAAATGTACTAACTTCTTCCACAAGAGAAATACAGACTATTTGCCAAGCTCATCTGAGCATGATGACCACCTATGGGCTTTCCATGTAAGACAGTATCAAATATCTATCATATTTTCATGCTGTGTGCAAACCTGTTGGCAGATGAATGTGACGTGCAGTATGGGAGTGTGTTAATTATTTAGGCAGATCATGGGGAGAGCACCCAGCTGGAGAGAAGTGCCCAGAAGCAGCAGAGGGCCACATGCACCAGGGCCCAGAGGACTGGCAATTGGCAGGAAGAAGCCCTGGTCAGTGCTGAGACAGTCCTCACCCCCACCACTGCCTTGTCATGTCCCAGAAACTCACCTAACAGACTCTGGAAAGATGAACTGCTCTCTGGGGACCCACAGACCAGAGGGTCACAGGGAATAATTCAGCTGCCTGTCATTGTGATTGTGCCAGAGAAGGGGATTTCAGGAATTCCTGGCTGAATGATTCTGACTCACGCGTAGACAGACACCTGGGTGTTGTGTGATTGCAGCTTCTCTCTGCTTTCATACTGTGTGCAAGGTCTGCACATATCAGTTACCTCTAGGAATCTAATGTTGGATTGTCACCTATTCTGGGCATTTTTTTCTTTGGCATCCCTGAGATTGCTGAAGGGGTAGGGGGTAAGCTGAGGACTGTTGGGATAGGATAGTTATTGCTAACTGCCCTGGACAGCTTACTGAAAAAGAACGAGCAGCTCAAGTTCTAAATTCTTGGGTCAAGGCAAGGTTGAGGAGCAAAAGGCCCTGGGAGATGCCACTTCTTGAAGAAATCAAGACTGAAGAAAACCTAATGTGTTTGGATATAAGAAGAGGAGAAATATACAGCCTGGCTAAGTTTGGATTGAACTAGTAAGAAAAGCAAAGAAAACCAAGTAAAAGAGGAGAAAATGATAATATTAATTTCAGGGAAAACAAAAGTTCACTGGAAAATGGAAACAGATGCATCTGCCCTTAAGCCCTCACCTCCGGCTTTCAAGGCCACTGAAGCAACAATGTATAGTCAACTCCCACTGTGAAATGTCCCACGTAAACCTGTGAGTTTGACTATTGTGGGGTGGCCGCCCAGGCCTCCCAGAGTAACACCGCACTGCTTGGCAAACTATAGCAAGCCTGTGTAGAGTCACTAAAAATAATTACAGTCAAGTGCCCCTTCCAGGGGATTAGGTCCTGAGAACTGTGCCATTAGACCATTTCGTCCCTGTGTGAACACAGTGTGCTGCAGAAACCTAGTGGCATAGCCTGCAGGCACCTCAGCCACGTGGAGTAGCCTGTCTGTTCATGTTGACTGAAAAGTAGTCAAGCGATGCACAACTGTATGCATGTAATCAGACAAGGGTGTTGTGAGAGCACAGAATGAAAGGGTTTAATTATTCTGGGAGATCAGAAAAGACTTCCCTAAGAAGAGATGATTGAGAAGGAGAAACAAAGAATTGAAGAAGGACAGGAGAGCATTCCAGGCAGAGGGAACAGCATATGCAAAGACTTACTAGCAGGAGGGAGCCTAGATTACTCAAGAAACAATGCCCAGACCCCAGAATACATGAGGCAAGGGAGTGAGGTGAGGCACAAGAGACAGGGCAGAAATGCTGCTAGGGGTGACTGGGAAGATGGAAGCCCTCTGCCCCCTCAAAAGGAAGGTCCAAAGTGAGGGGTCCTGGCAAATCTAAATTAACTAACTGGAAGGAAATCAAATAATCTGGCTACCGGCTGTCCCCTAGTGGTCAGGACATGTGGGTGCAGCCTTTCAAACTGCTTAATAAACAACAATGTAAGAAAATAAAAATTTGATTTTTTTTTTAAATAAAAAAGCATTGGGTTATTTTGGGGTGGTTATGGGAACAGAACATTTAACTTCCCAAAACGTCAGTTAAATAGTGCTGAGGGCAACAATAATCAAGAAAATAAATGATGCAACTAGTGGGAGCAATGGGAATGGGAAAAAAGCCTCTTTTAAAAGAACAAAAATTAACTTCAAGCGTAAACACATAAAACAATTTTTAATTGGCCAATTGTTTCAAGTTGCAGAACTATTGAGAAATTGAATATTATGATGAAATAGACCATAATCCTTACTGAGATGAGGCCATTCTCTATGACCATTTTGTAACCTATTCTTTCTTCTTCCCAATAAAACTACACCATTCCAAGGAGATTCACTCTTAATCCCCTTGTAACAATGGGTGTGCCAGTAAGTCAAGGGGTACTTCTTGGCAACAGTTTCACTACAAGGTCATTGCAGTTGCTAGAAAAATCTTATAAAAGCAAAGAACAGCTTGATTCTAAGCTGTTTACCTTCTCCATGTGATGTTTAATGTAGATTGTTTTACAAGCCTGTGTCCACTGATGGGTATGAAGGCTTAACTGCATGCTCTGAGCCTGTGAATTAAAAACATTTTCCAGGGCCTCCCCGGTGGCGCAGCGGTTGAGCGCTGGGTTGCGAAGCTACCTGCGGCCTCTGCAGCGCCGGTTCGATCCCCGGCTGCTCCCCGGCCACCGGAGGAGGGTCCCACATGGTGTGCAGACCTCTCCTGCCGCCCGCTGCTCCCCTCAGCAGTGTACTTCGGTCCTTCTGCCTGCTCTGCTCCCTGCTCTGGCTCTGGTGAATTCTCTCACCCTCCGCGCTTCTGACTGTACCCAGTGCATGTATAAACCAAACAAACAAACAAATAATAAATAAATAAGACAAGCCTCTAGAAAATTAAAAAAATAAAAAAAATAAAAAAATAAAAACATTTTCCATTGTACCTCAGTATCTTTACTTTCAGGTGGTTTATGCTAAAGTTTTTTGAAAGCTAGTATTCTTCTACTTTGAATATATGACTTTGAACTGTGGCATATTGAATTAACATTTCTTGTTATTAGATACCTGCAAGGGTGTAAAACAGAATAGCTTGCCATTTGAGATTTTTTTTTTAAAGGAAACCAAAAACTCCCAAGAAACAATGGTAATTCTAAGGGGGGAAAGCTTAACCTAGAAAGGACAAAAGACAGGTTGTTAAGATATACGTAGACCTAAATAATGTTATCTGCCAAGCATTAGTTCTAATAATTCTCTGGGCTCCCCAATTTATAACACTTTGGTAAATGGTATAACATACAGACATCCACTTAATTTAATTGAGTAACAGCACTCAGCTTAATACGTTTTCTTTTTTTAAAATTCCTTTCACATTGATCAAGTGCCATGTTCCAACCCTACATACATATATGTAATAAGATCTGTTATTCTCTGAAGATTTCCTGAATTCGCACTTTAGTATTTTACAAGATCATGCTTCCTATTCTTCTGGAACTCTAGTTACTTAGCTTATTTAGCTTTCTAGTTATTTCGCTTTCTTTGCTAAATTCCCAATGAAGCTTTCACTAACAGGAATAGGGCACTTTTCTTTTTTTATTATAAGGAGGCCAGCCTCTGTGGCATGGATGTCACCATTCCATCTTGGAATTTACTCTATTTGCCCACTGAGTAAAGTGGTTTATTGACTGTCAATTTGAAAAGTGCTCTCTGGGATTTTTCTGAACATAAAAGAGTAGAGTGAAAAACGTATTTCACGGTCTTTTCTGTCAAAATAGAATTAACATGCCCAATTTATCACCTTGTAGCAAGAATGGCTGAAATTCCAATGAATGACCAAGAGTCTCCATCACGCAGTTATCCACACAGAGAGCCCTGGCTGAATAGTCGTGATCTCTGGGGTCTGATCCTTTCCTCTACTATCTCTTTAGTTTCACAGTTGTTTTTATACATGTGTGTTTATGTAATGTGTATGTTATATGTGCATATGTAAGCACTGGGTTTAAAATCTGTTCCTCATGGTAAAGGAGAGATAATTTCCCTCCCTCCTTGTCCCCATCTGCTCAGTTTCCTCACCATACTTCCTCCACCCCCAACTCTTGCTTGTTTCTTATGAGTTCATCCAGATACGACCTTAGTTACGTCCAAGCAAATATGAACATGGGTCTTTCTTCTTCCACTTTGTTCTTTAATAAAAGGTAGCCTGCTATATACTCTGTTCTGCAACTTGTGACTTTCCCTCTCAGTTCACAGAGAAAATCCTTCCTCTTGTTATTACTCTCTGGCATTCCACTATTCTGATGGGTGGACAAATCATAATTTATGTAGTTGTCCTCCTTTTGAAGGAAATTTAATTTCTTCCCAATCTTTTATTATTACAATAAGTGACCCTGTGGATCATGGTTTGCCTATATGCAAATAAATTTTAGGACAGTTTTAGAACCAGAACAGTGAGAATTAACTGCTCTATGTATATGTAATTTTGGCAAATATTGCCAAATTGCCCTCTGTAAGCGTTGTACCAACTTACTTTCACCCATAGTGCACCAATTCTACTTGACATGTTTTCAAGAGTTTTCTAAAGAGAAGACACATTTGATCATTTTTTGTTTCCTGTCTCTAAACATTCATATATTGAAAAAATATATGCCAACATCAGCCCTCTTCTTAGGCCCTGGAGATACAGCAGTGTACTAAACATAAGTGGCTTTCATAACATTTTATTGTGAGACAGAGAAATGGATGACTAAGGGTGAACATGGAATATAACTTTCCTGATAATTTGAAGCCTTGAAGACTGAGTCACCCATTCAGATGCCAAACAAGAAACTTAAATGGGTAAAGAAGGGCACGGTTGAAAGGTCAGAGGGCATGGTGCATTCTGTCTGGTCCTGGAGACCACAAGGTCTATGCAAAGGTTATATTTGCCACTCTTCTCTATGTTTAGTCATGTAAAAACAGAAGGCCCACAATTCATAGCCATCCCAATTTTCAAGAGAAACCAGAAATCCCTATTTTCATGTTGGAAATCCATTTTAAATGTTGAAAAATAATTCAAATTCTTAGGAAGACTTTGAAGACAATTTATTTTGTAATGGGACAAATTGATACTAAAGTTTATATGGAAAAATAAATATGTAAGAATAAATATGCAAGAATATCTAGGAGAATGCTGGAGGGGAAGAAACCATAGAGGGTGTCAGGGACTAACCATGCTCTATTAAAACATACTATAAAGCCTCCAGGATTAAAAAAGTGTACTGGTGCATGAATAGACAGATAATCCAGCAGAACAGAATAAAATCAACCTAAGTCATATTGAAAATTAATATATAATAAAGGTGCCATCTCAAATCACTGGAGCAAAGACTGACTTTTTAATAAAAGGTACTGGAACAATGGGTTGCCTTGGGCCAAAGAAAAAGCTCGATCCTTATCTCATACCCTACAAGAGAATAAACTTCAGATGGATGTAAGATCTGACTATAAAAAAACTCATTCAAGTACTAAAAGAAAACATGGATAGATTCTAACATGATCTGGGCGTAAAGGAAATGACTTAAAAACCCAGTGGCAGTACAGAACAGATTGATAAATTGGACCATAGAGAACTAAAAAAAAATTTCTCTTGGCAAAGAACACCAGAAGCAAGCCAAATGCCAAAACTGGGAGAAAACATTTGCACGTACACACAGAACAAGAAAATAAAACACAGGAACTAATGAGAGTGATTACCTACAGTGGTCAGGAGTAGAAGCAGAGTAGAGAGGCTACAGGGTTGGGGTGAGGTACAAAGGATGAGGCAGTGATCCATTCTGATTGTGCTTTTCTGTACAGTTTTGACTTTGGGGACCATGTTAATGTTTCACTTTCAGAAATATATATATATGATCAATAAGGATGGGGAAAACCCTAAATTAGCATGCAGAAAAAAAATGACCCTAACTTGGATGTGGAGGATCCACCCCAAGTAACATAGGAACAAAGCATTTTGAAAAAAGACCAAGAGAGAACTGTAAATAAATACTGAGCTCTACTTAGTGGGTTGGGTACAATGGGATGGGTGAGCAATTCTGAAGGTATTTTCTGAGTTTTCTAAGATTGAGTATACAAGTATGTAATGGATAAACAGAGTCAGGTTTCTTACTGTCAGAGAAGGAAGTTATAAATATGGGGGAAAGGGAGGCTATAATGAATCATGTGGTTTATCCAGGAATTTGAGGTATCACAACAACTCATGGTTTTAGAAGATTGAATACAGGTAGACTGATGAAGAGATAGATTTGTAGATATACATGTGGTAGATATTTAAGTTGATGTAGATAGATATATCTGTGTGTCCACTAGTGAGCCTAGAATCAGTGACACCGCAGCAACAAGCACATCCAGCACCCAGAGCTTAGTTTATAAATAAAAAGAATTCACCCGTAAAAAGAATGAAGGGTCCTTCGATAAAGGCTGATTCCCAGGTGTACAAGGAAAGGAAAAGATGAATCTGGCACATACCAGAAAGAGAGGAAGAGCCCAAAGAATAATAGGAACATGCCAGTCGCATACAGAGACCAATTGAACAGATTCCCACTAGTCAAACCAGGAAAATCTGATAGCAGTAACTAATTCAGGCAAGAATCATCAACAGATGCTGAAACAAGAGGGTAAACTTTTGATGGAAAGGATATTTACATGGTCTCAAAGTCTCTCCCCACAAAAATGCTTTGTAATTATAAAGGGGAAAATGCAAAGGAACACAGTTTACATTGGAGAAAACTTAAGAGACACTGACTTAACCAAGTGATCTGAGTTAAGTTGCCAGTGATGCCACAAAGCCACGCCATGTAACTCTTCGCAAGATGCACTGCTGGTCAGGACACAGCAGCACAAGGGAGCATCAGTTATTGGGAAATGACAGGCAAGTCCAGAGTAAGGGATATTCTACAAAATAAGTGGCCTGCAAAACTGTCCAGATCATTCAAGACAAAAAAGACCCAGGAACTGTTCTAGATTAAAGGAAAATAAGGAAACATGTCAGCAAAATTCTAAACTGGATACTGACAGAGAAAAAATAAATTTCATCTTTTGCTATAAAGGACAGAAGGGGTCAACTGGTGAAATATGAATAAGGCCTGCAGATGAGATAATAGTCCTGCCTCAATGTTAATTTCCTGATTTGATCACTGTGTGTGGTTAGATAACAGGCCATTCTTGTGTTTTAGGAAATACTGAAGTGTTGATGAATAGTTTTCTACAGTTTACTCTCAAATGGTTCAGATAATAATATGGAGGGATAAAAACTTAATATTTTGGGACACTAGTTGAAGGAAATATGGGAGTCTTTATTCTTGCAATGTTCTTGTAAGTCCATAATTATAAAAAAAAAAGTTATGAGAGTCTGCACTGTATACACAAAAGCAAACAAGAACAAGAAGTCGTGTTTGCCACCAGCATGGGCCTTTGGGCTGGATTACACCCCTGGGCTGCCAGTTCACAGTCTTCAGTTCAGAGTTATTGTCTTAAGTTGATTTTGAGTGAGGTCTGGCTAATAACAACTGTTGCAAGTGCTGGAGAATGATTTGCTGCATCTGGAACTTTTAAACCAGCTTAGCACCAACAGAGAAGCTGCAAAGACAACCTTTATATAAATAATCAATTTGGTAATAAAGCAGTTTAAATCCCAGTCCTCAGAGATGAAGGAAAGCGGTTGTGGTCCAGACAGACTTCCCCTCTCCGGAAGTCCTGCATCTCATTAGCTGTCTTGGGAGAGGGACAAGCAATCTTGCCTCCTGGTTTCCGCTCTCAGCTATACCCAGCACTTAAGGAGTATCTAATAATCTTTCAGGACCCCACTGTGAAAGAAAATATGTTTGTGTAAATAAGGGGCAGGGGAGGAATGGAGTTACAAAGAAAGAAAAGTATGTTTTGATACTGGAAAGGGAAATGATGTTCTTATGGCATGCCAACCTTTCTGGGTAGAAGGAGAAATCAGGGCCTCTTTTAGGGACTCCATGCAACATGGAATGGTCACATCTGAGGGTGAAGAGCAAGCTGTCAGAGCCATGCTTTGTTAAGTCAGTTTGCAGACTTAACCAATGGGACACTGATGCCACCTCTCCCTTCTCACCCTATAATTGCTCCTTCCTGATTAATAAATCCAAAGGCCGAAGGGAGGACAGACCAGGAGTACTCAGGAAGAAGGCTCCCTGATGATCTGGACCTTGGAAACTAGGGAACAATTACTCAAGGTGAAGAGCAGGGAACAGCATTTTGGAAGAAGGAACAACATATGCAAAGGAGAGGTATGATAGATGTGACATAACAGTGGGGCTATGTCTTGTCATTTCTATCGCCTCATATCTCTTTTGCAACCATACAACAGATACGTGGTCTGGAGATGTGAATTTAGCTTCCTGAGGATATGCGAGCCTAATGAGCATAGATTTAGTAGACTCTGGGTCTTAGGCTTCATTATCCACAACACAGTGTACCCATCTCAGTCCCTGACCATGTGCTAGTCATCCCAGATAAACTCCACTCAGACTGAAAAGGTTTTATTAATTATTGTTTACCCCAGAACACTTTTCAAGATTTCTATCAATCCTAGCCCTTCTTTAAATAAATCAAATAAAGTTGTTTTCTGAGCCATCCAATTTTGGGCACAGTATACATTATTGGTAGGAACTCAGAGTCCAGATCTAGAAATTCTCTCAGCCAAAGACTTGCCCTGTAATCTTGAGGGGTTGCTTTCCTGGCTAGAAAGGAGCCTTAGACATGAAGGTATCCATTGCCGTCTCAGCTCTTCACTCTAGCTGTGTGACCAAACAAGCCTTTTAGCCTCTCGGAACCTGTTTCCTCATTTGTAAAATGGCATTATTTTCACTTTCTGTCTCCCAGCAAGATTGTGAGGTCTGGTGAAGACAAAGCACCCTGAAAGTGCTTGACATGCCTCCAGTTGCTTTCAGCTCTTCCCCAAACATGACATTGGGGTTGGGGGCAATCTTCCATGCCCCCAAAAATACCACTACCCCCTCCACAGCCAAATGAACCACAACAGATCCCTTCTGACATTTGTAGGGCAAGAGAACCAATGGATGCCCAATTCCTATATGCTGTGGAATGAGGAGTCAGTAACTCCAGAGTTGGCAAAGCCCCAACATGACAGAACAGTGTATAGCAAAGAAAAGGCTAACAAACACAGCCATTTGCAAGTCTTCCAGTCAGTAGCCTGACGGTCTCAGCCTATGGCTGCCATCAGCTGTGGAGTGAGAAAGTGAGCCCTCACTTGATCACACCCCCTGGCCTTCACCAGCCAGGTGATCCTGAGTGAAGCAGAAAGGAGCCCTTCCTCAGCGTCCTGCCCACACTGCAGATCAAATGTGTGTAAATGTTGTTGTTGTTGTTGAAGTCGCTAAGTTTTGGAGTCACATTTCATGCAACCATAGTAACTTGAAAGAAGGTATGCGCTAAATCAAAGAGATTCTCTCTCCCTGGAGTGTAAACTGGCGCTTCTGAGAATTAGGGAGTTAACAGGAGACAAGTGGTTAAACCCAGAGAAGCGGGAGAGAAGATCCAGCTGAATCACATTCGTGACAGATGACTGATCCTGGAATAACAGGAGTGCGGGCCTCGAGTGACTGATGCAGGACGACCCAGTTCCTGAGGTCAGCAGCGGGACACGGCCAGCCCTGAGGTCTGCCAGGTTTCTCCCGGCAGGGAAGGAGGGAGAGTGGAGGCAGGAGACAGGCTGCTTTATTGAGATCTTTTTTCTTTTTTTAACTTCTCTCCCTGTGTTCTACCCTCACTCTTGCCCAGAGGAGAAACCCAGCCCTCTGTTCACTCACTCAGACCTCTGGGGAAGTTTGTGGGAAAAGGAGAAATTGCCGGCAGAGCTCCCTTGTCCTCACTTGTGAGCAGGTGCGTGAGATGGGGCCCAAAAAAACCAGGAGGGTCGGAGAAAGGCTTGGGGGGAATTAAGGGGCAGGTAGTGCTTGGCAGGGCTGGGTTTGGAGGGCCAGAGGGCAGGGAAGGGAGGGAGAAGCAGAGAGCGCCAAGGTAGGAGAAACCAGCCCGGGCAGACAGCCGTGTCACGTGTGGGCCCTGTGTCCTGGCACGTATACGTGCCTGTGCACAAGTGAGTTTGTACCTGTGTGTGCCAAGATGTGCCTGTGACCAGACCTGCCTGTGAAACAGCTCATGCCACAGACCGTGGGCATGTCTGGGTCTGCCCACCTCAGCTTACACGTCTCTGCAAGTACAGGCCAGGGAATAAAGGAGGTGCCTGTGACTGGACCAGAGCCCAGGTCTGGGGAAACTGGGTAAGAGAGGCCAGGTGCCAGCAGCGAGGCAAGAGCAGCCCTCACCGGCCTGGCCAGGTGTCATCTGGTGCCCAGTACACAGGGGACACATCAAAGAAGCAGTCCACATGGGCGCTAGAAGTGCAGGCTCCCAACTCAAGGGGCTCATTGGTACCAGAATCACCAAATCAATTTGAGAATCTGACTCTCTGCCCCTTTAGAAGCCAAATTAACTCCTGCCAGTGGGCTGAGGGCATGCTGGGCTCCCCTGCCCACTTCTCTTGAGACTATTCCTTTGTAACAGGGTTCCAGGGTAGGGCCATTTCATCCCCCTGTCCAGGGCTCCAGGGAGGACTTGAGTGCAGAGCTGTTATTCCACCCAAGTTCTCTAGAGAGGGCAGGATAGGATTTTGGAGGTAGGGAGGAAGTGGTTGGGGGTTCCTCCTCCAGGAAGTCTTCTTAGATTTCTGAGCAACCTGAGGACGCAACATCTCAACCCCAAGGTCCCAGATTCTGTCTCAGACCAGGCTGTGTCTTGCTTTCGAATTCCCCAAACACTTCCCGAACACAAACTTCATGCCAGGTATCCTTTTCTCTCTGAAGGGCCCCTGGCTGACTGCCCATTTCTCCAGTGCCCAACATCCACTTTGCATTTTCATTTCCTACTCCAAGACAGACTGCCAAGTGTGGCACATCACTACAATTTCCCTGCTCTCCGCCCTTCCAGATGAACACACAGGCCCTCCCATTCCTGAGGCCTTTTCTGTTAATACCCTGGGAAAAGCTGAACAGAAGTTGTAGGTGAAGTGGGGGACACGACTGAGCCACACTGGCTATCACATACCCCAGGGAGCTGGCAAGGAAAGAGGCTAGTGCCCACATCAGTTTGGGGTACATGGAAAGGACCTCACAATACAGGAGCCACTAGGGGGCAGACTAAGCCTGCCGGACCACTGGCTCATTAGGGGGCCTTCTTGGGAGCGAAGTGTCTGTAGGTGGGAAGAAGACTGTGCATAGGTCCACTTGGGGACAGGTGGAGAGCATCCCTGGGGTGGGAGAGAAGCGCAAGGGAGAAGATGGCTCACAAGCCCTCACAAGCATACACAGGTAGTGGGTTGGAGGAATCCACGTGTGACAAGACCCAGGAGATCTTGGTAATCAAGATCCAAGCAGTAGATCTTGGTAATCAAGATCCAGGGATCAGCATGTCGTGGGACCAGCGATCCAGGGATCAGCAGTCCTTAGGCATGATGTCCTGGGGCAACTTGAGTGGGGAAGATAAGACAAAGTGTCTTGGAGCACAGGAATCCCTCCAACTTCCTAACAACACCTCAGTTCTCTAGGTCTTGGGGGGGGGACAGCTGGAGTTTAACCCCCTCCCAGAACCTCCCCCTCAGGGGTGCTGTCCCCAGACCACCCCAGCCCAGGCATGTAACCATGACTTGGGTCTATGACAACATAGTCTCCACTGTTGCTTCAGCTGGTTTGAATTGTTTATCACTTGAACCTACAGCTGTGAACTAGTTTTTAAAATGGCGCCCGTTCTTTGCTCAAGAAATATCCATGGCTCTGGATTATTCAGGGGTTAAAATGCACTCTCAATCTGACCTTCAAGACTCCAACCTCCTCCTCCATCATTATAAACCACCACGGCTCAGATGCAACCTTTTCCGTGGATGCGGTAGATGGAAAAGTCCTCTTATGCAGGAAACTGGGGGCTCTGAAAATGACTGGCAGCATCATTTCCTCTGAGGGGACTCCCTGAATAAGTTCTACTCTGTGTCACCCTCTGATTATTCCTCTGTCTTCTCCATTAGGCTGTGAGTCCCTTGAGAGTGCATTTGGCCCAAGCCTGGCACACTGAGAGCACATAATGTCTATGCAAGAATAAGTGAAAGGCCCTCTGTGGGCACAGTTTGCCCTGCCTAAGCTCAAGCAGGCCTCTTTGGAGCTGACTTCAGATTCTTGGCCTGGTTCCCATTAGAGAAGAGGGGCTACTTCCTGGAGAAACCTCATCCAAGGTGACCCTGAGGATCAGGTTTGTATCCACTTGATTGACCACCAGGGATCTCTGTCCAGCTCCTCCACTCCTTTCCCAACAAGAGAACTGTTGTCCTCAGTTCCTGAAGGAAAGAGTTAGGAAGATTGAGTGAGCAGCATGGAAAGCTTTAATCAGAGAAAGACAGAGATGCAGAGAAGCACATGCAGGGACAGAGACCGAGTAACTGACACACACAACACTCGTGACAGAGACACAGCAGATCAAGAACAGAACCTGGAGGCCAGAGAGACCAAAGTGGAGAGCAGGGCAGGGGCAGGTGGGGAATGGCAAATCCAGAGAGCATCTGAGGGCCCTCAGTTCTGACTGGGCCCCGCACCCCACCGCCAGAAACATGAAGGCCATTCTTGCTCACCATTCAAGTCCTGCCATTAGGCAAGACTTGTCCATCCTCCTGCTGAAAGATACCTGGAATCTGTCTAACCTCCTCCATCCTCTTATCTGCTTTCTGGATGAGTGCAGCAGCCTCTGTAGTTTTCCTGCCTCTTGCACTGCCCCTGACCCAATCTGTTAGTCAACAGGAAATTTCTAAACAGATATATGAATATATCATCTTCACAGCCCCCAGAAAAAAAGCCCAGGTACTTTCCCTGACACACGGCTCTGCTTGATGTGAGCCCTGCACATCACCTGAGCCTTAACCTCCAGCCTTTGTGGACTTTTCCCAATAGTGTGTTCTGGGAACCTGCCGCTGTTCTCTCTACCTAGACACTCCGTACCATTCTGCCCCCTCCCCAGTCCCTGTCCTCACTCCACCATCTCACCTTGATCTCAATGTCCAGGGTTCCTTCCTCAGGGCCAGCCACTCCCTTACCTTCAGAGAACTTTCACCCTGTCTCTTCCCAACCTGGAGCTCCACCCCAGGTTTTACTTGAGACTCCAGGCCCGGCTGCCTTCACTCACACCCTTTCTTTCTACCTGCTCCTGTCCTTGGTTCCTCAGTCTAGGCTCACCAGTCCTCATCCATGCCCTCAGGCCCTTGGCATTCCAGTCTCTGGCCCCTCATGCTATGTACTTCTTCTTCTTCTTCTTCTTTTTTTTTTTTTTTTGCTATTACAAAAGTTTATTTAACAAAAAGTTCAGTAAGAAAATGTACATGACCCAATTTTTATATCATAGTAAAAAGATGCTGTGGAAGCGGACATGGGGAAGCAACTGATTTCTCTGGCAAACACAGCCACTGCTTATACTCGGTCCAAGGCTTCTAACATGATGATACTATTTCCTTGTATTACCACCATTCCAATATTGTTCTGTTGCCCACTAGTTGCCATCTCCACACACTCATCTATCACAAGATTCACAAAGGGGTCAAATCCCCGTAGTATTCCTTGGACATGTCTGCCACCATTTAATTTCAATGATAACTTTTGGTCCATAAATTTTTTCAACTCGGGAGGGTGAGCTTTGCTCATGGTGTCTACTCCCTGGGCTCAGAGCTGCCACCACACGAAATCTTTTTTTTTTTTTTTTAATGTACTTCTTTCTTTTTAGGCTATGTTCCTTCCTACATTTTCCATTTGTCTTTTGTCCAGTGGTTGGCACCTGTCCCCAGGTCACTGGTGCGCTTTACCCCCATTTACAGAGAGCCCAAAGTGCCTGGGGGCTTAAGCCCCATCCCCCAGGGGAGTCCTTAGCCTGGTTGACTAGTGTGACAGTGTCAGTCCAGCCCCCGAACCCTTCTTTTGGACAACTCAGAGATCCCCAATGTCTAGAACATCAAGATAGCACATAAGGGCACACAATACATGTTTGTTGAATGTATATATAGGTAGTCAATCTTATCCTTTTTGAATTTCTGGAATTTTTATCAATTTTAGGCCCTTCCCATTCAAGATAAAAATATTTCTATATGTTCTGGTATATTTATATGTGAATTTTTTTTTAATTTGAGGCATCTTGATATAAAACGAATGCAAGAATGTGTTTTGTCCTCATGTCTAATCAATTGTCCCCGTAGCAATTCTTGAATCTTTATTCATCTCTAAAATCAAGATGCTATCTTATCTAGGACTCATTCAGTGAGGTATTTTGCAATCATTTAAATTGGTAGTTATAATGATTATGTCACTGTGGAAAAATGCTCATCTTATCATTTTAACCTTCGGATTTTTATTGCTGCATTAAAACTGTATCAACATATAGGCAGGGGCAGGGAGAAATGGAGAGAAATGGATAAAAATTTTCAGGACTGTGATGGGACTATGGGTGAGTTTTTTTCATCTCTATTCATATCTGTGAAATAAATATATTGAAACTTGAAATGAATAGAGTATAGAAGGAGTGAAAAGATAGCAAGCTATTTTCTGCTTGAACCTGAAACAAAAACTTGGGTGAAGAAAGGTTTTTGGGGGGAGGGAGGGTGACCTCAAGAAGTTGAAGACTGTGGAGAATGCAGGTAAGGGAAAATTGTCACTGTGGGGTCCTGGAGAGCCATTATTGCAGGAACAGTCAAACAGGAGAGACCCTATGAAAATCACTTCCTTTGGCTCTGTATCCCTGAACTGTGAACTTCCCAGCCTGAGTTAGCAGAACCTCTGGATGTTTCCTACCCAAAAGAAATCCAGGCATCAAGCATGTGGATGGATGAGTCCAAGCGTTCCCATAACCGGCCCTTGCTAATGGGATGCTTCATCCCCCGGACACCAGGAATGCTTATATAGGAATGTAGCTATACGCTAAGAATTAGAGGAGAACCATATTTCCCAAATACAGCTATCTCTAGAAGGTCCCTCTCTAACCCCTTAGAATTCAGTAGTTTATAAAGTTGAATCCAGAGAAGCTTTTAATTTGCTAGCACCTGGACCAACCATACAAAGGTGAAGAGCATTAGAAGTTGGGACAAGGGAATTGTGGGTGCCATAGAGGCTGTTCTATGCTTGGGAAGTCAGGAAGGGCACGCCCTGGAGCTTGGACTACTCAACCTACACTAGAGCTTGCCTTTCTAACCACAGGGGAGACTTCACATCAACCTTGGCTGGCTGCCCAAGGAAACTCACTGAGGCCCCAAAGGTGCTGTCTGAAAGGCAGCTACTGACCCCAAGGCAACTGGTAACTTGCACAGAGCCAGGAAGTCATCTGAGGTCTAGATGTGGATTTGGGAATAAAACACCTACATCTTGCCTAGCAATTGCTTTTTATAGCAGCTCCCCTGAAGCGCTTTCTCGCCTGGGTCACAGGAGCCTTGCCCCAGGGCTGTCTACAGCAAAGGCACCCCTAACCCTGATGTCTTTTGTCCAATGGTTGGCACCTGTCTCCAGCTGTCCCCAGATGTCTCCGATTTGTCCGAAAGAAGGGTTGGGGGCTGGACTCACACTCTCACACGAGTCAGCCAGGCTCAGGGCTCTCCTGGGGGGGATGGGATTTAAGCCCCCAGGCACTCTGGGCTCTCTGTGAATGGGGGGAAAGCACCCCAGTGACACCTGGGGACACCTGGAGGTGTGTGGCTGCCAGAGGCCTTTCCGCAGGAGTACTTCCAAACTTCGGCGAGGCTCGGTGATAACCCTGGTGAGCAGGCGCCTGGCTGCTACCAGCTGCAGACCCCAGAGGATGTGGAGCCTGGAGAACGATCCCACCGGCCTCACCTGTGGAAGCCACGACGCGGCCGGACTTACAAGGCCTGAAATGCGCGCGCAACCTGGTTGGGGTGGCATGCGCCCTGCGCTGCAGCCCGCCCACTCAGCCCGGCCCGCGACGTCACGCCCGCAGCCCCACCCAGGCCCCCCTGATTGGTGGGGGGGCCGAGCGAGCGCGAGCGCCCCGCCCCGGATCCGCCCCCCTGCGGCCCCGCCCCGCCCCCGGGCCCACGGCGCTGCCAATGTGGCTTCCAAGTTGCAGAGAGAAGGCGCGGGCGCCAAAGGGTTCAGAGCCTGCGAGGCCCAGGGGCCGCTTTCCCGTCTGGCCGGCGCCCCACCTTGGAAACACAGCCCCTCACCAGCTCGGCCCGTCACGGGCCAAGTCCTCCCTTCAGTTCTCGACGGGCGCGCTCGGCCCGGTTCACGGCAGAACACTCGGAAATGCCCAGGCCCCCTCGCTGCCCGCACCGCCCACGTGCCAAGGGGCCGGGCGTCGAGCCCACGCGAGGCTGAGGCGCGTTCGGCCGGCGCCCCACCCTGGGGCTCCGGCCCCCTCGGAACCCCACTCCTGAACCTCCGTCGCTCCTGCGCCCCGAACCCGGACCCTCCGGGATTCTCCACACCATCCGCCGCCCTGTACACCCCGGCGGTCCCCGAATCTTCTCACGCGTGTTCCTCCTCACACCAGCACTCTGGGAGCCCCGCGGACCAGCGAGGGGTCGGGGCCCCTCCTTGGAAGCCTGTCTCTCCTCAGACCGCTGCCCTCCGCGCCCGCGCTCCACAGTCCCCGGTGCCCGCACCTGGGCGCCCCTCCTCAGAGGCGCCCCACAGGACGCCGTCCCCGGACCCGCTCCCGCACCCCACTCCGCACACCCCTCCGGACCCACACGCACACCCGCGGGGCCAGGCCTGTGCCCTCGGCGCCCCTCACTCCAGTCTTCGTCCAGACTCCTGCCCACCTCCCTTCCACCCCTGCCCCTCACCCCCACTCAGCCCAGGGCCCCAGACACCCCCAAACACTCCAGGACCCTGACGTGCACCGACAGAGCAATTCTGGAATCCCCCACATCCCAAACCCTTCACACCCCCCCTCATTTGCCCAAGACACCCAAACCCGCCGCGCGCGCCGTCTACCCCCGCCCTCCCCTCGCCGCCTCCGAGTCACCCCGCACCCCTCTCCCCCCAGGGCGGGCAGGCCGCGCCGGCGGCGGCGGAGGCCGGTCCCCGGGCAGGGACACACCCACCCGCCCGCCCTCCGTCTCTCCCTCGCGCCCTCCCTCATCCCTCCCTCTCTCCCGCCCTCGCTCCGCACTCGCTCCTTCCCCCTCGCCCGCTCCGGCTTCCCGCGGCGCCCGGCCTCCCGCTCCGCCTCCCCGAGCGCGGCTTTCCCGGGCGCGGCTCCGGGGTTCATGGTGACGAGGCGGCGGCCGCTCGAGCCCAGCGGCGGCGGCGGCGGGAGCTGGGGCGCGGGCCAGGGCCGCCACTCCCCGAGCGCGGGGCCGGGCGGCGGGCGCGCCCAGGCGGCGGCGGCGAGCGCCCCCACGGCCCGCGGCCCCGCGCGCCCCCCGCGCCGCGCCCCCGCGCGCCTGGCTGGCGGGGGGCCGGGCCGGCGGGCGGCCGCCGCGCCGCGCACCCATGGACGGCCCGGCCATCATCACCCAGGTGACCAACCCCAAGGAGGACGAGGGCCGCGCGCCGGGCTCGGGAGAAAAAGGTGAGGAGGAGCGCGGGCGGGCGGGCGGCGGGGGACGGGGGCACACCCCGGGACGCCGGAGTTTGCCGCCGGGAGCTGGCTCAGGCCTGGGGGAGGGGTGCGCCGGGCGAGAGGGTGCGTGGGTGTGGGGGTGCGCCCGAGGGGAGGCTGTGAGTGTGCCTGTGCCTGAGCCGGCGGAGTGCGGGTGAGGGTGGGAGTATGGGGGTGTGTGTGTGCATCTCTCGAGGGGCCGTGAGTGTGTGGGGGTGACCCTGACAGCGTGTGAGTTTGTGATTGACATGGAGAAGTTGAGCTTGTTTGCTCCAGACAGGTTGTGAGTGCGTATGCCCTGGTGGGTTTTGTGGGTACAGGAGAGAGGTAATCAGTGTGTGTGTGCACATGACAGGTTGTGGGGTGTGAGTGTGTGCACTTACATGTTGTGTGCACACATGCCAACCGTGAGATTAAAAGGGTTTGGGTGCACTCAACAGAGAGGTGTGAGCATGCTTCTTCCCAAGGCTGTGAGTTGGTGTTTGTCCCTTATGTAGAGGTTCCTATGTACCTGAGAGGCTGTGGAGTGTGTGCATGTCCACTCGCTGGGAGAGTGTATCTGTGTACGCTCACACACAGCCTGTGTGCATGCCTGTGCGCCTGACCGCAAGCCTGTGTGTGCACATGCGTGCGGCCGACAATGTGGCTATGTGCCTGCCTGTGTTGGTTGTGCTGGAGGGAAGGGACTGTGCTAAGCCACCCCTCTCCGCTTCTGGGCTCTTCTTGCCTATTTTAGTGCCACAGCCTGCTGGGAGCTTCTGCAAGGCCTGGTTTTCCCTGAAAGCTTTTAGGACCCATCTCTAATGGACCCTCCCAGAGCCCTTAGGGTGCCAGGTGTGTCTCTTCCCAAGAGCTGACCAAGGGCTGAACTGGCACTGCACTGCAGCGCCTGGTTTGATTTGGGCACATTTTGGCCCCATCACCTTCTTCTGTTTCCTTCTTGTTCTTGTTCTTTGTGTCTGCCCCTTTCTGAGGCTTGATGTCCCCTCTCTCAAGTTCGCTGCTTACTGTCCCTCTCGTGAGCTGTCCTGAGACTTGGTCAGACTGTTTTGCAGTGCTAAGTACTTGTTTTGGTGACTAACTCTTGTCCCCCCCCTCTGTTGTACCCCTCAAACACTTGGGCTGAGGTCAATAGCATCCTACTGGGTCCCCCTCCGCTTTCCACGCCTGGCCTGGTCACAGCGGGCTTTGGGGAAAGAGTCAGATTCTTGTCATGTGTTATTGCCCTTGCTGTGCCATTGGGGTGAGGTGTGCAGTCCGTCTGAGAAAGCAGGCTGGGAGTGAGGGTATTGCGCTGCTGCTCCCATGCAGGGACCACTGGACAGCCCACTAGGAAAATGTGGGACGCCATCAGTGGTACCCTTAGATTTGGGTATATGACAGCACTTGTACTTTTATGGACTTTGCATATACAAACTTGGTTTCTTTTACATAAAATTGGCATTCAAACTCCCCTGTGCCTTACAAATGGGCTAAAATATTTCTGTGAGCTTGTGCTCCAGGTGAATCTCCTTGTCTTCTTGGGCCCAAGTGGGCGGTGCTTAGGGGGTCTGGCCTTCTGGCTATAGGGCCTATCAGTTCTTGGGGCCTAGGCCTGCATATTCTCGGGGGTTGGCCCATCAGGGACAGTAGGCTTCAAGGAGGTTGAATCCTGTGCTCCTCCATTGCTGTGGATATGCTTGTGTGACGCTTGGCCCTTGAGAATATCCACACTTGTGAGGAGAGGTGTGGCAAGGAAAGCAAGGAAATGTGTGGCAGGGCCTCAGCCAGGCTGCTGCTGGGACCTACCTCCAGGAGCTGGAGCCTTTTCTTCCCACTGCTAGGCCTTTGAAAGCAAAGTGAATTTATCCAAAACCCAAACAAACCATGTACAAATACTCGAGAATGGTGCTTGTTCTTTTCAACTTGTTTACATTATTTTTCGTGACAATCTTTTATTATCTTTTACAGCTTATATTATTTGTTTTCTAGTGTCAGATTGGCTGGTTGCTAACTGGGGAATTCTTTTCCTGTTGCTATGGGGTAGGGTAGCTAGCTGGTAGGTCCTTTGCCGAGGCATTAAATCCCCGGTTTTAGTTTTTCCCACTTGAAAGCATTAGTTTTCCACTTTAAAAAAATGGAGGTAATTTTGGTTAACTATAATATGGCAATAAGCTTTAGAGCCAAACTTTGGAATAACTTCATCAGACTCCTAAGCCACTAAACAGGTTCAGCAGTGTTTCCAGCTTAAGCATGTCGATGTCTCTAGATAGGCACAATGTATTTTACATAATTTTAATTTTAGATAAACTTAATCATTTCGTGTCTAAGTACGGGGCCTGGAAAGTTGTATGCTTTAGTGGTGGGGAAAAAATTACTGGTTTTACATTTTACTTTCATCATTTATTCTGTAAAAAAGGAAGATAATGATTGCTTGTTGGGCTGGACGAGAGGGTTAAAGGAGGTGATGCAGTTTAAGGACTCTGCCTGGCTCACCAGTGTCCCTCTCTTCTATAAACCTTTAAGGAGTAGATTTGCAAAGGTAGTACTAAGCATAGACATGGTGTTTTGCACAATTTGAATTACTTCTTGACATATTGCCATGTGATAATGCACCCCTTGGGGATGACTGTCACCATCAGCATGACCTGTCGCAGAAGCTTTATTTCTTTTGGTTATGTTTGATTTGATTACTTGTGTAAAGATAAGGAGACAAATTTGCCTCTAAGTTTCATTCAGCCTGTTTTACTGTCTGGGAATGTATGTACTCTTACAAATCAATAAGTCAAACAGGACAGTAGAAAAGTTGATAAGAGATATGAATGAGAAAATCATTAAAGAGGAACTCTGAATGGCCACTATATCAATATATGAAATGACACCACTTTACATGAAACATTTTCATGCTCCTGTGTCAGCTTGGTTAAACATTTCAGTGACTGACAAAGTAAGTAAAAGTTTTGGGAAATGGATACTCTTACAGATTTTTTTTAAAGATTTACCTATTTATGCATGTAAGAGCTGGCGTACAGGCCAGAGATGCAGGGAGTGAGAGGATTCACCAGAGTGGGGAACAGAACAGGTAGACTGACTGAAATACACTGCTGACGGGAGCAGCAGGTGAGACAGGAGAGGTCTGCTGCGCCATGTGGGTTTCTCCCTGGCCGGTCGGGGATTGAACATGTGCTACAGAGGCTGCGGATTGCTTCATGGTGCGGTGCTTAACCCCTTGCGCCACCAGGGAGGCCCCTCTTACAGATTTTTGTGAAAGAATCAAGTGAGTACAGACAAGTTTTTATGGAATAGTTTATTACTGAATCACTCAGGAACTCATTTAGCTGTAAGTAACAGAAAACCAGTCTTATATTTCAGCTTAAACCAAGAAGAGTTTGTTCTTATAACACGCAGTCTGGAGGTAGGTTGCTGCTGGCTCTGGTTCAGCAGCTTATTGATAGTAGGACTGACATAACTGTGGTTCTCTTGGCTTTCCTTCATGCTGTAACCTGGCTCCTACCCCTCCAAATATCACAGGCTCCTTCAGGGAAGGAAAAAGGTGCAATGCCAGTCATATCTACACTTCTGCCTGGAAAGCAGAAACATTCTTAGGCCCCATCCAACAAACTTTTGCTGATGTTTAATTGACCAGAGCTGAGTCCCAAGGCCATCACAGCTGCAAGTAGTGAGTGTCCAGCCTTCCAGCCTTTGTGGTCATGAGGCAGGAGGGGAGAAGATGATCAGAAATGAGTGGCAACAGGTATTGGTTGAGCCAGTCAACAGTGTGGGCCTCACCTTCAGTGCCCCAGTTCTGCTTCTGGGTTTCAGTCCTAGAGAAATACCCTCATTTGAGCTCAGAGAAACATGCAGAATTTTCACTGATGGCTGCATTGCTTGCAGTAGCAAATATTGGAACCATTGTAGTATCAGCAGGAAAACAGATGAGGGTCGCAGCGATACCACAGAATACTGCAAGACAATTGAAAAGAATAAGTTAAATATAGATCTAAATATATTGACATGTAAATTTGAAAGGGGGAAAAAGAAATTGGAGCCATCCCATCTTTGTGGGGGGAAATTAGATACATAAAACTGTATAGCTGTCTAGAAACACAAAAAATAATCTGGAGGAAATACTTCATATTGATAACAGCTATCTCTGAGGAGAAGACTGGAATGGAAGTGAGGGAACTTTGCCTTTTTGTGTAAATATTAATGAAAATGTCCTTGTTTTACAGATAAAAAATTTTTGACATAAAAAAGAGATTTTCCATAGCTGATTGGAGGGAAATAACTAATTTAAGGGAATTGAATAATAATAAAACAAGCAAAAATCTCAATTAATATGCAATGAACATTTCAACTCTAAACAGTTAATTATTTTGTAAGCTGAATCACATCCCTTGATGAGATTTCTGAAGGCAAGTTTGTTTTGAAAGATATTTTGGCCCAAAATGCTAGGTATGTTTCCCCCAAATGTTTGCAACACTTAGATCAACTCAGAAACCTTTAACCTTTGGACTGCTAACAAAATTACAGCAAAGAGAATGCTTTTGGAAGCAATAGTTGTTTCAGATGCCAGAACAGATCTGAAGTTGATTCAGACTGATTAACTATTTTAAATTAAGCTTTTCATGGAGTTAACTGTAGATTTACTTGCAGTTGTAAGAAATCATAGACACCCTCTGTCCCCTTTAACCTGCTCCCCCACCCATTTAACATCCTGCAAAACCTAGTGCAATATCACAATTGGGCTATGGATATTGGCATAGTGAAGTTACAGAAAAAGTCCATTATTAGGAAGATGCCTCAGGGTACCCCTTTATAACCACACCCACTTCCCTCCCATCCCTGTCCCCCGCTTAGTGCATTGACAACCACTAGTCTGTTCTTCATTTCTACATTGTTTAGCTGTTGTCATTTGGGGATTATATATAAATGGAATCAAACAATATGTGATTCGGGAGCAGACTTTTTCATGTAGCATAACTCTGGAGATTTATCCAGGTTGTTGCTTGTATTAGTAGTTTCTTTTTTAATTGCTGAGTTGTATTCTGTGACATGGATATACCACAGTTTGTATAATCATTCACTCTGGAGGATGTCTGGGTTGTTTCTGGTTTTGGCTATTAGGAATGAAGCTGCTGTTTTTATGTAAACATACATCTTCATTTCTGTGAATAAATACCCAAGAATACAATTGTTAGATCAAACAGTAGTTGCACATTTACTTTTTTAAAAAGTGCCAAGCATGTAAATGTTCCGTTTTACACTCTCACCAATGATATATGAATAACCTATATCCTTCTACACATCCTTGCCAGCATTAGATGTTGTCACTATAGTTTATATTAGCCATTCTGCTCAGTGTGTGGTAGTGTCTCATTGTGGTTTTAACTTGCATTTTCCTGATGAACAATGAAGTTCAACATCTTTTTATTTCGTACACTTATTTTCCTTAGGTATATCTTGGGTGAGATGTCCCTGCATGTCTTTTACTTTGGGTGAAAAGTTTAATTTCATCCAATCTATTTTGGATTTTTTTTTTTTTTACTGTTCAGTTTTCAGAATTTTTTACATATTCTAAATATTAGTCTTTATCGGTTAGTTGGTTTGCAAATAGTTACTTTTCATACTTCTAACAAGGCCTTTTGCAGTACTAAAGTTTTTAATTTTTTTTTTTTTTAAAGAGGCACGTATTTTATTTATTTATTTGTTTGTTTGTTTATACATGCACTGGGTACAGTCAGAAGCGCGGGAGGGCGAGAGAATTCACCAGAGCCAGAGCTGGGAGCAGAGCAGGCAGAAGGACCGAAGTACACTGCTGAGGGGAGCAGCGGGCGGCAGGAGAATCTGAGCGCCATGTGGGACCCTCCTCCGGTGGCCGGGGAGCAGCCGGGGATCGAACCGGCGCCGCAGAGGCCGCGGGGAGCTTTGCAACCCAGCGCTCAACCGCTGGGCCACCGGGGAGGCCCTAAAGTTTTTAATTTTGATAGGGTCTAATATACCTGTTTTTCCTTTGATTGATCATGCTTTTGATGTACATTTTAAGAACTTTTTCTCTAGCACTAGATCTCAAAGATTCCCTCCTAAGCTTTTCCCGAGAGTTTTGTATTTCAATTTTGAGACCGTGATCCATTTTGAGTTCATTTTTTTATAAGGCATGACACTTAGGTTCGACTTTTTTGCCTATGGATGTCTCATTGCTTCTGTCACTTTTGTTGGAGAGACTTTCTTTCCTGTTTAAATTTATTTTGCACCTCTGTGAGAGATATACCAAGGTCAGTTTGGTATATCTGTGTGGGTCTGTTTCTGGTTCTTAATTTTGTTCTGGTGATAAATGTCTATACGCTTGCATGTACCCCAGAGTCTTGATGATCATAGCTATATATCGTTTTGAAATAAGATAGACTGATTCCCTCAGATTGTGTTTTTTTTTAAAAATTGCTTTAGCTGTTCTACTTCTATTGTCTTTCCATGTAAATTTTATAATAATCTTGTCTGTAAAACATCTTGCTGAGATTTTGATAGGAATTAAACCTGTGTATCAACTTGAGGAGTCTTGACATCTGTACATGATGAGCCTTCCAACCCATGGACAGAATATGTCTCTCCTTTTATTTAAACATTTTACTTAAATAATTTAAATATTATATTTAGATGATTTAAATATTTTATTTAAATGTTTTAAATATTTAAGTATTTAAATATTTAAACAAAATATTTAAAATTTTAGATTCAAACAAAATATTTAAATACTTAAATAAAATATTTAAATTTAAATAATTTATCTAATTAAAGGTATTTAGATAATTTAAATATTTTGTTTGAGTATTATATTTAAATATTTTATTTTAATTATTAAAATATTTAAATATTCTTTTAATTTAAATATTATATAATGTTCCATGTACAAGACCTGTTAATATCTAGATTAATATTTAAGTGTTTTTTCATTGCATTGTATTTTTAAATTTTTGTATTCATATGTCCAGTGCTAGTACATAGAAATATGGTGGATTTCTGTAATGTTTTTTATATCCATGCCCTTGCTGAGTTCACATATTAGTTTTAAGAGGATTTTTTTGTAGATTCCTTGGGATTATTTTATAGAGACAAATATGTCATAAATAAGAACATTTACATTTCTTCATTTCTTATTTGTATGCCTTTCTTTTCTTTTCTTGCTTTATTGCACTGACTTGAATTTCTAGAAGTGTGTTGAATAAGAGCAATAGAAATGGACATCCTTGCCTTGGTTCCAGTGGGAAACGATTCAATTTTTTATCATTAAATGTAATGTCAGCTGTAGGTTTTCTGTAAATGCCCTTATTAGGTTGAAGAAAGTTCCCTTGTATGCCTTTTTTCCCTGATATTTTATTAAGAATTAATACTGAATTTTGTCATGTGCTTTTTCTGCATCAGTTAATATGAGCAGGTGATTTTTCTTTAGTTTCTAATCTGTTAGGCTGTATTGAGGGATATTTAAATATTCAATCAGCTTTACTTTCCTAGAGCAAACCAACTTGGTGGTGGTATATAGTTTTTATATATTGGTGAATTTTATTTGTCAGTATTTTTTAAAAGATTTATTTATGCATACAAGAACTGGGGTGTAGGCCAAAGGTGTGGGGATGGTGAGAGGATTCACCAGAAGACAGAGTGGGGAGCAGAACAGGTGGATCCACTGAAATACACAGCTGAGGGCAGCAACCAGTGAGACAGGAGAGGTCTGCTGTGCCATGTGTGTCAGCTACCTGGCCAGGGATTGAAATCGTGATGCAGTGGCTGCTGATAGCTTCATAGTGCTGAGACTTAACCCCTTGCTCCACCAGGGAGGCCCTGCCAATATTTTGTTTAGGATTTTTATATCTGTATTCATGAGTGAAATTGGTATATAATTTTTTTAATTTGCATTGTTTTTATCTGGTTTGTTATAAGTTTCATTAAAAAAGTGGAAAAGTGTCCTCTCTTTTGTTTGCTGGAAGAAATTATATGGAACTGGTGTTAATTCTCCTGTCAAATTCATCTAGTCCCAGAGATTTTTTAACTACAAATTCAGTTTTCTTAGATACAAAGTTTTTTTTTTTTTTTTTTTTAAGATTTATTTATTTATTTAGACAAGCACTGGGTACAGTCAAACGCAGGAGGGTGAGAGCATTCACCAGAGCCAGAGCGGGAAACAGAACAGGCAGATTGACGAAGTACACTGCTGAGGGGAGCAGCAGGCAATAGGAGAGGTCTGCGCGCCATGTGGGACCCTCGCTGGCAGCCGGGGATCGAACCGGCGCTGCAGAGGCTGCAGGCAGCTTCTCAGCCCAGCGCTCAACTGCTGCGCCACCAGGGGAGGCCCTTAGATACAAAGTTTTCACATTATCTCTTGCATTTTGGACAAGATTTTTTATTTTTCAGGATTTGATCTATTTTATCTAAGTTGCTAGATTTGTGAGTTTATATTATATAAATAAAATTATTCCCTTATTACTTTTTTCATGTCTGTAGAATCAGAGGTAATATCCCCCATTTCATTCCTGATACTGGTAATTTTTGTCTTCCATTCTCATTTTCCATCAGTCTTCCTAGAGGTTTCTCAATTTTCATGATCATAATAAAGAGCCAGTTCTTTTTTTCCGTGATTTTTCTCTATTGCTTTTATGTTTTTTTTTAAAGATTTATTTATTTATTCATACAAGCACTGGGTACAGTCAGAAGCGCGAGAGGGTGAGAGAATTCACCAGCGCCAGAGCGGGGAGCAGAACAGGCAGACTGATGAAATATACTGCTGAGGGGAGCAGCGGGCAGCAGGAGAGGTCTGCGTGCCATGTGGGACCCTCGCCTGGCGGCCAGGCCCTGCTTTTATGTTTTCAACCTTTGTGATTTCTGTTCTAGTATATATTATTTTCTTCCTTCTGTTGGATTTGGGTTTATTTTGCTCATTTCTAGGTCCTTGAAGGGGAAATTAGATTATGACTTGAACCTTTTTATCTTTCCAAAGGTATACATTTAGTGCTACAGATTTTTTTTGGAACTATTTTTACCATATCCCCCAGATTTTGCTGTGCTATGTTTTCACTTTAATTCAATTCAGTGTTTTTAATAGAATTTATTTTTTAGAGTAGTTTTATATTCACAGCAAAATTGAGCAAAAGTAGAGAGAGTTCCCATAGTAAGCTGACCTTAATACGCAGTCTGTTGCCACTCTCAACATCCTGCACCAGAGTGGTACGTTTGTTACAATTGATGAACCTACTCTGAGGCATCATTATCATCCATTATATACAGTTTATGTTATGGTTCACTTTGGGTATCACATATTCTATGGGTTTTGACAAATATGACATATGCCCATCATTATAGTATCATACAGAAAAGTCACTGCCCTAATAATTCTCTATGTTCTACTTATTCATTTCTCCTACTACGCTAACCTCTGATCTTATTAATGTCTACGTAGTTACACCTTTTGCACAATGTCATATAGTTGAAATCATATATTATGTACCCTTTTTTGATTGACTTTCACTTAGTAATGTGTCTTTTCATTTGTGTGTGTTCATGGCTTAATAGCTTATATCCTTTTTTTTTTAAAGATTTAATTTATTTATGCATATAAGAACTGGGGTACAGGCCAGAGATGCAGGGGGTGAGAGGATTCTCCAGAGACAGAGTGGGGAGCAGAACAGGCAGATCTACTGAAATACACTGCTGAGGGGAGCACTGGTCGAGACAGGAGAGGTCTGCTGTGCCATGTGGGTTTCTCCCTGGCAGGCCAGGGATTTAACTCGTGCTGCAGAGGTTGTGGATTGCTTCATAGTGTGGTGCTTAACCCCTTGCACCACCAGAGAGGCCCAATAGCTTATATCTTTTTAATAAGATGTGAATAATATTCCATTGTATGCATACACTGTAGTTTGCCCATTTACCTACTGCATTCACTTGGTTGCTTCCATGTGTTATAATAAAGCTGTTATAATAAAACTGTTCTAATTTTCTGTGTGCAAGTTTTCTGTGACACTAGTTTTTAACTCATTTGGGTAAATATCAAGAAGGAACAATGCTATCTATATTGTATGGCAAGAATTTTTTTTAAGAAACTGTCAAGCTGTCTTCCAAAGTAACTGTACCATCTTTAGTTTTTAAAAGCTTAGTTATGGTATGTCTTTGTGTAGATTTCTTTGGATTTATCCTCTTTTGAATTCTTTCAGTATCTTGAATCTGTAGAGTTATATCTTGTCAAATTTGGGAAGTTATTTCAAAGTACTTTTCAGTGCAGTCCTTTCTCTTTTCCTTCTGGAACTCTAATAACACAAATATTAAATCCTTTATTATAGTCCCACAGATTTATGTCTACTGTTTTTTTCAATCTTATCTCACTGTGGATTCAAATCAGATAATTTCTGTTATTCTGTCTTCAAGTTCATGGATTTATTCCTAGTCCCCTCCATTCTACTACTGAGCCTCACAAAGGTGATGGGGTGCCTCCTTACATTCTGATTAGGATATAATTTTAGGTACTCTGCAGGTTTTGCTGGTGTGGGTGCAGTGGGGCCGCTGCTTATATGTATGTATATATGTTGTGAAAATGTGTGGTATTTGGCTGTAGTAAAACAGTTATTGTCAGAATTTTTTGTCTTGCAAGACTGCTCCTTTTCTGGTCCTTTGGTTATAAAGAATAAGAGTTTTGAAGGGGACTCTTTTTATGCAACTGTTGGTTTCTCCCATAGCCAGTTTCTTCAGCTCCAATTCCATATGAGGCATAAAGAAAATCCAGGGATCACTGCCATGTGGTGTTTCAGGTCTCAAAGTGCATAGCTGATCTGCTGCTTCTCTACTCTTCAGAGTCTTACACTTGCACTATAAATAATGCCCATGGCTTTTACTACTTGTAAGAATTGAAAGATGTTTGTCTATGTCTTCTATCTTCCTAGACATCAGAGTCTCCTGATTAACTTTTAGACCTACTCAAATGAAATGTTTGAAGGAAGATTAGAGTTGGAAAGTTGTCATTTTAAAGGTGTTTTTCCCCAACATTGTGATAATGATCAATGTAAAAGTCAAATTGAGTTAGTCCTTTGAGAATCGTGCTTGTCCCTTAAAAAGAGAAATGATTATGAATTCAGTGTGAAATCATGTCTCTACTCGTTGGGCTTTAGTGACAACTGTTGTTTAACCAACCTTAAAGGGATACATTCATAAGCTTTAGTCTTAACACCACAACTTTAGATCTTGAGTATCCTGATTTAAATGTATTTTAAATTAAACATACAGTTTGATTGCCAAGCATGTTTAAATCCATATCTATTATTTTACTTATCAATTAAGAAAGCATCCACTTAAGCAAATAGAAATGTCTTCATGGGGTAAACTCTTAGGAGCCTGGCTCTGAATTTAGCATTCCTAACTATCGGACAGTCTCCCTGACTGCGTCCGGTGCCCTAGAGGTAGTTCTGAGGGCTTTATAAACTTGCCCTAGGTTATGCTTGACTGGAGTATCCCAGATTGGGAGGGACCATACTCAGAGTGGCAGGACTTTCTTTCCAGAATGGAACATACAACTTCAATTTGAATTCTGAAATAAATGACTTCTCTTTAAGTGGTGTTGGGAGTGAGTGACGGGGTATAGCACAGTGCCCGGCTTCACTGGGGCTCCTTTCAGCAGGAATGGGCAGAACTCAGGAAATACTGGTCACAAATGATTCTGGAAGTAAATATATGCATTTCCCCTCACTTGCTCTGACAGTAATATATGGTGCCAAGATCAGCAGCATTTAGCCAGCCACACATATAATATAATGTAAAAGTTATAAGATATTTTCTAGATCTTAAATCTTAATTTGTTAGATGTTTAAAGTTAAGTATTTTAAATTTCTTTTAAAAATATTTTTAAAATCTGTTTTCTTTAGTTTCCTTTCTTACAGACTTTTAACATATATCCCCCCCCAAATGAGAGTGCATATTTATTTAAAATACAATGAAGCAAATATTAATTTAAAATATTTATTAAGATATGTTTAAAATAAAATTAACAAAATATTTGAAATTATTTCTAATTGTTATGTATTAAAATACTGATAGCATGGTTTCTGAAAAACAGGGCCTAATAAGCATTTGTCTTTAAGGATGCTGAGGATTATGTAATCACCTAAGTTAATAACACATTTTAATTCTCAGTAGCTGCTTCAAGTTAAAAACTGAAGGGTTTCTTTGTAGTTATTATTTGTATTAAGGCTGTTTGCCATTCTGTTTTTAAAATCCTGGTTCTTAAAGCTGTTTAAAAAATGAAGAGAAGTGACTTAACATTTGATGACAGATACTTCTTACCTTTCAAAATTAATATTTAACCTAAGCTTTCAATGTTTCAGGGCATCTTGAATAACAAAATGCACCCCTTGTCAACATGACTTGAATAAATGTAACCTTTTCAAGAAAAGCCAGTGTTCCAATAAGAATTCATACTGTACTTTATACATGCATGTGCTCACCCTCTCCTCACCCCCCCTTCTAATTAAGATTCAGCTTTCATGCTTAGCATATCATAAATTTGTTCTAAGCATTTGGCTCACTTATGTTCAAGTCAGACGCCATTGACTTTAATTTCACAGACTTCAGTGAGAGACCTATTTTCTTTCCCCTTTTTAAGGAAAAACTCAACATACTCATTTTTGTTTTGTTTAGAACAAATGCATTTTATAGCATTCATCAGGCAAGTGCAGCATTTAAGTAGCTATTAACTCTGTCAGGTGTGGAAGCACTTATTGGTGAGCACTTGTTTTTCTACTCCACCACATACCCTATATCCTACCCTAGGCCTGACATCTTCTCTCCTTGAATTTTCAAAAAGTTTTTATTGTGGTAAATTTGCATACAGTAAAAATCATTCTTTTGGTATAACCCAAGGCTACAAAGTTCTGTGAGTTTTGATAAACTTGTGTGGTTATTCAGTAACCACTGTAATCAAGACAGAGAATATTTCCATTGCCCCCACAATATTCCTCAGGCCTCTTTGCAGTTATCCTTTCTCCACATTCAACCTGCAAGGATGTATGACTGACCTGTTCTCTTTGCTGTCTTTTTTTGCCTTTTCCAGAATGTCATATTCAAGGGATCATGCTGCTTTCACTTGGCATTATGTTTGAAACTCATCCAGCTAGTTGCACGTGTCAATAGTTTATTCATTTTATTGAGTAGTATTCAATTGTATGGCTGTACCACAGTTTGAAAATGAATGTTTAACCTCTTAAAAGATTGCCAAACTGTTTTCCAAAGTGTTGGTAGCATTTTGCAATTCCCCCAGCAATGCATGACTATTCTAGTTGCTTTGCATCCTCGTCAGTACTTGTTATTGTCATTTTTATTTATTTATTTTAAAGATTTATTTATTTATTTATACAAGCACTGGGTACAGTCAGAAGCACGGGAGGGTGAAAGGATTCACCAGAGCCAGAGCAGGGAACAGAACAGGCAGACTGACGAAATACACTTCTGAGGGGAGCAGCTGGTGGCAGGAGAGGTCGCCAACGGGGAGGCCCATTGTCATAATTTTTTTTTTTTAATTTTAGCCCTCTTAGGGGTGTCTAGTAGTGTCTTGTGGCTTTAATTTGTGTTTCCTTAACAACTGATAATGATGACATTCTTTTTATTAACTGTATACCATCTAAATGACTTTAGTGAACTATCTGTTCAAATTACTTCCCTTCTGTAAAAATTTGGAGTCTTTGATTTCTTATTATTGAGTTTGAAGGTTCTTTATGTGTTCTGGATACAAGAACTTTGTTGATTATGTATTTTGCAAGTACTTTTTCCTACTCTGTGGCTCGTCTTTTCATTCTCTTGACAATGTCTTTCATTTTCCCATTTTTTTTTATTGTGGTAAAATATACATAACACAAAATTTACCATCTTAACCATTTTTAAGTGTATAATTCAGTGGCATTAGGCATGTTTATATTGTGCAACAATCACTGCCTTCTGTCTCCAGAACTCTTTTTATCTTGCAAGAATGAAATTCTGTTCCGATTAAACAGTAACTCCCATCCGCCCTCTCCCTAAGCCCTGGCAACCACTATTCTGCTTTCTGTCTCTGATTTTAACTACTCTAGCAACCTCATCTAAGTGGACTCAGACAGTATTTGCCTTTTGGTGACTGGCTTATTTCCCTTATAGATTCACTGTGTCTTAGTGTATGTCAGAATTCCCTTTTTAAGGCTGAATAATAGTCTGCTGTGTATGTTGCATAATTTTATATGTCATATATAAAATAGATCACATTTGTTTATCAGTGGACTCTTGGCTTGTTGTTACATTTTAGCCATTGTGAATAATGCTGGTATGAATATGGAAGTCTTACAAATATCTGTTTGCATCCTGCTTTCAAGGTTTTTTTTGGTCTACAAACAGGGAGATGAGTTGATACATTATAAGGTAATTCTATGTTTGATTTGTGGAGGAAACACATACTGCCTCACAGCAGCCATGCCATTTATACATTCCCACCAAGTACACAAGAGTTCGGGCTTTTCTACATTCTCACCAATACTTACTATTTTCTGGCTTTTGATAGTAGCCATCCTAATCGGTGTGAGGTGCTAATGATGTTTTTTGAAGAACAGAAATTGAGGTTTGTTTGTTTTCATATGGATTTCCAATTGTTTCCACATCATTTATTGAAAAGACTGCCTTTTTCTACTATATTGCCTTTTACCCTTTATTAAAAATCAATTGGCTGTATATAGTCTGTTTCTGAACTCTATTCTCTCATTAAATTTTGATCAACCTCCTTAATGTGAAGCAGTGTTAAGCTTAATATAGTACCAGCCCTCCTTCAGAAGCAAAATTTGGTCATGATTTAGCAGAAGAGAAGACCAAGACATTTTACAATCTGGCAGGACAGATTTTCTTTGCCTTTGCTAGGGCAGAGGCTTTGAAAGGCAAGACCTATAATTTTCCCCACTCTGTTTTTAGGAATTTACCTAAACAGATTTTGTATAGTTTATCTTTTTCCAGGTTTGAAAGTGGGGCTGAGAATTTCTTCTGATCTTGAGTGTGCTTTTGCAAAAAGCCAATACAAAAGTATAAGATAAGATAAATAAGAGCTTGAGTTTAAAATATAGTCTCCCATAGTTATACAATGGTATAAAAATAGTGACTATCTCAGAGTCTAAGAGAACAAAGGAATAAAATATCACTAGAACAGAAATAAGTGCTCTGAAGGCCCAGCTCTGCAGACAGGCCTAGGCTCTGGCGGGAGTGGGGGACACCTTTCAAGCGCTCCACAAAGGTCTACAGAGAAAGGGAAGTGGTGCTAACAGAAGGGAAGAGCCAGGCTCATTTATGGGTGGCTTCAGTTCCTCTGCCACCAGGTAAGTAAACCAGGTGAAACTTTGCTGAATGAAATACTCATCTAGGAAGTGTGAGCCAGTTTATATAGAGCTCAGCCTTTAGTCTGTCAGCGGTGTTAAGAAGTCACTTCGACAATAATATAGAGATAGGTGATCAGAGTTTCTTTTTTTTCTATTTTTAAGATTTAGTTTATTTTTTAATGCATACAAGCACTGGGGTATAGGCCAAAGGTGTGGAGGGTGAAAGGATTCACCAGAGACAGAGTGGCGAGGAGGACAGATGGATCTACTGAAATTCACTGCTGAAGGGAGCAGTGGGCGAGGCAGGAGAGGTCTGCTGCGCCATGTGGGTTCTCCCTGGCTGGGGATCTAACTCTATTGCCACAGTGGCTGGCAATAGCTTGATAGCACTGAGACTTTTACCCCTGAGCCACCAGGGAGGCCCATGATCAGAGTTTCTGAGATGGGAACTATGGGGCAGATGGCTAACAGCCTTCCCTATCGATCTTCCACTCTGCTCTTCAGGTTCTCATTCTAGTTCTTCCTCCATGAGCTGTTAAAAGCACAGTGCTCAGCACGCTGCTGCCTGGTCAATCAGTCTCTCAGTGGTTCCCCATTGGCCCTAAGATAAAAACTTGGCATTTTGCAGCCTTCACAGACTATTCTAACCCACCTTTGGCGCCTCCTGCCCAGGGACCCCTTTCTTGCTGTAGAGAACCACTTGCTGAGCCCGAACATGCTGTGCTCTTTCACTCCAACTGTGCGTGTTCTGATTCCTCTTCCTGGGATGCCATCCTCTGAGTTCCAGCTCAGGTGTCACCTTCCTGCCCTGGCTGAGCGGGATGTAGTAAATAAACACATTGATTCAGGCCTTGAGTTTGAATCCCAGACCATCACTTAGGAGTTGTGGGAATTCTAGCAAGTTATATAATCTCCCTGAGTCTTGATGGGTTGTTATATGGATTCAATATATGTGTGTTTGCATATGTGTATACATAGTATATATCAAAGTATATAATAAGTAATAAGTATTTGTTCTTGATATTAATATCTCTTTTTTAAAAGATTTATTTATTTATGCATATGAGAACTGGGGTACAGGCCAGAGTGCAGGGGGTGAGAGCATTCACCAGAGACAGAGTGGGGAGCAGAACAGGCAGATCTACTGAAATGCTATCCTAAAGGGAGCAGCAGACGAGTGGGTAGCTCCCTGTATTATCTCTAATTCATTTAGTCAGTAAGCATTTATTGATCACCTACTAGGTACTGTTTGTTCACCCATACCAGGTCCTTGATATACACAGATGAATGAGACTTAGCATATGTTTAGGTGCTTTAAGAAGAGGACATACAAAGTGCCATGAATGAGAGTTGCCCTTTATACTATGACGACTGTATGGCAAGTGTTTTGCGTGTGTATCACCTTTCATCCACCAACTGCCTTAAGATGTTGGGTATTATAATCCCCATTTTGCATCTGTGAAAACTGACTCTCAACGAGGTTAACTGACTTGCCTGTGTTACGTAGATACGGACTATCAAGTGAAGAGTTAAACCTAGTCTGTTTGACTCTATTAAAAGAAACCTTGGAAATATTTGGAAAATATCATAAGTTCTTTGAGATTTACATCTTGAAAGGCAGCAACCATATTTTTCTAAAAGATGCTTCTTTCTGCTTCTGCCAGAGGCAGCATATTTAACAGGATAAATTCTAGGGCTCACCCAAGATGACAGGCCACATTTTCATTTTCTTGCAATTCATGTTCTGTTATTTATATAACAAATTCTGTTCCCTGGCATTCTGTCTTTAACTCTTAAATTTCTTCATATTCACTTGTGTACTTTGAATAGTAGAAATGAGAGAAGTTAAAGTTTATTGTAAAGGTCAAGAATCCAATAACTTTTATCTCTAAAATTCTGGAAGAATTGATAGGTATTATTCTTATCGCTTATGCATTCTTTCTAGGTGTGTTGCCAAACAAAGGTGACATTTGGGATGTTTTTAGAAAGAGAAATTGCTAGGAGGCTCTTTAAAATGTTTGAATTACATTGTATTGGTCAGAGTTCTTAGCTGTAAACCACTGAATCCACTTAAACAAGTTTTGAAAGGAGGAAGTTTGTCAAAAGATTTTAGTGGCTTGCAGACCCTCTAGAATGGCCAAGGAGGGCCTCCCCGGTGGCACAGCGGTTGAGCGCTGGGTTGCGAAGCTGCCCACGGCCTCTGCGGCGCCGGTTCAATCCCCGGCTGCTTCCCGGCCACCGGAGGAGGGTCCCACATGGTGCGCAGACCTCTCCTGCCACCCGCTGCTCCCCTCAGCAGTGTACCTCGGTCCTTCTGCCTGCTCTGCTCCCCGCTCTGGCTCTGGTGAATTCTCTCACCCTCCCACGCTTCTGACTGTACCCAGTGCATGTATAAACAAAACAAACAAACAAACAAACAAAGAAAACATGCCTCTATAAAAAAAAAAAAAAATAGAATGGCCAAGGAATTGGATTTGGCTGTTTGACAGCCAGAAAAATTGCTTAACTTCATCTTAGTACTATTTTAGTGAGATATACTTTGCCCACACCTTTTGAAAATTTAACTTAGCAGCATCATTCTACAATATTTATTCTCCCTTAAACTTGTGCTCATCTTCTAAGAATTACTAAAAATTAAAGGAAGCCAATTATTAAAGGTCTACTTGGTTCTCTTTAGGTATATGTTTCTTTGAGGAGTTGAGCTGAGATTTAGTGGAAGAGATCTTATAAAAACAAAATCCTAGATACACAAATTAAGACATGTTCTAACAGTGAAATCATACACAACAATTAAAAGAAATAAACTAGAGCCACATCTGTTAACATGACTAAAACTCAAAAAATGTGATGTTGAACAAAAAAAGCAAGCTTCATAATAGCACAGGTGGTGTAATACAATACATATAAAGTTTGAAACATTTAAAAATTATTTCAGTATAGTATATGAATTTGTGCATGTATTATAAAACTACAAAAACATCTATAGGAATTATATTAAGCAATGATGAATTCAGAATAGTGGTTGTTTCTGGAGTGTGAAGAAGGGAGTAGGATAGGGAAAGGCATACAGGAAACTTAATAGTACCGTGAATCTTTTTATGAAATTTTTTTAGACACACAGCAAAATGTTAAAATAGACTAGATCTGTGGAGTTGGGTAGCCCTATACATAGTATAGTTGCTGTATTTACTCTGTACTTTGCTATATATTTAAATATTTCATAATTTAGAATGTTAGTTGAGTATTAAGATTAATTTTTTAAAATATTACCTCGTTTACATACAGATTAATTCAAAAGAAGTGGTAAAACTGTAGTGTTGAATTTAGTCATTTTTTTCCCCAATAGTGTTTAGGAAGATATCCAAAAAACGTAGTCATTGAGCTTTCCAAATGGGTTTCAAGGGATCCTCAGTGCCAGCTAGCTCAGGCCGCACCAGGTATGCAAGCTGGAGCCAGGTCACACCCCAGTCCTATTATATTTCTCAGGTCACCTTCCAAAGGTTGTGAAAGCATGGTCTGGACTGAGTTGGCCCTGTGTAGAGTGTGGCCACAAAGGTCCGTGTCAGTTTAAAATGTTATATTTACAAAAGTGCCGTCAGATAACCTGATGTCATCGATGGGATGGTTTGCTTGATTTTCCAATTCTGCCCTGTTATCTTGGGGATAAAGGAGCTGAAATATGTCATCAAGTCCTTTATATTAAGCAAAATAAAATCATATTAGCAGGAGAACAAAGAAGTGTGTGAAATGTGGAATTAAGAGGCATCCTTTTAAGAGAAATCAACTGACTGAGTGCTCGAAGGCCATGGCATCCCAGCAGAGGCTTTGGCTCAGACTTTGAACTAGCAGGATTTCTCTTGGACTGGAGCTCTGGTCCCTAGGGGTCTAGACTGCCCCCTGCACTACTTTTTCAGTGCAGAATTTTTTTAACCTGGATTCCATAGATCCCATGTAGTGCATGAGTGGAATTCAGAGTGCATCAATTTAGTTAGGAAAAAATATTACATCTTAATTTTTTTAAAGATTTATTTATTTATGCATACAAGAGCTGGCGTACAGGCCAGAGATGCGGGAGGTGAGAGGATTCACCAGAGACAGAGTGGGGAACAGAACAGGCAGATTGACTGAAATACACTGCTGAGGGGAGCAGTGGGCAAGTCAGAAGAGGTCTGCTGTGCCATGTGGGTTGCTCTCTGGCGGGCTGGGGATTGAACTTGTGCTGCAGAGGCTGCGGATTGCTTCATAGTGCTGTGCTTAACCCCTTGCACCACCAGGGAGGCCCCTACATCTTAATTTTCATTGAACACCAACTAAACTTTAGCGTTTTTCTCACTTATGAAGGTAACTAATAACAAATCACTATAGTATCACTAAGTGCCTATAAGTTGATTACATGTCCAAAGATGCCTGTGATTTTTCTTCTCTTTAAATGTCTTTGTGAGGTTTTAGTGTCAAGGTTATGCCAGCCTCAGAAAACAAATTGGAGGACTTTATTCTCTGAAGAATTTGTGTGAGATTGTTGTTATTGCTTCCTTAAGTATTTAATAAATACCTTGTTGAAGCCCTTTAAGGACTGGGGGTTTTTTAGGGGAAGATTCTTTTTTTTTCCTGTATTTTTAAAATTTTATATATATTTTACATCATTGTTCATTGTTGTACAATGTTTGATTTCTCTTCTCAGGTGTAGTCCCTGTAAAATTCCCACCCACAAATTCACCCATGCACCATCGCCATACTCCCTTGTGCTCTCCCCTCCCCGTTTTGATCCCTCTCCCTCCCCCCTCCTGCAGAGTAGCTCTGATTTATTGTTGCCTCTTAATTTTGTTTTTTAATTTATTATAATTATTTTTTCCCTGATCCCTTATTTGGTAGGGGAAGATTCTTAAACATAGATTTAATTGACCTAATAGGCACAGGACTTTTCAGATATTCTATTTCTTCTTGTATAAGTTTTTGCAAGTTACTTTTTCCTAAGAATTTATCCACTTCATCTGTTTTAAAAATACCGTAAGCGGGCTTCCCCTGGTGGTGCAGCAGTTGAGGGCTGGGCTGCGAAGCTGCCCATAGCCTCTGCAGCGCTGGTTCGATCCCTGGCTGCCCGCGAGGGTCCCACATGGCGCACAGACCTCTCCTGCCTTGCCCGCTGCTTCCCTCAGCAGTGTGTTTCATCGGACTGCCTGTTCTGTTCCCCACTCTGGCTCTGGTGAATCCTCTCACCCTCCCACGCTTCACTGTAACCCAGTGCTTGTACAAATAAATAAATCTTTAAAAAAAAAAAATACCATAAGCCTTCATTTAACATTCATAGCTTCTTAAAAACTGCAGCTTTAAGTGAAATGATGTATAACAAAACCATTATTACTGCAGACTAATTGATACAAACAAGAGTTAAGTTCTTGTGGCTTATTTCTGGTCACAAAACCACAAAATTTCTTAATAAAGACCCATACACTTTTAAAGATTAAATTTCTTACATCAATATTGATTTTGTAGAGTATTTCATTTCTCCCCCAGGTGTAGACCCTATAGTTCTCCCACCTCTGTTGCACCCATGATCCATCACTATAGGCTATGGTGATGGAAGACACAAACACTTCTAATATTAGGTAATAATTTGTATTTATTCATTCATTTTCCAACCCACTGTTCCAGCTCAGGATCATAGGACCTGCTGTAGTGGGTGAAAGTTGTTCAGAATACCCTCTTCTATAATGTCTGTAGTGCTATCCATTTTTTCCTTCATACTAATTATGTAGAAATTTTAAACATTAGCAAAATTCAGACAACCACTCACCAGAGTTCTGCATCCTTTGCATGGAACACTATTTTGTAGTGTGTTGCAAACATAAAACATGAGTATATTTTATCCAACAGGCCCCTTTAAGGAATTTGCTATAAACTCACAAATGCAAAAATATTCAGCACTGTAGTATCTATAGCAACGAAAAAGAAAAACTAGAAGCAAATTAATCAGGATGGGGAAACAATTATTATTTACATTCAATCAAATACCTTTTGTTGTTATAAAACTTAGGATATTGACATGGAAAAGTGCTAGGGAAATACCGGTTACAAATAACATGTCCCAGAAGAACTTGTACAGTGTAGTCTTTCCTGTGATAAATACATACTTCCATGTGTGAATGTGTACATAGAAAATAATTGGGATATATGGTCACCAAATTTCTAACAGTGCCTTTATCTGTGGGTGCTGGGATGTTGAGTAATAGTTATTTTCTTTTTGCTCTTCTGTATTATTTAAAATGTTTACATGTACATGCATCATTTCTACAAAAATAGCAAAACTTTGTAAAGAGCTTGGCAGGATGAGAGGGTGGTAGGGGAGGGGAGTGTCAAAGCATTTTTTCTTGTCTGATGGAGAAAAGCCAGGAAAGAAGAAGAACTTGAAGCTACAAGAAAGAAAGGATAATCAATTGAGTGAATCTTAGAAACACAGGAGGGCCTGGCCACAGATACAGACCTTAACATTTAAGGGGCAGCATATTTCTTCCCAGAAAGGTGGAAAAAATGATTGGAGAGAGAGAGAGGTTCAGAGCTCAAGAGATGGAAAAATAAACACATACATAACTCATGGCTGCCAATTCCTTAGTGAAATTGGAGATAATTCCATTAGCCAAAAGTGGGGGAAATGAGTGTGGAACAGAGGTCTTGAAGAAAGTGGAGACGGTGTCTAATGGAACTGACAGTGAGAGAGGGATTTCAGAGAGTGTGGATAGTTCAGTTGACCCAGGGGCCTTCTGAAACTTTCTAAAGGGACCCAAAAGTGTGACTGGGCAGTTTATTTTTACACAGGAAGGTGCAGTTGGTACCAAGTTAGGGGATGAACGTCAGAGGAGGAGAGAATTCAGGATACTGATGAGGGCAATTTAAGTAATTTACCTAGAATTCAGGATGCTGGAGGAGAAAGTGAATTAGAAAGAGCTGGAATATGGACACTGAAGAAGCAGGGGACAGGCATTCATGTTCAAATCTGAGTGTCAGGGTTTGATGTGTTGAAGGACTTCTGTGTGATGTAAAGGTCCCCTAGGACCCAGCCGTGAAGTACAGCAATGGTCATGGATGCCCCTGGTCATGGATTTCAAGGGCTGTGCTGTTGAAATGTTCAGCAGTCTTCTTCATGGATGGGAGTGTTTCCTGGGATGATGACAAGAATTCTCTGGGGAACTTTTTTTTTTAAAAAGATTTATTTATTTATGCATACAAGAACTGGTGTGGGGAGTGAGAGGATTCACCAGAGACAGAGTGGGGGACAAAACAGGCAGACTGGCTGAAGTACACTGCTGAGGGGAGCAGCAGACGAGACAGGAGAGGTCTGCTGCACCATGTGGGTTGCTCCCTGGCCGGGATTCGAACTCGTGCTGCAGTGGCTGTGGATAGCTTCATAGGTTGCATCTTAACACCTTGCGCCACCAGGTAGGTCTCTGGAGAAGATTTTGAGGCAGGCACTAAGAGACTTACTTGATGAATAGAAAGAAGAAGGCTCCTCAGAACAGACTTGAGAGCAGTTGGAGTCACCGGGAATTTATTGACCTTCTCTCCTAAGGGCTGGGGCCCTGGGCAGCAGGAGGCATTTCCCCTGCAGGCCAAGAGGCGAAGAGAGGGTTTTGGTGCTGGAGAATGGCAGGAAGAATGATCCAGAAAAAAAGAAATGCTCTGCAGAAGCCTCTCATAAAAGGGTAAAGGACAGAGGATGCAGATTAGTGGGTTAAAGTTGTAAGAAAGAAGGTTTTAAAGATAGACTAGTGAGAGGAAGGACTGAGCTGCAAAAGGATGGAGGTTTTGTTTGCTGGTTTCCCAAAGGAAATGCTGAACTGTATGTTTCTTTTTCTTATCACAAAGCAATATCTGCTCACTTGAGAGAGAACAGAAACTACAGATAAGCAAAAAGCAAAAACAAACAAACAAAAGCAACTACCCATGATCCCAGGGTCCTGCTTTTCCCATTGACATGGTATTCCCCTCCTGTTCCCACAGCCACAGATCCAGGTCAAGGCCACATGTCTCTAGAATAAGCTTATCCTCTGGGTTACAAATGTGACCCTCACTGAGCTCTTGGGTCTGCCCAAACTTCTCCTGCTCTTCCTATCCTCTCAAACCACTTTGTCACTTCTCTTGCTGGGTCCTGCCCTCTGTTCCATCTCCTCCCTGGCTGTAAAGACTTCTATAACTGGAACATCCCACCTCCCCATCTTTGTTTCCAAACCTTTCCCATTACTTTGATGGATTTTATTTCCCTCCCAACTCACTCTTCTCCCAACCACCTTACATCTGGGTCTCACTACAATGCCTGCCCTCTTAGGGTGACCTCCCCAGTCTAGATTTTCCCAGTGGTCAAGGCCAGACTCCACCCCAGCATGAATCACCTGATCTTTGCCCTTCCAGGTACTCATCTGACCATTCCTTGTGGCACCTTAGCAGTTCTGTTTCAGGAAACACTTCTGTAGGATGAGTACACTTAGTGGGGTGGGTACACTTTGTAGGAAGTACAAGCGTTTGGACTGCGAGGAACCTTTTCCCCAGTCCTACTAATGAGGAGGCTAAAATTCAGAAAGGTCAAGGAACATCCCTAAAGTCAACCAGCACACAATTAGTAAAGCTGAGACTAGGACCCGGATTTGAAGACCTGAATGCTACTTGTTAAACTGAAAATTTCTTTTAAAATACAGCTGTTCTCTCATGCCTAAACATGAAGCCCCAAGTTCCCAAAACAGTAGTTGTCAGTGGATAGAGTACATCAGCATTACCTGGGAGGCTCTTAAAAAGCCAGACTTCTAAGGCCAATATGAGGAAATCCTGATTCCGTAAGTCTAGGGTAGGACCTGAGTGTCTGCATTTCAACATCCGGAGTCCTCAGATCATCCTTCAAGAACTAGAGCTCACATCTTTGGTTTTGCTTTCTCTTTTGAGCTTGCTGAAATTACCCCTGTGGAAAGCGTTAGGATTTTCTGAAGCATTCCCATCTCAGAAGCAGGTTTACTCTACTGCACAGCCAGATTCCCTATTGAGAATGTAGCACCAACAGCTCAGTGCCTTCTCAGGCACAAACTGGCCAGAACCCATGCTGCTGTCTTCTCCTGATAAGCTTGTCCATTTGGCCCCAGGAGCCAAATTATTTTTTAAAGTGCTTTTAGGCATACCTTGGCAAAATACAGAGTGTAAAAGAATTCTTGTTGGAAACACTACATTTGTAAGGTGTTTTTTTACCACCTTCTGAAGTGGATACCCACCTTCTGTGGCTTGCCAATTGTTTGTGCCACAGGACACCCAAGTAAACCAAACCCAAACATATGCCCAGAGCTCTCCAAATCCCAACCCACACAGCCCTGGGCCAGGATGACGATGAGTAGAGACATTTTGTGTAGTGATTAAGGCAAATCTCTGAGCGCACTGCCTGCCAGGGTTTGTATTTCAGATCCTCCATTTCTAGTTGCCTGACCTGTGACATCTCTTTGCCTCATCTATAAAGTAAAAATATAAATTATAAAAATGGCTATATTATTTAAAATAATTCCTACCTCACAGGGTGATTATAAGGATAACAAATTAATACATGAAAACACTTGAAACAGCATTTGGCACACAGTATGTGTTCAATAAGGAATTGCAGTTCTTATAATTATTTCATGAAAAATGAGACTCTAAAGAGAAAATTTCCTGTTCTACAGTTATCAGTCTGAAAGTTATCAAGTTCCTCCTTGTTGCATGAGCATAGATCAGAGGAATGACTAATAATATGGAATAGTGCTTCAAAATGCGGCCTGGACCTCTGAAAACAATTAAAATATGCTAGGTATTTCCTAGCAATAAGGTCAAGTCTTGCATAATTTAAGAAGTATACAACAGTTCAGCGTTTTGGTGCTTTGATAAGTTGGCAGTTACATAACAAGCTGCAACCACGCAGATGAGCAGAGCCAACATTGGGGGAGAGGGTGCTTCCAAAAGCTGTGTTAGTGCTGGAGTAAAGGGTATGATAGATAAAGGACATGGCAGCACCTACCATGTTCATCAAGTTTGGATCTGGGACTCCATGCAGCTGCGCCATTATGGCACGTATTGGCTTGACAGCAGGAAAAACATCTCCTGACATTTACTCTCAGTCTAACACCAATGGGAGGTTTGAAAGTTTGTCTTCCGTTAGCCATATTGCTAGTGTTGTCTCGTTCTTAGCAATGTTTTTAAGCTAAATGTAAAATTGCATCCATTTAAAGTGGCACCAAGCTGAATTAATCTCTAATGTGTTTCATCAAACTTCTCCGTAGAAAACTTAGAGTTGCCACAGCATTACCTTCCTGTATCATATTACCAAGTTCACCTTCCTTGCTGCTTCAGACATAGCGGTGGCATACTTCAGATTCCAAGTACAGAAGAGCCCTAGAGGGCGTTGGAAAGCAGGCACCAGTGGCTTATTTCTGTTTTGGGGTGGAAGATGCTAGTCCAGATCATTTACTAAGTAATCTCACGTGCCAATCACTGAAATACTTTGTGGACTGCGTGAGTTGTGCAATAGTTCTTTAAAAGAGGACTGACTGATTTAAATAGATTGCTTGTGTTTGTCACAACATGAGGCTCAAGCTTCTAGCGACCAGAAAGCCAATTTGTTCTGGAACCATTTTTAGGCTAAGAATCATTCCCATCTGCAGGAGCCAGAATAGTTCATTTGTTGCTAAACATTTTGGAGATAATGCTCAAATTAAGGGGGGGTTGTCTTTAGATCCATGGTAGGGGGAGTCTTACAGGAGGCTGCTGGCAACCAGGTCAAGCTGGAAGCTTTGACTTTGCCTTAGCACTTGGTCACCTGCCATTTGCCTTAGTAAGAAGCTGCTATGGAATGAATCCCTGGGGATGATGAGGCCAGGAAAGCCTTATTATTTTGATATCTGTAATCTCACCTCATGTCTTTTAAAATGAATAATTATTTAATATTAACAAGGAGAGCAAAATCTTTGATAAATATATCTATTATTGCTGCCTCTCCAACCAATGTGGGGGGTCAGAATGCTGGCTTGATGGCTGGGTGACAGGCAGTAGCAGGAGGCCTTAGCTAGCTGTAACTATTATTTATTAACATAATACCTCCTTAATATTGGACATGGATCACAATGTGCTATAGAGGGCCAATAACTATAAAGTCTCACTGAATGCATATATGCAAGGCATTATTTTGAGTATTAGACTGCTTGAAATTTTTTAAAAGAAGGGTTTTTTTAAAAGTCAAATAGCATATTTAATGTTCAGCATCACCCATGATCAGGGAAATGCAAATCAAAACCACAATGAAATTCCACCTCACCTTATAATAGGTCTTTTTAAGAATGACCTATATCAAAAAAACCAGAAACAACAAATGTTGAGGAGTGTGTAGAGAAAAAGGAATCCTTGGGCCTCCCCTGGAGGCGCAGTGGTTGAGCGCTGGGCTGTGAGGCAGCCCACAGCCTCTGCAGCACCGGTTCGTTCCCCAGCCGCCGGCGAGGGAAATAAATAAATAAATAAATAAATAAATTTTAAATAAATAAATAAATTTTAAATAAATTTTTAAAAAAAGAAAAGAAAAAGGAATCCTTGTATGCTGTTGTGCGAATGTAGAGTGGTCCAGCCCCTACGGAAAACAGTATAGAAGTTCTTCAAAACGTTAAAAATAGAACTACCATGTGAATCGCAGTACCATTCCTGGTTAGCTACCCAAAGAATGCAAAAACATTAGTTTAAAGGGATATGTTCTTTGCAGCACTCTTTATAATAGCCAAGTTATAGGAAAAAACAACCTAAGTGCCCGCAGACAGGAGTGGGTTGAAAAGATGTGGTATATATATACCCAGTAGAATACTCATCAACTATTTATTAATATTAAAAAAGGGTGAACTGTTTCCATTTTCAGTAGGATGCATGGAACTGAAAGGGATTATGCTAAGTGAAATAAGTCAGAAGGAAAAAGATAAGTACCGAATGATTTCACTCATGTGGAATATAGAGAAACAAAACCAAGGAAATGACAAAACTGAACCAAAACAAACTGCAGAAGTATGACTGCAGAGCTAATGCTACTATGGGGGCAGAGGGAGGGAGTGGGCAAAGAGGGAAAGGAACCCACTGGTCTATGATCAAGGATTGTGAGTGTTTTGTTGATGGGTGTGGTGTGGTGACATGCACACGTGTGGTTCATTTAGGAAGTATGAACCTAATCCCCTAAATCATAGTGTTGTAAATGCAATAAAAATAATAATAATAAAATAGTGTGAATTAGCATATTTGAGAACAAGGAGATTTTGGAAAATAAAAATACAACTAACTTAAGTACTTTCAAAATATAACAGAAGGACTGGAGAACAAAAGCAGAGTTTGAAAAAGGTTTAGTGAAAAGATAAAGAGAGAGCAAATAGGGAAGAAATAACAAATAAAAATTTTAAATGATACTTCTAAGAGTTTCAGTAAGTAGGAGATTCAAGGAAAGAGAACATGGGAAACAGAGAAAAGGAAATTATCAAAGAAATAGTACAAGAAAAATTTCAGAACTGAAATTTAACCTGAGATTGAAAGGTGCTTTCTATTAAGAGCCCATTGCAATAAATTAGAGAAAAATTTATCCATGCCCAGGAATAGCATCATAAACACTCAAAACTCCAGATATAGTGAATTATAAAATTCCTCTTGTGGAGGAGGAAAACTTGTCACAAACAAATGAAAATCAGAATGTTACAGTAGTTTTTCATATTAATATTAGAAGCGGGAAGACAGTGGAACAAAGACATCAAAATTCTAAGAGGAAATTATTTTCCATCTAGAATTTTATACTCAGCTGAACTTTCAATCAAATGTGGAGATAGAACAGTGACATTTTAAAATCTGCAAGAACTCAAAAGTTTTCTTCCTGTGGCTCCTTTTACTGGGAAGCAGCCAGAACAAATACTTCAGCAAAATGAGGAAATAATAAAAAAGGAAAGAGAAACAGAATCTAGGAGGCAGGGAACCAACACAGGAAAATAGCCGGAAGAAGTTCACTGTATATCAATAAAATAGGTCTAGCTACTTAGCATTCTGATATACTTGACCACTTGGAAAATAATATTTATATGTATATTGATAATTCAGAATGAGATAAGTGTTTGGAAAAAATTTGAATGAAAGCACAAAGAAAATGCAATAAATATATTTTTTTTAAGATTTATTTATTTTTATACAAGAACAGGGGTACAGGCCAGATGCGCAGGAGGGTGAGAGGATCCACCAGAGACAGAGCGGGGAACAGATCAGGCAGACTGACCAAAAAACACTGCCTAGGGGAGCAGCGGGTGATACAGGAGAGGCCTGCTGCGCCATGTGGGATTCTTGCCGGCTGGCCAGGATCGAACCTACACTGCAGAGACTGCAGACAGCTTCACAGTGTGGTGCCCAACTGCCTGCGCCACCAGGGAGGCCCTAAATAAATGTATCATAGAGACATAGTAACTCCAAGAAAAAGATTGTATGAGGGAAAAAAATCAAAGTAATAAACCCTTTGGCTTTTTAGTGAACAGTTCATCATAAAAATGGAAGGGAAAAGGAAGTTATGTAAGGGTAGATAGCTTTAAAAAGCTGAAGTCTAAACTATTTTTAACAGGAAGTTAATAAATTGAAGATGAAATAAACCAATAAATGACGAATTAACATTTTTGGTTAAAAGTTGAAAGTATTGAAAATGTTTGCCTCAGGGTCCTGTTTTTTGATTTCAATATTTTACCCATCTGATTTAAACCATACAATTTTATTTCTACTGATAAAAATGAAAATTAATTTAAAAATAACAAAAGGTCCAAAGTTTGGCCATCAGTGGGAAACTATAGCCTGCATATAATGAACTTTTGCCTCTGCGAGCATCTCCAGCAGGGGAATGGTAGCAATCAAAGTCTTGATCCAATTTTGGCCGTCTCCAGCATCCTTGTCACAGCATATCCCTCCTGTCCACTGACAGGTGACCTGACTGTCTCCTTCCAGAGTCATACCAAGTTGCAGGTGAGGTTGTAAGGCTGAGTGGGGATTATGCCTTGTAACAGGAAGAGAGCAAGGAAGGTAAGAAGCAGAATATCCCGTTTATAGATGGATTTAGAAAACAGTTTGCCACTTTGCTATTGAGCCAGCTTCAGGGAAATTCTATCCTAAATGTACCAACCAGCCTCATATGGCATCGGATGACCATTCCACTTCATTTCACCATCTGAAGTATGATCCTATGACTCTGTATCTCTAGGCCAACCAAGAGTAGAGTTAACCAGTAGGCACACCAGGCAGTCCCCTCACCCTGCTCCAGGTTGGACTTGGGGTATAGTGATAAGGTTCCACGTTGACCCAACCCAATGACCAATCTACAGAGCATAGAGGGCTCCAGATTGCCCTCCACCCTTCACCCAGGGTGTAACTTTTTCTCTGTCCACTAACACTGCTGACTGGAGGTACCTTTATCTTAAAGCTGGGGCTTAGCACAGTTCAGGCTAGACCAGGTCTGGGGTCAGCTGAATCTGGTTGTACTTGGGTTACCCAAACCATCAAGGTACTCACGTAGCCATTCACTGCTCCATTCCCTGCTGCTGTTGACCAGCACTGTCTGAAAGAAGTGGCTATACAGGCCAGAGCCTTTCCACTCCTACAAACAGGTGCTCAGGGCCCCGGGCCAGCCACAAGCTAGGACACAGCTGCCGTGTGGATGGGTTTTCATTAAAGCCAGATGGTCCTACCTACCCGGGGCTTGGAGTACCATCCCATAATGGAAGTGACTGTATCAGATTCATATTTGGTGAGGACCCTTGCTTTTTCATAGTCATGTTTTAACCTGTTTATGAAAGTATTTTCCTTTGAAAAGAACATATTTTATATTTTAGGTATTGAGCCATTTTTTAAAAAATATTGTTTATTTATTATAGAAGTAATGCTGGCTTAAAACAGATTGAAACAAAGGTATATTAAAAAAAAGATTCCAGGGGCCTCCCAGGTGGCGCGAGGAGTTAAGACACAACCTATAAAGCTATCTGCATCCACTGCAACATGAGATCGATCCCTAGCCAGGGAGCTACCCACATGTTGCAGCAGACCTCTCCTGTCTCACCCGCTGCTCCCCTCAGCAGTGTATTTCAGTCAATCTGCGTGTTCTGTTCCCCACTCTGTCTCTGGTGAATCCTCTCACCCCCAGCACCTCTGGGCTGTATCCCAGCTCTTGTATGCACAAATAAATAAATCTTTAAAAAATAAATAAATAAATGAAGGATTCCTCCCTGTCTTAATCCATCCATTGAGAAAAAGGATGGAATGCATGTCTATATGTACAATTCTGTTTGTACAACATATATACATGTTGGGGCATATATTTATTTATGCGTATATAATTTATGTATATATGCACATATATTTATGTATACTTATGCATATATATTTATTTATGCATCTGTATAAACATACACACCATACATACCACTTACATTATCTTTACAAACAACTATGACTACACACACATGCTTATTGTTCACATAAAGTGAGATCTTAACCTATGCAATGCAACTTGTCTTTTCTGTTGATTTGTTTTACAGATATATTTTCATATCATATAGTCCTGCCTCATTCTCAGCATGTTCTTTACATGGATGCACTGTGATTTGTCCAAGTCCCCTGCTAATGAACATTTAGATCCTCCTAGACTTCAAATATTAATATTAGTACTATAATAACACCTTTAACTTTAAAGCAAGACAGCCTTAGTTCATATTCCAGATATTCCATTTACTTTCTCTGTAATCTCTGGCAAGTTATTTAAACTCTTTGTGTCTCAGTTTCCTGATCTATAAAATGGGAATAAAATTGTGTTCACAATGTCCTTACCAAATATTACTCAGCATTCAAAAAAGATAAACACATGCAATTTGCAGCAACATGGATGGCGCTGGAAGGGATCATGCTCAGTGAAATAAGCCAAAAAGAAAAAGAAAAATACCGGATGGTCTCACTCATAGCAGGAATCTAGAAAACTTAAATAAGGGACCAGGAAAATGAATAACTATAAGAAAGTGAAAATCAAAATCAACAAAAAACTATGAACCAGAGACACTTTTAGGGGGGCGGGGGCGGGAGGGGAGGGATTGGGGTCAGAATGGGGGGGCTGCAATTGTATGGGGAATATAACAATAAAATTTATTATCTAAAAAAAAAAATTAACCACCCATAAAAAAAAAAAATTCAGATGTACTTAGCATGTTATAATAGGCATAGTTAACATTTATCGAGTACTAAACTATCAGCCAGGCACTGTGTGGGTAAACAAATACCACATTGCTTCCCGCATCAGCCTTATAACTTTTTTTAATATCTGTAATGACAAGTCCTACATCATTATTATTAATGTAACATTCGCTATTCCTGTGCATTTATTCCTCCAGGTACATTTTTAAATCAACTTTCCACCTACTTCCCATCATTTTGACAGTTTTTCCTTTAAAAATCCAGTGAGAATTTTCAAGGGCGTCTCTACTTTTGAAGTTTTCAGGACTAGAAAGACCCTTGGACTTTGAGTCAAGAGAACTGGATGCTGTCGCGGTGTCCCTCCAAAGCCACATGACTGTGGGGAGTTCATTTATATGCTCTGAGCCTCTGCAGTTTCCCTACCTGTAAAATGGGAGGAATGTTCCTCCTAGGAGTGGTGGGATAGAGTGAGAAGCCATTGGAACAGTGCCTGCACTCAATAAGTACTTCATAAATGTGTCTGCTTCTAAAGCGAGTATTTTTGTGCTTTACCATCACTCCCATTTTCACTGGTAACTCTAAGATGGTCTTCAGTGAAAAGAGTTTGTGTAAGAGCTGGAGTAGCAGTGAGCAAGCCGGATGAAGTTTAAGGCCCCAGCTTCCTGTGCAAGGTGAGCTGAACATTTACAACCAGTGACCATCAGCCAAAAGGGAGGAAAGGGAATTGGAACAAACATAGACTGTTCCCTTGTGCCGGCATGTGCTCCCAACCATGGAGTGGACTTCCTGCTGCAGGACACAGCTGACCTTTGGAGTCACTGTCTGGGTGAGACTGCCCTTTAGCAGGACAGAACACAGCTGTTGTTTAGATGTCAGAGGCTAGTTAATAACTGTTTGGCAGTCAGTTTGGGATGTTAACAGTTTGGAAAACAGTCTGCTTCTAGGTTTAAGGAAGGCCACTATGAAGGGAATCTTTGTGTTACCAACAGTTGTTTGGCAATCTTTCTTTGCACAAAAATTAACACTTTGCAGCAGGTTTTAAAAGTATTAAAAGAACTCATAAAAGTTAGAGCAGATGTGCAGAAGGTCACACTTCTAGAGCACTCTTGGGAATTATTTGTAGGCTAACAAGTCCAACAAATGTGTTAATTCAGATTGAGATTTCTTATGCAAATATTGACTTAATCTTAACCTTTGCTGTTAATTCTCCGGCTGTCCTTTCAAGACCCCTCTGCCTCTCAGTTTTCTTTCCTTGTGTTGAATGGTTGGCCCACCCTTCATTTTGAACTTCCAGCAATCAAGTTTTTAAATGATCAGTTCTTCATTCTGTCTCTAGGTTTAAATAATGTTTAGAGAAAAAATATAGTCTTCCTTCATTTTCTTTGTGGTATATTGTTGGAAAAGAGGGAGGCGAAGAAACACAGTGTAGACCAGGAAATCTTGGCAGAATGTAAATGATTTCCAGTCTAGATCAGATTACATAAAAATAACATCTTACCCACTATTTAATATTAAAGAGAGAGCTGAGGACTGGTTGTTTTGTTGATTTCCTCACCCCACTTCACATGATTTTTTTAATTACTGTTAATTTTTAAACATGTGTTTAAAGTTTCTATGAATTGGCATGCAAACAGCTGCATGGCAAACCAACTTTTTGTTAAAATAAGAAGTTTGGACTACAAAAAAATTCACCTTCATTATTTCACCTTCATTCTTAAAGAGTATTTTTTCACTGTATCTTGAGTTTTGAGTTGAAGGTTTGTTTTTCCAGATGCTTTTACACAGTCTTCTGGCTTCCTTGGTTTCTGATGAAAAACTGGTAGTCACTGAAATGTTGTCACCCTAATGTAATGTATCATTTTTCTCTGGCTGCTTTCAAGATTTTCTTCTCTTATCTGTGGTTTTCTTTGTAATTATCCTGCCTGGAGTTCATTGAGCTTCTTAAATCTGTACATTTAGGCTTTATACCAAGTCCGAAGAGTTTTCAGCCATTATTTCATCAAATGTTTTTCTACCCAGCCTCTCTCCCTATCCTTCTGGCACTGTAATTACACCTGTGGTATACTTTTTGATGTTGTCCTACAGGCCTGGAATTTTGTTCACTCTTTTTTTTTCCCCTCTCTGTTCTTCGAATTGGATCATTTCTGTTGGTCTCTGTTCAAGTTCCTCTATCATCTCCAATGATTGAACACATCCAGTGATTTTTTAAAAAAAAAATTGTTAGCTATTTGGTGCTCTTTTAAAGTTGCTATTGTTCTGCAAAACTTTCTATATATTTATTTTATATGTATTTTTTGTATTTTATATGTATTTTTTACATATAAAATACATATTTTATATGTATTTTTTGAGCCATTGAACATAATTATAATAGCATCAGGGTTATCTTGGAATCACTATTGGTTGTCTTTTTTTCTTGAGGACAGGTTACATTTCTCATTTCTTAGTATGTCCAATACTTTTGGATTGTGTTTTGAACATTGTTATATTATGAAGACCCTGGATTATATTATTCTCTAGAAGTTTATTTTGGTTTCTGCCTTTGCCAGCAGATTGGTTGAACAAAAACCACAAACTCCTGAGTTGAGGCAGCACCTCAGTTCTTGGATCAGTTACTTTATCCTTAGGTGGCTGCTTAAAGTCTGTTGTGGGCATGCATGGTTCAAGATTCAGCCAGAAATTTACAGTTTTCACACAGACTCCCTTTCTGGCTCCATACTCTCCAGGGTTTCTTTTCACTTTCCAATAGCTGTGGTTGTCCTGAAATCCATTGCACAAGGACTGGATTCTTTCAGTTGGAGTTTAGCCACCCAGAGGCACTGGCTAGAATCCGCCACAAAGCGAAAGCCATAAAATTAAGAAGCAAATTTAGATCTTTTCCTTCTTCCAATGTCAACCCTCCCCCAGTATCTACCTACGTCTTTCTGCAGCGCCTTCAGTTAACAGTGTTTCATATTTTGTGCAGTTTATAGTGGTTTTCTTCAGGAGAATCAGTCCAGTAGAAACTTACTAGGCTTTATCAGAAGTGGGGCCAAAAGCATACTTTTTAAAGAACATGTAAAATGTAAGCTTTTCCTTCTTGTAATTAATTGAGATTAACAAATTTGAAAAATGTATCTATAGGTAGATTTAAGACATGGTACTTGAAAACTTCTAGAAGAAACTTATTTTTAGGGTCTCAGTAAGCAGCACTACTGTTAACACCCAAATGAACAATATAGTTCACTGTATACTTCAATATATGGATAAGCCACCAAAAGCCTCTCGTCGAATCTTTTTATAAAAACTTTTAATTTTGTACTAGCCAAGTAAAAGTCATCATGCAGCAGTGTCATACCAGTTCACAGTAATAACAGGAGAAACAAAATATTCCTCAATCAGAGTTGGAGAATTTTTCCACTGTCAGCAATTGATAGAATAATCATACCAAAAAAAAAAAAATTAGTCAAGATACAGGTAAAGGTATAAACTTCTCGAACAGTACATTCAACAGCAGGATACACATTCTTTTCAAATGCACATAGAATGTTTACCAAGTTATAGTCCAAATATTGGACCATAAAACAAATCTCAATAAAGTTTAAAATTTTGAGATATAGAGGCTATAGAAACACAATGGAATTAAATAAGAAATCAAACACAAAAATCTCTTGGGAAAGAACAAATATTTGGAGATGCAATAGTATTTATAAATAAACCATGGCTCAGAGAAAAAAATCACAGGGTATTAGAAAACATTTTTAGCTAAATGACCCTCAAAGTGCAACATGTCAAAATGTATTTTAAAAGTTCCAGCAAACTTTCTGTCATGATGGAAATAGTCTGCATCTGTTTTATCCAATCTAGTGCCCTCTAGCCATATGACTTTTGAATACTTGAAATGTGACTAATTTGACTAAGGAATTGAATTTTTAGTAAATTTAATTTAAATGTAGATACTCACACATGGTTATTGGCTACCATATCAGACATGGACCTAAAATCAGAAATTAAAAGGCTCCGCTTAAGAAAAAGAGTCAAAGCAAGTAGTAAGCAGGACTAAATAAAGAAAACTAATCAATGAGCTGGAAAGTAGACCAAAAACACATAAAAATGCGTAAATCCAATTGTTTGATCTTTTTAAAAAATCAATAAATTTGATTAATCAGAGAGCACACAAATTACCAATATTTAGAATAAAAGAGGGATATCCTATAGACCTTAAAAAATTAAGAGGAAAGATTATTAACTACTTAAGTACAAATAAATTCAACAACTCAGCTGAATTCTACAAATTTTAAAAAACAGAACTCATCAAAACTAACACATGGTGAAACAAAATCTGAAGAGCCCTATGTCTATAAAAAATTCTAATTCAACATCAGAAACCTTTCCAGAAGCAATTTGGAACTCTTAGACAATGTTGGTAAAAGTAATCACTTTGGAAATAAGTCTGACATTTCATGTAAAACTAAATAAACACTACCTTTGACTCGGAAATTCTACTCATAGTTATTTATACAAGTGATATAGAAATATATGATGACAAATAGACCATGTCAATAAAACCTAGGCGTTCCTATCCATAGGAAAATGAATAAACAGTGGTATATTCATGCAATGGAATATTACTCAGCAAAATTAGGGGGAAATTGCATGCAGTAACATATAAAATTTAAAAACATGCGGAGTGAAAGAAACCTCCCACCAAAGATTATATACTATATAATTCAGATTGAAACTCTAGAACAGACAAGCTGGCCTATGATGGGATTAAAAAAATCCAAATAGTGATTCCCAGAAGAGTAAGGAATTTTTTAACTCCAGCATATTTATTTGTCTAAACTCACTGAATATACACTTAAGTCTTGGGCATTTTATGGAATGTAAGTTTTACCTCAAAAGAAAAATAATTAATATTGAACTGTAGTTAGTGATAGGCATGCTTAGTTATTGAAGAGTACAATGCTATTTGTAGTTTGCTATTTGTAGTTTTCTTTGAAGTAAGATTTGATGGATTGATAGATGAATATAAGAATGGGTATGGGTATAGATAAAGTAAGTTTAGTAAAATGTTAATGGTAGTTAGGTGGCCTTCAATATACTTTGTTGTGTATTTGAAATTTTTCTTAATAAAATGTTGGGTAGAAAAAGTGAGGAAAAGGTATGCTTTTAACTTCATGGGCATAGAATTACTGAAATACAGTTAACTAACTGAACCTTCATTAGAATCTGCTTTTATAGACAAGAAAAGTATATTCTGAACACACTTGTTCTCTGATTCTTGAGAAAAACTATAAGCAAAGGACCATGAAATAACTAATATGAATTAAGCATTTCCCTGTCGTCTGGAAACTTGCAACCTAATAAAGGGTATAAAACAAATAGATAATGTAGAGCAGAATTCACTACATTCTGTAATAGGGGTAGGGACAGGCAGGTGTGGTTGTTCAGAGAGTAGGAGCATAGTAGCTTAGAGTAACCAGGTTAATGGGGGTATTTTAGATACCCACAGGGCAGGGGGCTTTAACAGGGGCCATGGTATCCCAGGTGCAGGAAGGCACCTGTCCAGATGTTTTGGAGAGAGGTGAGATAAAGCTAGACAGTTGGACCAGGGCCTTGAGCAGGTTTGGGTTTTATTAAATATATAGGTAGGAGACATTGTCTTTGGGCAAAGAAGGGGAGATGAACGCTTTGACATAAATGTTACTTACCAGGACCGGAAATGTGGGAAGCCTGGATGGGAGCACCCCGCTCTTACCCGGCCCCTTTACTGGGAGGCTTTATTCCAATCATGCCCCTTTGGAGGGATGTCCAGGCCCCAGCTTTAACTTGAAGGAGATAAACTATAGGGTCTCCAAGGTCCTTCTCGTTTCAGCATTCTGTGATCCGATGGCTATTTGAAGAAGTTGTTGCCAAATAATTATTTCCTTTTGCAATGTTGTTTTGCCCTATTAGTCAGTTCTTTCTTCATTAATCTGGATTGTACTGTTAGATAGATTACAAATTCAGAGTGTAAGAGCTCACGTGCTGTTGTGTGTGATATTGTTGCTTTTCACAGAGCTGTAACATTTCACGCTATTGAACTTTCACATTATGAAAAATTGACTTGTTAAGCTAGATGGAGGTTATAGGGGAAATCTGACAGCTTCTCTTTTGGCAATGTAGTAGTTCTGCATATGTCACCGATGAGTCTGACTAATCCAAACTTGAAATGAGACTTCACAGAATGTTTATATCATTCTGGTACCTCCCCAGTGCAAGGAAATAGAATCTTAAAATTGTATGGACCAACACAATCTTTTATTGAAAAAAAAATCTGTTACCCTGTGAGTTCTTGTTAATGGTTTTATTGTTATCTCTGATAGGGTAAATATTTTGATCCTTAGTTGGGGGGGAAGCCTGCCCCAACAATATATTAAACCACTGGGTGAGCGAAGAAAAATTAAGTTTTCATTTCTAAGCATCCAAGTCTACCTGCTGTGTCAAGAGTGAAAACAAGAAGCTGGAAATACTTTTATTTCCAGAACACTGGGGTCCAACATTTGATGTGAGAAAAGGAACAATGTGCTGAAGAAGCCCTGTGATGTGGGAACACCGATTCTTTGGGTTGCCCAGAGCACTCCAGTAAGAAGTTTCTCCGGCGGTGAATGGATGGCCAGCTTAGACGCAGGTCCAGAGACACAGGCTCAGTCCTTAATGGAGTGCTGGCTGCACGCAGAAGTATATTACAGAGAAAACATGTCTCTTGGTATCCATTCACTTTTCATCTCATCGTGTCCTGTCCTCGTCCAAACCATTGGAAATCCAAGCCCCACCTCTCTGAGTGTCCATATGTTTATGCCTTGTAAACTGGGCAAAGGAGGTTAGTATTCAGATATATCCATGGGTGAGTCCAGAGTCATGTCCGATCTCACAGATTGTTTATAAATAGGATCTTCTTGCAGGGATCTTCTTGCAGAGCCCTAGTGAGCGGGGTCTCAGATCAGAGTTGCTTCAAAGAGGGAAGGGATGTGCCTCCAGACCCATGTCCAGGAAAGGGAGGAAGGTGCTTTTCCTCTGCTGGGAAATGAAGAATGTCCTGTCAGAGACTCTTTTCCATTTTCAAAAGCATTTCACTGTAGTGCACGCTTTCTGGCTCTTAGCAGTCGGTGTTTAAGTCAGATCTCTTCTCTGTATAATAATAATGTCACAAATTCTGTTATGAACACACTTTACCCTTTCTTCAACTGATTTAGAAGGTTTTTCCTTAGGGTTATAGAAGGAATCTTATAAAATATAGGAAAATGTAGAGCAAACATTTCATCCATAAAATCCCAACCTGCAGATGTTAGCTATTGTTCCCTTTTCAAGATTTTTCTACTTGCCTTTTTAATTTCTCTTACATATTTACAAGCATAAATATCATAAGAGGTCATGGGACATATGCCATGCATATCTATTTGTCTCATGAGAGTTTTCCCCATGTTATCAAAACCCTTAGAGATTAGCATATTCAGTGATTACAGAATGTTCATTCCATTATATAGGCATAGCATCACTTTTTTAAATCATACCTCACATTTAGAGTGTTTCCAGTGTTCTGTTATAAAAGTGGTGATATCCTTGGTTTCAGGAGATACACTTCTGTTTCCAGGGAAGAGAGAAATGTGGGAGTTTGTCAGGGTGCCTGGTGCCCCTAACTGAACCTATACCTTTGAGGCCTCTGTCCGGCTTTCTGTGCATTCTGGGTACACATATAAGGAACAGGAGGCCGTATTCAGACCCTTTGATCATGGCATGGGGTGGTTATTCTGTCTGGGCTGTTCCCTCTGGGGGACTGGCCGACTCTGGAACGGTAGTTCATCTCAGTGGCCAACCTCTCTGCTCCCAGTAGTACCTTTTGGGACAGAGGACCCAGCCCCCCCTCACTCTGTCTTCCCCAGAAAATGAGACACCTCTTGGGCCTCCCCTGGTGGCGCAGCGGTTGGGCGCTGGGCTGCGAAGCTGCCCACAGCCTCTGCAGCGCTGGTTCGATCCCCGGCCGCCGGCAAGGGTCCCACATGGCGCGCAGACCTCTCCTGCCGCATGCTGCTCCCCTCAGCAGTGTACTTTGTCAGTCTGCCTGCTCTGCTCCCCGCTCTGGCTCTGGTGAATTCTCTCACCCTCCCGCGCTTCTGACTGTACCCAGTGCTTGTATAAATAAAAATAAATAAATCTTTAAAAAAAAAAAGAGAGAGAGAGACACTTCTTGGTTCCCTTTTGGCTGTGGTCTTAGTTGCTAAACAAACTCAGCTATGTCAACCTAATAAAAATAGTGATAACAGTGGGTAAAATCGATTGGACATTTGTTGTGATATGTCAGGTCTTTTACATATAGCATCTTGTTTAATTTGCAGATGTCTTGTTCTAAGAGCAAGAAGTACTGTCATCTAGTGGGACTAAGCAAGGTGGGTTCTAGAGTTGCTCCTCTATTTACCTGCAACTCTGAGACTTAAGGCGGGTTTGTTATTAGTAACACATTCAACTGTAAAATTCAGAAAACCCAACCAAGAGTGACTGCTACAAGAAGTGAGTGAGTTTTATACTGACATGATGAAAGTCCTAAAGGGAACCAGTCCAGGGCTCAGGCTGTATCCTCAGCTTCTTGTCCATCCTGACCTTGGCATGAGCTTGCATCCATATGGTTGCAAGATGCTGCTGCATTCTAAGGTGTCTTTTCAGAGGGAACCAGACAGGAAAAATGGAGAAGAGGGTAGGTACAGGCCCTGTATCAGGACAGCAAAATCTTTTCTCAAAACTCCCAGTTTATGTCTCACGGGCCACACTGTGTCACATGACCACCGCAATGTAAGGGCCTCTGTGGGAGAAGTTTTAGCTGGGCCCATTGCCATCCCTGAAGAAATCAGAGTTCTGTTAAAAGGGAGACAAGGGAATGTTTGATGGATAGGCAGCCATCACTGTCTACATCAGCAAGTCATTTAATATCTTTGAAGCTCCGTTATTCCTCCAGTCATAATTCCTCCCTGTTCTAGTCAGGCTCTTTCAGCTTACAAGCGCTTTGCCCCTAGGGATGGGGACTCCTTGTGAAGATCCCCAGAGGCTTGGAGTAACTCAGGCCTGGGTCCCAGCCACACATGGTCCATTCACCGTGGCCTCTGTACCTCCCAGCAGGCCTGCTGGCGCCACATTGTTCAGTATGTACCAGGCACTGGGGTACCCGCTGTCATGCCTCCACTTTAGAATTGGGTGTCCCTGGCGCCCCACCCTAGAGATTCCTCCAGGCGTGGAAAGCTGCTCTCTTTGCCCACTTCCTCCCTTGCTTCTACTGACTCTGTATTGTTGTGCCCCAGCTTTTGTCTCTGCTGCCATTGCTGCATCTCAACCCCACAAAGAGACAAGGTTTTGGGTCAGTCAGACACTGCTCAGTGAGAAATATCTCAGATTCTTTTCTTTTTTCTTAAGATTTATTTATTCATGCATACAAGAAGTGGGGTACAGGCCAGAGGTGTGGGGGGGTGAGAGGATTTGCCAGAGACAGAGTGGGGAGCAGAATGGGGAGCACTGAAATACACTGCTGAGGGAGCAGGGAGCAGTGGGTGAGACAGGAGAGGTTTGCTGCACCATGTGGGTAGCTCCCTGGCCAGGGACTGAACTTGTGCTGCAGAGGCTGCGGATAGTTTCATAGTGCTGAGACTTAGCCTCTTGTGCCACCAGGGAGGCCCCATATTTCAGATTCTTATGCAGGGCTACCCCGGTTATCCGGATAATGTGTGGCTTCTTTCCTCGCAGAGACCTGAGACTGTTACAAGTGCTCACTGGATGCCAGACCTCTCCGGTACATCCCCTCAGAGTCTTGGGCGCACAGTATTGCCTGACTCTAGGGAGCACATCCACTCTACGCCCATGGGCATGTGAGACTATTTGAGGTGGTGGTAGGTTTTCTCGTTGTCTGGCTGTTAGAGACTCAGCCACCAGCCTGGGCCATGAGTATAGTAATCCCAGGACACCGTGGAGAGTGTGGGTTCTGTAAAAAGATGGAGGAGAGGACTGGGGAAAGAGCAGCTGGTCGCCTTGCTGGCATTCCTGTGGAGAACCTTGTCCTTCAAAAAGGAAGCTGCTATTATTTTAGCTACACCCTTTGTCTGAGGCTGCCGAGAGGTGAGGGGCAGCTGTCAGGACAAACGAGAGAATGTGCATGCACATACTTTGAAATGGTGACTCACTCAGGCGGCCTCCTTGTTGCTGTTATTACAGCTGCTGGTGCTGCTGCTGAAAAACAGCTTTGAACCCTGAGGTGTAGGACTACTTTGGAGGTAGGGGCAGAGGGTGGGGGGCGTTGTTTGGAGCACAGGATGGGAGAGCCTGCTTTCAGTGATCTGGGCAGGAGATGTGATGAAGAGGGATGAAGGAGGCCCCTCTCTCTCCTCAATAGCCATGTTTGGTTATTTGTTAGGTTAATTCTTGTTGCAGATTATTAATAGAGAGAGCACATCTGGGCCCTGAAAGGCACAAGGCAGGCCAGAATGGCCTCATATCACAAGCTGCCCAGCCAGCAAAAGTTGTGGATATACCCACCAGACTCCTCTCTTCTTGGACTCTGCTTTGTTGGAAACCGGACACGTGCTTGGAGTTTCTTCAAACAAACTCCAGTGTCCACCTTCTGTTGTCAGAGAAGCTGCCATGGGTCAGGGCGCTGTTTTTGCAGGGACAGAGTTTCTTGAGAGTCCACATGCAGTTGCTTGAAAGGTCCAGATCCCTAGACCAGCCTTCCGCTTCCACTGCCACTGGGTAGCTAGTTGTTCAAGCATCACGTGTGCGGTGCATAACAGTATAAATGAAACATGACCCCTGGCACTGCCTTCCTCGAAAGATCCCTGCCACGCACTGCCCTGGCTTGAGGACTTCTTCTTTAGCCCAGAGTCTGTATAGTCGAGCTCCTTACCAGGAAGAATTCTAAAGAGAGCTGGCTTCATGGGCCCACTGCTTGTCAGATTGCCACTAGAATAGACCTTCACTGAAACTTTAAGCTTGGTTATATGATATTTCCTGTTTTTTAAATATACTTATTACAAATTTTAATATTGGGATAGAGAGTAATCACCCAATACATAGTTTAGTTTAGTTTCAAATGCATTTCATATATTTACTGGTGCTATTTTTAGCTGTCCCGTAGCTACAACATTTGCCTTAACACATGAATCATACTCTGATATTAATTAGACACTCACTATGTTTCCCAATTTTTTTTTATAATTTGATCAACTTTTAAAAATTGTATTTTTTATGGAGGTGGCATTTATAACACTGCATAAGATTTAAGCATAAAGGGTCACGCCTCTTCAGATGTAGGTTACCACACCGCACTCACCACCAAAGCACCCACAATCTTCCACCATAGTGCACTGGGCCCCCTCCCCTGGTGACCCCTCCTTCTGCCCTTACTTGCATCCTTTCATAATTCTGCAGTCATATTTCAAGGACTTGTTTTCCTTTCGTTTTTTGTCTGTTCCTTTGCTGTGTTTCTTTATAGTCCACATATGTGTGAAATCATCTAGTATTTGTCTTTTCTCCTTTGACTTATTTCACTTACCATAATCCCTCCAGGCCTGTCGATGTTGTCACAAATGGCAGGAATTTATGTTTCTAGCTGAGTAGTATTCGGATGTGTATATGCGCCACACCTTCCTAATGCACGCCTGTCCTTGGGCACTTAGGTTGTTTCCTAACCTGGCTCTTGTAACTAGTGCTGCAGTGAACACAGGAGTGCATGTCGGCCTTTGAATTAGTGTTTCCTCATGCTTTGGGTGGATTTGCAACTTCAGCAGAGAAGAAAGCCAGATTGCTGAGCAGAGCCAAGCTGGTGTTGGTTCTTTGACAACACCACCAAAAAACTTTATAGCACCAATTCCCTTTGAGGGAGTGTCCTTGATTGGCCCTTTTTACACACCCAGGAGGAAAAGGGAGTGGTGCAGACTCCCAAGCTTTAGACCTACACTGAGAGTGAGGGTCAGATCTCACCCAATCTGAGAAAGAACCTGTCAGTATAAAGAGCTGTGGAGTGGAAGAAACTGCTCCAGAGGGGGTACCACTGGAACAGAGATGGAAGCAGGGGTTGCTGCTCAGAGGCAACAAGCTCCCTCCCACCTCCTTGGCCAGAGAACTACCCACCCCAGGCTCCCAAGAATCCACATCTGTGGACACCGGTCTCCGAGACGAGATGAGGTGCAGGAACAGCACAGCCCGCCCTGTCCATCCTCAGCCCGCAGCTCTCTGCTAGTCTCCTTTCCATGGAGAAAACCTGTCTGTGGCCACGAGTCCCTTTACCTCTGATGTGTCTGAAACATGCCTCCCTGCTGCATCCAAATCCCTGCTCCTTCCTCCTCCATATTCTCTGGTCTGGGAAAGTGGTTTTTCTGCCCATCCTCACATCTTCACTGTGAGATAACAATCTCCTAACCGGCTTTCTGCTTCTAGGTATCATCATCTTCGTCCCATGCATCTTACAAAAACATGATACAGTCTAGTCACCCCTCTTTCCAGAAGCTTTCCATGCCTCCTCACTAGAGGGAAGGGAGAAGGTGGAAGAACAAGCCCTTGTGATTTGGTTCCCCCCCCCCCCCCAACCTCGCACTTTGTCCTGCCTGCAGCTCCAAACACAGAGACTCAGGAAACATTTAGAAATGGACAAGTGAATGAAACCAAAGGGGAGTTATTTAGTATTTTTAATTTTGTAGTCAGAGAACTGTCATGCTATTCTTTGCATGAGATTAATCACTGGTAGTCTTTTCATGGTTTTCTTGATATAAATCTGTTACCCAAAGAATTGCGAAACCTATCTTACTTCATAAAGGGGGCAAGGTTTATAGAAGATATAAGGAAGCTGACTGTCAAATAACATTTTGGCCTTTCATTTTGAATTCGTAGATCAGATAGTGCCTTCAAAAAAATCATCTCAATAATTCACTTTTTTTTTTTTTTTAGCCAGACCGTTCTCCAGTCAAGTTTAAAAAGAACGTGTGATTTTTTAAATATCCTGGAGGATTTTTCCAGGCCTGGCCGACTCATGGGTCAATGCACAGCTATTTCTGTATATATATAAGTGGAAGAGGGCTCTGCCAGTTCCCTGAAGGCCAGGGTGGTCTGAACTGTGAGGCTGGATGGAAGCGCTTCCTTCTTGCCTCACTGTGCCTCAGCTGCACTTCACTGCAAGCTGCAGACATGTTCTGCTCGCCCATTTGTGTTTGCATACCCGCTGCTACACAGTGTTTTGTTCTGAGCTGATCCCTTTAAATTGTGAGGGCCCTGGCTCCCTTGTCAAAGCTGCAGCTCACACTTGAACAAAGTAGGCATCTGGGGAGTGGTTCCAGGCGGTGCAGACTGTCCCAAGGAGGGGAAGCTTTGGAATAATACACAGTCCATAAATGAGAGAGAAATAATTTCCAGCTAATTTGAAGGCTGTTTTTTCAAGGTTTGTATCATGCTTATAGGAAAAGGAATCCTTGGGTCAAACAGTGAAGGAGTGTGGACTCACCTGCGGGCTGAGTTTCCAGCCCAGCTCTGCAAATCAACTGTTGATTTCTGAGTGGGGCCCCAGAAGCACAGTAACCTTGGAGTTGGGGGGTTGGGCTCGTAAGTTCTTGTGCTTGATGTTTCTCTTTGCCCCTCCAGATTCACCCTCCACCCTGCCTTCTGCCCTGGAAGCTCACCAGTGGGACCCTAGTAATGGGCTCCCTTGCGTCCTAACCCCTATTGTGTTCCTTGTTCTGGAGGGAGCATAAACAGGAAATTGGAGCAGTGGAGGAGAGTGAGGCTGAAGTATTGCCCTCCTGACTCTTCCCTGTGAATCGCCAGGTCTGGCTGGACAGACAGCCCTCTCCACAGACACTCTGTCTCAAGGTTCCAGTAGCCTCTTCTCTCTCACCTCTTTGGTGCTAAGGGTATAAATGTGGCACTGTTACTGGTCCCAGAACACTGTGCTGTGGCTTCCCTATCCCCTACCCACCCCTCTATAAATGGTCCCTTTATTAAACTCTCCTTAAATTACCCAAATTGAGAGTACCATCTGTTTCCTGCCAGAACCCTGGCGGATACAGTTCCTAAGATCTTTTCCAGCTCTGAGAAAAGATGCCTGTAAGCAGCGGAGGAGCTGGCCCTTTGGGGCTCCCGTTTTTTTCACTCATGCCTCCCTGCATGGTTTACCAGGATCGTGGGAGGGAGAGACGAGTGGAAATATGATCTTTAGAGCACAGCGTCCCTTGAACGCTGTGAATCACCAGCACCTTGGTAGGCACAGACGCTGGAACCCTGGTTTCCAGAGTGTACGGACGTGCTACCTCGCTATGGTGGAGTGGGGAGGCCAGGGGTGATCACACCAACTGAGCCTGGACTGTCTCTCCCATTCCTTTCTGCCTCTGTGACTTTAAGCAGATCGCTTCACCCTCTGGGTCTTAGTTTCTCCCCTCCTAACCCAGAGCTGGTAACACTTACCCTGGCCCACACAGTTGAGCGGGGTGCAGGAAGGAGTCTGTGTGAAACCACTTGGTTGAACAGAAAGTGCAGGACTAAAGAGTTGCAGTCATAAACAGCTTTTATGGTAGGGGTCACAGGCAGGGCACAGGGCCCAGTGGGGACATCACCCCTGTTCCTGTGCCAGCTCAAAACCCGCTTCCTTTCTCTCTTTCCTGCCATGAGCACTTGCTGAGACGTACATGACTCCCAGAGTGTGAATTTCAGCATCAAAGCATGACCCGAGAGACACCAGATGACAGAGTCATGCCATCAAACACCAGCAGTAACCTTCTGACATCCCTGGAATTCTGATCCTGACCTTGGGGGTCTTAGGTGGCCACTTAAGGCCCTTCTAAAAGCAGCTTCTTCAAAATAGAGGATGAGGGAAATTAAGAGTATGCTTTTTTAAAAAATCATGCACTCTTAAATTTATCACAAAGACTTCTTGATATATAAGAAAAATACATTCTTGAAAGCTACATATGTCAAGTGCAATTTTCGCTTAAAAAGAGCGGGTGGAGGACTTAACTTTAAACACGCTCATTTGACAATGTTGATATTATTTGATGCCATGTGTATACAGGTCACACACAGCCCTTGTGCAGGACAAGTAGAAGCGTTGGGGAGAGAGAAAAGGAGTGACAGGCTGGGAGAGTGCACAGCTTTAAGTGCCCTGGGGAACACACAGCTCAGTGAATACACAGCTTTGGGGAACAGTACTCCTTATCTGCGCTTTCACTGTCCACAGTGTCAACTCCCTACAGTCAACTGCGGCCTGAAAACATTACTTACAGTAAGATATTTTGAGAGAGAGAAGGAACACATTCATTTAACTTTTATTATAGTCTATTATAATTATTATTAAATATTGTTATTTATCTCTTCATGTATTTAATGGATCTCTTAATGTGCCAAAATTAAACTTTATCATAGGTATATGTTTATAGGAAAAAAACACCCACTGGGGCTCTTGAGATGTTTCCCTCACAGATAAGGGGTGATGCTGTGTGGCAGTCAGTGAATCTCCGAGAACATACTGCTTAGTGGAAAAAATACAACTAATATTTCCATAAGTTAAAAATAGGTGCACAGAAAACCCATTGCACATTTTGTGAGCACTGTTGCAAGCATACAGATACTCACAAGCTTTAGAAAGCTTGCCCATGGGGGAGGGGAGTCCGAGTGGTCTGTGGGATGTACAGAAAGGAAAGCACAGCCATAGACCCAGGGATCAGCCAGTGTCCCTCATATGCCAGGACTATTGCATATGTAAATACAGCCCTCTGCTCCTGAGGTACAAAACACACAAAATCCTCAGCTTTTTTTTTCTTCCAGGTTTTAAAAGAAATCTAAATGGGCTTTTACAGTTGGGCTTGCATTGTCTTCCCCCATAGCCCTCAGTGTAGCCCCTAGAATACAAATGGTTAATGGACAGAAGTCACCTTTGTAGGGTCAGAACATAAACACACTTAGGAGCTGCCTGGAAACCACATGAAAGAAGGGATGCTGTGAGCTGCCCTCAGGCTCACTTCTGGAAACTGACCGCCTGGTAGTGCCCGCCAAGGGACCAGCATCCATCACAGCAGGCAAGAGTATTCCAAATATGGCTTTATTTCATTGAAAAAAAAATGCTAATGGAAAATGGGAGATACAGTAAATGCATGTAAAATTGTCAGAAGAGCCTGCATAAAATACTTTGAATAATACACCCTTTTCTTGGTGTGTTTCCCTCTAGTTTCTTGTCACTGGTAATTTCTTTGCAAAAGTGATAGCACATGTCTACATAATCACACTTTACATAAGCTACATTTTCACATCTTCATTTATTCTTTCCTTAATATTGCATTTAATGGTATTTTTTCATTCTGCTACATAGACTTTGTCACCATTTTTTATGGCTGAGTAATATTTTATTGACCAAATATACTAACACTTACTAGAGTGACATGTAGGCTCCTTTGTGCTTAACCCCCACTTTCAAGTAATGCAGAAGAAAAAGTATCCACGCTGCATATAGCTTCTTCCTATTTTAAATTAATCCCTTAGGATAGACTCAGAAAATGGAATTGCTGGGAAAAAGAATTGTACAAAAGCATCTTTGACTCTTGGTACAAACTACAGATTTGCTTTCCAGAAGAATAGTAGCAAGTTACACTGCCAGTGATAGTGTGTTCTTATACCAATATTGTGTTCTTTAGGCTCTTAATTGCCAATTTAACATTAGTTAATATACATTGATTTTATTTCCGCATTTCTTTGATTAAATGTGAGGTTGAAATTTTTCCAAGTATGTTAAAAATTGGTATTTCTGTTTACATTCCTGTTGGGGATGTTCTTGGGCTTCTTTTCAATTTCTATGCAACCTTTAGCCAATATTGATATTTAATTTTTGTCGTAATTCCACAACTATATTGTTTGCCCTTTAAATTTTTTTGAAATTTTACAAAAAGTATTTTTCTTTCAAGAATCTGACACTAATTCATTGGTATTTTTGGTAATTTTGTTGGCTAAATAAAAGTAAAGATTCCCTATTGATTAAAATTGAGAAATTTTACAGCATGATGAAAAATGCATCAAAGTGAGGGCTTTGCAGACAGACAAAACCAGGTGCTAACCCCTGCCTCTGATGTCCTAGCAAATCCGTCAGCCCCTCTGAGCCTCACTGTCTTCATTTATGGTGTGAAAATTATGATACCCACCCGTCAGTCCCCGTGGGCGGCTGGGGTTAGGAACAAACGCTGGGTGCCCGATAAGCTGGCACCCTTTCCCTGCTCCTTGCCCTTCAGATCTAGCACCTATGGCTGGGGGCTGTGTGGGAGGAACGCGCCACAGCCCTCCCTGGGACAGACTGCGGTGTGCCCACCAACTGCCGGAGGCTGGCTCCTTCCTTCCAGACTAGGGGCTCAGGGACAGGCAGTGACTGTGCTTCTTGCCAGTAGCTCCAAACAGTGGAGTTGTTGTTCTGGAGTATCTGGTAACCAGCTTCCTGTTTTTCCTGGTGTGGTGGTGTTCTTTCAGTCCGCAGCAGGAGGGAAAGAAATAGTCCTGGATGGGTAACCTCAGTTCTCTTGACTCCTCCTGCAGACTCTTTCCTCCTCGGACTTAGCGATAGTGATCACGGCACCGAATGACCTTGAGCAGGGCCAGGAGGCCAAGCCCCACAGGTGGAGAGGAGGGAAGGGCATAGAATTCAGGATTGTGGTTCCCACGACTGATGCTAATGGATTTTAAACATATGCTGATTAAATATTAAACTTTTATTTCCCACAAAATGAATGTGTCACACTTTCCCGTTCTCATCATTTTCTGGGAAGAATGGTTAAGATGGAGTCCCGGAGTCCCACGGCCTGCACCCGTCGCCCCAGCGCCACCTTTTATTGGCAGTGTGACTGGGCGAATGATTTAATCTCTCTCTCCTTGTTTCCTCGTCCACAAAATGGGAGGATAATAGTGACACCTCTTAGAGTGGTTATGAGGGATAAGTGAGGAAAGTATTAATATAATCCAGGGCCCCTGGTAACTGTGTGCTAGTGTTGTGTACTGAGATTTTACTTGCTCAGATTCATTTGCATCTATGCAGACTCTTCATAGAGTCTATGTTTCTCAGAGGCTGGGCTGCGTCCTTTTAGAAGAGATCTGGAAATTCACTTTGAGATCCTTTGATGACATTTTTCCACTCACGAGCGTATTTGTGAAGACTTTGCGTCAAGAGTATAGTGGGTATAGTCCTAAATATTTGGTGGTAACAAATATTTTCTTATTATTGGCTCGGATTTTTAAAATCCAGGGCTAGAGTACCCTGAGAAAAGTTTCTTGCTGCCAATAGATGTCTCTTTGCCCCAGGGAAACAGATTGAGGCTGCCTAACTCCATGGCCCAGGTGGGGGTTAGGGCCCATGTGAGCAGTGCAAACTCATCACGTGTGAAAGCAACCCCTGGTGTCTGCAAGCCCTGCAAGCCCTGCAAGCCCTGCAAGCAACCCCTGCAAGCCCCAGGATCAAGGCTGCTGTTGTTTGTGCAAAGTCGGGGCCTCTGCCTTGCCTTTTTTTTTTTTTTAAAAGATTTTTTTTAATTTTATTTATTTATACAAGCACTGGGTACAGTCAGAAGCGCGGGAGGGTGAGAGAATTCACCAGAGCCAGAGCAGGGAGCAGAGCAGGCAGAAGGACCGAAGTACACTGCTGAGGGGAGCGGTGGGCAGCAGGAGAGGTCTGCGCACCATGTGGGACCCTTGCCCGATGGCCAGGGATCGAACCGGCATTGCAGAAGCTGTGGGCAGCTTCGCAAACCAGTGTTAACCGCTGTGCCACTGGGGAGACCCCTCTGCCTTGCTTTTTTTTTTTTTTTAAAGAAGTTCCATCTTTTTTTTAAAAAAAAAACATTTATTTATTTATTTATACAAGCACTGGGTACAGTCAGAAGCACGGGAGGGAGAGAGAATTCACCAGAGCCAGAGCGGGGAGCAGAGCAGGCAGAAGGACCGAAGTACACTGCTGAGGGGAGCAGCGGGCGGCAGGAGAGGTCTGTGCGCCATGTGGGACCCTCTGGTGGCCGGGGAGCAGCCAGGGATGGAACCGGCGCTGCAGAGGCTGTGGGCAGCTTTGCAACCCAGTGCTCAACCGCTGCACCACCGGGGAGACCCTGCCTTGCTTTTTTACTGTAAATAAGGGTTTGGTTTTTTTTTAAAGATTTGTTTATTTATTTATACAAGCACTGGGTACAGTCAGAAGTGCGGGAGGGTGAGAGAATTCACCAGAGCCAGCGGGGAGCAGAGCAGGCAGACTGACGAAATACACTGCTGAGGGGAGCAGCGGGTGGCAGGAGAGGTCTGCGCGCCAGTGGGACCCTCACCCGGCGGCCGGGATCGAACCGGCGCTGCAGAGGCTGCAGGCAGCCTTGCAGCCCAGCACTCAACCGCTGTGCCACCGGGGAGGCCCTAAATAAGAGTTTATTAGATGATTTGTCTTGGGTCTTTCCAGGATGCTAGGACAGAGGCAGAGCTTAGAGTGAGCATCTACAAGCACTTAAGTCACTTAGTGCCATGCTTTTTTCAGAACAGTTTATATAGAAGACTGACTCAAGTTACTGCTGTCCTCAGGAAATCAAAGCAAAGGGTGAGCCCTAGATGTGGTTCCAGCAGCTGCTGCCTTCACATTCCACTGTGTGGTTTGCTGAGGTGACTGAATACTAAGTCAGAGCATATACTCTTAGGGTTTACAAATTGGAGGCGATCACAACTTCTAGTAACAATTTTCATTGCCTCTGAAACTCCAGAACTGAGTGGAAGTTGCGAAGCCGTGATATCCCTTCTGCTACTCAGAGACAGCTGGAAGAGAAATCAGAGAAGGACCAGCAAGATTTGGGAGGGAGGACCCTTAAGAGCTGTGTAGCGTAACTGGGAAAACTAAGGGATGAAGGAATGAGGTCTTTATTATCTGGGATGCGGATTAGCTGTTTCTCGTTCCACTGAACACCCAACAAGAACCTTTGAAAATAACAGGAATTTTTTGGAGAAAAAATTTTAAGACATGTTAGTGGATTTCCGAAACAGGTTTCAGATTCTCATACTGGGAAGAGGAGGGAAGCAGGAAGAATCAGGCAGCTGTGGGATCACCTGGGTGGCAGGTGTGATGCCTTCTACAGAGAGAGGGAGGAGCAGGATTCTGCTGTGCTTACAAGTCAAAACTGTGATTAGGAAAACCTCTTCAGTTAATTACAGTTTAGTGCAACTTGACTTAAAATCACCTTGATTTATGTCATAACGTGAAGGGTGGGAGATGGGAACTTAACACACTCCTCTAGTAGGGGGTCCATGACTGCCCCAGCAGAAATGACTCAGTTCTGTGGCCCCCCTGGAGGAGGGGAGGTCAGTTGCCTCCTGCAATCAGCCCTGTCCTCTCCTCCCATCCAGGCAGGTGTTTTGAGGCCTAAAGTTTAAGTTCTAAAATAGGACTTTGTAGTACCCAGGGTTCTGAAATGTATCCTTTAGAGTCAGTTTTGTATTAGAAGCCTCTGGGTAAGGCAGAACGTCAGTAAATCAACTAGGTGTTAGCCAGGCTGCAGGTTACCCAGGCGCAAACTGACAATAGGAAGCAGAGGTGCCCATAGGTTTATGGGAAGAAGGAAAAGATGTTATCTGGGGCCAGATGTGTGGAGGTGTACATGTTGGCACATAGAGCAAGTCCTGTCTTCAGTAATAATGGAAGGCAGATGTGTACTAGGAATTCGGTTATCATGTCAAAAGGAGTCTGACATGTAACTTAAAGGATTTGTGAAAGCGTGGTTAGTCAGTAACTCCTCCTTCCACAGATGTGTACTGAACATTAAGCCCCATGTGATAAACGTTAAGCCCCATGTTAAGCCCCATGTGATAAACCCTCACAGTTATCCTTTCTTTGTCATTACGATAGCCTCAACATCTCACCCTAGTCTTTTTTCAATAATAGCTTCTACTTATTACACACTTACTATGTGCAAGACTGTCCTCAGGGCTTTAGAAGCATTATTCAATTTAATTTTTACAATAACTAGTCATCTTTTCAGAGTGATCTTTTGTGAAATGCAGAGCCTATATATCCTGGATACATAAGCTTTTAAGTAGTTTGCTTAGAAACTTGATCGGTGTGTAAATGAAAAGTGTTTTGTTGTCAAGCCCAACACATTGTCTGCCTCCTAAATGAGCAAACAATGCAAGATGTTATGCTCAGACTGCCTGGAATAATTTGGACTCAAGTCTACAGGTAGCAGGATGCAGCATGCATCCCTGCCTCTCCTTTCTCCTGCAAAGTAAGGGGTGTGGGTTCCTGATAGATTGTCTTATTTGAAGGTGGAAATGAAAACTGGGGAGACCCTGCAAACTGGAAATGCTTGTTAATCCCCTTTTTCAATTCAAGTCAGAATTTTGTGACCTGGTCCACTTTATAAATGTTTTAGGTGAAGAAACTGATGAGGCAAGAGCCTCACCATGTGGTGCAGAGTAGACTGTTTACTCTGGGTATGTGGACATGCTGTGCCTGAGACTGTGTGCGCTGCCCACTCCAGTATGCTGGCCTGTTTGTCTATTTTTTTTTTTTCAAAATTACACTTTCTTAATTACTGTTGCTTTGTAATAAGTTTTGGCACCCAATGGAGCAAGTCTGTTATTGACCCTTTGCATTTTCACATAAGTCTTAGAATCAGCTTATCTGTTTCCATTTTCCACAAAACAAACAAAAACTGCTATAGTTTTCATTGGGGTTGTTGGAATCTGTAGACCTATATGGGGGAAATTGGCCCCTTTACAATAATGAATCTTCAAAACTGTGAACATGGTATGCTCTTCTACTTTTCATGGACTCGAAATTTCTCCCCCCAAAAAACAATTTCTCCAAAAAAAGGTTTTAGAATTTTCTATGTAGAGGTTTAACCTATCTTCCTATTTAGTCCTAGATATTTTAAATTTTAATGTTAATATAAATTGCAATTAATTTTTCCGTTTTCCTTTATGTTTATCCTTCTTGTTTAGAAATACAAGTTATTTCCAAACAGACTGTCGTATCTCCCAACTAATTGTCAATTCTAGAAATGCATCTAAAGTTTCTTTTGGATTTCCTATGTGCACAAATATCTATGAGTGAGATTTCAGCCCCCTCCTTATAACATCTTTTTCCTCAGCATAATGGTGAATAAAGGTGGTATCAGGCATTCTTGCCTTTTCCTTGATCTCAGCAGGAAGCTTTCAACATTTCACATCAAGTATGATGAGTGCTCTAATTATTTATAAATACCATTTATCAGATTCAGGAAGTTCCTGTTGAGTCCCAGTTTGCAAGGATTTCCATCATAAATGAATGTTGAGTTTCATCAAATTATTTTTCTGTATCAATAATGATCATTTAATTTTTCTCTTTTATTCTATTAATGTGGTGAATTGCATTCCTGCAGTAAAATCAATTTGCTTGTGTTGTATATTGTGATTTTTATATATTTCTGGGTTGATTTTCCTAATATTTTGTTCAAGATCTGTACATCTGTGCTCATGGCAAGCTCTGCCTATAATTTTACTCTTTTGTAATGTCTTTGTCAGATTCCTCTGTCATGGTTTGGTTAGTCTCGTAAAATAAATTGGGAGGTGCCTTCTTTTATTCTCTGAAAGAATTTGTGTAATGTTGGGGTTACTTCTTCCTCAAGCGTTTAAGTTGATGTTATTGTTCTTTAAACATTGGATTTTTTTTTCCTCTCAGTACTTTGACAGTATTCTAGACTTTGGCTTTTAGTATTGTCATTAAGGAATCATTGGTTTTATTATTACTTTTTTTTTTTTTTAAACAGAGGCATGTTTTATTTATTTATTTGTTTGTTTTGTTTATACATGCACTGGGTACAGTCAGAAGCGCGGGAGGGTGAGAGAATTCACCAGAGCCAGAGCGGGGAGCAGAGCAGGCAGAAGGACCGAAGTACACTGCTGAGGGGAGCAGCGGGCGGCAGGAGAGGTCTGCGCGCCATGTGGGACCCTCGCCAGTGGCCGGGGATTGAACCGGCGCTGCAGAGGCTGCGGGCAGCTTCGTAACCCAGCGCTCAACCGCTGCGCCACCAGGGAGGCCCTGGTTTTATTATTACTTTTTTTATGATAATCTTTTTTCTGGCTGCTGTAAAGACCTTTACTTTGTCTTTTGTGCATTACAGCTTACAGTGATGTGCATTTATAGTTCACTTTTTGTTTATCTTGGGTGGAGATCATCCATTTAAATCTTGGATCTGTGCTTGACATCTTTCTTTAGTTTTAAAATATCTTTGGCTGTTATTTGTTCTGCCCAATTCTCTCTGTACCTCTGTCTCTAATTATACATCCGTTAGTCCTTGTTCTTACATTCCCTGTATCTCTTAACCTTTCATCTTTACTTTCTGCTCTTTTGCTCAGAGTTTCAACCTAGATATTGTCTTCAGACCTATCATTTCAATTCACTAATTTTCTCTTCAAGCTCTAATTAAGCTGCTGTTAAACCCACCTATTGAATTCTTAATCTTAGTTATATTATTTTTAAGTTCCAAAATTTTTATGTGTTGTTTTGTTTCTAGTTCTCTGAGAAACTGTTCCATCCTTTAACTCTTTAAACAGGGTGAGCATAGTTCCTCAAATACTTTGTCTGATACCATCTTTATTTTTTTAGCTCCTGTGAGTCTGTTTCTGTTGTTGGGAATTCATTCATATTGTCTTATTTTCTCACATACCTGGTTATTTTTTTTTTAAGTATTATTACATAACAGACTTCATAGATGAAAACGTCTAGAAATAACTTGAGACCTTGGATGATGTTATCTTTTCTAGGGAGAATTTATATTTGCTCTGTCAGCTGGTAGGTACCTGGCGCACCAGCCACCTGTTATCTCTGTAAACCAGGCTCAGGGTGTGAGAGCTGCTGTACCTGCGAGTGCCAGTCAGTTTGTGGTTCATCTTTACTCTGAGGGTGTAGCACTGTGGGGATGACGCCACAGTTTTAGTTTTCCTCGCCCCACAAGCTATCCAAAGTGCTGCCCAGCTTTCCTGCCTCTTGACAACTCCTCCAGAAGTGTGTTATTCTTCGAGAAGTGTCACAATGTCAGGCTAGCCTGGATGCATTTCTCTCTTCACCGCCTGCTAATTTTCCATAACTTCATGAAGAATTGTAAAAATATTTATCAGGCTTTTTTCCTTTGTTCTCAGACAGAAGGTTATTCTAAATTGCCTAGACAAACGTTATGTCACTAATTTTTAATAAGGTGCTTCTCATGGTGGGTTAAATGGTATCCCACAAAAGATACAGGGAAGTTCTCACCCCCAGTACCTGGGGATGTGACTTTATTTGGAACTAGGGTCAGTCAGATGTAACTACATAAGATGAGGTCATTCTGGAATAGAGTGGGCCCTAATCCAATGTCATTTGTGTTCTTCATAAGAGAAGATGCAGAGAGATAAAGATCACAGGGAGAAGATGGCCATGGGATGATGGAGGCAGAGATTAGAGTGATGCATCTATAAACCGAGGCTTGTCCACAAACACCAGAAACGAAAGAGGCAAGAAAGGATTCTCCTTGCAGGTTTCAGAGGGTCCTTGTTCCTGCTAACACCTTGATTCCAGACTTCTAGCCTTCAGAACTGTAAGACAAATTGCTGTTGTTGTTTTGTTTTTGTTTTTTTTTAAGATTTATTTATTTACACATACAAGAGCTGGGGTACAGGCCAGAGATGCTGGGGGTGAGAGGATCCACCAGAGACAGAGTGGGGAACAGAACAGGCAGACTGACTAAAATACACTGCTGAGGGAGCAGCAGGCAAGACAGGAGAGGTCTGCCTCACCATGTGGGTTTCTCCCTGGCCAGCCAGGGATCAAACTCATGCTGCAGAGGCTGTGGATTGCTTCATAGTTCAGTGCTTAACCCCTTGCACCACCAGGGAGGCCCCAAATTGCTGTTGTTTTAAGCTTCCCAGTTTGTGGTATTTTGAGTTGCCCTAGGAAACGAATATAGCTCTTTATAGTGAACAAAGTGCATAAACCATCTTGTTTGGTGTGTACAGTTATCCTGGCAGTAAGGCAGGATAAGTGCTGCTAGGTGAGATCAGATTTAGGGAAACTGAGGCTCGGAGAGAAGGCATCAAAATTCTGGAAAGTCACTGGAAAAGTTTAGATATAGCCGGATATCCTGCTTCTTTCTACCCTGCTGAGATCCCAGAATTTTCCTCCAACTTTATCACACCTTTCTAGCGTCCTATGTATGAAGAGCTTCCCAGTGACCCTGAACTGATGCCTGTTGCTCTGGAGGTTAAAAGAACAGAACATTTACTGGACTGGCCAGTGCACATGTGCCTCTGTCTGCTCTTGCATTTGCTCAGTAGACACTTACTGAGCACCAAGTTCCTGTGCCTAGGTGAGGCAGGGGACAGTTCGAGGAGGAACAAATACAAGAGGGACAGAACAAGGATAGTCCCTTTGCTCAGGAGCTCCCAATCCAGTGGCAGAAAAGATACATACTCACTCTTAAATTTAAACTACTCTAGCGTTTGAGATAGAACTTAGCAGAGTATGAGTAATTTTACTCATGTAGAATGAATTTTCTACTCTGGTTTTTATACAAATGAAAAGTAAGGAAGCATTTGTGCTGTCTTTCTAATATTTAATGCACATCTTTTGCCCTAAAGTGTTAAGTAAGACTCTCTCGTAATTATTTAGAAAATTATCTACTGATACGTTGCCCTAAATTATATCCCAATATAGATGAATAAATTTAGACTTTATTAGATTGAAGTCATCTAGCAGAAAATGTAGCCTTACAGCAAATGCCAGACCACAGTGCACTAGATGTAATTTTACTATTAAATGTTTCTATTTAGTACACAGTGTTACTCAGTCATCAAGTTTTTATTTAGAACTTTCAGAGGAGTTTAAAGGAAGCATCAGGCAGTTCCTGTCCTTGGCCAGAGAGACAAACTGTAACCATGAAGTCATTCTTTTATTATTCAACCTTAATTGAGTTTCTGAGCAGTAGAAAGATGATGTTGCATGAGGCATGAGTGAATAAAGCATAAAATTCAGTGAATAAAGCATAAAATTCAGTTTAACAGTTGAAATTCAAGAAAGGAGCCTCAGTAGTTATTAAGAAAGAAAAGTGTGGGCTGGAGTTTTTGAGAAAGAAGTTCAGAAAGTTTCATGGAGCTAGGCTTAAGAGATAAGAAGGGTTGGGGCTAGAGAAAAGCCTGGGAGGCATAGCAAGTGAGGGGAGATGAGGAGCAGAAGCAGAGCAGGGCAGGGAGAAAGCCAGAAGCACAGAGAAAGGGCATGTGCCCAGTCTGCTCTGTTACATACCTCTTTGCCTCACTGAATAAGAGAACAGACCTCTGGGCCTGGCCAGCTTAGTCTCTGCCTCAGACTACCCTGACATTGTGCAAATTCCTTCATTTCTGTATGCCTTTATTAAGGAACTCAAAATTCCACCTGGCAACAGGACATTCCTTAAAGTCTAATTAGTTAGAGCCCTTTCTACCCCTCCCCAGCCTGCCCCCAGTGCTTGCTTCTTCAAGTGAAGGTCTTTGCTGCTTTGGAAGTCCCTGTGTCTGCTCCAGGCAAGCTGGGGTCCATGGGGTCCTCTGTGCCAGGGACTTGTTTTTTTTCTTTTTTTTTTTCCCCCTTGGTTTTTTTCCTTAACTCCTTGTCCTTGCTCCTAAATTGGCTCACTGCCTTCAGGGACATGTGGAATATTTCCCAAGCCATCTTGCATTTATAGTATTTCTTGGAACCCTCCAGCCTATGCCTTTCCCTAGGAGTATCAGTCCAAGCTTGCTTTCATTTCTGTCCTTCCCACCACTTTTGTTTTCATATCAATCTGTTCCCTTAATAGTTCTCCCATCATGTGATCACTTGAATTAATATCACAGAGTGGATAGATCAAACTTACACTACTTTACACAAAGAAATGATAGTTTTTGTTTATCTTTTTTGCATTAGATAGAAAGGGTCTTAAATTAAGGACAGTGCCTGGAGCTTGAAACAATTTGAGTCTTTTACCCAACAAGCATTAAGAACTATGAGTGATGTGGGCCCGCTACTGTTAGTAGGTAGGTTGGAATCATGAAGAAAACATCATCCCCTGCCTCCAAAGAGCTCCTAGAAGAAACAGGTCGGATAGAATGAAAAAGTAGAGTCCTAAGGGATATTGGGAGTAACAGGAGCATCTTTTATTGTAATAGGATTTGTGTCGATGGGAAAATTTGTCATTAAGAAGTTTATATGTTGCATAAAAAAAGATTATGTGTCATATCAGCGCTTTTCAGGGGGCCCTAAAATCCCCTTTGGGCTGAGTGGATCAGGTACAATTCCTCCAGCCCCTCCCCTTCCCACACACAGCCACATAGAACAGCGTCTCTCAGCTTTTAGTGCTTTCTCTTCAGTTTCTTGTCAGAGTTGCCTTTTAAGGGTCTGGTGAATCCTCTGACCTCCCTCCCCCCTGCATCTCTGGCCTGCACCCCAGCTCCTATATGCATAAATAGATCTTTAAGAAAAATAAAAAATAAGGGCCTCTCCGGTGGCTCAGCAATTGAACGCTGGGCTGCGAAACTGCCCGCAGCCTCTGCAGCGCCGGTTTGATCCCCGGCCACCAGGCAAGGGTCCCACATGGCGCGCAGACCTCTCCTGCCGCGCCCGCTGCTCTCCTCAGCAGTGTATTTTGTCAGTCTGCCTGTTCTGCTCTCCGCTCTGGCTCTGGTGAATTCTCTCACCCTCCCATGCTTCTGACTGTACCCAGTGCTTGTATAAATAAATAAATAAATAAATCTTAAAAAAAATAAAAATAAAAACAAGTACAAGTACAAGTAGCCATTGATATTTTAAAGTTTGAAAACTACACTTTTTTTAGCAGACACTTCACCAGGGACTCCTGGACTCTTGGGAAACTGCACTGAGGTCGGGTCTTGGGAGCAGAGGAGCCATTGTTTTTAGGAACTGCTCCAAAATAGAAGCCATCGCTTAGTTCATCCAGAACAGTCTCCGCAGGATCAACTTTGAAACTTTTTCCTTCTCTGGGAAAACAGTATTGGAATTTTGCCTCAAGTTGATAATTAACACAACGTGACAGAAAGACAGATCCTTTGAATGTATTTTCACCTCCATCTTTATTTTAAAAGTGAAGTGTGAGGTAGAAACTGGAGTAGGAAGTGGGAGGGGCAGGAGCTGAGCACCGTTTCCAGGAGGGATTCTTTAACAACAGTAGGTACTTTCTAGTCCAAAGTCAGGTCCTGGAGATGCTGAGAATGTGGGGGAAGCTGTGGTTTCAAGAACCAGAGACTTAGTTAACAGATAGGAGCCTGCAGTTGAAGGATCAACAGAGATGGAATGGAAGAGGGCCAAGTCTCTCTGTCCTTGGGATAACGGGCTTTCCCTCAGCTTCTGTCCCCAGGGTCCCCCCTAGGCTCCAGGACCCATGCTTGGCTGAGCCCTGGGGGAGCCAGAGAAGGAAGTTTGGTTGCAGTGCCTGCTCCCCCTAGAGTCAAGCCAAGTGGAGATGGCCCCCCCGCGCTGGAGAAGAGCTCTGGCAGCTGTGGTCAGAGAGCTAATTTAGAAGGATCGGGAACTCCGTAGCGCCCTGAGGGTGCTTCCTTCTCTCTTATCTGCTGGAACTTATGTTAGCTTCCGCTGGCTGCTCTAACAACTTACCACAAACTTGATGATTTAAACAATGCACAGTTCTCCTCTAAAAATGGCGGGGGTCAGACGTCAAATCGGCTTCTGCGGGTTAGAGTATAGGTGTCGGCAGGGCTGCTGCTTTTAGAGGCTCAAGAGGAGAAATGGTTTCCTTACACATTTTCTGGCTTCGAGAGCCCTCCTGCACTCCTTCGCTCACTCTCCCTTGCTCATATCACTTCCACCTCTTGCTTTCATCTCATTTGTTCTACTTGGGCTTTCTTGGCTACCCCTTAGAGTCCTGTGATTACGTGTAGGGCCCACCTGGGTAATGATGGTCTCTAGATCCCTCAGTCAATCAAATGCACAAATTCTCTTTGCCGTAGATGGCAACATTCATAGGTTCCAGGGGTCAGTATGTGATGATCTATGAGAAACATTGGCCAAACTACCTTAGGGCAGAAGAGACTTACCTAAATAGTGAGGAACAATTTCTGGATGAAAGATAGGAATTCATACTCTCCACTTGAGTCTAGTGAGGGTGTGCCACAGTACCAGATCTTGGGAGCTGGGCGAGCCTGACCTGTCCCCAGACCTTCCAGAAGATGGGGTGCTCCCTGGCATGTCCCAGGTCTTAGTGAGACTGCACACTGTGGGGGCAGCCCTCCCTGGAGGTGGCTTTCCAGGTGCTGGAAGCAGGGGTGTGAGCTGCTAGAACTGCTGAAGGAGGACACCATCTTCACCACCTGTGATTGGCAGCTTTGATTCTATAGCTTTGTGTCCTCTCAGATCAGCTGTGTTCCCCCACACTGGAACATCTGCCCTGACAGTTTCCCAGCAGAGTGAGAGCTGGAGCAGCCTGGGCACAGGGGGCCTGGCAGACCTGGCGCTATGGCACTTTCACTTTGGAAACATACTCCTAAAGAGTGAGTTTCTCCAGTGACCTTTTCAAAGAGAAGAGCAGCATCTGGTTTAAAATCTGGCATCTGGGCCTCCCTGGTGGCACAAGGGGTTAAGCACTGCACTATGAAGCAGTCCGCAGCCTCTGCAGTACAAGTTCGATCCCCGGCCAGGGAGCAACTCTGGCGCAGCAGACCTTTCCTGTCTCTCCCACTGCTCCCCTCAGCAGTGTATTTCAGTCAATCTGCCTGTTCTGTTCCCCACTCTGTCTCTGGCGTATCCTCTTAACCCCCACATCTTTGGCCTGTACCCCAGCTGTTGTGTGCGTAAATAAATAAATAAATATCTTTAAAAAAAAAAATCAGGATCTGCTTCCTCCCTCCCATGTACTAAGGTGCTTTCAGTGACATGAGGGGGTAATGTGGGTGCATTTCACTTTTAGTGGGTTTGAATCAGTGCCCGTTGGGCCCCTGTGGGCCTCCGGGAGCCAGGGCCCTCCTGACAGAGGAAGAGAGGGGGCCACGAGACAGAGGAACAGTCCCGCTCTACCTGGGCCCATTATAGGCGTCCGAGTACTTTCTTTTCTATTCTTCCCACCCGAGCTTCTAGAGGGGGCCAACACAGGGCCCTTTTCCACCCCAGGTGGCAGAGTCCAGCTTCTGATTGGCTAAATACTTGCCTAAGGAGAATATTGGAGGCTGGACGTGATCTGGGATTCTTGGTACAGCCCTCATCTTACCACCAAGGCCCCTTGGCACTGTCTCTGCCATGATCAGCACATGAACCAGAGCTTGTAAGGGGCCAGTGTCTGCTCTGCAGGACCTGTTTAACCACTGTCATAGTCAGTACCCCCACATTTAGAGCCTGTGTTACAGGGTATATATCTCTCCCCCTCCACTAGTTTAGAAATTTCTCGAGGACAAGAATATTTCCTTATTTAACTCTTTTTCATCTCTTGGAGTCTAGGCAGGACCTGGCATGTGGTTGGTATGACAAAGTAATATCACCCCCACTCGCCCCTCCCCACACACACAGTGTATGTAGTTTGGGTGCTTATGTAGTGCTGTTAGGACTTTTTGAGGTCTGTGAGGCCTCACCTCTATGATAGGGGACATAGGTAATGAGTGGCCCCTGCTACTGCTGGCCATCCTGAGACATCCTGTTGCTTCTCCCTTGCTTTGCTATCTTGGACCTTGCTCTATGGAGTTCAAATGTGGTTGAGGACTCCTTCCCAGGCCATGACAACGCAGGCCTCTGCCTGCGGGAGTAAAGGCAACCAGGCCAGCCCCATAGAGTACCCAAACAGAGGATCCTGGGACAGCCACATTTAGCAACCCTTGGAAGTTACTCTGAACTTGATTTTTGAATGCTGTTCTCAGACTGCAGGCTTGCAGTGCTATGGGGCTTGAAGGCCAGGGTACATCCCTAGAATGAGCCCAGCAAGTCTGGAACCCTGAGACACATAAAGCAGGCGCCACTGCAACCAGCTGGATTTCCAAAGTAGCAGGAGCTCTTGGGATAAGAACTGAACAAGCAGGCCTCCCTGGTGGCACAAGGGGTTAAGTCTCAGCACTATGAAGCTATCAGCAGCCACCGCAGCACGAGTTCCATCCCAGCCAGGGAGCTGACCCACATGACGCAGCAGACCTCTCCTGTCTCGCCCACTGCTCCCCTCGGCAGTGTATTTCAGTAGATCTGCCTGTTCTGCTCCCCACTCTGTCTCTGGTGAATCCTCTCACCTCTCCACACCTCTGGCCCACACCCCAGCATAAATAAATAAATCTTTAAAAATAAAAAAAAAGAACTGAGCCAGTGACTCCAGTTGCTCTATCCCATGGGGAGATTCTCCTCTACCCAGGGTGGAAGAATCGGGGTATAATTTTATTAAAGGATCTAGTTTCCTTAAGTTAGGTACCCGAGAAATCTTTACTACATCAATTGCTACTCTTCTCCTTGCAGCTGTAGCTCTGTTGAGTTATGGGTTAAATCAGCCTTGATGGGTTAGCATGAGCACCGTCCCACTCTTCATCACATGGTATTTAAGGGAAATAGCATTCCAGGATCCAAACAAGTGATTGGCAAGTGAGGCTTGTGAATACAGGCTGTTCACCAGCCGTGGACCTGCCACTTCCTAGCCTGAAGCAGCAGCGTGTGTGTTTCTGTGTAAGGACTTCCTTCAGCTGTAACCTGTTTTCCATCTTGAACAGTAAGGGTGAGTTTGCCAAGCATCCTCTGCTTCCCTGCATTACCTCAGCTTGTGACTTTACAAAATCCAATCCAAGCCAGGCAGGGTCAGTCATGGGACTCTAAGCAGGGAAGGGCCTAACCACATCTGCATCTCAGGAAAGATCACTCAGAGAGAGTGGGTGAGGAGAAACCTGTCACCAGTCAGATTGTTGCAAAGGTCCCAGGGAGGAGGGCTGGTGGCGTGGGCCAGGATGACGGATGAACAGATGGGATTAGAGCCTGGGCCTGGTAACTGGGGGGTGCGGGAGGAAACGCTGAGGTCGGTGTCCACGTTTCTGGTGTTCTTGAAGTGACACCAAAGCACTCAATTGGAGGAAGGAACCCTGAGCTCTTCTTTTAGGAAACCATGAAAATGCTGTGAAGACTTCCGGAGAACTGCCATCCTCGCTGATAGTTCAAGTGTGTTCTTAAAATATCTGCTCTTGGCAGAGTAGAAGTCTGTGTAGGAAGAGTCACATGGTGCCTCTTATTCCATGTTCGTTCCCCAAAGTGTGTTTATTTAGAAATTATGTGGTTTATGCATTTTTATCTAGAGAGGTTTCTTGGGGTCGTTTGTTAATATTTTTCCATTTATAAGGTTTTATGCTCAAGGAAATCCCTGGTTAAAGAACAGGTAACTGAAAAGATTTCCTGTCCAGTCATACTCTTAGAGGAATTCAAATTGTATGGTTAGAAACTATAGGCTGTCAATGGTGACATTTTAATGTGTGTATTTCCACCTGAATGTATTAAACTATTAGCTAGTTGATACAAACCGAGTCTTCTATATTCCTCGATTTTCTCTATCCTTTTAAATGAAGCAACACCTTACAAACCAAAACAAATCCCATACAGTATTAAATCACTCATTTAATAGTCACAAAATGATAATTACTAGAAAGGAGTGACACAACATACGATTAGATGACATTTTCAAAGTTAATCTGAAAATACCTATCTGTGCTTTAATCCGAATGCTGCAAGCATAAACTCTTTGCTTCACCCTTCTCCTGCTAAAAACAAAACAAAGTGGGAGAATTGCTATGTTTGAAAACTGGGAACAAGGACAGCAGGCCTCTTGCCATACAACATTAATCCAAGGTGAGATTTTCTTTGTCTTAAAATTCTTGAGGTAAGAATTCAGAGTTCATATGATTCATACTAAAGCTGTTTCCATTATTCAGCCTGGAGAGAGGAGTACAGTGTGTCCTGTTTATATGATGAAAATAAATTTCTCTGGGCCTGTCATTTGCTCTTTTGTCCCGTCTGGTTGCTATCCCACGATTGGAAGGCTTGTTTATCCATGTGAAAAAGGAATGTGGAAGAGTTATAAAGTCCAGGGTTGACATTTGAGAGACTGAAAAACAGTGGGGTGTGACCCAGTGCCAGCAGCTTTTACTAATACTCACGAGCCATGCCCTGAGGAATGATCATGGTGGGTAACACGTAAAGCGTCCTGCGACTCATGTTGCTCTTCTGCCTCCATAACTGCAAAATAATGACAAAAGTAAATATTTGGGGCCAGGTTTATTTTGGTCAAATGAGTTCCAGTCTGGTTTCTAAAATTAGGAATTCTGCGGGATGCACGTGGTTCAGGGCATCCTGCCAGATAACTTTGTCTCGGGGATGTACAGTTCTCTTATTTGTCGTTGCTTGCCTGGAAATAAGCATTGAAATCCTCTCTCCTGTCTGTCCAGCTTGCAGACCCATTGCTAAGAGTGGGAAGGCTCTACCCAACTAATTTTGGTAGAGACACCAGAGTGACCTCTGCTTAGGGGAGGATCTGAGCCCGCTGGTGGCAGACAAGACTTCCAAGGCCAGCTCTCAACCTGCCCCTGGGTCTCTTCAAAGTATTCACTGACCCCCACCACCGCCAATCTCTTCAAGTTAAAAGCCCTCCCCTCTCTGCCTTTACCTGTGCCACTAGCCAAATTGGCCTCCTCGCTGCCCTTCTAGCACACCACTTGCTTCCCTTGTAACTTTCCATTTCTCCCGGATAAACATCCCTCCTCCATACCTCTCTGTCCATCCTTCCGGGCTCAGCTGCTGGGCCTCCCCTGGGAAACGGCCCTGCCCACAGAAAGCCTTGGCCGCCACTGTGAATACTTCCTGCAGCATTCACCCTTGTCCCTTCCCTCGTGCCTAATGCAAGAGGGGTACTCAGGAAACATTTCTGTTTAGTATCCTCTTGGTGTAAGGTTTCCCCTCCTGGAAGCTGTCCTCTTCTTATAACAGGCTGCCCTGCCCCTGCTGGTCCTGGGCTTGTCTTTCTCAAGCTCCACCAGACTCAGTTCTTTCTGCTGTCACCCCACACCTCCAGCTGGGGCTGTGTTGAGGTGAAGTAGGGGCCTGCTTCATAGGGGCTTGACTTCTGCAGAGGGCCCCACGCTTGATTTAATGCTTTGCTGTTACTGTATTGTCTTGAAGTTCTTGGGTTCACGGGGACTCTACTCATAAGTTAAATCCAGGCACTCATTGAGAAACCTCCTATTTCAGTGACCTCTGTGACCCCCCAGCTTTGAAAGTCACATAATCCGGTGAGATGTCTCAGTACCTTTCCTGATGGACCTAGGGGGCTGACTCAGGAATGTCACTTCCCCTCATGGCAGGTCACTGGTCTGAGAGGATGGTATGGAAGGGCCCTCTGATCAACAGAACTCTCTTGGCAGAATAACAGGGAGTCCAGACATCTTGGTCTTGCCTGATACACTTGGGCACTCATGGTTTACCGAGGCATAGTTTGATCGGTTGCAAAACAGAGGTAGGAAATGAAGACTTGCTAACAGACATGAACTTTTTTTTTTTCTTGAGGCAACATTAGTTTAGGATGGTATATATGATTTAGAGCAATGTTGTGTAAGATTCAGTTTATTACCACGCCAGCCCCACCAGCAGGGTACCCATAGTCCTACCGCGTAATCTATCATCCACAATCCCTCCCTAGTCTGATCATCCCTTTCCCCCTCTGATAACCTCAGTTCTACAGTCAAATTTCTAGATTTGTTGTTGGTTTATCTGGCCCTTTGTTTTGTTTCTCTATGTTGCACTTGTAAGTGACATCTGGTTTTTGTGTTTCTCCTTCTGACTTACTTCACTTAGCATGATCCCCTCCCTCCAGTTCCATTCATGCTGTCAGAAAAGGCAAGAGTTTATCTTTTTTTTATAAATGACAAATACTCCATTGTATGTATCTAGCACATCTTCAGTCATGAGTTTTTTAAGATGTTTTTGTTTTTGACCTAAGGAAATGTCAGTGCTTTGAAGAGGATTGAGGACTCTTGAGACATTATTTGAGCTGATTGTTCCATATTTCAGTTTTGAATCAATATTTGGTATGCTTGGATAGAGAACAGAATGTAAATATGTTTACACTTTAATTAAAAAACCGCTGTCAAAGTAGAATAACCTGGGTGAACTGGCTAGCTATTTAAACTAGTAATTCTAATTAAATATATTGGGAAATGTTTGACGCAATAATAGATTTTGGCGGAATTTTATTAATGAATTGTGGGTTTGTCCACAAGAATAAGAAACAATGCAAAACATTTACAGTGGTGAGCTCCAGGAGAGAGCCAGCCTCACCACAAAACACTCTCAGACTGGAGGAGAGAGAAAGATGCCGTGGTGTGTTCATGTAAACAGTGGACACAGCTGTCTCAGCATATGTGTGTGTTTTTAACTTCTTTCCACAGTGTTTTATAGTTTTCAGTGTACAAACCTTTTACCTTCTTGGTTAAGTTTATTCTAGGAGTATTTGGTTCTTTTTGATCTTATTGAAAATGAATTGTTCTCTTAATTTCTTTTTCAGATTTTTTAAAGTAGATAGAAATGCAGCCAATTTTTATAGATTGTTTCATATCCACAAGTTTTCATTCATTTATTTATTTCTAAATAAGTGTGTATGTGTGTGTGTGTGCACGCATGCGTGAAATTCTCTACGTATAAGACCATGTCATCTGCTTAGTAGGATAATTTTACTAATTCCTTTCCTGATTGCTCAGGCTAGGACTTCCTGCACTATGTTGAAGTGGTGAGGGTAGGCACACTTGCCTTGCTCCTCATCTTAGAGGAAAAGCTTTCACTTTGAGAATGTTATTAACTATGGGCGTTTTATATATAGGCTTTATTGTGTTGAGATGATTTTCTTTTATCCCTAATTTTTGATGGTTTTATATAACAGGGAAGTGAATTTTGTCAAATGCTTTTTCTGTATCTGTTGATCATCATTGGTTTTTATCTTGGACTCTCTTGACATGGTGGAACACATTGATTGGTTTTTGTATGTTGAACCATTCTTGCATCCCAGGGATAAGTCCCCCTTAGCCATATCATATGATCCTTTCAGTGTGCTATGGTGTTTGGTGTGCTAGTATTTTTTGAGGATTTTTTTTTTTTGTCTATTCGTCAGGGATGTTGGTCTGGTTTTTCTTTCTTAGAGCATCCTTATCTGACTTTGGTGTCAGGCTGTTGGCCTCATAAAATGAGTTTGAAGCATTCTCTTCTCTTTAATTTTTTGAAGAATTTGAGAAGAATGGATATTCTTTAAATGTTTGATTCTCCAGTGAAGCATCTGTCATTGGACTTTGCTGGGAGACTTTTGGTTCTTGATTCATTATTGGGCTATTCAAACTTTCTGTTTTCTTCTTAACTCAGTTTTGGTCATGACTCAGGTTGTGTGTTTCTAGGAATTTGTCCATTTCTTATAGGTTATCTGATTTATTGGCATGTAATTGTTCTCAATTCCCTTGTGATACTTTTTATTTCCATTACATCAGTTGTAATGTCTGCTCTTTTATTTCTGATTTTACGTATTTGAATCTCCCGTCTTTCTGTTAGTCTAATTTGTCAATTTTGTTCATTTTTTCAAAAACGTTTCATTTTGATTTTTTTCTATTATTTTTCTATTTGCTGTTTTGTTTCTGCTCCAACCATTATCATCTCCTTCCTAAGTCCAAAATTCCTAAATCCAAACTTAGTTTGCTGTTCTTGTTCTAATTCCTTGAAGTATAAAGTTAGACCATTTATTTAAGATCTTTCTTCTTTTTTAAAGTAGGTATTTACCATTATAAACTTTCCTCTTTGTAGTACTTTCACTTTATCCCATAGGTTTTGGTAGGTCATGTTTTCATTTGAGTCAAATGAAAATATCTTTTGGTTTGTTCTTTCACCCAGTCGTTATTTGAGAAAATGTTGTTTAATTCCTGTGATTGTTTAATATCTCTGAGTTTTCTAGTTCTTCTTACACTGTTGATATCTAGTTTCATTCCATTGTGGTCAGAAAAGATACTTGGTATGATTACATCTAAAATTTGTTAAGACTGGATTTTGACCTAATTGTGCTCTATCCTGGGGAATGTTTGTGTGTCCTTAGGAAGAGTATGTGTTGTGCTGCTTTTGGGCAGAATGTTCTATCTTTGTTTTTTTGGTCCATTTGGCCTATAGTATTATCCAAGTACTTTGTTTCTTTGTCTTTTCTCTTTCTCTACTCATTGTTAAAATTTTTACTATCATCGTGTTGTTTATTTCTTCAGTTTGCTATCCACATTTGCTGTAGATGTGTGCATACTCTGATGTTGGGTCCATATATTTTATAATTATTTTATCTTCCTAGCGAATTGGTCCTTTTACCATTAGGTAATGTTCTTCTTTGTGTTTGTGACAATTTTTAATTTAAAATCTATTTCATCTGATATAATAGCCCCTTACTTTTTGGTTACTATTTGCATGGAATATCTTTTCCATCCACTCACTTTCTTCCTATATATGTTCTTACATCTAAAGTAAGTCTCTTGTACACAAATAGTTGGATCTTATTTTCCATCCATTCACCACTTAACTTATTTTGATTGGAGAATTCAGTCTATTTGCATTTGTAGTAATTACTGATAGGGAAAAGACTTCCTGTTGCATTTTGTTAATTTTCTGTCTTGTAACTTTTTTATTCTCCTTTTCCTTTCTTAGTTGTCTTCCTTGTGTCTTTTTATTGATTTTTTTTTTTTACTAGTGACATGTCTTTATTCCCCCCTCTCTCTCATTCTCACTCTTGCACACACATACTCTCTCTCTCCCTCTAATCCCCATCAATTAGTGGTGTGTGTGTGTGTGTGTGTGCGCGTGCGTGTTCTATAGGTTTTTTTATTGTGGGTACCGTGGAACTTACATAAAATACCTTATAGGTATAACAGCCTATTTTAAGCTGATGATCTAGGCCACTTTTAATCTTGGCACAGTTTTTAGGAATATGGTAGAACAAATGCATTTTTATTCTTTTTCGTTTTAACTTTCCTTTAATTACTTTAATGGCATTAACTAGAATTGGTAGATATATATTTTATGAGCCTAATGCAACTAAATCCCAGTGGTATATTTTTTAGAACTTGATAAAGTGATTCTGACATTCATCTGGAAGCATAAAGTGTTAGACTATCCAAAAAAATTTTTTAAATAAAAGGGGTACTTCACTATTAAATATAAAGCAATAAATCTGCTGTATCAAAGCTGTGTGTTACTGGTATAAGCAGAGACATGGACTGGACTGGAGAGTAATGGAATGGGATACCCACATCAGTATATGAAGATTAGAAGTAATGCTAAATAAATACTATTAGGAGATATTTGTTAATCTTTGGGGGGAAAGAATAGATTCATAGATCCTACTATATACCAGAATACATTCTAAACACTTGAAAGATTTGCTTTGAAAGAGAGTTACTTTACAAAATAATTAGAAGAATATAGAAGTGAATAATATGTTTTATTAAGGTGGGAAGTACTCATCTTTAAAAGATTGTTAGATTTGACTTGTTAAAAACATAAAGTAACCAGTATAAACAAAAGTAAAGGGCTGAAAACTAAGACAAATTCTAGCACACAGAACAGTCCAAACATTATGTCTGTAATACATGTCTCAATATACATGGCAAGGAAATACACATGGCAAAGAAAAGATAGAAAATAGGCCTCCCATATGTTATTTCTATCTTTATATATACACAGATACATATATGTATGTTTGTGTTTATGTATATATGTGTTTGTGTCTATGTGTGTGTATATACACACATATATGTAGTTGTTGTTCACACGATTCTCAAAAAGAAGAAATAGAAATGGCCAAAAGCATATGAAGGTTGTAGAACTTGGATGGCAATCAAAGAAATGCAAACTAAAACAACAGTGTTGCCATTTTACTGTTCAGATTGGTAAAGGCTTTTTGTAGTTTCTTTATTGGCGGAGCCTTTGTGTGGTACTCCCATGGATAGGAATGCACATTGACACTGCCTCTCAGTGACAGATTGTCCATAGGTATCAAGAGACTTGACATCTTTTTCAAATATTCTGGTCCCAGCAATTGCACTTTCTAGGACTTTCTTCTAAAGAGATAATCAGCCATGCACATACAGATTATGTACTGTATGCTCACTGCAGTATTATGTTTGGTGTGTTTACTTTTTACTTATAATGTGTGATATACAATACGGTCTTATTATTTTAATACGTGATCATTTTAATACATGATACAAAATTCAAAGGATACAGAAAAATGAAAAATCATTCTTCCTTCCTCCCAGTTCTGTCTCCATTTCTGTCTTGTGAGGCAACCAATTCTTCCAGAAATACTCTTTGTGCGTATAAGCATGTGCACATGCTTACACTTTTTATTTTGTTAACTTGTTTACTTTCGTATTTGGAGGTGGGTGGTAGCATGCTGTATGTACTATCTCTACCCTGATTTTCTCATTTAATTTACTTCAGAATATGCTTCACTATCAGTGAGCATTTTAATGCAGGCCTTGAAAGCACAGACTACTTGAGTTTAAATAAACTCTAGTACTTACTAACTATGTCATCTTGGGCATGTTTCTTAACTGCTATGGGCCTTAGTTTCCTCATCTATAAAGTGAATCTAATAATAATTTTTATGTATTAGTAATATTTCTGGAATGATTAAGTGAGTCAGTGTACGTACAGTATATAAAACAGCACCTGCCACATCTTACATAAGTGTTAGCTATTATCAGTATATATGGGACTGCAGCTTTCTTTTTAACAACCGCATAATATTCCATATCAGGGATTATAGTATACCTTATCCAATAATATGGACAGCTAGATTTTCTCAGGAGTCTATTAAAAATGCAGCATTTGTTATGACACATTTTTTTAAAGGGAAAAACATCAATGTCCAAAGTTAATTATGGTACAGTGTACAGTACTGCCAATCAAAATAAGGTGTGGAAGGGTAGCTGATGATATGTGAAAATATTTTCATATATTTTATTAAGTATAAAAGTATTTTCTCATTATACATGAAAAAGAAAAGATTTTTTTCATTATATATGATGTAGATTGTAGAAACTGAGAAACGACAGAAAAGCATATAGAGAAATAACAAACCTAGTCCTACAATCCAGACATAGCCATACTTTACTTAATATATTGGTGAATTTTACATGATTTCTCTTTCTGAAATGTACACTAATTATTTCATAGGAAGCAGGTGCTGCCATCTTTGCTAAAAATGGCAGGAAACTGTGAGTTGGGTTCTCCATATGAAGGATTGGCCTTATGTGGGTGGCATAGATTAAAACTGCTTAGAGGAGAGAGGCTTGCTGTGGGGAAGAGGGCTTCTCAGGAAAAAGTGGTGCTGCCTGGGCCAAGCTTTCTCGAAGAATCACGGAAGCTGTTCCTTTTTAATATATCAGTCATGTTCATTGTTCTCAGTTTCTGTTCATACATTCATTCATTCATTAAATATCTATTATGCTAGGCCTATTTTGTATCAGCATGTTTCTAGGTGTTAGGGAATCAGACATGAGCAAGGTAGATTCCATGTCTTATGTGCCCCTGCAGCCTACCTTCCAGAGCTTATCCAGAAGCACATCACAAAATTACAGGCACGGAGCATGCACAGCATCTGAAATACTCACCTGACCCTGACTGCAGACACTTGTCCATGTGTCTTCACAATGGCCGCTTCATGTGGCCACCAGTGTCCTTGCACATGCTGTGCACTGATCTAATTGAGCTTTCCAACTCTCTTGGATATACAGTTGTTTGCATGTGACCTCCCTGGCCTTTGACACATTACTCCTCTGCTTTTCAAGTGAATTCTTTCAGTTTACAGAATTACCAGCAAGCGACATGTAAATTAATGCGTCTGTGCCATTAAAACCTTATCACAATGGGCTGTTTTTACTTTTGTCATTTCTGTTCATTTAATAGGAACAATCCTCACACCTCATTGTTTAAACAGTCATTTATTTGATTACTGTTAAATTTTAACCTTTACTTCCTCTAATGCATTATCTGTTTAAATCCTTTATTCTGTTACTTATTTTGGCTCTTGATGTGAAAAACAGATTGTATAGTGATAGTTAAGAGCTCAGATTCTAGACTCACCCACACCTGGTTTTTTATATTCAGCTCTGTGACTTGAGAGTGGGTGACCTCAGGTACGGGAGTATGGCAGTGAGGAAGGACATTCCCAGCAGAGGAATTCTCTTGGGAAACTGAGTCACAAGGAGCTTGGTGGCCTGCGTACATTTGGGACACCACTATGTCCAGCTTCATCTGATAGAGCTGCCATGAGTACCGTTGGTTCATTTTGGAATTTTCAAAGTGTGGCATGAAGGAAGATAGCCCACAACCTCACATTCAGTTTCTCCCTGGAAATAAAACCCAAAAGAGTACAGAGCAGGGCCTTACTGGTGGCATAAGGGTTAAGATGCAACCTATGAAGCTATCCGTAGCCACTGCAGCACGAGTTCAATCTCCAGCCAGGGAGCTACCCACATGGCAAAGCAGACCTCTCCTGACTCTCCTGCCATTCCCCTCAGCAGTGTATTTCAGTCAATCTGCCTGTTCTGTTCCCCACTCTGTCTCTGGTGTATCCTCTAACACCCCCCCCACACCCATCCTCTGGCCTGTACTCCAGCTCTTGTATGCATAAATAAATAAATCTTTGAGTGGCGCAGCGGTTGAGCGCTGGGTTGCGAAGCTGCCTGCGGCCTCTGCGGTGCCAGTTCAATCCCCGGCTGCTCCCTGGCCACCGGAGGAGGGTCCCACATGGCGCGCAGACCTCTCCTGCCGCCCGCTGCTCCCCTCAGCAGTGTACTTCGGTCCTTCTGCCTTCTCTGCTCCCCACTCTGGCTCTGGTGAATTCTCTCACCCTCCCGCGCTTCTGACTGTACCCAGTGCATGTATAAACAAACAAAGAAACAAACAAATAAATAAATAAAACATGCCTCTATAAAAAAATTATTAAAAAAAAAAAGAAAGAAAAAACAAACAACAACAACAAAAAAAAAGAGTATAGAACATGTGTGGTAGCATGCATCTGAAGCCTGCAGTCTGTACCCCTGAATCATATACAGGGTTGTAAACCACTGTTACCTCAATTTCAAAATAAAAGGTGTTGGGGGTGAAGGGTGGACCCCTGCTGTCAGGCTGCCCTGACTCTTATCCCCAGCACAGCACGTTGGCTGCATAGTTGTGTGTGCTCCAAGTCTCCATTTCTCTCTGGATAATGGAGCAGTCATGTCCTTGCCGCCACCATGAAGGCCAGAGGTGATTGATGTCAAGATGATTGCACAAACGAGGCAATCAGCTAATGTAGGCTGTGCAAGCCAACAGTGAACAGGGGAGATGCATCCTGGAAGGAGGAGATTAGAGCTCCTCCTGCCCAGCCTTTAACCATCAGCCCTTGATCCTCCCCCTGGATTTCTCATGTGAAACAAGGAGAAAAATTCTCATAGGAGAATGAAGGAGAAAGAGGAGGCGTGTATATGAGCTGGAGAAGCCACTGCTGGTGACAGGCCTCAGTGGGAAAATGAGCTCTCAAAGGTATGCTTTTTTCAGGGTGACAAATGGAATTCCCTGGAGAAATTTACTGCTTGGAAATAGGATAGGACTGATGGGGTATCTCAAAAGGTAACTCTTTTTTGAAGGAGAAAAGGATTTTGGATTCTCAGCAGCCACATCTGCTTTTGAGCTCTGCAGTCTGTGCCCAGGCTTCTCCCCACCCCCACTCCTATCGCCTCCCTTTTATTCAAACAGAGGAAAGTTGTGTTTGTTGACCACTCTTTTAGGGTGGGAAAGGAATGTAATGTATGCATAGACTGCCCAGAATTTCCTGTTAGACACCCATTCCAAACCTCGGCCCTGGGATGCATTCCAGAGATTGCAGCCCGATCCTAGAAGAGAAGAAGTGGTGCATTCATTTAAATCCCCCCCCCCTTAAAAAAGGTGTTTAGCTTTTTCCATGGTAATGTAGTTGTGAATTCGGCTGTGTGGCCTCTTCAGAGTTGTAATGTGCTCTGACATCCCCACGTGTGAAGAAATTTCCACACCTTGAGAAATTACAAGGTGTGCAGTTTTGCAGTTTTAACAGCATCGGCGTCCGTGCTGGTACTTGGCACAGGGCTTGTTTTTAAAGTTCTGCTGTGTATACTTGGACAGTATAATCTACTATGGAATGCTTTCTTAATACTGCTCTTGTGACTAGAAAGAAGCTGGTTTGAGGGCAGGGTTAGGTGCTTGGACACATTAACAGTAGACCTCACGTGCTGTAGGTTTCTCCTAGAAACTCTGTCATGTGGGTCTTTGGCTTTCTGGCCCCAGTGCCAGCATGTAGGTTGGCTTGGCACTGGGGAAGTGAAAGGCAGACCTTTTTTGTTTTCTATAGCTGCCAATATGTAATTTCTTCACTTGGGAGGAACCTGAATGATTGGGGGTACAGTCATAGTGAATAGCAAGCATTTCCACCTACGGTCACCTTCTCTCATCTTCATCCTGAGCTGCTCATACTTGGATTGTGGGAGTTCTTGGTGAGATTAGCTGAAGGACAGATGGGTGGAGGTATTCACACAGCGGAGTGTGCAGAACTCTGAATCTGTGTAGACCCCAGAGGTTTGGGTCCTGAAGCTAGGGATTCAGAATTGTCCCGAAGCCTCCCCCTGTCTGGAATCTGAGTCAGAGTGCAAGAATTATAAAAGGGCAGTAGTTTTGTGGCATCAGCAGATACTGCAACTAATTAAGAAATGCTGGATATTCAGGGTCAGCATTTCAGTTTCTGGATACAAAAGGGAAACAGATCTGCATAAGAGTATGACTAGAGATTAGAAATGCCCCCTCTCAGCCTGTTCATACAAACTGGTTGTGGTTTCAGTCATGACTTCCATCTGTTAGCACAAACACAGGTGGATAGCTCTTTAGACCCATCCTCTTACTCCATAGAAGATTCAAACCCACCGTCGGCTTTGGTGAGCACATCTCTCTAACCCTATTGCATACAAGACTTTCGAGAGAAGGCCTGAGTCTTAGGTTTTATTTTAAGCTTCACATGTGGAATTGCTTTTTACTTCTATGTTTCGTTTCTATTATTATTATTATTTTTTTATTATTATATGAAGAGACCCATTGGATAGGAGGTAAAGTTTTAAAGAGCTGCTTCAAGTTCTAAGTTTAGAATTCACATAACCAGAAACAAAATAGGCCTGCCTACGTGTTTCCTCAGAAAGCCAAGCTGTTTTTGTGAGGACTGTTGTTTAGATTATTAGCTGACTTCTGAGTATTCACAGGGAGGCTCTGCACTGTACCTAAACCAATCATAATTTTTTGCTGCTATATCTTAAGCTGCTGCTAGATTCTTTTTCTAAAACAAACATACATGTTTTGCTGCTTCCACATAATATCTTGTGGGATAATTATTATTTTTCCCATATTACTGGATGGCTCAGGTAGGTGAAGCCACACCACTTACTTATATTTAAAGTCATTTTATAAATAAGAAATACCACACTAGGCTCTTAAACACAAAATGGTGTACATCTCTGCTTTATAAATATCCTGCAAATCTTGATGCAGTTTAGTCTGCATTAGTCACAATTTAAAATTTACACTCAGCAGTTCCAACTACAGAAGTGAAACAGTGACACGTGTGTTAAAAACCTGGTCACGTCAGTCCCTATTTCCATAAAATCAGTTCGTACTCATCATCTTCATCTCATACTCCTTACCTCTGCTCTTTTTTTCCTTGTCACTCCTTTGATTTTTCAAATACCTTGTGTACTCCCTATCAGACCCTTTCACTTTGCTGTTTCCCCACCTCGTGCCCCCTCCAACAATTTTATAAAACTCTCAGCTCAGCTCTACATCAAAAGCTAGGCTGTGTGCCCTTATATGGGCCCCAGCAGTGCCCTGTGCTGCCCTGTCATAACAGGCCTCATACCGGAGAATTACCCAGTGTCTCTCCCACGAGGCAGGAGTGTGACGAGGTAGGGACAGTCCTTTGTGGTTCATCAGTATTTCTTCACTGCCTAGTCTAAGAGCTTAGGTTTTTACAGATACTCCTTTCTATTGTAAATAACATAAATTCACTCCTTCATGGCTTAAAAGAAAAAGAATTTTTTTTTCTCTTACATAACTGAAAATAGAAGGCTTCAGTGAAACTAAGTCTTTAGATGATGTTGTCAGAGGTCTGTTTCCCTATCTCATCTACATTTTCTCAGTTCTCGTTTAACAAGGTAGTTCTCACTTGGTGACAAGATGCCCGCAAGTGGCCCCATGCTCACCTCCTACCAGCTTAGCAAACCCAGCAAAAACAGAACAACTTTTCGCCTTCTAATAGCTGTAGTATAAATCCTGAGGCACACTGTCCTTGGCCAAGGTCAGATCATGTGCCCATCCCTAAGTCAATTGTATGACTCTGTGACAAGTTGGAAAAATGAAACATGATGGACAAATTCTCAGAATTGTACAACCTTCCAAGATTGTATCAGGAAAAAATAGAAATTTTCAGCAGACTAGTTATAAGCAGGGCAGTTGAAACAGTAATCAAAACTCTCCCAACAAACAAAAATCCTGGAGTTCTACCAAACCTTTGAAGATGAACTAGTGTCTGTCCTTTTCAAACTCTTTCCAAAAATTGAAGAGGAAAGCTTCCAAATACATTTATAAGACCAACATTGCCCAAAAGCAGACAGGATGTCACCCAACTCATAAAGTGAGTTCCTTTATTATCCCCATTTTACAGATAAGGAAACTAAAGCACAGAGAAGTCACATAACGCTCCTGGGCCCTATGGCATTGCTGGTTCAGTCTGCGTCTGGACTTAAGCAAGCTGACTTAGCCATGCTCATGATCACCAGAGTCTACTCACTTGTTGGGTCTTACCTAGGTTAGTCATGTCAGTAATTAATCATAGGATGCAAAGTCAGCAGCAGACCAGCAAGTCCAGAAGCTATCATAATGGTCCTGGGAGAAAATGATGGGGGCCTCAACTGGGATATGGCAAGGGCAAGAAATTGGGGATAGATTGAGGGGCTGTCTTGATATTAAAACTAGCAACTTAATGAGAGGGAGAAAGGAAGACATTTTAAATAGGAAAATGGGGCCTCCCTGGTGGCGCAAGGGGTTAAGATGCAGCACTCTGAAGCTGTTTGCAGCCACTGAAGTATGAGTTCGATCCCTGGCCAGGGAGCTCACCCACATGGTGCAGCAGACCTCCTGTCTCGCCCGCCGCTCCCCTCAGCAGTGTATTTCAGTGAATCCACCTGTTCTGTTCCCTACTCTGTCTCTAGTGAATCCTCTCACCCTCCACACCTCTGGCCTGTACCCCAGCTCTTGTATAAATAAATAAATAAATCTTTTTTAAAAAAATAAAGTAGGAAATGGGTGCTCTGGGTAAAGAAAAGAGAAGATGAGCCCCATGTGGACATGCTAAGTGAGAGGCTCCTCCTTACATCAAAAGATGTCTAGCAGACAAGTGGCTTAACTGGCCTGGAAGTTCGGAGAGAGATCAAGAATAGACACAGGGCAGTCCCGCACCTGTCCACTTGGGAGTTCAGTGTTAGCTAAGGAACAAACCACTTCCACTGCGCTGGGCGTCCTCCCAGAGGTGGCCTTTGGACCAGACTCTAAAGATGGGAATGTTCTTCATTGAGAATTGGGGATATCGGAGAGGAGGAGTGGGAAATGGGGTGTCAAGAGTGATGAGGAGTCTTCCATAGAGGAAACCAGAGACTGAGGTGTAGGTGTGGATAAGAGCAGGAAGGTTACCAGGGAAAAGCTACAGAAAACTTTGGAATGACTTTTGATGACTTTTTCAAATCTGATAGAAAATGAAAGTCTTCACGAAATGTTTTATACTGACATTTCAAAATTCAGTTCAAAATTGCTGCTTCCTCCTTTACTCCTCCAAAGTATTCTTAAAACCAGTGTTAACAGAGGATGTATGTGTAAGCCATCTTTAATATCCTGCTGTAGGCTTCTGATAAAGAACTTGTTCCTGGATACCCAGGCCTCCAGGAGACCTGTCATATGTGTCTTTTTTTTTTTTTAAGATTTATTTTATTTATACAAGAACCGAGGTACAGGCCAGATGCGTGGAAGGGTGAGAGGATTCACCAGAGACAGAGTGGGGAACAGAACAGGCAGACTGATGAAATACACTGCTGAGGGGAGCAGTGGGCAAGACAGGAGAGGTCTGCCGCACCATGTGGGTTGCTCCGTGGCTGGCGGGGATCGAACCAACCACTGCAGTGGCTGTGGACAGCTTCACAGCGCTGCGTTCAACCACCTGCGCCACCAGGGAGGCCCTCATATGTGTCTTATCAGTATCAACCACCAAAAGGGCACATGAGGGCAGGTGGTGAGAGGCAAAACCTTAATTAACAGCAGAGAAGAAGCAGGACCACATATGTGTATGCAGGGAGGGATTGTGGTCAAGCGGGACTACCACATGCAGAAGCCAATGAAAGCTTCTACCAGGAAAAGAACACTTGCTTGCTGCCTTGTTTCCATGTAGGCCACCTCTGGTTTTCAGGTTGGGGGGGAATGCTCTGTCTTGGCGATGCGGCAGACCACAAGCAGGTGCAGGCCTCACTAATAGTGACATTCAATTGCTGCAAAACATAAAACGCTCTTCTTGCCTGGTTTTCTCATAGACATGGAGTAGGAAAGCATAGGAGTCAGTCTGAAGGTTTAGAAGTAGAATATGGCTTCTCCTGAGCTTCACAAAGTTGCTGAAAGAAAGTGTAACAAGGGCCTCACCGGTGGCACAGCGGTTGAGCGCTGGGTTGCGAAGCTGCCCGCAGCCTCTGCGGCACCGGTTCGATCCCCGGCTGCTCCCCGGCCACCGGAGGAGGGTCCCACATGGCGCGCAGACCTCTCCTGCCGCCCGCTGCTCCCCTCAGCAGTGTACTTCGGTCCTTCTGCCTGCTCTGCTCCCCGCTCTGGCTCTGGTGAATTCTCTCACCCTCCCGCGCTTCTGACTGTACCCAGTGCATGTATAAACAAAAACCAAACAAACAAACAAATAAATAAATAAATAAACATGCCTCTATAAAAAAAAAAAAGAAAGTGTAACAAGACTATTTGGTTTCCCCTATCATTGGAGCATTTATTATAATTATCATGAAACATTTTTGGAAAATATGAGAGGAAAAAATGTCAACAGCCATCATCCAACCTTACTGTTAACATCTCGGTCTGTTTTTGCCAAGCTTTTCTCTATATTCTCTATATCTTTTTCAATTTGTTTTGCACAGTTAGGTTCAAGTCAGATACACAATTATATATCTAGGTTCTCTTTTTTAATGTTAGAGTGTAAACATCTGTCCATTAAACTATGGATTTTAAATACCAACGAAAACCCTTCACCAGACAGTTTTATGAGTAAATCAAGGGCCTCCTGAAGTGTAGCTGGAAAACTGGCAGCAGCTGGCGTGGAAGGCCATAGAGCTTTTAGCCCGAGAGTCCTTCAGGAACAAATCAGTCCTGAGGGTGAGGTGAGGCTGAGGCTGGTCTTGAACTAGCCTGATTTTAAGAGTACCAGACCTACCCCGGAAGGATCAGAGAAGCCACCAGCCTCCTGGCCATTTCTGAAGGCCCTGGAACTGATCTTATTTAGCAGGAAGGCTGTGGGCCTTCCCACAGACCAGCCGGTAGAAGTAAGAGCACTGCGGCTGCCTCACCTTCACACACAGGAGGGACAACCCAAGTGAGCTGCCTTCTCCGCCTCGGGGTGTTGGCTCCCGACTGACTCAGGCTAACTTAGTGACTCCCACAGCTCTATTTGTGACTTGTGCTTGGAAAGTAATCAGATGGTAAAAGTTATAAGTAGCTCACAGGCTCCAGGTTTAGGATTTTTAGCATATAAATTTTTTTGTTAATTAGTCAGTTATGGGGAAGATGTAGGTGATCTGAGGATGAAAATAGGATCTTAAGAAGGTGTCTTTCACAGGGCTGTCGACTTGCCTAGCCTAGGTATTGACTTCCCAGTGTCTCTGAGATGTCAACAAATTGCTGCTTACTTGCAAAGGAATGTACTGTGAGCTGGGGAAGAGCCCATTAGTTCTTCCTCTGACTAAATTATTTGAGTGTGATGTAAAAACCAAAACACCCAAAGTAACAAGACAATTTAACCAATCATTTTTATTAACTGAGTTTACTGCGATGTTTTTCCCTCTATTTGGCACATTCCCTTCTCCTCTATTTGACCTAAGTTATTGCAAGATTGTCCTAACATGGCACATGAGGAAAGCATACACCTCGATACGAGCCAACTGGGTTTGAGTTCTGGCACAGAGTGACTGAATGTATCTCCTCAGCAATAAGATAAAAGCAATGACAGCGCTCTCGGGTAGTGATGAGGACTAGAGATGAGGGTTGTAAACCACTGGCCATCACTAAACAGTCATTATCACTTCCCACCCCTCTGCTTGGAAGGCCTCTGGGTCTGGCATGTGTGGTCTGAAATAAGAAGAGTCATACCCTGTCACTTGCACCCAGAGATTCACAGGGAAGATTAAAAGAGCCAGCACTTCCAGGGATGTATGGCTCCAAAGCTCATCCGTGTTGAATGAAGATCCTAAAATCCTACTTACTGGGCCATTTGCCCAAACCCAGGCTAGAGATCATCCATGCCTGTGGAATAGCTGGCAAAACTTTCCAATCCTTTTCCATAATTTCCATCTGAATGCATTTGGTTTTGCTGCTGGATGAAGAGCACCCTCAACTTTTAACAACTGTTTTGTGATCTCTTGTGAGGTACAAATCAGTCAACTTCAATATAAAAAGTGATCATGTCAGAGTTGCTCTTTGGGAAAGATAAACTGACAGTTATCATGAGTACTGAAGTCATTTCCTACGTTGGGGTTTCCCCGTTCATTCTGAGCAAGGTCCCTTCCCTACAGCCTCTGCTCAGAGCACTGAGCACGGCTGACCCACCCAGATACACGCGCTTGGTATGTGGTGGGACAGCCCTGGCTGCATTCCCAGGCACAATGCTGCTGCCCCTCCAAGTTGTCATTCTTCTCCCAGAGGTGTGTTTCCTACTTCTTACCTTTCATTTCTGACTTGTGGCAGTTTGTCTTGAGCCCTGGGTAAACACAAAGCATCCATCACTCCCTCTGGAACTTTTGTCCAGGACAAGCCAGGGAATGAGTCCATGGCACAGAATGGCCCTGGGTCTCGTGAAGATGGACTTTTCCCTGGTCAACCCTGCTCAGGCCGAGTATGGAGTATGCGTGTTCTCCGCCCCACAACCCCTCCTGTTTGTGTTCATTGTAATGGGAGCCCTCACCTCTGAGCTCTGTGGGTCCAGGCTCTCATTGATCTCATGACAAAAGGCAGTGTTTAAGAAGGGGGGACTCCTTTGTGGTCATACATATCTCATGTCTTAACCCATGAATTTAGTCCTTTCCATGGTGACCAAGGAGTAGGTCTGAGAACCAAGTTTCAGAGTAACTCTTAATACCCTTAGGAGAAATTCTTCTCTGAGTGTCCAGTCTGATTAGTGCCTGAAAGGATATTTGTTTTGTAGGAGTGCTTAGGGCAGGATCAGAAGGCTGCACCTGCTGGGTTCAGGACTGCGGGTGGTGCCTGACTCGGCAAGATTGGTCTCCACTGACCAGCTGGCCTGTAGGATTCAGATGTTAAATTAACAGTCTTTTAGAGTGACTTCCTAGGGCCCCTCATCTTCTTATTGTGAGTTGGTCTCCTGGAATCAAGGCTCTGGGGAGCAACAACACTTGGGGTTTTCATGCTGCCTTAACAGAATACATGCTGCAGTTGGCCACATTGTGCTCTCTTTTTCTTCCCAGCATCCCAGTGCAACGTCAGCTTAAAAAAGCAGAGGAGCCGCAGCATCCTGAGTTCTTTCTTCTGCTGCTTCCGTGATTATAATGTGGAGGCCACGCCCGTCAGCAGCCCCAGTGTGCTTCCGCCACTGGTGGAGGAGAACGGTGGGCTTCAGAAGGTCAGTGCTGATGGAACTGGGCACTCGGCAAAACTGCAGGAACTGCACATTTGGCCCATCCTTGATCAATATCCTCAATAAGGGTCTATGACAATATGTGTGCCACAGCCATTTAATTAAAGAGTTGAAATAACCAAAAAAGTCATTTTTGTTGTTCAAGAGTTATCTCAGTCCTTCCCATTTAGCAACTGAAGAATATATTTCATGAGAGTTAGAAACCTCATTTCGTATTTTATAACATTCTCTGTTGGGACGTTGACATGAAATGCAAGACCCAGTGGCAAAGAAGTGGAAATACAAATGCAAAAACAGAGCCACAGAAAAGAGACAACCATAAATAGAAATGGATTCGAATGCCTTGCTTAATAACAGACATATTTGTTACATATTTTCTGTGTATTAAGTGAAAATTTTTAAGTCAGGTTGTCATAACAGGCAAAAAAATTCTGCTCACATGCTGACACACATTTCCTGATAAACAAAGTGACTCAGAACAGTTAAAGGCAAAGGAATACACAAAGACATCACACAAATATAGGCAAGAAGAAAGCAGAGGTAACAGTATTGAGCTCAGTTAAAATTGAATTTCGAGTAAAAATCACTGAAATAAGAAATGAGGAGTATTCATTATGCAGATAGTAGAGATTTAGGACACAAAAATCATGAAACTTTTGTGTCCCAAATGTTGTGAACAAAGAACATTAATAGGCATTACACAAAATAAGATATACAGTTGGTTAGTAAACATTAAAAAATGTTCGATGGTTAATCATCAAAGAAATGCAAACTAAAAATACTCTTTGCTATATATTAAAATATAAAAGATATTTTAAAAAATATTTGGGCTTGGCATGGAGTAGCAAGAGAGAAGGAAGATAAAAATCTGTTATGTAACAGTGTTAATTAGTAACACCTTTCTGTAGGTGTTACTAATATTGACATAATTAGGGACATGCAAATATTCAGCCATAAGATACTACCCATAGATAAAGATGTAAAATTGAGGCAACTTGATGATCAAAAATAGACAGTAAAAGACCAGGAGAGGGCCTCCCTAGTGGCGCAACAGTTGAGCACTGGGTTGCGAAGCTGCCTGCAGCCTCTGCAGCACCGGTTCGATCCCCGGCTGCTCCCGGCCACTGGAGGAGGGTCCCGCATGGCGCACAGACCAATCCTGCTGCCCACTGCTCCCCTCAGCAGTGTACCTTGGTCCTTCAGCCTGCTCTGCTCCCTGCTCTGGCTCTGGTGAATTCTCTCACCCTCCCATGGTTCTGACTGTACCCAGTGCTTGTATAAATAAATAAATAAATCTAAAAAAAAAAGACCAGTAGAATAATCATACAAACAAACAGTACATCGCTGTTAGAAATGATGTGTTGTATATATTACTGATTTAGAGAAAGATTCACAATATGACACTTAGAGCAAAAAAACTAAAATATTGTAGGTGAATGTGTCTATAGTACATATAGTCATATTCACATGAACACAGGCATTTATTTATAGAGGATGATAAATGACCCCAAAAAAACCTTTTTTTTGCTGTTTCCAATATTTACAAAATAAATTTTAATTATTTTTTTGAGTAGAAAATAAATTGGTTTAAAATGCATATGGATGTAAGGAAGAGGATTCTGGGAAGATGACTTTCTCATCTCAGACTCTGACCATTTTTAACTCCCCTTTGGATAAACCCAGGTGAGCCTGCTGCAGAGCCTGGAAAGTACACCAATGACTCCAGTTTCCCTGACGTCTACCGGGGAAAGAGCATTCAGTACTCATTCTCTCTGGTCCTCAATGAATAATGGGGAAACCACCAACAGACAGTGCTTATCTCTTAAAGACCTAGGACAGATTTGAAACATATGAGCTGTAGAGGCCAGGAGGCACCTGTGGGCCTCCTTGGAAAGGTTCCTGGTGCCCACTTGTGTGTGGCCATTGGAGGAGCTGCACTGATAAGCTGTTTTTAGGTCCTGGCCCTCGAGGAGCCCAGTTGCACAGGAACTCTCTTCATCTCTTTGTGGCTTGCCAGTTTGGGCTCTGCTGGACCATGAAAAATAGACAACTCAGGAAATGCTATTTCAGGAAATGAATTGTAGACCTTAAATGACTTCTAGCACTTAGAAAGAAATCCCATGGCCACCCTCTGTATTTTCTAAATATAAAAATTCAGTAAATTAAGGAAAAGGAGAATGAGATGATCACTACTGAGCAATGAATTAATGTTCTGGAAGAGCAAATGGAAAAAAGGGTCTTACGGTGCAGACCAGAAGCACAGAGATGGTAATTGTGGCAGAGAAAAGAGATACTTAGGACACCTAACATGAAAGTAAATAGAAGTTCCAGCAAGAAAAGTGATAGAAGAAATTTTTCTTGAGCTGGGAAAAAAAACAAACTTGAATGTGCAGATTGAAGGGTTTAGCAAGCCTACTGCAAGATTAGACAAGTAGGGGGACACCACTTGATATATGCTCTTGAAGTTCTGGAATTTAAGGATAAAGAGAAAATCTTGCAAATTACCAAAACCAGTTATTTTCAAATAAATGAGAATTATACTAGTACCAGTTTCATCAGCAACTCTGAAAGCAAGAAGGCTATGAAAAATTGTTGCAGGCTAGTGGAAGAAAGGGATTACAAACCAAAAATTCTATATGTGACTGAAATGCCATTTATCTACTAAGGCAAAAGCAGTACATTTTCAATAGGTAATGATTCAGAGAAAGGGTAAGATTGATATTCAGTTACAATATAATTATAGAAAATATAGGAATAAATATGACTTAGGAATAGAACTGTAACAAATAGCACAATTAGAAAATTAAGGAATGAAAAAAAAGAACAAATAGCATAATAAATAGTAAACCTAACATAAAGAGCAGGCATAAAACCAAGTTCAATAAACTAAATCCCTCCTAACAAAAGATCAAGACTATCAGATTGGCTTGACAAATTTGTCTGTGTGCTGTTCCAAGAAAATACATGTATCAGATTGGAATGATTTTGGCAGCTGGTAAAAGAAAACTGACAAATAATAGCTTAAACAAATAGGGGATTATTTTTCTCACATAAAAAGTCCATGTCTGGTAGTTCCTGGGGTTGGCTGAGATGCCCCATGAGGCCATTAGGGACCCTCCTTGTTTCTGCTCTTCTGTCTTTACCTCTGTCTGCTCTACCCTCCTTGGCATGTTTGCCTTCGTCTTGTGGTTTATTGTCTCAAAGTCACAGGCTTCAGACATCAGATCTACATTTTGAGGCAAGAAGAGAGGGAGGAGTTGCACTCACCATGTCTGTCCCGTTCCTGGAAAGTCTGTGCTTTCACAGAAAATCCTAGGAGCCTTCTGTTTGCCTATTGACTAGAACTTTGTCACATAGCTACCCTCCAGCAGCACGGAGGGCCTGAAAGACAGAGAATTTAGACTGGTATGTTCCTAACCTCAACACAGGTAGAGCTCATTTCAGAAAAGAGGAGAGAGGAATGAGTACTGGTGTGAGTTTAGTTTTCCTGCAGTAACAATCCCCAAAACTTCAAACACTTCAAACAGTACAAATTGATTTTTCATTCATGCTACATGCTTATCATGGGTTGCCTGGATCTTTTACCCTGTGGCACAATTCAACAGAAATATGATGTGTGTAATTTAAATATTCTAGCAGCCAAACTTTAAAAATATTTTCTAAAAGATAAAATTAATTTCAATAATTTATTTAGCCCAATATGTCCAAAGAATTATTTTGACATGTCATCAGTAGAATGTATTATCAGCAAGATAAAATTTTCATTCTTTTTATCTTACTAGTTCTTCAAAATCTGATGTGTTTTATACATACAGCACATCTTCATTTAGACTAGCCACAGTTCACATGCTCATTAGCCACATATGACTAATACCTACCATTATTGCCTGGCATCACTCCATTTCATCCTTATTCATGGACCTAGACTGAAAAAGGCTTCATCTCTTTGCTTCTGTGATGGTCTCAGCAGGAAAAAAGAAAATGTGGTGAATCGTACTGATTTCTAAAGTTTTTACTCAGAAGTAAAATATGCCTTATTTTGCCCTAAATTTTATTGGCCAAAGCAAGTCACATGACAACATCTAACTTCAAAGGGCATGGAAGTATAATTCTACCATGTGCCCAGAAAGAAAGCTGAAATTATTTGGTGAATAGTGCTAATGACTATTATAGTAGGTGGCTAATAATTTATGCCCTATTCTAACATAGTCATTAAAAAAAAAAAGGTGGAAAATGAAGTGGCAGGTAAAATATGTAAAGCAGATTTTTAAAAAAAAAAAGGAAATCAAAGTGGTAATATTAATATCAGACAAAACAGAATATAAGGCCCCAAACTATTCAACAAGAGAAAGAAGGACATTTTATTATGATAAAAGGTCTAATAAATTTGGTGTATAATAGCCATGTACCTTTTCAATACCAGTTAACAATACTGCCAAATACATAGGGAAAAAAAATATTCAGACATGATAAAAAGCTATCTTCCAAGGAAAAAAAAAAAAAACCAACAACACAGAAAGAGAATTAGTAGATTTCTGGCTAGTAAGTGATAAGAAAATGAAGTAATTTTTTTGAAAATGAAATATTTGGTATAAATATAGAAAAGATACAAAATTAGTTTTAATTGCAAATGACATGATTTTTTAAAAGATTTATTTATTTATTTATACAAGCACTGGGTACAGTCAGAAGCGCGGGAGGGTGAGAGCATTCACCAGAGCCAGAGCGGGGAGCAGAGCAGGCAGAAGCACCGAAGTACACTGCTGAGGGGAGCAGCGGGCAGCAGGAGAGGTGTGTGCGCCATGTGGGACCCTCCTCCGGTGGCCGGGGAGCAGCCGGGGATCGAACCGGCGCTGCAGAGGCTGCGGGCAGCTACACAACCCAGCGCTCAACTGCTGCGCCACCGGGGAGGCCCGCAAATGACATGATTCTTTACATAGAAAACCCAAAATCCTGAGAACAAAAAAATAGAATTATGAAAAGGTTTTGATATGGTGGCTCTTATTTGTGAAGAATATGCTGTGTTTCTGGATAAAAAAGACATTAAAACTCATATAGGAGGGAAAATGTCTAAGAATAGCTAAAAAGTTTTTGGGGAAAAATAATGAAAGATAAACTGACTTAAGGGATATTAAACCTGCCTCTACACTGGTGTCAAAAAAATCTACCAGTGGAATATGTATGAGATTCCATTACTATCAACCCTATTGTAGCCGGAGATTCTGACATCCCCTGGTTTGCCTACCTCATTCTCTCCTCCCAGGTGAAAGTCACTTCTGTACCAAATCGCCATTAGTGAAAGATAAATACTTTATATCCTATATCTGTTGCAGGGGGGGAGGTGGGGGGGGGAGAAAAGATTAACTGCCATTATAGTAAAAGTTATTTTAAAATAGTATCTGCCAAGAGGAAATGACATGAGAAAGTTGTGTGACCCCCGGCGACTTCCTGGAATACTCAACTGTGTATATCAGATAATAAAGTCCTTTAGAGGCAGAGCTGAGCACAACTGGACTTCCTTTGGTTAGCGTTTATCAAAGTAGCTTTTTAAGGAATTAAGTTAACTTAGATAAATCTGAAGGGGAGGTTCTGCCTCATTTGCATAACACTTCCCAATTCAGTCTGGGAGACCAGACCCATGGAAAGAGCCCATGTTTAAGTGGGGCATCTCATTTCTGGAAGAGGACCCTTTGCTATTTGCAGCCAGGATCCCTGGAGCCCAAATCCCAGGCCCATTAAGTGTTGCAGCAGATTTCAGTTCTGCTCTATTGCTGGTCCCCCAGCTGTGCCTGGCTCCCAGCATGCCAAAAGAAGCAGGAGGACTGTGAACAACAGCTGGCCTCTAGGTTTCTAGCCACCTTGGGTGTTTACTTTGCCCTGGAGGAAATGAGGATTTGGAGCCTCTCAGTTTCAAAGTGCATCCGCAGCAGTGACATGGGGTGGCAACTATTGCCACTATCACAGTTACAACCTGGACCTATAAGCCAGTTCCCCAAAATGCAAGTATCTGCCATCCCTGCCAGGACCTGGAAGAGTCACTTCCCTGAAGATCTCAATTACAAAGACCACGGAGGACTTTCAAGGGCAAAGATAGTAAAATGATTGCTGAACACTCACTAATACATGCAGACCCATGTGTACACACACTTACATACATGTAACGTCTCTTTAGTCATAGTCTGTTTTTTTCTTTTAAAAAAAAGAGGCTCTAACTTTTTTTTTTTTTAAAGATTTATTTATTTATTTATACAAGCTCTGAGTACAGTCAGAAGCGCGGGAGGGTGAGAGAATTCACCAGAGCCAGAGAAGGGAGCAGAACAGGCAGATGGACGAAATACACTGCCGAGGGGAGCAGCGGGCGCCTCAGGAGAGGTCTGCGCGCCATGTGGGACCCTCGCGGGTGGCCGGGATCGAACTGGCTCTGAAAAGGCTGCTGGCAGCTTTGCAGCCCAGCGATCAACCACTGCGCCACCATGGGAGGCCCTAGTCGTAGTCTATTTTGTCAAGCCCTTCGGGTGTGTGGCTGTCATCTCCCATCACTGGTGTGCTCTCATCCCATCACTGGTGCGCTCATCTCATCAACACCCACACCTATGTGTAGGTGTGTATAGGTGTTTGCCTCTCCCTTAAGAGGAGTGGTTCTCAACCAGAGACTGGTTTGACTCCCAGGAACATCTAGCAATGTCAGAGACATTTTTGATTGTCACTGTTGGGGGCGGGGCAGGTTCTACTGTCTTCTAGTGGTAAAGACCAGGTAGAGACCAGGAATGCTGTTCTGCATCCTACAGTGCGCAGGAGTCCACCCCTGCCCCCAGCAAGAGTGACGGGGTCTAAATTTCTGTAGTGCTGAGGTTGAGAAACCCTACCCTCACCAAGGGTTTATGAGCATCTGGTTAAAATCGCCCCATCAAGAACAGTGATCTGCTCCTAGGTCCAGATTTGGGGCTATTATTTAAGAGCTTCTGAAAGGAACTTTTCTGCATAAGTTCTTGAAAACTGGGCTTTGATTTGATTGCACCATCATGTTGAAGAAAGCACGGCTCTGCTTTGAATGACTGAAGACAGTGTAGAATCCTTAAGACAAGCCCCAAGTGTCCTGAAAAAGGAAAAAGCCACCAAGATCTTCTCAACAGGAGACCGTAGTTGCTGTTCCACTGCTGATGTAATGACTGGAAACTGCAGATAATAGAGAAGCTGCTGAGTGGTCCTAAGTCAGAGTGGAGCTCAGAGGGCGTCAGCACTTGTCACTGTTGACAGTCAGATTTGGCCCCTTCCATGACACCCTGTCACCAGTGACCCCCTCAGTCGAAACGGGTACATCTGTCACAGACCCTTCAGTGTGGGGGTGCATCTCCTCATCAGCAACTGTGAGGCTGCCACATTCCTCCTGTCCTGATACCTGAAAGAAACACAGAAACTGGAAACGCTCCATTTTGTTCTTTTATTAACATTTCTTAGTGACACTAAAATGAAGTGTTTCCATCAACCAGGTTTGGAATGTGTGGCATTCCAGGGCTGAGGAGTGGTTGAGGCCCTTTCTTGGGGCCTGAATTTTCTTAAGACTCCCTGTCAATACAGGTTCTGTTCCCTTAAAGGGAAAGCCATTTCCATGTCTGTGGCCCATGAGGGAGCTCCTGTGCCCTGCCTGCACTTCTGCCCTGTCCTGCCAGAGGAGAGAACAGGGGTAACAGGGGGTCCCTCAGAAGCTAAGCAGCTTGTCTTCCTTTCCCTGCATATTGGGTTGATTTGAGGCTTAGTCTTTTTAGAGAAATACCTAACTTTAAAAATAAAAGAAACAGGGCCTCCCCAGTGGCGCAGCAGGTTGAGCACAGTGCTCTGAAGCTATCCGCAGCCTCTGCAGCGCAGGTTTGAATCCCAGCCGGCTAGGGAGTTACCCACCTGGCGCAGCAGACCTCTCCTGTCTTGCCCGCTGCTCCCCTCAGCAGTCCATCTTCCTGTTCTGCTCCCCGCTCTGTCTCTGGTGAATCCTCTCACCCTCCCGCACCTCTGACCTGTACCCCAGTTCTTGTATAAAAATAAATCTTTAATAATAATAATAATAAAAGAAACAAGCCTGTTCTTAGAGTAATACATTCAATGAAAAGTATGCATTTTAAATTAAGGATTAAATTCCTGGGAGGAAGGGAATAAGCAAGATGATTAATGAGCCTCTGGACTCAGCCTGGTTTGTCCAGGGAGGAGGGGGTCTAAAAAGACAGAGTGGAACCGGTACCTAAACTATGGGAAGCCTTTGGGTTCCTCCCATACATTAAACACCACCAAGGTATTTGGTGGGAAGGGAAGTCTCATGGCTGCTGTATTCAAGAGTACTTTGAAGTTCTTTTGAGTGGATGATCTTAGTTCTCTTCAAATCTGACATGATTTTTTTTTTCTTTTTCCTCAGGGTGACCAGAGGCAGGTCATTCCCATACCAAGTGTATGTATATTTATCCAATTTTATTCAAACTTCATAGTATCTTGTGGCTTTGGACCTACACTATAAAAGTTTTTTTTAATGTTCTTGGTCACGTTGAGTTTTATCATGTGATATAAACAGTTCTGTTCTGTTGAAAAGAAAAAATGAAGCTACACTTTAGACTGTGAGCCGGAAGTTCTGCACAGAGAGAATTTCCTTTCTCGGGAAGAGCAGGGCAACTCGCATCTACAAACCACATTTTCACTTTTCCTTTCTCTCTGCAAAAGGTCTGTTTCCGAGTCTAAGGAAGCACAGGCAGATCCACACTTCCCCACCCCAGTGCCTTAGCCCCAGCTCCCCAGCTTCATAAACTGGCAGAACATCTTTTGCCCAGACGTGGTAGACCTGGTTCTTTACAGCAGGTTCCACCCCAGTGCAACTAGGCTTGCCTGACCCAGGTCCCAGGTGAGCATGACTTTTCAGTTATGTCAGTAGTGCGGCTGCAGTTCTGAGATCAGAAAAATCACCCCTGTTGTAATCCCTGGCTGGCAGGACGCAACCCCACTTCTATAGGTCCTGCTCTGTGCCTGGCCTAACTTACCCCTTAGACATCTGTTGCCTACACTGCTCTTCTCCTCCTGTCCTGAGCTTTCAACCTAAGCCAGTCAGCAAGCAGCCTGGTGACTGACTCCCAAGAGAATCTTGCAGCTGAGACATCTGTATCAAACGAGACATTTCAAACATTCCTGTGTCCTGAGAGAGGATTTAGGTTTTAAAAGATATTGATCAATTGATACTTTAATCTATGAAGATAATCTGATTTTGATTCATTCAAATCTATTCACCTGTCTTTCCTTAGTCTTGTTGACAATTTCCTTGAATATCCAAGAACCACAGCAATCTTAAAAGGAATGAAATTTCACTAGGACAGATTGAGTCCAAATTTGGTAACGTGTATCACTTATAAACTGCCCAGAAAGTTTTCAGTATTTTCTTTTTTCTCAAAAATTCAACTCTCCATTGGCTAACAAGTTGCAAGGTTTTGTGGCCTGACTCTCTGACTTTGCCAGCCTGCCTGGGATTAGGCTTTTGGGGAAAAATTATTAAAAACATTGGTGGAGTAGGACGATTTCTTATCCAGTGTTTAAGTAGGATCCCCAAAGGAGTTGATATCAGAGGTCTCTTTTTAACCTTTACACAAAGTAGTTTCATGTGTTTTTCCTGCTAAGGGGCTTATCTTAAACAGATGACAGGTGGCATCTCTCCCCCTACTTCTGATGCTTCAGTAGTACTTTGCTTTTTTCTGAAAGTAAATTCATTGCTATCTGTAAAGTTAATTGTTTAATCACAGCATTTGTCAGGGTAAAATTTCTACTGAGGAAAATGACTCTTTTTCCCACCAAGCTAGACTAAGTCTGGATTCCCAGAATGAAATAATCAAGGAGAGAAAGATTCCCATGTTATTTAGCCCAGTATTAGATCAATAAACTGTTGACAGTCTCTTCCATGTGAGACTCCAGGTCAGCCTTAAATTTTTAAAATAGCTTGTAGAAAAACAAAGCCTTACATCTTTGAATGTTAACCTCCAAAAAAGCAGTTTTGCATTGCCACTGCCTGCTTAGTATGCAGGACTGAACCCAAGTCCATCTGAAGGCCAGTTTGGCCCCAGGACTCAAGCCTTAGGATCCTCCACCAAATCTCCACCCACCTATCAAGGCTGTTTGTCATATAAACAGAGCAGTCCTGCCCTTTCTGTACCATTGGGGGAGCTGGTGAATGTGGGGAGTCCCCAAGGACCAGAAATCCAGTTATGCAGTCTCCAAACAAGGTCCCACATCCTCCTGAAAGCTTTCTCCGGGTCCTGAAATGAAGGCGATCCCTGAGCCCATTTGTGACCAGAGCATTTCTACTCAGGGTCCCTACCTCTGCTGCTCACTTTATCCCTCTTTTTCCATTCACATTCTGTTCTGTTTATACATGCAATTCTTTTGAATATTCTGCAAGCAATAATTCAAACTCATGGTTTAAAAAATACCGAAAGATTAAAGTGGAGGGGGAAAAAATCCTCTACGTTGCACTCCGTGGAATAGCCACCTTTAATATTTCCTATATATCCTTCCAGAAATCTTGTGAGTAAACAGGAGCATATTTACATGAACGAGAGTTTTGCAGTCTTGTTTTTGCCTTTCTCAAGATACCTTAAACATCTTTCCAATATTAACACACAAGATCTACCTCATAGTTTCCACTTCCCATCAGTTATAAATACTTATCTTAGACTTCTTTTGCATGTGTGTTTATAAATTTGGGAGCACTAGTATCCATGTGATAGACTCCTAACTGTGGAAAAGCTAAATCAAAGGTTATATTTTACATTTTTGGTAGGTTAAAGCCAAATCATCCTCCAAAAGCCTAATTAACATTCCCATGAAGACTACATGCGATTTCCCATTTTCTTACCCAAAGTGCCAATTATCAAATGTTTTCATCATTGCTCATCTGATAGTAAAGAATGGTATTAATGTGTTGCTTTGATTTGCATTTCCTTATGACTGAGTATGAACATCTTTTCACAAACTTATTGTTCATAGGTCTTTTTCTTCCATATTTATTTCTTTGCATTTTTATACTATATTCATTTTCTTTTTACATTTCAAGGAAATTAGCACTTCTCCCCAAATTTATGATATATATGTTGGCCTTATTTATAATCTTTTTGGTCACAGGTTCATTTTGTATAGGCAGATGTACTAATCTTATCCTTCATGATTCCTGAATTTTATGTCATGCTTAGAAAGAGGCCCCCACTCTATGACTGTAACCATATTTTCCCCTACTATTGTACACTTAAGCCTTTGCTCCATATGGAATTTATGTTGGTATAGGGCATTAAGTAATTTCTTTATTTTTCCAAATGGCAAATCAGTTGTCTTGACATCATTTATTGGATACATCCATCTTGGACACACCTAGTGAAAATGTCTTTATCTGGACTTGCTAAATGTTCCAGTTAGTAACCTCTGTCTCCCACTATGAGCTGGGATTTCGAGGCCTCCACAACTACATCTTAATAGCAAGCCTCGGGGCCTGTTTATTGAAAGTTAGTTATTAGGGATAAGAAAAAAATGCAGAAGAACAGGTTTAGAAACTATTGAGGTTTGGGTCACCCAGGTTGAAGGTAGCACTCCAGTGCTTTGACCCCAGTAAGGAATGCACCTGGACTGTGACCCGACATTCCATTCCCATACTCCTGCTGGAAGCATACCTGGGCACTGATGCCTAAAAACACAAGGTTGGCAGTGCAGTCGAGCCATAAAAATGCTGGAGGGGGAAAGAAGACATTTTTTTGGTTAGCATTTGTGTTTCTGTGCCATTTCTCTAAGTCTTTTACTAAGCAGTCATTTACTAAAAGTCATATATGCTTTTTTGTCCCAAAGTCTGGTGGAGAACCTATGAGCAGAGCAATTATTCTAGTTAAAGCCAGTCTGGAGTCTCTTTTGCCCTGCTCCTGCGCAGTGCAGACCTTGAATACAGAAAAAACAAAATAATGCACCCAGAAGAGGTACATCTATTAAAGAAAAAAAAGGGGGGGGGGCCTTCCCTGGTGGCACAGCAGTTGAGCGCTGGGCTGCAAAGCTGCCCGCAGCCCTCTGCAGTGCCAGTTCGATCCCCGGCCACTGGGCGAGGGTCCCACATGGCGCACAGACCTCTCCTGCAGCACCCGCTGCTCCCCTCAGCAGTGTATTTCGTCAGTCTGCCTCTTCTATTCCCCGCTTTGGCTCTGGTGAATTCTCTTACCCTCCTGCGCTTCTGACTGTACCCAGTGCATGTATAAATAAATCTTAAAAAAAAAAAAAAAAAAGGAGGTACCTCTATGAGGGTTGGGGGTTGGGTTGGGTAATTAAAAAAAAGAACCTTGCGTTAAATATTCATGACTACCAGATCATGACCAAAGACAGGAAATGTCAAATCTCCTCCCAGGAAGAGAACTGGAATGAGTGACTATCGCAGACCTTAGATGGGAAGCCATGGTCCTTTCTTCCTCCTCCCACTGACGCCCATCCACCTGATCCCTACCTGACCCCTATGCCACTGACCCTTTCCTCCACCCATCTGGTAGTTCCTTCCATGTGCTTTGGAGCAAGAGATTTTGCATAGTAAAGGCACTTCCTGATATAGCTGGTGTTTCTCTTCTTCAGCTTTATGATGGCCTACAAGAAAATTTGCTGTAGGAAATATTTTAGTTAATGATTTCAGCATCACCTGAGCACATCAGCTGAAGTAACAAGGCGCTATTGCAATTATATAGTGTCCTTGCATGTTCCAAGGACACAGCTGTAGAGTAGAATGCTTACCAGTGGCTGAAGAATTTGCATTAATCTCAAACCAAGAACTCAGAAGCTGTGTGCATTTAAGAAACAGGCTGAGGGTTAATGGAATCCTCCTAGCCTATTGCTCTCAGCTTGGCCTTGTTCTCTGCAGCACAAATGCTCAATCAATAGCTTGCTTAGTATGAGTCTCACCCTTCTCACTCTTTCCTCTGTTACTGTAGTATAGTAGGGGTCTTTACTTACCGTTAACATAGAGAATGCTTGTAAAGTGTGGGTTAAATATGCTTATGCTAAGAAAATTATTTTTCTTTTGAGTTTGGAAAAATGACTGAGCCACTTGTGGCAGCTTTTTGATGATTTCAGATATGCTAGGAAATTAATTTCTAGACCCTTATTTTTCAGGCTAGCAATTACATAAAGTTAAAATGCTTTAGTATATAAACTCAGAGAAATGACTGGACTGATAGATGCCACACTGAAAAGAGGAGCATCTGGGGAGAAGTGTGGGAGGCATAGAAATAGGTATAGTTGTGTTTTACATGTCTTACTCTTAAAATGAGTATTTTTATTACATAATTGTATAATAAAAAATTAAAACAAATTTTATTCTAGTCACAGCATGCTTTATGCTTTGGGCCAAACAAAAATAAACCAACTCATCGATTATGTTCACTTATAGAGCTCACTTATAGAGCTTGCTTTTTTTTTTTTCAAATATTTTATTTTATATTATTCTTACATCATTTTACATTTTTACACAATGTATGCATTTTCATTTTAGTTATATTCCCCATACACTTGCACCCCATACCCTTGCTTTTTTGAAAAACTTTTTCCCTCAAAACTTCTTGTAAGTTTATTTTAACTTATTAATAATCTGGTTACTTATTGATTTACAATGAAGAACAGGGTCCTTTATAGAACCCCAAATCCATGCCCATGTCTAAGGGACATTTCCTCCCAGTGTCAAAGGGCTATTCTGCGGGGTGAGCTTTCACTAGAACCAAGGGAGTTCTTGAGAGGCCGGAAAGGCTTTTTCTTCTGGCTGGTGTTGGAGAGAATGAAACACCCCATCTGACTCAAGAGAACGCCTCTAGGGTTAGAAATGTTCATATCCCCACATGAGCCTCATCCTGGTCAGCCCTGGACAGTACTCCCCTCCCCAGATGATCACTACACTTGCAGATTTACCTAACCTGTTGACAGCCGGTAGGACATTCTATTGAGCCAGCCAAAGTCCAAAATTAACATTAACTAACATTCAGTTTAAATTAAAAAGGGGGAGGGGGCATGGAATAGCCATTCCCTAAAAGGAAATAGTCTTGATTTAGTTCTTTTTCTGTTTAATAAACCAAATTGCCCATTCTTCAGTGACTTGGGACAGATAATTTTCTTGTGTTTTGTTTTGCATCAAATGTTAAACGAGCTTGACCTTTTTCCAGAATAGAAAATTAGCTAGTTAACCTTAGACACTGAATATGCCAGAAAGTAAACAGAAATACTTCAAATCATTTCTAGAATGGCAAGTCCCAAAGAAATAAATATTCTAAATGAAGACAAGATATCTAGATTTTGTTAACTCTTTATGACCTCTTTATCACAAGAGTAGAGTCAACTACTACAGAGACATATAAATCTATTTTCTAGTTAATACCGCATGTGGATTAAAGTATAACTTCCAGAGACAGAGAATTCAAGGTATAAAAATGCCACTTTCACTCAATATTATATCGCAGTGGGGCAGGCACAAGGTAGGTAACAGTATCTGGGCCATTTTATTTGTTTTCTATCATTAGGGGTCATTTTGAGTTATTCTTCACTGGTCTGTAGTTTCTTCAAATTATTATTCCAGTTCACACCAAGAAAGAGACAGAGCTTTGTGCACATCCAGCTTTGTCTGACTCAGAAGCCTAGGTAGGCCCTCTTAGTAGCCATTCAGTTAATGGCACAGTATTTGTTTGGTAAAATTTCAGTTGCAAACTATTCCCATTGATTTATTAAAATTCATGATGTAATTGATCAGGCATTTAGATGTTTGATTTCACTTATAATCTCATTGACAATAGAATACATTGATAAGGGAATTGCTTTGTCTTTTACATAAAGCTAATAATAATGATTTCTTTTCCCCTTTAGCCACCAGCTAAATTCCTCCTTCCAGAGGTGACGGTGCTTGACTATGGAAAAAAATGTGTGGTCATTGATTTAGATGAAACATTGGTGCACAGTTCATTTAAGGTAAATCAGCATAAAAAAACAATACTCTTTGTGATCTGATCCCAATTGTATTGGCAGAGAAAAAATAAAAGGATGGAAGAGTGTAGTTGGTCGTTTATGACTTTGCTGTTTATAAAGAAATCCCAATAACAGTTGCTCATTAACTTAGGTGAGCATTAACTCAAGTAGTTGAATATTAACATAATTAGTATGGGGAAAAATCTTGGGCTTCCAATATCAATGAGACCTACTCCTTACTTAGGAGATTTAAGTTTTCCAACACTCAACCTCTGCAGAAATGAGGGTGTGTGATGCTGACCAGACCACCTGAGGTTGCTGAGGTTCATGACTCCAAAGGCAGGGCCTTGGCAGCCCCTGGTGGCCCCAACGCCTGCTCAGAGGACATTAATGCAATGAGCTGATATGAACAGCATCTTCTGGTTTTCCTCTGATATGCCTACATTGGTAAGCAGGATAGTCTTTATCATATGATTTTAATGTCCTAGACATTTCAGAGCCCTTTGAGTATCCCAAAGCTGTGAACCTCTCCTTGAAAATATACAGCTGTCCAGCACACAGGCTCACAAACACAAGTTGAGAACCTGGCTTTGGAATGGCCTGAGGAAGAGTACTCGCTCTGGGCTGGGGGTTGATTTTTTAGTATATTTGTGGAATAAGATTTCACAATCTCATACCTTGTAAGAGTTCATTTGTTCGGGCTTTCTTTTTTTTTTTTTCCTTTAACCATGGTTCTGTATTTTAGTTGTGAAATTACAAAATAACAGCCCCATCCTTGGCCTCCCAACCTTAGGAGTAAATAAACGATAATCTTAAGCCTCCGGTGGTCTGCTTAGTGCTTAGTAATGATTTCACAATCCACATTTTTTTCCAGTTTACACATCAAAGAAGAATGTGTGGACACACACATGCAGAGATAACCTGAACGGTAGAGCCCAGTCAGAGTCTGATCAGAGACTCTGTACCCCATACCCTACTCCACACCCTGCACATTAGCCACCTCACACATTCTCCTTCCCTCTGGCTCCTACTTATCCCAGAAGTTTGCAATCTGCTACTTTGCTTGGACCTGTTGATCTGAGAAGTTTTCTTCGTGGAATTTCATTTAGAAAGCAAGTCCATCATTGAGAACATCGTGACTGTTAAAGAGTCATATTTGAATTTTAAGTGTCATTAATATTGTCAAAGACTTAAGTATTCAGGAGTTTGTGGGTGTGCTGAGTGGTGTGTCATTTAGAGCAAAGCAGTATAGGGTGGGCTAACTCCACCCCCCAGGGCAGGGAACTGTGCCAGCCAAGACCTGAAGTCACTGATGCTCAGGACTGGGTGGAGCCATTGGGACTCATCAGACCTATTAATACAGCCATGGAAGAGGGGCACCCGGGTCCAAAGAGGGGACGAGCCTGCCAAAGGTCTTGGCCTCTGGCTGCACCCCACACTTTGTGAATTGGGTTCATGTGCTCTACATCTCCTGCCAAACAGACTATCACCGGGCAACCTGAACTCCTGGGTGCAAGGACAAATTGTTCCCCCGCCCTGAGGAGCACTGTCCTCCTCTGGGACTGTCTGGCTCTCATCACCTTCCCCCTCCCTCCTACCCCCTCCCAGTGGCTGTGATTCTCCATCATCCTGACAGGCAAGAGCTAGCGTTTCTGAGGAGCCCCATTACCCAGGCTACCTGCGCTCTTTGTCACTGAGGCCAGACGAGTGATAAAGAGGTTGGACCAAGATGCTGACAATATAACAATATTCAGAATATAAAATAATGTGTTTTCTTGGTTGTGCTTATTTTAAGGAACCAAGGCATGCTTTAACATACTTCTCCCGAACTGTTTTTCCAATAATAAAAACGTTGGTCCAGGCGAGATTTTTTTTCTTGGTAAAATTTCCAATTTTGTTCTTTCAGACAGATTAATTACAGTTTCTTTTCTTTCTAGCCTATTAGTAATGCTGATTTTATTGTTCCGGTTGAAATTGATGGAACTATACATCAGGTAAGATATCCAAGCTAAATCTGAGTTTCAGTTAGCACATTTTTAGAAATTACATCTCCTGTGAACTTTATTTCTAAATTTCTATTTCAGTAATAATCTTATTGCTGAATCAAAAGAAAAAGAACACTTTCTTAAAAAAAAAAAAAAATACAATGATTTAGAAATGCTTTTTTTCTCCCAGATGAGTTTATTTTACTGAGTTGGTAAGAAAAATGCAATCTGTTTGTAAACATGAGATGTGGTTGTAAGTTCAAATAGTTCTTTGATTTAATGCAGACTTCTAGAAGTTTCCATACCTGCCACCAGCCTGGTGTGATTGTCTGATACTTAACTTCCTCACATGATTGCTTTCAGCTACCCTCCTAGCAGGCAACAGGGAAGTGTCACAGTGTCCCAAGTCACCCACTTATGGTGGATTCTCAGGAAAAGGTGTCCATTTCCAATACCAGCCCCTCCAGACTGATTTTGTTATTCCTGCACCATGTCCTCCAGTGACTCCTTAGCCAAATCCCAACCCAAAAGAGGAGGGGGAAGGGTATAAGTTTTTGGATCAGTAAACAGCTTTGAATAAAGATGCATTATGGCATATTTCTGATTTTTTTTTCCCCCCTTATCTGCTTGTAACTTCTCTGGGAATAGCTTCCTGTATGAACATATTGGAAATATTATAGGAAAACTAGCCTCTGTGCTTTTGTTAGCTTTTCTATAGGGATGATCAAACCATTTTCGTGTCAGCCTCAGAGGCTTAAGGAGAGAGCCTCTGGCCTGGTGTGTTTATATCCCATGAAGGAAAAGCTCGTGGCTCTTAAGGCACGATGAGATGTCTTTCCTTTAACAATGTCAGTGACAATGTCAGTCTCTCTCACCTTTGGGTGTTATGTGTCAGAGCGGGTAGGACTTGGAAGTCAGCTAGTACAAGCCACTTCCTTGTCTAGATGGGGAAACTGAGGCTCAGCCAGAGAAAGAGTTGGCTTTGATGTCATACCATGGAAAAAATTAAAGTGAGAATTCCAGTCTCCTGCCTCCTGGCCCAGGACTTTTTTCTTGCAACACAAGACCCTCCCATCCCCTGGCCTCGCTTTCTCCCCTGTCTTCCAGGGAGTCCTGCAAGGAAACTGTCCTGGGAAAGGCAGTCCCTGGGAAAAGCCATCCTTGGGAAAAGCATCTCTTTCCCTAGCCTGTCCAAACTTCATGCTTTCAAAAGCCAGGGAGCCAAAATGTGGACACTTGGTCATTTAACATTTGAAACGCATCAACTGAATTAACTCAGTATTTGAGAAGCAGTTAAAGTTTCTGCATTTGTTTACATGTGTTATAAAGAAATGAGACAAAGTGGAGGCTGCCCACTGGCATGGCAAGAATTAAGAGAGAAATGAATCCTTCCCCATGTGACTGTGAGTGTGACCCTTGAGGCCTGACCTGTTATGGGCAGCCCGTTATTATAGGAACCGCCCGCTGCCCCGGCCCCCTTCCAGAGTTGACCATAAATGCCCCAGGGCTGGGGTCAGAAACTCTCTCCTGAGGGAATGAAGCCACAGGCGCCAAGAGGAGGACCAAGGCTCTGGCGAAGACCGTGGCCTCGTTCAAGTAATCCAGGATAGGCTGTGCAGGTCCCAATGGGCCTATTCTTGGTTACTTGCACGGGGACGCGGGCCTGGACGCCGGCATCTGGGCCCAGGACCCTCCTCTCTGCCTGAGGCAGCAACACCAGACTTCCCAAACCTCTCTCGTCCCCTTTGCATGTAGCAAAGCTTGCTTCCCAAGCAGCATTCCCAGAGAGACTGAGAGCTGCAAGCTCCATGTGTTCCCTGACACTAGGAGTCTCATGAGCCAAGTTGGGGCCTAGAGCTTCTGCAGCCTCAGGCCCAGCCCTCAGCCCCCACCCCTACCTCCTACCTAGCTCCTTACTCTTGTTGGCACCCACCCCAGGGCATCCTGCTCCTCTACACCTTTGGCCCAGTCCCACACTGCCCAACTTTTCTAGTTGACCACAAGCTTCTCACCAGATCCTGCCTCCGTAGGATCCCTGTGTGGTATCGAGCCCCCTGTTCCCTCTTAACTCCCGCAGGATATCCAACCTGGTCCGTCTGCCGTTCGTGGCCCAGGCATACTCACCGACCTGTCTTTCACACTTCGTCTCCTCGCCTAGCCCCTGTCTCATTAATTACTGCCTCTGAAGGGCTGGTCACACAGTCCTGCCATTCTCTAAGACCCCCAGTATTTACAGGCCAGTTCTCTCACACAGACTGTTCCCTCTGCCTGGAAGCTCACTTAACCTCATCCTTGCTGACCTGGTGAACTCCTATTCATCCTTCAAGGTCCAGGCCAAATGTTACCTTCTGGGATGCTCTACTTGTGAGAACGGGAGTTAATAGTTCTTAATTTCTCTCTCTACTATAACTTTAATTTTGCTGTTTCTGTTTTTATATATTTTCGCCTATGTGTGCTCTAGATTGTGAGCTCTTTGAGGGCAAGGCCTGTGTTGTATTCATTTTTGTAGCTGCTTCAGACTGAGCACAGAGGCTAGGGCTCAGTGAATATGAATTGAATGGTAATGAGTTTGATTTGCTTTAAGGAAGGGAAGTGGCTAATTTAAAATGGAATTTATTCAAATTTTAATTAATTCTTCCCTCTCCCACCTCCTCTACCTTCCCTCACCAACTTTGCCTTCTCACCCATCTCCCTTGATGCCTCGGTTTTTTTCAGGCTCTGTAGTGAGCAGCCCAAAGCCCAGCCACTCTAGGGAAGGTTTCTCTTTACCCCCCCAATCCCTCAACCCCCCCACCACCACCACCACCACTTGGAGGCCTGTCCTCAGGCCTGGTTTCTGGGACCGAGGCTGACTCTACTTCCCCTGAAGTTTGTGTTTCTGTACCAAGCAGAATAACCTTTGTGGTGTCAGGTTAACAAGGAGGTTTTAGAACTTTATTGGGCCTACACTTCCATCCCAGGTCTTCCTAGTGAGAGAGGTATGCCAGTTAGAGAAAGTGGCAGCCAGAACAGTGGCAGACCTGCCAGGCAAAGGGCCAGGCACAGACCTTCAAAAGGACAGTCAGACTATGTCCTGTGTCACAAAGGGTTTGACCTAGAGTTTGTACAGAGAAACACAGGTGAAAAGAATGGGCCGTTTCGCACAAACATGGCACTCGCTGGTTCTGAAAATCCCCAAGACCCTCACGACCATGGTCAGCTTCTCTTTCTTTTCTGGGAGCAGCATCTGCACCGAACTCAGATCTGGAGCCCAGTCTGAGGAGCGTGTCTGGCCTGAGGTGCTGCGTCTGATTCTGTAGACCGTCATGCAATCTGGGTCTCCACACCACATGTAGATGAGGGGCAAGAAGCCTGAACCTTTTTAGAACTCTTCCCATGTGGGTGTTTGAGCCCCAGGCCATCCCTTGCAACTCCTGTGACTGACCAGCTTGCTGTTTCTGCCATTGCAGGTGTACGTGCTGAAGCGGCCACATGTGGACGAGTTCCTCCAGAGGATGGGGCAGCTCTTTGAGTGCGTGCTCTTTACTGCCAGTTTGGCCAAGGTGAGCCCTGCTCCGGCCCTGGCACCCCAGCCCCTCCCAGCACTTCCACCCTCTCTGTTAACAGACCTATGTTAAGGTGGGGGAGGCTGTCTCTATGGTGACTGGTTCCCACCCCAGATGGGATGGATGCAGGCCATGTGCACAGCACCAGCCTGAAAGGCTTCTGGGTTACCATGGTGACAGGGAGCACTTAGAACAAATGCTCCATGAAGTTGCTGCCTGCAGCCGCCTGAAGCTGAAGCCGCCTGACCTCCAAACCAGGGAATCACGGGTGTCCATCGTGACAGAGAAAGGGCATGTGCATCTCTGGCAACCTAAGACTGGAGTCTCCAGCCCCTGTGCCCTTGGGTTTGGCTAACACGGATTTAGGGGCGAGATCAGTGTCAGAGACTTACCTACATGCTTTGCTGTGGCTACCCTAATGAGCTCTGGATCTCAGCAAGTTCCTTCACTGCTCTCACCTCAGTTTCCCCTGTAAATTGGGGATGATTCTGTCTGCCTTGCGGGGTGGAACAAATGAAAAAATGCATGTAAAGGACTTAGCACAGTGCCTGACTCATATTCAGCAAAGACTCAGGGAGCCCCTGCTGTGTTCCATATGCTGTGCCGGGCAGTCTCGTGCTAAGTGCTCCTGTGTTCACTGTTTCTTATCATAATGACTAATGATAATAAAATAACTTACATGTTTTGGTCCTGTAACTTGGTGTAAACCTCTCACCCTGCATCTTTACTGCTCTGACTAATCAGAGTGGTTTATTTCTTCTCTGTTACTGTTGAAGGCAGTTAGCAGGTGAAGAGAACCCTCAGCATGTTTAGGCCTCACCTATCGTAGGTAGACTGAGGTGCTGTGCTCTGTATAGGGCAGACTGGACAGACCCCACTTATTTCTAGGAGATCCTGGCCATGACCACCCTCTCCAGCACTGACTCTTTGTTGACGCCAGGGCACGTCGGGGCCACTGAGAGACCCCAAAGATGAGCTTTGTGAGCCCCAGATTGGTCACCTGCCTGTCTCCACACCTGATCCAAGCCTTCATGTACAGCTTCCTTCCCCATGTCTGTCTCCGGATGGCTCCCTTCTCTGCACTGTGGGGGCTCTGCCTTCGGGTTCCAGACATACTGCTTTGCTGGCCTGGGCATTCCTGGTTTGGGCCATCTCTCTACCATGGCTGAGGCGAGAGAGTGCCCTGCCTGCATGACATTCTGCCAGGCTCATCGCCAGGTGTTAACGCATCGCTGGTAGAGAGGGACTCCAAAACCCGGGCCTTGTTTTCGCTTAGTGAAAAGAGAACACGGCCTCAGGGAAAACAGTCTTCCCCAGTGAGTGCTTTTTCAAGTGAATGGTACCAAGACTAATTGTATCTGTAGTGTCAGTGGCTCTTCCAACTGTGCTCTGGGGTGCGAAGGAACCTGAAACGATAACCAAAGAAATAACAGACAGGAAGATTACACTGGTGTTGGTGGATTGAGAATTGTTTCATCATTTGCAAAATTGAAAACATTCTCCCTTGGCGCTGTCCCCAGCACTTGCTTAAACATCCTTGTTTGGTCTCTCTTCCTGGGCTGCTCCCACCTGCCCCTCCATCTGTCTCTCCAGCCCTTCTCTTGCTGCTGCGCCAGCCTAGCTCAGCCAAATCAGCTCCCAAATGCTGCCTTCTACCCCTTTTCCTCCCTGAAGCGCAAGTTTTGGGACAGATAGGCACTCCCCAGCCCTTGGTTCTGGGCTCAGACCCCAGCCAGCCCCACTGGTGCAGTGGACCTCCAAACCACCACCCAGGGTCCTACAGGAACCCGCCAGTGTCTGCAACTTTTTCTTAGTTTCCTTCCTTCATTCATTCACGCAACAAATCTTTACTTAGCACCTACCATGTTCTGGTATTCTGCTAGGCTCTGGGGATGCAGCACAGAGCAAAAGAGAGAAAGCCTGCCCTCATGAAGCTTACAGTCCACATTCATCTCTGAGGGCTAGAGCCCCCAGACTGAGACATACTCTTGAAAGATGTATGCCACCGCCAGTGTTCATGGGTAGGAGGAAATCAGAAGTCTTTTCTGTCCCGTCTTTTCTGTCAGCTTTCTACAGTCCAACCACACGGTGCTTAACGCCCCTAACCTGCAGAAATGGCAGTGCCCCAAGCTCTCACGCTGCTCAGTCAGTAGGGCATATAGCCTGCTCTGGGACTTGGCCTCCCCTTAGGATGTCTCTAGAGAGGAGAGGACTTTCCCATGGCATCAAAGCTGCAGCTTGTAGCCCTGTAGTCCTGCATCCTTTGATATTTACTCTGCATTTAGCGGCTTGGTGCATTCCACTGCTGGCCTTCTCAGCACCTCCAGCCTCAGGTGCTTCCTGCTTCCCTGGCAGTCACTGGGCCTGGTTACACCTGGCAGTGCCCTTCCTTTGGTCTTGGTGCTGAGACTTGGCCTCACATCAGGCTTGGAACCACCACCCTTTTGCCCCCAACCCCAGCCTTCATAGACTGACATCATCACTTATGAATATTTTCCCTCATTTTTTTCTTTATCCAGTCACCCCACTTTGGGGAAAATTCCTTGAGAAAGGGCCAAGCAGAATGAATCCCATCTGAACTGGGCCCAGACTCCCTCCCAAAAAATGGGCTGGGCTGGCCCAGTTGCCAAGAGGGCCTCTAGGGGGCAGTATGGCTTCGTGCCCTTCAAACCACATCTAAGTTCGCTCCTTCACTCACTAATAAAATTAGTATTTGCTGAGCCCCACTGTTAGGTAGGCACTCTACAAGGTGCTAGAGGTATCAGGGTGAACATGACAGGCAAGGCCTGGACCCTGCCAAGAGAAGAGAAAGTAAAATAGTCCCAGATGGTGATAAGGACTGTGAAGGAAATTACTGTGAGTCAGTAGAGCCTCCAGAAAGGAAGATGCAGGTGACCTCCAGATAGATGGAAAGGGAAGTCAAGATTGGAAAAGCGAGGAGACAGAAGCAAAGGCTCATGGGAGCTGAGGAGAGGATGTCCCTTGCAGAGGAGACACTGGCACAAAGTTTCTGACGGTGCTCAATGCCAGTGCGGCTAAAATGGTTGGAGACCGGAGCTGAGAGATGGTGGGAATCCTGCCATGGCCCGTGGGATATAACCCAGGGAGCACCGGCCTCATTCCAGGGCAGCAGGTAGACAGTGAGGAGTTCTGAGCAGGGAGTGACATGATCTGACTGACGTGTTTCCAGTGGCCACTCTGACAGCTCTAGGGGATGGGCTGGAAAAGGGGAAGAGGGGAGGCCACCAGGGGAAGAGGGAAGGCCCTAGGGGGCTCACACAGCTACCCCAGGCCAGAGATTACAGAGGCCTGAAAGAAATAGAGAGGTGCAGGTGATTCAGGAGAATTTGGGAGGTGAAACTGATAAGAAGTTTGATTAACTGGTTGTGAGAAGCCAGAGAAATGGAAGATTCCAGGAGGAAAGTAGTACGGATCCTAAAACATATTCAGTGATTTAATCCCTTCTTAGGAAACTAATCTGAATCCTGCTGCAGTAGGTCAGGATATCTGGCCTCTTTTGGGTGCCCAGCCTTCACTTCCACACTTGCTTTCCAGTATGCAGACCCTGTGGCTGACCTGCTGGACCGCTGGGGCGTGTTCCGGGCCCGGCTTTTCAGAGAATCGTGTGTTTTCCATCGAGGGAATTACGTGAAGGACCTGAGTCGCCTTGGACGGGAGCTGAGCAAAGTCATCATTGTTGACAATTCTCCTGCCTCATACATCTTCCATCCTGAGAATGCAGTAAGTAGCCCCAAAGAAAAGAGCACAGGCCCTGTCTGAGCTCTGCCAGACAAGCAATCACCACTTTGGTTCCTCCCAACATCTGGGCAAGGTTTCTTGAGCTTTAGGTGAAATCCCTACTCTGCCACGTAGCAATTACGTGACATTGACTAAGTTCCTAGATCTTACTGAGCCTCAGTTGGCCTCACCCGTCAAATGGGGCCTATAGGAATGCTGTTCTCACAAGGCTATTGGAGGATTCAGAGTGGCAGTACATGAAAAGCTCTTAGAACAATATTTGCAAAGGGGAAGCAGTCAATGAACCTCTTATCTTACTAGCATTTTTAGTATTGTTACTGAAAGCAGTTCTGTCTTTCATTAACCTCCTGGAGCTGGCTGCTGTCCAGGACCTCATGACTCCTGTTGCCTAAGAGGGCCTGGGTGACCTCTTTAACACAAGCCATTTCTTAACCAAGAATGAATAAAACACTTTCAATAAGGTCTTCAGAAAAGGTTGCCAGTCTTTGCCATTCCCTTTGTCTAAATGGGAATATTTGCTACATAAAACCCCTTGGAGCATGGTAGCTCCCAGCACCTGTTCTCTGGGTGTAGCATATACCTCAGAGCAAGAGAGATGCCTTCCCACCTCTGTCGGGGAGCAGAGTTGGGCCAGGCCCACCAGTGGCTGCTGAACCTATAGCAGTGGCAGCTGAACCTATAGCAGTGGCAGCCATGCCAGCCCTCAGCTCAGGCAGCTTTCCCTGGAGAGGAGGCATCTTCCCAAGCCCAGGCTTCTCAGATGCAACAAGACGGCCGCACACAGGCCTCTCCTTGAGTCGAGAACTCTGATACTCCGCTTATAACAAAAAGATGAATTCAGACTAGATTCACTTAGTGTGTGATCATTCTTTGAATAAACAGTCAAATTTTATTATATTTAAACATGTTCATTTGAATGAGTTAATCAAATCCAACATAATGCATTTTGTCAAGTGTTGCTAACAGATAAGGATTGCTTCATACAATCACAGTTCCATTATCACATCTAACAAAACTAATAATCTGTAATATTATCCAATGCCAGACTGTGTTCATATTTTCCCCATCATCTTGAAATGTTTTCTTTCTTCTGGTTTGTTTGAGTCAGAATCCAAACAAGGTCCATGCATCACCTTGGTCAATGACTCTTAGTTATTTTTTAATCTTCATACTTCTTCCCAGCTTTTTCTTCCATACCATTTATTTATTGCAGAAACTCTGGTTATTTGTCTTGTAGAAGTCTTCTGCATTCTGAGTTTGTCTAGTTGTGGCCCACGCTGGTGTGTGTTCTATGCTTTTCTACTCACCGTATTTATTTGACACATGGAATTCGATCACTACTATTTGGTTAGATTCAGGTCCATATTTTTCCCCCAAGAATGCATCATAGGTGGTATTGTGTACTTGCTGTGGTGTCACATCAGGGAGCATGTATGTCAGATCATCCCACTCTAAGAATTTTAAATTGACCTTTGGATTCAAGTGTTGTTAGCCTGATCCGTGCATAATGTAATTCCTCATCAACCTTCATTTAAAAATGTGAGCGGTGGCTGATGATCATTGCCTACCCACTATCTCATTAGGAATTGCAAATGGTTATTTCTAAATTCTGTCACACTCTCTGCAATTATAGGCTAGAATTCTTTTATTTAAAAAAAAAAAATTGAACTTGCCCTCATCAATTACAGATTACCCTAAAACACAGCGTGAATGTTTGAATTAGGACAGCACGGTAAAGAGTAATGAGTTGGTGCTCTAGCAGCCTCCAGAAGTAACCAATAAATTTTTAAGTATCATTATGAATTCATGGAGTTTTTTATTGTTACAATTTAATCCATTTATGATTCTTTCATATGCTCAAATTTTCACCTTTGACCAGTGGACATTCTTCTCTTCACATAATAGTCCTTTTTCATAGCTTCCTGCTTTCTGATACAGAATGTTCCAGGCTCATCTTCCAATCTGGAATCAACCCTACAATCAGCCATTTTTCTCTGGAACGTCCTTCCTATTAGTGGAAATAACATTTAGAGACCACAGTTTAGATGGGTTCTCATTGCTACTGGGATGTCCTTTGCTTCTAGCCCTTTCTACTGAACAGTGCTAAAATATACATATTTTTAGAATGAAAAGTAATAGTAAATGCATAGTCTTTTCCAGTTCAATGTTAAGAGAGTTTTGGTTTTATTTCTTTGTTTTGATATTTGTATCTCCTCATGCTAAAACTCTTAATTCCTAAGGATATTGACTTTATCACATATTTGACTTACTCTATATGTCTAATACTTTCAAAATAGCATTACTAATATTATTGCTAATGATAAGACAGTATTATTGTCTTATATACAGACAGAACATTGTATTTTTAAGTCACTTGAAATAGTTCTCTTTGTGATTGTATTGCCAACTTTACATACTTAGTTTCATTTCTTATTACATTTCTTTCTTAATGGTTTAATTTTATTTTAACTATGTAACATATTTACATGGTTCCTATATCAAAACTATCCACAAAGATAAACTTAGATAAGTCTTAAGTTTCTTTCTATGCTTTCCCCTGTTCCTGCTTCTACCTTAGGAGGACTCATTTTTTTTTTTTCATTAATCCTTACCTTATTTTTTTATTACATAAGGAAATGTTAGTTTCTCAGTTGCCTTTAGATTTGTATAAGGGTCAATTACTTTCATTTTTTTTTTAAGATTTATTTATTTATGCATGGAAGAACGGGGATACAGGCCAAAGGTCTGGAGGGTGAGAGGATTCACCAGAGACAGAGTGGGAAACAGAACAGGCAGACTGACTGAAATACACTGCTGAGGGGAGCAGCAGGCAAGTCAGGAGATGTCTGCTGCTCCATGTGGGTTGTTCCCTGGCCGAGAATGAACTTGGGCTGCAGTGGCTGTGGTTAGCTTCATAGGTTGCATCTTAACCCCTTGCGCCACCAGGGAGGCCCTTCTTTCAATTTTAAACTTATTTGGTTTCCCAAGAAATGTCCCCAAATTTCTTTTTAAATCTCTTCTTTGCACCCACTACCACCTTTCCCATGTCTGTGTCTAAGACTAAGGAAAAATTCTACCTTTGCCTATGGTTTTAGAATGTCCTAAAATTGAATAATTCCTCTTTTACCTGATCACTGCTAAGCAAGGAAATTCTACTGCTGTTGACCGTGCAACTTGACCCCAACTGGAAGCCCTTCCATACCCTATACGTGGTCTCCCTGGTGTGGGTGGCTGGCAGGTGCCTCTGGTTCCAAGGACTCTAAGGTGCCAGGAGCTAGTTTGATATGATGGAAAGAGCTTTTGGAAATTGGCAAGTTGAAGGACTAGTTTTCGTGTATTCCGCATTCTGGCCACCATTTCCACAGTGGGAAAACAAAACAGGCAAATGTACCCAAACTAGGTAACTTTGCCTTTCTGACCCATCTCCCCAGCCAGGTAGCTTTGGATTGCTCTTAGTTGGAACAGGGGGAATAAACGGAAATGATGCTGCTGCTGATGATGCTGAAGAAGATAATGATTTCTAGATACCTTTCCTCCTGACCAAAGAAGCTGTTAAAGGTATGGGGACCCAGGCAGCTAGGAGCAGCGCCACCCCCGGGCCTGGATATAGTTCCACTGCCCCTCTGTGCACTGTCTTCCAGGTGCCTGTGCAATCCTGGTTCGATGACATGACGGACACGGAGCTGCTGGACCTCATCCCCTTCTTCGAGGGCCTGAGCCGGGAAGATGACGTGTACAGCATGCTGCACAGACTCTGCAGTAGGTAGCCCCGGCCTCACCCTCCTGCCTGCGAACTCTGGAACCTCAGGCCTCGGGGACCTGCCTGGCCTCAGCTTCCCAGGAACTGAAAGTGAGGACAGACCAGGCTTCAGACCACAGAGCGAATGTGGCCATACCTACCTGTTTTATTTTTTAAGAACAGAAACAACTATTTTAAAATGAACTCTTTTAACGAATTTCATAAAGGGACATGCATTTTACTGGATTTGCTTTTCTTAAAACATACCAAAAAGAAAAAAATATGGGGAAAAAAAAAAAGCTTGATATCTATCAGACTTCCTTTCAACTGTCCTCCCCTCCAAGCAGACAACCTGTCCCTCCTGTCCCAGCTCGGAACAGCTGACTCAACTCAGAATCTCTTTCCTACAGGATGAAGTGCCTTTTTGAATGTTATTTTAAGCTGAGAGTTGATTTTTCTATACAGCCTATTTCCAGACATCTTTTAGTCTTTTATTGTCTTAGATTCTCTAAGAAGATAAATAGGACAATTTTCTAGAACCTGGGGGATGGGTGGGTGAGGGTGGCAGAGAATCATAGGAGCCTGTCTCCCAGCAGGTGGGACAGCTCTGACAGCCTGTGGCATGCTGCAGGGTCAGGGTCCCAAGAAGAGTTTTTATGACTGTGTCAATGTCTCCGTTCATTTCTGACCCAGTTTGGAATGTATCTGCAATCGTGTGGCTCAACACTTTAGGATACATTAGATCCGTTTATATGATTTCTGATGGTGACAAGTCTGTCTTGAGGTCACATTCCCCCCTTGAAAAGTGACATCCCGTCACTTCTGCTTTCACACTACTGCCATACTTTGTATGTAGTTTCGTTGTTGTTTTGGGTAGAGCAGTTACAAGAAACCCTAAAACCCGTGGATATAAATTTTTTTTTTTTTTTTTTTTTTTTTTGCTTATTGAATTTTAAATCTTTCCTTTCCGAAAACTGGATACATGTGGAGCTGTTTGGGAATTTTCTTTGCTGCTACTGTGCTGCCACCAAATGGAATTGACCAGCGGCTGTTACACTGTTCTTTGCCACTGTGCCTATGCTCAGAATCTGCTCACTGCTAAGCTGCAAACTTGGACAGGGTCAGAAACACAGGTGTCCCACCCCATTGCAGACTGCACCAACCATATTCCTTCCCTGGCATCAGCCAGGGGAACTCCAAGGGGTACAAAGACGAAAGGGCCAGCGTGCCACAGAGATGTGACGTGAATTTTAAACTGCCGTCAACATCAGATCCTGTGATAACCTGTGGCCTCGACCAGCCACTATGCTGATGTGGCCCAAGTCCATCTCTTGACCTTCTCTTTTGAAGCACAGCCTATTTCTGAGCCCGGGTCAGGGAAGTCTGTCTAGATGTGGGACTCGTCGCCCCAAGCCTGGGTGAGGAAGCTCCCTCCCCTGAGCTGGCACTCCCTTTGCAGCTCTTCCTAGTGAGATGTTGTAAGCAGTGCCATGTTCCTTGTTTGACAACAAGACAGTCTTTAAAGTATTGCTCTTCAAAGTAATTAAAAAGAACCCTTTCATGCTGGCACCATTGCCTTAGTCCTCTGTGGGTTGGGCCTCCGCCAGCATTGTGGTGGGAGCGACTGGCACTAAGAAGACTGGAAATCAGGGGTCAAAATGAACTTTCTTTTTTGCTTCTACTCACAAAATAATGAAGCCAGCTGCCAATCACATCCTCCCAACAGCACTTTGGTCTGTGGATGCCATGCATTCAGGAGAGAAGTATTCAGGGGTAACCAGGTCTCCCAACATTCTAAGTGTTCCAAACCCAGTAATTCACATTTAAGTAGAAATAGCCCCTTGCTCGGCATCGCCACAGATAGTGACAGTTACCTGGCAGATCTGCTATGCCATGAACCTTGATTTGGAAAACCAGTCATTAAATGAACCCGCTGCCTTAAATGTCTTGAATGTGACAGTCGAGTGTCTGTGAAATCCACACTGAAACCGGTCTTGATGGAGCCTTAGACCCTCCCTGTGCCCCCTTCTCATTTGGCATCACAGGGTCTTATTTGGAGGAGGGGACAGAGAAGATTGAAATTCTAGAATATTTTCGGGAAATTAAACCTAGGAACACACCCTACTTCTGAAAGATGGAGTGAAGACACTTGGCAGGTTTGAGCCAGACACTTGACCTTGTAGTTCCCGAACCGTGAACACCATTGCACTAAGCCAGTGCGGGGCTGTTGAGGGTAGAGCCCAGTTCCTGCCACCACAGACACAGAATGTCTTGGGAGGGCCAGCAGACCCTCTGAGGGTTCTGGAGTCTGTGCACCTTATTTGACCACACTCCAAAATACCATTTTTATTTCAACCCTTGATTCTGTTTTATGTACATAATCAAAATATCGATATCTATAGCTATATATATATATATTTTTAATCATCTACATGTAAATGAAGCAATAGAATTCTAACATAAGGCCAAGAAATGAGACGAATGTTTGGGGTTTATGTTTTTTAAGGTAAATACGGGTATTGTTTTTAATTATTACCTTTTATTAAATTGTGGATTCTAAAACCTAATGAAAGCTGTTAGCTATTTCTCTGTGCCATAGATTTCCCATGTTACCAAAACACCCCCAATTCTTTAGCCAAAAGAGAAGTCTCACCTGAGTTTCCATGGTCCTCTCTGTGCCAGGTTAAAATATAGTCTCCTGGACAAGTATTTTTGACATTAAGATCTGGAGCAGAATATTCTGGGACATGGACTCTGGCCCCAGTGATGCTCTGCCATGTCTCGCCAGGCCTTTGGCGGAAGTTGCCGGACACACCTGATGTTACTGCTCTGTCTTCCATTGCTCAGAATCCTACGTGTTGGTCTGTGATTTCACCCATTAGCTGTTTGTCAACAGTGCACTTGTATACTGAAAAGGAACACCATCTGTCACGGCTGATATTGGTGGGGAAGCTCCTTTGACATGGGGCAATGTTGATGAGATGACTTTGGAGACCTGAGGATGCCCAGGTCTGGTGACACCATCCCATCATGGTTGCAGTATTTGGGCTTTTGGTATAAAAATGAAACCCTGTAAGTCTGTAACCTGGCAATATTTTACAATCCTCTATTTTCAAGATGGTTTCTTAATAAAATCCAGAACCACACAGCCCTATGGTCAAACACTCGTGACGTTTGTGCCTCTGCTTTTAAAGGTGCTGTGATGGACAGTTGGCACGCCAGAGTTCGGGAAGAGCGGAGGGCTTGAAGTGCTTGCTGTTACCTGTACAAGATTAACTGGCTGCCTCTGTTCCTATTTTACTGTAAATCTGATGGTATCTCTTCCTGTCCCATCCTCCAGGGAGCTTCTCTGCAGACTAACACCCCCCCAAGTAGTGGAGATGTGGTGTCTGAGTAGTCATAGGTTTCTGTTGGACATATGAACATGACATACAATCCAGCACCACTTGGGGAGCACTGCGTGCGGGATGTGCACGTTCCCAGGGGTGAGCGTTGTCCGTCAAGAGGTTTGCGACGATTCCTTCCTGCCAAAAATAAACATGTGGAATTACGCTCTCTTGTGGATGGACTGCTTCTGTAGCTGCAGTGTCTCTCCTCACTTTATCCCCTTCTCTCCCCCTGCACAGCCTCCCACCAGCACCTTGGGTCTCCTGGTGCCCCTGCTTCCGGAGAGCAGGGGTGGATTGGAGTAAGGCTGCAGGATCCCAGGAGCCACGAACCTGACCCAAATGGGTACTGGAAAACCATTCTGCCATCTAAAAGGTCTCCCCAGACTCACCTTCCTCCTGCAAGGATTCCAGCCCTACCAACAGACTTGCAAGTGCAGCTTGAGAGACGCGAACCCCAGCCACAGGCATTGTGTGGTATGTGCGGTGCCTAAACCCACAACCCTTGAGTACATACACTGGCTAAGATGCCGTGGGGACCAGATGAAGCAGAACAAGCAACCAGAATAAAAGGAAGGGTATACAAGACAGTTTTCTCACAAAGGGACATTGTACACACACTGCCCTCAGCCCAGCTCCTCTTCCGAAGGTGACAGAGGTAGCAAGTCCTTCTTCTAGTGGCTGCTGGTTGTGCCTTGGGCCTGGTCTCAGCACTGCTTCTTCCTAGTACCTAATTCAGATACCAGAAAACATCAGTGTAAAACGGATTGGTTTATCCTCATTTATAGATGAGAAAACTGGCCGGTGAGCCTCAGTTCTAACACAGGGATACAGGTCTCAGGCGTATATTTTCGCCCCAGACAACACAGGACAAGGCAGTGCATGTGTCAGCTCAGGAAACCCAGAAGCAAACTCAAATCAAAACTCCCACAGCTAATCTGTGCCATGACTGTGCAGTAGAGCATCCAGCCTGCCAGAGAAGTCACCCCACTTTCCTCCCCTGGTTGAGGAACCCCTAGGCTATGTCCTTCTGTCTCTTACTTGCTCTGCTCTCCAGCCTTCTTTTCCCCCTTTTCATTTCTGGTATTGCCCCCAGGCCACCTTTGCGTCCAACAAACGTGGTTGAGCACTATGGCTGCCCTGAAGCTGAGACACCCCAGTGACTGTCCACAGATCCCCTGAATAGATGGGAAGGAAACACGGGTCATCCAGAGGTCACTTATTTGGGACTTTGGCACACTGAGATTAGACTTGATGTTCTCACCTGTATTTCAGAGCCAAAGAATGGGCAGGAAGCCAGGGAGGCGTGTGTTGAGCTGTGGATACAGGAGCACTGGGGGGCTTGTGGCAGAGTCCTTGGAGGAACCTGGGGTGCTTGTGCTTCATGTCAGGGCTCTCATGGATAAGCAGGCTGCCCAAGGCTGGGGGTCACCAGCCTGATCTTCCAGAACAGGATATGTGGGCTCCAGAGGTTTTCACCCCAAACCTCCATTACAGCTCCATCTCCTCAGTTCAGTTATCTCATTACAGCTCAGTGGGCCTCAGCTCTGGCTGCCTGTTAAAATCACCAGAGGCCTCTTGAAAATTCAAATTCCTCAAGTTCATCCCAGACCATTTAAACCCGAATCTCTGAGGGTGGACATTGTATTTTTAAGTGCTCCAAAAGACTCAGAGGTAAAGCCAGGATTGAGAACCCCTCTCTGACTGGCTGTCGAGGAAAAGCAAGTCTCCCAAAGCCCTTCCAGTCCTGACACCCAGGTATTGCAAAGGAGCTCTGAGTGGGGCTGTAGGGGAAATGACATGGATTGCTCTCCCTGAAAGATCAGTCATACAAGTTCATTGCTGAAAATTCAGGAAACCCAGAAAAGTGCAGAGGAAACCCCACATGGGCACTGGGAGCCTTTCCTGAGGCAGAGGTGATAAGAGGCCAGCAGGCTGACAGCTCCTGTTTTCCCACTGACAAGGGGAGTAGACTGGATACCCCCACTTCATCTTGGAGTGTAGGGTCCCAGATATAGGGGTCCCACAAGGGCCCAAGGCTGCACTGCTCAAGGGCATGGGCCCAGGACCTTTCCAGGCATTGGGATCAGAACCCCAGTCAGTCCCACCCCATCCCACCCCCACACCTGTCTGCTCTCTGGAGGGGTGCACCCCCTAAAGGGCCTGTCTCCAGGAGAGACAAGGTGCTGCATCTGCCTGGGATGGACTCTGATGAGTCATGGGGCGACCAAGTGGGAACCCCTAGGCAACCTGGAGGTGGGGCCTAGAGGACTGGGCTGGCTTCCCAGGTCTGCCCCACCCACACGGGGGCCACACCCACCCCTTTGTCAATATTGACCTGGCGCTGCTTGGCCTTCAGAGATAAGCCAGAAGAACAAAGTAGTGGGAGAACCTTGGAACCCTGCCCGGGTCGAGGGGGCAGGCTGTGGGGGATGTGGGGACCCTGGGGCTGGAAGAGATCAGTGGGATGAGAGGGTCATGGCCAGGACTGTGCTGGCAAACGTGAGTCAGGCTGAGTGCCCTTCTAACTCCAGGCAGGCCCCTTGAAGAAGGATCCCCGATTCTGTGAGAGGGTGGCTGAGCAGGAGGAGCAGGGTGGCAGGATCCCCTTCTTGCTCTGCAGGAAGGATAGACCAGACAGCTCCCTTCTACAAAGCGCCCTAGCTGCCTTTAAGCTCTACCCTGGACCTCTGTTTCCCCTTTCTGCACCATGGTTGGCATCCCATGGAGCTTGTCCATGCTCCAGGCCAGGCCCAGGGCCCGCTGCCATCCCCCGAGGCCCAGATCACAGGTGACAGTGGGGCTGTCCTGGAATAGGGCAGTCTTGCCCTTCCGAGGTCTCTGGACCCCAGAGACCCAGAGAATTCTGTGGGGAGGCCTTGGAAAGATCCTTCTGTGCTGTCCCCCCAACCCCACGGTAAGCTTCAGACACACCGCTAGTGTTTACCCATTGGCCTCCAGATCCTCTCTGCACAGTCCTCACCCTCCAGCGCTTCCTGCCACAGGGTGGGGAGGAGAGGAGTCCCGGGCCTAAAGCCAGTGTGTGGCTGTTTAACAGATGAATTAGCCGGTCCCTGTGTGAGGAGGGGGGCACGGGCTGGTGAGGCTGGATTGTGCCAGGCAGGGTGACTTTCTCCCAGCAGGGGTAGAGGGGTGTGACCCCTACTTTCTCAGAGGAGGAAGTGTCTGCTCAGAAAAAGCCTAAGAAACCTCTCCAGAGTCACTCAGCCAGACAGTGCTAGAGCTGGGTTTGGAACCTGACTCTGGAGAGGACTCGGCCCCAGACCTGGCTTCTGGACAGTGCCCAGGGAGGGTTCAATCACGCCCTCATGGGGCAGGCCAGACCACAGGAACATGTCAACAACAGCGCCATTCTAGACAGACACACAGAGGTGAGCAAGGCCTCCTCCTCGGAGACACAGACTCTAAACATGGATCCAAATCAATACAGTTACCAGCTGAAAGCACCAACAAGATAAGGAAGGGGGGGGGGGCGCGACTGCTGCCGCTGAGGTCAGGGAAGGCCCCTCTGGGAGAAGCCATTTTGCTTTAGATTTGAAGCAGAGGAGCAGCTGCGGGAAGCTGGGTGAGGGAGGCTGTCAGGGAGAAGCTTCCAGGCAGAGGAAACCACAAGTGCAAAGGTTCAGGACTAGAATGAACTTGGCCTCTATGGGACAAGAAGAATCTTGTCTCTACGACATAGTGAACACTGGGGAGAGTGAGAGGAGATGCAACCAGAGAGGGACTGGCAAGGTGGGACTTTATCTTAGGGAAAAATGGAAGTTTTGAATCAGGAGAGTGGCATGATCTGATTTGCTGTTAGAAGAGACCCCGAGGCTGCTGCAGGGAATGGACATAGGCTCATGCTGCTAGCACATGAGAGAGCCTGGCCCCCAGAGCAGGCCAGGAGCCACAGACTGGCCAGGGGTGCCCCGTGGGTAGGACGGAAGGAGAGGAACCCAGAAGGGCCCCCAGGTTTGGGGCCTGAGCAAGCAGGCCATTTCCTGAGGCTCGGAGGAGGAGGTGGAGCTGAGTAGGGCCTGTGGTGGGTGTCAGGGGTGCCAGAAGGGAAGTGACCAGACAGCTGGGTGATGGAAACTGCGACTGGGGATGAGTTCTGGAGGTGCGAGAGTTGTGGTCAGAAGAGAGGCTAGAATTTTTATTTACCGCCTGCGACTAAAACTTGGAAAGAAAATAGAAAAGACAGGAGGTGAGACCTGAGCTTTGCGCCCTGAGCCCACTGACAGTTAGAGGCCCCGAAGGAGACAAGGGAGTGGTCAGTGGGGTGGGGAGACACTTGGGCTGTTTCAGGGGGAGGGGGAGTCGGGGGGGGCCTGGCTGGCCAGAAGGAGGAGAAGGCCACTTCCGCATCTCCAGGGAATTCGGGAGCCCAGACCAATAGAGTGGATGGAGGGACTCAGCAATGAGGAAGTGGGGAATTTTGCTGGGTATTGGGACAAAAGGAGACAGGAAAACAGGTATGTACAGGTGGAACCCCCAACATGTCACATGCAGAAACGGGATTAGACAGGCTCTCTCCCACATGCAAGGTCAGACACGGGGATGAGCCAAGTGCCCCGTGCCACGAGGCCCCACATGGGGACCCACTAATTCCACCTGCTAAACAGCCACACACTGGCTTTAAGTCCTGATCTCCCCCCACCCGGTGACAGGAAGCCCTGGAGAGTGAGGACTGGATGCTGGACGTCCTCACCGGATCCTCTCCAGGGGCCAGTGGGCAAACATTAGTGGTGCGTCTGGAGGGCCTGGGCCTTGACTGCACTGACACCACTGACTAAGGTAGTGGGGGAACGTGCCTCTTTTTCCAGCTCCTCCCCCATCTCACAATCAGGAAGGAAAGGAGCAGGCGAGCCGAGGTGTGGGAGAGGCGTCCTCCCTGCAGGGACTGCACTGGCCTCTCCCACGATGGGTATCCGGCTCCCAGGGGAGGGCCGTGCTGGGCAGAGAGCCCACGTGGGGTGAGGAGGAAGCAGAGCCGTGGAGGCAGCCCTGGCCACCTTCCCCCGCCTCCTGAACTGACCTGAGTCTTGCAGAGCCAGACCAGCCCGGCCACTACCAGCAGCCTTGGTCCTACATCCTCCTGAAGTTGGCTGGTGTCACCTGACCTGAGTCCAGCGGGAACCCACCTCCAGCGGGGCAGAGATTAGGAGCCCATCCAGACTCTCAGAAGGGGAGGCACAGTGTATTCTATGCCCCACATTTTGGCCTAGCTCAGGACTCCATCATCTGGTCTCTGCCCACCAGTATGGAAGAACTGAGGCCTGGCCGACCAGCCATGACCCTGGGGAGGGGGTTGGCTCTCGGAGAGCTGGGTCATTATTTGTTGACTGACTAACAGATTGGCCAAGTTTGAAAGCCCAGCCCACCAAGTGGTGGGGTGTGTCCAGGAGGGTGGAAGGAGGGATTGTGTTACAGTAAGGGGAGTGGTGGGCAGAGCCTGGCCCTGTGCCAGGTCCAGCACTGCCCACAGGCTGGGCGAAGGCGCCAGCAGTTTCCAGCAGGTAAGCCTGGCAGGGAGGGGGCTCAGGATGCCACTGAGCAGGGAGAGGTCTCCAGGAAGCCGGTGGGGAGGGGCTGTCCTTAATCAGGGGTGTAAGGCATCAGGCCACAGGGTCAAGGTTGCCAAGGGACTGGTAGAATTGGGGAATCATTGAGCAGCCCAACAAGTAAGAATGTGGCTGGGGGAAGGGAGGCCATCTTGGGAGTGACTTATGGAAAAGAAAGAGGCAGATTTTGTACAGGGGGGGCCTCCATCAACCCACAGAGCCAAATGCTTAGGGGTGCAAGGGCTGCCCTCCCTTCCTCCCTCCCACTCCTGGAAGTTGGGCAAAGTAAGCTTGGGTCCACCCCTCTGCAGAAGGAAGCTGTACATGTTGGGGAGAGGCACCAACGGAGGGAGGCACCCCCAAAGGAAAGGATGTGATGGGAGAGAAAAGGGTATCAGCAGGAGGAAGGGAGAGCCTGGTGGGTAGAGAGGAGAACCCCAGGTAGAAAAGGAGAGGGCAGAGGAGAAGGTGCATTGGGAGAGAAAGGGGGTGTAGAAGGGGTACTTAGGGAGAAGAGGAGGCACTGGGAAGAGAAGGGGGTGTTTGGAGGAGGAAGAGAGCACAGCAGAGGAGGCAAAGAAGTCAGCGGAGAGGTGACAGGAAGGAGGGTGGAAGGTGGGGGAGAGAGGGTGCTCAGTGGGGACACCACCGGGAAAGCAGAGGGCACAGGAAGGGAAGTGCCTTCCTGTGTTACAGGAAGGCGGTGCCAGAGGAGGGACTGAGTGACAGGGAGAGAAAGTGGGGAGCCCAGGGAAGAGAAGGGGCTTCCAGTAGGAGCAACAGGACATGGGGTGGGGGCCCCACTCAGGGGAGGTGATTGGAAGATGTTCCCCAGAGGGAAGAGGGGAGATTTGTGGCTGGGAGGGCTTGGAGGGGTAGAGGAGAGGGCTGGGGAGGGAGGCAGCCCCTGGAGGAAAAAGGAGCCACCTGGGGAAGGAAGAGGGTGCTGGGGGCAAAAGGAGTATTCCTTCCCCCTCCTCCTAGAGCCCAGCTGGAAGACAGTGGGCATGGAACTGGCTCTCAGAGAACCCTCCCAGCCCCAAGGTTGATGCCATCCTGTCACCTCCCAGGGAGACCAGCCCAGCAGTAACCTTCTGGCCCCAGTTTGACTTCTGTCCCACGTGGGACCGGGGGTGCCCCGAGGCCAGCGGGTCTTGGCGGTGCTGTCAGTTTCACACTGTCACCTGACCTGCAGCTCGCAGCTCCTTTTGGTGCCTGTACACTCTCCCGCCTGGGCCCTGCTTCTGCCCCACCACCCCTGCCTGTCCTTGGACCTGTCACTCAGCGTCGCCTCATGTGTTCTGCTGCATGATGATATGGCCGTGACAGGCTCACTTGTCGCCGTCACACCAACAGGCTGTCAACCGCGCCAGCAGTTTGAGTGTAGTTCGAGGGCATGACGCTGCCATCCTCCACCTGCTTTGGCTCCGTCTGGTCAACACCCAGTCACAGGGAACCTGCTAGACGTCAGGCAGCTGGGAGCCCGCAGTGCCAAGAGGACCAAGTCCTGGCCTCAGGAATCCCCTGCTCTATTGTGGACCCCAGGCCAATAGCATGTGGGGATCCCCCCCCCAGCTCCATGTTTGGAGTAAAGTAGCTCTAACCCCTGGCAGCACTGCTCCCCCTGTCTCCCCAGCTGTCCTGACTCAGCTCTGGGTGCCCCTCCCGTGCTCCTCCCCACACACTTCCATGGCCACCTTGACCTTCAGGAGGGCCCATGTTTCCTACTGTGTGCTCTGAGCTCACCAGGGCCTGAGCCCAGCCCTCAGGGACCCTGGAGAGAGAGCAGAGGAATGCCAGCCATGTGGGCACCTGTCACTCTGCCTCTGATTCTGTGCTCTGTTCTCACCCCCCCACCCCCGTTCCCATGGTCTCCCCCACCCTGTTTCTGCAGGGTCAGTGGGGCCAAGGGAGTTTCTCCCATTGATAAGACACAGCCAGAGTGGAGTGGGGAGGGGAATAGAGTTAACGCCCTACCACAGCCACTAGGAGGGAGACATTCATTTGAATCTACGGAGCAAAGCCTCAGCAGGAAGAAAAAGCTGCAGCTGGCAGGATTTAGGTTAGCCGTAGAAAGAACTTCCATTGGTGGAGGAATGGAAACTCCACATGGAAGTTTCTGAACGAGTAGCATAGGGAAGCCTGGGGTATTCGAGAATAAAATGCTGAGAGCTAACAAACCTGGGGGTCCCCATCTTCCTTGCACACCTCCTGCTCCACCCTTCCTTCCCTCCTCGGCTCGCTCAGAATCACAGAGCACAAGCTCAAGTGAACTAACTCACTGTTTGCAGAGTCTGCAAATCCCTTTTGCAAGAATTTGAGGGTATAACTGACTGGCCCAACCTGCTCATGTTCTCTGAGACCGTGGCTTCCCGCAGTTTGTCCTGGTCCTCAGGCGGTTCTGTGTGCATCTAGCTTGGGTTTGCAGAAGCTTTGTCTTGTCTGCAGAGACTGTTTCTGTCCTGAGCCCATGTCTATTTTCAGTCTGTCTTTTTTCAGGACCCGGGTTTCTTGAAACAGTCTGTCTCTATTTCTCTGTTTGCTTTTATTGCAGAAGCTGCCTCCATGCAGAGCCAGACCCTGTCTGGTGCCTCCCAAGCTGGTGCCCTCGCCTGGGACACTTGTTTCTGCCTAAAGTCACTCTGCCTGTTTGCCAAGCTTTGTCTATTTGCAGTGCCCGTCCCGGTCAGCACAGCCTGTTTCTTCCGCCTAAGTGTCTGTCTCCAGACCATGGCCCTGTTTGTAGAGTCTTTTCCTATTTCAGAGCCTGGTTCTGTCTGCAGGACCTGAACCCTATTTGTAGAATCTATGACATTTTTCAGGGCCTTGGCCTATTTGCACAGCCTATCTAAATTTCCTTGGATAGAAACCATCTGCTCGCAGAATCTTTTCCTATGAAGAGTTTATCACTGTCAGGGAGCACGGAGTCTATGTCTTGTAGAGAGCACATCTTGTTTGCAGACCTATACCTGTCAGCACACTCTACTCCTGATTTCACATGTACCTGTTAGCCTGTGTCTGTCTGCAGAACCTGTCCCTATTTACACAGTTTTTGTCCATCTCCAGAATTCACACTCTTTTCTAGAAAGTTTGTTCCTGTTTGCAGAGCCCAGATTCTCTACAGAACCCAGCCCTGTTTCAAGATCTTGGCGATGTTTGGGGCATCTGTGCTTGAACACAAAGCTGATTTCCCTGCCAGCTCATGTCAGTAAATCCTGTCTGTCTCTGAAGAAACTCCATGTTTGTAGAGCCTTTGTCTGCAGAGCCTGTGTCTTTTTTCAAAGCTTGGATCTGTTTGCAGAGCTCATGATTGTTTGCCTAGCCTGTTCACACCTCCCTGTGTGCAGGTTTTAGGTATGTTTGCAAAGCCTGTTCCTGCATGCAGAGCCTGAGTGTACTTTTGCCTGTGTCAAGAGCCTGCCTCTGTCTAGGAAGCATTTCTTTCACTGAAGAATGCTGTGCCTGTTGGCAGAACCTCACCTACCTATGTTCCTGTCCCTATCTGCATAGTCTGTCCCTTAGGCAGAGTCCCCATCTACAGGACTTGTCTGCATCCACATTGGCCTAGCCATTCCCAGTCTGCAGAGCTCCTCCGTTACTGCAGACCTGTGACTTTCTAGAGTCTTCATGTGGAAAGTTCACAATCTCTGATTATGTGCCCAGCCAGTCTGGACTTCCCTAGGTAGTGGCTGTGTCATTTTGCACATGCTGTCCTTGTGCACATAGATGGACCCAGTCTACAGTATTCATTTTTGTCAAGAGAACCTGTGCCTGTTGCATCCCTGTCTTCAGTCTCAGAAAGATGTCTTTGCAGAGCCTATACCTGTTATAGAGCCTGTGCTGCAGGCAGAGCCATCTCCTGCCCACACAGCCTGTCACTCTCTGCAGGTGCCATGTGTCTTTGTGTAGCCTGTTCCTAACTGTCTAAAAGACCTGTGCCTGTTTGCAGCTATGTCCTTGTGTGCAGAGACCATCTTTGTCTGCAGGATTCAGTTCCATTTCAAGAACCTGCCCCTGTTTGCAGAATCTGTCCTCACCTGCAGAATCTGTCCCCTCCTGACTACAGTGAGCCCCAATGCAGAGCCTTGTCTGTCTGCTGAACCTGTTTTGAACTCCCTGTCAGTTGGCAGAGGTTGACCCTGTGTTCAAAGCGTGCCCCTGTCAGAGCTCAGCCGTGTTTCCAGCACACTATCACCAACACACTAGGTCCCTGTTTGCAGACCCTCTCCACGCTGACTCCTGCAGCACCTGTCCTGGCTCCCTGGTATCTGTGTCTGCAAAGTCCTTACAATGAAGGACATGTGCCATGACAGCTAGCGGTGGGGAGAGTGCTTACTTGAAGCCCAGAGTACAGTTCTCCAGCCTGAAAACTCTGGCTTTTGTTGTCTCCTCCCCTACCCCTCCTGGAGCAGGATGGACATCAAAAAGGACCTCCCACCCATCAACAGCCACAGGGCCCTTCACATATGGATCATTGAGGTAGGAGTGTGACACACAGCAGAGCTGGTGCAGAGATTGCTGCTCACTGAGACTATCCCTCCCCACCCCCCAACTCAGTGCTCCCTCCCCTCCCCCACCCAGGTGGTCATGGGTTGGGTGGGGAGTGTCTCCTGAGCTGTCACTAGGTGCTCTCTTCTCCCAGAACCTGGAGATGGTGCCAGTGCCAGAGAGGGCTTATGGAAACTTCTTCACGGAACACTGCTACATTGTCCTCCACGTGAGTACTTGGGGAGCCTGCCTGAGGGGGTGGCATAGCCCAGCCTCCAGTCTGATGACACAGACTAAGTTCTGCCCTGGGAGAGGGCAGCCTGCGGGCCAGAGAATCGCATCGCGCAAGGGGCTGCTGCCTTTGAGGCCTCTTCCACCTCTCCCCATTCTCCACGCCCTGTTCTTGGAAGCACCTGCCCATTCCCCCCAGGGCCCTTGTTACATCCTTGACCTCTGTCTCACCATGCCCTAGCCCCTCACCCCGCCCCTGCGTCCTAGAGGCCTCCCACACCCCCCATACACAACTGCCTGGGCCCTAGGTTCTCCAGAGCCTGAAAGCCCAGCAAAGGACTCCCGGTGACCTGCATTATTGGGTCGGGAAGGAGGCAGGCGAAGAAGCAGAGATCGCGGCGGGTGCCTTTGTGCAACACCTGCAGGGGGCGCTGGGCGAGGCCACCGTGCAGCACCGGGAAGCCCAGGGCCATGAATCCGACTGTTTTCGCAGCTACTTCCGCCAGGGAATCATGTGAGCTGGGTAGGGGGTGCGGCAGAGGGGAAGGGGCAGGGAGGTAGGTGGAGTAACTGGGCAGCCTGGGATGAGTAATTCGCTTATCCCTAGAGTGTGGGGAGTTTTTTGGTGGGTGGGGGGTGATACCTTTATTGAGAACCATATCACTTACCAAATAACCTGTCAATTTCAAGTATGCAATTCAGTGATTTTCAGTCTGTCCACATATTTGTGCAACCATCACAGTAATTTTAGAACATTTCATCACCCCAAAAAAAGTCCCACACCCTTTAGTAGCCCTCCCTCTTCCTGCTTCCCTGCACCCAACACTTCCTTCCCCCATCTGTGTTTATAGATTTGCCTATAGATATTTCCTATAAATGAAATTATACAACCATGAGCTTTTGGGTTTTTCACTGAGCGTAATATTTTCAAGGTTCATCTGCTGTTATAGCATGTATCAGCCCTTTCTTTTTTCTTGCCAAATAATATTCTACTGTATGGATATACCACGTTCTTCTATATCTGGTCATCACTGAATGGATGTTTGGATTATTTCCACTTTTTGGCCACTATGGATAATCCTATTACTAACATTTATATACAGCTTTTTGTGCCAACGTGTTTTTTTTATTTCTCTTGTGCATGTATCCAGGAATGGATACTGAGTTTACGTCTTTGTTACTGTGCTTGGTAGAAATGTCTTTTGCTGTAAATTGTTTCAAATCTTTAAAAAATTAATTTTTGCAATATATTTAGGTGGAGTCACAGGAAATTGCCAGTATTGGATCATTTCTGTCTCACACATCTGAACCTAATACGTGTGTATAGTATATATATATATGAGCACTTGCAGAACCCCCCACCCGATATGTCCACCTCCACATGGGGCATACCTCCACATGCATGAATATATATGTTCCCCCACAACACATACATATGGATGCCTGAATTCCATGCACTCACATCTATATTCACATGGATAAACACACACTTAATGCCCCCACTTATTTACAGAAATATGGGTATGCACCTATGTGTGCATACACGTATTCACATCACGTATGCACACGTATTCACGTGTATGAACACATGTATTCACATCTATGGAATAACATATGCACTGTCTCTTCAGGGACAAAAGTGTACATGCACATGCAATGTGCACTCAGAGAACCAAATACACACCCCTGCCCTGTGTACATACCCATGATCTGTACTTGCACTTGTGTGTCAAGCAGGCACACACATGTCCCTACACATGTTCATGTATGTGCTCACATCTGTGTTCACATCTACACTTGGTGGGGCTTGGGCTTATGTGGGCCCCACTCCCTCAGCTACAGGAAGGGAAGCCTGGACTCGTCCCTGAAGCATGTGGAGACCAATATGTACAACATTCAGCGACTGCTGCGCATCAAGGGGAGGAAGCACGTATCCGCCACTGAGGTGAGGGCTGCCGCTTAACCTCTGGACTCAGCTCCCACTGTCTGTACTGAGTACAGAGGAGGATGGCAAGGATTGGGGGGCACGAAAGCCTTGGCATGCAGCTGTATAAGCACATATGACTTTGAGGGTCACTCTGTAGGTGTGGCTCTGTGCATCTCGAGGTACGAGCAACAGGAGGGGATGCTGTCTTTCAAGGGTATACATGCTCAAGATGACACTTCTCACTTTATAACCATGACATGCGTGTCGGCAGCTATGTGCATGCGCACAGACACGTGCACATAAAGTGGGGCATGCTGGGCCTCCCCGGTGGCGCAGCGGTTGAGCGCTGGGTTGCGAAGCTGCCCGCAGCCTCTGCAGCGCCGGTTTGATCCCCGGCTGCTCCCCGGCCACCGGAGGAGGGTCCCACATGGCGCGCAGACCTCTCCTGCCGCCCGCTGCTCCCCTCAGCAGTGTACTTCGGTCTTTCTGCCTGCTCTGCTCCCCGCTCTGGCTCTGGTGAATTCTCTCACCCTCCCGTGCTTCTGACTGTACCCAGTGCTTGTATAAATAAATAAACAAATAAAACTTTTAAAAAAATTAAAAAAAACACTTTAAAAATAAATAAAGTGGGGCATGCACACCTCTTTATGTGTGTACACAGGGTGTAAATTGGGGGTATGCCCAGATGGCCTATCTTGAATGAGAAGGCAGAATCAAGCTTCGGGCCCCATTCCTGCCACTGCTTCTCTGACCCCCTACTTCTCTTGTCTCATGGGCACATTATGAATTTGGGGAGGTGGGCCAAGTAGCACCAGGGAAGATAGAGTAATTTGAGGTGGAGGTATGCAGCCCTGTACTGTCCCACATGTTGCAGCTGTCACCCCACAGGCACGCACACTGTCTGCCACTGTCACTCCCAGGGCTACCCCAGGCCACTGAGTGCCCTTGTTAGTGCCAATTAGAACAGAGTGCCTCTTACTTCCATCTTGAGGGAAATTAAGAGAAAATGCTGATCTTGTTAACGTCACCCACAGATCCAGGGGCCGGGGCCATGCCTCCCTGGTCAGGCAGGGACGCCATGCAATAATCCTGTTACTCTGGCAGAATTATTTAGAGTCCCCACTTTTACTCTCACTATCCACAGATACGTACTGTCCCCCACACAAGTGCACATATGCACACACACAGTGCACATGCGCTGTCACTCGTGAGCTCACACCCTTGCTCACATTGATGTGCCCCCAATTTATACCCTGTGTACACACATAAAGAGGTGTGCATGCCCCACTTTATGTGCACGTGTCTGTGCACATGCACATAGCTGCCGACACGTATGTCATGGTTATAAAGTGAGAAGTGTCGTCTTGAGCATGTACACCCTTGAAAGACAGCATCCCCTCCTGTTGCTCGTACGTAGAGATGCACACAGCCGCACCCACAGAGTGACCCTCAAAGTCATATGTGCTTATACAGATGCATGCCTGCGCACCTAATACTGGACTAATACACACACCCAGTTGCACAGAAGTGACACACCCAGTTCTGCTCCCCTGGGGGCACAGGCTTTGGTGACCCCTGCCTGGGTGCTGGCAGTGATGCTCCATCTCCCTCCCTGTCCCTCCTGGCCCTGGTAGGTGCAGCTCTCCTGGAACAGCTTTAATAAGAGTGACGTCTTCCTGCTGGACCTGGGCAAGGTGATGATCCAATGGAATGGGCCCAACACCAGCATCACTGAGAAGGCACGGGTCAGTGACAACCCTGGGAACTAAGGGGTGCAGGGCTCTGGGAGAGGGGTGATCCTGCAGGTGCCTATCCTCCAGCTACCCCAAGAGTTGAGCTTGGCTTTCCTATAACCTGACAAGTACTTATATGCAAGCTGAGTTCATATGCTGCACTGGTGGTAACCTAGATGCCAGGATGAGGGGCCTCCAGCCTCTGCTCCCAACCTCTGCTAGCTGACCAGTGACAGGAAGTCTCTGAGATGCACTAAGGAGTGAGGGGGGCCCCGGGGAAAGCGCTGACTGCCAGGTCTTTTCCTGCAGGGACTGGCCCTGACCTGCAGCCTGCGGGACAGGGAGCGGGGTGGTCGTGCACAGATTGGTGTGGTGGATGATGAGGTCGAAGCCACTGACCTCATGCAGATCATGGAAGCTGTGCTGGGCCACAGAGTGGCCAACCTGCAGGCTGCCATACCCAGCAAGAGCATTGACCAGCTGCAGAGGGCCAATGTCCGCCTCTACCAGTAAGCAGACCTTGGGAGCGGGTCGGGGGGTGGAGTAGTTCAGAGTGGGTGTACGTGCCACCGTTACTGCAGCAGCACAGTGTCTCTGGGAAGCCCTCCAGAGACGATCCTGGGTTTCTGAGGGAGGCCATAGGGAACCTTGGCCCCAAATGATACTCTTTCATGGCAGCTTTTCTGAGAAACCCATTGCACAGACTGGGTGAGTGAGGCCCTAAGAGGGCCAGGGAGCTGCCTAAGTTTCCACAGCAAGGCTGCAGTGAAGTCAAGACCTCCACTCAGGGCCCCAACCCCTATGCCTTCTGTATGCATGGTGGGATTGGACAGAGGGGAAGAAAGGGGAGGGGAGCAAAGGGGGACTACATTGGCACTGGGTCAGGTAGGGGCTGAACTGCCCACATCTGGATGCCTGTCCCCCAGTGTCTACGAGAAGGGCAAGGACCTGGTGGTCCAGGAGTTGGCAACCTGCCCACTGACCCAAGATCTGCTGCAGGAGGAGGTGAGGCAGACCTGGCCCCAGCCACCCTCTCGGTCCCAGCCACCCTACTGTCACAGCCCGGGCTGGATCTCCCACTGACAAGCTCCGCTCTTGCTATCAGGACTGCTACTTCCTGGACCAGGGTGGTTTCAAGATCTACGTGTGGCAGGGGCACCTGTCCAGCTTCCAGGAGAAAAAGGCTGCATTCAGCTGGGCTCTGGTGTGCTGTGGGCCCTGTTTGAGATGGGCATGGTGCTGCCCTGGGAGCCCCAGCTAGCATCCAAGAAGCCATGTGTGGAAGGGAGACATGGGGTTGCCTTGAGAACTGAGGAGTCTACTGCACTGGTGCCCCCTCAATTTGGGGGTGGGGGTTGGGGAAGACAAGGCTCCCCCTAGGGTCTCACGTGTTGCCAAGGCCCGCCCTTTCCGAACCAGGAGGGGGGCGGGGGACGCCAGGGGGGTTCCTCCCGGGCCTTCTGGGGCCCAGAGCTGGCTCATTAAGCGCTAAGTGGGTCATGAGCCCTGTTAATTAACGCTGCTCAGGGCTCAGCTGGCCCAGCAGCCTGACGGGGGGGTCCCGCGGGTGCGGAGAGCAGTGCTCCCTGGGGCCCGCACGCCTGAGCAAGTCCGCACCGCAGGGCTTCATCCAGGCCAAGGGCTACCCGACCCACACCAACGTGGAGGTGCTAAGTGACGGCGCCGAGTCGGCCGCGTTCAAGCAGCTCTTTCGGACGTGGACAGAGCGATGCAGCACCAGGACCCCCAGCTGGAAGGGTGACGGGCTTGGTGGGGGATGGGGGGGGCCTAAACCGCTGCAGGCAGCAGAGGGGCAAGGCCGGAGGGCGGGGTGGGAGCGAATCTGAACTTTTCTGGGTGATGGGCTGGGTGGTGCCTCCGGGGTCGGGTGCCAATGACACCTTTTGCCCCCCCCCTCAGGTACCCCGAATCTGGTAAAGCTGGACGTGGGCAAGCTGCACAGCCAGCCTGAGCTAGCGGCCCAGCTCAGGATGGTGGATGATGGCTCCGGGAAGGTGGAGGTGAGAGGCCCTAGCTGGCTTGGCAGAGGGGAGATGGGCAGAGTCGTCAGCTCAGAGGAGTAGGCTTTGTCTTCAGGTGAATGATAAGGCTGCTCAGGTGACCCAGGTACAGCCAGGTGCATCTCTGCGCACAGTCAGTGATGTCCTCCTGACTGCGGCTCATGCACATCACACCTAATCACATGCAGCCATACAGGCTCCGTCCATAAAGTCATGGCACGCGGGACAGTAAACCTCGACTTAATTATGCCCATTTTATCATCTGTGTGACACAATCATACATGTGATAGTGCAGGCACACATACTCATACCTGGCAGTTGCACTCAGTCATGCCAGGTACACGTCTGCAAGATGTCACTGCACAAACTGCATCACACATGATCACAGTCACACCACCATCCCCCTACAGAGGACACCAACAGACTCACAGTCATACATACCCAACCACAGCCCCACACACCCAACACTGTCACAAGCTGCCAGCCACCTATCTGGCTGGGACAAAACGGGACATGCCAGGAGAGGGGGCCATTTCCAGGCTCCAGAAAGGGCAAGGTTGCATCTTGACTTGTTGGCTAAAACCTGAGCAGGGCCCTTAATTCCTTTGGGCTTCAGTCTTTTTATCTATAAAATAGAAGCAAAAACCGTGGTCCCATTCTGCCCCAAGGCTTGTGTCCGGATGCCGTGGGACTCTCAAGATGGATAGCTGGGCTCTAGTCCAGCAACCAGTGGGTGGGGTTCTAATCCTCAAGGTAGGTGGAGGTGTGAGAAAATACCTTTTCTCCCAGGTTTCCTCCTACTTTTACCCTAATCCCACATTTACAGGTGAACAGAGGCAGTAAGTGGGAAGAGACCAAAGCAGAAAGCAGAGCAAGGGGGTAAAGAAGACAGAGAGAGGAGGTGGGGGGGATCAGGGGCAATAGAGATGACAGGCAGGAAAGCAGAGAGGAGGGTGAGGGAGGGAGGCAAGGAAGGCTTTAGGGCCCAGGCCTCAAGCAGGAAGGCAGGGAGGGGATCCCTCCCAGCAGGCCAGGTGAGTGGACTGGCAGGCAGGACCCGGCTCCAGCCAGGAGGCCTGGCAGTCAGATAGGTGCTGCTCCTGGAGGTTATGAGGTCGAAGTCAGGCTCTTCTGCAAAAGGCGGGCTCTTGGATGCTCTGGTCTGGAGACCTCCAGAGACGCAGTCAGGCTCTGTGTGGGCACAGGAAGCTCAGGAGTGGTTTCCTGCTACATGGAGGTGGGTATTATTATCCCTGCTTTACAGGTGGGAAAACAGGAGCTCAGAAAGGTCCTTCTGGAACATGGGGCCAACCTGGGTCCAGAGCCCATGCTCAGCTACCATAGCAACAAGAAATCACAGTGACAAGTGTGAGGAAGTGTTTTCCTTTCAATCCTTGAACAGTCTTTGGGTTTTTTTTAAGTGACACTGGAAAAAAGGGAAATTTTTCCAAGAGCCCTGAGACCTTGCTTCTGCCCAGCTTCTGCTGTCCTGGTCTGGGCAGACGAGTGGGGACTCGTCTATCCTGGCGCTGCACCCAGGCTCAGCACGGCTGAGGGCAGGCCAACACGTGTGTTGTGCAGCCTGATGTGCACAGGGGAAGGGTCACCTGTAGATCTTTGCACATGCCAGCACAGAGTGTGACGTGGCGCTAAGCTGGGGGCGCCCCAGGCCTGCACAGAAGAGGCAAACCTCAGGCTGAGGAGAGCTGCCTGGGTGGGCACTGGGTGGGTAGTTTAGGTGGAGAAGCCCCTGCACACATTGGTCCCCCATTCCCCAGATATGGTGCATCCAGGACTCATGCAGGCAGCTCGTGGACCCAGAGCATCATGGACAGTTGTGCTCAGGCAACTGCTACCTGGTGCTCTACACCTACCAGAAGATGGGCCGTGTCCAGTACCTCCTGTACCTGTGGCAGGTATGCTGGCCTGAGGCGGGTAGCAGACCCTTTAAAGCCCAGAGTTAAAGACCTGAGGGAAGGAAAGAGCTGCACCCAGCCCTCATTACACTCATCGCCCCTGCCTGCAGGGCCACCAGGCCACCGTGCATGCGATCAAGGCCCTGAGCGACAACGCTGAGGAGCTGGACCTCATGTACCACGGAGCCCTGGTGCTGGTGCACGTCACCATGGGCAGTGAGCCCCCTCACTTCCTCTCCATACTCAAGGGCCAGCTGGTGGTCTTCCAGGTAGGGCCCACATCACCCGTGGGGCCACAGCCTCGCTGCTCCTCCCTGTGTCCGTGGCCCTCTCAAGAACATGTTGAGCACTGTCTCTTCAGCTAAGCCAGGGCCCGGCTGACCAACCCCAGTTTCTCTGAGTCCCAGGAGCCCCGAGGGTGACCCCTGCTGAGTCTCTTCTCCCTCCTGCTGAGTCTCTTCTGCCTGTGCCCAGCACCAGCCACAGAGCAGGGGCTCAGGGGAAGAAGGGAGCCAGGACCTTGCCTGGAGTCAGACGGACAAAGTGGGGTCCTCTTTCTGCCTTCGAGCTTGAGGGAATCATGTCCTAAATGGGCTGAGGGGCCCATTTAGAAAGGGCCTGGTTCCCGATCCTAGACTGACAGGTTCCTCACACTCCTCACTCAGAGGGTCCAGAAAACAGTGGTGGCATCAAGGAAGGTTCCCAGGACCCCATGGCAGATTATCCTTCCCTGGGAAAGGAGGTGGCCCCCAAGAGTCCTTGCCTCAGCCTAAGGCCCTGCTCCCTTGCAGGACAGCACTGGGCACTATGGGGCGGCGCCATCAGCCTCTGCCACGAGGCTCTTCCACGTGCAGGGCACCGACAGCCACAACAGCAGGACCATGGAGGTGCCAGCCTGCGCCACAGCCCTCCACTCCAGGGACATCTTCTTTCTGGACACGTCTGACATCTGCTACCTCTGGTTTGGGAAGGTACCCCCAGCACTGACCACCTGACTCCTGCCCAGGGCAGTGGTGCCAGCTGGGGACGGGTCCTTTTCACAGGGGGGACACATGTCAAATCCAGCCTCAGTTACCCGGGAGGGACAGAGGGGGTGGCCACAGTGTCCCCCCTGGAAGCTGAGAGAGTTACAGAGTGACAGATGGATGGGGGAGGCCCCTGACCAGAGCCAGGCCAGGCTCAGGCTGCCTCCCTCCTTCCTGCCTCCAGAAGGGAGAGGTCCCTTCCCTGTTCTCCTGGGTAAAAAGGAGGCCTAGTCTAGTTTACTAGTTTTCTCTCATCTTCAGCATAAACCGTAGATCCTGAGGATCCCCATCATGCTCTGAACCCAGAACTGTGGAGACAGAGCCTGGGGGTGGGGGTGCAGGCAGGGAAGAAAGGAGATCCCTTGGTCCAGGATCCCTTGGTCCTGCCATTATTTTGGGTCTCCTGTGGCTCAGGCCCTAGTAGGGATGTGGGACTGAAGACCTTCCCAGGGACTGACCCGGCCCATTACCTGCCAGGGCTGCAGCGGTGACCAGCGTGAGATGGCGCGGGTAGTGGTCGCTACCATCTCTAGGAAGAGCAAGGAGATGGTGCTGGAGGGTCAGGAGCCACCCCACTTCTGGGAGGCCCTGGGAGGCTGGGCTCCCTACCCCAGCAACAGGAGGTAACAGCACTGGGAAGAGGGTGTTCTTACAATGAGGAGGAAATTGAAGCCTGAAAATAGTGGGTGACTAATTAAGGGTCACACAGAAAGATGAATAGGTCGGACTAGAACTGAGGACCCCTGACTCCCTCCCTAGAGGCTCCCCAGGGCACAACCCACCTTCCACTCCCCGGCTCTGGGTAACTTGGATCAGGAAGACAGGCGCCAGGGAGCGCGGGGCAGTGGCGCCCTCTGCTGGCAAGAGTGTTCCCTGCAATGTCCCAATCCTGGACCTCGCCACCTGGCAAAGGACAAGGAAAATGTGCCATCTCCCAACCCCACCACAGCCCCGGTGGGTCGTGATACCTGTGGGGGCGGTGGGGGGGGTATATAGATGGACAAGAATTTTATATAGGATTGCGGGGCAGAGGGAGACCTTAGAAGGCCTGAATTCTAGGGCTGATTTATGGGCTGCATACCCCCCAAGTCTCCTGCACCCTGAAGTACTACTGCCTCCTTCTTAACTTAGCTTCCCATCTCCCACCAACCGGGTCTGAGGCTGGCTCCCAGCCAGGGGTGAGACCAAGTACTCCTCTCTTCCCGGGAGGACAAGGCTCCAGTTCTGGAATCTGCCCACTCCTGGGAAAACTAATGGGCTAGCTTGTGCCATAGCTGACTGGCACTGGACAGGTCGCTGATTTTGTTTTTCCCCTGACAGATGGGGACACTGAGGCCCAGAGAGAGCAGGGCATTCCCAGAACGAATGATGGGGTGGGTGGAGCTTAGAGGAGAGGTCCCTAGCCCCTGGGATAGGGCTCCCTGTGCTGAGAGCTCATGGAGCCCCACTGGTGAGCAGCACAGGACTCCTGCCTCCCTCATGGCCTTGTGTCCATGCCGCCAGACCCCAGGAGGACGTCTTCAACTTCCAGCCACGACTGTTCGAGTGCTCCGGCAAGGTGGGCTGCCTGGTCCTCATGGAAGTGGTGTTTTTTAGCCAAGAGGACCTGGACAAGCATGACGTCATGTTACTGGACACCTGGCAGGAGGTGAGGCAGCCGCCCCTGGCCCACTGGGGTGTGCATGGGTGTGTCTGTAGCTGTGTGACTGGGCATGTGTGTGTTTCTGGTAGTATGCCTGCATGTAAGCCTGTGGTGGGTCTGTGTGATGGTGTGACACTAAGTGACTGTGTCACCGCAGGATGGTGATGAGGCTGTGGAGACTGACTGTGTGACTGGGGCTCATGTGTGATTGTGACCAGTTTCATAGTTGTGTGTAACTGTCCTGGAGATGGTATGTGATTCCAGGGGACTGAGTGCCTGTGGCTGGTGTGACAGTGCCTGAGGCTACCTGTGTGACTGCATGCTACCTGTGATTATTTACATGCAATTCTGAGTGACTGTGTGTGTCTGATTTGCTGTCTGGCAGGTGGTCGTGGGGATTGTGTCTAGCTGTGGTTGTGTGTCTCGGCTGCACTGTCTGTGACTGTGTGAATGTGGACATGAAGGCTGAGCCAAACCATCTCACTCAGAACAAAACCTAAGCCCTCCCTTACTGCAGCCCCGTGTGACTGGGCTGCCCCAGCTCTGTGACCCAATTTTCTCCCTCTCCCGCCCGCTTGCTGTGCTCCACTCTCAGAGGCCTCCTTGCCTCATGTCTCCTGCCAGGTGTGCAATGTGCCTTTGCGTTGGTTGTTTTCCAGTTAGACACACGTGCGTCTTACTCCCTCACCTCCCTCGGATCTTAGCAAATGTCCTCAGTAAGTCTTCCTCTAACTCTAGTTTAAAATGACAATATTGGGCCTCCCCTGGTGGCACAGCGGTTGAACGCTGGGTTGCGAAACTGCCTGGAGCCTCTGCAGCGCCGGTTCGATCCCCGGCGGCCAGCGAGGGTCCCACATGCCGTGGCAGACCTCTCCTGCCATGCCCACTGCTCCCCTCAGCAGTGTACTTCATCGGTCTGCCTGTTCTGCTCCCTGCTCTGGCTCTGGTGAATTCTCTCATCCTCCTGCGCTTCTGACTGTACCCAGTGCTTGTATAAATAAATAAATAAATCTTAAATAAAAATAAAATGACAGTATCCCCCCACCCCCACCTGCCACCACCACCTTCTTCTTTCCCTGCATTACTTTTCTCCATCTAATATGCTGCATATTTTACTCTCTCTGCAGTAAAATGAAAATACTACAAGGGCAGGACTTTTAGCTGTTTTTTTTCATTGTTGAATGCCCAGTGCGTAGAACAGTGCCTGACACACAATAGGTGCATAACAAATATTTGGGATCGAATGCCTACAGGCACTTTTGTGAGTTGGTGTGTTTGTGCATGTGTGTATGTGTCTTTTGGGGGGATGTGTATATATGGGGTGGGGTGGGGTTCTGAGACCATCTAATAGATATGAGGGAAAAATGTGGTGAGCCCTGGGCAGCCCTCCACCCACTCAAGGCCAGGCCCCTCTGTGGCCCAGATCTTCCTGTGGCTTGGGGAAGCTGCCAGTGAGTGGAAGAAGGAGGCGGTGGCCTGGGGTCAGGAGTACCTGAAGACTCATCCAGCAGGGAGGAGCCTGGCTACACCCATCGTGCTGGTCAAGCAGGGCCATGAACCTCCCACCTTCACTGGATGGTTCCTCACCTGGAACCCCTACAAGTGGACTGTGAGTAAAGCCTGAGGGTCCCTTCACCCCACCTTAATCCAGGGGAGAGGGGCCTGCCTTGGGCTGACAGTAAGGAGGCATCGCCCTGGACCTCCAGTGGCTGGGGGAGACATGGCCTTGTCCTCTTGTCTCCTCCTGGATCCCATTGCTGCCACTTCATCCTGCCACACCACCCCCCTTCCCATTCTTGTCCCCAGAACAACCCATCCTATGAGGAGGTGGTGGAGGGCAGCCTGGGAGCCATATCTGCCATCTCTAGGATCACAGCAGTGAGTATTAGAACCTGCCAAGCCCCCTCCAGGGGTCTGGGCTCAGATGGTATGCTCCAAATGGGCACAATGGTTACGGAAGGGCCAGTCCCTGGTAGGTAGCAGGGGTTGCAGTTGGCAGCAGAGAGGCCAGTGAGTTCAGTGTGTCTCCCTGTGGGAGCCTAGCTCCCACATTCCCCATCCTGAGTCTTCTCTCTGGACAGGAAGTCAACAAATTCCACTTGTCCCGTTGGCCAAGAAATGGCAGGGCAGGCACCTTGGGCCTGCAGACCTTCAGGAGCTCCCACGACAGCTTAGAGAGCGAGCTGGAGCTGAGCTCCAAGACAGGTGGCAGCACCAGCAGCAGCCACAGCAGCAGCAGCTACCCCAGCAGCCCCAGAGCCACCATCAACGGGGGCCTGCGCCGCGAACAACTCATGTACCAGGCTGCCAAGGACCTGCCAGAGGGAGTGGACCCGGCCCACAAGGAGGTAGGCATGCGAGACCCCTGCCCCTCGTCTAACACATGAATGCATCTAACAGCCCAAGGAACCCAGAGCATGAGCCACTGAATATGGCAGTGGGCAGGTGTCCCAGGGAGATGTGTTCCAGATGGGTGGGCTACATAGGTGGGTGAGGAGCACCTAGAGCCCTGGGGCGACACCTCTTAGTGGGTGGGGCAGGTTTCAGGGCTCAGATCCTTCCTCTGCATCTACACACCTTCTGCACCCCCATTTCCCCCCCAGTCATATCTCTCAGATGCAGACTTCCAAGATATCTTTGGGAAGTCCAAGAAGGAATTCTACAGCATGGCCAAATGGAGGCAGCAGCAGGAGAAAAAGCAGCTCGGCTTCTTCTGAATGCAGGTCCCACCTGTGCCAGTGCCACCCACCTGACCAACACGCCTGAGGGTACCTCCACTCACACCGAAGTCCCGGGGGAGGCCCTCTGCTGGGACCCCTCTTGGGTTCCCCTTCCAACTTGTCAGTAAAATCTTGTCACCCTCACAGGGTGTGGTGTGTGTGCTGCCCAGCCTGGGCCACGCTGTGGGTACACCTTGGGGAACACGCCCCTAGGGCTGGTGGTGGTGCCACATTCCAGAAAAGGACTGAGCTCCCTGTGCCCTCCTCCATGGAGGGGTTTGTTTCTTGCTGGTCCCTTCTCCCCAAGAGTCCAAAAAACCCTGCTCATGTGTGAGTGCAGAGAAGATAGAGAGATGTTGGGGTTCCTCTTGGGGTATACATGCGCACACACACACACACACACACACATATACACACTTTACAGGGATGTTTCTGATGTGCAGGTAAAGAAACCACAAGGCTTAGTGTTAAGATTTTTATAAAAACCGTCAACCTAGGGCTGGCCCGAGGAAGAGAGGGCTGCAGTGTTGTTCCTAACGGAATTGAGGCCAGCTCCGGGGCTGGGACGGCTCTGGGGACCCCAGAGAGGCAGCAGCACAGACAGGGTGTTAGAGCTGAAGGCAGGACAGGGCTTCCAGCTCTGAGCGAAGGGTCAGGAGCAGCCAATCCCGTCTGACCCCCAGACAGGGACAGAGAGCCTGACCCACTGTGGGCAGCTCCCATCAGACTCCCTGAGGCAAGTCCTGGAGGGACATCTTCACAAAGAGGGTGGCAGATGGGTACTGGTCTCCGTTCTTGGACAAGAGGTGGACGTGCCGGTAGCCTATCGGGGACAGGCAGGAAGGAGCACACGGTGAGAGGTCCAGTCACTCAGGAAAGATGTGTCAAGGGACAGCCTAAGGGATGCCAGGCCCTGTCTCCCTGCACCTGACCACCCCCTCCCCTTGACAGACTTACCCTGCTTGAGGCAGCTCAAGGGGATGGTGCTCTGGCCAATGAAGTCATTCTTGGAGGAGGCGTCGTAATCCTCCACCACGAAGCGCACAAGCGCCAGCTCGGGCACATTCACTTTAAACTCAAACTCCTTGTCCCAGCGAGGATTGAAACCTAGGGGTGCAGGCACCAGGTCAACAGCAGGGACCCCAGGCCCAGCAGCCAGGCCCAGCCGAGGCGCGGCACGTACCGTTATTGGTGATGACGGCAGTCTGGCGGCTGGCCGTGTCCTGGCTCATGCCGTGAATCTCCACCGTCACCTTGGGGTCCACGATTGAATTCTTACTCTTATTGACTTTTGGCAGCTGCTGCCCTGTGATGACCTGAGGAAAGGCGGGGGGCAGTGAAGGGGTGAGGAATGGGGGTGCGAATAAAGGGCCACCTGTCCTTCCTACAGCTGGTCATACCTTGATTTTGAGCTGCTTTGGATTAAACCAGGACCCCTTAACCAGGGAACGTGAGTTGAACGTAGAGTTGGGGTCTCTCAGAAAGGCAGGCTTCAGCACGTAACCGCAGGACCCATTTTCCTGGAAGCGGCCCTGATACACGTCCATCTCTGGCCCAGGTGTCTGGAAGTTCAGGGCCACTACAGCAGGACAGAGCAAACACAGGCTGTGGGCTGGCCTCGGAGGCCTGAGAACACAGCCTGCTCGGTGCATGCACGGAGGCCTGGAGTCACTCAGTGAGGGAGACGCAGGGTCCAGCCTCACTCCAATGTTTCTGTCCTCCTGCCACCCTAACTGACCCACCCCACCAATCTCACTTTCAATTTCTGGTGCGAATTCAAAGGACTAGTGTGACACCAATGGGATTTCGGACACGTGACTTGCTGGCAAGGCAAGATTTCCAAACTATGAGCTTTTAAGATCACAAATCCTTGCTTGGGCCCCCAGAGGTCCTGGCCCCTGGCACTCCAGCCGCAGCCAGCCCTACCTATCTGGCAGCCCCCATTCCACATTTCCACGGGATGGTAGTTGGAGGAGTCGGTTCTCCAGCCAGCCGGGTAGATCCTGCTCAGGTGAGTGATGTTGTGGTGGACAAAGCTGTTTCCTGCGGGAGTGTGGGTTGGTCAGAAGAGGACGCCTCTTGGGCTGCTTCTCCTCACTAGCTCTGTGTGGTAACAGCTTGGCGTGGGGGTGATGTTTGGAGGGTGCGGGCCAGGCCTGGCATGGGCCCGCGCAGCTGGTCAGGGCCAGGCTCACCTGATTCTTGGAGCAGTCGGAGGGCCTGGTTCTCGGAGAAGGACACCATCTCATAGAAGGCCTGCCCAGGGGTGCCAGGTTTGGCAAAGCCCCCAAAATGGACGCTCTTGCAGTAAATAATCATATCCGAGAGCTCCTTCACTAGCCTGAGCTTGTCCTCCTGGGGGCCATGGGGAGGCCCGGGTTAGAGTCAGAGGTTGGGGCAGGTGGGCACTGAGAGAGCCAGAAACCCAGTCACAGAGAGAGAAAGACAGAGAGAGGGGAGCAGAGGGTCTGAGTGGCAGCCACAGAGAATTGGGACAAGGCAAATATCCCAGGGGGTGATGGGTGATGATAGGGAGGCAGGGCCCCAGGGTGGATTCCCATCCCCCCGAAGCTCCCCCTGGTACCTTGGGCTTGTGCTGCACTCGGCTCCTCACTGCCTCATCTTCCATCTCTGCAGCCTCATCCTCGTCTGACACAGTGGCCTCGGGGCCTCCTTCCCCACCCTGGGGTAGGAGCCCTCCCAGCTTCTTCCCCTTCAGCAAGATCTTCCCCTTCAGTTGCTAAGGATGGAAAGGCAACTGGTCAAGCCCCTCCCAGCCAGCCCCCCTGCCCCTCTTCCCAGCTCACCTCTGGGGAAGGCAGGATGGTGGTGACTCCCTCCAGGGGCCGGTCCAGCAGCAGGGGCCCCAGGATGGTGCTCAGGTGTCGAGCCATCACGCGCTGCTGCTCCAAGCTGCAGTGGTTCTCCAGGGACAGGATGACGGGGTAGGGGGAGGCCTGGAGGTCCCAGGGCAGGTTAGGGGCGCTGGTCACCCCTACCATCCTCCTCTCAAACCCCTTTCCCCAGCGCGCCCACCTTGAAGGCATAGTCCCGGATGGCCCTGAGCACGTCGCAGAGGAGGATCTTGGAGGTGAACGTGTAGCCGTGGTAGATGACCGGCTCCAGGCCGGGCCCGTCCCAGCAATCGAGCTCCAGGCAGCGGCAGCCTTTGCACAGCGCCCTGCGGGCAGGGCTGGTAGCTAGTCCCCCAGCCAGCCCTGCCCCTGTGGCCACCGACCAGCCCCCTGGGGTCCTGCCCCCAGGCTCCCCGCCCCACGCACCGGATGTAGGCTTCCGTGCTGCTGGGCCCTGCGATCTGGTCTTGCGTCAGGTAGGTGTTATGCGAGGACGACACCAGGTAGTGGCTGAGCGGCTGGCTCATGTCCTGGTAGACTCGCCGGCGCGCCAGGCTGAAGGCGCTGCCGTCGGCTGACAGCAGGTACATCAGGAAGCCGTCCTTGCTCATCTGCCGCTGCGCCTTGGCTGGGAGGGAGGAGGCTGACGGTCAGGGCCTTCTGTGGGCCAGACTCCTCCAGGGGACCTTCGGTTGCCCCCGCTGGGAGAAGAGGCGCTCCCCCCACCTGTCCTTACCCCCGACTTCCCCCCCCAGTCCCGTACAGAGCTCGTCCTACATATCTCACAGAGGCCAGTAAGTGTGACTCTCCCAATCAAACTGTGACCACCTCAGAGTGAGGCCCGGTCTCTTCTGCAAAGCCCTGCCCCGTGAGGCCCCCCAAAGGCAAGGCCTCATCTCCTTCTCTGTGCCTCCAGACTGGAGCTCCCTACAGGACAGGGGTCCTTCTTCACTGCTGGGCCCAGGATGGGCACAGAGAAGGAAGAGGGGGTGGGATACCCGTTTTTCCAGTCTCCTCCCTATTTCCTGAACCCCTTGCTGGAGGGTGCAGAGTGGGGTCGTGATGCTGGAGCCCTGTGGCCCATCTGCCTGCTGTCTTGGGACAGGCAAATCCGGACAAGGAGCCCTGGGGCTGGTTGGGATCCCCTTCCCTCCAGCTTCCTTCTCTCTGGCTGCAGTCTCCCCAGGGGCCTCCTGGCCCAGTGTGACCCTGGGGCTGCAGATCGCTGGCCCTGGCCAGGCCCTCACCACTCTCGTCGGGCTCATAACGGTCAATGAGGGAGAGGGCCAGCGCGGGCCCTGCATCCTCCTCCCGCTGCTGATGCTGCAGGAACTTCACTAACTGATCCACCGACAGGGTCTCCCCGGAGCCCGCAGCCTCAGCAAAGGTGCGGTCAATCTCCTCCCGCTGGGTCAGCATCTTGTAGAAGGTCTCAATCTCCTCATCCTCCAGGGAGTCTGTCTGGGAGTGGTCACATTCCTGCAAGGCCAGGTGGGCAGGGCTCAGAGCTGACCCTAGGCTAGGGGCAAAGACCCACTGTCACACAGCCTGCCCTCGCTTCCCGCCTCACCCTGAAGATCTTCCGGGCATAGCTGTCGTCCACCTGGATGTTAAGCTCCTTTAGGAAGTTCTGCAGCTCCTTAAAGCTCATCTTATTGTCCTTGTTTTTGTCAGCTTTTCGCAAGCAGGAGCGAATCCAGCTGGATAAGAAGTAAGGAAAGAACCCAAGAGCCCTGGTAGCCGAGGTCCCAGCTAGAGCCACAGCTCAAAGCCCAGGGTCAAGTCCAGGTGGACTGAGACCACCTGTACACATAACAGTCTCTTTGGAGGAAATACTGCAACCTATTAAGGCTCTTCTTCCTTAGCTGGCTTTGAATTCATTGAGATTTTTATTTTATTTTTCTTTATGGGCCTTTTCCGGTTTTTAAAAACATTTCTCACTATAAAAGGGTTTACTACAGATAATTTAGAAAAGGCAGAAAAGTAAACAAGCAAATCCCCTATTGTTCTGTCTCCCTAGGGTGATACTGTTAACATTGCAAGGCATCTGCTCAGCATTATTAATCATTAGGGGAATGCCAATCAAAACTACAACCATAACAAGTGTTGGTGATGATGTGGAGAAATTGGATACTTGCATACTATTGGTGAGAATGTAAACTGGTACAGCTGCACTGGACAACAGAATGGCAGTTCCTCAAAAATTGAAAATGGAATATACCATATGACCTCATAATTCTGCTTCTGGGTTGTAGGGAAAGTAAAGTGTCAGGCTTTTCTGCCCTCCCGCTATTAGGATTGATGATGGTCCCTGCGGTCCTGAATGCATGCCTGACGGCGGGCACCTGGAGTGGGGTGTGGGCAGATGTAGATGGGATTCACCTGGGCTGAGACTGGGCTTATAAGGGTGGCATCAAAGGGACCCCAGCAGAATAGCAGAGCAAGAGAGCGAAAGGAGCAGAGAAGCAGAGGCCACGAGAGAAGGCCGGAGCGCCCAGAAAGAGTGAAGACTTGCTGGGGGCTGGGAGTCCTGCCAGGGTGGATTCCCAGGGTGGAGTCCCAGCACCCTGGGCCCTACCAGCTGACTCAAGCAGGCCCCCCTGCCTGCCGTGTACCTGGTAGAATCCCAATAAAAGCCTGAAAAAGCCACCTAGGGCTCCGGGACTCCTCCTTCACCCATCTGCTCCATCATAGAGATCCTGAGATCATAGAGATTTTTAAAAAAAATTTTAAAAATTGGTAAAAAATATGAGATGGAGCCTGAGAGTGATGACTGGTTGATGACTGGCACTACATGGGTATATGCCTAAACAGGTTGAAAACAAGGTCTCATAGAATTATTTGTACACCCATATTCATAGCAGTAATACTCTTCTCTCTCCACCATACGAGGACGCAGTGAGAAGGCAGCTGTCCACATGCCAGGAGGAGAGCCCTCTCCAGAACCTGACCACGCCGGCACCCTGATCTCGGACTTCTGGCCTCCAGAACTGTGAGAAAGTTCATTTCTGTTGTTTAAGGCTCCCAGTCTATGCTATTTTGCTAGGACGGCCCCAGCCAACTCTCCCCTACCCAGGCTGCCCTGGGAACCACGGCAGCTGGTCTCTATAGGGTGGGCCTGACCCCACTGCCACCAGAAGGATACTGCTGCAGCTTCTGCTGCTGGTCCATAGAGCCCGAGTGCTCGATGATCTTGCGCAGCCCCCGCACCCAGTGCTGGGCGTCAGCAGGCGACGGGGCGATGAGGTCCAAGGTGTTGCGCTGGTCCTTAAAGACAATGGAGAAGCAGCGGTCCTCGGGCACATCACGGGCAAACTTCTCCATGCCCTCTGTGCGGTGCCCCATCCGCACATCCTGAATGTCCTCGATGGTGACTGCAAGGGGTGGGGTGAGGGGCAGAGAAAGCCACAAGGTCAATCCCTGCCCTGGACACAGCCGAGGCCACGGGGAGGGGTGTGCAGCTTAGAGACACAGACCCGGGGCTGGAGCTCAGGCCTGAGCAGAGAGGAAGGAGAAGGGCAGGAGGACAAACAAGGGGAAAGGGAAGAAAAAAGGAGGAAGGTGGACAGACTGAGATGGAGAAAGAACATGGGGCTCAGCTGTGGTGGGCAGAGCACAGGGAGAGACAGACAGACTGGCCTCAGTGGGAACCCTTAGGACCTGCTGTTCCCATGCTGAGAGGGAAGAGAACCCCGGGAGAAAAGTGAGGCAGGACCCTCAGAAATGGGGGAGTCCTGCACCCAAATGCTGAGGGGCCCTCTAGACACCTGCAGGCCCCACATGTGTGGCATGAGCGTAGCCTGGGCAGCAACTTGGAGGAGTGGGCATGTGAACCCGGGGCCATCTGGAATGCAGGGGCTATCCCTCTGCCCCCAGCCCCCTGGGCCCTACCAGCTGACTCAAGCAGGTCTTGAAAACAGGAAGCTGAGCATGGCTCCTGGGTCAGCACCCCCACCCCTACCGGAGGGAAAGCCCGGATGCCTTCACTGCTGATACTGTGACTGCCTCTGGGAACCAGAGCAGGCGCAGGGGGGGGAGGGTTACCTAGTGTTGACAGGATCAGGGGAGACTGGGGAACAGGGCACAAAGCCAGAGAGAAGTGGAGAGGCCTCTGCTCCGCTCCTCCCTCCCCTGGCCTCCATTTCCCCGAGCAGAGTGCCGCTGAGGATGGTGGTCTCACTGCTCATGCAGAGAAGGGAAGCCGCCAATCCCCAGCACAGGCCCATCTCAGAGCCTCTGGCTGGGAAGAGCGCTTCTTCAGGCCACGCTCCTCCCCTCGGTACACCTGGTGCCCTGCTCCCACATCCGCCACCCTTGCAGCCCCTGCCCCTTCCTGCTTCTTGCCTCTGCACCTTGGCTCTCACTGGGTCCCCTGCCTGGATGTCCTTCAGGCCCTTGTGCTCACAGCTGCCCCAGCTCAGGTCTCCTCCTGCATCTGCCCCCTTGCCTGCACCCACCCAGGCTAGACGCACAGCGGGAAGCTTGCCTGTGGCCCTGGGCTCTGCGGCTTCCCAGGCCTCAGACTGTAAGATGTACTGTTTCCACTGTGCTGCCCCCACCGGTGTCTAACAGGAACACCCTGATGGGGCAGAGCCCTGTGAAGGAGGCTAGCTGGTGCCAGGGCAGAGGTAGGCCCGGTCACTCCTGTGCTGTGTGCCAGACCCGGCCTGAAGGGGGCTTTCTGAGAGCTCTGTGGGCTCATCCCCTCCTAATCTGTCCTGCCCTGTTGAGAAACCTTCCGTGGCCCACATCCCCAGGGGCCAGGCCGAACTGTCTCCCTCTGACCCTGCTCCTCCACAGGCACAGGCTGGAGTCTATACCGTCTCAGATGTCCAGCTTGTGTCCCGACACCAGGAAGACCCTTCCTGGGTTAAAGTCACCCTACAGGGCACCCCTCAGTGAGCTGACCCTCCCCTTTCTCCTGTCACCCCCTCCAACCTGGGGCTTGTTACCCACAGACCTGCCAGTGGGCTCACCCTGCCCTCCCACAATTCCCCAGATTGAGATATATGAATGGGTGAGGGCTTTCCAGGCATCTGGGCAACTTGAATTCCAGTTGCCGTGGTTTCTGTGCTCTGCCCAGTACAGCAACCACCACCCACCTGTGGCAATTTAAATATAAATCAGTTAAAATTCAGCAAAATTAAGAAGTCAGCTCCTTAGTCACACTAGCCACATTTCAAGTGCTCAGTAGCCACAGATGGTCAGTGGCTAATGTATCAGCAACAATTTAGAACATTTCCATTAACACAGGAAATTTTTTTTTGGATGGCATTGGCCTAAATTTTCCCACCAAGCAAAGGTTATACCTCTCATTTTATAGAATTCAGCAGAACCTTCTCCCTTAGGCCTTGCAGGGAACACTCCATTTGCAAGCCTTGGGTTCCTGGATCTTTTCTGAAGTTTCTGGCAAGTCCTCAGATCCCCGCCCTCGAGGGAGCTGTCCAATCAAGGCCTATCTCTGTGTGTCCCAGCCCTGTTCCACCTCAGCCTCCAGGGAGGAGCTGTCACCTGTGGCCACACTTTACATCCCAGAGATATTGCTATCCGGAAGGGCCTTATCTGCCCCCGGACTTTGGGCCTGGCTTTTGGCTTCACCACACCTGGAGTTCTAGTCCTCCCACCTTCCCACAACTGAGTGTCTACCTGTGAGCTCAGAGGGTACTGTCTAGCTCCCTCCCTACCCTGAGTCTGCTTTCCCCATCTGCAGTGGCCACAGTATGTGTCCTACCCCTAAAAGGCTACAGCATCTCCATAGTGGTCCTCAGTCCACATCTGCCCTCTCCAGCCCAGCCTGGTCTTGGCTTCCCCTGTGTGGGCCTGGCTGTTAGACTGACCTATGCCCCACCAGGCCAGGCTTCCATTTCCCTATCTGTGAACCATGATTGACTGCCAGCCCCAGCCAGTGTAGGTTCTCCCATCTGCACACAGTTTCCATTCCCTGCCCCCTGCCCAGCAGGTGGCACTCACATAGCTGGGACTCTGGGCTCCGCATGACTTTGCGGGACTCCTGCCAGATGGTCTTGCAGTCCTCCTGCAACTTGTAGAAGCGCTCTCTCCGCCACGAGCTGGACTTCACCTTCAGGAGCTGGCTTCCCTTCAGCAGTGCCTGGAGGTCTTCATCATCCTGTAGGCCTAGGAGGCAGAGCTGGTAAGATGCCACCTCCTCCACTGCCCCCGCTGCCCCAAGCTGGCCCGTCCACTTTTCACCAGCCCCATCCTCTGCACTCTTCACTTCTTCCTCCACTCATGTTCCAGTCTGATCCCAGAGCACTGCCTCCTCCAGGAAGTCATCTCTGATTGTCTGCTGAGACCAGGCAAACCTTAGGACACTTGCCCACTCAAAGTCACACTTTATACACTATGACCTGCACTCACAGCTCACTGGACAAAGGATGGGCAGCAATTCCCAGGACACCTAGTTCCCGGGTGATCAGACCCCTAGGAAATGGCCTGACTCTGAAAGATAAGGTCTTACTCTTAGGGGTCAGAGTGACCTGTAGGAAGCTGGGATCAAAAGAGCAGGCAGAGCATGGAAGAAAAGGGGCAGATAGAGTGGACTCCAGATGGAAATGGACCCCCAAGCACCACACAGCCCAACAGCTGCCCACCTCCAGTGGCTCTGGAGTCAGGGGTGCTAGGTCCAGGTCCCCTTCTTGAGCAGCTATGTGACCTGAGCAACTGACTTCATGTTTCAGGGCCTCCACTTTCCTGTCTGTAAACTGAGGAAATAATAGCATCCGCGTCCAAGGGAAGTTCTAAGGTTAAATGAGATGATGTGTGAATCTGGGGAGCCCCTGAGGTAACGAGAATTGTAGTTCTTGATGTCAATGCTGTGGCCACTGCTCCTTTACCCCTGCTGCCCCCACCCCTGCCTTGGACCTGCTTGAGTGTGCCTCTGATCCTGGCCTCCAGGAGAGACAGACTGCAGCCTGTGTTTGGCCTGCTGGGGATTCCTCTGTCCCTCCCTGCTCACCCCATCTCTGAGTGTCCTGGAACTGGGGCCTCTCATAGTATAGCAGCCCTAAGGCACAGTGCAGCCCTTTCAGAAGCTAAAGCAGAACCCCACAGTGAGAACCAAACCCCTGGCTGCCTGTCCAGCTCTTTTGCTGTTAATCAGAGACATATTGAACTGAGGCCTGGGGTCCCAGAGATACCATGTGCTTTGCCCTACCAGGCCCATGCAGGAGGGACCCAAGTACATTGAGCTGGCTGCCCCCGACCCCCCCCTCCCACCATGAGCAGTCCCTGTATCAACTGTGATCAAGGAGACAACCCTTCCCCCACTAAATGGTCCATCAATGTGATATAGAGACAGGTACATCTGTATAGATCTATAGCCATGGCCAGCCCTGTTTAGAACAAATTGGCCATCTCGCTACATGTCTGTCACCAGAGCTAAAACCAAAACTGTGTGGCCCTGCAGCAGTCTTTATCTTTTTGTTTCCGCAGAGGGGCGGCATCAGGGACCCTGCAAGGCCAGTCTAAGGGATCTGTACCTAGACCCAAGGGCTTTTCTGAGCCTAGACCCCCCCAGATCCTGATAGCTTCTCCCACTTTATTTATGCTCCCCCTTCCCCACTAGCCAAGCTGGCTTCTATACCCACAGGACCTATAGAACCTTCTGAACCACTTCCCCAGGCGTCAGCCACCTACATCCTCTCTGCCCTCCCCCACCCAGTCCTCTGCATCCAGTGCGGACACAGCCCATTGTTTATACCCATCCCTCTATGAATTTAGGTAACTGCCTTCCCGCTCTGTGCCTCTGTTTCCCCATCAGCACTGGGTGAGGACAGGGTTGGAGGTGTCTCTCGGCCTCTTTAGAGGTGACAGTCTGATGCGACCATCCCCCATCTTTGTCCCAAGTCTCTCCACCACTTCCAGGACACTCCTCTGCCTTAGTGTGAGCAATTTCCCTGCAGGTCCAGGGTGGGGGGGCAGCCAATGAGAAGGAGGACTCCTGCAGGTGGTCCTAATCTGCTGGCTGTGAATATGGGGCTTAAGACTTGAGGAACAGGGTTTCCAGGCTGCCAGGGGAGACACCCACCCAGCCTGCTGCGGAATTCCACGGCCCTTCTGAGGCTAAGGTGGGACATCTCCTTACTCTTGGCCTACATCCCACCCCAAGCTGGACACACAGATGGGAACATGGGGAGGGGATCGGAAAGTTGAAGTGAACCCCACCCTCTGGATCTGGAAAACACCATGAGAAAATGAAATGTTTATCCTGTCCTGGAGCCAGTCTGTAACCCTATCTGAGGTCAGGCAGAGATAAGACCCCTGGCTGCCAGCATGGCTTCCGAACATAGATCTCAGTCCCAAGGTGGGCCTGATAATAGCCTATCTGAGGGCCATTGTGGCACTGGGCACACACCTCCAACACAGAGCCTCATTTGAGGCCCTTTGGCTTCTGAGACCTCTGGGCTGCCCACCCCACCCCACCCCACCCTAGTTCCCTTAGTACCCAGAAAGCCTATGGATGCCCCTCACCCTCCTTACTCAGCTGTCATACATTTTCCTCCTGGGGAGAGGGGGAGCCCTGTGCTCAGGGTCCCAGGTTGACCTTGCAGCCTTCCTAGCCGGCCCAGGCGAGCTGCATTCAACAAGGGGGCAGGAAGGCAGGGGTGCTGCATGTGTGACTAGGGGGCTCAGGGGTGCTAATGGTCCTGCCCAGGTACCTTGGGTGATGTGTCACAAAGACACACTGGGCCTGGGACCCACAGCCGTACACAGATAGACACTACCACAGTCATACACTGCCGCACACGACCGTGAAGAGACAAGGAGCCACAGCGTTTGCCACGGAGCCACACCACACGCTGCCACACGGCATCCTCATCGTGACAGTAGCAGCCTCCATAACACTGGTAGTTAATACCTGAATAAGAGACTGTTCTTGGCCCATGTATTTAGTCCCACACCCCCACAACTCTTTGAGAACGCTACTGTCATTATTCCTATTTTACAGATGAGGAAACGGAGGCTCAAGGAAGTTACATGGTGGAGTCGGGACTCAGAAGCCGGCCCACAGGTCAGTGCTCGGAAACTGGCTGTAGCCACTGCTCAGGGACATTTGCCACAAAGAGTAACATCAGAACAACCACATAACATACACCCACACAATGTCATAGAATGACAGACTCAGTCCCCCGGGTCAGCCACTGTCACAGCTGTCACAGTCACAGATGGTTGCACTGCTTCACTGTATCACACCTGTCACACTAGTGCCACAAGGTCACACATCTGGTTACCCAGCATTATATATCATCATGGCTGTACACTGTCCCCAACTCCCGCACGAGTGCAGTCACCACCGGGCCACCCACTGTCCCACTTGTCATATCCAGGCACACACATTTGCACGCTGGGCCACGCAGATGTCTTGGATTACACAGTCCTACCCGCTGCACCCCAGGCCACATATCCCGTGCAGCCTGAACAGGAGGGGTTAAGGGTGGTGAGGCAGGGAGCCTTCGAAGGACTGAGGTGGACCAGGAGAAGAGAGCGCCAACCCCGGCAGTGCTCACCCCACATGCCACCTTTGCACAGACAGCCCCACAGTGGGTCACACACTCACAGAAATACTAAGGGAGTCCACACAAAGGTAGAAGGCAGGACGCACCCGGCGCTCAGGAACAAAGATTGTGCGTCCTGCCCAGCTGCCTTCCCGGCTCTGCAGATCTCGGTGGCCCCTGCGTCCCTTACCTAGCCTCTGCCCAAACGGTGCCGCCACCTTGAGGCTCTGCTCCTCCAGGTAGCGTTTTCTGGAGTAGCTCCTGCTCGGGACCCCCAGACATTGCATCACACCCGGGAAGGTAATCCCTGTCGCCCGCCAAGAGTGGCCCGGGACGGCGCGATCCACGGAAGCTGACCTCGCCAGGAGAGCCGCCCCGGGAGCAGAGCAGGGGCGGGGCCGGGGCGCAGGAGGGGGGGCAGGGGCGGAGCCAAGCGGGGACAGGAGGCCCCACCCAGAAGGTGGGGCGCTCCAGAGGAGGAGGCAAGTCCGGGACGCAGGAGATGGAGGGAGGAGAGGAGCTGAGTCTGGGGCGGAGTGGGCCAAGCCCATAGTCCAGGGGGCAAACGGGTGGCAAAAATCAGAGCCCAGAGAGAGGTTCGTGGGCGGAACCGGAGAGAAAGAAGCGGGGAGGGGGTGGGGCAGAGTTGGGGGGGGGCAGAGCCAACCCCGGGAGCCAACCGGGAGCCGACGCGGGCCTTGGGCACCTCTCTGGGCTCTGATTTTTGCCACCCATTTGCCTCCTGGATTATGGGCTTGGCCCACACCACCCCCAGACTCAGCATCTCTCCTCCCTCCATCTGTGTCCTGGACTTGCCTCCTCCTCTGGAGCGCCCCACCTTCTGCTTGGTGCCTCCTGTCCCCGCTTGGCTCCGCCCCGGCCCCTCCCTCCTCCGCCTGCGCCCCAGCCTCGCCCCTGCTGGGCTCCCCGCTGGCGGCCCTCCAGGCAATCCGCGGAGGATGCGTCACTGGAGAGGCGGTGTCCGGGGGAGAAGGGTGGGACCTCGACTTTTGGGGGGCGGAGTCCGACCGAGGGGCGGAGCTTTCAGTGGAGAATTCCAGCTGCCAGGGGCTGGGCCAGCAGCAGCTGAGGAGCAGCGGTGGAGGAAACCTAAGCCAGACAACAGAGCTGGTTTTTACCTCAGTTGCTCAACGAATTCACTGTGGCTCAGCTTGTTGCCTCACTCCTGAGCCTCAGGCAGCCTCTAGCCTTCTCTCAGTTTCTCTGGGGTAATCCCTAAGGTCCCAAACGCGAACAGAGACTTGAAAAAAAAGTGCTGATCTTAAAATGAGTCTACTCAGGCAGGCTGGCTTTGATAAATAGATGAGAAGGGCTGCAACTTTATACGAAACTGTGCTGCCAGTGTGCTCGAGGAACAGAGAATCCTTTCATGTAAGTTACAACTTCCCTTTCATTCACCCTGCAGTTATTTATTGAGCCCCTACTGTGTGCCAAGGTCAGGCCACCACCCAGAAGCCTGACTCATCCCTCTCTCTCTCACTCTCGGCCTCTGAATGGTTCCTCCATTCGCCTCATTGACAATGAGTCACTGGAAAAACTTGTTATTAGCAAAAAAACAAGCACAGCAACAACAAACTGAAACTCAGAGTGACTGACTGCGTTCACACCACAGAGAATAAATCATGAGCGATGTGTTCGTGTAGATGAGCTGAAGTGGGGGCACAGCCAAACTGTTCTTCCTTTGGGAAGAGGAAGGAAGCAGAGTGTGAAGGGAGCCTCTGTTTTAGAGAAACCACACAAGGGTTCTTAACTGGAGGATTGAGGATAAAGTCACATCTTAATTTACTTCCTTTGAATTCTTACATATTTTATGCATTTGAAAATATGCTTCTGGGACGGGCCCACCGGCGTCACCTGACGGCCGTAGCAGTCAGTGTGGATCACTTTCTGTGTAGTGTGGGCCTGGAACTCCAGGGACAGACAGCTTTGCAACATAAATGACGTGGGAAGGAGCAGGTCAACCCAACTTGTTACAATGGCTCTGGCACCGTTATCTCTTGGTCCTGGCTCTTTAACCATGCCCACTAGTGCTAGATCCTCAGAAAAGCCCCTGTGAAATAGGTATTCCCAAGGCTGAGAAAACAGGCCCAGAAATGCAAAGGAACTTGCTTAGGGTGACACAGTAAGTAGAGGCTAAGCTTGGACTGGAGTCCAGGACTCCTGGGTCCAAGATGGGGCCACTCTTACAGCTTCCACTTTCATAAGTGCCACTTCTTACAATGAGATAGGAAGGATTAGGTATAGGAGGACTTAGTGGACGTGGATGTGTTCAGTGAATGAGTAATGTTTTTTCGTGCACTTTTGCGAACCTGCTGGAGAAGTCAGTGCCAGCCTGGCCAGAGTGGAGAGAGCAGGAAAAGTGGGTTTGAGGGAGATAATTGGGGGACTGTAGTATTAGTTTAAGGACTTCACAGGCACAGGAAGGAGCCCCTTAATTCTTGAGCCCAGTTCTGGTCACATCTTTCCTGGCTTGGGACTTCCTTATGGTACACCCTCATTTCCCAGAGAACTGTAGACAACAACCCACAGGGCATGGTACCTCACAGGGCGCGGGGCGGGGGGCTCCTACAGGAATATAGCACCTGCTGGTACTGGGCACTGTTCTAATTGCCTCACAGGTATTACATCATTCAATTCTCACAGCAAACCTATGAAGTAGGTAGCGTTCCTCTTCCCCATTTTACAGATCAGAAAACAGAGGCACAAAGAAGTCAAGTGATTTGTTTGAAATGAAAAGCCAAGACTTGAACCCAGGTAGCCAGAGTCCAGACCTGTGTGCTGTACTCCTCTGCATGCATCTGCGCAAGGACAGAAGGCACATCTCATACCTTGGTGGGCTCCCCAGGCCAATGGAGGGGGCCTTTCTACAGTAGACCCCCAAATATCCAAGCTAGATAGAGTGGTCCTACAGCACACATCCAGTGATGTGGGACCCAAAATATAAAAGGGGTACAGATTCGCCAGTGTCAGTGTAAACAACCTGGAACAGCATAGGGCACAGAGACCAACCCCCTCTCACCACCAATTCTCCTGAATAGATTTTGGCTTCCCCATCTGGTTTGCAGGGAGACCAAAAACAAAAGGGCAGCAATTTGGGGGGGTGCACTACAAGTGGCAGGTCTCTAGGGAAACAGCTTGGGGTTGCAGTATTCCTGCCAGCCCCACAGGAAGGGGCTGGACAGAGTCAGGCACTTAGGAGGCAGGTCTCAAACAGGATGGGCCAGATGATTGGGAGGCTCTCACTGAGCCTCCATGCATTTCCCCTCTAGAGGGGATCCCAGAACTGCCTGAGGGAGAGACTGGACAAAGGCACTGTCTCCTGAGCATGGAGCCCAGTCCAGCTAACATGAGCCAGAGGTGACTAAAAGAGGTCTGAGTTTGAGGCAGGCATGGAAGAGGTGGCTGTCTGCAGGGTAGACAGCACTAGCAAAGGGGTGATGAGAGAAAGTAGCTCTCTGAGCTGCCCAGCCTCCCTTCTGGCCAGTTTGGCAGGAGCTCCAGGGCTGTCTTTGGCCTGAGGAGAGAAAGGGCGCATTGAAAGGGGCAGGCATCCAATGATTCAGCTGGAGGAGGTTGCCTTGAGGAGCCAAGGCTTTTGGTGGGAGGGTAACAGCTCTGAGCACTGAATGAGGTTTCTCTGGGCCATGGGGACCAGCTCCGGTCCGACTGGGAACACTAGGCTGGCTGACAGAAACATCTGAGTGCCCCTGAGTTCCAGAGGGTCCCTAGCTGGAGGCCTTTGCCTTTCTCTTTCCGGTTTATTATCTCCATATAGTGTTCAGATGGATAGGGGGTGGGCACCAAATTCTCCAGCCCCATGGGTACTAGAAAACGGTGCTATGGTGAAGCAGTGATTGTGAGAGGCAGGGTTTGCTGAGCTGCCAGATAGTCTGCAGAGGCAGGCGGTGGGGGGGACAAGGCCCCCTCCCTAAGAGTGGGGGAATCCCCAGACTAGAGCAGAGAGCTCTAGTTGAGGGTCGCTGCCCAGCCAGAAGACCTCCAAGCCCTGCAGCTGGGAGCCTGCTGCGCTCTCCTGGACAGAGAGCAATACAGCCCGAGGACACTGGGCTCCGCTGGACAAAGGAGGGACAGCAGGGAAGCTGGGGCTAGGAACGGCCCTGGCTAACCATGAGGGTGCGTAAATGGGGCGGCTCTCAGCCTGGGGGGGCTTCGTGATAGCGATTCGAGCTGGGAAGTTAAAGCCGCAAGATCCGGCCTCGGCCAAGCGCGCGCACCTCCTCACCCCACCTCCCGGCGCCACGCCCGCGCTGCCCGACGCCGACGCGGCCGGGCACGCCTGGGTTTTGGGGAAGCGCTTCAGACGGGCCGGGCGGGCGGTGGGAGACTTGCTTACTCGCGGGTGCTGGTTCCTTCCCTCCTCGTCCCTCTGCGCGCTCCGGACCTCGGAGCCCAGCCCTTCTTGGCCAGAGTAAGGGGGGTCAGATTGTGTCTTCAGGGGCGTCGTCTGACCTGAATCCGTCCCCTCCCCCCAGGTGGGATCCGGGGGACACGCCTGGAAACGCCCAGGACCGCGCCTTGCAGCCCCCCACGGGAGCCGAGGACCCAGATTTCCCCGGCGCGACGGAGGGACAGAGGCGCGGGCCTGGCGAGGGGCGGGGGGCCGCCGGAGGAGCTGGAGGTCCCCGGGCCAGGTCCGGAGCGGCTCCCCCAGGGGCGGCCCGAGGAGGGGCTCCCCGCGCGCCGCGGGGCACTCACCGTGCAGGGTCAGAAAGTCCCGGCCCGAGTCCATGCCTGGCGCGCGGCGCTGCGGGACGGGGCACCGCGGGGCTCACGTGCGGGGCGGCAGCGCGGGTGGCCGCGGGTGCAGCTGGGTGTGATTGACCCGCTGGGAGAGACGGCGGTGGGAGGAGGCTGGAGGGGGGCGGGGGACACCGCCCCGCCTCCCGCCCCCTGCGCCCCCGCCCCTCGGGCTCGCCAACCCGAACCTCTCCCCGCCCCCTCTTGGGGACCCGCGGGGAGGGCCGAGGAGGGGGCCGGGAAGCTCAGCCAACCCCAGCTTCGGTCGGTGGCGCGCCCTGGCCAGAAATAGCAGGAGCCCTCGCGTTTCCTCCACCACCGCCACCCACCGGCCCGGGGCCCTGTCATTACCGCGGGCCCGGCCACACACCCTGCCTGTGGGCGTCTTGCAGGGGTTGGGGCGATGCCCGAAAGAATCCGGCGTCATGCCCGGGGAAGGGACTGAGAAGTCAGACGCCAGCCCGACTGCTGCTGAGGGGAGCAGGGCATTCAGGCCTCCTGTCCGGCATCCCGGCATAATTTGCTTACCCTTCTGCAAAATGGGCTCGTAGACACAAATGGGGACGGAAAAGAACGCCAGGATCTTGGGCTGTGCAGGGAATCCCCTTCTCTTGCTGGGAAGTTTCTAACCCCAAAGGAAGTCCTGCTGCCCCTCGCCCTTTGGGAGAACCCCTTGGGAGAGCTGGGCTCTGGGTATGAGAGAGCCCCCAGAGGGCCCACAAGGTGGACCCAATAGCTCTCTCTGCAGCAAATCAGATCCTCCTCGAGCCTTGCTCCTCCTCCCAGCCAGAGACATACGAAATTCTGACACCAGCAGTTGACTTGGCTTCATGACAAACATCATTCCTATTTATTCACATCACCTCCCAGCCCCAAGTCCCAGGTCCCAAACCAGGGCATTATCCGGAACAGTTGCCTCTCCCTCTGCCCTGGTGCCCCTGGTGGGGGTTGCAGCCAGCTTTTCCTCTGCACACCCCAGACCTATCCTGCCCAGGACCCCTTCTTGCCTGTGGCCCAGGCAAAGCTGCTGAAGCCTCCTCCATGGTTTGGGGTTGTTGGACAGGATGGGCACGGTTGACTCAGAGCTGGCATATGCAATCAGGTTCTGCCAGAAAAGAGGGCTGGGCCACACCCTGTTCAGAAAAACCAGGCTGCTGCTCTGACCTGGGGGTCAGCCACGCTCCAGTTCCCTCCTCTCCCTGCTGCCTGCTGCTCCCTCTCACAGACAGGGAGGCACTCTGCTCTCTTCTGCTGGATCTAAGCCTGTATGACTGTAATTCTTGGGGGGCCCAGTGAGAGCCTTTGTACCAAACCACAAAGTTACTAGATTCTGCCTCCTCTGTCCTCACCTCCCAGGGTATTCTGTGGCCCAGCCCTGGTCAGTCCTCTAACTGAAATAACACATTGCCTGCCTGGTACAAATAAGTGCCTAGTGGACAGACACGTGCTGGATTCCTTGCTCTCCAAAGTCGTCCCCCACCTGGTCCCCTCTACCCTCGTGGTGATTGCAGAGCCAAGCCCAAGGCGCTGATGCCCCCCAGTGCTTGAGAGTGCTGGGAAAACCCAGCTGAGCTCCCTGCACAGTGCTGGCCCCAGGTCCATATGCATCAGGAGGTGAAGTGAAGGCTGCTTCTGCCAAGGAGCAGCTGTGGCCAACTGCGGGTCCTCAGCTCATGCCAGGAAGCCGCGATTGACCTTGCGGGGATCTGGGATGGCTCAACCACAAAGTTTCTGAAACCACTGGTAATCCCAGGGCAGCATGGAATAATTTGGGGTTAATTTCCCGTAATTATATTTGTGGAATGTTATTACATATTCATTTGTGAATCTAACTGTGATGTTTATTTCACTGTAGACTAAGTCCCTATGGTCACCCACACCCTACCCACCCTGAGTGCAGAGACAAGTGCTCTGTGTGAGGAACAGTCAGGAGACCGGCCCCCAGGCCCTGTCTGAGGGAGGAGCCCCATTCCAGCCCATCTGAGGGAGGAGACACACTTAAGTGTTATGTGAGCTGAAGAAGACACTGAAACTCCAGTTTGAAAACTGTTCTGCTACTTTATTTATTCAACAAATATTTGTTGAGCACCTACTGAGCACCAGGCACTGTTCTAGAGACTTGGGAATCATCCATGTACAAAATACACAGTGAACAAAATCTCTGCCTTCGTGGAGCTTAAATTTGAATGGAAAGAAAAGAGACACTAATAAACTTAAGAAATGAATTGTTTAGGATATTAGGTTTACGGACAACTTAAAAAGTCAAATAAGGGAATTCAGAAATAGGAGAGGGAGGGTTTAGATTTTAGTAGGTTGGTCAGGTGGGATATTATGGGGAAAATGGCATTTGAGCAAAGAAGGTGAGACAATAAGTCACTCAGCACTATCTGGGGAAGGCAGGGGGACAGGCCATATCATGGCCTTGAGGCAGGAAAATTGCAGGTGTGTTGGGAGACCAGCAAGGAGGCTAGTGGGGCTGGAGGAGGGAGAGGGAGCGAGAGGGACAGTGGGGGAGGACAGAGAAGTAATGGGGACCAAGTGTTGAGCCATTGAAGGGCATCCACTGTAGGAGACACGAGGAACAATTGGAAGATTTCAAGCCGAGGAGACACATGATCTGACTCACCTTTTTAAAGAATCACTCTGGCTGCTGGAAGGAGAAGTATCATAGAGACAACAGTCGAGGCAGCCAGCCCAGTGAGGAGGCTCTTGAAATAATTCAGGTGAGAGTGAAAGGGAACTGCTAAGCAAATCTTTCCTGTTTTCTGCTAAAGAGTCACAGGCCTGGTGCAGTAAATAATGCAAAGTAAGTGTAAATGACAAGTTTGCTTCCTTAATAAGGAGGTGACATTTTAATAAATTCTATCTAAAGGAGGTGACATTTTAATAAATTCGAACAACCAGCCAGGCTGATTGAGCTCCCAGGCCATCCTTGGATACCTGCATCTTTCCCCCTTTTGTCAAGAATATTTGTGCTCACTGACCGATGTTATCAATGTAAGGTGGTTATGTATAAGACACCCTTTGTCTCTAGATGGGTGCTCAGACCTTATGGGGCTACCCAGGTCTGAGCCCTCATGCAGGAGTAAAGAAACTTCTCCTGACCTCACCATTCCTGACGTACCACTTGTTCTGCCCTTGCCTGGGTAAAAGGCTAGAATTTATTTCTGCAACAAGAGTAGTAAAGGTCCTGAGAAATGGTAGGCCAGGTACGTTTTGATGGCAGAGCCGGTAGGATTTGCTGGTGGGGCGTTGAGAGAAAGAGAAGAGTCCATTTTTGGCCAGTAGAAGGAGGGAGTCCCCAGTAACTGAAACGGGAAGGCCGAGGAGGAACTGGTGTTCTGAGTTGGGCACATTAAGTCTGAAGTGCTTTCAGATACGAGGCGTCAAGTGCAAGATGGGCGTCAAGTCTAGAGTTTAGGAGGGAGGCGTAGGCTGGGGATAAAATTTGGAATGTGTTTCAAAACATGTTTATCATATCTACAAGCTCTCACATAATGCTTGTGGAAAGCTACTTGGCCAGGATCTTGCTGGAGGGCTCTTTGGCAATGTCTCAAATTTTTAAATGTACCTACTCTTTGGCCAAGAATTCTAATCTTTGATTTATTATTCTCTACATCTGTGATATTATCTGTATTGATGTACAGAAACATTGTACAAAGCGAAGTTCATTATGATATTTCCTATAGTGAGTTCCCCTTCATGTTAGAAAAGAAAAAACTCAGTCCTCTATGAGCTGCTGCAGAATAACTGGGGAAAAAAGCAAATGATATGACTATCTTTATATATTGTACATTTAATATATATATATATAGTGCACAATTTAGTAAAATGTCATTTGCGCTTTTCAACAATTAAAAATACTTTAGAGATACTAGTGTTTGTATAGATAGAAAAAAATAGCTGGAATGCTTTGGAAATAATCAAAGCGAAGGGATTGAGAGGAGAACACCTTGTTTTTACATTTAAAAGGACAGGTTTATTAAGAGAAGGAGAGAGAGGGCCACCCCTGGTGGCGCAGCAGTTGAGCGCTGGGCTCTGAAGCTGCCCGCAGCCTCTGCAGTGCAGGTTCGATCCCCGGCCACCGGGCGAGGGTCCCACATGGCACGCAGACCTCTCCTGCCGCCCGCTGCTCCCCTCAGCAGTGAATCTCGTCAGTCTGTCTGTTCTGTTCTGTTCCTCGCGCTGGCTCTGGTGAATCCTCTCGCCCCTCCCGCGCTTCTGACTGTATCCATAAATAAATAAATAAATCTTAAAAAAAAAAAAAAAAAAAAAACAGAAAAGGAGAGAGAAAAAAAGAGGCACCTGCATAGTCCCAGGCAGGCAGGTGAGCTGGCAGGAGGACATTTTTTATTCCTTATGTACCATTTGATTTTTTTTAACCATGATTATGTGCAACTTTTGCAATTTAAAAGTTAAAAAAAAATTGAAAGGTCAAAAATGATAACGAGAGACAAACATTCAGTTCAGCAAAACAGGCTGGTCATACAGTGGGGAGGGCGGCTCAAGACATGCCCTCTTGCTTCCTAGTGGGTCCCGGGGGCTAAGCCTTGTGTTACTTGGTGCACAGTGTGAACCATCCATTATTTGGTTAGTCAGAGAGCAAACAGAAGTTGAATGCTGGGCAGAGTGAGGGGTGAATTCAGCGTATCTGGCAGAGAGAGAGAGCGCAATAGGAGAGGGAGGTGGAGCTGGGGAGGCAGGGAGGAATTTCGTAGGGGAAAGCAAGGGAAGGAGTGTATCCCTTAGAAGAAATGGGTTTGCAAAAGAAAGATGCTAATAACCAGTCCTGTACAAAACGGGAACTGTATAGTTATTGACTGAGCTTGCTCTGACCTTAAAATTTTATGATTCTTGACCTTGGTTGAATTTATTCTCAGCCCTCCAGGCCCCCCAATTATCTAGCTGCTGTGAATTTGCTCACTGCTGTATGTATTATTGCTGCTGTGTATGCCTTAGTTTTAGCAAAATATGGAGTTCTGTTGTGGGGGGAAGCAAACCTCCATTTAAAAAAAAATAGAAAAGAAAAAGTACCCTCCTTTCTGTAGCAGGAAACAGTTACAGAATTGCATTTTTTTTTTTTTGAGAACTTGCCCAACAAGAATTCAGTAGAAGCAGGTATATTTACATTATTGTGATGTTTTTGTTAATATCTCCAAATAACACACTTTGAATTCAGAATCACTTCTTAGTTGCTTTCATAAGTCTCCTGATCCTCTTCATCACATGTTAGTGATCAGAAATGAGATGCACTTCCCTAATCCCTGCCTGCAGACCTGAGTAGGGTCTTACTGTAAATTGTAGGGAGCGTCACCCTAACTTGTGGGTAGTGCGAGAATCAAGTGCTGTTGAGTTTGATTGGTGACGGCTGTGGTATGGGGTATCTAAAGGCTATTAAATGCAACTTACAATGCTTAATTTTTAAAAAACCCCTCTATTCTTTTAGTATTAAAAAGTGAGGTAGGGGATGGGCAGCAGCAGATTTGCTGAAAGGTTGAGGAAGACCAGGACTAAGTGTGGCCCTTGCCACTGGAAGTATTGGAGGGTTTCCAGAAGCCTTGACCTGGATGGAGCACAGGGGGCTGTAGCCAGAGGGTGGGAGGGGGGTCACAGAAAAAGGGGGTGACCTCACCCAGGCTGGGTCAGACCCCCTGTAACCTTCTCAGAGGCTCTTTGGAGGCAGGAAGGAGAGGTCAAAAGTGTCACCAGACTCCATTGTCCTATCTTTCCCTGAGATAGGAAGGGGAGCCAGGGAGTCTCCAACAATCAGAGCTGCTTCTGAGCAACAAGACCACCGGGTTTGTGCAGGTCTGCTTCTAACAATAGAGTGGTGGAGGCCCCCTGGACTATGCCCCCTCTCTTCCCACCCACAGTTCCTTCCTTTGCTGTTGGGGGTGTCACTGATGTGTGGACAATTGGACCAGACAACCCACTTGCCCGAGCTCCCCCCAATCCCATCTTCCCCTAAAACTACGCTTTAGTGTACATACCAGACAGCAGCAGGAGGAAGGCTTTCAAGAATAGGTCTGCACAGACCCTGCCCCCAGGCTTAGGGTGTTTGGGCAAATAATTTTGGGGTGCTGGGTAGCTGGAGGGCAGGCATGTTACATGTCACTTCGTGGCCTCCTTACTCCATGCCATCCACTCCTGGCAACCATGACCTGTTTTCTGTTTCACATTATCTAGAATAACCTACAATTAGAATCATTCAGTATGTATGTAACCTTTTGAGAATGGTTTCTTTTATCTAGCATATCGCACTTGATATTCATCTATGCTGTTGTCTGGATCAACAGTTTGTTTCCTCTTTATAGTGGAGTGTTTTCCTTTGTTAGAAGTACTGCAGTTTATCCTTTATCAGTGGGTAGGACATTGGGGTTTTTTTTCCAGTTTGGGGAGATTATGAACAAATCTCCAAAATATTTGCATATAGGGTTTCGCATGCACCTAAGTTTTCGGTAAAATACCTAGAATTGGGTTTGTTGTATGCGTAATTTTCTAAGAAAGTGCCAAACTCTGTTTTTCAGAGCTGCAATACTAGTTTATATTACCAACACAATAATTTGAAAATTTAAACTTAATTCCACATTCTAATCAACACTCACTTCTTCAGTTTATTTCTTGACTTTCTACTAAAAAAAGTCAGTGCCGTGGTATCACATTGTGTTTTTTATTTCCACTTCCGTGATGACTAATGATGGTAGTCAACTCATTCTTTTAAATCTCTGCTTGGTCTTCCGTGTTCAAAAAAGCCACTGGTTATGCTCACTCTATAGGCTTATTATGTTCCTATCCTTTGTGATTCCATGACAACCAGCATATATCTCACCCGGACTGTAACCCACTAAACTGCAGCTCACTAGCTCTCTCTCGGTCTCTCTCACTTACACACACACACACACACACACACACACACACACACACCTCACCCCCATCTGTTTCTAGAATGGGTGTTTTAATATTTTGATTTTTTTTCCAGAAGCATTATCTCTCTTTCTTTTGGCATCTCCAGAAGCCTAGACCTGAAACAGAATTCTATATAATAAATATTAAAAACGCGACTTTAACTGGTAAGTGAGTGGAGGGAGGGACGGAATAGTTAGGAAGGTTTCGCACTCAGACTGGCCTTTTGCAAATTGCCCCTCTCTCCACCGTGGCCTCAACGCTGAGCTCACCTGCCAACAGGTGATGCCAAGGCTGCCAGCCCGTGCTCAGGTGGGGGGCACCCCCGCGCCGGGGGCGGGAAAGCGGAAGAGGCGGGGCAGGAAGAGGAAGTGCAGCGAGGAGAGAGCGGCTTCTCAGTTGCCATGGAGACCGGCGAGCCGAAGGCGCCGCCGGTTCCCGAGCCCGGGTCCTGCGCGCTTGCTGGGGCCAAGTGGACGGCGACCCCGCGCCCGGCCCGGCCCCGCAGCCCTCGCCAGCCACCCTGGCTGTCCCCCCTCGCCCACTCCGCCGCCCTCCACGGTGGCCTCCGGGGCCGGCCAGGCCGCCTCGCGCCGCTGCCCGAGCCGCACCTGCTGCGTCTGCGCCCCACCTCGCTGCGCACCCAGGACATCGCCCACTTGCTCACGGGCGTCTTCCGCGGCTTGTACACTGCCGAGGTCATCGGCGAAGAGGTGAGCGCCAACTTGATCAAGGCCCGCGGCAGCGAGGATGTGCGCCACGAAAAGTTCGTGGACGAGCTGCAGCAGGTAACGTGCTCCCCGCTGCCCGCGCGCTCGATGTGGCGTCGCACTAGCTGACCTTTCAGGGGAACCCAGAGCACCCCAGGGAAAGCTACTCCCTCGGAACTCAGCCGCTCGGCAAATGGCAGCGCTTATCGGTTGCCAGATGCAGTGCCCGTCCATGCGGCGGTGTCACAGATGTTCTAGTGGAAGGACGCTACGCGTGCGCCCCCAACACACACACATGCATCTCCCCACAAATCTGTAGCACCTCGCTAGCCTTAAGCCCGCCCACACACACACACACACACACACCCCACCCCCCGCCCCCATGATATATTGCACATATACGGCCTGGGCAGATAGCTAGTCGCTGTTCCCTGGACATAACACTGAAAGTCACCCCACTTTTGGGTGCCTGCCTTTGTGTCACAAACCACAATCTCGACCACGGCACTCATGTCCGGATTTTAGAGGGCATGCCCAGTCTCTGGAACAGCAGCTCTGCGTCCTCATTTGTAGAAAGAGGAAAACAACCTTAAAGTGAGTCTCAGGTGAGCCCTTTCAAGCCACTCAGGTAGATTCTGAGAGGGTTGGCAGCTGTGGTCCATTCGCTGTACTCCCGGCAGCTGGGTAGCAAGTCATTCTTTGGAGAGGGATCTGCGTGGCACAACTCTTGTCTCCCACCCGTGGCGTGCTAACTTGTGTGTGGTATTTCAGGGTTTGCAACCTGGAGTCCGGAGACTTTCAGGCTTGGCTGTTATGGCCTTTCCTATGAAACCTCTAAGCTTTCTCCCTCTGCGGTCTGTTTCTACATGTGTTCTGTGACTGTTCTCTCATGCTTCAGTGGAAGCCCAGAAGCTGGGGTGGGGTTGTGTAAAGCTACCCGATCTCACTGTTTCCGTGCAATTGATCATCCACCTACCAGATTCGGGAGCTCTATAAGCAGCGCCTGGATGAGGCTGAGATGTTGGAAAGACACATCATTGAAGCTCGAGCCAGGGACCTGGCGGAGAGAGAGCGGGTCACGCGGCAGATCCAACTAGAGGCCACTGCGTCGTTTGAAATGCCTCCAGGTACATATGGGTGCCCTGCACCCTGGTGCCCCAGGTGTTACTATATTACTGCATTTGCTTCATTGCCTGCTCTCAGTTCTTTTGGGGAGCAAGTTTCCGACATGATGTCCCATTACCACAAAACACTGCAGTGTGTGTGTGTCTCCAAAACAGAAACACTCCCTTAAAAACCAGCCCTCCGGGAAAGCAGAATTGGCACAACACTAACCTGCATTTTGCCCACTGTCCCACAGCAGCTTTCTCCTTTCTTGTCCAGAATCCTGTCTAGGAAGCGGAAGCCATGATGTATAATTGTTATGTCTCTTTTTCAGACTCAGTTGTTTGGAATAAGTCCTCAATCTTTTCCTGTCTTTCATGTTCTTGACAATTTTTTCCATCTTTTTTGGGGGCAAAATATGCATAACATAAAATTTACCACCTTAACCACTTAAGTGTAAAGTTCAATGGTATTCGATGCATTCATAATGTTGAACAACCATCACTTCCATCCGTCTCCACCAGCACGTCTACCAAATGTTTTCATCACTCAGTAAAACAAAATCTATACCTAGTAAATAGTAACCCCCTATTCTTTCCTACACCCCCTGGCAACTATCATTCTAATTTCTTCTTGATTTTAATGACTTTAAGTGTCTTGTATAAGTGGACTCATAAAGCATTTTGAGATTGGCTTATTTTACTTAGCTGGATGTCCTCAAGTTTCTCCCATGTTGTAGCATATTGCAGAATTTCCTTTTTAAATGCTGAATAATATTCCATTGTATGTGTATGTATGCTGCATTTTGCTTATCCTTCTGTTGATAGAAATGTGGGTTGTTTCCATGAGTTAGTCATTGTGAATAATGATGTGTGAAAAGGGAACGCAAATTTCTCTCCAAGACCTCACTTTCAATTCTTTGGGGGTATAGACACAGAAATTTAATTTCTGGATTACATGTGCAAAATTGTGATTTATAAAAAGCAGGTATTTGGCCATTCATATGACCAAAATGTATTTCTCATACATATTTGACATTCCGTGTTCCTGACCTACCGCTCACAAAGCCCTTTCCGAAGTGATGAGAGTAATAAAAGTGTCTCTTGTTTTGTTAAAAAGGTAACTGTGGGGAAACACCTGAGGACAGGGTTTGGTTGCCAGGGAAACCAACATGCTTTTCTGGGAGGGGGAGGGGCAAGAGGTTGCCATCAATAGTTAAGGCCAGTGATTTAATCAGTCGTGCCTAGGTAATGAGGCCTCTGTAGAAACCCAAAAGGAGAGGCTTTGGCGGCTGGGTTCATGAACACGTGGAGATTTGGTTAGTACAGCACACCTGGGGCGGGCGCGGAGGCGCCGCTCCTTTTCCCCATAGCTTGCCCTATAGATCTGTTCCACCTGGCTGTCCTGAAATGCATCCTTTGTAATAAATTAGGGATCTATGAGTAACTGAATTTCCTGAGTTCTGTGAGCTGCTTTAACAAATTAAAGGAACCCAAGTTGATAAGTGAGAACCATAGGCCCCGCGGGTGGTGTCTCAAGTGGAGGGCAGGCTCCGGAGACTGAGCCCTTGACCTGTGGAACCCGAGGCTGTCTCTGGGTAGGTAGTGTCAGAATTGTGTTCTCGGGTACCTTGCCAGTGTCTGCGGATTACTTGATGTGGAGAATCTTCCATACACTCACACTGGAATGGGTCCCCGAATCTTGTACATTGTGGTAGTTCTACTTTTAATTTTTTCAAAACCTGCCATACTCTTTTCCATAGCAGCTGTACCATTTTTATATTCCTACCAACGATGCAAAAGATGTCAACATCTCTATACCCTTACTGACATTTTTTGATAGTTGTCATCGTAATGGGTTAAGCAGTATCTCATCATTTTGATTCGACTTCCTCCTGACAAATGACATTGAGCCTCTTTTCATATGCTGATTTATTTATCTTCTTTGAAGAAATCTGTTCAAGCCCTTTTTGTTTCTAATAGAAAGTACCTTGTGACTTCGGTATTTTGTTTTTTTCTGGCCATAGTTTATGATATGGCAAATGCTCTTAGCAATTTCTTAGAAGTAGTTTTTTACTTTGTTGTTTTTAAAAAAATATTTATTGAAGTAATATTGGCTTATAACATGTCAGGTTCAGGTATACAGCATTAAAATTTGATTTCTGTATAAATTATTGCTTCATGATTGTAGGGGCAGGAGGCACAGGGCAGGCTTTCCATGAGTCCAGCAGATGGGTGAAGGAGGAGAGTCCTCAGTGGCTTTTGCAGGCTTTTATTGGGATTTACCAGGTACATGGCAGGCAGGGGGGCTGGGAGGCTGGCAGCAAGTCTTCACTTTTTCTGGGCTTTCCGGCATTCTCTGGTGGTCTCTCCTCCTCTGCTCTCTGTTCCTTGTGGTTCTCTGCTCTCCTGGCGTCCCTGTGACAACGCCCTTGTAAGGGCAGTATGAGCCCAGGTGAATCCCATCTGCCTATGCCCACACCCTACTCCAGGTGCCCGCCATCAGGCATGCATTCAGGGACCGCAAGCATCCATCATCTTTCCTGATGGCGGGAGGGCAGAAAAGCCTGATACTTTACTTACCCTACAATGCTCACCACCAAAAGTCTAGTTTTTACTCCACCACTGTACAATTAACTCTCTGTAGGGGCAGGAATGGCCACAGTGCAGGTTTTCTGATCCCATGCAGACCGGGTAAAGGAGGAGTAAGAGTCCTCAGTGTTTTTTTGCAGGTCTTTTATTGGGACTTAGCGGGTATGTGGCAGGCAGGAGTGCTGGGGGGCTGGCAGGCTGGCAGTCCTCCCAGCCCCCAGCAAATCTTCACTCTCTCTGGGCTCTCTGGCGTTCTCGGCTTCTTTCTCGGCTTCTCTTTCGGCTTCTGCTTTGTCTTCTCCTGGCGTCCCCGTAACGCCGCCCTTAAAAGCACAGTCTTAGCCCAGGTGTACCCACTGCAGGTGCCCGCCATCAGGCATGCATTCAGGATCACAGGGTTCCCTCATCTATCCTGATGGCAGAAAAGCCTGATATTTTTCCTTACCCTACACTCTATCCATTTCATCCACTCCCCAACACACTTCCCCTCTGGGAACCTGTTCTCTGTATCTAAGAATTTGCTTTTGTTTGTTTTTATTAACATGTTAGTAGAATTACATGATCTTAGTCTTTATATCAGACTTCTTTCACTTAGCATAATACCCTCAACTTCCATGCATGTTGTAGCAAATGGCAAGATTTCTTTTCTTTTTCACTGCTGAGTAGTATTCCTTTGTACATAAATACCAAATCTTCTTTATCCATTCATCTATTGATGGTACTTAGAAGGAGGGAAGTAAGTTTAGATTTACTGTGTTCTTTTTTTTTAAGATGCATATAAGAACTGGGGTATAGGCCAGAGGTGGGGGTGGGGTAAGAGGATTCACCAGAGACAGAGTGGGGAACAGAACAGGCAGACTGACCGAAGTACACTGCTGAGAGGAGCAGCGGGCGAGGCAGGGCTAGCTCCTTAAATTCTAAAGTTAGTTTGTTGACCTGCAATCTTTTTTGTTTTTTAATATAAGTGTTTATAAAGTTCCCTCGTAGCACCACTTTCACTGTGTCTCCAGCTTTGGTATACTGTGTTTTTATTTTCATTCAAATGTATTTTCTAATTTCCCGTGTGATTTCTTCTTTGATCCATTGGTTATTTAAAAGATGATGCTTAACCTCCGTAATTTCTGGTGAACAGGAATGGTAAGATGTTCCAGGTGCATCTCATGTGTTTATTGCTGCAGACCTAGAATTAACTATTTCTCGAAAATGCCCTGGTTCTTTTTACTCCCCCCAATGACTTTTCTCTGTCCTCCTGCATCCCTGAAAATCGGTATTTCCAGTGCAGTAGACAGAAGTGCAGAGCTTTTAGGGTTGGGAGACTTGACAAATGCGTGTCTTCAAGGGAGAAGAGGAAGAGAGTGACGGGGGAAAGTATTGCAATTTTGCAGGGTCCTGCCAGAGGCCAGATGCTGTGTAGGATGCTTGGCAGAGGTTATTCCACTAGATCTTTCCACTTGGCCTGTGAGGTAGATTTTCTCTCCATTTTCTAGGTGCAGGAACTACACCTAGAAGATCAATTAACGTCCCTAATTTCCCACAGCCCTGAGAGCAGAGGGGCCCAGATTTGATCTTGAATGTGTCTGCTGTCAAGACACACCTCATCCTTCTTCTAGGAGGAGCAGGGGCTGTTGACCAGCAGTGTCCCATGGTGTAGGTGACTTCCCTTAGGGTATGGCTCTGAATGTGAGTCAGGCCTGCCATCCCTGAGGTTCAGGTCCTGTTAGTGAACAGTCAGTGTCAACTCCATATCTTTTCCCGCCCCTGCCCCCCCCCACCCCACTTCCCTGCAGCAGATTCATGTAGCTGCCAGGACCCTACCCTCAAATATGGATTTAGGCAGCCATTCTTTTATTTTTATTTATTTATTTTTTGTGGGACCCTCGCCAGTGGCCGGGGATCGAACTGGCGCTGCAGAGGCTGCGGGCAGCCTCGTAACCCAGTGCTCAAACGCTATGCCACCAGGGGAGGCCCTAGGCAGCCGTTCTTGGTAGCAGATTCTTAGGAGGTCTTATTGGTGACCTGATATCCTTGGAAGTCAAATACCCACCCTGCCTTTCATAAGATTTTTTTTTTTTTTTTGACTAGAGGTCGGGATGATGGAACAGTTTTTTAAAGATGAAACATGGAGAACATGAAAACAAACACCACTCAGGTGGTTTGTTTTTTTTGTTTTTTTGTTTTTTGATGGCCTTCATTTCATTTTGTTCCCAGGACAGTATTAAGCTACAATCAGATATCTTCTGCCCTGGTTTCTCAGCCTTATTCTGGAAAGGTTTCTTTTATTTCAAAAGTAGCAGAAGCAGAGCTCTTCCTACACTTCATGGACACACTGCTCTGGTCCTTGTCTCTCAGCACTGCGCAAGGTGACCCAAGAATGTCTTTTATGACTTAAAGAATTGGTATTAAGGACATCGCCCTGAAACTTCTTACTGGGGACACATAGGTGGCCTTTCTCTGTTTGCAAATACAGATGTCACAAGGTGGAAAACATGTAAATTCCCAAAATAGTGGGAGAAAGATTAAAATTCTGCAGAACATCTTGTGCCTTCATTCCATTTCCTTGCTGATAACTCGCCCACATTATCTTTTGGGGAATGAATCAGTCAACCCTCTAGAGCCATGCTCAGGAGCGTAGGGTCAGTGTAGGAAGTCGACCTTTCCCTAGGGGAGGAAGATGGTCACTAGACCAGGAATTTCCAAGGATCTGATAAATAAGCGGCCCCCTGCTTCTGCGGGCCCAGCACCCACCTGCCTCTGTGGAGAGGACTGTTGCGAGAATGGTATCAACAGAGAGGATGCATCCTGCCATGTGCTCTTTGCCCTCTCTATGGAAGTTTTATCTTATTTTTTAATATTTCAAATAGGCCCTCACCAGAGTCCTTGGGAACTGGGCTTTGTTGTCTCTGCCTGGCATTGCTGCCACTCCCTGCTAGATGTCTGCATTGCAAGGGAGAGACTAGGGACTGTGTTTTCCAGAATGCACCTGTCCTCCATGGTTCCAGCACGGGAGGCTCATGGTGAGCTTTGGAACAGGAGGTCACTATTCTCAAGAAGCAGTAGTAGGCAGATGATAGAGCAGCTGCAGGATTCACGGGAACTTCTGATCACTTGTCCAGTGCTCCCTGCCTCAGCGCTGCTCGCTGGAGCTGTTGACGATGACTTGCCTGAGCTGCTCCCTCCCAGTCTGCATCCCCTGCATTCAAACCTTTGGAGTCTGTGGAGTGACTTCTCTTCTCCTCACTGAACCCTGACTATCATAATAACTGGGCCAAACCCCCAGATTTCTAAATTAACAGATATGATGGGAGAAACATGTATTCTTCCCTTGTCTTACCTATCCCCTTTGTTTCAGGGAGCCTCCTCCAAAGGGTAAGGTCGTGTTGGTTAATGGAGCAAGCCACAAAGTCTGAAAACTTCCAGAACTTTCCATTCACCCCATATGTTTCTTAATTTTTATCAAGTTATTAATTTACATGGTTTTAAAAAGTCTAAGAGTTCAGAAAAATTTCTCATGAAGTATAAAAGGCCTCCTGTACATGTCATTATGAATTTGTTCAAATCCATAGACTGCACCAAGAGTGAGCCATACCGTAAAGGATTGACTTTGGGTGGTAGCTTGTCAGTGTGAGATCATCAAGGGTAACAAGTGTACCGCCATTGGGCAATGGGAAATCTCTGTATTTTCTCAAATTTGCTTCAAATCTAAAATTGCTCTCAAAAATGACGTCTAATTGAAAAAAATTTTCCACCTTCCCTCTCTCAACATCAGTTCATTTTCCAAAGGGGGTCATTTCTAGCTTTAATTCATCTGGATACCTCTAAATAATAGGTCTTTTCTACTATTTCTTGGCTCATCAACTATAGATATTAGTGATTGACTTCCCACTCTGTTAACAGGTTTTCTCTCGCGCGCGTGTTGGTAGATCAGTTGGGGGTTTGCTGACTAGGCTGGTGTTGAGTTGTGGCTCCAGCTGAACTTGACTCCATGCTGCAGGTTGGGCAACAGTCTGCTCCTTGTGAGTTGATGCTGGAGTCCAGGATGGTTGGAATGCTTCTCAGGCCCATGAGTCTCTCACAGTGATGGCAAAGGCCCAAGAGGGAAAGCTCAGTCACACAAGCACATTTCAAGCCCCTGCAGTTTCCCAATGGTCAAAGTCCATCACATGGCCAAAGTCAAGGGTGAAGAAGTGCACCCTCATTCTCTTAGCAGGAGCTTCTAGTCACATGGTAAAGAGTATGGGAACGATAAGGTAAAGAATTGGGGCCATTTGTTCAGCCGTCCATGCTTAATTGTTTTGTTACATACCTCTCTGTGTCAATAACAATGTTTTACCTCAAATAATCTCACAACACAGCCTTGTCCAAGGGGAGGCTTCTTTGAAATGACAAGTAAACATTTGCTAATAAATTACTTAAATCTCAATTACCAGCGTTTTGAGAAAGAATTTTGTTAGATGGTTTAGGCTCAGAGGATGAAAGAAAGTGTGGGTGCAGGTGCTTCAGCATCAGCCTGGCTGGAAACGCTTGTCCTCATTCCCTTTTGCGTAGTGAAATCCATCTTCAGATGGTGTGTGGACAATGAGTTGCTACAGAAGCATCACTTGATCTGCCCAGATGATTACTACAGTGACCCAGCGCCCTTCTGCTCGGCACCAAAAGGTATTGCTTCCATGTTCTTTGTGAGTCTCGTAACATTCCAGGGAAGTTCTGTAGTAGCAGAACCACTTCAACCCCCTTTGCTGCCTCTCCCTGGGTCATACATTTCTTTTTCCCTTCATTCTGATAGTGACTGTTGGGAGGGTCAACTCTGAGCGTACCACTTCCTCACTAGCTCCCTACCACCTGCAGGCCAAAAGTTTCCACAACTCAACATTGTCAGTTGCCCAAGATCAAGAGGTATGAAAATGTTTCAAGAAGGAGTTGAATGACCAAGAGAGGGAGGGTCTGCAGACCTAGATCAGCAAGAGAACTAGTTCCTAATGGTGTCAGAACATGGCCCTAGGGGCCTTCCCATCCCCTGTGCAGGGAAAGAGGGCTTTCTGCCCTTCAGGTACAGAGGGGATGCTCAATCAGGAGGTAAAGAAAGACGTATGTTCTGTGCTCTGGCCAGTTTTCTGTCATATGGGAGGCAAGATTAGAGAAAGAGTGGGATGGGAGTTGTGTTGGGGCTTAAATAAGGAGGGAGATCTTTGGAAGAGTCTCTGTGCATCTTGTCACCCAAATCAGTATGGACTTGCAATGCCAGGCTCAGAAGACAAGCTCTCCAGCAACCCCAATGGTGGTGACTCTTGGAAGATCTCTGGGTATTGGAACTGAGAGGCATTTGGGGGTGGGAGGATTGGGGTCCAGAGACTTGAGAGTGCTGATTGGGAAAGATTTCCACTGACAGCCTGAGCCACAAAGAAAAGGCCAGAAAGTGGTAGCAGAAGCAAGTACCCTGGGATACTAGTCATTTACCACTGGCTGTTCTTAAGGTTGGAATTGCACGATCTTATGCAGATCAGTAAGACTGGAGGTAACATGCACTGACGGCACACCCGCCATTGTGCTAAGAATGTGTGGTGGTTCCTGTATCATTGCATCCCTAGCAATGAATGTTCTCATTTCACCTTTTGGGAATGATGATGTAGGTGTAAAAAGCTACATCTTTGATTCCTGTGTGTGCATTTTAAAAAGTGCATCCAGGGGGCCTCCCTAGTGGTGCAGGGGTTGGGGCCACTGTGCTGTCAAGCTGTCGCCAGCCACTGCAACATGGGTTTGCTCCCCAGCCGGAGGGCTAACCCACATGGTGCAGCAGACCTGTCTCTCCTGCTGCTCCCCTCAGCAGTGTATTTCGGTAGATCTGCCTGTTCTGCTCCCCACTCTGTCTTTGGTGGGTCCTCGCACCCCCTGTGTCTCTGGCCTACATCCCAGTTCTTATATGCATAAATGAATCTTTAAAAAAAGTTATTTTAAAGCGCATTCACTTGGGCCATGTGCACATACATGCTTGTGTGTGTGACAACGATCTCATGTTTTTTTTTTTACCATGTTCAACAACTGAGCAAACATTTTAACACTTGAGCTTTAAGTGTCCGGTGCACAGAATAAGTCCAGAAGTAATTTATATGCCAATGAGCAATTACATCCGATGCAGTGAATGTAAAAAGTCAGAAAAAAATTATAAGCTAGGTGTGGCTCTGGTGGTTTTCTTTAGTCCTCTCAGGAACGTTCGTTCACCTCCCCGCTGTGGTGTGGCCACTCATTTTGTCTCTGGTACTGCAGGCAACTTTGACCCGAGATGTAAAAAAATGACATTTAGTTGTGAGATGCATGCCGTCCCAAAGAAAGAGCTGACCAAGAAGGCTGGACCTTCTTGCAAGAAGCTGCTCCCTAAGTTAGAAGAGTCAGACTACACTCTGGACAGCCTGACGTGGGACTTGCCTTCAAAGGTCAAAGTCAGTACCAAGGAAACTGTCAAGGTGAGCGTTGAGGCCTGTGCTCAGCGGTGTGTGTGGATATTGAGTGAGGGGAGGAGTTCAAGTGACACAGTAGTTGTGATGACTCCACGGCAGCAGAGAGCGTTTGCGTGGCCAGCTGTGCGTCGTGCTGTTGGCCAAGGTGTCAGCACACGTGGTCCCTCCATCTGTCACCAACTCTGGACTTTTTTTTATTTTTAAAGATCTTACCTGTCTGTTTAGCGCTTTTGGTGCTTCACATAACTTTTTTTATTTCCAAAAAGGCAGGTCCACCAAAGAATAAAAACTGGATGAATCACTTACGTATGCCCCAGAGAGAGCTGGAGCGACTTCTGCTTGCCAGAATGGAGAGTCGGAACCACTTCCTGAAAAACCCTCGTTTTTTCCCTCCTAACACTCAGAATGGGGGCAAGTCTCTTCTCTTTCCTCCAAAGCTACCAGCACTAAGGGGAACATGCCGGAGTGTGGACCGGGGCCAGAGGTGTGTTTTTCCCTGACTCGTATTCTTGGAAAATCTGACCCTTAGAGTAAAGCCCAGAGGGTCCTGGGTAGGCTCTAGCATATGGAAGATTCTAGATTTTTGGGGTGGGGGCAGGGTGACAGTGTCAGAGCAGGGTAGGGCTTCAGGGGCCCCCATAGTCCCGTAGGCATCCCCCAGAGTCCTGGGCTTGTGCTTTCCTGCCCTGTTAGGGTCTTGAGGAGTGGGGTTGGCCCATGGTTTACAAATCCAAACACTCTGGGTGAAATGGAAGGAATCTCTTTGGCCAAGTGTCCCTTCCCTTGGATTCATATGCCTCAGATAATGCAAATCGCAAAAATGTGCTTGCAAATAATTAATATTAATTGTGATTTTGCCTTAGGTGTGTGCCTTTGGCAATATTTCAGAGATTGTCCATAAGAAGGGTTTGAGGGCCTCCCCTGGTGGCGCAGCGGTTGAGCGCTGGGCTGCAAAGCTGCCCGCAGCCTCTGCAGCACCGGTTCGATCCCCAGACGCCAGGCGAGGGTCCCACATGGCGCGCAGACCTCTCCAGCCGCCTGCTGCTCCCCTCAGCAGTGTACTTCGTCACTCTGCCTGTTCTACTCCCCGCTCAGGCTCTGATGAATTCTCTCACCCTCCCGCACTTCTGACTGTACCCAGTGCTTGTATAAATAAATAAATCTTCAAAAAAAAAAAAAGATTTCTTTAAAAAAAAAAAGAAGGGTTTGAGCTGCTTCAGACATGCATAATTTTAATAGCCTTTAAGCCGTTAACATTTATTATTCAACAAATTCTCTTTTTATTGACAGAAATTAGAAGACTGATATTTGCAAAGAGAAGCAGCACCTGCATTAAAAATTCCGTTAGCATGTCAGTGTTTAAACTTAAAGTTTTTCCTATGTATGTGGAAAATAAAATATGTAACTACATATATCTTCACCAAGATTTGATCATACTGTAAAATTATTTTGTAGTCTGCTTTAACAGACTACAAAACCTAACAAATAGCCTGGTGAATCGCTGTATTCATTTTACATGAATCGGTCGCTACATATATTTCATCATGGGTGAACTAACAGCCTCTCTCCCCCTCCATCTCCTGCCCACAGCTGCTGCGCTGACACGCCAGTGTTTCTCGCTAAGCCATCAGTTGCATTTTTCACGGATTATGAAATTGGATCAGTATATAAGGTAGGACTCATTTCTTTATATGTCCCATTGCACTTGCTTTCTTATCACTTTTAAGTCTTTGTTATTTATCCATTATGTATGGAATTGTAGAACCATACACAAAACTAGGCAGAAACTAATGCCCATCACCCTTTTCATCATTTATTTCCATTCTGTAAATCTGGTTTCTGTCACCCCCAACACACACACACATTCATATTCATTCTCTCTCTCTCTCTCTCTTTCTCTCTCTCTCACATTTAATGTGTCTCTGTGCACATGCAAACACAGGAGTATTTTAAGAAAAAGCCTAGACAGCATGTGACTTTTCAGTTAAACCTTCAGTCAGTATTTTGAAAATAGAAGGACCTGTTAAAAATTATCATACCTAGCAATAGTAACCATCATTCCCTAATATCAACTGTTCCCATCCATGTCTGATGTCCCTCCATTGTTAAAAAGATGAAGTCACCCTTGGTTTCTTTGAAGCAGAATTCAGACATTGCATTTGTCTAAAATAGCTCATTTCTCCTTTAGTTGATGGTAATTCCTTCTCCGCCCCCTGCTCTTTAAAATCAAATTTAGGAATAAAGTCAGATAAATATGTATAAGACTTTGAGAGAAAATCAGAACATCATTAAAAGAAATTAAAGGAGGGCCTCTCCGGTGGTGCAGCGGTTGAGCGCTGGGTTACGAAGCTGCCCACGGCCTCTGCAGCGCCGGTTCGATCCCCGGCTGCTCCCGGCCACCTGAGGAGGGTCCCACATGGCGCGCAGACCTCTCCTGCCGCCCGCTGCTCCCCTCAGCAGTGTACTTCGGTCCTTCTGCCTGCTCTGCTCCCCGCTCTGGCTCTGGTGAATTCTCTCACCCTCCCGCGCTTCTGACTGTACCCAGTGCTTGTATAAATAAATAAAATAAATAAAAATAAATCTAAAAAAAAAAAAAAATAGGGCCTCCCCGGTGGCGCAGCGGTTGAGCGCTGGTTTGCGAAGCTGCCCGCAGCCTCTGCAACGCCAGTTCGATCCCCGGCCACCAGGCAAGGGTCCCACATGGTGCGCAGACCTCTCCTGCCGCCCGCTGCTCCCCTCAGCAGTGGACTTCGGTCCTTCTGCCTGCTCTGCTCCCTGCTCTGGCTCTGGTGAATTCTCTCACCCTCCCACACTTCTGACTGTACCCAGTGCTTATACAAATAAATAAAATCTTAAAAAAAATAAATAAATAAAAACATTTTTAGAGTCTTTAAACATTTATGCCCCATGTACCCTTTCTCAGGAAACTCCTAGAACATGCCCCTCCACCCCCACCCCCTATAGAAGAGAGTAAACCCAGGGAGGAGAGAGATGAGGTACGAGGGAAAGGAGCGATCCGGAAGGGAGAGAAGTGAAGGAAATCCCCAGGTTATGGGATTTTCCAGGGACTATTGCTGCAAAGCAAATTTCCCCAAAGCCTAGTAACTTGAAACAACCCTCTCATCAGCCTTGCAGTTTCTCTGGATCAGCCATTCGGAGGGGGCTCAGTGGGAATGGCTTGTTCCATGGTATTGAAGTCTGTGGCTGCACTCAGTGCTTTGGGGTGATTTGAAAATTGGTGCCTGGAATTATCCGAGGCCCATTTTCGCTCACTTGGTAGCTGATGATGGTTGTCAGTAGGCAGCACCTGTGCTCAGCCTCTCCACACGGCCTGTCCTCGTTGGGTAGTCAGATGTTTTGCATGAACCCCAGAGGAACAGAGCTCCCAGGATCAGAGCTGCTCAGTGAGCTTCCCGGCTGCATCTCTTTGATGATGTCACCCAGTGGTTTGCTTGGAGCAGTGGAGAAAGTCACCACTTCCTTAACTTGTTACAGGTTACAAGTGAGTCACTTAGGTTGGCCCACATTTAAGAGGAAGATACACAGACCTCACCTCTCCAGGGGAGGGGTAGCAGAGGACTTGTGGACATATTCAATGGCGAGGGTTATCCTGGACGAGACCAGTGGGAGTGGCAGGCACCCAGTCCAGATCGGGAGAGGCAAGAAGGCTCTAGCAGAGGTTTATGTATGGGGGTAACACTGATGAGTCCCTAGTATGACTGCACTCCTTGGGAAGAGATTGCAGAGTAGTGGGGAGGGAGGTTGAATTATTGATAGGTGCATAGCAAATAAGATATCTGATTATTAACTCCCAGAAAATAAAAAATTAAGGGGTAATTTCATGTTCAGCTTAGATAGCATTTACATAGTAACAATAATGTAAACACTAATTACTGATCTAACTAGTAGTGGGATATAATTTATAGTGGGAATATGAGGGACAGAAAGGATGTCATATGGTGATTGGATATTGGAGACAAAACAAGAATATATATATTATTCATCCATAATTAATGCCTAAAAGTGAACGCCCCTCCCCCCAAAAAATGTAACACGCTGTTTGGAGACATGGAAATAAATTCCACACTCATAAAGTAAAGGAATAAAAAGTGTTTGCCTTTGGGCAGTGGAGGATGGTAGGAGTGTGGTATAGGACAAGATTTCTATATGTCAAACCTTATAGAACTCTTTGACTCTTTAAACTATGGGGCTATCCAACTGACAAAAATAACTAAAAAATTTTCTATAAAAAGAAATACCTTGGTGGTGCAAGGGGTTAAGTCAGCCCTATGAAGCTATCAACAGCCACTGTTGATAGCCACTGTTGATCCCCAGCCAGGGAGTTACCCATATGGCGCAGCAGACCTCTCTTGTTTCACCTGCTGCTCCCCACAGCAGTGTATTTCAATCAGTCTGTCTGTGCTGCTCCCCACTCTGTCTCTGGTGAATCCTCTCAGTCCCCCCACCTCTGGCCCACACCCCAGTTTTTTTAAAGATTTATGCATACAGAAGCTGGGGAACAGGTCAGAGATGCAGGGGGTGAAGGATCCACCAGAGACAGAGTGGGGAACAGAACAGGCAGACTGACTGAAAGACACTGCTGAGGAGAGCAGCGGGTGAGACAGGAGAGGTCTGCTGCGCTATGTGGGTTGCTCCCTGGCTGGCCAGGGATCGAACTCGTGCTGCAGAGGCTGCGGATTACTTCATAGTGCGGTGCTCAGCCCCTTGGACAACCAGGGAGACCCCTACACCCCAGTTCTTATATGCATAAATAAATATTTTTAAAAAAACCATCCTGGTTATTTTACATATATATCACTTAACATTCAAGCTAATTCCTATTATATATAAACTTTCAGAGACTAGAAAATGAAGGACTGTATCCTCATTATTAGGTGCCATGGCTTCTGTGGTCCAAATGTTTGTGGCCCCCTCCCCAAATTCTTATATTGGAATCCTAACCATTATGGGTGATGGTATTAGAGGAAGGGCTTTTGGGGTCATAGGTCATGAGGGTGGAGCCTCCATGAATGTGATTAGTGCCCTTTATAAAGAAACTCCAGGGAGTTCCCCAGCCCTTCTGCCACTGCAGGAAGGTGTTGACTATGAACCAGAAAAAGGTACCGAACTGGAACATGACCCTGCTAGAACCTTGATCTTGGGCTTTCCAGACTCCCGAACTGTGAGAAATAAACTGTTGTTACCAGTTTGTGGTATTTTCTATACCACACCAAAGCTGTGGGTAGGAATAGAGACCCGTGCTTTGTATGTCAGCAGGTTTATATATTTCATGTCCTAATGTGCTTTTTCTCTTGTTTTCATTTAGTGTTTTGGTAAATTGAAGAGTTTTTTTAAGCACAGGTACAGAAATATTAGGCGAAAACAGCAAATCCAATCAAGGAAAAAGAAACACACACACACACACACACGCACACACGCATGCACACAAGCACACCCCAGTAGCCAATTAGGTATAACCCAGGAATGCAAGGAATGTCTTTGCAGCAGGCTTTGAGCTGTTAGTTCACTGCCTTGAACCTGCTATTTTTTTCCTACAAGTCTCCCAGTGCTGTTAAGGAAAGTCAACCCACTCTATAATCCTTATAATTATTGCTGCCCCTGCCTTTGCAACCTCATGTTTCTATGCCTGACCTCCATCTACGCCTCATTTCAGTTGACCCTGGATGAAAGGCTTAGTAATTTTGATGCCACTGCACTGCCAGAGGTCATCACACCTCACCACCAGCAGCTTGTATTCTTGTAGCTGCCAGACAGATGAGAAAGCCAGAACTGCCACCTAGGGGTCTGCTGCTGTAGGACCCTTCTGATACTGATACCGTCACAGCCAGGGTTCCCTATAAAACTGAGCTTGAGGTGAGATGTGCTGTCATTTGCAGTTTTAAAGAGGAATGAGCAAAGGGGTTGGAAGGTGGGAGAGCCAATATGAGAATGTGTTTTCAAGCTGAATGCCATTAAGTGCACTTGATGGTTTTGTCTTGTGGGACATTTCCTAAGAAGCCCTTTAAATTGGTGGTTCCTGTCTTGCATTGTTTGAAGTGTGCCTTATGTGGCTGGGAGCCCACATGAGGGAGCAGCAAAGACATGAAGAGAAAGAACTGAATTAGCATCCTTGCCATGTGGAAAACACTTAAATCTCTACTTCACTCCAGACCCTAGACAAAATACTTTCCAGCAAAGATCTCGATGTAAAAGAGTAACATAAAAAAGATTTCTTAAAATTGAAGCACAAGCCATAAAAGGTTGATATTTTATTTTAAAATTTTAGAAACTAGAACTAATATACAAATTGTAAACTTGGGTATTTTTATAACATAACGTGGAAATAATACCCAAATATACAAAGAGCTCCTACAAATCAATAAGAAAAAGACAAAGTATCAATACATGATGGCAAGTTGAAAAAAGGATACAAACAGAAACCTCAATAGCAAAGAAACATGTAGAAAAATGCTCCTTATCATTAGTAACAGAGGAATGAAAATGAAATTCATGGTATGGGATGCTCCACACCTAAGGGGTCTGATTCTGAGGTGAGTTGGAATAATATATTGTGCTGGCCAAAAGGGGACTTAAATGTTGTTGTAGGAATGTATACCTATGCAAAGGTTGAAGACATTTCAAATTTAATTGGAAAAGGGGTGGGGTAAGTTTTCATCTGTGTTTTTAATGTTTCATTTCTTAATATGAATGATAGAAATGTAACTTTGGTCATGCTGTAATATATACATCTATATTTTTTGTCCCAGTGTAATAGTTCACAAAGTAGAAGCAAAAGATGTGTAAATGTATTAAGCTGCTCTTGTTCTGGGGGCAGTGGGCTTTGGCAGCATGTGAGTTTCAGGCCTTGTTCTGGAGGTTCTCCTAAGATAGGGGGTGTCTCATATCCGAGGGAGGGAGAAGAGAGAAGGCAGGGCTTAACTGGGGCAGGATGGATTGAGTGATGGAGAGATGCCCAGTTACAACCCTGGCGTTCCAGTGCCCATGTCACCCCTTGACTGGCCCGTGGGAAGATGTAGCCTAAAGGGATTCATGGGGAAGAAGCCAGAAGATGGCAAATAAGATACAAGGGGTGGGCAGAACTTTTTTTTTTTTTAATAGAGGCATGCTTTAATTATTTATTTGTTTGTTTTGTTTATACAAGCACTGGGCACAGTCAGAAGCGTGGGAGGGTGAGAGAATTCACCAGAGCGGGTGGCAGAGCAGGCAGAAGGACCGAAGTACACTGCTGAGGGGAGCAGTGGGCGGCAGGAGAGGTCTGCGCGCCATGTGGGACCCTCCTCCGGTGGCCGGGGAGCGGCCGGGGAGCAGCCGGGGATCGAACCAGCGCCGCAGAGGCCGCGGGCAGCTTCGCAACCCAGCGCTCAACCCAGTGCTCAACCGCTGTGCCACCGGGGAGGCCCCTGGGGTGGGCAGAACTTTGAAGCCAGATGTCCTGGGCTCAAATGTCAACACTGTTCCTGGCTAGGGAGCTTCTCTGAACTTCAATTTCTTGAGCTTAAAACAGATAGGTCTCATCTTTGCTATTCTTAGAAGCTGGAGTAGGCATATAGCAAATGCTCAATAAATAGTGACTTATTTTAAACTGGACAAAGAATGGGTGAGATCTAGTTCTACCTTCACATTCACTTCACTATGTAAACTTCCAAACCCTACAAAAGTAGGTACAGTAGCTATTGAGTCCCCACATGGCTATCACCCAGCCCAGTAGTACCAACAGGGGCCAACCTCATTTCATTTATGCCCCAGCCCCCAAACCATGTTAGTGGAAGGAAATCCTGGACCTCACATCCTTTCCCTTTGCACAGATGGTAATCTCCCTGCAAAACATCACCTCGACCAGCCGCTTCCTGCGAGTCCTCCCACCTTTCACTCCGTACTTCTCTCTGGGATTGGGTGAGCTCAGTGTTGCCCTTGTCTGGGCTGCCTCAAAATGATTGGTTGGGCTTGCTCTGGAATACTGGCCCACTTTGCCCTCAGGTGACCCCCACATCTCTGTCCTGAGCTCCGGCCACATCTGCTCCCTTGGGGCCTCTCACCCTCTGCAGGCAAGCTGCCTGCTCTTCCTCCCAGCTCCTTTCTCAGATCCCCTCCCCTCCCCTCAGGAGGCCCACCCCCACATTCCTCATGTTATCCCCGGCAGTGGCCTCCCAGCCTTCCTGCTTCCAGCTCACCATGACTTTCTCAAGAATAACTCTGACCATGTCACCCCTGCTCAGAAATCTTGAGGGGTTCTCAGCTGCCCACAAAATCAATTCCAAGCTTCAGGGCCAGGCATGACTCCCCTAACCCCTCTAGGTGGACCATATCATTACCCCGCTGGGCCCTGTTCCCCTAGTGCACCCGGAGGTTCTGCCAGTGACTTGGCCTTGACCCAGACTACTCATAGAGCCGGTCCAGCCAGGCAGGGTCTGCCTGCATCTCTGGCTGCCGCCTGTAGCACTGGAGCCCAAACCTGGTGTCTGGCTACCCCCAGATCCTCACTGGGCACTATTGTTACCCACAGGGATGTTCCCCGGAAAAGGTGGAATGGTGGCTCCTGGAATGATCTGCCAATACACTATTCAGTTTTTTCCCGACTGCCTTGGGGATTTTGATGATTTTATTTTAGTTGAGACTCAGTCGGCTCACACGCTCCTGATTCCCCTGCAGGCCCGGAGGCCTCCCCCGGTGCTGACTCGTAAGTGTGCTCTCTGCCTTCCTGGGCACTCAGGTAGGGTGGCAGGTCTCCAAAGGACTACCTGGTCCCAGGGCCTCTTTGTGGAGATCACAGCTTGGTCTTCTTGGGTCCTGAAGAGGGACTGGCTAGCAGCTTCCACACAGTCTTCCACGGTGTCAGGCCCATGGTCCTACTTCCCAGTGGAGGCTGATTGAATTACACACAGAGAGAGGAGGCCAGCAGCCCAGCTCACCCCCAAAGCCCAGACTTCGCCAGCCTGTGCCTACCTGAGTGTACCACACGGAGACAAGGAAGTTGCACAGAGTCCTCAGTGCATGTCACCTCTGTGGCTCTGGGGGTGGCACCTTAGGGAAACTGATGTTGTCTGTGCTCCCTCAGTTCCAAGTCTCCCAGCTGGGCACAGATGGAAGCTGGGACTCTGACCACAACCCTGAGGGCCCTGTGGGTGGCCCTGGCTGAGGCCCAAGTCCACAGTGGGCATTGACTCTTGCTGCTCTGGCCAGGAATGTGTAAGGTCCCTTGGCACGTGTGAGCAGAGGTCAGGGCATGTGCCCATTCGTCTCTGCTGGGGTGCCAAGTTGGGGCCCTCAGGCCCTTCCACAGCTCCTCTGAGCTCTGGACCTCAGGAGGACAGTGACAGCAGGGCCTGTTTGGAGTGTCGGGTTATTTCTCTTGCACATCTTTTCCTGTGGCTGCAGTGTCGCCTGAGCTGAACTGTGGCTACTGCCTCATTGGCGGAATAAAGATAACCAGATTCCTCTGCAGAAATGTGGGCTTCAGTGGCGGCAGGTTCTGCATTATGCCTAAGAAGAGCTGGCCCCCGCACAGCTTCAGGGTGAGTGATCACGGGTTGCTGTCGAGAAAATGCAAGTCCTTCAAAGGAAATTACGCCCTGTGAGGGACTTGCCAAAGTGTGCTTGTGATCGGAAACTCAGAGAATAGAATTCTAGAACCTCTCTATCCACTGCCACGGTGCAGGTGAAGATCAGTTTGTGCAGAGACCAGAGCTGCAGTCCCAGCCTGCCATTACTGCCCACGTGGCCCTGGGCCTGTGGTAGCCCCTCTCCTCCTAGAAGGCCCGACTCACATTTGGTCAGCTGGTGAATAGTTATAGAGCAAATGTCAGTATATCACAGGCCCCCGCCTGGCAGCTCTTGGGTTGAATTTTTGGGCATCTTGACTTGGCACAGTGCATTAAGAACATTTTTCTGAGCCAACATTTAAAAATAGGATGACTTCACAGAAAAAATCCAGTCTCTGAAAAACTGGACAATGTGGTGCCCTGGCCCAGGATCCACTGCAGCCCAGTTGTCCGGAGTTGGGAAGCTGGGCACGTCCTATTGCCCTGCCCCACCCATCCCCAGAGCCCCCCAGCATGCTCATCACATGTGCATGGTTACTCTTTTACACAGAGTGGTTTCTCTGTACCTGTGTCTCTGGGGAACAGGTGATAGTTCCAGAGGACAATGTGTTCCGAGACACATTTCTCATTTCTGTTGCCTGCCAGGTCCTGTGGGTATGGCTTGTGTCCCTGGCATGACAAGTGACTTCTTATGTAGGTATCAGGCCTCAGTGCTGCTAACAAGATGGTGGCTGCCCCCAGGACCCAGGGGTGTCTGGGGGTGGAGGCAGACAAGGAAGCTGGCACCAGTCACATGGAGCTGTGGTGGGAGTCACCCCCTGGGTGAGGCCTTCTCTCACATCTCCAGCCTGTGACTGAAGCTCTCGTCAGGAGTGTTCCTTGTGCATCTGATCAGTAGTCTACTCATCACGGACTCTCTTCTTTAACCTTCAGAACCCCATAGGGTAGCTGGTGAAGGATGAGGAACAGTGAGCCTCAGTTTCTTCATCAACAAAGGATGGGTTGATCCTTGAGATTCCCCCAGGCTGTAAATTTGGTGTTTGGAAGAGAGAAGTTTATAATCTGAACCCTGGATTTTACCATTTCTTCCACACTTCTGCTTTTCCTAAAGGCTGTTGCAACCCTTGGCTTTGTTGAACAACCTCCCTTTGGAATCCTGCCTGCTGTGTTCGAGCTGGTGCCGGGGCAGGCCATCTTAGTGGAGGTAGGTTACCAGACCTGGGTGCACGCGTCCTCCTCAGGAGGGATTGTGACTGTTTTCTCAGCAGCCCACATGGTTTCGTCTCCCTTTGTGTTTTCACCCTGACATCCACTTCTACCCATCCACTTCTTGGTAGTTTCTGAGTAGGACCAAGTTCCTGCTTTCTGGGAGTGATGCCATTGGACTATCTGTGATTTCTCTCAGCCAGTGCAGAAAGCACCGGCCCTTCCATCACGAACCCCGAGGGCAGCTCATCCGCACTATTGCCTCTTACACTGGGTGACGGTGGCTTTGTTGTCTCTTTCCTATTTCATCCTCACACAGTAAGCAAAGCCTTTGGCCTTGTTCCAAACCTCTGCAAAAGCTTCCAGTCTAACCCCCTGACTGTGGGCTGCTCCTTTCCTAACTGGCCCCTTTCAGGGTTCCCTTTGGCCCATCACACCACTAGTCCCCAGAAAAGCCTATGAGACATGGTGATGTCTTCCTGTGCCTTTTGCTCCAGGCCTTTGCCCTCCCTGACTCCCCGGTCTGCAAGTCTGCCTCTGTGCTGCCTTGTAACTGTGTGGGGCTGCCCAGGCATGTGTGACCTTCCCCACTCGCCATTTCAGGAAAATGCTCTTAGAGTGAAAGCTGTCTGGTTTCTGGGAAGAGGGGGTTTGGCCTGCACCGCGTCATGGGTAGTAGGAGCCAGGAGTCTTAGTTTCTCAGCTGCACACTGCAGACCCCTGAGAAACTCACACTCACTGATGTCTGGGCCCCAGACCTGGGCTTCTGAGTTAGTTGGTTGCGGGTGTGGTCTGGGACCTGAGGACAGGACTTTTCAAGCTCCCCGCGTGGTTTCAGTGTGTAGCGGAACAGTGCCGTAAGCCTCTCTGCCATGCTTGCACAGGAGGGCTGCTTTCCCCCGACATGTTCCTAGTTCACCTGACAGGATCTTGTCCTGGTGCCCTGGGATGTGGCTGTCCTATTCACATCTGTGCTCCTCTGATCCCTGAGGAGAACCAGGCTCTTGGGGTGGGTTGGGTCCTCTGGGCATAAGCCAGGTCATGACTTCAACAACTGGAGCTGGTCCCCCCCACCCCCGACCATACCAGGATATTCCCCCTCATCCCATCCATCTGTGATTCCCCAAGGAAAAGAAGAGTCTGTTCCTCATAGACTCCCTAGGCAGGTCAGTTTTTCTTGACATTCCTTGTGTATTTTGTTTATTGGTGGTTTAGAGTCTTGCTTGTTTTAAAATTTTTTCATATTTTGAAGTAATAAATTCACATGATTAAAACTTCAGAAGATGCAAGTGTATCAACAGTGAAATGCTCCCTTTCTGGGCTGCCCCGGTGGCGCAGCAGTTGAGCTCTGGGTTGCGAAGCTGCCCGCAGCCTCTGCAACACCTGTTCGATCCCCGGGCGCAGGCGAGGGTCCCACATGGCGCACAGACCTCTCCCGCACCCGCTGCTCCCCTCAGCAGTGTACTTCGGTCCTTCTGCCTGCTCTGCTCCCCGCTCTGGCTCTGGTGAATTCTCTCACCCTCCCACACTTCTGACTGTACCCAGTGCTTGGATACATAAATAAATAAATCTTTAAAAAAAAGAGAGAAATGCTCCCTATCACCCAGTTCCTGAGCCACTCAGGAACAGCCATAACCTTTCCAGTTTTCTGAATGCCCTTGTAGTGATAGGTGACCCTAAATTAGCCACTGAATGTGTTTTTCTTTGCTTTGTGTCAATTTTTCCTTCACGCAAAGCATTGCCTCCTCTATATGCTGTTCTGCACCCTGTGTTTTCACAGCTGTGTAATATTTCACCATGTGACTGAACCATAGTTTAGGTCTGCTGTCCTCTGCGGAGGGACATAATCTCTGGCCATCTCTGTTAATAACTTATACATGCATCACCAGTCTGAGTCTTCCCACTGGATACAATCCTTAAATTGGATTTGTTGTCTCAGAGTTTTAAATACAAATTAAAACTCACTTTCTCAGTGGCACCAGCCACATTTGAAGTCCCAGGGATCTCTGCGCTCATAATTGTGATACATGTCACCAGAATCCCCAACATGTGTATTTATCATTATCCTTCCAACAACAGTGTGAGGGTGCCTGTTTCCTCACACCCTTGCCATTGTAGTGTCTATCAAACTTTAACAACAATAAAACATTATCATGGACATTTTGAATCAGGTACAAAAATGGCATAGTTTGATAATCACTCATGTACTCATTACCAGCTTCAACATTTATCAAATCTTGGCCAACCTTGCTACTTCTGTGCCCTCTGTCTCTTCCAACCAAATCTCACCCTGCTGCTCCGATTATTTTGAAGAAAATCAAGGCGGTATATCATTGCATTTATGTTAGCCAACTTTCTGTTCTCTACCAGTGTGGGGAATGAAAAACTTTTTCTAGAAGGTGTCCATTTACATGTTGTCATTAGTTTCCATCCTAAACTTTCCATGTGCTCACTGCGATACTCTAGGGTGCATCTGAGGTATAAAGTTGGCGAGGTTGCAGGGAGGGGCGAGAAAAGTGAAGAACCAAGGGAGGGGTGTATGTCTGAGAAGAGGAGGGTGGGAACCCCTTCCTGGGAGATAACAGAGCCCCCTTTTCTTCCCCAGGTCTTGTTCCTCCCAACAAACCTAGGAAAGGCAGAGCAGACCTTTGTCATCGTGTGCGACAACTGCCAGGTCAAGGAGGTGGTGACCGTAGGTGGGCTTGTGTGTGCTCCCGGGGTGGAAGCTGTTGCACTAGACTGGCAGAGGCAGAGCCCTCACTCTGTGCCTGCAGCACCAGGCACTGGGGTCTAGTTTTGGGCCACTTGTTCTGGTTAGACTTTGGTAACCCAAGCCAGTGTGGTCTTCAAGACAGCTCTAAGGAGTCTCAGAGTAATAGATGGAAACCTGGAGTGACATCTTTCATTGCTTCACTTTAAAATTCCCTTGATGTCCTTTGGAGAATTACCAGTAACTCACATACAAGAACCAGAAGCATCTATAGGTTTCTGGAGGCTTAGAGGGCATCCTTCTGAATTTCCCCAATAGCTTCTCTATATCCATCCATCCAGTTTCACTTAGCAAGCATTAATTGAGTATCTACTCAGTACTAGGTCCTCAAAATCACCTCCTTTTGGTCTTAAAGACTTGGGGGCATGAGTGAGTGAGTGTGGCCCACTGTTCCCCTCTTGTGTACACTCCATGGGTGGTGATAAAGCTTGTTGCCTGTAGATAGTGGCAAGGCCCCTGAGTCCTGATCTCAGCCCTCCTGAAACTTGGCTGCCCTACTTTGTCAGGAATCGGGCAGCTGGTTGCATTGGATCTGGTCTACGTTTCTGGTGAAAAAAGTCAACCGGAGCCAGGGGAGTTCACAGACTTAACAGCCCAGCACTTCATACGCTTTGAGCCTGAAAACCTTCAGTCCACAGCCAGGAAACAGCTGATTATTAGAAATGCTACGTGAGTGACCCCTGGGTAGTACCTCCCCAAACATGCCCTTTCTGCCTCATGTGGACCTGAGTTCGCCAGAGGTTCCTTCCAAGTGCCAGGGAGAAGTCTGGGCACAGAATAGAAGGATCCAGATTTACACCATCCCTCATGGTAGCCATTAGGTCTCATGTGGCTATTTCAATTGAAATCAGATACATACAATTTAAAACTCACTTTCTCAGTGGCACCAGCCACATTTTAAGTCCTCAGTATCCACGTGGAGCTAGTGGCTCTCCTACTGGACAGAGCAGATGTAGATTTCCATCTCCACAGGAAGTTGTCTCAGACAGTGCTGCTCTGGATTATCCTAAACCATCCTTAGCCAGGAAGTTTTCCAGAGAGGTCCGGCCCTGGCCATGAGGGCAGGTTCAGTTGTGGCCTGTGGGTCCAGTTCTCACTGCCTTTTATTTCCTGACCATCCTGGGCACCGCCATGACCCCAGATGTCCCCAGGCCTTCCCAAGCAGGAGAAGCAGCACTTGTCTGCCATTAGCATTGACCCTTCCACCACCGTGGAGTTGTCTCCCGTGGACAGCCGTGGGCATGTTCCTTTGTGGACAGAGCTGTCCTGGGAAACCACAGCTGGAGAGCCTGCGGGCAGGGGTGGGTCGACGTGGCAAACCTTTGAGATCCTCGTGTGGTCAGAGACACTGCAGAGAACTGCTGCTCTCCGGGGGTGGCTCCGCTTCTCCAGCGTAACGGTCACAGCACCAGTCCTCGTGTTTGTCGTTTCCCCCAAATCCGTGTGACCGAAGAGGTGGGTCTTAGGAGGGCTCCAGTCTGAACCCCCTAGCCCAGCTTCTCCCAGCCCCGCTTTCCTTCAGGCAGGCCAGGCACAGGGCGGGCAGACTGGCCTGGCAGGCCTGGGGCCTGGCCTGGGGTCTGCTGCCCACTGTCAAGGTTGCCCCCACAGGCATGTGGAGCTGGCCTTCCACTGGCAGATCACGAAGCCCAACCTGAAGCCCCTGATGCCCGGAGAAGCCTACAGTGCCAACAGCATCAAGTGCCACCCCGACAGGGAGACCGCCTTCTCCATCACGCCCCAGTGGGGGGTTTTCAACCCCCACACAGACCACGAGTTCACCCTGAGCTTTTCTCCTCATGAGGTTAATGTGGGGCCATCCTGGTAACCCCGTGATGGGGTGCCACCTTTTTACCCTCCATCATGGTTCTTTAGTGACACTGGAAGCCACAGCTGGGCCTTTTGAGGTTCTGGGACCCTGCCAAGGCCCGTATTTAACGAAAAGTGGGGCTAGAGGATGGGATTGGGGTGCAGGACAAAGCAGCTCATTTTGCCTGGCCCTGACTGCACACATACCTCAAAAGCAGTGAGGCCCTAGGCTCCTGTCCTGAGCTCTGGGGTCTTCTGTATTTCTACTCTGTCAACGGCATTTCCATCCTCGCCCATCCTGCAGCACCCCCAGAGAGAGGGTGAGGCAGGCTCCCTGGGGGAGGTTAACACAGCTTCCTGCTCCAGCTCAAAGCACCACAGGAAACAGGGAAGTGGGAATGAGAACTGGGCGTGATGGGTGCTCCAGGACCCTTGTCAGCAGGCCTGTCACGTCAGCCAAGCACCCGGGGCCTCAATGTTTATCCGGGGCGCTGTGGTGCTCAGATCCATAGAGGGCGTTGCCCAGGGACAGCATCAGGTCCGGAGAGCCTCCCCCACCCCCCAGGCCCAGCTGCAGTGGGCACTCCAGTCTGGGCAAACACCAGCCCTGAGTCCCACTTCCGGCCTGGCAGCTGCTCCTTTGAAGACCTTCTGGTGGTGGGGCAGAGGGGCGTGGCAGTCCTGCCATGGCAGGGCAGCCTGGCTGGCACACAGTTTGTTTTCAGGGTACTACTGTGTGTGTCTTGCAGCTGAGAAATTTTCACAGTGTGTTCCAGTTGGTGCTTGAGGAAATCCCAGAGCCCGTGAGGTGAGCCTTGGGTGAGGGGTGGGCAGGGGTTCCTGTTGCCCTCCCCGTAGGGCAGCCAGGAATACAGTGGGTGGTGGTTGGGGAGCCTGCAGGAAACAGGGCTCATGGGACTGTCATCAAAGCAGAGGCCACCCTGGAACCTGGGAGCTCCAGGTCACTGTCACCACTGGGCAGCCACGTTGGCAGCCCCTGGGTGGTGGGAACCAACGGGAAGGTTTCCCCCCCAAGGCAAGCAGCTCTGGCAGCTCTTCTGCCCTGTCGAGGTGGGGCTGCAGTCAGCCTCATGGGGCGACCCCAGGCTGGATGCCACTGTGGTCGCTGGAGGCAATGGGTCAGGGCATCAGCTGAGGCCTCAGATTTGGGGAGCTGTGGCTAGAGGAGCATTTTCTTTTCATGAGAGCAGAGATGGGACAGAGGTGAGGCCCATGCTCTAGGCTATTTTGGCTCCTTGCTCATGGTGGGTTTGTGTTTAGTTCACAACTGGAAAACCTGGAGGAGCCCTCCTATACGTTGGATGACGTGATTGTCCTGGAAATTGAGGTGAAGGGCTCAGCAGAACCATTCCAGGTTCTCTTAGAACCATATGCCCTCCTCATCCCTGGGGAGAACTACATTGGCATAAATGTGAAGAAAGAGTTTAAGGTGCGTATTTGCCTTCCCCAGGCCAGGCTGGCTGAGGTGCTGCTGAACTTGGGCGTGAGTGTAGGGAGGAGGCGGCTGGAGGCGTGGGTGGTGGCAACCACCGCACAGAGGGTGAGCCTGTCCCTAGGCCCCCTGCACCTGTCTGGTCAGCACAGCTGCTGAGCTTGCCAGCCACGTCCGTCTCATCTTCTCAGCTTCCCAGCATCTTCTGGAAGATCAGCTGCAGTACCCATTCCAGCGTTTGTAGGTCCTGGGCAGAATATGGTGCCCACTAACCCCGCTATGTGGTGTTAGGCCTGTTGGACAGCCAGGAATTAGCTGGGAGGGTGTCGGGAGGACCTTTTGTGAGCCCACAGCCCCACAGTCCTTTAGTAGGTACAGGTTTGACATGAAGGGCAATACCTGGGGAGCCCGGCTGGGGTGTGTCTTCCAGATGTGGAACAACAGCAAGTCCCCTATCAGATACACGTGGGGGAAGATCAGCGACGTGCACATCATTGAAGTGGAGCCCTGCGTGGGGGCCATAGGTACTTCGGGGACTGCGGGAGGGTCAGGCCAGGGGCTGGCTGGGGACGGAGGCTTCAGTGAAGGGGCCCGCTCAGAGGTTCGTGCTGTCCGTGAACCTGGTCAGCAGAGACCAGGCATCTGGGCCCAGCCCCAGAAGGACCCTGCCCTGGCTTCCTTTCCGCCCCTCTTGCTTTTCCCCCTTTCTCCTAGAACCCAGCGAGGTCGAGTATTTTGTGTTGAGCTTTACCGGGGGTGTCCCTGGGCCGACCAGTCATGACCTGCTGTGTGAAATCAAAGACTCCCCCTTGCCAGTGGTGCTGCACATCGAGGCGGCGTTTAAGGTGCTGGTGGGGCCAGGTGGCCCAGAAAGGGGGCAGGGGTAGGGCAGAGAGCCCATTCCCAAGAGGCCCGTAACAGGCCCCTCTGGCTGTCTCAGGGGCCTGCTCTCGTCATCAATGTCTCAGCCCTCCAGTTTGGTTTGCTTCGCCTGGGGCAGAAAGCCACGATCTCCATCCAGATTCAGAACATCAGCCAGCTCCCAGCCGTATGGCACATGCAGGAGAGCCCGGATTGCCTGGAAGAAAGGCAGGAGAAAGTAAGTCAGGCTGCTGACCGAGAAAGTAAGCTGGCTGCCATGGGGCACCCTCCCCCAGGAGCTGGTGTGTCTGTGCTGTGTGTGACCTCCTGACACTTGGCCTGGTGCGTTCAAAACCTCGAGGCTGGGAGAAAAGGCTGCCTGGTGACTTTGGCCTGGGAGTGTCCCCAGTTCTCCCTGTTTCTGTAGCAGAACTTAACCCCAAACTGGATTTTCCTGTTTCTTTCTCTCCACCTGAGGCAAAAATAGGACATAGTTTTCTCCCTCAGTCAGAGCAGGTGGGAGTCAGGAAGAAAATGAGCAGCTGAGCTGGGCCGGGAGCTTCCAGGGCTGGTCCCAAGGGTTCTGAACGCCGGGAATTGTGCCTGCAGTTCCAGTATCTGCCACCAGGTGGTGCTCGGCACGGGCTTGTGGCCCAAACTCATAGGCACCAAAAAGAAAATCCAAGATTCACTTCCACTCACTTCTTTTTACTATAAAAGCAGAAAATACCCCCTTGTTGGGCACCCAGTGCCCCAACCTCCTTCCTCTCCATCCATTCCCCTGACTAGGCCCTTCTAAGGAATCCCAGGGAATTGCCAGAGCACAGCCGGAAACTTACAGACCTCGGCCGGCTTATTTCATCGAGGGACGAGGGCGTCCCCAGGGCCACGCGGCTGGTGGCTGGTGGCATCAGATCAGGTTCCAGTTCTCGAAATGCCAGCCTGTTCCTTTCACCCACTGAGATAACTACACTTTATAATTGAAACAAATGTCAGTTTTTATGTTAAGATGTGTGTCATAATTGAGGCCGGTAGGAATCCTCTCTTTACAGTTCTCGCATTTTATTCTTTTGAACTCTCAAAATTCATGTTGAGATTTGGGGTTTTAAATTAGATGCTCTCAGGCCGGGGACCCAGAAACCCAGCCTCAGAGTGCAGCTAGAGCCCCAGGGCTCCAAGGGGACACTCAGGAGGAACAAAGACACAGAAAGCAAACGGGCTCTCCTGCCGCTGGGCTTGGGCGCAGGCTCTAGTGCCTGGGCTCTGGGGAGCTCAGAGACACTTCCTGCGAGCTGGGCCTGAAGAGCCTCCTGGACGGCCCGCCCAGGCCTCCCACCTGTGCCAGGGAACTGACTTGGTGGCTTTCCTTCAACACCCGCGGGGTCCTGACCTGCTTCTCCGAGAGTGACCACACCCACCCCTCTGCCCCCGAAGCATGTTCCTCTGCCTCCCCTCCTCTGATCTGCCTCTCGAGATGAGTTTGTTCTCTTAATCCCGAGACACTGACACTGCTCGGCTACATTCCCCACCTGCAGACGGTCTTTGGAAGGGGGCAGCTTTGGGGGGCGACCCTGGTTCCAACGCCAAGTGGCCTCTCTCTTCCTTCTGGGTTGATCTCCCCATCAGGTGTCTCCTTTGGACATCGAGCCCTCCAGCGGCCAGATCCACCCTCTGGGGGAGTGCAGGGTGAGCGTCACCCTGGAGGCCTCCTGCTGCCAGCGCCTGCAGACGGTCCTGGAGCTGGAGGTGATGAACGGGCCCTGCAGGTAAGGGGGAGTGGGGCGCACCAGGAGAGCTCACTTACGGGTATTCGGAGTTTGCATCACGTACCTTTCGGAATGTAAAGGTGTTATAGAGCCACCCCGATAGTAAACGGGTTCCTGGCTGTGGGTCCTCACCCGCGCGCTTTAAAGGGACTTATGAATACTCTACTACAGACACACACAAAAGGGTTAATAAAAGGTTTATTTACAAGAGAAAAAGAAATAAGGAAAATGTACAACTCAGGGAGAAAATAGGGAAATAAAGTCTTTAATGCGTCCTACCCGATCCGACGACCTGGAACCCCAAAGTCACTCTCAGAGCTGGCCGGACGCTGCGAGCTGGCTGAGAGCCCAAAAATGAAGAGCCCCTCAAAGCCCACATGTCTGCCTTTTGTATCCACCTGGCTGCTTAACCCCACCCTCAGGTCCCAGCCACCTTCCCTTTGGTGGTGATGGGATTTGGAGTTCCCAGTGTCTTTGGCTTTGGCCTGGGGTGGGGGTGGAGTCCACAAAGCCTGTATGGAATTTGCTTTGGGACATCCTTTTCCCCCTAACAAAGGTATTGATGATGTTTATTTTGTAAAATTTGGAAATGACAGAAAACCCATGACCTGGAGATACGTCGCTAGTAACACGCTGGGGTGGTTCTTCCTAGACTGTGTGCGCTAAAGGAGTGGAGATGAGCACGACTATTCCCGCTTTATCGTGACCTAGAAACGCGCTGTTTATGCCCAGTGACCCGGCTTTAGCCCTTCTAGATACACTCCCAGGGACAGGCACACACTTGCTGGGAGCCCCGTGCTCGCGTGGGCACGCTCGTAGCCGTGAAAACCAGCATCCAGCCCCGGGAGGACGGGCACACGCGGGCTGTGGTCTGTCTGGGGTCTGTTTAAATGAGCAAATACCATTGCATTCTGGGAGGATATTTCCTTTCTCCTGCTTCCCCTCCCTCTGTCTTTTCTTCCTTTTTGGGAAGCAAAGACAGAATAGTGTAACTCGCCTCCCACGGACCTACCCATCACCTGCCTTCGGTAATTATCAAATCACTGCAGATATTGTTTCATCCATGTCTCGGTCACATCTCCTCGCCCTTGCCAAATCTTATCGTCTTAGCTGGCCGGTGATGGTGTCTTGTTTCTTAAGCTGGGCAGAGACGTACACTGGTGTCTTTAATTATTATGCTTTAAATTATGTAGATATTTATACTATATAAATAGAAATACATATAAGTATATATATCTATGTAAATAGAAATATAAATGTACTTCTGTATTTTGCTTTTCATTATAGAAACATTTAACTGCTCATTTCATTTTTTCTTAAAGATTTATTTAGGCATACAAGAACTGGGGTACAGGCCAGAGGTGGGGGGGGTGAGAAGATTCACTGAAAACAGAGTGGGGAGCAGAGCAGGCAGATCTATTGAAAAACACTGCTGAGGGGAGCAGCGGGCGAGACAGGAGGGGTCTGCTGCGCCATGTGGGTCACTTCCCCGGCTGGGGATCAAACTCATGCTGCAGTGGCTGCCGATAGCTTCATAGTGCTGAGGCTTAACTCCTTGCGCCACCAGGGAGGCCCCCTAACTGCTCATTTTAAATCTGTGCAGATACTTTTACGTTACCCTCTCCAAGGTCTGTGCCATTTTATACTTCTCCCTCCGGTATCCGAGAGTGCCCACAGCCTCCCACCCTCACGGGGACAGATAGTTTATGGCCTTTTGTACTTTGACCATTTGGTGGAGGGAGAGGTCGGTACCACTAGTGTCTCATTAGAATGTGCTCTTCCCCGAGTACCAGATCTCGGAATGATTCTTCCCTCATTGGGCCTACATGGCACCTCCTGGGCCTTAATTATGAAGGTGAAGTCTGTCTGCTCAGGGAAGGTGCCTTTTATTAAGTCTTTGCTGCTTTCCTTCCCATCTCTGTTTTGTCTTCTTTTAACCAGCAAGTGTGCAGTTGCAGGTGATGAAAACAGAGATGTGATCAGCTTAGGCGAAAGGAGAATCCTTGGCTCATGTGACCGGGCACTCCCTCCCTGCTGAGGGGCGGGGGGCCTCTGACCTTGTCCTTTGTCTGGTCTTCTTCTCTCTCCTCCTCCATCCCTTCCCTCTCCCCAGTCACCTTCCCGTCCTTCAGCTCCTGCTTTTCTCTGTGCTGACCCGCATAATGGACCCAGCACTCATGTTGAATAAGAGTAATAAGGGTAGATATCCTTGTCTTGTTCCTCTTCTTGAAAGAAGAGTGCTCAGTTTTTCACCATGAAGTATGATGTGAACTGTAGGCTCTTTGTAGATGTCCTTTATTAGGTTGAGGAAGTTCCCTCTACTTTGCTTTTTTTTTTTAAGATTTATTTATGTATACAAGAACTTGGGTACAGGCCAGAGGTGCTGGGGTGAGAGGATTCACCAGAGACAGAGTGGGGAGCAGAACAGGCAGATCTAATGAAATACACTGCTGAGGGGAGCAGTGGGTGAGACAGGAGAGGTCTGCTGCGCCAAGTGGGTTTCTCTCTGGCCAGCCGGGGATCGAACTTGTGCTGCAGAGGCTGTGGATTGCTTCATAGTGCAGTGCTTAACCCCTTGCAGCAACAGGGAGGCCCTGCTTTTTGTTTTTTCTTAAGGAGTTGTTAGAGTGTGTTGAATCTTTTCTTGCATCTATTAAAATGATCGTGTCATTTTTGTCCCTTTTTTTAATATTTTTTCCTTTTTTTTTTAGAGAGATAAAAAATTTTTTAATTTTTTTAAAAGATTTATTTATTTATTTATACAAGCACTGGGTACAGTCAGAAGCACGGGAGGGTGAGAGAATTCACCAGAGCCAGAGCGGGGAGCAGAGCAGGCAGAAGGACCGAAGTACACTGCTGAGGGGAGCAGCGGGCGGCAGGAGAGGTCTGCGCGCCATGCGGGACCCTCCTCCGGTGGCCGGGGATCGAACCCTCGCTGCAGAGGCTGTGGGCAGCTTGGCAACCCAGCGCTCAACTGCTGTGCCCCCCCCAGGCCCCCCTTTTTTTATATTAATGCAAATTGTTGCTTTTGCCCTCATAGCATGGAAATAGCTGAACCAACTGAAAGACAATAGCTTTTCTTAGTTGCACCACCCTCCCCAGAAACTGAATTCATAGGCCAATACAGAGAATACAGACCAGTTTACCCACAGCAGAAGCTTGAGCAGGAGCTCAGCAGATTGCTGGAGGTTGTGTGGTCTATCATGAGAGTTGAAAACTCTGGTTATTTGCCAGATTCTCATTGGGAAACTGGAGAAAAATTCTGTAGTTTGGTGTGGGAGCGAGGGAACACGTTGCCATTCTAAAATATCCTCAGAGGAAAAGCAATCACTTTGTAATGAGCCCAGAGTTTTCTCTACAGGCCAGTCCTACCCAGGGAGGGAAAGGATTTCACCAGAGCTTTATGTGACATGGGGGAAGGAAAATGACCCAACCCCTGCATCCTTCTAGCCTTCCTGTGTCATCTATGAGGGGGCGACACTTAGACACATGGGTGAAGGTCACAGCCCAGGGGCAAAGGCCACTAGAAGACTGAGACCTGTCAGGATGGTAGCACACTTCCTTCCCCTGGAGCTCACCACCCCGGGGCCAGGGCCATGTGTAACAGGGCTGCAGCTGAGAGAACCAAGAAGACAAAAACAAAGACACCAGAGGAAACCTCAGCCTCAGACACCTACAGCGACAGCAAACAGTAACTACAGCCCAACTCCCAGCCAGGTAAACAGACAACCTGGCACTGGAGCTCTGTCTACATCAGCTCCAGTTTCCCCGTGTTACATCTGCTTTCAGCAAAAAAAAAAAAAAAAAAAAAATGCTGTGGCATGATACAAGGCAGTAGAGAACACATGCTGGAGAGAGAACGACTCAGATCCAGGCTTGGGTATGTCAAAGGCTTGGGAATTAGCAAACCAAAATTCTCCTTCTCTAGAATATTTTTTTCAAGAATGTTCTATGAATGGAATCATACAGGATATATTGAGATTCCTCCCTCCCTTTTTTTAAACTCAGCATAATTCCCTTGAGAGCGCTCCAAGTTGCAGTAGTCCACTCCTGCTGCGAGGAATTCTGTAGTGTGAGTATGTCTGTTAAAGCAACCGCCAAAGGAAGGATAACTGGGCTGTTTCCAGGTTTGGGATGTTAAAATAAACCTGCCATTTGTATATCGGGTTTTCTGTGGACAAGGGTGAATATTCAGGAGTAGGATTGTTGGGTTACACGATCAGTGCATGTTTGTTTTTTAAAGATTTATTTATGCATACAACAGCTGGGGTACAGGGGTGAGAGGATTCACCAGAGACAGAGTGGGGAACAGAACAGGCAGACTGACTGAAATACACTGCTGAGGGGAGCATTGGGCGAGTCAGGAGAGGTCTGCTGCGCCATGTGGGTAGCTCCCTGGCTGGGGATTGAACTCATGCTGCAGAGTCTGCAGACAGCTTCATAGGTTGCGTCTTAACCCCTTGCGCCACCAGGGAGGCCCTATTCTCAAGTTTTAAGAGTTCTTTATGTAGTCTAGAAACCAGCCCTTTGTCCTGTATGTGGTTTAATATTTTTCCCAGTCAGTAATTTTGTCTTTTGAAAGAAAAAGCCTCTTTCACAGAACAAAAGCTTTTCATTTTGTTGAGGTCCAGCTCATAGAACTTTCCCTCTCATGAATTGTGCTTTTGGGGCCTAAAGATTTTCTCCTATCACTTTCTAAAAGTTTCATAGTTTTACACTCAAATTTACAGTATCTTTTTTTTTTTATAGAGGCATGTTTTATTTATTTGCTTGTTTGTTTGTTTTTTGTTTATACAAGCACTGGGTACAGTCAGAAGCGCGGGAGGGTGAGAGAATTCACCAGAGCCAGAGCGGGGAGCAGAGCAGGCAGAAGGACCGAAGGACACTGCTGAGGGGAGCAGCGGGCGGCAGGAGAGGTCTGCGCGCCATGCGGGACCCTCCTGCGGTGGCCGGGGAGCAGCCGGGGATCGAACCGGCGCCGCAGAGGCCGCGGGCTGCCTCGCAACCCAGCGCTCAACTGCTGCGCCACCGGGGAGGCCCTACAATATCTTTTGAGTTAATTTTCATTTAAGTCTGAGGTGTAGACAGAAATTTTATTTTTGCCTGTAGATATTCTAGTTCCTCCAGCATCATTAATCGAAAGACGATCCTTCCCCCATTGAATTGTTTTCTGCGATTGGGTGAATGGTTTAAATATACTGTTGTTCGCCCATATCATGGAATATTGCTCGGCAATAAAAAGAACAAATAATCGATACACTCAAATACACTCAGCATGGGTGGCTTTCCAAGGAATTATTCTTGGCAAAAAAAAGTAAATCTCAAAACGTTGCATATTATGTGACGATACAGCCTCCTTAAAGCTATGGAGCTGGAGCACAGAGAAGAGGTTGCAAGGAGAAAGGGAGCGAGGAGGGGCATCAAGTGCCGTGTGTCCTTGTGGTGGAACAATTCTGTCTCACTGGTGCTCCTGTCTTGTTTCTCTCTACAATGTGGCGGAATTGCACAGAAGTAAATACACACAATTAAGTGCATGTCAACTTGGTGGGGGCTGAATGATGTTGCTGGATTGTAGCAACGTTGATCTCCTGGTTGTGAGATTATACTAAAGTTATGTAAGATGTCACACTGGGAAAATCCAGGTGTGCACAGAATCCCTCTGGGCTGTGTGTGTGTGTGTCTGTGTACGTGTGTGTGTGTGTGTGATAGCTGCCTGTGATCTGAAAGTGTCTGAAAATTAGAAGCAGAATATATGTTATCGCCATTCCTCATACATTAAACCCCAAACCAAAAACTGAGACAAATTGGTGTGGGTCTGTTTCTGGGGTGTCTGTGTTTTATTGAGCGGGGTATGTCCCCCACCACCGCTGGCCTGTTGTCTTGATTACCGCAGCCCTGCAGTAAGCCCTGGCATCCACAGTACAGTGTGACCCTTCCCGCTTTATTAAGAATCGTTTTAGTTATTCTTGTCCTTTGTCTTTCTATATAAATTGTATAATAAGCTTATCTTTGTCTACAAAGTTTTAGGGGAGTTTGATAAAAATTGTTTCGAACTTACAGATCAATTTGGGGGAAAATTAACATCTTTACAGTGTTGCCTCTTTAAATTCATGACCCAGTATCTCTCTCCATGTGATCATTTCTTTCTGGATTACCTTCTTCTAGCTATGTTTTGTATTCCGCACACCAGTCCTGTGCATGCATTGTTTGGCTTATACCTACGTATTTCCATTTTTATGCAATTGTAAATGGAAATGCCTTTTTGTTTATTTTTTTTTACCGCTTTGATCATATTTTTATTGAAAACTGACAATCAAAAAATTAATAATTCATTATACTGCATGTTGAGGAGATGAACTTTCCTAGCATAACAGAAGTTCTTCATATAAGTTATAAGCATATGTGTGTGCACACACACACGTACATGTTAAAATAACCTCAACTTCCAGAATCTTAAGGGGAGACTTTTGGACAATTGAAATTTTCAGAATAGCTATTACTTTACACCCATAAAGACCAACAATATATTGCTTTTGATAGATATCATAATATTTAATGATGTAAATAATATAATATGTAAAGATGTAATTTCCTTCATTCTTACAAGAAGCTACTAAATGTGTCAATATTTATATCCAGTGATTCCCTCAGGACCTTCCTAGGGCCATATGACTTTTTTTCACCTCAATGAATGCCGTTGTGCTTTTATTTATTTATTTATTTATTTATTTTGCTCCGTTCTCTGGATTTATGGAAATGCCTTTTTAAATGGTTTTCACATGTGCATTGCTAGCATAGAGTTGAGTTTTGTGTGTTGACTTTGTACCCTGTAAATTTGCTGAACTCACTTAGTTCTAGACATTTTTAAAGTATAGATTCCTTGGGATTTTCTAAATAAAATGTTATGTGTAAATAGGGATGGTTTTATCTCTTCCCTTCCGACTAGTATGCCTTGTATTTCCTGGGTTCAGCTACCTGCCCGTGTATGCCGAGGTGCAGCAGCCCTATGTGTACCTGCAGAGCAGCCAGGTGGAGGTCAGCCAGCTCTACCTGGGTGTGCCCACAAAAACAGCTATCACCCTCATCAATGGCACACTTCTGCCCACCCACTTCCACTGGGGCAAGGTGAGAGAACCCTCCAGACCACAGGCTGTGTCGCTGGGGGACACTGCTCCAAGGGGCCCCTAAAACAGATGCTTGGTGTGCCTCCCATGCCTGTCCCTCAGTCCACAGGCAAAGCTGGACTTCTCCAAAGGAAAGCGCTTCTGGTCTGGTTTTTCCTTGCTCTGCCTCAGGGTCTGGTTTCCTGTGCAAGGAGTTTCTGGGTCACGCAGCTAGACCTTGGAGCTGGCATTGTCCATGACTGTCCACACGGCTGCTGGAGCCCAGCTCTGGCACTTTGGAACTGACCATGACCCTGGCTGTGTGTCCCATGGGGGATGGGGCCACATTTTGTGCATCAGAGGCTGCTGCCCTCTGCTCCCCCTCCATTGGCCCCTCAGAGGCACCCCCCTTAGGTGTGAGGTCTATCTGGAGAAAAGAGAAGGGAACCTCCAGTGGGCCACGCAACAGTGCTGGGCAGTCAGTGCTGGTCACTCTGTGTTGTGTCTGCCAGCTCCTGGGACATCAAGCAAGCTTGTGCACAGCAAGAATCTCCCCCAGACAAGGCACACTGGGCCCCAGCGAGGTGCGCCACCTCCACCTGGAGTTGACTGCTCACACCATGGTGAGTAAGGCGGGTTGGGCCCGACGGGGACGGCACTGTCTTCACCTGCGCGGGCAGGGAGGGCCGCCTCAGATCCTCCTGGTCTTCGTGGTCCGGAAGAGACTTTTTCTTTTGCCTCTGGCTTCCCCATTCCTGTGGGAAACAAGGAGCAGCCCTGGATGTGCCCCGAAATCCATCAGCCATCGCTTGCCTTTGGCCCCAGCGTCAGCCTCCACAGGCCAATCTTGGTGGCCACAGGAGGGTCCAGCTTTGCAGTTTGCCCAGACATCTAGAGCAGATGCCCAGTTCCTCCCAACTTTTCCTGGGCTTCACCCACAGGAAGACCTTCAGGACAGAACAGGCTCGGTACTGTAAGGTCACTGGCTAGCTGTGTGTGGTTCTTGTGGGAAAGGAACCTCTTGCAGATGCAGGGCCCACCTGGGGAGAGCGGCTTTCTCACACAGCTGGGCCTGAGTTCTAGAGGGACAGACAGTGGGCCCAGGCCTGCCACGGAGCACCTCAGGAAGGGTTTGATTTCTGTGGTAGCAACTTCATCAGAATAAGTGCAGTTTCACCGGAGGTCCATTTTGAGGGGGTCTCCCTTATAGGCATGCCCCAATATTTGAGGCATATGCATAGCCAGGAGCTCTGCAGAAGGGGCAGGGTCTCCTGGGGGCAGGCTGGGGGCCAATGGGCTGGGCCTGTGGGTGGTGGTTCACTGGAGGGGTTCACTTGGATGCCCTTCCACAGGGATGAACCTGGATAGCAGTAAAGGCCTTCATTTTGAGTTCCCCAAACGACTGCTTATGCCTTGGAAGACCATCTGGGCCCATCTTCTGAGGCCCAGCCCCGGGAGTTACCTGTAGTGATGTACCCTGGACGGGCTGTCTTGTAGGAAGAGCTGACTGATCTGGCCCTGCCTTGTTATGTGTCTGGCATGAAGAAGCCTCTGGTGCTGGGAATTTCTGGGAAACCTCAGGGACTGCAAGTGGCCATCACCGTATCTCCGGTGGACTCTGAGGGCAGGTGAGCCCAGAGTTGGGGCCAGCCCTGAGGTGACCACACAGGGGACTGGCATGGGCACTGTGGTACCAATCTACTCTGCCAATTCCTACAGCCAGGAGAAGGCAACAGTGTCATTGTGGCCACTCACCATCTCTGTGGAGCCCATTCCGGGCTCTGTGTGGTCTTTGCCCAAGCACTTGAGGGTGTGGTGTCCAGGCAGGGAGGAGATTTCAGGGGACAGGGCTCCAGACACCTTGGGCCTTTCCACAGGAGGCCCAGCAAGTGGGAGACAGACCTGTCTGTCCTGAGACAGGGAGAATTTGTGGGGAGTTTGAAACTTCTTGGCATTGTGAGCAGACAGTAAAGGGGTTTTATGGGGTTGCCACTGAGTGAAGTGGGAGTCCAAAGGTAAAACCTGGTTTCTGGGCAACTCTTGCACCCCCACCCAGGGTGGCTGGCCAGGGGTGGCATATAACCTTGTGTCCATCGCATGGGCAGTGTTCCCATCGCCGAGCTGTGGCCAGGTCACCCCGAGGAGCGCCGCCTGGACTTTGGCTCAGCAGTGCCACTGAGGACCCATGTGACTCGCCAGCTCATCCTGACCAATTACTCCCCAATACAGACCCCCTTCACCCTCAAGTTTGAGTTCTTTGGGAGTCCTCAAGACAACTTAAGTCAGAAGCCCAGCCTGTAAGTCTGGTTTCTTTCAGAGGGTGTTCTGGAGAGCCTGGGGCAGGTGGGGTCTGCCCCGTCGGGCCTTAGGTGTGCAGAGGCTGGTTGCTGCGAGGGGCGGGAGCAGGTGTTTTCACAGCTAGACAATGGCTTCTGCTGCCCACCTCCCGGGCTCTGAGAGGACCTGAGGGAGAGGCCCCGCCTGTGAGGTGGGGGGCTTCTGACAGACCAGGCAGCGTTCAGAAGATGCTGCCGCCAGAGGGAACTGTGTGGGCAGAGGTGACCGTGTGAGAGCCCGTGGGGGTGCGGGTCAGGAGGGAAGAGCGCCCCTGTGGACACCCAGTAGACAGCACAGAACAGCAAAGCTGCTCTGGCCAAGGGCAGAGGCAAAACCGAGCGTCACACACGTACACCTCCGTGGCGCACACGCTGGGTTCCAGATTTAGCGAGCGCTCGGCCCGAGACCCGCGGGGAGCTCCTCAGGCCTTCTGCGAAGCTGTAACTTGAAGTCAGCCGGGGCGAAAGTAGTTACACCACAGAAATTGGCAGCTTCCCAGCGCCCCGCCGCAAACACCTCATCGCCTGATCTCCTCAGGCAGGGAAGCCAACTTGGAAACTACACCCCGGGTTGCCGGGGAGCCATTTCTAGACCATTAACTTTCCATTCCAGAAAAGCTCGTGTGCACTTGAAACTGACCAGATGTCAGGGTCTCCTGCTGAAGGCTGAGCAAGAGACAGCAGGGAGGAGCCTGGGGTTGTGTTCAGGGGTCCCCAGGGCAGAGAGCCCGTGGAGCGAGCCCTCCTGAGTTTCTTAGACAGCCATGCCTGTGGCCGGCCGGGGGCCTGCCGCTGGGGTGCTTTGGGTGCCAGGGTGCGGTGGGAGCAAAGGGTGGAGGAGGGAGTGAAGAAGATACCAGGCCAGCTCGCCCCAGGCAGGAGCAGGCAGGGCCTCCTCCCTCAGCTGGGCCCCTGGTATGATGCCGGTGGCGCAGGTCTGGGGAAGGAGCCGCATGGCTTGATGCTGTTTCTGTGTCCTGTCTCTCACAGCCCCGACTTGCACCCCACCCTGCTGAAGACAGCGCGCATGCGAGAGCTCTTGGCCAAGCGGGAGCAGCAGGGTAAGAGCCCGCCGTGTGGGACGGGGTTGTGCGTGTCCTGCTGCGAAGGGAGGCCAGATGCTGCCAGGGAGGTGCCAGGACCAGAGACCCCCTCTCGGTGTGTGTGCTGGCGGGTCCTGCGGCGGCTGAGGCGCTGCATCTGACAATAGGCCCTCTCCTTGCCAGGGCGTGAGGCTCCTGCACAGGGCCTGGACTGAGTTGGGAGGGATGTTGGCTCAGAAGGAGGGGGGGCGGCACCTGGCACCCCGAGGTGGGCTCACAGGAGAGTCTGTTTTGCTGGACCAAGGGGAGGTTGTGGGTTGGGGGTGGCTTTACTAACATCTGAGGGTTTGAACCTCATTCCCAATGAGAGTCTGGGGTCCTCACTCTCTATGCCTGGTTCTCCCCCAGTTTTGATGGAAAGCGTGTTGTCTCACGGGAAGGGAGCGGCCTTCTTCCCCAAGGTTCCCCAGGGCATGCTGGGGGGCCACCAGCAGCTCAGCATCGACCTCACAGGCTGTGCCAACATGTGGGGTGAATACTGGGACAACCTCATCTGCACGGTAAGGCCATACAGGTGGGTAGTGGTCTGGGGGTGGCGGGAAGCTGACCCCAGCCCGTGCCCCCAGGCTCACTCTCCTCCAGCACCTCCTCAGCCTCTCAAATCTCACCAGGTTGAAAGCTGATGCCCCTGAACTGGGGGTGTCTGGGGCAAGCATCAGACATTAGTGAGTCCAGGCCAAGCTGGGACCCAGCATCGGAGACTCTGGGCCGACTAGAGAGGGAAGGCCTCACGCACAGGGAGTGGGAGTCAGGGAACATGGTGCCAGCCAGCGACGAGAGCGACAGGGGATCTGGTATGTGTTCCCAGGTGGGAGACCTGCCACCGACAGTGATCCCGGTGCACATGGCAGTGGTGGGCTGCCCCATCAGCTCCCAGAGGACCACCTACCACACGGCTGGCCGGTGCCAGAAGGAACCCATCGTCAGGTGCCCCTCCCCCTCTGCTCTTGGACACCTGGCCTGCACCTAGCCCAGCTGGCCCAGGGCCTCTGGGTGCCACCCAGCAGGAGAGCTTGGGACAGGGCTGCCTTGAAGGAGAGAGGCCTCAGGGGACATGGCTGCCACCTCCATCACCAGGAGGGCTTTGGCGGGGCGGGTGCAGCGAACAGTCAGTGTGGCCCAAGGACAGTGCCAGTCCCGGTGCACCTCATGCCAGCTGAGCTGGGGTCTGCATGGCTGGTGCAGTTGGGAGAAGTAACAGGGTAGCTGAGCGGCGCTGGTCACAGACCCCACGCACAGCTGGGATCGGAGGGACCCTGATGACAGGCCACTGTGGGGCCCCTCCTGCTTGGGTTCTGCCCCCCACCTCCTCTCTGAAGTCACCCCACGTGCGAGATGTGTGCGGATAGCGGCCTCATGGGACCTGGTCTCTGCCTGCAGGTTCAGCACCCAGGTCTCTGGAGGAGACACAATCACCCGAGCCCTTCGCCTGAATAACTCCAGCCCATGTGGTGAGACGCGACAACTGGGTTCTCACGAGGCCGTCTTGGGGTTCAGGCTAGGGGAAGGTTGAGTCCAGGTGGTTACTGGGTGAGGGCCCCGAGGGCCAAGATGGGCAGTGACCACTCCAGGCTTGGCAGCGTCCCTCCATCCTTGAGGACAGGACCGGCCCTGCCAAACCCCAGGTCTCCCAGTGTCTGTGGGTCACTGCCCTGCTCTCATCAGGGACAGGCACTTGGGGGGCACAGCTTTTCTCACTGCTTCAGCCAGTTACGTCCAGGTGCTGGGCAAGGAGCTGGGGACACAGAGGGGACAGGACAGTGGAGTCTGCCATCCTGGTGGGCAGGACGGATATGGTCAGGCACGTGTGCTGACGGCATGGGCTGCTTTGTGGGGTCCAAGCTTCCCCTGCCCGGGGGTGTTCAGGATGAGGCCTGGAGGAAGGGTGCACCAGCGTGGCCCGGGGAGTATCCAGGGCTGGTGTGCTGACCGCAGGAAGAACTATGGCAGCTCCCAACCAGCCTGGCCGTGCTGCAGCGGCGCTGGGAAGACACGTGGCGTCCCGGGGCCCGGCCACCTCGGGCCTGCTGCCCGCCTCTGGGACAGGGCCTGGGCACTGTGGACGTTCACTCCTTGGGTCAGGAGAGAACCACACTCCATGCCCTTGCTTAGCTTCGTCTCCCAGGGTACAGGCCCAGTTCAGGTAGGGGCTAGATGTACGGGTGTGGCAAGCGGCTCAGAAAGTGAGGGGCCTTCTCCAGGGGACCCAGCGAGTCAGCTCCATTCATCCTGGGCTAGACTTTGCCAGGTGGGTATGATGGGGGCAAAAGGAGTTGTAGGTCTCCCTGAGGCTAGCCCGGCTGGGCAAGCAGTGAGGGCAGGCCGGGGCTGGTGGACGGAGGGGGAAGCCGGGGGGCCCAGAGTGGAGGAGCGGCGTGGGGAGCGCAGACCGCCTGGACCCGTGCGTGTGGACACGGAGACCCGGCCTCGCGATCCTGAGAGCGGGGGGCTGACAGCGCCACATGGCACCGCCCGTGGACCCTTTGTTCAAGAACAAGAATTGCCTGCAAGCCAGCAAGGCTCCGCTCTCCCGCGGCGCGGGACCAGGGCCTCAGAGGAGCCGCGGGGCCGGGCCGTCCGCTGGTCTTAGGCCTCTCCCCGCGCCCGCAGACATCCGCCTGGACTGGCAGACGTACGCGCCGGAGGACGCGGCGGACCGGCTGGTGGAGCTGCTGGTGTTCTACGGTCCGCCTTTCCCGCGGCTGGGCCAGGCCGGGAGCGAGCTCGCGTGCCCCAAGACCCCCGAGAGCGGCAGCTTCCTGGGGTCCTCAAGTCTCTCCAGCGTGTCGGAACTCAGCCAGGGCACCCCCGTGTCGGTGAGCAGGCGGCGGGGCGGAGGGGGGCCGTCGCCTGGAGCCGGGCGAGCCTCAGCATCTCTGCGGGCAGGCCGAGGACAGCGCCAGCGCCGGGGAGGGCGCCGCGCCCATGATCTCGGTCGTCCTGCGGGCGCACGACGGGGTGCTCTCAGACCACCCCTACAGCGTCAGCCCCAAGCAGGTGGTGAGTTGGGGCAGGCGGGGTGCTGCCTCGCCGAGCCCCCAGAGGCCGGCCGTGGGCACGGGGCGGTGCTAAAGCCGCGGGTCTGTGCCAGGTGGTCCCCGCGGGGGGCAGCAGCACCATCTACGTCTCCTTCACACCCCCGGCGCTCGGCCCCGAGGACCCGCACAAGGTGGAGTGCGCTGGCTACGCCCTGGGCTTCATGAGCTTGGACGACGAGGTGAGCCCACCTACCCGGGTGGGGGGCGGAGGGGGGCGGGCCACAGCCCCGGCCGGGCACAGGGGGCACAGGTGGCACGCTGCCAGGCAGCCTGGGCCCGGCGGTGATCGGGCTTGCTCCGGGAAGGTGGAGAGGGAGCTGCCGGGGAGGAGGCGGCGTCTGCAGGACTTCGCCGTGGAACCCCTGAGGCTGGACCTGCACAGCTGCGTGAGGCCTGCACAGTGAGTCGGGCGGCTGCCGGCCCCCGCAGCCCCCAGGGCGAGCACCCCGACGGGTACGGGTGGGGATGGACAGGCTTCTGGGCATGGGAGGAAAGAAGGAGGAAAAAGCAAAAGAACCCAGGGGCCAGCAGGCCCGGCCAGTGAGCAGAGGGAGGGTGACCAGGACGCCCCAAAGCCCCCCTGCTCTAGCGGAACCCGTCCTTCGCAGGCTGAGCGTGGAACTAGACTACGGCGGCGGCGTGGGGTTCCGGCACCAGGCCAGCGAGCTCATCCCCGAGCAGCCCTGCTCCGGGGTGAGTGTGCTGCCCATCTACCCGAACCTCAAGTGTCCCTGTAGGCGCCCGCAGGACACAGGTCTTAAAGTCTGAGTCCCCACCCCAGCACCCCCATCTGCGCCATGGACTACAGGAAAAGGGAGAGGCGGCTCCAGCGCCCCCACTTCTGTGGCCACCAGGTGCTGAGTGAACTGGTGACCACCCACCACCTGAAGCTCACCAACACCACGGACATCCCGCACTACTTCCGGCTCCGGGTCGCCAAGCCGTTCTCCGTGTGTCAAGACGGGGCCGGCCTCAGGAGCAGAAACCCCGGCCCCAGCCGGCAGCTGGTGCTTCGCCCACAGGAGAACATGCTGGTCAGTGGCCTGCGGCTGGGCGTGCCCTCCTGTTCCCCCCTCCGGACCTCGGTGCCCTTGCTGGGGGCGTGGGGGGAAGGAGGACAGAGCTCAGGGGATTGGGGGTGGGGAGCTGCCTGCCTTCAACCTAAGGTGATGCCTCGTCCACGTCTCAGGTGAACGTGTCCTTCTCCCTCTCCCTGGAGCTGCTCTCCTATCAGAAGCTCCCCGCTGACCAGATGCTGCCCGGCGTGGACATTCAGCAGAGCGCCAGCGGGGAGAAAGAGATGGTGTTTACGCAGGCTCTGCTGCTGGAGTACAGCAACCAGACCACACAGGTGAGCCCCTGGCCTGTCTCATGAGGTGGGGAGGGGGAACTGGGCAGGACTCTCAGGACAGGAGGCTCAGAAATCAGAGGAAGCCTGACCCGAGGGCCCAGTCTGCCCTGAAAGAGGCCTGGCCCACGGAGAAACGGTTGCTCATCTCCCCCGTCTTGGGAGCTCAGAGCCCTGTAAGAGACTGTAGGGCGGGAAATCAGGGAAGGCTTCATGGAAGAGACGGCAGGTGAAGCCTCCACACTGAAAGATGGCACAAAGGAATGGCCTGAGGGGTGAGGACCATGGATGGGGCCTAGTTGTGTGGACTGTGACAGGTCACCAGGCCATGGTGTGGAGAGGCCAGAGGAGATAGCCCAGCGCTTAAGAGGTGCAGAGGACTAGGCCTCATGGCGGGAGACTGGGGGGGGGAGGGGGGCGGCGGCATAAGGGGGTGGCCTGACCAGGGAGCAGAAGTCAGAGCTTGAATGGGTGGCAGGGGGAGCAGATGGGACCCTCTTGCCATTCCCTGCACAGAATCCCAGCAGCAGCCTCTGATTTAGCTGCTGGTGCTCAGAAGCTTCAGTACTTGCTGGTGACCCCGTGTCTGACACCCAGCTCGGAGGCCGGTGCAGTGGGTGGGCACACCTGCCAGCTTCAGGTCTGTCCCACTAGGTGGTGCCCCTGCGAGCCATTGTGGCCGTGCCTGAGCTGCAGCTCTCCACCAGCTGGCTGGACTTCGGGACCTGCTTTGTGAACCAGAGGCGGGTCCGGGAAGTCTACCTGATGAACCTGAGCCGCTGCCGGAGCTACTGGGCTGTGCTGATGGGTAGGTCGTGCCCTCCTGCCCGTGCCCTGCAGGTTGGCTGCCCTTGGACAGTCCTGTGGAGATTCCCAGGTGATCCCAGGGTAGCGCACCTGAGATGCCGGTGGTGGGGGAGCCTCGGGCGGCACCTCGAGCCGCCTGCCCTCGTGTGTGCTCCTTTCCCCTTGGGGCAGGCCAGCCGGACAAGGACCCTATGGCTTTCAGTGTCTCCCCAAGAAGTGGACAGCTGGAGGCGCGACCAGTTAATGCACCCCCAACCTCCATCACCCTGCAGATCTTCTTTACTGCCAGGTATGGTCCTCCCCAACCACACCGGCAGTGTCCATGGGCCTGCAGCCCCCTCACCCGAGCCCCCCACTCCCCACAGGAGCAGTCAGCTGTACGAGTCCACGCTGGCGGTGGAAGGTGCGCTTGGCGAGAAGGTCTGCACCCTGCGACTGAGGGGCCAGGGCTCTCACGACGAGAGATATGTGTCCCCCCTCCAGCTCTAAGGCTCTGCCCTCAGCCACCTGGCTTCGGAAATAAACAGGGTCCGGCGCTAAGAACAGGTTTGCTGGGCAGGGGTACGGCCAGGGGAATCTTGGCGGCGCCCCCACCCCGGGAAGACCGCGGCAATCAGGAACCACTGCTCGGCCTGGCGGCCCTCGGAAAGGAGCACGCGCACCCCGCGGTGGGAACTCATTTACTGCTGCACCTGCGGCGCCCTCAGCCGCGAGCCCCTCCCCCAGGATGACAGGGCGGCCTTGAGACCCGGGTGGTCCGGGACAACTCTGGCCCCCCCAGGCCGTCATCAGTGTCCACATTTCCCAAATGAGGTGACGTGCCTTCATTTGCCTGTTGCTACCACCACCACCAGCACCGAGCCTTCCCACACGGCCCCACTTTTGTAGCGTCGCTTCCTCGCTGACAGCATCTCTAGCCTGGGGCCTCACTCAGTTCCCGGGGTACTCAAAAACAGCAGCGGCTCCCATGCCTGTCCCGATGCACATGGACACCACTCCGTATGCCCTGTGAGAACAAAAGTGCGTGGGGTAAGAACACAAAGGGCAAAAGCCCAGCCTCCAAGCGTCCCCAAACCAGCCTGAGCAGCGTGGACCCAGCTTTCCTGGGCATAGTGGTTGGCGTGCAGTTTGGCCCACATACACGGTGGCAGATGCCTGCGGCAGGCCAGGGTCCCCTTCTGGGTGTGTCTGAACAAACACGTGCCCCGCTCAGGCATTCCCCAGGACAGGGCAGCCTTACCTCTTCCCGCGGCGTTTCAGCTCGTTGAGCAGCGTGACCACCTGTCGAGCCCCGGTGCAGCCCAGTGGATGACCCAAGGCCACTGCACCCCCCAGAGGGTTCACCTTCTCAGGGGGGAGTCCTAGCTTCTCCACACAGTAGACAGCCTGGAAGGAGGCAGAGCATCAGCTGGAGCCCCTGGGCCACATGCCCACTGCCTCCTGCTAGGCTGCCCAGGGCCCAGGCAATGTGGAGAAAAAGGCTCACCTGGCTCGCAAAAGCCTCATTGATCTCAAAGATGTCCACGTCATCTATGGTCAGCCCTGCAGGGAAGGGGGAAAGACTGAGCCGACCCAGTGGCCACCTAGCAGGACTCTCAGGCTGCCGCAGGCCCTGCCCATCCATGGACTGTCTAGAGGACATCTCTGCTCCAGATGGGTGACCAAAGCTGTGGGGTCAGGAAGGGCTGCGGTGGGGGTGCTAGCTGACCTTCATCTCAGCACACACAAGATCATTCTTGACACCTGCCCCAAACCCCGTCTGGAGACAGCGTAAGAGGACCCACGTGATCTGGTTAGGAAGGAGCCACCTTACCTGCTTTTTGTAAAGCTACAGGGATGGCACAGGCAGGTCCAATGCCCATGACATCAGGCGGAACTCCAACCACGGCATAGGCTCTCAAGACCCCCAGGATGGGAAGGCCCAATTCTTCTGCCTTGGACCGCCGGGCCAGTAGGATGGCAGCTGCACCATCACTCACTTGGCTTGAGTTTCCTAGAGGCAAATCAGGGGGGGGGAAGGAGGCCTCAGGGCAGGACTGATGAGGCCCAGCCCTTCCCTGTCCACCCTGCTGAGAGGCCTGATCTGCTCCCTGCTCCCAGAGGAGAATACTCCCAGGGCTGCCACCCTACCTCCCCCAGCTCAGTCTCACCAGCCGTGGTCGAGCCACCCGCCTTGAAGGCAGGCTTCAGCTTGGCCAGGCCCTCCATGGTAGTGTTGGGGCGAATCCCCTCATCCTGGGACACAGTGATCCTCTTCTCAGTGCCCTTGTCGTCATGGACTGTGGTAGTCACAGGCACAATCTCTGCGTGGAAACAGCCCTGGCGCTGTGCTCTGGCTGCCCTGTCAGCAAAAGGAGAATCCAGTTTAGACTCTCGAGTCCTTCCCTGCCTGGGCAGACAGGCAAGCTTGGGGCTGCGAAATGCAGGGGTAATGCAGCTGGGGGAGCTCTGAGGGTGTGGGCTCCTTACTACTTCCATCACCCCGGAGGGGGGAGGGGTGGCAGGCCTAAAGCCTACTGGCCCTCTTCACCAGCTGCCTCAGCTATTTAGGCCCTGGCCAACCCTGAAGGGGAAGCGGTTTGGAGCTGGTGGCTCCTCTGAGCCCTTCCCCCGAGAGAGACTAGGCCTGCTCTGTTGTTTGTACTAAACCGAGGCCGAAGCCCCAGGAGAACTGTGCTGGGTTCTACCAGATTTTCTGTTCATTTCAATGGCTCAATTTCACCTGTTCCCATTTTCACTAAGATTCACCAAATAGTTTATAAACTTCTTAAACAGCTTAAAAGCACAAAACACTTTAGGGTGATCTTTGCTGTCATACAGATTTAGGTACCTAGGAGCAGTCCAATAGGGAGGAATCCACAGCTTTCACCAGTTCTCAGATGGTCACTCGACCCAAGGGGCTGACAACCCCTGCCTCAGAAGTCCACTCGGCCCAGACCCCCTCCCTTACTTTGCTGTCTCTCTCTGGGCAGCTGACACTTGTCAGTTTCAGCCTGCGCTTGCCTAGACGCCCGAGCCTCTGGAATTTTTCGTGGCTGACATCCTTGATTTACTATCCCAGATCCTGGAGTCGAAGCCGGGATGCCAGGGTCCCCAGCATCACCGACCCCACATTCTGTGCTATCCAGAGCAGCTGGTGGCTACCATGTCCAGTCAGCAAACCACAGCGAGTTAGAGAAAGGCCTCATTATGCACCCTCAGATTAGATGGGGAAACTAAGGCCCATCTAGAAGACGTTTGGTTTGAACACAGCAGGACATGGGGGGAGTAACAATACAGCATCCTTGGCCCCTGGCCCCTCTCCCTCCTGGGAGGCATGCAACTTGGAAACTACTGACAGCTAGGGTAGCTTCAAAACTGCTCTCTCCAGCCCTTGAAACAACCCCACCCCACTTCTGCTGAGAAAAAAGCACTCACTTTTGCTGGGAAGCCAGCGCAAAGGCATCCTGCTTCTCCCGTGAAATGCCAAAGCGCTTAGCTACATTCTCCGAAGTTATCCTAGAACACAGAGAGCAGATGGGGGTGTGGTCAGTAATCTGTGGCCCTGTGCCAGGCTACAGCTTGGCTATCTCAGCCTGGGGGCAGATCCTGGGAAGCTCATACACCACAGAGACAGGCACAGAAGGCTGCTCTAGCCCAGTTCCTTCTGCACCTCAAGGACGAGTGCTTTAATGAGATGACTCAAGTTCTCTCTGGGACAGGCATACCTAGGTTTTCATGCACTGCAGGTAGTGCCTACCCTCATGCCGGGAACCAGAGTCACAGCCAGGCCTTCCAGCTTTAAAAACTTCGTGTGGAGATACTGTCACTGGATGTGAAAGTAGCCAAGGCACTGCCCCTCTCCGCCTCAAATCTCGGGGAGCCAGGGCTCCCTGACCACAGACCCTGGGATGGCCCAGAAGCCCAGTGACACTGACTGAAGATCTAAGATGCTGTGCAAATGCAATGTGCTTTGCCCCTGCAGCTGTCAGGGAGTAGTCGATAATCAATGGCCCTCCCACTTCAACTTTCTACGCCTCCAAGCCTATGAGGTACAGCTGCCATCATCCTTCCTATGAAAGAGTCCCTCAGGCGGGTGTGACAGGCATGTTTGGAAACCCAGGAGCACAGAGGACCTGGGGGCCTGAGGAAATGGAAGTGAAAAGCAGCACCAAGTCCCATCCCTTGAACCTCTATACAGGAAGCCAAGTCTGAAGGCAGGAGGCCAAGGCTTGGCATTGCCAACCACATGGTGATCCAGGTTTTGGGATCCCTGCCTCAGGCCAGGTGGGAAGCTAAGAAGGCACAGGCACACAGCCACCAGTGGGTACTCACCCCATTGGGATCAGGCAATCTCTGGCCTTCTGCTTATCCACCAAGCGAGAAGTAATATTTCCTGGGTTCCCTCTGTCAGCCAGGGACATGGACTCCACCCTGAGGAGGAGGAAGGGGAAAAGGGGATCACTAAGAGGATGCCCCCAATCTGATAAATGCTAGGAAATACCCAGGGAGCCCCCAGGAAATCCAACAGGCTGGCTGGGAGGCCCACACAAAGCATTGGCCAGCAAGGCAGAGTCGGGGGTCCCGCTGAGTCCAATTCTCTACCTCCGCTTGCACCCCAGGATAGCACTGGCACAGTCCACTCTGGGGCAAGGCCTGGCTTCCCCAATATAGCCTGCAGCCAATCTCACACAATAGTCCCACAGGAAGGTGGGCAGTGTTGGCCACAGTGGGGGTGGGGGGTGGGAGGTGGAGGGCACACAGGACAAACACAGGCCTTGCCTTCAGCAACCACACATTCAGAGGTGGGAAGAGACAAATCTTTTCAAAGTAACCACAAAGCTACAGATCAAAGAGCTATCTGCTCTGCAGGGAGGAGGAAGTGCTAAGAGGAAGGGGTGATCTCAGTTCAATGTGATCACAAAGCTTTGTGGAGGTGGGGAACCACAGCCTCAAGGGATAACAGATAATCCTGACTGACCGCTCTCCATGTGCCCAGCACTATGTGGAACGTTTCCAGGTATCAGAGGTCAATCACATGATGTCCTCCAGCATTAGGTGTTAATTTCACCTCCAACAGGGCTGAAGTGGTTATCCCCACAGTATCAACAAGGACACTGAGGCCCAGGGAGGTTGAGCAACTTGTCCATGATCACTCGTCCAGGATTCAACTTTAGGTAGCCTGGCCCCAGCGCCCACACACAACCAGTATGTCCTGGGCTGTTTCTTCATGATCGAAGCTACGCGGGAGAAGCATAACACCCTATGTAACATGGCCAACCTGCCCGAGGCCTCAGATGCCCTCTAAGAGACCCATAAAGTCTCCAGTCCTTCACCTCAAGGTACTTTGTCCCCCAGTAAGACAGGGGTACATGAAAATCATCAAAGAGCACGCAGGGCAATGGCCCTTGCCCAGTCGAAGTCCTCGCAGTGTGGTCTTTGACTCTATTTACACTTGCAGACACGAAGGTAAACCTAGTACCCGCTGACACAGCCCCGGGGGGGGGGGGGCGGCGAGGCTTCCAATCAAATGCTATATAAAGCAGAACTGAAAGGCAGAGCGAGCATGTCCAAACCCTGGGCTGCTCGCCATCCTGATCCTGCCAGCACCCTCCCTCAGCCTGCCCTGCAGAGCCAGATCCCACACCAACCTGGGCTCTTCCCCTCCCTGGAGGCACTGCCCAATACAACTGCTGCAGCCCCACCCCCGCAGCCAACGATGAAGCCACAGCTGACAGAAATCAAACTACCACAGCTCTGACCATGTCCCTCACAACCCCACAGGCAACTGGAAGTTTCCAGCTTAGTACCAGGATGGAGGAGGAGGGGACAAACTGTCTGGTACAATGAAACAACTACATAGGAGCAGCGGTCCTTGGCTTCCAGGAGCCAAAAAGTGTAATTCAGGAGTCTCAAGAATGAAAGTCACAGAAGGGAATCCAAGTGCTGCAGCTCCTCAAAAAGCCCACATTTTCCAGCCTGGCAGAGTTCCAAAAAAGGGGGGAAAGCTCTGAGAGTCCAATTCCCTCTCCTGTCAGTGCTGAGAGGTGCGAGCAATTCCTGAGCAGCCTGAGGCTGAGGTGACTTCTAAGCACAGCATCCCACTCCCAGCCAGCAGCTTGAAGGGGCTAAAGGAGAATCTTGAAATCAGGGCCTGAGAATTCAGGGGGTGAAAAATTAGTTTCATTGTTGCAAGTTGGTTAACAAACTCTGGCAGAAAGAAATTCTTACCCACAAGCCATGCCAATGTCATAAGACCCATTTCTGATGCCACCTGCAACAAAAGCATTTCATAAGCATCCTTTGCCAGAGTCCATCTGTTCTGGGAACAGGGGAGCCTCTTCCCCACCTGGTCTCTAGGCAGGACTGAGCCCCATCCTTAGAGATGGAGGAAGCCCCAAGAATGTCCACAAAAGGTGTGGGGCAGCAGCAAGGGGCTGTCCTTTACTCGGGTTAAAAGTCCTCTCAGAAATCCTCACTGCTTGCCCAACAGTCTGTGACTTTGCTGACCCAAACCAATGGAGTCACAACTTACCAGCTATGCTGGCCACTGCCTGCAGCCCCGATGAGCACTGTCTATTGACAGTGGACAAAGGCACGGTCTCTGGGATGTCACTGAAACAGAAGGTGCGATCACAGAGTTAGCCAGGCTCTCAGGGAAGGCAAGCCTGTGCTCCTGGCCAATCTGCTGCCCTCATCAGGGAGGGCAGAGACCAGGGGCCCTGCCCCCACTCCAGATCAGATCTGTAGTGGGTAGACCCCACTTCTGTAGGGGCTTGCCCTTCCATTCTGTGATTCTCCTCTACCAAGGCTGAGCACAGCCCAAAGGCAAGAGGCTAGCTGAGACACAGGCATCCTTCTGTATGCAAATTCAAAAATGAAAACTATACCCGTGTCCCTCCAAGAAACAGGGAGAGCCTGCTGCTGTCACAGAGAACCAGAGCAAATGAAATGTGAAATATGAAGGCCAGAAACCATCCCCATTCCTCAGCCTTACAGGTAACCACATGGTTAGCCCTTGAGGCTCCCTTTCTTCCTGTAAAGCCCAATCTCTGATGGATACTTTGTGTTCTGACATCACTTGTTCTGGTGGGTTCTCCAGGGCTCTCACACTGGTCCTGAACCATGGAAGCTGGTAGGACTGCCCGTCGAAGGTAACCTGCCCTGGCCAAGTTTACAAAGCCCCAAGGAAATCCAAGACCCATGAGGGGCTGAAAGGACCCTAGTGGTTCAGGTAAACAGCCAGGGTAGAAAAGCCTTGAGCAAGTGCCAGGTCCAGCTCTGCTCGAGACCCTCTGTGTTAGACTCCTAGGCCCATGCAGCCTGGTGAACTCTTCCCAGTTCTCCCACTCCCTATTATCTAGCTACCTAGTTACCACCTGCAGGGTAAGTGAACTGGTCAGGCTTTTTACGCCAGCAGACTCAGTGACTATCACCTGTGGCCCTGATCATGTTAACTCAGAAGGCGCTTGGGACCGTGGGCGCGGGGCAAGTGTGCCTGACTGTGGACACCTGGAGTACGGGTGTGGGTATGCATTAAGTGTGCACACCTGAGCCTAGAGGTCAGGCCTATAAGGGCGGCGTCACTCAGACAGAGGATGGCTACGGGAGAATGAGCTGCGTGACTACAGAGAGGCGAGACCACGAGAGAACGCCAGAGAAAACCCAGAGGAAAAGTGTAAAGATGGGGGTGGGGGGTGGGAGGAGGTGCGGGGAGGCTCGCTTGCCTGCCTGCTTCCCAGCCTGACCCCTGCCCGCCCATGCCTGTCTCCTTGAATGCCAGCCTCCCTGCCTGATGTACCTGTGTACCCGGTGCCCTGAGAGAGTATTAAAGCCTGAAAAATCCACTGAGGGCTCTGGCACTCTCCTTTATCTGTCTGCCCTAAATGATAGTGAACCTGCCCTGTGCATGTTGCCACTACACCACCCCTCTACCCAATCCACCATGTTCACTGAATACCTATGCAGGATGAGGCACCAGAGGGGTGTGGACGTGTCTATAACACAGTGCCCTCGAAGACTCCCAACCAACAAAGAGAGAATCGACTGGCAGAGAATGAAGTAACAGGGCAGATGGTAAAGCCATATCGAAAGGAGCACGTGGCTAACTCGTGGGAAGGAGAGGGGCTGGGAGCTCAGGCCAGAATTCCAAGGGAACAAAGTGACCAGCATAGGGAAGACAGCAGCAGACAGGCTGGCTGAAAGAGGATCAGTTAAAACAAGTGGTTGGCAGCTAAGGCTGAAAGATAAGCCTGGAGTCAGATCGTGGGAGTCCTTCAACTCCAGGCCAAGCAGTCTAAACCTCTCCCAGCCCCGGCAGGTTTTGCTTGTTTTTCTCTTCCTTCGCTGGCTGATGTTCCTATTCTTCTTCAGACAGCTGGGAGTACTAAGCTAAATGGTGACTTGAGCTACACGTGAAAATAAAACAAGCAACTTTCCTCCACCTCAGGACAGCAAGTGATGAAAGGCAAGTTTATTGGGGCCCTTCCTGAGCTACCCCTTGTTTCAGGGTTCTGCCCTGTATCTAAGTCTCTGTTAAGGGGAATGCCAGGAGGTCCAAGCTTGCTTAACTAGTGAAAAAGGTCAAAATCACTCCTTGTTTTGCCAAGCTGGTTGTTTACTTGACTTAAAAGAGTAGAGTCCACACTTGCAAAGCAACATGCTGACTGGCTAAAAATCAAGACACAGAAAGCTTTTACTCCAGTCCCAAAGGCCCTAGTCTTCCTGGGTTGGGTAACACGCTCTCTCTTCCAAGTAGGGGAAAGGTTAAGTACCACCAGAACAGAGTCTGAGGGCCTGGGTGCAGAGTTGCCTCCCGGTCTGGCATCTAATATGTTCCTCTTCCACCCACAAGCAGATTTCCCTGGGGTCTGAGCCCACTCCAGAGTCAAAATGGAGCTAGAATCAGAAAAGTTTACCTCAGAAACTGGGCAATTCTGGCCATGACTGCCCCGGCCCCCGGCTGAAGTACATTTCCTGTGGACAACAAACCAGTTATCAGTGCCAGGTGGTGGTCTGACACTCAAGAACAGCTGTGAATACTAGAGAGGGGACATTCCAGATTTTCCTTCACAGAGAAAAGGCTTTACTTAGCAGGCTCACTTAAGGTTCCAGAATTTCAAAGTCCAGAGCAAGGAAAGCCAGTTATATTGCAGTTTGTCCTGGTCATGCACTAGGCATTCTCTGGGAGTCCCAAGCTCCCTCACCCATCACCCTGCTTTTCCACATCAGAATACTCTGGGCATACTGCCTGGCCTTAAAGGTAACATGGAAAAGAATGCAGTGCACAAGTTAAAGTCTGATGAACTGGTCCTGTCAGTTAGGGAAATGAGTTTCTGCAATTGCACACCACCTCCGTGTCTTCTGCCAGGCCCTGCTTGCACTCCCGAGGTGGATCAATGATTTGCAACCTAGGATGGCACTTAGTTAATAACATTAACCACACTTTATTTCCAGTCCAGAGGAGAAGGGGTGGGGTAAAAAGGGCTGGACTGAATGTCAAGAGATTCTGGACCTCAGTTTCAAGCTCTACTGCAAATTCTCAAGGCATCAATTTCTCCAACCGCATAAGGGCTGGACCAGGTGGTTTTTAATGGCCCCTCTGTTTTGTCCCCGCACAGAGAGGATGTGAGGGTGGGTAGAAACCCTTATCTCCTAGGATGTCCTCAAACCCCTATGCCAAGAGTCTGCATTAGTGCGTCACTAGAGACCCCCCCTGCCTTCTACCAACTTAACAAGCAGAACGTGCGTGGAGGGGACAGCGAGTGCCTGGAAGGGGCGAGGGGAGGCCGATCTAGCTTTAAATTCAGTGGCGTCCAGCCCACCACCACTTCCCTCGGTGAAAACACCAGGTGGGAGAAGTCTGACAAGCGCCTGGCGGGACGGCTCGGCGAGCAGAACCAAGCGCGGGGCCTGGGGGGTGGCTCACCCACGCAAATATCCCCCAGCTCCTGCGGGCTCAGATGGACATCCCGGAGAACCGCGGTCATGACGGCCGAGAGCAGCTCATCCGGGGTGGTGTCCTACGGGAGGAAGCGCAGCGTGGCGGTCCCCGTCCCGCGGGGCACGGGGTTCCCGAGGGCCCGCGGCCCGGCCCAGAGACCACACGCCCCCCCCGCGCCAAGGAGAAGAAAGCAGCCCCACAGGAGCGCGGCTGCCCGACCGCGTCCCGCCCCGACGCCCAGGCCGAGGGGCCGCACCTTGAAGCCGCCGCGGCCCGCTCGGCCGATGGCCGTGCGCCGTCCGTGCACCACCACCACGTCCGCCGGGGAGCCTCGCGGGGCGCCGCCCCAGCACGGCCTGCCCTGCAGCGCCGGCTCTGGGCCCGGGCCCTGCGGGCCCTTCAGGTGGCCCAGCACCACCTGCAGCCTCCGCATGGCGCCGCTCGGCCCGGGGGACCCCACACGGCGGAGCACACGGCCGGGAGCTGGGAGCCGACCCCGCGGGCGTGAGGCCGCACCTTCGCACCCGGGCCCTACACGCCACCCACAATCCCGCGAGACTGAGCCGACCGCCTCCAAGAGTCCCGCCCACCTCCAGCCGCAGCCAACCACAGACGAGCCTACATGAAGTCCCGCCCCCTCCTGCGACGGAACCACTAAATCTGGGTCTTTCCACTCAAGGCCACGCCCACCATGGGCGAACGACAGCCAACCAGGAGGCGGACCTTTCTGAAGACCCGCCCAGAAACGAGAGCTCTCCACGTGAGACCCCGCCTACCGCCAAATCCGCGGCGGCGCAACGGCGAGAGCTGCTTCGGCTTCCGCCAGCAGGCGCGCCTCGGCCCGGCCCCCGCGCACGCAGCCCCGCCCGGCCCGCGGCCAAACAGGAGGCGGGGCTGCCAGGAGCCCCGCCCACGGCCGCTGCGCGGGGTCGGAGGAGGCCGGAGCTCTCAATTCCTCTTCCCAGTCCGCCCTGGGATCCCCTGGGTCCCAGCACCCGCGCTCGGGGACCTGAGTAATTCCGAGGCACCCCCAGAGGCCGACTGCGACACGCTCGGGAGGCCTTTGGGAGAGAGAGAGAATGTGGGTTCTCGGGGTAGGAGGAGGATGGGTCACACCACGGCGCTGACATGCGACCAGCGCCCCGTCGCACTGCACACACTTGCTCACCAATCCCACGCTCACTGGGAGGACCTTACGGTCAGTGCCCACCGCCCCCACCAGGCTGGGGTCTCCACCGAGGCCAGGAGGGACTTGCGTCTAGCGCCCTGCAGAGGCTTCCCGCTCAGTAGGCGACCAAATAAGCAGCTGTCGAGTGACTGACTGCGCTGGGTCTTCGCAGCTCAGCCCTGTGCTCCTGAAGAACAAGGCCAGGGGCCCCTGGGACTCCCAAACGCACCGTGTCTCCCCAGAACCTGGAGAGGAATACTCCCCCCCCAATCCAGAAGACCCTATTATCTCCAACCCGGAGGTTCGGACCCTGCCCGCCAACTTTCGGGGTGAGGCGTGACTTGCCTCGGACTGAAGAAGGCTGCACGCCCTTTCCAGTCCCGCTCGGAGTGCGCAGGGGTCCCTCCGCAGACCGTCAAGGGCAGGATGTTGTGTTCTCACGACACGAGGGTGGGCAGCGCCCGTGCCTCTCCCCCTTGATCCGGTCCCGTGACCCTCTCAGGCAGACCTTATAAACTCCCCAGATCCCGTGGCTCCAAAGAAGGCCCCTCCGCCCGGCCGCAGAGGACAAGACCCCGGTCTCTTACAACCCCCCGAGTCCTCCTCGACCCCATCAGTCTCCCGAAGACAGAACGGTGGACTCCCCAGATCTCAAAAGGCAGATTCTATCCCGTTTCCCTAGACCTCGAAGCCAGGTGGGGCGCCCCCACCTCCGTACATCTGGGGCTCCAGATCGTAGGGCAGGGCGGCACTTCTCGGAAAGCGAAACCCAGCGGTTCGGGGCGGGGCGGGGCGGAGAGTGTGGGACGCTTAGGGGCAAGGAGGAAGCGCGCGCCGGCGAAGCGCCTCCGAAGGCCGGAGTCTCCAGACGGCTGACCATGGCTGCCGAGGTTCCGGCAGCGAGGTCCGAGCCTCTCTCCCCCTCCACGTCCTCCTTGCCCCTGGCAGCGCTCAACATGAGAGTGCGGCGCCGCCTATCGCTGTTCCTGAATGCTCGGACGCAGGTGGCTGCCGACTGGACAGCTCTGGCCGAGGAGGTGGGCTTTGAGTACTTGGAGATCCGGCATCTGGAGTCGACCCCTGACCCCACAGGCCGCTTGCTGGACGCCTGGCAGGGACGCCCCGGTGCCTCGGTGGGTCGCCTGCTGGAACTGCTCTCCAAGATGGGCCGCGAGGACGTGTTGGTCGAACTGGGGCCCAGCATAGGTGAGGACGACCCCTTCCCTGCCTCATACTGGGTGGGGCTGGTGACTGATGGGGGAACTGAACTTCACCGTCCTCAGCATCCAGTCTCCCCTGGGGAAGACCTCGTTCCTGCCTCCAGGTGCTCGTGGCAGCCTGGGAGGGGGAAACATGAGAAACCAGTTCCCTCTTTCAATATCCGAGGTGACAGACTGGAGACAGGATGAGAAGGCTCAGAGAGTCTGAGAAGGGAGAGAAACAGCTTAGGCAAAAGCTTTCTGGTAGGGCCAGGGTCCCAACAGGGGGTCTTGGGGGGCTGGGGAGAGGGAAGGGCTGTATTGTTTCAGGTAGAGCAACAGGGCTGGTAAAGGACTGGAAACTGGCAGACTTGGAAACCTTGGGTCCCTGGGAAATGCACCCTCTCCTGCCACAATACACATGCATAGGTGTGGGTTCAATGGTTCACAGACTGGTACAACCTACTTAGTTGGGGGCTCTGCCCTCATTGCACAAAACCATTAGTTATTCTGGGCCTTTCTTTCTTTTTTTTTTTTTTTTGGTGGGACCCTCGCCGGCGGCCGGGTAACGAACCGGCGCTGCAGAGGCTGCGGGCAGCCTCGCAGCCCATCGCTCAACCTCTGCACCACCAGGGGAGGCCCATATTCTGGGCCTTTCTTGCATGTCCAACCCCCTGTTCACATCAGCCTAGAAACAATTTTAGGTTCCATTCTCAGGTTGCCCAGGAAGAAGGCTGGGGAAAGGGACAGAGATACACAAACCTCTCCTCATTGACTTCTGCATGGCCAAAACAGCACTGACATCTTTTTGGGAGGGTCAGTGCCAGGTGGGAGCCAGCTTTTCGGGGCTGTCAAGCATGGATGGCACCAGTGAGTTGGAGAAGCCCTGGAGCACACCATGGCCAAGGAACTGGGATGGGCTGGATACTGATTGTGGGTAGAGGTGTGGGGCACCCTGGGGAGCCTGCTACAGCCTCTCATCTCTTTCCCACAGAGGAGGACTGCCAAAAGTATATTCTGAAGCAGCAGCAGGAGGAGTCTGAGAAACCCTTACAGGTGGCCGCAGTGGACAGCAGTATCCCACAGACCCCTGAGCTGTTGGGCATCACAACCCTGGATGATCCCCAGGGTAAGGGCCCAATACTGTTTCTCTGGGCCAAATGGGACAAGTGGGCCCTGGTGTTAAGAGCATGGTTGTTGAAAGCACATGGACTGTGGGACCTTGGGCAAGTCACTAAACCTCTCCGAATCTCAGTTTCCTTACCTAAGAAATGGGAATTATATTCCTACCCCTGGGTTGCTATGACATTCTCAGGAACCCAGGACTCGAGCCAGGGCAGGGTATGGGGGACGCACTCATCCTTCCTCTCCTGGGAAGGGCTCTTATTCTGTGTAGTGTTATTTCACGACTGGTATAGGGTCCAGGACTAAGATTGCCTAAGCTGGAGATTTCTAAAGCGGCCCTTCCCCAGGCTTCCTGTAACACTCTTGACCATCCTCCTTGTGCTCATCCTCCAGGGCAAATGCCCGAGCGCTTTGATGCCTTCATCTGCTACTGCCCCAATGATATCCAGTTTGTGCACGAGATGATCCGGCAGCTGGAACAGACAGACTACCGGCTGAAGTTGTGTGTGTCCGACCGTGATGTCCTGCCTGGCACTTGTGTCTGGTCCATTGCCAGTGAGCTCATTGAGAAAAGGTTGGTTCGGTGGTCAGGGGACGAGTGGGTGGGGGCATGAAACCTGCTCAGGGATCTAGATGCTGGGATTCTCCCAGCTGGGCCCTGTCTGACCTGCGCACAGTGGGATCCTCTTGAGGTCATCCCCTGGGGGTATGCTGAGCTGAGTTGCAGGTGTCTGTAGCCTGCCCATTCTCCCCTAGGTGCCGCCGCATGGTGGTGGTTGTCTCTGATGATTACCTGCAAAGCAAGGAATGTGACTTCCAGACCAAGTTTGCACTCAGCCTTTCGCCAGGTAAACTCAAGCTTGCCCTTGTAACAGTAAAGTGGGCGGGTGAAGCTTTTGGATGCCAGTCTTCCCTCACAAAGGGCCATGGATGCAGCTGAGTGTGTGTACACCTGTGCCCTTTGTGTGGGTGAACATGTGCCAGGGGTGTTAGTTGGGAGAAGGCTGCCATTAATCCTAGTGCTGGAAACTTGTCTTGCCCCACTGTGGGGCAGAGGCATGGTGCCAGCTCTGTACCCCCTGGCTTGCAGGTGCCCATCAGAAGCGACTGATCCCCATCAAGTACAAGCCAATGAAGAAAGACTTCCCTAGCATCCTGCGGTTCATTACTGTCTGTGACTACACCAACCCTTGCACCAAGTCCTGGTTCTGGACTCGCCTGGCCAAGGCCCTGTCCCTGCCCTGAAGATTGCCTTAGGGCCTGGAGTGTGCATCTGTCTGACAGCACATGCCTCCTCCTGCAGTTGTAAGGGGTCCTGCTTGTTTCTCAATTCCTGGAAATGCCAGCTGCATAGACATCTGTAGTCACTGAACATACCTAGCCACCACATCTCATGTGGCTGCAAATGGCATGTTCCCTTGCTGAACTATCAGCCAGACAGCAAAAACCAGGGCTGACTGGCACTAACAGGCGGACATCTTAGGATACAGTTTTGCTAGCTGAGAACCAGGTAGGATGAGAACAGGCAGTGTCCGTGTTTGCATCACTGTAGGAGAAGGTGAAGCAGCATTGCTCTGGGTCTCCATTGTTCATGGTGACAGAACTGACTGCCAGGGCCGCATGCTGGCCATTGCTGGGTCCCTGGCACTGCCAGGCAGCTACTTCAACAATGATGCCTAAACATGCTTTAGGGACTTGCTGCCCACGTCACAGCCCTCTTCCTATGATGGGCTTGCCCAGCACAAGGAGATCCCACCTTGGGCCTCCAGTTTTCATCTGCCTCTTTGCCTCTGCCCACCTTTACTGTGACAAGGCCCGAATGTGGACCCGAATGGCTAGGGTGCTTTTCAGTTTCACCTATTGAGAGGCCTGTAGTCATGCGCTCAGTTCTGCCTAGTACAAGATGGGATCCCACCCTCTGGCATCTCCATCAGGTTTGGGTTCCAGGGCAGTGTAAGCAGGAAGCCTTTCTCCCCTGGCCACCCGCAGAGAGCTCTCCCACAAGTCTTCTGTGCCTTAACTGCCTTTATGAAGTTGTTTGCTGGGACCAGTTTACAAACAGTGAGTACCCAAGAGCCTCCCACCCCAGAGCTTGTGGGCACACGGGCACATACAAACCTACACAGAGACCTGTCCATCCCTGCGTGTGCACATTCACACACAGAGCACTTTCACACACGTTCCCGGTACAGTTCAGGGACAGAATGTCCCCCCATTTGGGCAGGGGGTGGGGGGGGGGTAACCCTGGGCAAAAATGAGCACTCTTGTATTCCTGTTCTCTTTTTAACATGCCAGCATTTATACCTTCAATGGCATTTACACTTCCCTTTTGCCTTGGGAAAGAAATACTCAGAACTCACAGCAAGTAAGCTGCAGACACAGCTGTTTTTGCCTCCAGGGGGTTTATGCATTACTCTCATACTCTCCCTCTGAGAAAGAATGTCACAGTCTCAGGTGTCTGTGTCCCAGGGCAGACCCCAGGACCCTAAATCTAACAGAAAATGTTTTCTCTGCTCTACATCCAGCTTGTCCTCAGGCAACTTCCCTCAGGGTCCCAGAGGCACTGGAGGCCCCCTCAGCATGATTAGCTACCATGCACCCACCCTGACACTGGAGAGTACTTTATAAAATAATTTCAAGAAAGTATCTCTCACATCTGTTCTGTATGAGTTATGAAAATTTCAAAGAGAGCGGGGAAATGCCTGTCATTTATCCTTCTGGATCCTGGTTTATAATAAAGAGTTCTCTACTTTGGAGCAGCAGCTTTCTTTTGTGTCTGGAAGGAAATGAAGCAGAAGAGAGGAAAGGAAGGGGAGGAGGGAGGAAGGAAAGAAAGAAATCCTGTTCTTTCTAGCCAAAGGACCAGTAAAGGGCAGCTTAGCAAAAAAGAAAACTATTAGACCACTCTACTCCAGCCAACCCACAGAAAAAAATAATCCCCGCCTATACCCTGCAGGCAAGCCAAATGGGAAATCTAGCCTTCACCTCTACCTGCCAGGGTAGTGTCAGGGGAGGCCTAGTAGAGAGTCAAGATTTTCACTACAGCGGGCAGCCCTGTGCTCCTTCAGGAGAGAAAAAGCATCCTTCCCCCTCCCATCCAGGGTGTGATCACCAGAGGTTCAGTGGGCAGCCCGAGTCCCCACCCTGGCCCAGCAGCAACTGGGTCATCCTCCCCTTTCTGAGAATGTCAACAGAGGCTGTGTAGGGAACCTGAATTTTGACTTCTACCTGACATCATTGGTGGTGTCAGAGAAGGTCTACTAAAACAGGTTTAAATAAGATCCAAATTTTCATAATACTCAAAATGTCCAGGATTGAAATCGCTCTCTCTAGTAGGAACCAGGAAAATCTCAACTTGAGTGAGTGGCATCTATTATCAATAGATCTCAATACCAAGTCAGAGATGTTTAAATTATCTGACAAGATTTTAAAGCAACCTGTATAAAAGTGCTTCAGTGAACAATTACAAAGATGCTTGAAGCAAATTAAAAAATAGTATCAACAAAGAAATACAAGAGATGAAAAATCAAAATTTCAGAACTGAAAAAAGTGTGAAATAAAAACTCACTGGACAGATTCTAGAGTAAAATGGAGAGGACAAAGGAAAGAAACAGTGAACTTAAAAACAGAAGAATTGAAATCACCCAACCTGAACCATAGAAAGAGAAGAGACTAAAAAAAAAAATTAACAGAATATCAGGAATTTGTGATATTATAAGCAAAGATCTAATATTTATATAATTAGAGTCCCAAAAGAGAGGCAAAAAAAGGGGGAGTTTAAAAAGCACTTAAGTAAATATGGCTGAACATTTTTCAAGTAAGACAAAGAAGCTGGTTAAATCCCAAGTAGAGTAATTAAAAAATCCATGCCAAGATAATCAAACTTGTGAAAACTAAGGACAGAAAAGATCTGAAAGGTAGTCAGAGAGAGGGGCTTCCCTGGTGGCGCAAGGGGTTAGGCACCACACTGTTAAGCAATCCGCAGCCTCTGCAGCACCAGTTCGATCCCCGGCCGGCCAGGGAGCAACCCACATGGTGCAGCAGACTTCTGACTTGCCTGCTGCTCCCCTCAGCAGTGTACTTCGGTCAATCTGCCGGTTCTGTTCCCCACTCTGTCTCTGGTGAATCCTCTCACCCCACCACATCTCTAGCCTGTACCCCAGCTCTTGTATGCATAAATAAATAAATCTTAAAAAGAAAAAATAGTCAGAGAGAAATGACATGTTCTTTACAATGGGAAAAAAAAATTGATTATCAAATTTCTTATCAGAAGTCACGAAGATCAGAGGGAAGTGGCATATTTTGCAAGCGCTAAAAGAAACTGTCAATTTGACATGCTATATCCTGTGAAAATCAATAGTGAAGATGTTCTCAAGGAAGATAAATTATGAGAATTTGTCAAGAGGAGACTTACCCTGAAAGATAAGTAAACTGAAATAAATTAGCAAAAAAGGAATCTTGAAACACCAAAAATGGGAGAGCAATAGAGTAAAAATATGGGTTAATACAATAAATTTTCCTTCTCTTGAGTTTTCTAAATTCTATCTGATGGTTTAAGCAAAATATTACTTATTGCTTGTGTATAGCATAGATTGGGGAAGTTGATAAGCACGGTGGTAATTTCTGCTTCAAGCAATTTCACACATGAAAAGGAGAAATGAAATGGCTGGGAGGAGGGACTCTGCAGTTACCACAATTTCCTCTTTCTTCAAAAGATCAAAGACTACCAGGTCCAGTCCAGCGCCCCCTGTCCTACATACTCACACCTTGTCCACATGGCTCTCAATTTACGCAGAGGAAATAGTTAAGGCAGTTAAATTATAAACAGGGAGAGTAAAGAAACTGAAAGGGAAGAAAGGTTTCTCCACCCCACAAGACTGGTAATGTCACACAAGTAAAACTCAAGTAAGTTTGTTTTTTTTTTTTTTTTTTTTATAGAGGCATGTTTTTATTTATTTGTTTGTTTGTTTGTTTGTTTTGTTTATACATGCACTGGGTACAGTCAGAAGTGCGGGAGGGTGAGAGAATTCACCAGAGCCAGAGCGGGGAGCAGAGCAGGCAGAAGGACCGAAGTACACTGCTGAGGGGAGCAGCGGGCGGCAGGAGAGGTCTGCGCGCCATGTGGGACCCTCCTCCTGTGGCCAGGGAGCAGCCGGGGATCGAACCGGCGCTGCAGAGGCTGCGGGCAGCTTCGCAACCCAGCGCTCAACCGCTGTGCCACCGGGGAGGCCCAAAAACTCAAGTAAGTTATACACAATGTTAAATTGACAGCACTCACCCAAAAATACCTACAAAAGAGATGCTCCCCAAACACTTATGTATATTAAAGTGAATTTCTACTTGAAATTACCAAAATTATAGAGATGGAAAATAGATTAGCAGTTGTCAGGGATTAGGGACAGTCTGGGAGGGAGAGGGTGTTCTAGAAAGAGGTAGTCACACAGTAGGTCAAGGTGTTGTAATAGTTCTCTATCTTAATTGTGGTGGTGGTTACGTAGATCTGCACATGTGATAAAATGGCAAAGAACTACAGACATATTATACCAACGTCAAGTTCCTGGTTTTGATATTGTACTCTAGTTACAGCAGATGGGGGGAAATTGTGTGAATTTTATAGTAATGCCGCTATTATTTTTGCAACTTCCTATGAATCTGAAATTATCTTAAGAAGCTTTAAAAATTAACATAAAAATGAAGTAAAAACAAAAGCCCCTGGGTGCATTTGCAATAACTGAAGCTTAATTTTTCACCTTGTTTTTCCCTCAGTTTTATTGATATTATTGACAGATAGCCCTTTGTAAATTTAAAGTGTACAGCATAAATGACTTAACTTACATATATGCTGAAATGATTACAAGTTTAGATAACAACCATCACCTCATATAGACACAAAATTATTTTTCATTGTGATGAAAAATTCTTAAGATCTTTTAAATTCCAAATACACAATATAACAATTTAGTCATTATGGTGTACACATTACATCCCTAGTGCTTATTTATCTTATAGCTGAGGTTTCTCTTTTGACCACCTTCCTCCAATTCCCTCTACCTCCTGCAATACCTCACCTCTGGTAACCATAAATCTGATCTCCTTTTTTGAGTTTGGTTGTTTGTCTAGAGTCCACATGTAAGTGATATCATGTAGTATTTGTCTTTTTCTGACTTATTTCACTTAACATAATGCCCTCCAAGGTCCATCCACATTGTCACAAATGGCAGGATTTCCTTTTGTAGATGAATAATATTCCATTTCTCTCTCTCACTCTTTCTTTCTCTCTCTCTCTCACACACGCACAAATACACACACAATTCTCTATACACCTGTCAATGAACTCTTAGTTTGTTTCCATGTCTTGACTGTTGTAAAAAATACTGCTGTGAACATCGGGAAGGGTATAAATATCTCTTTGACATAGTGTTTTCATTTCCTTTATATATATATATCAAATATATATATTATATATATATATTTTGGGGGGGGAGATATATATATCCCAAAATGGGATTGCTCTATTTTAGTTTTTTTTTTTTTTACAAACCTCCATAGTATTTTCTATAATGGTTGCTGCAGTTTAAATCCTATCAACAGTGCACAAATTTTCCCTTTTCCACATACCCTTGTATCTATCCCTTGTTTTTTTAAAAAAGAATAAATTTCATTTAAAAAAATGATCACTAATAACATATATTGATGCATATATGGCTATGTATTGTCAACAAACATTTCATTTTATGTTGGAAGATGAACCAAATAATGTTTTCCTGAGGATCTACTTAGTACATTGGTCCAGACCAAAAGCAAAAAATAAACATAAACCAAGCTAGACTCTGTCCTCAACAATTTAAAGCCCAATCAAAGAATCAAGAGACAAACATAGAAAAACCTGAGTGACTCAAGCGTTAGACTGCACAGCCCTCCACTGCAGATGCGCTGACCTGTGGCAAAAAGTGAGTCCTCAAGTCCTTGAAGAGAGGACTCTGTAGGCCAGAGTCTTGAACAGGTATCTGCAGGCAGATGACCTTGTGGTGGGCTTTAAAAGTTCCAGAATTGAAAGAGTAGAAACTAGGAAGTAGAGGAGATCCAAGCAGTAAGGGAATAACAGGAAGTGAGAGGCCAGTCAGGGGTTGTTAGACTAGCAGGACAAGACCCTCCTGTTTCAGTAGGGGGCCCCTGAAATGAAGGCTGCAAAGGGGGCATGTACGTGGGCAGGCAAGGACTGGTAAAAGCAGAGTATGCAGATTAGTATAGTAGTTGTATGCAGGGTAGAGTAGTGAAGTTGATAAATACAGTGGGAATTTCTGCTCAAGCAACTGCACAAACAAGAATGAGAATCAAGTGACTGCTGACTGAGGAGGGACTCTGGGATCCCTGGAATTTCTTCTTTCCTCCAATCAAACCTTACCAGGCCCATTCCACTGCCCTCTAGTCCCATTCTACTGTCTCCTGTCCTAAGCACTCAGGCATCAATCCCACCTGCATTACCTAACCCTGAGATCACCAGGTCCCGTGGGTAGGCCAAGACTATAAGGTAAATCTCTGTTTTATTAGCTTCTTCTGCTTGAGGATCCATAGTGAAAGTGAGTATGTTTTAAGAAGACCAACCTCAGGGCCTCCCTGGTGGTGCAAGGGGTTACGTCTCAGCATTATCAAGCTATTGCCAGCCACTACAGCACAAGTTCGAACCCCAGCCAGGGAGTAAATCCACATGGCACAACAAACCTCTCCTGTCTCGCACACTGCTCCCCTGTAGGATAAGTAAAATATCAGGCTTTTCTGCCCTCCTGCCATTAGGATAGATGACGGAACCCTGCAGTCCTGAATGCATGCCTGATGGCGGGCACCTGGAGTAGGGTGCGGGCATAGGTAGATGGGATTCACCCGGGCTAAAACTGGGCTTTTAAGGGCGGTGTCACGGGGACGCCAGCAGAAGCAGAGAAGCAGAAGCAGAACTACAAGAGAAGGCCGGAGAGCCCAGATAGAGCGAAGATTTGCTGGGGGCTGGGAGGCCTGCCAGGCTTCCAGCCCCCCAAAACCCCTGCCTGCTGTGTACCTGGTAAATCCCAATAAAAGCCTGCAAAAGCCACTGAAAGCTCCAGGATTCTCTCCCTCTTTACTGCTGGAATCATAGAAAACCTGCTCAGTGGCCTTTCTGCTGTTAAATTCCCTCAGCGGTGTATTTCAGTCAATCCACCTGTTCTGCTCCCTACTCTGTCTCTGAATCTCTTAGCCCCCCAACCTCTGGCCTACACCCCAGTTCTTGTATGCATAAATAAATCCTTAAAAAAAAAAACAAAAACAGGGCCTCCCTGGTGGCACAAGGGGTTAAGACGCAACCTATGAAGCTATCCACAGCCACTGCAGTGCAAGTTCGATCCCCGGCCAGGGAGATGCCCACATGGCACAGCGGATCTCTCCTGCCTTGCCCGCTGCTCCCCTCAGCAGTGTATTTCAGTCAATTTGCCTGTTCTGTTCCCCACTCTGTCTCTGGTGAGTCCTCACCCCCAGACCTCTGGCCTGTACCCCGGTTCTTGTATGCATAAATAAATCTTTAAAAAAAATTTAAAAGACCACTCATCTACTTCTACTAGAAGCCATGTTTAAAAAATAAAAAGAAACATGTAGAATTAGTTTTAATAATATATTTTATTTAACGCAATATATCTAAAATATGATTTCAATATGTATTCTATATAAAAATACTGATGAGGGCCTCCTCTGGTGGCGCAGCGGTTGAGTGCTGGGCTGAGAAGCTGCCTGCAGCCTCTGCAGTCAGTGCCAGTTTGATCCCCGGCCACCGGCAAGGGTCCCACATGGCACGCAGACCTCTCCTGCGCCCGCTGCTCCCCTCAGCAGTGTACTTTGGTCCTTCTGCCTGTTCTGCTCCCCGCTCTGGCTCTGGTGAATTCTCTCACCCTCCTGCGCTTCTGACTGTACCCAGTGCTTGTATAAATAAATAAATAAATAAATAAATCTTAAAAAAAAAAAAAACTACTGATGAAATTTAATTTTTTTTCATATTAAGTCTTCCAATATAGTGTGTATTTTACACTTACAGTAGGTCTCAATTTGAAACTGGGCCCCCCAGTGTGGACTACAGGGCAAGACTGGAATTTTCCCATGGCCACCTAAGCAGCGAGTATCTTTGGAAAAATGTGGTGGTTCTCCCTGCCCACACCAAAAGTTGCTGCCTATGGGCAGCCCCTCCCTTAGGTGCCAGTTGGGTTAAAATGGTCCAATCAGGCAGGTATCAACTAGGATGGGAGACCCTGAAAGAGGATATGTAAGGCAGAGCAGGAGCCAACTTGGAACTCCCAGACTCCAGTTCTGTTGCTGGCCTCCAAGAAAAGAAGAAAGAAGCTTCCAGCAGCCAATCTTTGAAGAGAAAAGCCCAAGAGCATTGCAGCTACCAAGTGGCTGCACCTGCCTCCGGTCCTGCCGCTTCCACAGCCTGAAAGGAGCACCAAAGGCCCCGGGCCCGGTGTCTCAAAGATCTGTTGTTAGTGTGGGCCAACAACTCACAAAGAGCTGTATCTGGTTGTCTGGCATTGTCTCCCTGTGCTGCTGCCTCTGTTGCTGTCAGGTCCAGCATCCGGTGCTGTCTACACCTTCAGACTGTGGCTGTGGGCTGCTGAGGCATCATCTCAGTGGCCCTGCCTGTGAGCGCCTCCAGTGAGTTGGATCCTAGACCACCGCCTGCTGGAGTACCATGAGCTCCAGGCCCTCCTTGGCAGGATAGTGCCATCTTGAACAAGTGGCCTTTTATTTGGAACTTCTGGACCCTGAGGACACTATCTAGGGTAAGATAGCTGCCCACCTGTGGCCTTAGAAATTCTGTCTCCCCTGTTTGTTCAATAAACCCCACTGTTGTTCCCTGAACCTGAGCAGTCTTGCTATTGCATGTGTGGATGAAAACCCACAGTGACCTGTCCTCTATGGGGCACTGTCCTTGGATAGCTACAGCACCCCATAGCCCTGTCTGAAATTCACACTGGTCATATTTCAAGTGTTCCATTGCCTTATGTGCTAGTGCCTACCACACTGGACTATGCAGCTACAGAATCTTGTTACTCAAAGTGTGATCCCTGAACCAGAAGCACTGATATCACCTATAAGGCAGCGCAGGCCCCACTCCAGGTGTAATTCATCAGCTTTTGCACTTTAATAGGATCTCCAGGCAATTCACAGATACAGAGAGACTGAGAAGTTCTGCCCCCATGCACTGGGGAAGAAAGATATAGGGTACAGGTTTCTCCTGCTATCTGAAAGTAGAACATTCCTACTTGGGATGATTTGGTAGGTTATTGTTTGGGACTGGGAATGCTCAAAATTTTTTCCATATAAATTAATAGTAATAGTGTTTCTAGGTCCCCCCCCCCATAACCCATCTGGGTCTCCCCCCCCCATAACCCATACCAAATAAGAATGCTCTACTTTTGGAGCATAGTGGGGGAAGAGGGGATCTGTACATGGTGTTTTGACTCCTGAGGAGGAAATGAAATTAATTAGGATTTTTATTCCACTAGCCTCTGTGGCTATCACCTGTGGCCTTGATTGTGCTGATGCAGAAGGCGCTTGGGAGAGTGGGTGCAGAGCATGAGTACCTGATTGCGGACATCTGGAGTACGGGTGTGGGCATGCGTAAATGTGCACACCTGAGCCTGACGTCAGGCCTGTAAGGGCGGCGTCACTCAGACAGAGGATGGCTACGAGAAGATGAGCAGCGTGACTACGAAAGAGGTGAGACCACGAGAGAATGTCAGAGAGCCCAGAGAAAGAATGTAAAGCTTTGTGGGGCGCTGGGAGGCTCAGTTGCCTCCTGAGCCTCCCGGCCACCCTGCCTTGTCCCTCTGCCTTGCCGGCCTGCAGGCTTGGTACTACGCTATCCAACACCAACATTTCTCATGCAGGTTCTGTGCCATGAGTTGCCTCAACTCCAGATTTAAACCAGAGGGTGAAGCTATTCATGTTCTACACAAATGCTCCTCTAGGGGCATCTGTTGTAGTGACTCAGTAATCAGGAAGACACGATTACCCAATCAGTGGCCATGCAATGATCTCTTCCTCAGACTCTCTTGTGCCTGGTCAACAGGCCTGTAGTAACCCATGGTGACAGGGAATGAAGCTATGGACTCAAAAACAGAACTGCCCTCACCAATCTTTCTGGCTATTGCCATTATTTTCTATTATAACGAAAGTCACTACCCTAATGAGCAAAAGGCTTGGTTGCTTGCTGGTGGCAGGAAGATGAGAGACACATGGAATAGATATGAACCAAAGCTGCAGGCTAGAGGTCAAGCCCAGCTGAGACCAATATAAACTAGTCGAACTCCAGCTGATCTGTAGACATGTAAATGAGAAAAAAAAAAACTGTCTGCTGCTGATACTTTGTTACACAGCATTTTGTGGCAACAGCTAACTGTGACCCCAAGTGGGACAGTATGATAAATTATGGGCAATAGGCTATAAGAAGAAGTGATAGTTGTAACTTTTAGTTCATGACCTTAAAAGAAAGGTATGTGCCCTCCATTTCCCCCACTCACTTCACCCTGCAGGAATGTGGGTGTGGCTGTGGAGCAGGAAGCTGCATGTTGAAGATGGCAGACAGAGGTGAGAAGGGCCTGAGGCTTCAACTCTAAAGTGGAACTGTCAGCCCAGGACTGCTTACACTGAGACTTTTATGTCTCAGGAGAAAGAAATTTCTATGTTGGCCATTATTGCAGCAGGAATGCTTGCATCCTCATACAATTTGGGTTTTCTGTAACCAAAAAGGTCCTGAGAAAATAGGTTTGTTGTCAGTCCCCTGCGGTACTCACCCAGCCCAGTCCTACCATGCTCCTACCATGCCCTCTGATGGTGTCCGTGCTCCCTGAGGAGCCTGCCCGCTTTGCTGTTGAGCCCTGGCCCCACGGTCCTTGGGTCACTAATGCTCCTGCCACACAGCTCCCCTTTCGCCCCTCCTGCTCAGCTGCCAGCTGTGAGGGTGTATCCAGCTTCACTAAGGGCAGGCTGTAACTGGACACTTCATATGCCTGAACTATAGTATAAGGAACAACAACGACAAAAAAATTGGAACAGGGTTCACATTTTCTAACCCTATAGTTTAGAGGTGCAAAGACAATGTAGCTTCTTTGCTTTCTAAAACCCAATCTTTCCCATGAACCCTACCCTGCTAGGAGGGAGGGGCATGTAGGCTTGCTAGCAAACAATATGTTAGATTATTTTGGCTCAAGTAATGACTTTGGGGTATCTTGGTCTCTCTTAAAATTTTTTTTCTAAGATTTATTTATTTATGCATACAAGAGATGTGGGGGGTGAGAGGATCCACCGGAGACAGAGTGGGGATCAGAAAAGGCAGACTGACTGAACTACACTGCTGAGGGGAGCAGCAGGCAAGACAGGAGAGGTCTGCTTCACCGTGTGGGTTGCTCCCTGGCCGGCCGGGGGATCAAACTTGTGCTGCAGAGTCTGCGGATTGCTTCACAGAGCAGTGCTTAACCCCTTTAGCCACCAGGGAGGCCCTCTCTTAGATAAATATTGTTTTTAGTTTTGATTTTGTCAAGATGGAGTCTGGGAGGCTCAGATGGTGACTTCAAAGTACAAGAAAAGATTGCCTTGTATCCTAGAAAGCAGGCCCATGTCCTGTTATAGTTCTGCTGTGAGGTGCTAGCCTGTCTCCTTTAATTAACTGCTGAGCTTCAGTGAGCCTTATCTGGCCTTTGGAGTGTGATGCCAGTACTCAAAACTGAAGTCCAAGGTTCCAACCACTTGCCTTCAGCGACAATGTCCTATCTCTGCAGCCTTTTTACTTCAACTTTATGGTCCAGACTCAATAACACCACCTCTCTCCTTCATGGGGCACAGGGAAGTGTTTGATCTCCTGCAGACCAGGCATAGCATCCTGGTGTTCACTGGCCTAAACTTCACCCTCCATCATTGTTGCATTGTTGATTCAAAGCCAAGTGCAAGCCTTCCCCTAGAGGCTTGTAGCCTTCTCCAAGTCATACACCTGGGGAAGCAGGCACAAAACTCTGTCCTTGGGTTCTACCTCGTTTCTGTATCTGTCTTTAATATTTCTATAACTTCCACCAGTCAACACTTGGATGGGTTGGGGAGGAAGAATAGGGAGAAATGAGGATCCAGGAATCTCCTTGCTTTCCCGCTTCATTTTTCTGTCCACTGTCTTGCAGGTATGAATAAACAAGTATTATTTTTATTTCCCTTTCTTTTTTTTTTTTTTTTTTTTTTTAGGTCAGTGACTCTCACAGTCTGAAAATTACCAATGGGTAGGATTTCAGACCAACAAAGTGAAAGGAACACCATGATCTGGTTTTGATCTGAGGCCCCAGGACAACTCTAGTCCTCTAAGGAGAATTGTATTTTATCCCTGTTAAAAAATTAAGACTCTCTGTCAGGTGCTTGGTGCAAACGTCCCAGTTGACAGTTTTTACTGTGCTGCCCTCAGGTCTTCCCACTTCTTGTCTTCAACTCTTCACATTGCAAATTATTTCCCTATCTTCTCTATATCCAGAGGCTATGGTCCTAAGATTCACTCCCTTCCTCCAAGTAGTTGGTGGGCGCATTCGTCTCCTCACAGTACACTTCCTACAGCCTGCTTACTTATTCTAGAAGAATGCCACATTTGTATGTGTCCATTCTTATGCACAGGCTTTTCCTGGACCCTCCATGGGGCCCTATGCCCTCCAAATGTGCTCCTTTCCAGGGTTTCCCTGCTAGGTGAAGTGCTAATAGCACACCACACACACACTATATGCACACACATTAACAGGTGGAATCACCCAACACCACACAGAGAGGAGAAAGGTTTCTAGCTATAACACAGTATGAACACCTTTACTATCTGATGACCAACTTCATGCTTGTGTAATATGCAGTTAGCTCCTCAGTTTTCCTGCTTACAGATTGCATTCAAGGCTCATCAGTTGCATAAGCACCAACTATTCTACAAGTTACCACAAAGCTACCAACCTTTAAGACAAATTCTTTTTCTCTCTCTGATTTGGACAGGTTAAATTCTTGAACATGGCATTCTGTAGGACACGTTTATGTAATCCTATGTAGGCGTCAATATAGAGCTTTATTATACTCATGTCTAACTAGATATTGTGGGAGGTTGGCATGTGGAGGTAGGGGGCTGATTGAATTAGCACTTACCTAAGAGACACCAAAAGACGGAACCCAGGGTTCCAATGACAGCAGGATAACCCCTTCTCTGCCTGCTGTTGGGATGGCCAGAGCTCAGACGCAGCTCTGCCATGGTCTGCTGCCATTCACCAGGGAAGCGATACCAGTTCTGGGGCCCAGGCTCCTGTAGATGATGGAAGACAATGGTCTCTTAAGCAGACTGCTCATAGCTGTGCACATGGAGAACAGTTCATAAATGTCTGTGTGTTGCACCTGATAGGAACTAAAGGATACTTCTGTCCCAATTTCTTTATGTTCTGAAATTTCTAACTCAATGTCCAACCAGGCAGGAGCCTCTTTAATTCTGGTAGATCTGAAACCTGAATTTGCTTGTTAGGTTGGGTGCTAAAGGCTTTACAATCTACCAAGGATCAAAGAGAATGTCTTTAATTCCATAATCAGATTTTGCAATAAGAAATTAGGTGGTGCTACGGGCAGAAATGATGCAGCAGTGATACAGCATGAATGACATCATGCAGATGGTGGTTGAAACCTGTTTTTCCTGAGTAAGCAGACCTGAGTCAGACATACTTTATTGTTGCTCAACCCCCCTCTCCATAATGCTCTCCTATTCCAGTCCCACCAACTAATAAATAGCAGCTATCACTTACCGTGCACTTACAGTAAGTCAGGGACTGGGCTAAGCATTTCTAAGAATTTCTGGAAGCCAAGTTTTACTGACAACATGAGGTATTTATATCCTTCAGCACATTGCCTGGCATATTACAAGCACATAAGTCTAATTGTTGCTTTGAAGATTTTGTTGTTTTTTTTTTTAATCTGACTTTACATTATGAAACTAGGCAATAAATTCCATGGTGTCTGAATCTAACCAGCTCCTGAGTTCAGTCCTGAGTTATTACAAGAGGACTATTCAGTTCCAGAGTTTAGATGAGATACTTATATTTTTCATTGCTTTTATAATCATGCCTATACAGAGATTCTTATGTGTGTATATATATGTATATATACACTATTTATACATATATATCTTGGAATTTATCAAAGAGTTTATTTAGGGCATATACTTAGGAGTGGAATTACTGAACTATAGGGTAAGTACAGGTTCTTCTTTATGAGATAATACAAAATTACTCTCCAAAAAACTTGCATTGACAGTCTACCTAGCAGAGGATGAGTGTCTATTGCTCCTCATCTTGGCCCACACTTAGTATTCCCTGGCTTTTAAATTCTGTGTATCTGGTGAGGGTCAACTTGTATCTCATTTTAGTTTTAAGATGCATTTCCTTGACTATTAATGTCATTAAGGATTATTAATGTCATCAATGGTTTTGTGGAATCAGTCTTTTTGAATTGCTTTATGATGTTATTAAATTGCTCCAAAGAACTTCCATTATAAATAGTATACAGTATTTAAATGTTTTCTCCTTTTAATTCAAACTATACACACAAAGGAAAAAATGTATGCACCTCCATGCATCATCCAGACCTAATTCTACATGTACATTATGGACTGAATGTTCATGGCTTCTCCCAAATTCGTAAGTTGAAATCCTAACTCTCACTGTGCTAGTACTAGGAGGTGGGACCTTGGGGAGGTAATTAGGTCAAATGGGTGGAGCTCTCATGAATGGGATTAGTGCTTTTGGATGAGCAGAGAGCTTCCTCCCTCTTACTTTCCTTCTGCCATATAAGGAAACAATGAGAAAACAGCTACAAGCCAGGAAGTAGGCTCTCAGCAGACACTGGATCTGCCATTGCATAAATCTGATCTTGGATTTCCAGGCTCCAGAACTGTACAGGGGTACTAAGGGAGATGGGGAAATATTTGTTGTTTAAGTCACCCAGTCTATGGTAATTTATTATGGTAGCCCAGACCTAATTTACCTACAACTTGTTTATTTACCTTAATTATAAATCATTCCATTCCAATACATAGTGATCCACTTCATTTTATCATATTTCACAGAAAGGATGAATCATATTTTATTTTTTCCCCTCCCCTTTTTATTCTTTTTTTTTTTTTAATAGAGGCATGCTTTATTTTTTATTTGTTTGCTGGTTTGTTTTTTTTATACATGCACTGGGTACAGTCAGAAGCGCGGGAGGGAGGGTGAGAGAATTCACCAGAGCCAGAGCGGGGAGCAGAGCAGGCAGAAGGACCGAAGTACACTGCTGAGGGGAGCAGCGGGCGGCAGGAGAGGTCTGCGCGCCATGTGGGACCCTCCTCCGGTGGCCGGGGAGCAGCCGGGGATTGAACCGGCGCCGCAGAGGCGGCGCACAGTTTCGCAACCCAGCGCTCAACCGCTGCGCCACCGGGGATCCCCTCCCCTTTTTAAAGCAATTTTTGGGCAGATTTATCCCTCCTCTTCCTGAACAAGTTAGTACCTCTAACCTGGAAACAACCAAAGTTAGCAGCTGAGGAATAGAGTTGCTAGATGTCATCAATCCCCTTGCTTCTTCCTACACACACGGGAAGTCATATCTGAGGTCCCTTCAGTTAGGCTGGGATCAGACAGCAGAGTTTGACAATACAACATGGCAAAAAGTAACAGAGACAACTAGCAGTTGATCAGTTATCCTGGCGGTCTCCCTCTTTAACCAGCTGGCTAAATGCAGAGGATAGAGTAGGGGACTCCTAGCACACGATGGTGCCACAAGCTGGAAGGAACCCAAATCTGATTCTCTGCTTGGAGGAGGAGGACCAGGCACATTTGCTCTGGACTTTACATGGGTGAGAAATAAGCTCTGGGTTAAGTCACCCAGATTTTAGGGTTGTTACATCAGCTAGCATTAGTTACACCAACATACATATTTCTTATGTATTCTGAGATATTCCATGATATATACAGGCAATTATTAGTCCTCTATCAAAGGACATGTAGGTTGTTTTGCTTTTCCCTATTACAACAATGCTACAACAAACATCTCAATGAAGTTGGTTCTGAGACACATTAAACCTTTAAGAGAGAGTGTTTGGAATGCAGCAGGCAACCAGGAATCTGTTCCACCTAATGAGATATTTCCCATGTTTGAGTTCTCAGTTTGAGTTCATCAAGTTGGTATGGTGTGAGGATGGGTGAACGAGAAGCTACTTCCTGGCTCAGAATCCAGCTTGAAACTGAGACTCTAATTTTTATGCAGATTGATTTTTGTCTTCCCCTACGATAACTTTTGCACCTATTTCTTAGAGGCTCTAAGCACCTGTCATCTTGGTCATTCATTTCCGGAGTTTGCCAAGATGTCAGATTCTCATCTGCTAGAATCCTAGCACATGCAAGTCTCTTTTATATTCTTTGTATTTAATCAACATCTTGCCTGAAAATGTACCTGTGCAGAGCACTATTCCTAGTATAAGGCGGGAAGCACACCTATGTGAGCTGTTGTCCCCTCTTATATCAATGATGACGTTATACTACCTGTGACACATGAGAAGGAATAGATGGGGAGAGCAGATTTTAGCAGTTTGCAGTTGGTTCTGGCACTAACATGGAATTGTTGAGAAAATCAGCTTGTGAGAGATGTAAAATTGTGTTTTTCTTTATATTTAGGTTTCTCACATAGGGTAGACACTACTTTCTAAACTTTAGGAACTTCATTAAAGAACCCATAAGATTTGAATTCTTACAGCTATGCTTATCATTTCAGTGTATCAGTAGTCTTGAAATTGGTCTTTTCCCCTCTACCTTGCAGGAATCAAAAGCAAAGCATAAAGCAGGGGAGTTACTTAAGGGCAACAAAGAAGGGGACACATGACTATTCGTTCCCTCTAGGCCTCTCAACGCAGACAGTTGAGTCTTACCTTTTGGGTTTACATGCTGTAGTAGATGCTTGCTCTTACGCCTTGGGCCTATTCTCGAGTTTGCTTTCATAAAGCTCTAGGACATGAGGAAACTGTGTATCATGCTGGGTAGGTACATCCTCTGACTCGAGGGCCATGCTTTCTCCAGCACTAAGCACTAAGAAGCGCAGGAGCATTAACACCCTAAAGAGGAAAAAGAATTGGTAGGCAAATACCTCAATTCTGAGATATGTTCTAGTTTCTCAGATGATTCATAGCAGAACTGAGTTCATGCATTGAGCCCATACTGTACCCCATCATTAACACACCCTTTAATGACATTCCTTGCTCTGCTGTTTCACTTCAAGGAGTGGGGTCACCTTTAAATAAACTACTTGCATCCAAATCCTGTTTCAGAGCCATTTGGGAGGAAACAAAACTAAGACAAGAACTCCTTTGAAAATGTGAAGAAACACAAAGTACCTCTCTTCAGGAAAATGTCATACTTTCAAGAAACCCAGGCAGGATTTGTTGTAATTCTGATATGAAGGCCAGGGTTCCAGAATCACCTTGACTTCGCTTTCTTCGCATCTGTATACAAGGACCTAACTGGAGTGAAAGTGTGACTTTATTAACAGCGTCAGTAAGTGCCTAAAACCTTTTCCCCCCGTTTAAAATACCCTTTGCCTCTATGGCTCCTGTTCAGTTTTGTCTAGAAGTCTTCTCCAAATTCCCTAAATACTCTTTATCACAGTATACTGCATGATTCTTTGTAATATCACTTTTCTGCATGATACTTTGTAACATCACTTATCTATGTATTTGCCTAACTTGTTTACTAGTCTCTGTAAGACGATATGCTCCATGAAAACAGGAACAAAGTCATTTTGGTTACCACTGTATACCTAGTGTTGATGACAGTTTTCTCACATGCAAGATACTACATAAACTGAGAAAGAAATTGAGGTTTGGGCTCTGGTTGCAAAGAAGGCATCACTTCCTTGCTCATTAAAAAAACACTGGACCTTAATGTCTAAATAAAATAACCAGATCTACAGAGCGGGTTCTGACTCAACTATCAAGCTATGGGCATGAAGAAAATAGACCATAACTCATTAATGAATGCAAAGTGCCCCTATCCAGGAGTCTAAGCCAATTAGCAGCTTAAATTTCCACTGTTAGCCCACTGGGGGAGGGTAAGAGAAGTAGTAGGAAGTTGAGACCAAAATCTCTCCCAGAATATACTGTTCCGCATATTACTTCAAGGGAGTAAAAACCAAAACAACATAAACCTTCCGACGTCTGGCCATGGTCCACACAGGCCAATATCCCAGGGTCAAGACTCTCTGGTTTACAGATCTTCCTATTGGTACACATCTTGAGACTTCTAATCTTTACAACTGATTTAGTGCCTCTTTGATACACTTGATCCTGACTTCTCTTTTCCCTGCCAAAAAGAAAAAGGGAGCACAAGCATTAATAGTGTCAGTAGTAATGGCTGAAAACAATCTTTACAGCAAGTCCTGTGCTGTGCTTTCAGACTGGTACCCTGGCACCTTTGCTCCGACAGAAATGTTCTATCCTCTCAACTCCCACCAGTTGAAAGCATGTTAACTTTGAAGGGCCTGGTACAAATGTCACCTCCATGAGACGTTCTCCAATCCCGCCAACCAGACGGAAACCTATTTACAGCTCCATTCAGGCAGCTTTTGTTGTGGTTTCATGGGCAGTGTGTTACAGGGCAGAATGAGGGGCAGTCCAGGACCCCCAAGCCTGCCTGCTCTAAATGGGTTCTGTCATCCTCCACAAAAAGACAAACATATTCTTAGAGCCTAAGACCTTCAATGGAAAAGAGCTAGGTTGTTGGCAAAGTCATGAGGTAGGGAAAAAATGAGTCATGACTTTTCCGACAGCCCAATAGCTAAGTTTCCCTATGAAACATGCAAAGTTACCCATCCCCTTGTGGGTAAATGCCCAGCCAGGCAGAGCTGGTCCAAAACCTGCCATAATTCTAAAGCCCCTGTTGGTGGGGAACCAGAGGAAAGGGGCAGAAGGGGCCAGTCAAGCCTGGAAGGAAAGGCGCAAAATCAAAATACAGGTCAAACTAACGGCTGCTAAGGGCAGCCACTGCACAGGTCTCCTCACCCATGGCTCTGCCTCTTTCAAGTGTCTCCTTCCATGTCCCCCAAGTCCCCCGTGAAAAGTCCAAAGCTGAGGAGCACGCACAGCTTACTTATGTGTCTCTCAGCTCCAAGTGCCTCCTCCAGGTCTTTCTTCTCTGAGTCTTCCTCCTTCCTAATCTTCTCAGCCTTTTTCAGCTTCAACCCCCTGCCCAGCTTTACTGTTCCTTAAGGTGGAGCAGGGAACCTAGAACCGCCCCTTTCTCTGGGGATTACAAGTGGCCCTCCCACCCACTGAGCTCTGCTGGAGGCTTCCAGTGCCTGGCAAGGCCTCCTTAAACGTCTCATCCACTGTTGGTCTGAAAGACGTTCAGCTGGGAATAATTGCACACTCGACCCCATCCATGTTGTTGTCTTTCCCCCATTTTTATAAAGCACGTGCAATTTTCACCTCAGTCATTTCCTCAAGAACCTCAGTGGGCCACCTGAGAAAGTTCAGTGAGCTCACACAAAAGTCAAAGTCCCCGAAGGCGAGGGCCAAATCTCACTTGTTTCAAGTAAACCCACAAATTTTCCAGGCCGCTCTTTCGTGCTCCACATCCAGAGCTGAGAAAAGACAGACACCCCCTGCCCAACCCGGTTACAGAGGGCCGCGACGGGCGCTGCAGAGGCAACTTCCGCCTTGAAAACCGTGCGGTCACGCGGCCAGCTTCCGGTTCCGTAACCCAAGGCCTTTTATCCCAGTTGGCAGTACTCCGCACCCCAAGGCCACCCCACCCGGCACTTCCCCGGGCTCCACACCCTGCAGCGCCGGCTACGCGTCTCGAGGGCGTCATGCCGTGACGTCACTCTGGCGCCAGGGGCAAAGTGAGCGGCGAACTGGCAGCCGCAGGATTGGGGCGCTAGCGCGCAGAAGCACGCCGAAAGCGCGGGGGCGGGCCTAGCTCCTGACGGGCGTGCCCGTACACCCGTCGCCTTTCTGATGCCTTCTCAAATAAACCAATGAATGCGACGACGGCGCCGGCCACGTGCTCCAGCGTGCGCAGAGGCTCCGCCCCCTCCAGTCGGCCGCCATGCTTAGTGTGGCTGCCGACTTTGGGCCGCTCTACGCTCTTCCCTGGCTTTCCGAGGCCATAGCAGAACTCCTTCCAGGGCATTTCCTCCCTCCCAACGTCAACCTCCACCTCTTCGCGTCTCTAGCTTGCTGGCCGCCTATTCAGACACACTTAAGATGGCGGCCGGAGGCGGGGCCGAGGCGGGGCGTGCCCGGCGCGGTGACGTCAGCGCGCTGCGTGCCGGCAGGTGGAGGGAGAAGGGAAAGTTTGGCCCGTGCGTGGGGCTGGGGTGGAGGGCGGGACAGAGGGGCTGGGCCCAGGCGAAGCTCCTGTAGCTGCTGCAGCCGAGGCCGAGGCCAGGACCCGGGCCGGACCGGAGAGTGCCGGACGCGGAGGCGCGGAAGGCGAGACTCGCCGGAGCTTCGAGCCCCTGCCGCCCGGTCGTGCGGTGACCCCGAGCCCACGCGCCGCCCGACCCTTGGCTGCTCGGAGGCGGTTGGCGGGGGCGCGGCGGTGGGGGTGGGGCAGGGCGCGGCGCGGAGACGGGAGAGGTCAGCGAGTGTGAGGCAGGACCGAGAGTCGCGCCGCCGTCATGTCCGAAGACGCGAGCGCCCTGCCCTGGTCCATCAACAGGGACGACTACGAGCTGCAGGAGGTGATCGGTGAGCGCGGGTGCCGCCGCGGGGGGGAGGCGCTGCGCCGGGGGAGGGTGACACGCGGGATCGTGGGGGGCCGCGCAAGCTGGGGGGGCGCAGGACGCCCGGGGATTCGTGGGTGCTCGGGGGCCGGGGATTCGTGGGGGCGCGGGGGAGGCGCTGGTTTGTGCATCGCGCGTGAGCGGAGAGGGGATTTTGAGTGGCGCGCCTGTAAGGTGGGGTGGGGTGGGGTGGGGTTCAGGGAGCTCACGAGAGATTTGTGCAATGACAGATGTTTGAACCTGAGCGACAGATGCTTCTGGGAGAGAAAGGAAAGTGCAGGCGTGGGACAGGCCTTGGCGAGGCTGTGCGAGAAATGAGATACTGAAGTTAGGGGCATAGCTATCTCCCCCCCCCCTTTTTTTTTTTTTGACATGGTGGTGTAGGATACTTTAGTTCATTCCCAGCATGCGAGCGAGAACCCCGAGTGCTCACGGAGTGCCAGACATTGCAGGGGTGGAACTGAGGATCCTCTCCGGATGAAACTGTAGGTAACGCTCTGAGCAATGAAGACACAACTTCCGACTGCTTGAAACTGACTTTCTGGCTAGGGAGGTAGACATTAAGTAAGTAGACTAAATAGAAGGAATTACAGGTTTTGTCAAGTACTAGGAAGGAAATAAACAAGATGTTTTCATGGAGAAATACCCGGGCATGTAGTTAGGGTGATTACATGGAAAAGTCATTTCTTGAGGTATTGAAATCAAGTTGAGCACCGAAGGGCGAGGAGTCTTAAGGGCATAGGAAAGATTTTTCCTACTCTAGAATGAGGAATGCAAAGGCCCTGAGGAAGGTAAGAACCTGACGTGTTTTAGGACTGAAGGAGACTGGCTAGGACTGAAAAGTAAGGGTGGGGCCAGATCTTAGGAACCTTTTCAGCCTTGGTAAGGATTTTAGAATTTTTTTCGTGTTGTGGGAGGGCTTCAAGTGGATATGATGGATCTGGCTGCTGTGAGAAGAGAATTAGGAATAGCTGTTAGGAGAGACCAAAACTTGCACAAATGTGGGTTGTAATTCTCAGAGAGGCACAGTGATTGAGGAAGGTGGGATTGGGACTGAGGGGCATGTTTGTGGATGATTATAACACAGTAACCTTAGAAATCAAAAGGGGGCTTGGGTAGCTAAACAGAAGTTCCAATCCAGCTGACATGAGCAAATCCCTGTGTATTGGAGGAAAGAGATTGTCTACATTGCTAGATCAGCATCTTGTCCTAAATTTAGTTTATGGCAAAGACTGCTTGAAAACCCCTTGTCTGCCTTGAGGTATTTATTGCACTGTGTCTGTGGTGTAGAGAAACTTTCTGTTTCAATGACTTGATCTTATTTTAAGACAAATCGGGCTAAGTTTTATCTGAAAGACAGCACATCTTTTTCCTTAAGCCACTTCTCAGGCCTGTGTCCTTGGTCCATGATGGGAATTTGACATGTACTCGTTGGTTCTTAAGACACCTAGCTAAGTCTCTGTCTTGATTGATTGCTTCTGGATCCCTCAATCAGTTTCATGTTGAAAGTGCTGAAGTAGGAGATTCCAAAATGATGTCCAAAAAGTAAAGAATGATGATAGGGGTCCCTGTCATCAATTTAGAAGAGGAGTTATGCCTTCCTTTCCGATAAGGTGTACATCTTCCTTGGGTAAGGGAGATGGTTGTGGTCATATCTTTGCTATTAAAATGGCATAGACTCAGAATTGCAAGGACTAGAGATTTAAAGACTTAATTTAATTTGGTGTCATCAGACTGTTAGGGTATCTGAGTAAAGGGAGTCTCCGTGTTCAGGGAGTCTCAAAGTGGTTCATTGGTCATGAAGGTAAAGAACTCTAATGTGATTTGATCACATTTGAAAGACAGCATTACTGAGGTATAGCTTGATAGTATGAAATTCACCCGTTTAAGTATAAAATTCAGTGACTTTTAGAAAATTTACTATGGTGTGCCCCAGTCAGCATAACCCAAATTTAGAATATTTTCATCACCCCCATGAGATCCTTTGTGCCTGTTTATAGTTAATTCCCATTCCCAACCCGCCCCAGGCCACCACAAATCTTTCTGTCTTTATAGAGTCTTTATAGAGCTTTTCTGGACATTTCATATTATTGGAAGCATCTAACATGCAGTCTTTTGTGTTTGGCTTCTCTTGTTTTAGCGTTTTTTTAATTCTTAAATATAATGTTATTGAAATACAATTTGCATGTCATAAAATCCACCTGTTTTAAGAGTACAGTTCAAATTTTGGGGGTAAATTGGCAGAGTTTTTGAATCATCACCACAACCCAATTTTAGAACATTTCCATCATTCCAGAAAGATGCCTCATGTCCATTTTGCAGCCATTCCCTCTTCCTACTCCCTGCCACAGGCAACCACAGATCTGTTTCTTTATAGATTTGCCTTCTCTGGACATTTCATATAATTGTATAGTAAGTAGTCCTTTCTATTCAGCTTCTTTTACTTAACATAATGTATTTTGAGTTTCATCCATGTTCTGGCCAGTATCAGTGTGTTATTCCTTTTTATTGGATAACAGTGGTAGGCATTGCTTGTTTCTACTGTTTGGCTATTTGGAATAATGCTGCTATGTGCATTCACTTCAGATATTAGTGTGAACATGTTTTCTTTTTCTTTTTTTGAAAAGATTTATTTATTTATGCATACAAGAGCTGGGGTACAGGCCAGAGATGCGGGGGGGGGAGAGGATTCACCAGAGACAGAGCAGGGAACAGAACAGGCAGATTGACCCAAGGACATAGCCAGTGAGTCAGAAGAGGTCTGCTGTGCCATGTAGGTTTCCCTGGCCGGCTGGGGATTGGCTGGGGATTGAACTCATGCTGCAGTGGCTGTGGATTGCTTCATAGTGTGGTGCTTAACCCCTTGTGCCACCAGGGAGGCCCCGTTTTTATTTTTCTTGTGTCTAAACTCAGATGTAAAAATTCTGGGTCACTTTTATGTTTCGCTTTTTAATTAACTGACATACTTTTTCGAAGTGACTATACCATTTTACATTCCCACTAGTGAGGCAGGAGAGGTCCTGTTTCTCTGCATCCTTACCAACATTTGTTGTCTGTCTTTCTGTTATTGTAGCTGTCTTACGGGGTGTGGAGTGGTATCATTATGGTTTTGTTTTGCATTTCCCTGATGACTAATGATGGTGAGCATCTTTCCAAGTGCTTATTGATTAGCCCCTTATATATCTTCTTTGGTGAAATGTTTATTCAAATATTTTGCCCACTTGGGTTGCCAACTGAGTTGTTTTCTTGCTGAGTTACTAGTATGTTTGTATATGTATTTACTCTGGATTTGAATCCTTCATCTGATTCATAATTTCATATATTTTCACCAAGTCTTAAACTTTTCATTTTCTTGATGGTGTATTTCAAAGTACAGAAGTTTTAAGTTTTGATAATAACATTTTTTTCTTTTATTGGTAGTGCTTGTGGTGTTGAATCTAGAAAATTGATACTAACCCAGCATCATAAAAGATTTTTTTTCCCCTGTGTTTTCTCATAAATTATAACTTTAACTTACATTTAAGCTTTTGGTATGTTTTTAGTTTTTTATGTATGGTGTGAGGTAGGGTGATCCATTATGTTTTACAGATAAAGACACTGGAAGGTAAAATGATTGTTCAAAGTCATGGAACTAATTAGTGAGAGAGGCAAGACATCTGACTCTCCTATTTCCAAATTAGTGATCCTCCTTCCTTCATCTCCATTTGATTAATTTTTTTAAATTATAAAATGGAAGATGGGGGCCTCCCCGGTGGCAGTGGAACAGCGGTTGAGCGCTGGGTTGCAAAGCTGCCCACAGCCTCTGCAGCGCTGGTTCGATCCCCGGCTGCTCCCCGGCCACCGGAAGAGGGTCCCACATGGCGCGCAGACCTCTCCTGCCCCGCCTGCTGTGCCCCTCAGCAGTGTACTCCATCATTCTGCCTGCTCTGCTCCCCGCTCTGGCTCTGGTGAATTCTCTCACCCTCCCGCGCTTCTGACTGTACCCAGTGCTTGAATAAATAAATAAATAAATAAATCTTACAAATAAAAAAATAAATCTGCCCACCCCTCCACCCCGGTGGCGCAGCGGTTGAGCAGCCTCTGTAGGGCCAGTTTGATCCCCGGCCACCGGGGAGGGTCCCACCAAAAAAAAAAAAAAAAAAATCTGATAGGAGCAGATATTTTATTGATAACCCTTTCGGATGTAGTTAATCTGTTCTCAAATTTGTGTGTCCTGTTTTGCATTTTTAAAAAGTTGTTCTTCTGAGTAGTAAGTTCTTTGAAAGTTCCTATCATCCTCCATCCACTCCTCACAACCACTCTCTCACCCCATCCTCCCAACAAGAAGGAGAAAGTCTTTCCTTGAACTCCATAGCTTAATACAAGTGTCTCACTGGAGCAGTGTATTCTTATTTTCACTTTGCTTCCATACTGAAGTGTTTGTAATGCAGTATTTTGTAATAAGCTGTATTCTTCAAAATGAATCTTTGTGATTTCTTCACATTACACTCAATTTTTTTCAGGAAAGAAGTGATTGGAGTCCAGGGGAAAGATTTGGGGATCATTTGAATGTTCTGTTTTCAAAGGATTATATTTTAAGGAAATGGTATAATGATGTCTCCTTTCTTATCAAAGCACATGCATTTATTTTTCACATATGTTGCTCAGTACTATAATATTTGTAGGTTAATTGTTTCTCACATTCTGTTTGTTCTCTCTCTGGCAAAATCCTACAAAGAAAACCTCCTTCCTAGAGTACATTAAAAGCATGCAACTTGGGAATTCAAATGACTTCCTTTGAAAAAATTGTATTATTTAAAGAAAAAGACATTTTCTTTATTTATGGCTATTGTCAAGTGCTTCTGAGAAAATAAGAGATAGCAAAAATTAGATTAGATATGGTCCAGCACTCACCATTTCATCTAATGAAAGTGGTAGTAAAGATCAATTCCTGTACTCATCACAAGGAAAAAGGGTTTATAACTATGTGTTGGGGATGGATGTTAACTAGACTTATTGTGGTGACCATTTAGCAGTTCATATAAATGCTGAATCACTATGTTGCACACCCAAAACCAACACAATGTTTTATACCAACTATACCACAACAATGAAATAGATCAATTCCTATGAAAACATGCTGACTGTTCTTGATAGAATAGATCTCAAAATGTTCATGACATAGCACAAAAATACTTCCCCCTTTTTAAAATAAATAAGGTCTTTGATCTTTTTGCTCATTCCTTAATCTGAAGAAAAAGACTTTAGAGACAGTAGATTGAATGAGAATTGTATCATCTTAATTATGCTTGGACAAGATTAAGTTCTTTGTGATTATCATTAGTATAGATATTAGTATTACCATCACTATTGATCATTCATTCAGTGTTTTTGAACTCTTTCCTAACTGTTGAATTTCTGGCTACATGTTATACTGTATTTGCCCTATGCTGAAGCAACTGTAAGAGCTATAAGGGCTTTGGAGTTAGACTGACATGCATTCAAATATTGGTTTTATGTCATAGCACCTATATGTTCATGGGCAATTTATGTTACTGGTTTTAGTGTCAAGCTTTTTGTCTGTAAAATAGGGATAATGGTACCTGTATCATTGAGGCTTTTATGCAGATTAAATGTAATTGTAGAAAGTGTTTAGTGTGTATTAAGTGCTCAGTAAAATAGTGGTAGTTGTTATTTCTAAATTAATATTTTTCCCTTCCTCCTTGTCCTTACATTTCATAATTTTTGTAACTACCATGAAGTATGAAACACCATGTGATTTGAAATCTTGTAACAAATATTTTGAATCATGTAATGTTTATGTAATGAATCATATAATGTTGGAACATATGTGTTTATGTGTTTGAATCACAAACTTAATGTGTATGAATCATGTAATGTTGGAACAAATGTGTCATTCTTACTTCCAGATCTCACTCAGGTATAGGTGAATTTAAGGATATGTTTTGGGCATGGCAGTATAGATGTGTAAAGACCCTGCCACCCATGGTATTTCCAACAATACCATATGAAGGCAGAGAGTGAAACCAGTCTGTCAAGGACTGGACCATGTGACTTTTATAGTTATGCATCTCGAAAAGTCTTAATAAATATATGCTCTTTTCCTTAGACTAGGTTTAGAAAATTGTTCTTTAAGATCTGTTTTTAGTAAGGTATGATCACCTAGCTTTGACACTTGCTGAAGGTAACCCATTAGCTTTATTCTTTACCCCTTTCTTTTATTTTCATTTAATTGTTCACAAGCCACACATTTGATGTCTAAAGTGGTGGTTTCTAAATACAGCTTCCAGGGTCTCACCTCTAACCCACCCCACCCCCATTAATGTGAAAGACATCATGCTCTATCAATAGAGTGATGCTTAGTAGTTAGTATATTTCCCGTCCCCAACCCCATTGGTAGATTTAGTTCTAGGGGGTGACATTTTTAGTAAGACCAGCCTTGGAGGCCTCCCTGGTGGTGCAGGGGTTAAAGTCTCAGCACTATCAAGCTATCACCAGCCCGGCCTGGGAGGTGACCCACAGACCTCTCCTGTTTCCACCAGTGCAGCAGACCTCTCCTGTTTCCACCAGTGCACCCCTCAGCAGTGTATTTCAGTAGATTCACCTGTTCTGCTCCTTGTCTCTGGTAAATCTTCTCCCCCTCCCATACCTCTGGCCTACACCCCAGTTCTTGTATGCATAAATAAAATAAATCTTAAAAAAAATGATAAGGCCAGCCTTGGGCCAACATCATTATACTGGGGTATCAAATAGGGATCACCTATAACTGCATGTTATTTGTGAAAAACAAAATATTAGGGGTTTAATAAAATAATTTCTACCTCATATTACCAGAAGCCTGGAGTGGCAGTCTAGGTGCCATTGGGGACCCAGATGCCTATTTTGTCACTCCATCACACTTAGTATGCGGCTCTCATTCTCATGGTTAGTTGCAAGATAGTTGTTCAACCTCTAGGCTCATGCTTGTGTTCCTGGCTAGAAGAATATGGCAAAAGGATTAAAGCACGTGACAACTGTGTTGGCTCCCTTTCAAAGGGCTTTCTTTCCTGGAAGCCTTACTCAGTGACTTCCATTTCTATTTTATTGGCAGTGTAATTTGGCAATTTGCAAGGGAGGCTGTGAAGTAAAGCTTTTTGGCTGAGCACATTATTATTTCAACCAAAAAATAGGTCAAGATTCTCTAATAAGAAGGGGGAATTGTATGTTGAATTGGCAGCTGAAAATTAAGGGCTTTTTTAAAAAAAATATTAAAAGTTAAATAAGACATTGCAAATAAATAATTTAACCTGACACATAGTAATCAATAAATGCTAGCATTAGTCTAAAGAGACTGTTGCTTACCGATTAATAAGAGTATGGTGTTGAAACATCATTTAGTTTTGGTTTCTAGGTCTTGTTCTACTTCTTACTAATTTATGACATAAGTCTTACCTTTGCTTACATTGCTTTGTAAAATCAGTAATACCTAAACTCATGGGATTATAGTGAAGATTAGATAAAAAAAGAAATGCAAGTAAAGAAAGTGCTCAGCATAGTACTTGGCACACAGTACATGCTGAATAAATGTCAGTGCTTATGATGGTAATTATGAGGTAATGCTCATGAAGACTGGGCTAGTTTTGTGTTTGTTCTGCTCCGAAAGTACTTTTTTGTCTTGAAAAATATATACTACTACTTGATTGATGAATTTGTTCAACAAATATTTACTGAATTCCTGTTAGTGTGCCAGATACTGTTCTGGGTGCTAGAGATGCAGCAGTGAACCAGGAAACAAAAATCTCTGCTTTTATAGAATTTATAATTTGGGGGTGATAAAGGACAAAAATAAAGCAGGAAAAGGGATTGGGTACCACTAGGGATAGAAGTGAGTTTTAAATAGGTGAGGGAACACCTCAGTGAGGTGTTCTAGAAGCATGCTGATGTGATTGAGGAATAGTGAGGTGGTGAGAGTGGCTCACACAGAGTGAGACAGAGGCATACAGGTGAAGAGATCGGGTGGGTGAAGTGCTAGAGATGTGTGGTCCTGAGTATCAGATTGTGTGAAGCCTGGTGAGTCATTGTGGGTCTTTGGTTTTTTCCTTTGGGTGAGATTGCAAATCATTGCAGAGTCTTCAGCAGAGGATTAATGTGATCTGACTTATGTTTTAAAAGGATAACTTGATCTGCTGTACAAAGAATGGTTTGTAAGGGTGGAAGGAGAGGTTATCCTGCAGAGAGAGAGTAGAGGAGGTGTGAGAATCAGTCAGATGCTGGATATGACATTTTGAAGTTAGATATTTGCCATTGGATTAGATGTGAGAAGATTCCAAGATTTTTGACTGGAGCATCTGGAACGATGCGGTTATCATCCATTGAGATGAGAGAGCACCAGAGTGAACAGGAGAGAGTGATGATTCATTGCAGAACCATCAGGCTGCTTGAATAATTACTCAAAGCATATGGTAGTGTGTCCTTATTTTCATCTTTGTGGAGAGAATAGCATGATTTTTATGATGATGATTATTCTCACAGCTGTTACACCAATTTTAGGAGCTTTAATTTTCAACATGACTCTTACAAAAGGCCTTATTTAGAAAAGGGTTTACAAAATTCTAGATTCCTATATTTTCTGTGGTGCAGATCACAATGCCTTAATTATCTTTCAGAATGAATAGCCTGGGCAGCTCTTTAGTGAATGTAAAACCTTACTTAAATACTTAGAAACAAAATCTTTAGAGTAAGTTTACCTGTTATACAGATTACTGGCCAAAATTTTGGGGGAAATAGCGTCTATTGATTTGGTTTATTTGATTAATTTTTCCTTCACAGGTAAGAATAATGTTTTTATTTTCTCTTTTAAATTTCTGGGTTTAAGTGGAGAGAGACTGAATTTTTTTTTTTTTAGTGCCCTTATACCTTTGGAGCAGCTGCTTTACTGACTCAAGAGATGAATTTACCCAGTTTGAAGGATTTCAAGAGAAAGTGTCTTTATATTTTTTCATATTAATCCACTCTGGCGTGTAATATATGCTAACGCTGCAGTTAAGGAACAAAGCTGGATTATTTAGGGATAAAAGAACTGGCCTTAGAATTAATACTGGCTAAAGAGAATACCATGAGAGTGTACATTTGTGAAATTAAAATTGTAAAAAATCGCCAAAAATTGTGGACATCTCCATATTAAAATATGTCTGTTACCTGGTTCAGAAGTACCCTTCAGAGGCCACATTGTGTCTTCTGTGACTGGATAATGCCTCTTATCTTAACCAGATCTGTAACCTGCATACTTAGCTTCTTTCCTTTCTGGTCTTTCCCAAAGTCCAGCAGCAACCTCCTCACTGAAGGCTAGAGATCTCAGTTTGCTATAGGATTGCCACACAGAAAGATTTAGGAGAGGAAGGGATGGGGAGATGGAGAGGGATGAACTTAATGGCAAGCTCTACAGTTCTACCTGACTCAGTCTATACTCAGGTGCAAGAATAAATGGACAAGCAGACAATAGCCTGTTGGATCATTTTTATCAAGCAGTATGTTAGCGTTCCTAAACTATTGTCAAATAAATGTGTTCTTGAATATTGGATTTTATTTTGATTTTTGGTTATATAGTTATATAGAGTTTTTACTTAGCTTGTTATAATGGTGATTTGGGTTTATCCATGTCAGTATTGACTGTAGTTATATATATTACTTTAGTCAGGGATTTTCAGGTGGCTACAAATGGAGCAAATTCTGTTGAGGTTTGTAGCTATATATCTAAATTGTTTTCAGGGTTTTTTTTTTAAGATTTATTTTTATTTATGCATATAAGAACTGGTTAATTGTGTTTCTTTTTTAAGGTTTTATTTATTTTTGTGTAGAAGAACTGAGGTATAGGCTTGAGGTGGGGGAGGTGAGAGGATTCACCAGAGACATTGGGGAGCAGAGCAGGCAGGTTTACTGAAATACACTGCTAAGGGGAAAAATGGGCGAGACAGGAGAGGTCTGCCGCGCCATATGTGGGTTAGCTCTGTGGCCGGGATCGAACTCAGGTCTTGGTGTTTATACTGCTGAAACTTAACCTCTCGGCCACCAGGGAAGCCCTGTTTTCAGTTATTAATGTTTGCAGCACATTAATAGAAATTGGTGGTATACTTGAAGAGATTTTTAAAAGCAGCTATACTGAGAAATAATTTATACACCATATAATTTGCCCTCTTGAGTGTACAATTCAGTATATTCACAAAGTTGTGCAATCATCACCACTGTCTAACTCCAGAGCATGTTCATAATTCTAGAAAGTAGCTCTGTACCTACTAACAGCGCTCCCTTTTTCCCTCTTCACCTGATCCCTGGCCCTGTCTGCCTTTATGGACTGGCTTATTCTGAATATTTTCTATAAATGGAATCATATTGTGTATAGATTTTTATGTCATACAGGAGAGGAGCAGGGAAGTGTGCGCCTCTGCTGTAGTAGTCTAAACTGAACTTTAGCAATTTTTATTTAATTTTTTTACGCTGGTATTTATGGGCAATTCTGTGGAATGGTTGAGGCTTTTGCTTTTGTGAACACTCTATTTAGAGTATTTTTCTGCATCTGTTGTTGAGTCTAGGAATATAATATGGTTTATTCTTCTGTTGTTTAAATTGTGTGGGGATTAAAAATATCATGTTTTTATCTATTCACCCATTTATTTACTTACTTATGTGCTTTTAGGGAGTGGAGCAACTGCTGTGGTCCAAGCAGCATACTGTGCCCCTAAAAAGGAGAAAGTGGCAATCAAACGGATAAACCTTGAGAAATGTCAGACTAGCATGGATGAACTCCTGGTATGCATATCTAATATTTCTTACATGGACAGATACACACTGTGTATTCATGTTAGAGTGGGAAATAACTTGAGGTTTTTGAGGTGTTTTTTTTAAAAAAAAAAAAAAGATGTGTGATTTCATCATTTATAAGTCATGTTCATTATAAAGTTTATAAAGTCCAGGTAAGTGGGGGGAAAAAATAGTTATAATCCTCTTACTCTGGGATTAACATTTGCTGTATAATTTTTCAAAATACAAATTTAACAGTTTTGAATTTTTACGATTATGTATATACTTGTTCTTTTCACTGAACAATTTTTTTCATAGACAGCTTTCTTTATAAATACAGATTAATACAGTTTTCAGTATGTGTGTAGCATTATCTTGAATAGGTAGACCACACTTTAACCTATTCTCTGGTATGGATAATTGTCTTGTTTACTTTTTTTATTGTTGTAAATAATGGTGGTTTATTTCTCTCTTTCCTTAAAATAGTATCATGGAATTATGATTGCTGGGTAAAATGGACTATCCTTTAAAAGACTGTTGGCCTCCTAGGAACATGGTAACAAACTACATTTTGACCAGTGATGCAAGAGGAGAGCTAGAGTTACCCTTAGCCTGTGTTGGCTTCTTTAAAGGTTTGGGAAAGGAAGTACCAAGATCAGTAGCTGCAGGAGATGTGCAGTGGCATTTACGCCTAGTCACACAGGGATTGTCTTGTATTTTTCTTATGCACTGTGACACCCAGAGTAGTTAAAATCCGCAGTATATTTGATTTAATAAGAAATATTAGCTTTTTATACTTCATGAGGTTTTTCTTAAAGACCAGATTATATAGTACATGAAAACTACAAACTGCCATACATATGTTAAGTAATTTCTCTTATAAAGGGTAAGAATTAAGACTGGGATGATATGACCATGTAGAGGTTTTTTTCCCTAGTGTCCCAGATTGGATTTAATTTCTGATCTACCTTTACTGAGTATTAGGAGGAAATTGGAATAAATAGAAAAGAGATAATAGAATTATATTTTGAAGTTTTAGTAGAGGAGCCAAATATATTTCTTTAGGAGTTGGTAATGCATGAACAGAAAACTAATCTTGAGCCATCCTTGGTGAGAGAACATACACTTGGAAGGAGATAACTGATTGAAATCTTATTTGATGAGCTTGAATTTATAGATGCCAGCAATACCTTAGAGTACCATTTGGGCATTTGAACTTCAGTGCTCATAAAAGAAGTCTAAATTGTAAACTAATTCTGTTAAAGAAAAAAATTTTAAGACTGAAAGTGGCAAAACCTAATATGAGTTAATATCATTTTCCAGTTACTTTACATACTCCATAAGGATAGTATAAAGAAAATTTCGGGGGCCTCCCCGGTGGCGCAGCGGTTGAGCGCTGGGTTGCGAAGCTGCCCGCGGCCTCTCTAGCGCCGGTTCGATCCCCGGCTGCTCCCCGGCCACGGGAGGAGGGTCCCGCATGGCGCGCAGACCTCTCCTGCCGCCCGCTGCTCCCCTCAGCAGTGTACTTCGGTCCTTCTGCCTGTTCTGCTCCCCGCTCTGGCTCTGGTGAATTCTCTCACCCTTCCGCGCTTCTCACTGTACCCAGTGCTTGTATAAATAAATAAATAAATCTTAAAAAAAAAAAAAAGAAAATTTCGGGCCTCCCCGGTGGCGCAGGGGTTGAGCGCTGGGTTGCCAAGCTGCCCACAGCCTCTGCAGCACTGGTTCGATCCCCGGCTGCCAGACGAGGGCCCCACATGGTGCGCAGACCTCTCCTGCTGCCCGCTGCTCCCCTCAGCAGTGTACTTCTGTCCTTCTGCCTGTTCTGCTCCCCGCTCTGGCTCTCTCACCCTCCCACGCTTCTGACTGTACCCAGTGCTTATATAAATAAATGAATAAGTCTTTAAAAAAAAAAAATCCTGTTACTTTAAAAAAAAAAAGAAAATTGAAAAGCTTATTTATTACTTCATGATTAAAGACTTAAAGTTTAAAAAAGTTGACATTCACATGATAGTAATAACAAACATCTTTACAGTGCTAGGCACTAAAGTGTATTTTAACCTCATAAACAGCTCTACGTCATTTACCTATTCAGTAGATGAAGGAAGTCAATCATATAAGTATTAAAAATCAGATCTTTTTGATTCAGGTCTATCATTTTCTACTTCATATAATATTAACAGAATGATTATAATTTTAATTCAAAAGTGGAACATCTCTCATCAAGTATTTGACGCTCTTGAAAGTAATTTTGTGGTTACACTAGGGCCTTACTTTCAGAGAAATACATATTTGATGTAGCCTGGTAAAAGAAAAAAAAATGGTTAGACCTCCATAAATTTTACCTGCATATTCTAATAAGCTTTACATTGCAAATATAGTGTTCATGTATTTGGCAATAAAGAAGGAAAAGTGAATTTTAGTAAAGCAAGTTTAAGATATTCACTTGGGGTAGGTAGATAGAAGGAATATAGGATCCGAATGAAGTGTGACGAAACATCAGGAATATAAATGTGGTATTTGCTTGCTAGGACCTGAGATCTGAGTGCCTAGTGTTTTCATTTCGGAGAGCGCTGAAGCTTTTCGGTTTATGTTAAAATATCTACTTGCTTAACGTACTCAACTTTTCATGTTGTAATTTCAAAATATATTTTCAAAACTGTCTATTATAATGCAGAAAGGGTGCTTGGGTTCTCCAGAGAGTGCTGATGTAAGTTGGATTGCAGGTGTGTGTCGTGTGTGTGACAGTTATTAATGAAGCAGCACTATATTGCTCCTTTCTCTTGTCAAAATGTTTCTTGTCTGACAACCTGTGCTAAGTGTGATGGGAAAATCAGCTGTCAAATCTTACTACATTTATTTTCTCCTGAGATTTTACTTAGAGACTTTTCTCCAAAGAAGGTACACAATGCCATATTTTGAGTTTTTTCTCTTCTTTAGTAGATGTTAGGACTAAATTCACTGGACAAGCATCTCAGTATACTCTTTCCTTCTACCAGGAGACTCACAGTCTAATTGAAGCATTAAGACTTGCCTGCTGTATTAGGCAGAGTGTAACAAATTCCCTGAGAGGTATGAAGTACTGTGGAAGTAAGAGGAGGAAGGGAGCACCTAGTTACAAAGATGGAGGGTTTTGTGGAGATGTTTCTGTCCTGGGCCACCAGGGCTAGAGCTCGAGATGGAAATCCTGCTGGATAGGGGTTTAGAATCAAAAGAAGAACATGTTCACACACACACACACAATATGCGTACATACATATGTATTTATTTATTTATTTATTAAAGATTTATTGATTTATTTATACAAGCACTGGGTACAGTCAGAAGCGCGGGAGGGTGAGAGAATTCACCAGAGCCGGGGCGGGGAGCTGAGCAGGCAGAAGGACCGAAGTACACTGCTGAGGGGAGCAGCGGGTGGCAGGAGAGGTCTGTGCACCATGTGGGACCCTCCTCCGGTGGCCGGGGGGCAGCTGGGGATCGAACCGGCGCCGCAGAGGCTGCGGGCAGCTTCGCAACCCAGCGCTCAACTGCTGCACCACCAGGGAGGCCCCCATACATATGTATTTATAAGTATTAATACAACTGAAACATTTTCGTAAAAACGAATTCTTAATTATATTATGTGTAACACATTCTTCCTGTCCTCCATTTTTGTTTTGTTTTTAATGTAATCCACTACATTTATTTCATGACCCATATGACATTGCAACATATAGTTTGAGGAATACCAGGTTACACACAGAGGTATTGAGACTCTAAATTCAGGCAGTGACAGTGATAATGGAAAGGAAGGCACAGATTCCCTAGGTATTTTATAAATGGAAAAATAGTTAATGTTGGAATGAGCACTTACTTTGCTCACTATATGAATGAATAAATTAACATGATTTGGTGACTAACTGAATGTGTGAAATAGAGGAAAACTGCCTACATTGGGGAAAATTAGAAAGCCAGGGAATACATGAAAGCACTTTTATTAGTGGGAGTGAAATTCACTTTATAAGTGTTAAGGAAGCTGCTGGGAAATTTGAGTCCAAATGAATATACCACTCTTGAAAAGCACTTATATATTCATTTTCTTTTTTGAATGGAAAAAGAAAGGAATGACTCCAGTTGGAGTTTAGATAAAGGAAAATTCTTCCTTTCCCTTTAAAAGGAATAGAGAGAAAAAAAGGAATGTTTAAGACCCTTTCAATCTTTGGATTTTATTGTTCTTCTGTGGTTTCCTGTTAGAAAGCCCTTTGTAGTACCCCCTTTTCAACATAAAGCTTAAAACCCTTAGCTCAAAATATAAGACCTTGGAACATTTAAGACTCACCCATGTGATTTTTTTTCTCCCTCATCTCCCCTATCTAATTAGTCATAAGTCCTTTTATGTAAGCCTTTTTAGTGTAATCTCTTGATCTTTTTCATTTACATTGCCGCTTATTTTTTAACCTTTGTATTTTGAGATAGTCTTGAACTTACAAGAGTTGCAGAAGCAGTACTGAAAGTTCCCATATGGTATTCACTCAACTTCTCCTCATGGTAATATGACCACAGTACAATTATCAAAACTGAGAAATTAACTGTGTCATTTTTCAGGCAACTATCATCTCTCTCCCAGATTTATGGGAAAGCCTTAAATAGAGTCTTTTCCTCTAGTCTTGCATTTTCTGCATTATAGCCAGCGTGATTTTTATGAGTACATATATTCTCTCTCTCTCTCTCTCTCTCTCTCTGTATATATATAAATAAAACTTTAGTTGCTCTCCATTGCTGTTAATGATGAAGACTAAATTTCTGAGCACAATTACAAGGTCCTTTATGATACGGTCCCCCAAAACCCCACTAAATTTTCCTATTTCAGTATAGTAAAACTTTTTCTGTACGAAGCCTTCTCTGATTATCACTCCTATTTTTTGTGATTTGCTTCATTGATGAATTCATATAGTATTCAGTACTTCCCCTATAAAATCGTTTTTCATTCTGTGTTGTAAATTAGTATTTGTCTTACTTCTTCACTAGACTAAGTTTCATGAGGGTTCACCATTGTAGTTAAATAACTAGCACTGTGCCTGACACATAATATTCATTTCGTAATTATCTGTTGAAAGCATGAACTACTTAACCCAGACAGGTTGGTTTACTTACTATGTTTTAAAATATGTTTTGCGTATTTATTTCTCTTTTCTTGATAGTTACATATGCCTCTCATCTTGTGCTGCTGTAATTTCTCCATATTCTATAAAACTAAACCTAATTCCTATCTCCTCTGAAGATTTAACTATCTTAACTGTTCTTTTCTGTGGTGTATAGTCACCTTTAATAGTTTTACTACTTTGGCATGTATGTTTTGTTCTATGTATGTATGTATCTCTTCAAATCCTGTGTATGTCAGTAGACAGGTACTTACCTTTGTTCTTTTTCCTTTTTCATATGTATTAGCTTTCAGTGTAGAAGATTATGCTGATGATTTTGGGGGTTGCAGAGATGCATATCACAAGGTTCTTGTTATAAAAGAATTTATATTCAAGATGAGAAAAGAGAAATTAATTTTTACTGAGCATTGCTCCTGTCCATAGGGATTATGGACAACTTCTACACAATTGATATTACTGAACAAATACCAAAGGCATAGAGCAAGTACATTGAATACGTAAAAAGCTGTATGAAGTGCTATAGATTTCATTCATTCAGCAAATATTTATTGAAGGTGGACTTGTGTGCCAGATACAATCATAAGTGCCAGGAATACAGTCTTAGTTCTCATCGAACTTACAGTTCAATGTCTTATTAGCAGTATAGAGAATTAAACAGGAAATTACAACTTGATAATTTCCATAGTATTAAGGAATTCACCTTTAAGTATTTACCTTCATGGAGCTCTCCATTTAGCAGGGAGGGACAGACAAATAAGCACCCAATGTCAGACAAATAAGCACCCAATGTACCATACACTATGTGCCAGCGATAAGAGGAGATATTCAGGGAACTTGGAAACCAAGAGAAGGCACACCTTCCTCAGCCTAGGAAGCTGTGAGGAAATTAAATGTCAGCTGAGATCAGAAGGAACTGGCATTTTAGCTAAGTAAGATAATGAGGGAAATGTATTTGAGGCAGTGGTAACAATAGAGTCATTAAATGTCCAGGGTTAGAAGAAATGTGACTCACTTGACATTTATTATGGCTTGGTCATAGTACCTAATTTAAATTAATAAACTGAGATGGAATAAGCTTTAATTTTTGGCCCAGATTTCTAATTTGAATTTAGTTTATAACCTTGCCCTGGTTCATTATGTTTTTATTTAGGGTGAGAATATTATTTCACAAAAATGGGAAGAAACATTTTTGAAAAAAAAAAAGTCCAGCAACTCACAAACAAAAATCATCTTCTGTTTATTAGTAATTATTCTCTGTGGTTGTAAAACCAGATTTCCCGAGATGATTCTTCAAGGGTACCTTGAATAAAAATATGTGTCCCAATGGAGACCTCTGTGGTGCTGTGCCAGGACATGATAAATTAGTGCCTGTTTCTAGTTTCAAAGATTACTTTGTAATGAGTAGAAGAAGTAGAGTCAGATTGGACTGAGAGAAACTAACTGGTTTTTTAGTTTAATCATTCTTAAAGAGGTAGGGCCATGGAGATCCCAGAAAGGTTGTGACATGCTGTTGGGATTCCCAAATCTGGATTCACTAACTTACAGTATAGTTTTAGGCGTGCATATAATGAATTGTCATGGTTTCTTTTCTTTACAGAAAGAAATTCAAGCCATGAGCCAGTGCCATCATCCTAATATTGTATCTTACTACACATCTTTTGTGGTAAAAGATGAGCTGTGGCTAGTCATGAAGCTGCTAAGTGGAGGTGAGTGCTGTGCAATGAAATGTTGGTTTCCATGGGTTGGAATATCATGTCTGCTAAAGATGCTAGCAGAGAATTGAGAATATTGTGTCTGCTAAAGATGCTAGCAGATGAGCCGAGACAGGTTTCATACACATTGCACGTGGCTGTCATACCTCTTAATTCTGTGTTATTCTAGGATAGTTCCTTTCCCCTCTCTGTCTTCCATGACAAACTTGATGAAGGGTCTGATGACACCTATTTTGTGGAATGTCTCACAGTCTGGAGTTCCTGATTATTTCTTCCTGGTGATGTTTAATTTGATTCATATTCCTCTGTTTCTTGCAAGTTGAAAATTAGATGTACAGCCTTGATGAGATTTAAGTTAAATATTTTTGGAGCAACTATCTTGTAGGCAATACTATGTACTGTGTATCACATCACATCAGGAAATATTTACTGTCTGGTTGCATCATTAATAATGATGTTAATTTTGATTGTTGAAGACTATGACAGTCAGGCCCCACCATGGAAAAGTTAAACTATTTTTCCTCTTGAAGCTAGCAAGTAACCCGTGATACTTTGGCAGTGTGAGTATACAGTTCCCTATAAGTCTTTCATCTAATGATTTTAGCATCCACTAATAGTCTTTCTTTGAATCAGTTATTTATCAGAGGTTGCAAAACGGTGATTTTTCTTATTGCATCCTTTTCTCATTCTTCTGTGAAAAAGAATTTTGTCTTATTAACTGGGGCTCTTTGATGAATCTGTACTGTAGTTTCCATTGAAAGAGCAGGGTAAACACTTCCATTTTTTTTTAAAGGACAATTTTCAAAGTGAAGAATACTTTAATAATTCCTCCATTGGTAGCAAAGAAGAGAGGATTTTTTTGTTTTGTTTTCATTATTGGAGAAGGCTTTCATTACTTGGGTATCATTATATAGATTCATGGATTTTTAATTTTCAGTGTCTATAGATCCAATCTATTCTTTTTGATACCCAGGTTGTCAAAAGTTTTGTTAGTTTGAGTCCCTTTAGACTTATTCTTCTGTCCTTTTTCATGTGAACCTATCAGTCTTTGTTTACTTCCTCGCTTCTTGGTTGAAGATTTCCAAGGCTTAAGTTTATATTGCTTTTCGTGGACCCAGAATCAACCAGTACTCTAAAGAACTCTGATATTTCTTGTAGGGACTGACATTATCATTGCTTCTAGATGAATGAACTTGGAAATAAAGCATCTTAAAAATAAATCATGATTTATATTAATATTTCCAATTCGAGTCAAACTTTTAAAATCTCTGTAAAATTATACTTGCACCTCTTTTCTCTCAGAGAGAAAATCTTGGTCTCCAATATTAGGATTACTTAGGTGCTTTATTCTGCAATATATATGCAGTTGTTTCTACTTTAGTTCTTAAATAAAGTATAAATGTTGCTGATTGCAAACATTGGACCCTTAGCCTGTGTAGATAAAACATTTTGCTATGGTTACCCAAAGGCCCATGCCATATAGTGAATTAAACATTTTGCCAAGGCATAAATATGAATGATGTGGCAAGATTGGGAAGACTATTGAGCAGTTAAGCCACCTGACCTTTTCATCACTACATGTTGGTTTTGTTTACATATACTTGGTTTTTGTTTGCGTATATATTTTGTGTGGGAGCATGAGTTTCCTTTTAGAATGTGAGGTTATAGAAAAGAGAATCTGTTGGGTTTAGTTTGCAATTTTAATACAGTAACTCACTGAACACCTTACTTACTTCAAACAACACCTTACTTCCCAGAGGCTGTATAACAAAGAGCGTAGAGTTTGGAATTAAAGTTATGCTTGCCTACATAGCAGTTGTGTGTCATTAAGAAAACTGTTTCAACTCTTTGAACCTGTTTACTTGTCTGTAAAATGGGGATACCTTCTGCCTCTTATGGTATTGGGGACGAGTAAATGACATGATACATTAAAGTTTCCACCACTGTGCTGACATTTAGTAAGTGCACAGAAATTTTAGTCATTAATAGTTAATTTTCCCTTGTTATTTCATGCTTTTCAGTGTAGCCAGAATCACCTTTTTGTTTCAATCCCATTAGTGACACACTGGAGAAACTGGATTGCTTTGTTAAAGGCCCTGTTCATATGATGGTTGGAAGCCTTGCTAACACCAACCACCTTTCAAGATGGTGGTCAAGCATGGTTCTTTCAGTATGGACAGATATGGGAATATTAGGTAATACTGAATCTTTCATTATTGATCACCTGTAGCATAATTTTCTTTATTTGTAATTTACAAAAATGTATAATACAAAGTTTTAAATGTTTTGCTAAAAAGTCCTCTGATGGATAGGAGTAAATTGTCTGCTTAGTTCATTTATCTATACCTGTATGCCAGTCAATCCATCCTTTCTGCTACTCCTAAGCAGAATGACTTAAAAAAAAAAAAAAAGAATCCATATTCTTCTCAGTGAATGTAGTCCTGATCACAAAAGGGGTAGGATGTGTAACTGGGTGAAGTGTTTCTTACATGTTAACTTCCTGTTCCTCCTGGTCATAGATTTCTTGGGACAATGCCCAGTTTTTCCTGCCTATTACCCAGTAGATTTCCTGGAAAGTAATTTTCAGGCATGTTCCAGGCATGAATTTTCTATAATATCTTCTATATTTTTATGAGTCAACTTAATCTTACATCTAAAGCTTTTAAAATATTTTTTAAAATTTCATCATTTTTAGGAAAATGAAATCTTGATTTTGCAATTATAAAGTGAGTAAACATTTAAACTGAAGAGATACTTTAAGCAATATTTAGAAAAAAGAATCTAGATCTAGGTACATCATTAAAATTTATTTAAAATAGCAAATAAACTATCTCAATTCAATATTTATAACTCCACTAAAATGCCATTCATTAAACTCTAATTACCAAGACATTAGAAAATGAACTTGTTGGTTCCTTGCTCTTATAGACTATAGCAGAGAAAGAAAAGTTACAGTTAAATAATAATTATGTAGAGTGCTGTGAAGAAATATCATGGTGCCATGGGAACAGGAGAACTTAATCTTATTGAAGAAGAATGGATGCAGTGGGGTTAACAAAGACTTCCCTCAGGAGGTGATGTTCAGCTGAGACCTGAAGAATAAGTACTAGTTAGCCATGATGAAATGATAGGTGGAGTTGGTATCAGGGGAAGGATGGCAGAAGTGGTTCAGATATAGTGAACACTATTCAGAGATGGAGGAGTCTGGTATGTCTTGGGACTGATGCAGCATCTGAAAGACTAAGACAAGAGAACTATTGATAAACAGGGTCTCTCTTTGAAGAGTTAGAAAATATAAATAGCCAGAGTTAAGAGAAATATGTGCAGGCTGCTTTCTTTCACATCAACTTTTTCAGCCAAAATATTTAAAACAAAAGCATAATTTTGATTTGGCAACATTGTACTAATGTAGAATTTAATAAGCTAATCAAGTCATTAAATGAATTGTGGTTCATCACAATTCCCATCAACCTAGTGAACATCGTCAGAGTTAAAATATGTTTAATTGTGTCAGTATATGTAATCATTTCACAATACTCCTTATCCTTATTCTTTTGCTAATTAAAACTCTGTTGTTGAATGTTGGGATTTATTAATATCAGAATTTAATCTTTAAAAATTAAAAACACTTGATTTAAATAACTGCAATTTATTAACATTAAACTGCAATGTATGATTTTTAGAAATCAAAGTAGGAAAGCTTCTCAAAGCTTCTCTTTTTGAGAAGTATCTTAGAAGTAAGACTTAGAGCCATCAGTTGTAGAAATGCAGAGATCTAAATTCACTGGCTTAGGAGTGATAGTGTTTGGAGATGCTTTTGTTTTGGCATCTTCTAAGAGGTAACAAGTATGGGACTTCAGTGACCTAAGCAGAACCCAGGTAAAATATCTGGTATTACAGTGACCCACTTTGGATGAAGTTATTGGTCTGAAATGGAATATCCAGACCAAGCAAATATTGACCCTTTTCAAAGTCTCCTGTGTTTCAAGAAGGCACAAACAACACTCAAGATTGGTTAAAACTTCACATAATATGGTTTGTTGAATAGATAAAACGAGTTACTTTTAAATTCCTAGTAGGAATTTTTCCCTTTGCAGCCTTCATTTTGTCTGGCCAGGATTTCTCAAAAGAATGAAACATGTGTTTCATATATGTTTAATATAATCACTTTGCTTTGAAAATTAATATGTGATTGGTTAAACTAAGCCAAACAAAACTTTTCCCTTTGGCCTCTCATTTTGGATCATAGTCTTGCGAACCCCAGCAACAGAGAGGAAAATGTGATAATGTAGTATTAGGAAAAAACTACCTGGAATCTGGTACCTTCCTAATTCTTTGTCTCCAGAGAGTAAACTGCCACTCTTCTGCCAGTAGGAGGGTGGGGTGTGGGGGTGCACCAGAGTAGTTGTGACCTGGTTTCCAAAAAGAGTGAGGAGAGAGAAGGAAATCTTATTCTCCCTTATTTGACTTTGCCAATTTACATGGTTTCAGCCCTTTTCTACAGTCTCCCCCCTTGCTAACCCTAACGTGGTCCTACTTATGGAACCTAGTTAAAGGTTCACAAATAACTTGTGAATATTTTGTAGCTTGACGTAGGGATTCACTTTTTCCTAATAGGTATACCTGCTCTGCAGTCATTGAAGTTTCAGATTTCTTCACTACTTAGTCAGTTTCTTTTTCTGCTTTTCTTTTTCCAGAAGATTATTGCTGTCTCTTCTGTTGTCCTTTTTTTTTTTTTTTTAAGATTTATTTATTTATTTATAAAAGCACTGGGTACAGTCAGAAGCACGGGAGGGTGAGAGAATTCACCAGAGCCAGAGCAGGGAGCAGTGCAGCAGAAGGACCAAAGTACACTGCTGAGGGGATCAGCGGGCTGCAAGAGAGGTCTGTGCGCCATGTGGGACCCTCACCCTGCGGCCGGGTAGTGAACCAGCGCTGCAGAGGCTGCAGGCAGCTTTGCAACCTAGCGTTCAACCGCTGCACCACTGGGGAGGCCCTGTTGTCCTTTTTTTAAAAAATAGATTTTATTTATTTTTGCATAGAAAAATTGGGGTGTAGGCCAGAGGTGAGGGGGCAGTGATTCACCAGAGACAGAGTGGGGAGCAGAACAGGCGGATCTACTAAAATATACTGCTGAGGGGAGCAGCTGGTGAGACAGGAGAGGTCTCCTGCACCTTGTGGGTTAGCATGGTATCCCTGAGACTTTAATCCCTTCGCTACCAGGGATGCCCCTGTTTTCCCTTTGTTTTTGCCTGTTTCTTTTTTCATTCTGAATTTATACCTTTCTTTGTGTAAATTAGGTTTATCCAGTTAGTAGGTTTTAAGTGGGAGCTAAAGCAAACATATTTTCAGTTCTCCCATGTTTTTAAGGATTCCATCTAAACCACTTCTTTCCATCTATTTGGAAATATTTTTTTCCCCTTTTTAAGTATATGAAATAAAAGCATTCTACAGGACAAGTTTTAGTTATTCTACAGCACATATTTTAGTATGTGCCAAGAAATAGACAGTCTTCTCAGTGCAGGTTATGTTATGTTCCAGAATTCTTGGCACAATTTCTAACATTGGAGATTGTTTTGTTTTGGTTCTATGATTAATGGGCCATTGTACTACCAGAAATCTTAATGAATTTCTTACAAACTTTTCATCTGTGTAGTGGTCAGTAGTCTGTGAGTTAATTACTATTTAGGTGTCTTTTCCCTCTCTCCCTATTTTTTACTAGGAGCATTATTTCTTTTAAATTTTTTTTTTTTAATTTTTAAAATTTTCAAATTTTTTTTAAATTTTTAAAATTTTATGTATTTTTTACATCATTTTTCATATTTGTACAGTGAGGGAGGAGGGAGTAGCATCAAAACAAGGGTGGTGGGAATTGTATGGGGACTATAACTAAAATGAAAATGCATACAGGAACATTATTTCTTACCCTGGGGAGAATGGACCGATAATACATTTGAGCTGTTACTTAAAGAGAACTGCTTTTTAAATTGTTTTTCTAATTTTTTTCACTTTACCTGTTTTATTTCTATTATTAACCTGGAAAAATAATTTTAACTCTTTAAGTTTCTATAAACATGTGATCTTTATTTTCAAAGTCATGTCTTCTGTAATTTGATCTGCATTACAGTTGTATTTTGATATTTTTGTTCATACAGCATTGTATATTTTAATATGCCTGGTATTGGATGCCTGAATTGGCTTGTGATATCTTGTGCTAAAGTATTTCTGGCGGCCATGGTTTACTAGGGATTTTCACAGGTGGTTAAAAATGCTCCAAATTCTCCCTAGAAGTTTGAAGGAGATGCTGGTGTAACATTGGGTATTATCAGGCTGTTATCTGTTTTAAAATGGAATTGAAAATAAATGATTAATTTTAAATTTCTGTATTTCTTTATATTTGCTCTTTATTTCCTTTCTTTCCTATACAGTTAAGTTTATGAAAAGGATCACATATGTTTTGACTTTAAAATGACACTGAGTTTTATTGAATGACTTAAAAAATTTAGGGAAGATTTTATATTCTGTTTTCAGGTTCTGTTCTGGATATTATTAAATACATTGTGGCAAAGGGAGAACACAAAAGTGGAGTCCTAGATGAACCCACCATTGCTACAATACTCAAAGAAGTGCTGGAAGGCTTGGAATACCTGCATAAAAATGGGCAGATTCACAGGTATGTCAAAACAAATTTCTTCTATTTTGGATATGAAGGGCCAGGTAGAAAGCTGAATGAAGTAAGGCGCATACAATGCCCAATGAGTCCAATAGGGTGCTAAGGCCTTCTTTGTGGTGGCAGGGGTTGCTGGAGGGTCAAAAGAGGCATTCTTCCTCAGCTAACAGGTATTGAGCATTACAAACCTGCCCAAATAGTCCCATAAAATTTTAATTTACAAGGAGATCCTTGAATTTTGTGTATCTCTCAGCCATCCCTGCTGGCAGAGTTATACTAATACTTCAAGTTAGAGGGACGCACTTACTAGTCAGTAGGGATCATCTATATGAGAATTGTTTTGGACATCAGGAGACACTCTGGAATTTTAGACTAAGATGTGACCTAATCCAATTGACTTGTGAGGAGCTTGGGAAGCCATTACTTTCATCCTTACAACCGTTAAAAAGCTAAGCAAACTGCAAATTAACAACCCTTCTTAGATCCATCAGAGAATTAAGGTCACATGACAAGGGCGTCACGTGTAGGACTTTATTTCAGAAGAAGTTGCTAGGGAAACCCAAAAGCAGCAGGAGAGACAAAATCGTGAAAGAAGCCAGTGGAACAAAGGAAAAGCCTCAATTACACAACAAGCACAAGAATTACATTACATGGTACTTTTCTTCAGAAACCATGCAATCAGGAAGAGTGGTGTGAAATATTTAAGAAGTTGAGGTCAACCCACCAACCTGATTACTTGATCTGGCAAAATTAATCTTCAAAATTGAAGGAAACAAAGATTTTATCAAGCAAATAGAAATTAAGACCTTTGTCATCCTAGACCTACATTTCAAGAAATGTTAAAAGTTGTTCTTCAGTAGGGAGGAAAATGATAGCAGTCAGAAACTCAGCTCTGTATAAAGAAAGGCAGAATAAGTATTAGAGAAGGACTAAATTAAGGTAAAATAAATATTTTTTTTGTTCTTAATATATCTAGCAAAACATTGTCTTCAAAATGGTAGTAATAGTATATCTAACGACTTATGTCATATGGATAAGTAAATAGTAGCAATGTTTTAAAGGAAGAATTGGAAATCTTCTGTTAGAAGGTACTTCACTAGCTGTGAAGTGGTATGCTACTATTTGAAAGCAGTCTTAGATTAATTGTAAATGTATATATTATATAGCAAACTTTAGGACAACCACTAAAAAAAGAAAGAGAAAAAAGAATTGACATACTGAAAGAGAAGAGAAAAACAGAATCATATAAAATTTTTAAATTATAACCAAAGCAAAATATAATGGAAGATAAAACAGGATATAATCTTAAAAGTTACTCACCAAAAAACTAACAAAATCCAAAGTTAGTGAAGGATGTGAATAACAAAGATCAGAACAGAAATACATGTAATATAGTAGAAGTGCTCAGTGAAACTAAACTGCTTTTTCAAAAGGGTAAACAAAATAGACAAACTGTTCACTAGTCTCTCCAAGAAAAAAAAAGAGAGGACTCAAAGTCAGAAATGAAAGAGACGTTACAATTGATACCACAAAAATATAAAAGGTCCTAAGAGTCTCCTGCAAACAATTATATATTAACAAATTAGAAAATTTAGGAGTAATAGATAAATTCCTAGAAATGACAACCCATTAAGATTAAATCATGAAGAAATAGAAAATATGAATGGATCAAATATTAGTGAGGAAATCCAATCAGTAATCTAAAACCTCTCAACAGGAAAAGTTCAGGACCCAGTGGATTCACATGTGAATTCTACCAAATATTTAAAGAATTATAGACACCAGCCCCTCTCAAACTTTTCCAAAAAGTGGAAGGAACACTTCCAAACAAAACTTACGAGACCAGCTCACCCTGATACCAAAGCGAGACATGGATATTACAAGGAAAGAAAATTATAGGCCACTATCACTGATCAACACAGATGCAAAAGTCCTCGATAAGATATTAACAAATCAAATTTAAATTTGATACTGAAAACTAAATTGTATACTGAAAACTAAGGAGTACAACCAAAAAAAGCTGTTAGAACTAATAAATAATTTCAGTAAAGGTGCAGGATACAATGTCAATATACAAAAATCACTTGTTTTTTACACACTATAACAAACTGTCATTTATAACAAAAAATTACTTAGCAATAAATCTAACCAAGAAGCTGAAAAATATGTGCATTGAAAATGATAAGAAACTGATCCAAAAAATTGAAGAAGACACAAATAAGTAGAAAGATATTCTATATTCATGGATTAGAAGAATTAATATTGTTAAAATGTCTGTACTACCCAAAGGATCTGCAAATTCACTGCAGTGCAGTCCCTGCCAGAGTTTCAATGACAGTTTTCACACAAATAGGAAAAGCAGCCCTAAAATATTCATGGAGCCACAGGTTCCTAAATTCCCAGAGCAATCTTAAGAAAGAAGAACAAAGCTGGAGACCTCACACATCCTAATTTCAAGCTATATTACAAAGCTGTGGTAATCAAAATAGTATTCTTTTGACACAAAAACAAACATAGGTCAATGGAACAGAATCAGGTACCCAGAAGTATACCCATGCATATATGTACAGTTTTATAGAGCCAGAATATACAATGGGGAAAGGATTGTCTTTTCAGTAAGCAGTGTTTAAAAAACTGAATATTCATGTGGAAATGAATTAAATGGATTAAAGACTTGATGTAGTTAGGACCTGAATTCTTAAAACTAAAAGAAAGCATTTGTGGTAAGTTCTTTGATATTGATCTTGGCAGTGATTTTTTTGGTTGTAACAACTGTAGCAAAGGCAACAAAACAATTAGTTGGGACTCCATCTTGGAACTAAAAAGCTTCTGCATAGCAAAATAAATAATCAGCATAATATTTGCAAGTCACATATCTAAGGGTTTAATATCCAAAATATAGAAGTAACTGATAAAAGTTAGTAGTAAAAAAAAAAAAAAAAACCCAAAAACAAAAAACAAAACCCAATTAAAAAATGGACAGGTTGAAATAGACATATTTTCCAAAGAAGACATACATACAAACAATAGATACATGAAAACATGCGCAGTATAACTAGCAATCAGGAAATACAAATCAAAACCATAATGAGATACCATCTTACACCTGTTAGAATGTCTATTGTTAAAAAGATAAGCAGTAACAGGTTTCACCCGTAATGGAAAATAGTATGGAGCTTCATCAATAAACTAAAAATGTATCTATCAAATGTACAGCAGTCCCACTTCTGGGTATACAGTTGTCTCTCATTTTCCATAGGAGATTAGTTCCAGGTCACGCTCCCTTTCCCCCACAAAATCTGTAAGTGCTCAATCACTTACATAAAATGGCATATATTTGCATTATAATCTACTCACACCTCTCAAATACTTTAAATCATCTTTAGCTTACATATATATACCTAATACAGTGTAAATGTTATGTAAATAGTTGTTATACTATAATGTTTAGGGAATAATGACAAGAAGAGTATGTAACAACCATTGTAGAACTAACTGCTTAGTAAGTGTGTTCAGTCTGTGGTTGAGTCAATCTGCAATGCAGAATCCCTAGGTATGGAGGGCCAACTTTATACCCAAAGGAAATTAAATTTGCCATCAGTTTACTCTTGGACCTCCTAGGCACCCAGTCTATAGTATTTTTTTAATGGCAGACTAAATAGACTATGACAGAGGGCATCAGAGTGGACTTTGTGTCAGAACAATGGAAGCCAGAAGTTAGTGGGAAAGAATCCTACTACCCCATGACCCCTTTATAGATAATTCCTTATGATTGAAGATATATGTCAGACCGGTTCAGGATTTTTACATTCCTGATTAATTATTCCTTTTATAAACTATATAATGACCCCTTTTATTCCTAGAAATGTTTTTGTGTTAAAGACATGAAAGTTTTATTTTAATATGGTTAAACTAGGTTGCCTTTGATAAGATAATCTTTCAACATGGTGCAGGCTTCCTAGGGTCCTGGCTTTATGAAGGGGTCTCAGTTCTATCTTGCAGCCTTAATCTATCCAGTGCATGCCTTCTGTTTAGGTATGGATTTTAAAACCTGTATTCCCTAGCCATTTGGGGCAGCATCTCTGTTCTGTCTCTTAAGACTCACTGCTCTAGGTCTTACATACACCTTTTTGTTCTGAAACTCAAAGGATTTCTTTTCTTAAATGTTCAGCAATGTGGTCATTCCCCCCTAGTTTTTCCAACATTTCTTTGTGTTTGTAGCATGTGATTGGTGTGTTTGGGTTTAAAGGCCTGGGAAATAGTGATGAAAGACTCTGTCATGCATAATTTCCTATGTTGCTGGCATGGAAATTTTCTTTGGCGCACTTAAAATCAGAGACTCAAATTTGGCTACATATTGGAATCACCTAGAGAACTTTAATAGGTACTGATTCTTGGTCTACCACTAGACATTTATTTAAGTGGTCTGGGAGGAGGCCTTGACTTTGGAACTTTTAAAAGACTCCCTAAGTGATTCAAATGTGCAATGAACACTGAGAACCACACCCTATACTTTAGCAGTAACCACCCTGAGGTAACCTGAGACTTTAGACTTAGGAGAAAGTTGTTTCACTGGGAAACAAATGATTTTTTAAAGTCCCATTATTATTTCAGGTGGATTTTGGTGTTAGACTGGTAGGCCAGATCAGATAACTCCTCTGTCTTTTTACTTTCTCCTCCCTCCTCTGAGATTTAGGTTTTGACTTGGATGACTAGATCTCTAAATTAGACTTAACTTTTCACTCTGTATCTATCAGTCCAATTATTTTTTCCTAATAAAGACTTAACTCTAACAGAAATGTTGGATTCAGCTTAAGACGCCTGAGTATATTTTCCAGCTTGCTTTTTGATTCATTGTTTCTCTTGACCTTTTACAAGTTTTCCACAAACTGCCTGTTGATGATTTACAAAAATGTTGTGGGTGGAAACTTGTGTTCTTTTTTTTTTTTAAAGATTTGTTTATTTATTTATTTATTTATGCAAGCGCTGGGTACAGTCAGAAGCGCGGGAGGGTGAGAGAATTCACCAGAGCCAGAGCGGGGAGCAGAGCAGGCAGAAGGACCGAAGTACACTGCCGAGGGGAGCAGCGGGCGGCAGGAGAGGTCTGCGCACCATGCGGGACCCTCCTCGGGTGGCTGGGGAGCAGCCGGGGATCGAACCGGCGCTGCAGAGGCTGCGGGCAGCTTCGCAACCCAGCGCTCAACCGCTGCGCCACTGGGGAGGCCCTGGAAACTTGTGTTCTTTACTAATGAGAATGTCAAGCATACCTATGTATGATATTCCTTTTAATTTTAAGAGGAATTTGTAACTTTGGTGCAATAGTGACATGTGAGAAGTGATATTAAACTTATTCTTGCTATTTAAGAATGGATGAAGGATTTAACTGCTGGGCCTGCTGGTTTGCTTGTCTCCTATTGAGTTGGTTAAATCTATTTGATGAGTATATGAGAGAGACCTCCTATGTAATAATCATATTTTAAGTAAGCACAGGTGGCACAGAATGTATATATTGCTATTAGGATATTGGCCCAGATCTAGCTCATGGTGAAATGAGGGTAACAGGCCAGAATATCTTATTTCTATGATCTGTGCTAATAGTGTGTTATAGCTTGCTACAAAAACACACAGGAGGAAGTGACTATCACCTCCTCCCCCCACCAGGGAGTGTTGATGTCACTCTAGATGGACTCAGTAAAGGGAGAAGAGAGTTACTTATTGACTCAATTGAATGTGCTTTGCCACCCATAGAGGGGAATGTCCTCAGTTCTCTCCTGTTTGTAGTGTCCTGAGTCAGAGGCTTTAGGTTTATAGAGAAAATTGAGCCAGTGTCCATTCTGTCAGTTTCTGGAAAAACATTCTGTAAATTGCTTAGATTTATTAACAGTAGCAAATACTCAGTGAAATGATTTCTTTGCACTTCAGTATATGTTCATGAGTGGTGTATACTTTGGCATGAAGATATTGCTGTACTTAGTTGTGAAACTGTTGTTCATTATTTACCAAGGAAGGTTATATTTAACAATGGAAAATAAGATGATGGGAGAGGAGCAGGTTGGGGTGTTGTGCTTTTCACTGGCTCCTTTTCATGACCAATGAGGCCTTCTTCCATGAACTTGCTTTTCTTGTCTAGTATCAAGGGTTGGCTCTCCTCTGTTTTTAATTATAAAATAAGCAGATGCCGCGGACCAGCACAGCAGTAGACGATGAGGCCGTCTCAGGGTTGAGAGACTGCGCAGGGTGGTCAGGGATTTGGCTAAAGAAATGACAAACAGACACACTTCAAGAGAGAGTGTAAATCTGAGTGCGCTTTTATTAAGTTAGTGGTCAGTATATATATGTTTTTTCTAAAGGCATAGGAACAGTGAACATCAAAGAGATCAGTTTGCTCATAGGCTTAGCTTAATTGACAGGGCAGTGATTTATGTCCAAAGTTACACCTGGACCTAGCCTTATTCCTAATTGGACAGGTTATTAACTCTTTCTATATTTTTGTACTAACTACTACTACTATTACTTATGTTTACTCATAATTAATTGTCGTAGGTAAATTTATATTATAATGCAGTTAATATCAAAGGTACTAAGGTTAAGCACATAATAGAAAGATTCTTAAACCAACAATTCTATTATAACACAGTGTTTAGTAATGTTTCATTTGCATTAGCCTAATTATTAAATTACGTATGTTTTTTAATTAGCAATCAATGACCAGAAAAAGGAAAGATTTTAGAAAGACAGTTGTAGCAGAATAAAGTTTGTGGGCCTTGAGAAAGCGAGATAAGGTTCCAGGTGGTCAGCATTTCTTTTAACCATCTTTGTGGCGGCTTCTGGTGGTCGTTATCTCTTAGCAGGCATTCGGCTTCTCTGCATCTTAGGGAGTTTGCTGTTCTCCCCCTGCGCGCATGGTTCCTTGCCCACGCCGGACCTCAGGGACCATGGCAACAGCCATTAGCCCTGAAGGTCACTGCAGGAGGGGGTGCAGCAAGCAGATGAATACTTTCCCATAAGATATTTTAAACACCGTTCCCCTTGACTTCAGTCCAGCTCCTCGTCGCAGAAGGAACCATTCATTGCTCTCCTTTACTGTTTGTGGAAAGATGTGTGTATGTTTGTATATGACATGAGTGGTATCATGCAAAATGTGCTGTTCTCTTGATTTGTTCACTTAGTATATGTATTGGAAAGCTTTCATGTCACATGTTGATTGAATTTATTCCATCCATGGATGTGTCAAAATTAATTTTAACCTTCCTGCTATTGTTTGCTATCTCGGTTTGTTTTAAAAGACTGCTTCAGTGATTCCCCTTGTCTGTCCCAGTATATTTTGTTGTGAGAGTTTCTCTAGGTATCAAGAAGTGGATTATCTGCTCATAAGATTTAGGGATTTAAACATTTCTGAGATATTTCCAAGGTATTACATTGTTGCTTGAGAAAAAACAAGTTGTAGATTTGAATGGATAGCATTGATATTTATGTAGGGGGGAATCTTAGGTATGTTGCAGGAACATTAACTAGGCATTGAAAACATTGGAGAGAATACTACACTTATGAATGGTGGCCAAACTTTGAATTTTTCAGTAATGTTTAGTTTTTTAACAGAAGCGTATTCATGAATTACATGAGATGTTAATGGTTGCTGATAAAAATATAGAATCTGAATAATTTCTCTCTTTGTGCTATGGGAATAGAATAGTCCCTGTTTTCAGTCACAAACTGATCATGTAAAAATTTTGATCATTTGTTATGATGTAGAAAAAATACATATTTTAAAAAGTAGAATTAGGTAAAGGTAGGTAACAGTCACATTTTTTGACCACTGTTATCCCAGCCAAGACTATTTGATCATCTTAGGTTTTTCCAGACTTTATTGTAAGAAGCTGTATTTTGTAGCTTTCTGTTTACAATGTTTGGATTCTAGTACAAGTCACTAAAATTTAAAATTTTTTCTGTTGATATCCTTCAATGCCAAAGAGAGCATTGAAATATTGCCTGTGTTGTGTGATTATAGTAAAAAGTTGCTTTAATCGTGTTACTCCAAAGAATGAGTGGTTTTTAATATTTAACTTTTTCTGTTCTTAAAGAGATGTGAAAGCTGGAAATATTCTTCTTGGAGAAGATGGCTCAGTACAGATTGCAGGTAATGATTAGTATTTCTTTTTATTTGATTTAATGGTCAATAAAGCTGTATTACTTATCCTTTATGGTTTCTCCTACTCACTGGACTCTTCTTTATTCAAATGGATGTGTTGGCATCTGTACAAACTTTCAAGATACCCTGTTTCTTATCCTTCTTTTTTTACCTTAATATTTCTCTAGCCACTATATATTACCTTCAAGTTATCTACTCCTTACCATCATTAGGTACTTTGGGTTTTCATAACATTTTGTACTTTCCTTTAAAGGATAAGAAGTCCAGAAACTCCATTGTGTTTAAGCATATGCTATAGAAAGGTGATACAGAGTTGCTTCTTTCCCTGGGAAAATGGGGTGCTGTTCAGTTAGGAAGAGGCACCTGAGAGGTAGCAGTGTACTTTTAATAGAGTCACAGCTGAAGATGTAAGAGGTGGAGCCCAGGGCCTGCCCAAGGTGGCTATCCTGATGGAATACCCCCTCCTCCAGGCTTACTCCAGAATGGCTGTACTGCAGGATCATCAAGCAAGCAGATCCCCTGGGAAAACCTCAGATTGGTCCCACCTACTGTGGGTCCATTCATGGTCAGGTGACTGGTAGGAAGAAGATAATCACCAAACCTAACATTTTTTCTTCAACTTTTAGAAGATAATTTAGGTATACCTCATCATGTCTTAAGGTAAGGAAATGTTTAAATGAAGCCACATAGAGCTCTAACATAAAGGAAAAGATGGATAAATCTGACTCTTTTAAAATTAACAGCCTCTCTTCACAGAGGAACATGGGTAATTTATCGCCATCAATAAGTAAAAAGGCAAGCCACAGAATAGAGAAGATATTTGTAGCATGAAAAACTGACAAAGGGTTCAAATTTACAGTATATAATGAACCCATAAGAAAACAAACTCAGGTTAAAAAAATGGGCAGAAGATTGATATAGGCATTTTCCAAATGAAGGCATCTAAACATAATAAAAGATGTCAACCTCACTAGTAATCAGTTAAATTGAAAATAAAATACCATTGGAAGACCATTTTATTTTTATTTTTTTAAAGATTTATTTATTTATGCATACAAGAGCTGGAGTGTATGCAGGGAGAAGGAGAGTGGGAAGTGAGAGGACTTACCGGAAACAGAGTGGGGAGTAGAATAGGCGGATTGACTGAAATACACTGCTGAGGGGAGCAGCAGGTGAGGTCTCCTGTGCCATGGAGAGGTCCATGGCACATGTGGAGCAGCAGGAGAGGTCTCCTGTGCCATGTGGGTTAGCTTCCTGGCCAGGGATCAAACTCATAGTACAGTGGCTGATGATAGCTCCATAGTGCTGAGACTTAATTCCTTCTGCCGCCAGGGAGGCCCTTTAAACTGGGATACCACTTTAAACTGATATGGCAGAAACATCTGACAGATATTAGTGTGGGTGTAAAACAAGGAAATATCTCAAACTCTGATTGGTGGGAATATAACAAACCCACTTTACTGAGATAAAAGATAACGCCTACCTCAAAACTAAGCTTCTGGATTCATGTTGAGAGACTCATGTTTATATGTGTCATAATACTCATAAGCAGTAAAAGTTTGAACCTATCCCAGTAATCATTAGTAAAATAGATACATAAATTTGGTTAATTTATATATTAGTGATGCTGAATTAGTGATGTAAATGAATAGTTACATACAAAAATCTGAATATAAAAATTTAAGGTGAAAGAAGCCAGTATAAATGGAATATGTAATACGTGACTTTACTTAAATCAATTCAAAACCAAGCACAATTGTTTAGGATGGCAAAATCAGATGGTGAAAACTAAAGAAGAGAAATTCTGGGAATATGGTGAATAGGAAGCCCCAGAATTCTGTCTCACCACCTAAACAGTAGTTGTTTATGTCTAATGTAATAGACAAAATATGTCTAATGTAACCATTTTGGGATTCTGCAGTCTGTTGAAGACTTGGAATACCAGGAGAGACTTGGAAGGTAAATTGTGGTTAATTTCAGTTCTCATCACAGTTATCAACTTCCAACCCCCCACTCATCAGCCATGTGACAGGTAGCTGTGCACATTTTTGGAGGCAGCTTATTTATAAACAGCTTGCAGCAGCCATGGTAGGTAAAAAGGACCCTATTTTCCAAATACTAGGAAACTGCTCTGATTACTGATTGCTACTTCTGATGAAAGAGATATAGATGAAGAAGTGTGTGACCATTGTTGCTATAGCTTCCCCAAACCTCCCAGAATGATTCCAATTGACTTAAAGGCCTGGTACCTTTTTTCTCCCTCTGTATTTTTTTTTTCTTACCCTTTTAGAGTCATATATTAAAGACTAGTACGTAAAAAGCAACTTCATATACAGGGAAACTGGAAAATAACTGCACATGCCCAGGAAAAGGCATAAAAAATGATGTGAGAAGACCTTTGGTTTATCCCTCCGACAGATATCTGAAACAAGGATAGCCTGCAACAATCAAAAACAAACACAATAACTAAACAGCAAACAGATATGGGAAGAACCTGATTTCTAAAGTTATTACGTTATTATATTCAATGTCCACCTAGCAACAACAGAAAAATCACAGGACCTATGGTGGAATAGGAAGAAGGCCACTATGGTGGCCTACTGAAAAAGAAACATATCAGCAAAAACTCCATCAAGAAGACCTTATGACAGACCCACTAGTAGAGAAGATCTATTAGACAAAGACTTCAGAACAACTGTGTTAAAGTTGATCAAAGAACTAAAGGAAGATGTGGAGAAAGTTGAAAAAATGGAATCACAAATAAATATAAGAAATTCTGGAGCTAAAAGGTATACTAACTTGTACTATGAAATGAAAAATTCACTAGAAGAGTTTAAATGCAAATTTGAGCTGGCAAAGTAACCAGAGGTCTCGACAATAGAACAATGAAAGTTATCGAGTCTGAGAAACACAAAAAAGATTGAAGTGAACAGAGCCTAAGGGAGTGCCTCATAGGATACAATCAGTCAGACAAACATGCACATTATGGGAGTCTCAGAGAAGAAAGAAGTGTTCAGAGACAATATTTGCAGAAATTGATTGATGAAAACTCCCCAAATTTGTTTAAAATTCCAAAAACCTCAGCAATCTCCAAGAAAGATGAACTCAAAGAGACCCATACCAAGGTACATTATAATCGAACTTTTCAGAGATATCACATATTTATTATTGAACCAACTTATTAGTGCAAAAACATACAAAGAAAAAAATAATTTCCTAATAATATCCAGATAGTTTTCAGCATGATATCGCAAGATGCTAGTGCTATTGATACAGCATAAATAAGTATGCCATGTAATGTGTGATTCCTTATAGACTCAGCTTGGGTCTTCTTCAGTATGTGTTTGGATTTATACCCAATTTTATTACCAGTTTTCATTTGAATTCACTGAGGAATGAGATGATTCTGCTTTTGTTTCTTAGCCAGGAATTGTTTTATCCTGAAAGTCTTGTGAGAAGATTTGGTGCAAGGATCAGAGTCAGCAGCACACAGTGTCATGGCAGGGAAAGATAGAGAGATACAATTAAAATTTTGAAAAGCAAAGACAAAGGGGGAATATTGAAAGCAGCAGGAGAGAAAAAACTTGTCATATACAAGGGAGCCTCAGTCTTCTCAGCTTATATTGCATCAGAAACTTTGGAAGCCAGAAGGCTGTGGGCTGATGTATTCAGAGTTATAAAAAGAAAAATAAAAAGTCAACCAAGAGTCCTATATCCGTTTTAACAGACCTTCAAAAATGAGGGCGTAATTAGAAGCATTCCCAGATTAAAAGCTGAGGGAGTTTGTTACCACTAGACCTAACCTGTAAGAAATGTTCAAGGAAGTCCTCAAGGTGAAACAAAAGGACTAGACAGTAACCCAAAACAGTATGAAGCAGTAAAAATCTCAATAAAGGTAAATACATGTGCAAGTATAAAAGATAGGGTTATGGTAACAATGGTTTGTAGCTCTACTTTTGGTTTTCTTTGTGATTTAAAGGGCAAGTACATTAATAAATTGAATTATTGGGCTAAGTGTTGTAACTTTGGTATATAAATTCACATATTTCCCCACATAATTACTGTATATTTAAGATAATTATTAGGTTATGTATTGGGTCACATAACGCATTAAGATGCAATTTATGACATCAGTAGCCAAAAGGGATGGGGAAATTGCTGAAGGAACATGAAAAAAAAAGACTCAAATACCACAACACACCAACTAGATCTAATAGACATCTGTGGAATACTTTAGTCAATAACAATAGAATACACATTGTTCTAGTCTTTTATTACTGATTTTTAACTGTATTGCAGTTAGAGACAATACTTTGCATGATATCTGTTCAGTTTAGGCTTATTGGCGCCCTAACATATGGTCTATTCTGGAAAAATGTCCCATGTGTTCTTAATTAGATTGACTAAGAAAAGGACTAAAATGAGTGAAATTAAATGCAACTAGGGACATTACTACTGATTCTGTAGAGGTAAAAAGGATCATATGAGGATACTAGGAACAATTAATTCCAACGTATATGACAGGGACAAATGCGTTGAAACACAAGACTGAGAGCACCAGACTAAATCATGAAATAGAAAATCTAAATTAGTGAGAAGATTAAATAGTAGCCAAAATCTCACAACCAAGAAAAGCTCTGGACCTGATAGCTTCATTGGTGAATTCTCCTAAACATTAGCAACTAATAATCTTCTCGAACTTTTTCAAAATATTAAAGAGGAAGGAACACTTTCTGATTCAACCTGAGGCTAGCATTACAATATCAAAGCTGGACAGAATGACTACAAGAAAACTACAGATCAATATTCCTTACAAACTGATGCAAAAATTCTCAAAAAATACTAACAAATGAATCCAACTGGAATCTATTCTTGGTGTGCAAGGGTGATTCAACATATGAAAATGAATCAATCAATGTAACAGACCACTTTAACAGAATGAAGGAAAGAAACTGCACCGTCATCTCAATAAATGAAAAAGCATTTGAGAAAGTCCGACACCTTTTCTTGATAAAAGCATGGTAAAAGCTAGGAACATCCTTGACTACTAAAAGCCATATTATGTAAGCCCACAATGAATATCTAAAGAGAAAGCTTTTTCTCTCACTCAGGAGCAAGGCAAGGATGCTTATGCCACTTCTATACAATATAATAAGAAATCCTAGACTGAGCAATTAGGCAATAAAAAGAAATAAAAGACATTCTAATTAGAAAGGAAGAAGTAAAATTGTTGGCAGATGTTAAGATCTTATATGTAGAAAATCCAAAACATCCATCAAAAACCCACAAAACTTTGAACTAAGAAATGAATTCAACAAATTAGTAGACAAAATCAATACAAAACCAGCTTTGTTTCTATGTACTAAAAATAAATAATCTGGAAGGGAAATTACAAAAGAAAGAAATAATAAGTAGCATCAAAAACAAAATACTTGGGAGTCAACTTGACCAAGGAGGTTATAGACCTGTAAAATGAAAAGTACAACATATTGCTGAAAGAAATAAGATATAAATATATGAAAACACATTCCATCATCATGGTTTGGAAGACTTATGTTCAAAATCTCAGTACTACCCAAAGTAATCTGTAGATTCAATGCAATCCCTATCAAAATCCCAATGGCTTTTTTTTTGTTGTTTCAGAAATAAATAACCCATCCTAAAATTCATTGAGACTCTCAAGGAACTCTGAATAGGTGAAACAGTCTTGAAGAAGGAATAATGTTGGAGGATTCACATTTCCTGTTTTTAAACATTTCTGTGAAGCAGCAATAATAAAAACAATATATAGTTGCATAAACATACACAGAGAAGAGAGAAGAGAACCCAGAAACAGATCTTCACATGTTCGGTTAAATATTTGGCAAGGTTGCTAAGACCATTCAAGGGGGGCAGAGGGGAGGATGGACAGTCGCTTCAACAAGTAGTATTGGGGAAACTGGATATCCTCATGAAAAGAATGAAGTTGGATCCTTGTCTAACCCCATATACAAAAATGAACTCAAAATGAATAAGATACCTAAATGTAAGACCTAAAACTAAACCCTCAGAAAATAAAAGCAAAAGCTTTACGCCGTTGGATTTGGCAATGATTTTTTCTATGGGACACCAAATGCCCAGGCAACGAAAGAAAAAGGGAAAGTGGACCTCATTATATTTAAAAATTTTGTGCAACAAAAAACACTATAGAATCAAAAGTCATCCCACAGAATGGGAGGAAATATTTGCATATCATACATCTGATAGAGGAATGATATCCAGAATATACAGGGAACTAAAGGTCAACAACAAAAAGTCGAGTAAAAACAGTGTTCTCCATTGAAGATAAGCAAATGACCGATAGGCACATGAAAAGGCTCAGTATCACAAATCATCAGGGAAATGCAAATCAGAATGACAATGAGATCTCGTATCAAACAGAGAATATGTTTTCTGCATTAAGAATGTGGAGGAATTGGAATCTTGTATGCTTTTGGTGGGAATGTAAAGTGGTATAGCTGCTATGGAAAACAGTATAACAGTTTCCGAAAGAAAAATAAAATTACCATATGGTTCAGCAACTTCACTTGTAGGTATGTATGTATCCAAACGAATTGAAAATATGTCTGGAGGAGATATTTGTACCCTCATGTTCATAACAGCATTATTCACAGTGGCCAAAACATGGAGGCAGCCGCATCCAAGCAAGCAACCACTGTTTATTGACAGATGAACAGATAGGCAAAATATGTTGAGGGCGTGCGTGCGCGCGTGTGTGTGTGTGTGTGTGTGTGTGTGTAACAATGAGATAACATTCAGCCTATAACAGAAGGAAATTCTCACATATGTTGCAACATGGATGGATTTCTCAGACACTGAAATAAGTTAGTTGAAATAGCCACAAAAAGACAAATACTGTATGACTCCACTTATAGGAAACAAGTAAGAATAGTCAAAATCATGGAGACAGAAAGGAGAATGTTGTTTGTCATGTGCTGGGGCCTGGGGGTCATGTGCAGTTATTTTTTAATGGGTATGGAATTTCAATTTGGAAAAATAAAATGAAAAGAATACATTGAGGCAAAGGAGGCAATCTGAGGGAGATGGTGATGGGTGGGGGTGAAGAGGAATGGAATAAAGGAACTGTTTAGCCTTAATTTAGTCAAGAAGTTCAACAGAAAGATGAGAAAGTGTCATGCTGTTTGCATTTAGGACTATAATTGCATATTATTTTTCTATCCGCTATGTCTGCTATGTTAGTTACTGTACTTTTAATACTTTGCTCTCATATTCTATTTCAGATTTTGGGGTCAGTGCTTTTTTAGCAACTGGTGGTGATATTACCCGAAATAAAGTGAGAAAGACTTTTGTTGGCACTCCTTGTTGGATGGCACCAGAGGTTATGGAACAGGTACTGTGTCTTTTTATCTTTTTAAAGTGGTCTAGGGTTTTGTTACCAAACTGGAAAAATTGAGTAGTGTTTGATTTTGTTTGATTTATGAAGTTAGCTTTGGGAGGAACTCATCTCTGTTCATTGGTTAAGACTTTAGTCCACTGTTTAAAGACAAAACAAAAAAAACCTTTAGAACTTTACAAAAGACACAGGAAACGCAGCATTTATACCAAAGACAACCCAAGGAATATTGTAATCAAAATTGTTTTTAATAATTTCCTTAATACAAATTAAATAATGTAATCTATTTATGAGTCATTTCATTGCTATTATTCTTTTGAGGGAGTAGTTTTCTCCATATCTCTGTTTTCCATTTGCTCTCAAAAAACTGCAGTCTGATGTCATTCATCCCATCATCTGGCAGAAACTACTAATCTGGAAATCAGTGCTCATTTCTTACCCTTTATTCTACTTGTTCTCTTTGAGCCATTTTAAAAGATGACCAGTTCCCTTTCTTCCCTTCCCTAATGTCGTTTCCTCATTCTTCCACTTGTCAGGCCATTTCTCTAACTTCTTCTCTGACTTTCCTTCTACTACTAAGTGACACTGCTTTCCAGAACGTTGTTCTTGGACTCTTTTCTGACTACACATTCTCACTGCATCTGCTTCCCATCTATTAATGATTTCTAAATTATGTCCAATCCATTTGTTTCCTAAACCTCTGGATATTTCCAACTCACTGTGGATGTTTTCCATAAATGTCTTATGGGAATATCAAACTCAGTATGTAAAATTGAATTACTTTTCACTGTTAAAATTTTTGTTTTCACCCTGTTGCTGAAGGAAAGATTCCCTCCCACCGTAGGCTTATGGGGATGACTGAGTACTTAACACCTAATATTGGGCTGATGCCATTGGCCTGTGGTTTCCATACAAAGATGGGATTGGCTTGACTGAATAATTCTGAGGACTGATGGGGGACTGAAATTTGCTCTTCAGGGATAAATAGTAACTAGACCTGGCTTGTTTCATAAGCTGGGTTACTGCACTAGGTTGAAGAACTTATCCTCAGAAGCAGAATAGGGAGGGGAACTTGCACTTAGCTCACTGGATGTTGTCCTATCCCAGAGGTCAAGGCAGCAGGTAAATGGAACTATAATTTTTGGTCTTAAAACACATAATGCCCCACACTTATTTTTCCTTCTACGTAGTTCTTAGGATACATTTAAAATTTTAGTTATATAATGTACTGGTGACAATAAAAAGGAGAGAAATTTTGCAACATTCCAACAACTTTAGAAATATTCCCTCTTAACTTTCTTTGTTAAAAAAATTAAGATTACAGAAAATATCATAGTAGAGAAAATTTTAAAACTAAAGACTCACCACCACCACTGCCTAACATTTTGTTCTAATTCTTTCTAGTTTTGTTTTTTTAGAATATAAATGTCTTTGTAATAGTATAAAAACTTGAGAACAATTTTCTGTTTTTTTCTTCATTAGTGCTTTATCACAGTGGTTTTCCATGTTTTAATATAGAACTCTTTGAAACCAATTCAGTAAGTCCTTTGCTAAGGAGCTCCTGAAGGACTGACTGTGCTGGCCAAGGAACCATGAGTCTAAAGTCTCTCAGACACAACAGCTGAGGTTAAAACTCATGGTTGAGAACATCCTTACAGAGTGTATGTGGCTTTGTCAGATAAGACTAGGTTATTGAGTTGGTCCTGAAATTTGCCTTTGGACCCTTTTTGGCCTTATCCCAAATTTGTTCATTGGGTCTTTGTCTTTATTGGCTGATTTTTTGGCGTCTTCTTACCATGCTTGGGTGTTGCCTTGAAGTTTGGAAAGAAGCAGTTACCAAGAGAGCCTTGCTAAGATGTCAAAAAGGAAATGCCTTTAGAGTACTCTTTTGAGAGACTATACCATACTTAACAGCTGTTTCCCCATTGTTGGTGAACATTTTTTCAGATTGCCTTTTTTTTCTTTTTCTTTTTTTTTTTTTTTTTTTTTTTTTTTTTTGGCTATTAGCAAGTATATTTAGCTTTTGGCTACTTTTACCGGTTTGAAACTCATGAACACTGTCTTGGTGGTGGTGGGAAAACTGGATATCTATTCTAATATTTGTTAGAAGTTGACTTTAAAAGTGCTTTTAAAGGGCCTCCCCGGTGGCGCAGCGGTTGAGCGCTGGGTTGCGAAGCTGCCCGCGGCCTCTGCGGCGCCGGTTCGATCCCCGGCTGCTCCCCGGCCACCGGAGGAGGGTCCCACATGGCGTGCAGACCTCTCCTGCCGCCCGCTGCTCCCCTCAGCAGTGTACTTCGGTCCTTCTGCCTGCTCTGCTCCCTGCTCTGGCTCTGGTGAATTCTCTCACCCTCCCGCACTTCTGACTGTACCCAGTGCATGTATAAACAAAACAAACAAACAAATAAATAAATAAAACATGCCTCTATAAAAAAAAAAAAAAAAGAAGAAAAAAAAAAGTGCTTTTAAAGTGGTTAAAGTAATAATGTACACCTGTTTTTTACAGGTTCGAGGTTATGATTTCAAGGCTGACATCTGGAGTTTTGGGATCACAGCAATTGAACTGGCCACTGGGGCAGCTCCTTATCATAAGTATCCACCAATGAAGGTGAGGTTCATATTCAAAGTACTTCCCCAACTCATGTTCCAGTTCCTTTTCAGAGCCTTTCTTCGTTCTCAGTCATAATGTTCTGCCTTTTATCTTCTAACTTCTGTCAGTTAAAATCTATTAGATGTTTGGTTTTAGCATTGAGTGGATGTCTTTACATTGTAGATGTCCTTTTATATGACAGTCTCCTGACTCTCATTTGAATTTGGTATCTAATGTCTCTCATTTTAACATGTGTTCTCCACATCTGTCTGTATAGAGCCGCCTTGATGGGATGACAGTCATTTCTATTTTATAAAGTTGTTGGAGTGGTTACATATTATAATTATTATAGTTAACATTAATTGATCATTTATTTGTTCTAGATACTATTCTAAGTACTTTTCATGTATTAAAAAAGATCATCCATGCAAAGTTTCATTCTCATTGAATAAAAGTTGAAAATAAAATTTGCTTTGTGGTAGGACACTATCTGCTTTTATTAAAAGACCATTTATTATGTCCTGATGTCATAATTACCTGGAATTTAGTTGCTGATCCTGTCCCCAGCATTAGTAATTTAATGAGATTTTTGTGTTTCAATATGGGGCTGCCAGTATTGTTGGTAAGCATTTTTATCTGTGTGAACACTTAGTTATAATATTCACATGAATGCTGCTCTTCTGTTTGCAGCTGTAGCTATTGACTATATTCTGCTTGCCTACTTTCCAAGATGACCTATGATTATTTAAAATGGCGACTACCAGTGTCTATTGTCATATTGATATCAGTCACATCTTGTATGATCTTGGTACATTTTAGAATTTTTAAAAGATGTTAAACTCTCCCCTTTAGGAGTCTTAACAATATATCGAGGGACAAAACCTTTAAAAGGATACTATAAAAAACATCGCTCTGTATCTCCAGATTTAAAATACACCTAGGGCTTCTCCAGTGGCACAACGGGTTGAACACAGTGCTGTGAAGCTGTCTGCAGCCTTTGCAGTGCCAGTTTGATTCCCAGCTGGCCAGGGAGATTTCCACATGGTGTGACAGACCCCTCCTGTCATGCCCGCTGCTCCCCTCAGCAGTGTATTTCATCAGTCTGCCTGTTCTGCTCCCCGCTCTGTCTCTGGTGAATCCTCTCACCCTCCCGCACCTCTGGCACCCCAGCTCTTGTATAAAAATAAATAAATCTTTAAAATAAATAAATAAATAAAATACACCTATGCTGACCTGCATGTTGATGGGTGAATTTAATTATGTAAAAGATTTGTGATATTTTAATACCTTAAACTTTTACCAGAGCTTTAAGACTGCTAAAAGTAACTGGATACTCATAAGGTTTTTAAAAGGATGTTTTTTATAACTGTAAGGTGGGAGGCGGCTATTTTGAGACCTAAAAAATGACTTACTTTTTAAAGAGGTGGGGAAATATATTGTAGACAGTGATCTTGCAGTTGCAACCAGATATATGCATGTTAACCTTTTTTCTCAAAATGAGCAATATTTAATAACCTTAGTAATTCCATTTCAGTAAATAAAAATTCAGTAAAATTGAATCTGAAAAGGAGGTAACAGTAATTCTGATTATTAATACCCTTTTACTTTTTTAGTGTTGATTTGGTGTTTAGAAAAATGACTGAAGGCTTTTTATTTAAAAATGTCAACCGGTATAGAAAAACAAATCATCCAAGATTCCACCACATAAATGTCACTGTCGTTATTTAAACTTTATTCTATGAAACATGCTAGTATGTTGCCATGAAAGTCAAAGAAAGAAGAAATCTAGGATGGACAGAGTAATCAAGATTGTCAGTTCTTTAGCGAAGGTAGGATGATTGAGAACTGGAAAATGCTGTAACTTTGTTAAGTAGGGCATTGTTGGTGATTTCTATGATAGAAATTTCTGAAGAGTTCTTGGAAGAGAATGCCAGATTACAGGGGGTTATGGAGAAACAGAGCCATGAATAGGTAAAGTCAGCAAAGTTAACACTCCTAATTTTGCTATGATTTTAATTTTTCAAAGGATGGTTTGTCAATATAAGAATGAGGACAGAGGACATGAGGAAAGGATTCTAACTAAAGGACATATACAATATTTTTTTTTTTTTAGATAATAAATTTTATTGTTATATTCCCCATACAATTGCAGCCCCCCCATTCTGGCCCCAATCCCTCCCCTCCCGCCCCCGCCCCCCTAAAAGTGTCTCTGGTTCATAGTTTTTTGTTGATTTTGATTTTCACTTTCTTATAGTTATTCATTTTCCTGGTCCCTTATTTAAGTTTTCTAGATTCCTGCTATGAGTGAGACCATACGGTATTTTTCTTTTTCTTTTTGGCTTATTTCGCTAAGCATGATCCCTTCCAGCGCCATCCATGTTGCTGCAAATTGCATGTGTTTATCTTTTTTGAATGCTGAGTAATATTCCATGGTATATAAGGACATATACAATATTGATACAGTTGAGCCCTTGCAGGCACATCATCTGTGAAACCAAATAATATACTTGGGGAACCAAGTATATTTTTATACTATGTAATATCTGTCGTATATTGTTCATGTGAAAAACATATAAATAACTCTGGGTGCCAAGCAACTGTTTTAGATGTGAACTTTAATAAAATCTCCTTATATATTGGGACTGTCTGTATGGAAAATATTGACCACAGTGTTTAATTTTACTTTACTAAATCTTCAGAAATTAAATAACAATGAACATTCTTACAGGTTTTAATGCTGACGCTGCAGAATGATCCTCCCTCTTTAGAAACTGGTATTCAAGATAAAGAAATGCTGAAAAAATACGGAAAATCATTTAGAAAAATGATTTCATTGTGCCTTCAAAAGGATCCTGAAAAAAGGTAAAATATGAAATAAAACGTACTTTGCATCTCATAAATGAACCATTGTGGGATGTCTAAGACTCACATACATGCTTTTGCAGGAATTTATTTGTGAGCATTCAAAGGAACTAAATAGTACTTTGTAAAACATAAACAGTGATCAATACACTAGATTGGAAATGAATTATGAATTGCTTTCCTCCTTTTTAGTATAACAGTGTACCTTAGTTCAACTATTTCCTGTATAATTTCTTATAAAACTGTATATTGCAAATTCTGTATTGATAAAATGTCAAGTTAGTAATAGAGACTCCCTTTTACTCTGCATTTAAAAGTTATAAGTAAACATATCTTTATGTTTATAATTTTAATAACAAAAGAAATTCATATAGTAAATGTTATATTTAATGTCAGATAATCATGCTTGTTGGAAAAATATTTTAATGAGTGGACCAAAAATTTAAAGAACATATTTGTTAATACTAGACAGATTGAATGACAAGAAAATAAAGACAATCATCTAGCAATGTCTGTATCTTTATGAGCTAAACAGAATCGTAGAATGTTGGAGACCATTGAGAATAACCTTTTATCTTTGAAGTTAACTAGATACTTAGTCATAGAGGAGGGACTTGATCCAGAATTCCAGTTTCATAAGTGAGGACTATATTCTCAAGTTATTTTCTTTTTCTTTTTCATATGTATATTCTATTTAGCTCCTTAGCACTAGGAGTTCTTTAATTTCCCTAAAGATCAACAAAAGCGAAGGGTTTTAGTTAACATCATTCATTGTGTCTTTTAGTCTTTAAGAATGGGGCTTCAGAATTTGCTATTGGAAATATTGGAAAGGGAAAGAAACACAGGCATCGAAGTTCAAACCTGCTGTTTTAGAACTTTTTGCTGTTTGAATAAATTCTGATAATGAACTGTCGCTTATGCCATGTTATCTAGTTGTTAGTTGTTAACTTAATACAATTATCCAGAAATGCTGGATAAATCTATCAAACATAAAAAACTAAATCCAGAGGGATCATGCTCAGCGAAATAAGCCAAAAAGAAAAAGAAAAATACCGGATGGTCTCACTCATAGCAGGAATCTAGAAAACTTAAATAAGGGACCAGGAAAATGAATATAAGAAAGTGAAAATCAAAATCAACAAAAAACTATGAACCAGAGACACTTTTAGGGGGGCGGGGGCAGGAGGGGAGGGATTGGGGTCAGAATGGGGGGGCTGCAATTGTATGGGGAATATAACAATAAAATTTATAAAAAAAAAAAAAAAAACTAAATCCAGAGATGAGCTCACAGTACAGGTAGTTTCTCCAGTGTCAGAAATAATGAAGAAACCATAAATTAGACAAGTATCATAAACTAGTACATAAACCATTGTGGGAAGTGTAAGACTCACATACATACTTTTGCAGACAATTTATTTGTGAGTATTCAAAGGAATAATACTGCCTTTAGTGGAACACTATTCATTCCATTAACCTAATGGATTGACTTTCTGACTTCTACATGGTGACTTAAAATGAGATGTTGGGCCCACCTAGAGGACCCAAAATCTTTGAACTGAGATCTTTGCTTAAAGTTAGCTCCTTCAAAAAAGCTAGGTGCTTCAAAAATCTGCAGCCTGAGTGATAGAGTAGACCAGAAAAATGAAAAAAATCTATCCATCACAAAGACACAATAAAAAAAAATCTCTCCTGAATAATCAAGTCTTCTCATATGGATATTCTTCAGGTTTGCAGTCAATTTATACTGCTAATGTTATCTAGGAACCAATTGGATTAGAGTTAGTCAATATTATTTTTAGCAGAAGCAGTTGCAAAACTGCACTGTTTAAACACTTCCAAAATCCAGGTCCGTGAGATTCCTGCATATAATCCCCCACTGAAGAGATCACAATCCAAGATTACAAAACACACAGTGAAACTGCTTTGGAAACTAGAGTCACGAGAGTCAACAAGCAGGATTAGTATTCTAGGAATTCTGGATAATACAGAGGTATCTGAAAGGATTATACATAATTCTATTTGAAATAATTCAAATCATAGGAGAAAAAAATCATTAGAAAGTATGACCATTACCCCAAGAAATAGAGTATGGAAAAGGAAAAATAGCAAGATTAAAGTGAAAAAACCTAGTAGACATCTTCACCAAAGTTAACATAACCAATTATAATACAGTTGATTATGACATACTCCCTGTAATGATACAAGGAGACGAGCACATCACTTTGAGGTATTCTTCCCCCAAATCTATAAGAACATCAGACAAACCCAAACTGAGGAATATGCTTTTAACTACCTAACCAGTACTCTTTGACAGTGTCAAAGAAAGAGAAAACTGAGGAATTGTCACAGATTGGGGGAGACAAAGGAGACCTCAAGACTAACTGCAGCGTAGTGTCCTGGGTTAGATCCTAGAACATAGAGGGTATTAGTGGAAAGACTGGGGAAATCTGAATAATAATAGTTTAGTTATTGGTATTGTACCATTGTAAATATTTTTAATTTCCTGGTAATTATACATACCAGAATGTAAAATGTTAATACTAGGGGAAATTGGTGAACTATGTACTGTCTTTGTATCTCTTCTATAAATGTAAAATTATTTAAAAATAAGTTATTTTAGAAAATAATAATCTGTAAGTTATGGATAATAAGTGACAGCTATAGAACAGTTATTTCCTTTTGTAAACCAAAATTATACCTTGTTCATAACATTCTGTATTTAAAGGACAGGAGGCTGCACTCAGATTTTTACCTTCCTGTTTAAAATATCATTTTCTCCTTTTTGAAGTTGGAAACCTACAACATTTTAATTAACCGCTACAATTTTCTATTCTGATTTTAGACCAACAGCAGCAGAACTGTTAAGGCACAAATTTTTCCAAAAAGCAAAGGTAGGAAACTATACCTTTTGATTTTATGTGTTTATATGATGTCCCTTATTTACCTAAATTAGGTTCGCTGCTCAGAAGTTACGTTATCTTAAGATGATAATGTGGGGCCTCCCCGGTGGCGCAGCGGTTGAGCGCTGGGTTGCGAAGCTGCCCGCGGCCTCTGCGGCGCCGGTTCGATCCCCGGCTGCTCCCCGGCCACCAGCGGAGGGTCCCACATGGCGCGCAGACCTCTCCTGCCGCCCGCTGCTCCCCTCAGCAGTGTACTTCGGTCCTTCTGCCTGCTCTGCTCCCCGCTCTGGCTCTGGTGAATTCTCTCACCCTCCCGCGCTTCTGACTGTACCCAGTGCATGTATAAACAAAACAAACAAACAAACAAATAAATAAAACATGCCTCTATAAAAAAAAAAAAAGATGATAATGTAACTTAAGAAGAATGATGGATCAAATAATCGCTGAGAGCATTATCTATAGAATCTTTGGTAATTAAGACATGTTTTGGAATTAGTAAATGCATTTTTCATAAAAATTATGTCAAGTAAAATATATAATGAACAATCAGTTTTTAATTTTGCCATTATAAAATATGTGAAAAATACTGAACCCTCATTTCAGGGTTTACTACTAAGTTAGTAACTATTTCATTTCCCAAAGATACTGGATAAGTGGGTTGTTACTATAGTTGGAAATGTGGGACCATGATCCCAATGGACATATAGTAACACCAACTTTTCATAGATGATGGCTCATATAGTATACTAAAGCTCTGTCAATTTATAAGATCATGGTAGTAATGCACTAAAGGAGCTTCAGAATAAAAGAATGGAAGCTTTTCTCATACTTTTAAAACTTAGCTATTGTATAGCCATTCAATTGTGAACATTTCTGTGTTAGTATTTTTGTTTCAATTACAACATCTTTTTAAAACCTCTTTTTTTGAGAAGAAAATACTAATTTTTTCTCTCCAGAATAAAGAATTTCTTCAAGAAAAAATACTGCAGAGAGCACCAACCATTTCTGAAAGAGCTAAAAAGGTAAATGGGATTTAATTCAGTTTTCCTGGGAAATTGCATGAGATTCACATTTGCATTTCGAAAGTATATATTAAGTAATACTTTGTAAGCAGTATGATATGACTTATTTTCTTTGTATCCTTTCTTTAGCATTCTTTGATCTGTTCACAGTATATGAAGCTATAGTGAATGATGATGTATATGCCTAAGTATTCATATGCCTAAGTATTACTCTGATCTCTACTAGAATGAAATGGTATGTTAGATAACTGACCAGTTAATTCTAAACTCTGTTAAATCACTATTGCAGCTACCAGAATGAGTCAGGAAGTTGGGCCTTGTCTCACACCATACAAAAAAAATTTTTTTTTAATTTAAAATACCACTTTGTACTCATTAGAGTGACTATAATAAAAAAATCAGAAAATAGCAAGTGTTGATAAAGATGTGGAAGAATTGGAACTTTCAGGCCTCCCCCGTGGCACAGCGGTTGAGCGCTGGGTTGTGAAGCTGCCCGCGGCCTCTGTGGCGCCGGTTCGATCCCCGGCTGCTCCCTGGCCACCAGAGGAGGGTCCCACATGGCGCGCAGACCTCTCCTGCCGCCCGCTGCTCCCCTCAGCAGTGTACTTCGGTCCTTCTGCCTGCTCTGCTCCCTGCTCTGGCTCTGGTGAATTCTCTCACCCTCCCGCACTTCTGACTGTACCCAGTGCTTGTATAAACAAAACAAACAAACAAATAAATAAAACATGCCTCTATAAAAAAAAAAAAAGAATTGGAACTTTCACATGCCACTGATGGAAATATAAAATTTTGAAAGTAGTCTGGCAGCAATTCAGAAGGCTAATCAGAGTTGGCATAGGACCTCACATTACCAGTCCTAGGTTATACAAGAGAATTGAAAACTTGTACACACAGTAATGTGTATGTGAATGTTCATAGCAGCATTATTCATAATAACTAAAAAGTGGAGACATCCTGAATGTCCATGTTTGATCAGCGGGCATATAAGATGTAATGTATCTGTACAGTGGAATGTTACTCAGCAATAAAAGGAAATGAAGTACTGTTACCATAACATAGATGAACATTTAAAACTTTTTGCTAGTTGAAATAAGCCAGTTATAAAGGAGGACATATTGTATGATGCCATTTATATAAAATGTAGGCAAATGTATATAGACAGAAAGTAGATTAGTGGTTGCCTAGGACTGAGAGGATTGTAGGAAATGGAAAGTGACTGCTAATGGGTATAGGATGTTTTTTGAGGGGGTGAGATGATAAAAATGGTCTAAATTTGATTATGGTGTTGGTTTTACAGTTCTGAATATGATGATAAACATGATTGAATTTTATACCTTAAATGGGTCAAATTGTATGATACAGGAATTATAACCTGATAGAGCTATTAACTTAAGTAAAAAGAACGTTTAAAGAATGGCACTACCACTAACAGAAAGCTCTTGAAAATTGAAAACATAGAAGTTTAAAAGTTCAACACAAAGTTGAGGAAATTCCCTAGATATAGATCAGAAAGGCTAAGAGATAGAAAGAAAAGATGTGACTATTAAAGAATAGTTTGAAAAAGACAATAGAAAAAAAGGAAGAAAGGAAATTGAAGAAATAATTCAAGAAGAAGTTTCAAAACAGGTGGTCATGAATTCTAGGTTGAAAAGGCCCAAGTATCCAACACAATGAATGAAAATAAGTCAACACTAAAATACATTACCATGATAGATCAGGACATAGGAGACCAAAGAAGATGCAATAGCTTTCCAGAGAAGAGGGAAAGATCAGAGACAGGATCAAAAGTCATAGTGACTTCAGTAACACCTCTGGAATCCCAGTCACAGTAGACCAGCTCTGTTCAAAGTTATGAAAGAAAATTATTTCTAACTCATACTTTCTTTTAACCAGGCAAACAAAGACAGTAAGTGAATGTAGTGATGGAATCGAGATATATGTCATGTTAACAGTGGACAGGCTTAAACTAAGAATAGGGAATTTGTGTGATTCAGGAAGCATAGTCCCTCTGGATAGAGGTATCTCTGGCCGAGTGCGAGCTGAAGCACTAGTGTTAGTATGAAATGACTCTAAATTGGAATACACCTGGAGATGCGGGCTTCCTCAAGAACGTGGTGAGAAGAGATTTGCATAGTTGGGAAAGAACTTAAGGATAAATATGTCAAATACACAGCGATAAGCAAGTATTAACTCCAGGGGACAAAAAAAATTATTCAGGAAAGAAAAGTAATTTTAATTTACAATTGGGCTCAGCTGTATCATTTGTAGGATCATATTATGTAAACACTGAATATTGATCTAGTTGAAATTATGTTTTTAGAAAGGAATAGGAAATTGATAACAGGATTAAATTCTCATTTTTCACAGAAGTCCAATAGATAATTCCTAAAACCAAAATATCAAGGGACAATGATAAGACCTTGTTTTTTAGAGATAAGGATATAAATCCAAAAGAATAAGCTAAAATGAGCTGAAAGTTGTTGCCTTTAAGAGGGGGAAAGTTAGGAGATTACTGTTTTTCTTACTGAAATTTGCACGGTGGTAATATTCTTGAAACTACAGGTAAAATTGTGATTTTGAAAATTAAAAAGAGTGCAGTCTTTATCTTGAGTTTGCTTATTTTGTGGACTCAAAACATTATTTTTAAAATATCTTGGGACATGTAACTATGAAAATTATCATTAAACAGATTTGACTCCACCTAAGAAGAATTTTGATGATATTTAAACTCAGAGTATACAAGTGCAGGCATAATGGAGTATACAAGTAAAGGCATAATGGAGGTTGTGAACAAAGAGCTAATGAGGACTGGAAAGAAAACTTTTATATGGGAAAACTTATGGGGGAAATGACTATATACTTAATCATTGAAGTAACAGAGGGAAAAGGATGTATGATTGAGTTTTCTGTGTAATAACTGTCAGGCCTTAACATAATCCACATCTCTTTTCCAATGGGCAGGTTCGGAGAGTACCAGGCTCCAGTGGCCGTCTTCATAAGACAGAAGATGGTGGCTGGGAGTGGAGTGATGATGAATTTGATGAAGAAAGTGAGGAAGGGAAGGCAGCAATTTCACAACTCAGGGTAAGTTTTGTTGAACTATTTGCTTTAGCTAGAGCTCTTTTTATTTTAGGTCTTTGAGATAATAGTATATTCTGTGGTTCTTTATAACTTAACCAGTTAAAATATGAAGAATACAGGTGTTAGTGACAAATTTTCATCAATAATTTATTAACAAGAGCCTAGTTTTAGGATTGAAATTAGAAAAGTGGATTAGCACACCTGTTTGAAAATAATTTTATTTTCAGTATATAAAATTTTCCCAAATCTAGAGATAAAAACTGTAGTGTCTGAGATGAAAAAACATACTGAATAGGATTAGTGATTGATTAAACATTGCAAAAGAAAAAATTAGTGCAGTTGAAGGCCTAACAATAGAAAACATTGTTGCTGCAGTCTGCCAGTCTACCTGAAGAGGAATAGTGCATCCATTCTTCAGTTTCCATTGTTCTATCCTGAGTGTCTGTATGTGTGAGTGAGTGAGTGAGTGAGTGTGTTTGCTTACTAGAAGAAGTGAAGACAAGGTCTTGTTTTGTTTTGTTTCGTTGAGTTGATTGTTAGGGCTCATTCCCAAGAACAGATGTATATATAAGAAATATTAACATTTAAGGTCATCACAGTCTAGGCAGCCCAGAATGTTTTTGTGTGATGAGTGGTGGATAGATGGTAGGGATGGCTCTGCCTACTTTTAGGATCTGCTCTTTGTACTAGCACTTAACGATTTGTTGATCTACATTGAATATTTGTCAGTTTTGTTTATCAAAAAAAGGTGTTTGAGTCTAGTTCTTTTGCAAAGCTAAGTTTGTAAAACCTTGCTTATGAAAACTGGCAAAAAAAATTTAAACTCTAACCTTGGAAAAGTTCAAAAGATAACTAATGTGAACATGTTTATAGATGTTTGTGAGTTTGTTACAGTTGTGAGACTGTGACATTCTTCCCTACTTTTTTAGAGAGAGACTACATTTATATGACTTTTATTGTAGTATTTTGTTATTGTTTTTCTTGGCATTGTGTGTCTAATTTATAAATTAAACTTTATTGTAGTTGTGGAGGTATAGGAAAAATATATTGTATACATAAGATTTGATGCTCTCTGAAGTTTCAAGCATCCACTGGGTTCTTGAAATGTCTCCCCGCCCCCCATAGATAAGGGCTGCTGTATAAATCATTAAAAAAACAGGAATCTGAGAAATAAGTGGGGGGAGGGGAAGGAAGGATGGTTCTCCATTACAGTAAACTGCCAGGTGCTGACTGGTAAATATGGAGGTGTGTTGAAAGTAGGAAAAAACATCTTTTTATAGCAGACATAATGGGTTGCTAAATATAGGGGAAAGTTTTAATGAGTTGGATATTTACATAGTTTTGAAGTGTTTCCTAAGAGTTTGCTTATTAAATGCAGAAAAAATAGTTACTGCATATTGGAGAAATCAGGAAATGTCTCAATCAGGTGATTAAATTTAGCATCACCAATTAAGGATATATGAACATGTGATTTCCCTAGCAATATGATATCCTGGGAAGAACACATCACTGTAGATTTCCAACTGGGAATTCATAAAAATCTAATCATGAGGAAAAACATCAGACAAACCACACATTCAGAACATTCTATTAAAATTAAGTGGCGGGGGGGGGCTATATTCTTAAAAATGGTAAGATTCAGATGTAAGAAGGCTAAAGAGACTTGACAACTAATCGCAATACATGACCCTAAAATGTATCCTCTACAGAGAGGAAAACAAAAGGCTATAAAGAATTACATGGCTATCGGGACAAAGAATATATGACATGACTATCATGACAATTTTCTTTTTCCAGAAAATTTGTACTAGAGTTACCCGTGAGTTATATGGATCAGAATGAAATGGAGTTGACTTTCATTTCAACATTCCGTGCAGTATGGAACTGACTACCTGAATTTTGAGTTAATAGCCCTTCCTTTTTGTGTTTCTTTTAGTCTCCCCGAGTGAAAGAATCATTATCAAATTCTGAGGTAAGTAGTTATGGTTATTGAATTGTTGTTAAAGTATATGTGCTTTTGCCTGATAGGGTTTTAATGTCAAGTGCATTTCCTTTGTATGAGCCTAAATGAGAATGACAGCTTATTCCAGTTGAATTTTATTAGAGATAGCAGTTCTGAGTTTGAATGTACCTTTGTAGTAAATCAGTGCCATTGTATTCATTTTAAATTTACCCTAAGGGCCCAGAAAGTTTTTCCTTACTTGCTTCACTTTATGAGTTATTTTTTCTTTGCCTGTTTGAAGATGAGGCTTTTTACATTGATCTGTGCGGAAATTTGTCATATGCTGCCTTTCCTTTTTGGATTCACCTACCCTTTCTATTTTCTCGTGTCAAGTAGATTCTGCAGGATACCCTTGCATGCATTCTTCCACTTGGCAGCATCTCCATTCTGAGCTCAGTATGTTTTAATGACATACATCTCTTGCTTTTAAACCAATTTATGCTTAAAAATAACATTTGTTCCTATGCTTAAAAATAACATTTTCTTCCTTTTCTCCTTTTTCTTCTTCATTTATGAACGAGATTGTAGACATAGTATTATATTGTTTCTAAGACTGAAAATATCGTATCTCACATATTAACAGGCCAATATTGTCAATTTCTGTTAGAACTGCTGTCCTGCCTCTTGGTGCACAATGAAATTGCATTTCCTTGCCCCTGAAGTCATACATAGCTACATCAGTTACATGAGCCAGTGAAATGTGAGCCACTTCCTTTTGCACTCAAGTCAACACTGTATGTATGTTTTGTTATAGCTCTTTCCAACGACCGATCCAGTGGGTACTTTACTCCAAGTTCCAGAACAGATTTCTGGTCATCTACCTCAGCCAGCTGGGCAGATGCCTGCACAGCCAACTCAAGTCTCTCTTCCACCCCCTGCAGAGCCAGCAAAACCAGCTCAGGTGAAGCAGGGATATGCTTTACTGGCCAGCCTTTTGGGTAGATGAAAAAAAGCAGAGATTGATATACTAATCTCATGTAATAAGGTAGATTTTGAAATAAGAAAATCTTTTGTCACATTTATTAACGTGTGAAGAAAAAAAGGTTTTATAAAGATCACAACAGTTTTTAAACAGCAAGATATATTAACTATGGAAATAGTCCATTTGGAGGGCTATGTTCTTCACAACTTTTATTACATCACCACAGTTAACTTTAGATGCGGCTGACGGATTTATCCTGAGACTAGAACCGTCAGCTCTTCTGTTTTCTTTTTGTTCATTTACATTTGTATTATTTGTTAATAATATTTCTAAAACATGGTTTTTCTATACTATTCTTTTTTAGATATTAGTTTTGTGAGGGTTGATTTTTATCAAAATTGGGTAACAATCTGTAAATCAGATTTATCAGGCACACATTAAATTCTAGTACATTGAAAGCAGCAGAGAGAAAGAACCCCGCTGTGGACTCCCCATGCTCTGTAGCTTTCCCTCTAGAAACTCCACAAACTGCATGTGTGTAGCATGTGGCCTTATGCCCCGTGGTTAGAGTAAGAATTTCAGTCTATTCATTTATTAGATATTAGAGGGGTTTTCCATCTGCGAAGTTAGGGGGAAAATAGAGGTGTTAATTTTTTTCTTTTGCACCCCGGTGGTAGAGCATCCTGTATTCCACTTTTGGAGACCACTGCTCTGAGTGTTTCCTCTCAGTCCTTGTGCTAACTTCATTTAACTTTTTATCACTCAGGCTTTCCATTTTTTGCCCATCGTATGGAAATGAGATAGTTGTCTTAGGAAAACAGATGGAAAGATTGTATTCATTTTCTAAACAACTTAGGGCCAGTTTAGACCCTACCTTGTATGTTGCTGTGTGATGATACAGTGGCAGATTTTTAAAAGGAAAAACCTAGCTTCGTGTTTTTCCCCCTTACAGAGAACAGGGGTCTGCAAAATACAAACTTCATACGGAATTTCGTGTGGATTTGAGAATTATATTTCCAATTGTGTTTGACTCAGGCTGGTATTCAGCGCCTGTTGCTGCTTTGGCGTGCGGTCTTCCCCCAGCAGGGACGTCCTAGGCACTAGGATAGCCTAACCTGGAGATGAGGAAAATTGCTTCCAAGTGGAAGTCTCCCTGCAATGACTGTTAGTCATCTCCATGCTTAAAAGTCCAGGCAATGACTTTATCCCTTTCAATGTTTTTTAGGCTCTGCCTTCAGGAATAGGTGCACAGGAAACCAAGATTCCAATCAGTCTAGTACTAAGGTTAAGGTAAGTAGTCCTTAAGTTAGTTATTTGCATTTTGAATAGGATGTTTTCTCTTGCAAAGTTTCTCCTTTTTCTAATAACCTATGCCTACAAGTAACTGAGCAAGCCCCTATAAAGGGATCGGATGTCCTTCCAACATTAACTACCCTGTGCTTGCCTGGCATATTATTTTTCTCAGAAATGATAGCAACAGTGTGAGGTTCTGGATGTTAACAGGTTCCATAGCTGATACACAATCTCTTAGTTGTTTCTGTACTAAGAGTGATACATTTGTGCAGTTGCAATATAGCTAGTGTAGGTTAGGAGTATGGTCTGTGATTGAGAATGGTTTTTAGCAGAGCAGCACTAGTTATGGTACCATTTTGTGGACTCTTAAGATCACCTAAGGCAAGAATGAAACATTTTCTGATTGTGATAGATCAAATCAGGCCTTATTCTTAAAAGATGAAAAGAGGGCCTCCCTGGTGGCACAAGGGGTTAAGCACTGCACAGTGAAGCAATCCGCAGCCTCTGCAGCAGGAGTTCGATTCCCGGCTGGCCAGGGAGCAACCCACATGGCGAAGCAGACCTCTCCTGTCTCTCCCGCTGCTCCCCTCAGCAGTGTACTTTGGTCAGTCTGCCCATTCTGCTCCCCACTCTGTCTCTGGTGAATCCTCTCACTCCCCATACCTCTGGCCTGTACCCAGCTCTTGAATGCTTACATAAATAAATCTTTAAAAAAAAAAGATGAAAAGAAAACGTCTAAGTATACATTTGATCTGTTTCTCTATTTTACATTAAATGTTCTAAATTGATGGGAAATAATAGACCCTGACTTTGCTCACAAGAAGTGCCATAGGTTGCAATGTCATCTTAACCTGCTCCCTTTACAGGTAGTTGGATTAAGATTCCAGAGCTCTTTTTGTTAAAATAGCTACAATTGTTGTATGGCTCTAGTAATATCTCTCTCCACTTAAAAATGCATTAAAAAAAAACTATTAAAAGAATCACCCAAAGTAGAGTAGGTCTTTTTAAACAACTATTAGTAACATTAAAAAAGAATTCCACTTGCTTACCATTAACTCATTTCTCCTTTGACTTTTGAATTCCTAGTGTCTTAGTAAGACCATGTAATAAGACCTGTTTTGAAAATATTTAGGTTTTAATAGTAGGATCAGTGAAATTGAGTCATAAATGTGAAGAAAGATTTGGTTCCCTTCCCTTTACAGTGGCCTGCTCGGTATATATATATCTGGTCTCAAATAGCTTTGATTTAATAGAATATTTTGGTAACATCCTATTTTAATTGTTTATAAGGAATGCCGCTTATGTCCTAAAATATTTGTTTGAAATTTCATAGTAGCTAATAGTACAACAATTCCTTCCCCATCTTCTCTGCCCATTCAAATTGTACCCATTCATTAAATTGTATCTAACAACTCCTTCTAAAGTTTTTCTTTTCTATTCCAATCTACTCTTCATCTCCATCTTCTGAATTCCTGTGGAATTTGGGGGAAGCATCATGTACATGGGGTATAGTCTCAGATGAAAATTTTTCTCAGGAGAACCTTCTTTCTTTTTTCTTTCTTTTTTTAAGATTTTTATTTATTTATTTATTTATACAAGCACTGGGTACAGTCAGAAGCGCAGGAGGGTAAGAGAATTCACCAGAGCCAGAGCAGGGAGCAGAGCAGGCAGAAGGACTGAAGCACACTGCTGAGGGGAGCAGCTGGCAGCAGGAGAGGTCTGCGTGCCATGTGGGACCCTCCTCTGGTGGCCGGGGAGCAGCCGGGGATCGAACTGGTGCTGCAGAGGCTGCGGGCAGCTTCGCAACCCAGCGCTCAACCGCTGCGCCACCGGGGAGGCCCAAGAACCTTATTTCTTGGGGCACAGTTTTCTTAACACAGGCTGGCAGAATCTGTATACTTAAATTCAGAAACATTGTATACTTTGTTTTCTTTTGTAGGAATTCAAAAAAAGAACTAAATGATATTCGATTTGAATTTACTCCTGGGAGAGGTGAGGCATTAAAAATAACTTTGAATCTATTACTTAAATGTTTTGTGAAGCTTTTGTCCTTTATATATTTTGCTTTTAAAGGATAACAGAAATGTTCCTGGTTTAAAGGTTTTGGGGGAGGGGAGGAGCATGTGAATAAGATAAAAATGCACTTATTTACTACTAACCTTTTAAAAAATTAGTATAATACAAATAATAATGGATATAGCTCTAATGTACTGCTTACGATGGGCTAGGCATTTGGTAAGCATTATCTCATTACATTCTCAAAGTAGCTCTTAAGGAGAGATCATATGCCCGTTGTATAT